>NC_080587.1:38647027-39897027 GCF_029962835.1 Magnolia sinica | reverse complement strand
AAAATTTCATTTTTTCCTTATTTCATCTTCCTTCTCTAACAAGCCGACGCCCGACTAGTCGAACCCACCTTCCAAATCCGTCGAGGTTAGTATTTCATTTGCTTATTTCTTGTAGATTTATGCCAAGTTTGCTTCTATCTCTTACTTGAAGTTGTCTATTTCTAGTTTTGTTGAGATTTGAGGTTTTTCTTCACCTAAATCTGATTTGAGAAAATCCATTTCTTAATCCATTGCAACACTTTGTTTCCTTCATATCTTTGTTACATATGACACCTAGACATAGAATATAACATTCCGTGGTCCATCTTCTTCCAAATCTACTCCTATTACCAAGCGTCATCTTCGTTTCTACGAAGAAGATCCATCTTATGTACGAGACATTAGATTGAGGAATGTTATTGTAGAACGTCCTGTTTCTGTATATCATGTTGCACTGTATGATATCCTTCCTATTCTTCAAACTATAGGTTGGGATAACTTATCGTATTGGGGTGGGCCAGCATATCGGTCCATTGCCTAGTCCATGTTCGCTTGCATAAGTGAGTTTTTATTGGAAAATTTAACTTTTAAAATAGTCACAAGAGAAGGACCATTTGACATTGATCGTCATTTGATTTCTACTCTTATGGAATTTCCTATGAATGATGAGGGCATTCCCATCCATATCTTATCTAAAAAACCCTCAGAAACTGAAAAACGTATGCTCACTAGAGCCTCATGCAATTTGGACATACATTGGATACATAAAGGGAATGCGCTCCCTTCAAAGTTTTTGTTACCCAAATACAGAGTTCTTCACAAAATCTTTGTGTCTAACTTGTATCCTCGATCGGGTAATAAATTCGAATTGACGTCCTTCATGGTTTGTGTTCTTCATTCTGTTGCCAGAGGTATTCATGTTTGTTTACCATCCTTGATTTGTCACTCCATTATTCAGTTTCGACTCCATTCAGGTCACAGTGACATCCCTTATGCTTATTTGATGACTGTGTTGCCTACACATATGTTGGTCGACATGCCTGTTGGAGAGGCCTCGATCCATCATCCGAAATTTAACAATTCTAACCTTAATAAGATGAAGCTGGATTTGCTTCCTGGCCAAGGTGATAGTAATGGTGGTGCTGAAGTTGGAAATGAGGAGGATGCTGGTGATCTTCCTCATGATGACATTAACATGGATGACATTTTTGAAGAACTTGAATATGATTCTGCTAATGATCTAGATTATGAGCCTTTTGAGTTTGATGCGGGTTTACGTGCATTGGAGGAGAAGGTTGAGAATATGCATGTTTTTAATGTCACGCAGTTCAAATACATATGCAAATATATGAGGCGTTTGAACAAGGGCATGTATCAACTTGATCCTTCCATCCCTGCTCCTTCATCTGGCTTAGATTAGTTCTTTTTATTCTACTGGACTGTAATAACATTATTACTCTTCTGCTCTCTCTGTTTGTGAGATTGTTACTGCTTTTGACTTATCTCTGTTTATGAATTAGTTTTTTTTACTATCTCTTTCATTTTAACTCCTCCGCCATTTGATCATAGCTTCCTTTGTCCTATTGTGACAAAAATGGGGAGAATAGATGTCTAATGGATGTCTATGGTATTGGATTTATGTGATGTATGTTACTCAGGGGGAGTATGTGCAGGTATGTGCAGAGGTGGACTATATGTTGAATTGATTATGAATGTGGGCTAGTTAATAATAACTGGTGCATGACTCTTTAACCATACCATATATTCTGCTTTATGTAATATATCTTGAAAGTGTGTTTTGTCACTAATTTGACAAAGGGGGAGATTGTAAGTTCTATGGTTGAAAGCCCCTTTATGTTGTCAAATTTGTGGTGCCAAAAACACTGCTTGTACTTTGTAAAATTACATAAATGTAAATGTTTGAGACATAGTCTGGATGAAGCATGCATGGATGAAGCGAGTCTCATTGTATGGATGTTGACTATATTAGTGAAGCACAATGCTCAACTCAAGATATGTCAAGCCACGACATTGTCTCACAAGATCGACTTCGAAAGACAAGACATGTTTACAAGTCAAGACTCGAGAATGTTCAACTGAATTTACAAGTTACAAGTCAAGATTTAAGATTGTGTAATTGAAGCTTTTAAGGAAAAGCTACATCAAGATTTCAAGCTTCACTTTCTTTAAAGGTTACATATCTTAAGGGTTCAATGTCCTTACTTCACTATTAAGGTATGTTTGACCTTAGGTTGACCTTTAAAGTAGGTCATTTCGGATACATAATGCAAATATTTTATATTTGGGAATCTGGTCTGCTCTAAGACTAGTCTTGGATCTTTCTCGACTAGTCCTAGCACTGCTTTGACCTGTCTAAGATTTTCCTGGACCAGTCGTAAGTTTGTTACAAAAATTCAGAATTTTTTATTAAGCTTCGACCAGTCCTAGGGTCTGTTTAACCAGTCGTATGAACAGTGTCGACTGTTCCTTCAACCAGTCGTGAATCTACGACTCAAACTACAGTGATGTATTTTGCTTGGCTTCGACTAGTGGTGATCAACCTAAGACTAGTTGAAGGTGTCCTTCGACCAGTCGTAGACTACCTACGACTAGTCGTGAAACTGCCTTATCTTATCGCGCTCAAATTTTCAAATATCCATTGGTTCTAAGACCAGTCGTAGCAATCTCTGGACTAGTCGAAGATGCAATTTGCTCACCTATAAATAGAGCACGAATCTCTGAATATTGAGGACATCTGAAGTAATTGTAATCCGACTTTCTGAGAGATAAATCTGTGCTCCATTTTATGCTAAGTGTGCATATTAATATTCTCTTTCTTTAGCCTTTTAAATTGATTTTGTTTCTTGTATTCCAATCTGATCTGAAAAGAGGAAGTGTTATTTTCCTTTTTCTAGAATCAAAATCAATTAAAGCTAGCCCATTTTGGTTTAATTTAAAATCTATTAGAACCTAGAACCATTATAAAGTAAGTATTGGACATTGAACCTTGACATTCGACCCTCTACTCCGACTTGGTTCTTTCGGGCTTCTACAAAGGAGAAATCCAGGTATTTTACATTATTATAATTTACATTCTGTTTTTGGTTTCTTTTGAGATTAAGACAGAAAAATCTCATTGTGTTTGGTTATCTGAGGAGAGCCAGAAAACTTAGAAAGTGTGGGTTTTTGGATTGTGTAAGCCCAAGTTAAAAAGACACAACTGTGAAGGTTTTAGGTGAACCTATGAAACCTATTTTGATAGTGAACGCTAATATCCCCTATGTAAGGATATTAGGAGTGGAGTAGCATTCTGTGTGGCTGTTGTTTAACATTTGGTGAACACACAGGCGAACCACTATAACTCCTTGTGTATTGTAGTTTGAATGTTTGCTTAACTCTTATCTTTTATCATTCAAGTTGTGGAATGTATGAGTGGATGTGAATGTTGTAATATTTACATTTCAAGCATAGTGGGGAATGTTGTAATAATTTAGATTTAAATTCGTGCAAATTTTCAATTCTTTGTTATTTATTTATTCCTCTTTAGTTTGAGTTTTTGATACAAAGAACGTTCTAGAAATTAGGTTGTCCTACCATAAACCCTTAGTTTTTATGGTGTAAGGTTATCCTTAGAACTGTATTTGTTTTAATCTCTCAATACTTGATTATTGAGGCTGCTTTTCATTTTAAGCATTGTGAATTAATTTATTTTATTTGGTTATCATTTTTCCACTGTTATAGTCTAAATTTGGCATAGTCCTATTCAACCCCCCCTCTAGGACATATAGCTTGGCCTTTTCACTATCCATTATGCTGGTGGTGCATAACTAATTATTATGTGTACTTTCACAATGGCCAAGATTTTGGTTGGGGCGCACGACTAACCTGAGATCATGAGCTTACCACATTAAGTCTATCCAAATTTAGGTATGGGACTGGTTTGGATCGAAGTCCTTTGTGATAGGCCCCATAGCCTGCGATATCACGTACTATCATTCCAACTTCACATTGTAGCTTGGTCATTTCATTCGCACCACATATTGCATATTACATTACATCCTCAGCATATGGCATTTTGGGTTACTGTGTTTTTGCATTTATATGGTCTAGATACGACTGATGGTATTCATGAACTCACCAGGAATTGTATATTGCATTGCATCCTCGACATCTGATATTTGGATCTTTATGACTTCTTATTTGATTAGCTAATCTGTATTGCATACTCTGATATTGTTTGACTCATGGACTTGTCAGTATTTCCGCTTACTCTAATATTGTATGATTCATGATCTTACCAGTATTTTTGATATTATTTGATTATGGCATTATATTGTATACTTGATACTTACATTGTGCTCACACTTAGACCACCCTCTAAGCTTTCTATAACCTTATTCATGATAGATGAGTGCAAGTGATGTTAGGTTGCAGCAGCGTGGAGCTTGGAGCATGTAGCTGACTTCTAGAGCTTTGATTTTGACATATGTATTTTCCTTTCAGCATTGTATTCAAATGTTTATATTAGTAGATATATGATGATGATGTTGCCTTTGTGATTTGGGTAAACTTGTGGTTATGCTTCTTACGAGTTAAATGTACGTTGAAAAATCCTCTTTGTAAGATCCTAGGATTGGAACCTGACATATGGGCATTAGGAGCCGAGAATGGGGTACTACAAAGGCTGTCGGCACTGGATTTGGTGATCAGGATTCCTGTGAATCCGATTTCCGGGTTCGGGGCATGACACTTCACCACTATAGTCATCCCTAATCTAAAGGACAATGAGGGGATAGAAAAGCAAAAAATCGAAAAGGCACCCTCCTCATATGAAGAAGAAGAAAAAAAAATAGAAAACATACATGATGCATATGATCAACTCTGCACTCATAACATTAATGTCCTGAAAAAGCTTGGCATTGCTGATAATAAAAACAAGCAACTATAAAAAGATTTGGATGAAGCATTGGCTATAAATACTCATTTGATTAATAATCTTTAGCAATACCATGTTAACAATGACAAACTTGAGAGGACAACAACATCTCATGTATTTGAAATAAAAGAGTTGAACAAACATATTAAATTTTTTTAATTTTAAAATGAAAAACTGATATATGAAAACGTACATCTAAATTATGAAAATCATATACTGAAACTAGATGTAGAAAAATCAAAACAATCAGCTGAACTTAGTCATAGGTTTTCCCAAAGCAATGAAAAACTTGAGAGATTACAAGGTTTGAGAAAAACTTCGAGGGATAAGAGAGGTTTAGGTTATGAAACTTGCAAATCAAGTCCCTCTCTTGCACCTCCTATGGCTAAGAAAATAGTTACTTTTAGAAGCAATAAAACAGATGCTCCTATCTGCTATGCATGTGGATACTTGGGGCACTACAAATTTGAATGTCCTACACTTAGACAACCTCTCTACATTTTCGGTTTGAGGGATATAGGTAAATCAAAACAAACAAGAGAAATGATGAAAAAATTAGGGGATTCTCCAAAACAAGGAAATTCGGGTCAGTTACCTAAAGAATTCAAAGCACCCCTAGATAACCACTACTATAAAAGAACATAATACTCAAAGAAATTGGTTACCAAATGGGTGATATCAAGTAAAAACAATTGCCTTGCTATTCATGATAAACTTTGAAAAGGAGAACTTAAAATGCCATGTGGGGGGGGGGGGGGGGCAGGTCAGACAAATAAATCAGAGTTCTCAATTGTTTAAGTAATGAAACGTTGTTTCCAAATAATTCATATGACAACCTTCACATAAATTTTTAGGCAGGACAACCTTATTTCACGAATTTCTTTAAAATCAAAACCTCAAACTTTACAAGAGTAAATAAAAGTAAATATTATTACATTCACCATTTTAACTAAAAATTAAATACAACCTTCACCACATAAAAAGTAAAGGCATTCACCACATAACACAAAGGATTATAATGGTTATGTGTTTTAAAAACTGTCTTAAAACAACCACACCTACTCCACTCCTAAAAATACTCTCCACGTAATTTTGGCTTTCACTATGAAAAAGGTTTTCCTATTGTCACCTTAAAACCTGATACAGTTCTCGTGATTTTCATGGGCTATCACAAATCAAACCTCTCACTGAATTTTCAAGCTATCTCAGACAAAACCTACACTGAGATTTTCTGTTTATCTTAGAAAAACCAGATAAAGATTGAAAGGTATACTTATCTTCACCGTAGAAGACATATCGAAGCTTTTAGCTGAAGAACTGCTTTCTTTAATGTAGACTATTCCTTGTTCAGTCAGATGGAAAGGGTCCAGGGTTCTATTGATTTTAAATTAAGTTCAAACCATGGCTACTTGAATTAATTCTCTTGAATCTCAAAAGAAGAGTATATTTTACTCTCTTTAGAATCAAAATGGAAAGATCTGAGATTAAGGGAATTAAACAAAAAGCTATAAATTAAATTTATAAATACTATTCAAATAGTTTGCTAATAACTTGAGTTTCTCTCTCTTTCTCTTGTAGGTGGATTTTGATAATTAACTTGGATATTTCAAATTGAGAGAGGAACTCAATTTATAGGCAAAGACGTTGAATCTTCGACAAGCCCAAATAGACCGGATTCAGTTCAACAGATTTGGATCGCGTGGGATAAGATCTATCCAAAATTCAATTGGCTCGAGGACCAGTTGGAAGAGTCGAAAAGCTCTGTTCGACTAGTCGAAGTTGGTCTTCGACTGGTCGAATTTTTAAAAATCCAAAAATATGTAGCTGCTGAACTTGGACCTAAAGTTTCACGGGCTGGTCGAAGGACAAGCTTCGACTGGTTGAATTTGCAACCAAAAATGATTTTTTGCTTCGAGTTTGAACTTGGACTCGCTGAGAAATCTTAAGCTAGTCAAACCAAAAGTTAGGCTGGTCGACATCCAAGCAAAATAAGTATAAAAACCCAATTTTAAACATTTTTAAAAGCACCTAGTTTTAAGGTCTTTCTAAGGATTTATACTACCTGAGATATATCAAATATCTGAACTTCTTTGACTTGAACTCGGTTATGGACTTCATCTTGATTTTTGAGCTTGATCTTATTCTTGAAT
Organism: Magnolia sinica; assembly: GCF_029962835.1. NCBI lineage: Eukaryota > Viridiplantae > Streptophyta > Magnoliopsida > Magnoliales > Magnoliaceae > Magnolia > Magnolia sinica. Next base: position 39,889,962 of record NC_080587.1, on the reverse strand, counting down.
ATCAGTTGATCTTTAGCTTGATCTTCTCTTGAGAATGTACCAGTCTTGAGCTTAATTTTCTCTTGATATTGAGCTTGATCTTTTCTTGATCTTGAGCTTAATTTTCTCTTAATCTTGAGCTTGATCTTTTCTTGATCTTGAGCTTGATCTTCTCTCGATTATAGACCGGTCTTGAAGATCTATTGTCAAGTTGTTTTGGTTATACAATATTTTACAACTAAAGTGTGCTTAATTATTGTACCACTTACAATCTCCCCCTTTATCAATTTCTTGACAAAACAATCATCATTACAGATATGACAATACTGAAGTCTTGTAATCAAAAGAAATCTTATAGTATGAGCTTCTTATAAGTTATGAAGCGCAACAGGTACTCCCCCTCAAATAGCACTTCCCCTATAATGTGAAACATAGTAGCATTCCGTAGCACACATGCACACACACAAAACATTTTCCATAGCATTCATGCATTCCTCCTACATTCTCACTATTAGAACATTATAAATCATTACCAATCATGCTAACTTCTCCCCTTTTTGTCACTAGTTAACAAAGGAAGAATGATAATAGCAAGTATAGATAGATTTTCAATACTAAGAAGTAAGCATATGAAAAGCCATGAAATAGGTTAAGTAGAAGTAAGCATATGAAAAGCTATGAAATAGGTTAAGTAGAAGTAAGCATATGAAATAGCTAAAGTCAGGAAAGTATATGAAATTTAAATTTTAAAAGGGTTAGGGAAGTGTAAAGGGAAATCATCCAAGTACTGACACAAGTGTAAAGTTTAAGTTACAGAACCATCAATATAAGTTGTAAGTGCTATAATGATAAAAGCAAACTTTAGTTGTCAAATTTCGTTTAGTTAAAATAACTTGTCAAGTGATATTTAAGTTTGGTTCAACATCAAAGTTCAAGCTTGGTCTAAGATCTAGTAGAAGATCAAGCTTGAAAGACAAGATGAAGTCAATATCAACTAATGTTCTAGTAGAAGATCAAGCCAGAAAGACAAGATGAAATCAAAATCAACTAATGTTCTTGTAACACCATGTACCTTTGGAACATGGGTGTTACCTTTTAAACCCGCATCAACCTAAATCAGATTGGATTAACCAGATAACTTGAACTCGACATACACAGGATGAGGATTCAGGTTAACATTAAGGCCATCCATCAGGAGTCAGAACGCACCCTACGACAGTCAAGAAGGTGTGGCTATCTGAACACTCTAAATTAAAGCTATTATGTCGATGAATACTAGTACAACACACTTGTCACCAACACTTGAGAGTTAGTCAGCGACAAATCGAGCCTTCATTATAACCAGTACCTTATATTAACCATTAAAAACTAGTATCAAGCCCACCCAATCAATAGATCGCGTCATATGGGCTGATAATAGCCCAAAGGAGTGGGTAATGGCCCACCTGGGCCTCGACCCCACACCAAAATGGGCCGGGACCCCTATTCTTAAGTCCTAAGAAGAATGGATGTAATGGATTTGTCAGAACCATCACGATGGGCCCTCTCACGGTGTGTATGTGCACATGGCTTACACTGGGACGATGGGCTCGGTCAAATGACCTTTAACCGAGCCTTATTCGAAGAAAAAGAAATGGCTTCTCTCCAGCCATTTTTAGAATTCAAATGGATGATCTTCGGACCTCTAAGTGGCCTAACGTGGCCACTTTTCGAGCCATCTGATTCGTTCAAATCTTTTGTGGGGCCCAACTTAACAAAACCCTATAGCCATTCGACCCCTTGTAAACAGATGAGTGAGATGGGTTAGAGTCGTCCAAGGCATTACATGTGGAAGGCATCTGCGAGATGGGGCCTAGCAGAGATCGTCTAGACAACTCACAATCGGTTCGATCGTGCAATCCGATCCGTCCATTTTCTCAGTTGAGGTGTGCTCTCCCTCTTTACCAAAAACGACCAAATAGGGCATGTAGGTGAAGAAAAATGGGAGAGGACTTTCCTCTCTGGGAAAGACAGAGGTTGGCATGATCGCAACCGTCCCTCGTCTACATGGGAATCCAACCGTTGAGAGTCCTCCCTCTCACCACTATAAAGAGCACTGTAGCTATAGGGATTGGTGCCAAGGAGAGAAAGAAGAGAGTAGAAAGAGAGAGAGAAAACAGGGAGGTCCGGCACCCTGTTGTAGCAGCACGATTAAGGGAGAAGAGTGGTCAGTTCCTTCTGTTGCAACTTGAGAGAAGAGAGTAGTAGCACAGGTGACCATTTCTTTTCATCTCCCTACAGTTCTTCAGATAGGATGAAGCAACACTTGCTGGACTAAAGCCAGGCCCATCAATGGTTGTGATTCGGTCTAGTAGCAGTGGTGTTTGGGTGATGAAGTCGAGGCAAACAATGGCCAAAACTCGGGTTGAAACCAAGCCAATCCATGGCTATATTTCAGACCCAAGAAGAAGATTAACAATAGCATTTTTATGTGCTAGAATGGGGTCATTTTATGGTCGCATTATGGGGCGAAACAAGGACCATGGGACAGCTTGGTTTCAGTTAAAAGACAGGCCACACGGTGACTGTGAGTCGGGCTGAACCCAGGCCGAGTTTATGTCCCTATTTTTGGTCTGAAACTGAGCCGATCAGTGGCTCTATTTCAGGCTGAAGACAGAACATGCGATGGCAGTGCCTTGGGGCTGAAATCAGACCCAACTGTGGCGTCTGTCTTGGTCTAGGATCAGGCCAAATAGTGGCCTTATATCAGGCAGAAATCAGGCCAATACAGTGGCATTTTTTGGGCTAAAAACTAGACCATATTACAGCGTTGTTTTGGGCCCAAGCCAAGCCAATTAATGGATAAAGTCTGGGTTGGAAATCTGGTAGGGAACAGACCCTGATAGCAGTTATAGGTGGATCCTAATAGAAGCTTGTTTTGAGCTGGATCTATGCCAAGTAATAGCTCTATTTCGGGCTGAGATTTGGCCAAATAATGGCTGAGTTTTAGGCTAGGGACATGCCAGGAAACAAATTCTTAAATGAGTTCTACAATGAGGGGAGGATGGACCGTAATCAGGCTATGAAAATGGACTGAAACAAGTCTACTTCAGCTGCTGCTAAGTTGCAGTCCGAAACTGATTTTCTTCAGGCCTTGCTTGGGGCCGAACCCTGACATCTAAATGGTCCCAGCTTGGGGCTGAAACTCTGTTCAGGATCTACTCATAAAATGAGCTCTGTTTGAGCTGCAGCTCGAGCTAATATCAGTCTAAAAATTCAGGTAAGAATGACCCTATTTCGGGCCGTTCTTTGACAGTGAAAGTGGCAGCCACCGTGCCTCTGGTTGAGAATTGATGTGGGTTGAAAAATGGCCAGGAACGAACCGTGTTTGAGCTGAAATTCAAAGCCGGGAAGGCTATTTTCACGTCTAAGGCAGGGAGGCTATTTTCACGTCTAAGGCTATTTTTTCATACAGCAAGAAGGCTATTTTCACGTCTAAGACAGGTGGGCTGCTTTGACCATGGGCCCTATACAAATGCAGGTGGGCTGCACCCTGTATCAGTTGGTGGGCCACATATGAGGCCCCCACCTTAATGTTGGTGTTCATCCTAGCCATCCATCAAGGGATGTTACAACCAGGCCGTCCCTCGCTGCACGTCCAGTGCCGGACGTTGTTAAAATGAAAAACTATACATATATATAATAATATAAATAGTTATAAGTAGTATATAAGATAGTATGTATATGTGTTATTACATATATGGTGGGCCCCATGTGGGACCCACTGACTAAAGAGGACTTGCTAGTTTACCACACACAAAACTGCTGTGGTAACGTCAATCAGCAGTGGGTCCCGTACAGTGTATGTGTTTCATCTGTACTGCCCAAATGGTGGGACCTACCTGCTACGATGACATCACCAAGCTCTTGGGGTCCCATCTCGAGGCAAGTGTTTATCTGAGCCATCCATCCTCCCTTGGGGCTTGAGATGGAAAATAAGATAGATCTATCCATCAGGTGGACCACACTGCAGAATCAATGGAGGATTAACTGGCCACCATTAAATTCATTGGGGGTCACAGGAGCTTTAGATCATTATGAAAATTATTTTCCCTTCAGGTCTTCATGAGCTGATTGGATGAAAAATAAACGTTAAGGTGGGCCTGGTAACCATGAATCAGGCCCATACCTCCCCCTTAAGCATCAAGACCTTACAATCCTATTCATTTCAAGGTCGAGAATGCATTCTAATATGAGTTGTGGTGATTGGGAATGATTCTAGGAAGCCACTCATGTGACACCAGGCAGCAGAGTACTCAAGATCACTTGAACCAAGGAAGAACCTATAACATTTCTGGTGATGATTTCCTCCCCTTAAGCTTTTCATCCCTAGCTAGACCAGAAATAGTAGCTTTATTAATTTAATGGCTAGTTAGACTACTAATAAACTATGTGTGGAAATAGACTGTATTCACCTGACCTATTTATTTAACAAGCTTACTATCATTTAGACTCTTGATTACTCTGAACTGCCTAGGTGAATAATCTAACCGTTTATGTCATGTATCTTATGTTAATTCAGTTGGTGTGTATTGATAGAAATATATGTATCGTTCCTTATTCCCTATTCATGTTAAGGTCTATGTTATTGTTATGATGATATGACACACATACTGTTGGAATCTCTCCATGGGAAGTTCTAAGCAAAGGAGAGTATGTGCTTAGGGTGTAATCGGACTAGTTATCAAGTGAGTATGCCCCTAACATGGAGGTTTTGTCTGTTGACATTTGACCATGGGGTTTGAAAAGGCCTAGCTATATGTCTTAGAGGGGGGTGAATAGGACAATGCCAAATAAAACTTATAACAGCGGAATTAAAAAGAATATGATAGCCAAAATAAATCACAATGTAAGAAAGTAAAATAACCTTAAAATTCAGATCTTGAGAGGTTGATATAAATGTTGTTCTAAGGACAACCTTACACCAAAAACCAGAGTTTATGGTAGGACAACCTTATTTCTAGAAAGATCTTTGTATCAAATCTCAAACCGAAGAGGAATACAGAAATAAATACAAATTGAATTGAAATAAATTGTAATCACAAATGTATTGTTCTAGGGATAGCCATACACCATAAAAATGGCAGGGCAACCTTGCTGGAACAACTTTTAAAGGAAATTGAATATCAAGCTGATAAAAGAATAGCAGAAAATAAATTCTAAACTATTACAAAATTCTCACAATGCTTGAATTAAATGATTACAACATTCACCAACATACATACATCCCACAAAAGAATAATTAAAGATTAGAAGTATAAATCATTCAACCACAACACAAGGGATTATAGTGGTTCGCTTGTGTGTTCACCAACTGTTAAACAACAGCCACACAGAATGCTACTCCAATCCTAATATCCTCACACAGGGGATATTAGCGTTCACTAACAAAATAGGTTTTCCCAAGTTCACCCAAAACCTTTACAATTGTGTCTTTGTCTATGGGCTTACACAATTAAAAAACTCCACTTCTGAGTTTTCCTGGCTCTCCTCAGATAACCAATACAACAAGATTTTTCTGGCAAATCTTGAAAGAAACCAAAACAGAAAGGAATTTACAATTAAATGTAAAATACCTGATTATCTCCTTCGTTGTAGCAGCCCGGTAGAACCAAATCAGAGTAGATGATTGAATGTCCAAGTTCAATGTCCAGTACTCAATTACAATGGTTCTAATTCTAATAGATTTTAAATTAAACCAAATAGGGCTTGCCTTAATTGATTTTGATTCCAAAGAAAGGGAATAACAATTCCTCTTATCAAATTAGATTGGAATAGCAGAAACAAAATCAATTAAATAAAGCTAAGGAAAGAGAATATTAAATAAGCACACTTAGCTTAGATGGAGCATAGAATTATCTCTCAGAAGTTCGACGAAGATTGGCTTGAATGGATTAATTAATTCGATGATTTCTTCTAAGATTCGTGCACTATTTATAAGTGAGCAGATCACGTCTTCGACTGGTCTAGGGAGCTCTTCGACTAGTCGAAGCAATAACAGATATTTAAAAGATCTGGCGGGATAAGCTTTGACCGTTCTACGACTGATCGAAGGTCTCCTTCGACTAGTCGAAGGACCTAAAAAAACAACACTGGATTTTGAGTCGAAGATGCAGTCGACACTGTTCCTTCGACTGGTTAAACAGATTCCTGGACTAGTCGAAGGCTAACAAATTTTATCAGAAAATTGTAACAAACTCACGACTGATCGAGGAATTTCTTAGACTGGTCGAAGCAACTCTAGGACTAGTCGAAGAAGGCCTAGGACTAGTCGAAGAACAGACCAAACTTATGTAAAATAAACATTCGATTTATGTATCAAGAATGACCTACTTCTAAAGTCAACCTATGGTCAGTCAAACCTCAACCATCAAGTAAGGACATTGAAACATTAGGAACTAGTGACCTTGAAGTATGAGCCTTGAAGTCTTGATGTAGTTGAAATCTTGATGTAGCTCAATCTTGAAAGTGTCTCTTTACAAACTGCCTTGTACTCTTCTTGAAGTCTTGTAGCTTGTGTCTTGTCTTGTGAGCAGTTCTTGCATTTAAGATTGATCCTTGTACTTGTGAGCTTTGCTTGTTGTGAGCTTAGCTTGTTCATGAATGTTGATCCTTGAAAGAGCTTCACTTATGCAAGTTATATATAACAGTGATTTTGGCACCACAAATTTGACAATAGACAGGGATATAAACTATAGCACTTACAGGGTTTACCATCCATGTGTGGTTCCACCTAACTGACTTGGGATGAACTTCACAACTTTTCTAATATCGTTGTTTACCCCTCTTTGAACCATTCATGCCGTCATGCTTTAATCGTCATATTTAGTGATTTCAACATTTCATTCCCATTCGGCATTGGTAGTGGTCCCTTTTCATTAAATTGATTGACCACATGTTGGTGGGTACCACACACACCCTAAGGCGGTAGCCTCATGGGACGAGGATGGTAGTCATGGGATACTATGCCCGAGCTGTCGGCCTACGCTAGGCCATGAGCTCCAAGTAGTGACCGTAAGCTTAACTAAATTAGCTGAGTGCAATTGGACTAATAATGGATTAGCTAACCATGCATACATGGCACAGACTATCATCTATTGCTATCATACGTGATGTATGTATTTTTGTCCGACTAGATGAGATTTTCCAGGTCGATGATTGTATGGGTGACGAGCCCACTGTCCGCATAGATGAGCATCCCCAGGGCGATGATTGCATTCCATATATGTTTTAGATAGCCTGTATATTTTTATGTTATTCCTTGTTTGGGGTGGCAGTGTGTAATCTTGAGGGGAGATCACACTGAGCTGGCCACTCATTCATCAATGTTTAACCATATAGATGACACACGTGTAGAAGTCGATGAGTACGCGACTGACTTGGAGGCGGTGACGGTCGAGGAGGGGCTTTGCATTGAGGAGCCGCAGCAAGAGGCAGCCCTATTTTAGGCTAAACCAGTAGATTGGACCTTTACTTTGATTTCAATACGTTTAGAATTTGAGAAACTTGAGGATATGTAATTGGACGCCAACTGAGTAGGCCAGAATATTGTTCCCATTTTGGATCACATCTATGCTACGTTTTATTCCCATTATGCACTTTGATTTATTGATTACCACTATTAGCAGTAAACTCCTAGGTTTTTGGAATGCGAGTCATGTACTCGGGTTTTGAAAACCAAGGCTTTACAAGTTGGTATCAAAGCGGAGTATGAGATAGCCTGGTTGTGGGACCAACATACAAACCTTGAGAGATCAATTTAGGCAAAACTTAGAGCCCCCCTGTCAAAAAATAGCTAGGATGAATGAACATAGAACCAGAACACTTAGGCCCCTTAAATAATAGCAAAAAAATGTATTGGAGAATGTGAAGAGATCCCCAATAGCTAGGAAGAACTTAGAGTATGAATCATCTAGGGAAAACCTAGAATCCTTTAGGAGACGGCTAGTTGATTACCTGAACTTATAAACCAAAAAGAAAAACCTTAGGCCCTTTGAAAATTCAATCAAGATAGACCTCTAGCTCTTGCATAGCTTTCTAGAGTTATTTTTCTGAACCCCAGAATTTTAATCACACAGGTAGCCATGCCACCAGTAACGCAATCCTGTCAGACCAATATCGGGAGAGCAGCCCGGTCTACACGACAGGCCTTCCACCTAGAGTAGCAAATGGGGACATGAGGTCTGAGGCGGTAGGTGACTCTCCCTCCCCTCGAATAGTCACATATGGGATGCCCTTGCAGTACTTCGGGTGGTGAACCCCTTCGGTCGAGCCCTCGAAGGATATACACTCAGATCTGCTAACAGAAGCAGTAGCCTTTGCAACATTTGTGCAGATGGCTGCCACTATGCAGCAACAACAGGACAGGTTCGTTCGGCAGCAGCAGGACGTACATGCATTAGTGGTGGAGACTCTTCGGGATCGCAGGGCGGCATCTAAGGATAGGGATACCAGGAATTCTAACGTGTTCGACCGATTCATACGACTCTGTTTGCTAACTTTTGGAGGGGCACCTGACTCAGTTCAGGCCGAACACTGGCTGGCGAGAATCGCCAAGATTATGGGGCCTTTAGAGTGTACTGACTCCCAGATGGTCACCTTGGCCGTGTATCTGCTTGAGGGAGAGGCAGAAAACTGGTGAAGCAACGTGCAGAGAAGCATGCCAGCTAGGTACGCTTGGACCTGGGCTAGCTTTAGGATGAAATTCCCAGAGAAATTCTTTCTGCGGTCCTTCCGAAGTGAAAAGATTGTGTAGTTCCTAAAGCTGGAGCAAAGAAGCCTCACGGTCACCCAGTACGAGGTAAAATTTGACGAGCTGTCTCGGTACGTACCCAAGGCCCTCGAAGACGAGGAGTACAAGTTGGAGAAATTTAAGGAAGGGCTGAAGCCTAGGATATAATCCCAGCTGTGCACCTAGGATTTCATAGACTTCCCAGAATTGGTGGATAAGGCGATGCGGGTGGAAAAGATTTTAAGTGCACCATTTGCTCCCCCCTTCCTGCACGAGATGCCCCGGTCAGACCAAGGCAAGCACCTCCCACTCAGCCCATTCCTACAGGAAGATCCAGACTGCTGTTTGTGTGAGTGCCACCTTTGCCACCTGGTGGGGGCTGTGGTTATTGTGATAGGGCAAACCACCTTACCCGTAATTATTTTTTGAGGATGCGAGACTAGGGCATTTCACTCTTGGAAAATCAACCATAGTAGAACCAGGTGGCAGCTAGAGTAGCGCCCAGGCCTCAGTAGCCCAGACAGGGGCCCCCAGCTCAGCAGAGAGCTCCCCAGGCTAGGGTATATGTTGTTGCTGCTATGGAAGCAAAGCAGGACCCCTTGCTGACCATTCACGGTACTGCCCACATTAACGGTACCCCTGTACTTACTGTTTTCAATTCTGGTGCAACTCTATCCTTCATTAATTCTGTTATTGCATCTAGATTAGCATTGAACACCACTAGGATGCATGTTCCCTTAGTTGTAGCATCCCTTGTGGGTAAGTTTGTGAAAATCGATAAGGTATGCATGGCATGTCCCATCACACTCGCAAATTGTGAGGTTGTTGTGGACCTGATTTTCATGCCTATCAGACAGTTTGACATTATACTTGGAATGGACTGGCTCACGTTGGTGCGTGCGGTCATGAATGTCACGACAAAACAGTGACTATATCCATCCCAGGGCAGGCCACTTTCACTTTGAACAGGAGGGATAGAGGCCGAGAGTTCGAGAGCTTGTATGCTCTAGAAGAAGCTGAGTCAGTGGAAGTCACCATTAGACGGATACTGGTAGTCCAAGATTTTTCTAAAGTATTTCAAGAAATATCAGGGCTACCCCCTAGAAGGGCATTAGATTTTTGCATTGACCTTAAGCCAGGGACTTCTCTTATATCGCTCCCTCCATTTCGCATTCTTCCTTACGAGATGGAGGAATTGAGGAGTCAAATTGATGAGCTGCTAGCTCAGGGCTTTATCCATCCCAGCATTTCTCCTTGGAGAGTGCCGGTCCTTTTTGTCAAGAAGAAGGACGAGTCGATGCATATCTGTATAGACTACAGGAGACTGAATGATGTAACAATCAAGAATAGATATCCCCTACCGCATATCGACAACCTATTTGATCAGTTAAAGGACGACAGGTACTTCTCCAAAATAGACTTGCGTTTGGGATATCACCACTTGAGGATCAGGGATGAGGACATCCCGAAGACGACCTACAGGACTCGTTACAGGCACTATGTAAGTGTCATAGTTTATATCCCTTTGTGTTGTTAAATTTGTGGTGCCAAAGACACTATTATGAAGCTTGCATCTGTGAAGAACAATGCTCTACTCAAGATCAACTTAGGGTGACAAGCACTGTTCACAAGTCAAGACTCAAGAAAGTGAGTTTCTTACCAAGATCTCAAGATGCATTCAAGTTCTACCTCAAGATCTCAAGTAGCTTTCAAGTTTGAGCTCCATCAAGACTTCAAAGGTTACATGTCTCCTATGTTCAATGTCCTTACTTCACTCCTGAGGTATGACTGACCTTAGGTTGACCTTCAGAGTAGGTCATTTTGGATACATAATTCATATGTTTTCTATAAGTGAGTTTGATCTGTTCTAAGACTAGTCTTGGGCTTTGTTCGACTAATCCTAGCACTGCTCCGACCTGTCTAAGAAATTCCTGGATCAGTCATAAGTTTGTTACAAAAATTAAAAATTTTCTATTAGGCTTGGACTAGTCCTGGGGACTGTTCGACCAGTCGTAGGAATAGTGTCGACTGCATCTTCGACCAGTCATGGACCTACGACTTAATGTACAGTGCTGAAAATTGACTTGCTTCGACCAGTTGTGAGAGCCTACGACCAGTTGTAGGAGACCTACGACCAGTCGTAAAACTGCCAAATCTTATTGCGCTTGAATTTTTCAAATTTGTAGGTTCTACGATCAGTCGCAGAGGTCCTTAGACCAGTCGAAAGTGTGATTTGCTCACCTATAAATAGAGCATGAATCTCAGAATAAAATATGAACTTTAAGCTAAATTAATTCAGTCTTCTGAGAGATAAGTCGGTGCTCCATTTAAGCTAAGTGTGCATATTTAATATTCTCTTTCTTTAGCTTTGTTAATTGATTTTGTTTCTTGCATTCTAATCTAATCTGAAAAGAGGAATTGTTGTTTTCCTTTTTCTGGAATCAAAATCAATTAGAGCTAGCCCTTCTGTTCCAATTTAAAATCTATTAGACCCTAGAACCATTATAAAGTGATTATTGGACATTGAACTTTGACATTCAAATCTCTACTCCGACTTGGTTCTTCTGGGCTGCTACAACGAATGAGAAAATCAGGTATTTTACAATTTGTGTAATTTACATTGTTTGGTTTTATTTAAGGTTAAGCCAGAAAAATCTCAAAGTTGTTGGTTATCTAAGGAGAGCCAGAAAACTCAGAAGTGAGGGTTTTTGAATTGTGTAAGCCCTTTGAAAAAGACACAATTATGAAGGTTTTGGGTGAACCTGTGAAAACCTATTTGATAGTGAACACTAATATCCCCTGTGTGAGGATATTAGGAGTGGAGTAGCATTCTGTGTGGCTGTTGTTTAACAGTTGGTGAACACACAGGCGAACCACTATAATTCATTGTGTTGTGGATGTGTGATTTATATTTCCTATCTTTTATCATTAAGAATTGTGGAATGTATGTGTAGATGTGAATGCTATAAATTTTACATTTCATGCATAGTGGGGAATGTTGTAATAATTTAGATTTACATTTCAGCATTATATTTTTACTATCTCTTTATTATTACGTTGAGCTTCAGTTTCTCTATTTGTTATAGAAATAAGGTTGTCCTACCATAAACTTTGGTTTTTGGTGTAAGGTTGTCCTTAGAACAGTTTGTGTCTCTATTTCTCTATTTTAGGTTACTTTCCATTCCTATTCTGTGATTGGTGTATAGTGCTATCTATTCTTTATTTCATATTCCGCTGTATTTAATTTGGCATAGTCCTATTCACCCCCCCCCCCCTCTAGGACATATAGCTTGGCCATTTCAAGTGGTATCAGAGCCTAATAGCTCGCTCTTATTGCTTTTTATTTGGATTTAATTCCTGAGCTAACGATCTAAGCTATATATAAGATGTCAAATTTTGATAGCCTATCAGTCACTAGGCCTCCACCCTTTGATGGCTCCAATTATGCTTATTGGAAAGCCATGATGAGGATCTTCCTCAAATCAATGGATGAGAGTTGTGGCAAGTCACAGTGACTGAATGGAACCCACCTACCACTGAAGTGACTGGTATTGATGGTTCAAAATCAATGAAAGTAACACCATATTTCTTATGGACTACCCTTCAGAAAAATGAAAGTAGTGCCAATGCAAAAGCACTAAATGCAATCACTTGCGCACTATCACCGGATGAGTTTAAAAGAATCATATCCTGTGATACTACAAAGCAAGCCTGGGATATATTAGAAATGACACATGAGGGTACTACAATTGTCAAAAAATCTAACGTTCAACTCCTCACAACTAAATTTGAAGAAATTCATATGGAGGAAAATGAAATGTTTATGGACTTTTACACTAGATTAAATGACATTGTGAACTCAATGTGGGGTCTTGGTGATAAAATCCCTGAAAGTAAAGTGTGTGGAAAGATACTACGCTCACTTCCTGAACGGTTCAACTCTAAGGTAACCGCAATCCAGGAACTTCGTGATACAGATAATATGAGGGTAGAAGAACTAGTTGGTTCTCTACAAACCTATGAGTTAAACTTTAAAGCTCCTAAAAGTAAATCCATTGCTCTCAAATCTTCTAAAGTTATTTCTCAAGAAAACTCGGATTTTAAAAATTCTGAAGATGATATGGCTCTTTTAGCGAAGAAATTTTACAAGATTTTTAAAAGCAAGAAAAGGGTAGATTTTCAAAAATCAAATGATAAGAAAAGATCTAAACTTAGATCTAAAAGTTGGAAGTCTTTGAAAGATATTCAATGTTACAACTGCCAAGAGTATGGGCACTTAGCAAATAAATGTCCTAAAAAGGACAAACAAAAAGAAAGGGTATGTTGGCTACTTGGGATTAATCATCTGATTCTGAAGCTTCTTCTGAATCAGAAGATTCTGAAACTGAGTCAGGCAGTGAAGTTAAAGCCCTTATGACTCTAGCCAAATTCACTTTTTCAGATCATGATGATTCGACTGGTGAAGAAAATCTGAATAGTGATTATGAAAATGAAGATGATCTTCAAGATGCTTACAATGCCCTATACAAGGAAAATTGTAAAATTGCTGTCAAACTTAAACTTCAAAAAGAAAAGTTATTTTAAACTCAAAGAATGTTTTGAATCACTTGTTTTAGAAAAATCCCAAATTTCAGATTGTTTTGAAAAATCAAAATGCAATTTAGAATTCAAAACCTTGCTGATTGAAAATCTGAAATCTGAAAATGAGATACTTAAAAATGAAGTATCTTCTCTTCTGAGTTTAAAGGATACATGGAGGTATGCCCAAGGAGATCCAAAGTTAGAAAAACTATTATCCGGATCAAGATAAAGTGGCGATCGATCCGGATTGGGCTATGATAAGAATACAACTCCTAATCAAAAGTATACTCCTCCCAAGTTTGTGAAAGGAGAGTCCTCAAACTCAAAAGGGAAAAGTACTTATCAAAGTTTTTCTAAAAATACAAAAACTTTTCAAAAACCTAAAAGCAGCCATGACAACTTTAAAAATCAGAACCAAAACCCTCTTGCTGAAAAGATAGTAGATTTACTCAAGGAGCTCTTAAAATCTAACTCAGTAGGTCTTTCTTACAACATCAGTCAGAAGAAGACCAACTATACTCCTAAACCCAGAACAGTTCTGAAATGGGTTCCTAAAGTTGCCTGCTTGGTTGCTCACACCGCTTTCAAAGCAACAAGCCATTCAAAGTGGTACCTAGATAGTGGATGCTCAAGGCATATGACTGGTGATAAAGGTTTATTCACCGATCTCAAAGACATGACTGATGGTTCAGTCACATTTGGTGATGGCAGCAACTGCAAGATTATGGGCCAAGGTACTGTTCAACTCTATAACCTTCCTTTATTTCAAAATATTTTGTATGTTGAAGGTCTAAAACATAATTTGCTTAACATATCTCAAATATGCGACAATAACCATAGTGTACGGTTTTCTAATCAAAACTGTTAGATTCTAAACAACAAGGGTTCAGTAATACTAACTGGACGTAGAGCTTTTGAAAACTGCTATATTGTTAGCGAATCCAGCTCATTTATTTAATCGTGTTACATGATCCATACTGACGAGACTGACTTATGGCACAAACGTCTTGGACATGTACACTACTGAAATCTATATAGATTGAGCAAATGGGGACTTATAAGAGGTCTACCCAAACTACAAAAATTAGATAAAATATGTGGTAAATGTTAGATTGGCAAACAAACAAGGAACTCACACAAAAAGGTGAATTTCAATACCACATCAAGACCACTCGAGCTTCTCCATATGGATCTAGTAGGACCTACTAGGACGGAAAGTCGAGGTGGCAAAAGATATATTTTGGTAATAGTAGATGACTTTACCAGATATGCATGGGTTGTCTTCTTAAGGGACAAATCAGAAAGCCTTGAAGAAGTTAAAAAGGTTCTCAAAAGGATTCAAACTAAAAAAGGTTCTCAAGTCAGTAAGATTCGAAATGACCATGGATTTAAATTTGAGAATAGCGGTTTTGAGAAGTCCTGTAGCGACCAGGGAATATTACATGAATTCTCAACGCCCAAAACTCCACAACAAAATGGTATAGTTGATAGGAAAAATAGAGTGCTTCAAGAAATTTCTAATGTCATGTTAAATAGTATGAAGCTCTCTAAGAATCTTTGGACTGAAGCAGCCAATACAGCTTGCTATATTATTAACCGAGTTTACATTAGTAAAGGTAATAATAAAATGGCTTACAAAATGTGGTTCGATAAAAAGCCTACTGTCAAATACTTTCGAGTTTTTAGTAGCAAGTGTTATATTTTACGAGATCGTGAAAATCT
This sequence comes from Magnolia sinica, assembly GCF_029962835.1. NCBI lineage: Eukaryota > Viridiplantae > Streptophyta > Magnoliopsida > Magnoliales > Magnoliaceae > Magnolia > Magnolia sinica. Next base: position 39,874,910 of record NC_080587.1, on the reverse strand, counting down.
GGAAAAGTTTGATATGAAGAGTGATGAAGGGATCTTTTTAGGATACTCTTTAAACAGTCGAGCTTATAGGGTTATGAACAAAAGGACCGGTGTGATTCAAGAGTCCATCAATGTGGTCATTGATGATCACTTAAACACACCAGTCTCAAATTCAGATAATGATGAAGTACTAGTAATTGATAAATTTGATATTTCATATAATCAAACTGATTCTGAACTGAGGACTGTTAAAGATCATCCAACTACACAGATTCTTGGAAACCCTCTCATTGGGGTTCGTACCCATAGACAACTTGAGGATATATGCAATTACATATGTTTTACATCTCAGATAGAACCATCTAACGTAAAAGAAGCTCTTGCTGATGAAAATTGGATTGTTGCGATGCAAAAAGAACTTAACTAATTTGTGAGAAATGATGTTTGGTATCTTGTACCTAGACCTAAAGTTAAACACATCATTGGAACCAAATGGATTTTCAAAAATAAGTCTAACGAACTTGGCAATATAATTAGAAACAAGGCGAGGCTAGTGGTACAAGGTTATACTCAAATTGAAGGTATTGACTATGATGAAACCTTTGCACCAATAGTACGTCTTGAATCAATCAGACTCTTTATATCCATTGCGTGTTTTAGAAAGTTTAAGATTTACCAAATGGATGTGAAAAGTGCATTTTTAAATGGCGATCTGCATGAGGAAGTTTATGTTGACCAACCAAAGGGTTTTGAAGATCCCAAAAATACTGATCATGTATATCGTCTTAAAAAGGCACTTTACGGTTTAAAACAAGCTCTTAGGGCATGGTACGAGAAACTAACAAAGTTTCTATTAAGCCATAATTTTCAAATGGGATGTGTTGATAAAACTCTGTTTATTAAAAAACATAAGGATCACATCTTATTAGTACAAATCTATGTTGATGATATTATTTATGGATCTACCTATACTGACATGACTATTGAGTTTGCAGATTTGATGAAATCTCAGTTTGAAATGAGCTTGGTTGGGGAATTGAATTATTTCCTCAGGTTGCAAGTAAAAGAAAAAACTGATGGAATGTTCATTTCTCAATCTAAATATGTTATGTATTTGATTAAGAGATTTGGATTTGAGAATGGTAAGAATTTTAATACTCTTATGAGTACAACATTGAAACTCTCAAAAGATTCTGCAGGTAAAAATGTGGATCCGAAATTATATCGGAGTATAATTGGCAGTCTATTGTATTTAACTGCTAGTAGACCAGATATCGCTCTAAGTGTTAGTATTTGTGCCAGATATCAGTCTGAACCTAAAGAATCGTTGACTGCTGTTAAGCGGATTATAGGATATGTCACAAGTACTGTGAATCTCGGTCTCTGATATCCACATGAGACTAGTATTCAATTAGCTGGGTACTCGGATGCTGACTGGGCTGGTAATCTTGATGATCGAAAATCAACCAGTGGTGGTTGTTTTTATATCAAAAACTATTTAGTTTCTTGGTTTAACAAGAAATAAAATTCTATATCACTTTCAACAGCTGAAGCTGAATATATCGCAACTGGTAATGCATGTACACAACTTGTTTGGATGAAACATATGCTAAGTGATTATGGAATTAAACAGGATTCTATGTTATTATATTGTGATAATTCCAGTGCCACAAATATTTCAAAAAATTCAATTCAGCATTCTCGTACTAAACACATTGACATTAGATTTCATTATATTCGGGAATTAGTAGAAGAAAAAGTTATATCTTTGGAATATATCCCTACCGAGAATCAACGTGCTGATATTTTCACTAAACCGCTCGACAAAAGCAGATTTAACAAAATGAAATTTGATCTCGGCATGTGCATTTTAAAATGATTAATTATGCCTATTTGAATCATAGTGTTTATAGTTGCTAGTTTAGTTTTCAAATCTTAAAAAATATGCAAAAATCAGATTTTTCTGCCCTGTACTCGACCAGTCGTGAGTATCCACCACCTGTCGTGCTACGACCGGTCATGTATATCCATGACCAGTCGTGAATCACGTGGATTTACTTAAAATTTGGGGAAAACATCTTCTTCTTCATTTCAACTTCTCTCTCCAACGAGCCGACACACGACTAGTCAAACCCATCTTCCAAAATCTTCGAGGTTAGTGCTCCATTTGCATTTTACTTGTAGATTTGTGTCTAGATTGCTTCTATTTCTCTCTTGGAGTTGTCTATTTCGAATTTAGTTGAGATTTGGGGATTTTCTTTTGAAAAATCTGATTTGAGAAAACCCATTTCTCAATCCTTTGCAACTCTCTATATTCTTGAAATCTTTGTTGCATATGGCTTCTAAAGGAAGAAAATCTACGTCCTGTGGTCTGTCTTCTTCTTCCAGGTTAGCCCCTATCACTAAGCATCATCTTAGGGCTCCTTAGGACTATCCATCTTATGTTCGGGACATCCGATTACGTAATGTTATTGTTGAGCATCCAGTTGATATTAATTATGTTGCTCCTTTTGATATTTTTCCTATGCTCCAATCTGTAGGTTGGAATAACTTATTGCTTTGGGGTGGGCTTGCATACCGGTCTATTGCCCAATCCATGTTTGCATGCATATGTGCTTTCTCTTTGGAAAATTTAACCTTTTCTATCTCCACAAGAGAAGGGCCATTTGAAGTTGATCGACATTTGATTTCAGCCCTTATGGATATTCCAGTGAATGATGAGGGTATTCCTATCCATACTTTATATGATAAACCCTCTGTCACTGAAAAATGTATGCTGACTAAGGACTTATGCAATTTGGATGTACAATGGACGCATAAAGGGAATGCGCTTCCCTCAAGGTATTTGTTATCCAAATACAGAATTCTTCACAAAATCTTAATGTCTAATTTGTATCCTCAGTCGGGTAACAAATCTGAATTGACGTCCTTCATGGTTCGTATTCTTCATTCTGTTGATAGAGGTGTTAACATTTGTTTACCATCCTTGATTTGTCATTTCATCATTCAGTTTCGTCTCCATCCTGGTCATAGTGACATTCCTTTTAGATATTTGATGACTGTGTTGGCTACACATATGTCTGTCGACATGCCAGTTGGAGAGGCCCTTATAAATCATTTGATATTTAACAATTCCAATATCAATAAGATAAAACTGGATTACCTTCCTAGCCAAGGTGATGGTGTTGGCAGTGCGGAAGCTGAACATGAGGAAGAAGCTGGTGATCTTCCTCCTGATGATATTAATATGGATGAAATTTTTGAAGAGCTTGAGTCTGATTCTACAAATGATCCAGATTATGAGCCTTCTTCATTTTATGCATGTCTAAGTTCATTGGAAGATAAAGTTGAGGGTCTAAATGCTAATGGAAAACATGTCTGTTGCCCATGATTTACAGTTCAAATATATTCACAAATATCTTAGACGCTTGAACAAAGGCATGCATCAACTTGATCCTTCCATTCCTACTCCTTCATTTAGGTCAGATTAGTATTTTTAAGTTTACTGGTTTGTAATAACTTTATTACTCCTAACTTGTTTTGAGTTTGTCGCTCTCTTTAACTTAACTCAATCTATAAATTATGTATGTTGCTTATTCTATGTTACCTCTCATATTTCTCATTGATTATTTCTCCTCAACCATCTATTTTGTGCTTCCTTTGTCCTATTGTGACAAAAAGGGGGAGTATGGATATGTTATATGTTATATATGGATGTTGCCATGAGGAGGGAGTAGCATTGTTTTGTATGATGTTTTATGAGTATGTTACTCAGGGGGAGTATGTGCAGTGGTGAGCAGAGGTGGACTGAATATTGATTTACAAGTCTGCAGGATGTTGGTTAATAATAACCGGTACATGATTCTTTAATCGGATATTCTGTGTTATGAAACATATCTTGAAAGTGTGTTTTGTCACTAATTTGACAAAGGGGGAGATTGTAAGTGCCATAGTTTATATCCCTTTGTGTTGTTAAATTTGTGGTGCCAAAGACACTGTTATGATGCTTGCATCTGTGAAGAACAATGCTCTACTCATGATCAACTTAGGGTGACAAGCACTGTTCACAAGTCAAGACTCGAGAAAGTGAGTTTTTTATCAAGATCTCAAGATGCATTCAAGTTCTACCTCAAGATCTCAAGTAACTTTCAAGTTTGAGCTCCATCAAGACTTCAAAGGTCACATGTCTCCTATGTTCAATGTCCTTACTTCACTCTTGAGGTATGACTGACCTTAGGTTGACCTTTAGAGTAAGTCATTTTGGATACATAATTCATATGTTTTCTATAAGTGAGTTTGGTCTGTTCTAAGACTAGTCTTGGACTTTGTTCGACTAGTCCTAGCAGTGCTTTGACCTGTCTAAGAAATTCCTGGATCAGTCGTAAGTTTGTTATAAAAATCAAATTTTTTTTATTAGGTTTCTACTAGTCCTGGGGACTGTTCGACCAGTCGTAGGAACAGTGTCGACTGCATTTTCGACCAGTCATAGACCTACGATTCAATGTACAATGCTAAAAATTGACCTGCTTTGACCAGTCGTAGGAGACCCACGACCAGTCGTAAACCACCTACGACCAGTCGTAAAACTGTCAAATCTTATCGCGCCTGAATTTTTCAAATCTATTGGTTCTACGATCAGTCATAGAGGTCCTTAGACCAATCGAATGTGTGATTTGCTCACCTATAAATAGAGCACGAATCTCAAAATAAAACATGAACTTTAAGCTAAATTAATTCGGTCTTCTGAGAGATAAGTCAGTGCTCCATTTAAGCTAAGTGTGCATATTTAATATTCTCTTTCTTTAGCTTTGTTAATTGATTTTGTTTCTTGCATTCCAATCTAATCTGAAAAGAGGAATTGTTGTTTTCCTTTTTTTGGAATCAAAATCAATTAGAGCTAGCCCTTCTGTTTTAATTTAAAATCTATTAGAACCTAGAACCATTATAAAGTGAGTATTGGACATTGAACTTTGACATTCAAATCTCTACTCTGACTTGGTTCTTTTGGGCTGCTACAACGAATGAGAAAATCAGGTATTTTACAATTTGTGTAATTTACATTGTTTAGTTTTATTCGAGGTTAAGCCCGGAAAATCTCAAAGTTGTTGGTTATCTGAGGAGAGCCAGAAAACTCAAAAGTGAGGGTTTTTGAATTGTGTAAGCCCTTTGGAAAAAACACAATTGTGAAGATTTTGGGTGAACCTGTGAAACCCTATTTGATAGTGAACATTAATATCCCCTGTGTGAGGATATTAGGAGCGGAGTAGCATTCTGTGTGGCTGTTGTTTAACAGTTGGTGAACACATAGGTGAACTACTATAATTCTTTGTATTGTGGATGCGTGATTTATATTTCCTATCTTTTATCATTCAGAATTGTGGAATGTATGTGTGGATGTGAATGCTATAAATTTTACATTTCAAGCACGGTGGGGAATGCTGTAATAATTTAGATTTATATTTTAGCATTATATTTTTGCTATCTCTTTATTATTACGTTGAGCTTCAGTTTCTCTATTTGTTCTAGAAATAAGGTTGTCCTACCATAAAATTTGGTTTTTGGTGTAAGGTTGTCCTTAGAACAATTTGTGTTTCTATTTCTCTATTTTAGGTTACTTTCCATTCCTATTCTGTGATTGGTGTATAGTGCTATCTATTCTTTATTTCACATTCTGCTGTATTTATTTTTAATTTGGCATAGTCCTATTCACCCCCCCCCCCCCCTCTAGGACATATAGCTTGGCCATTTCATACTACGAGTTCCTGGTAATGTACTTTAGTCTCACGAACGCTCTGATAGTTTTTATGGACCTTATGAATTGAGTATTCATACCTTACCTAAACCACTTTGTAATCGTGCTCATTGATGACATCTTGGTCTACTCCAAAAGCCAAGAGGAGCATGAACAACATCTGTGTATGGTCCTAAATACGCTAAAGGATAACCAACTGTACACTAAGTTGTCTAAATGCGAGTTTTGGGAGCAGGAAGTGAAATTCTTGGGGCACGTAGTAATGGCAGAGGGAATAGCGATCGATCCAGCTAAGGTGGAAGCAGTATCTAAGTGGGAGTAGCCCATTACAGTGACCGAAGTTCGGAGTTTCCTAGGCATGGCTGGGTATTATCGATGCTTTGTTAAGGAATTCTCCAGAATTGCACGGTTGCTTACTCAACTGATAAAGAAGAATGCCCAATTCACATGGGATGAGAATGCAGAGGAAACATTCCAGGAGTTGAAGATGAGATTAACTTCTGTGTCGGTGCTCACTCTCCCACAAGAAGGGGAGAAGTTTGTGGTATATCGTGATGCCTCGAAGTTAGGCCTCAGCTGCGTTCTGATGCAAAATGACAAAGTGATCGCTTAGGCCTCTCGCTAATTAAAGAAACACGAGGAGAATTACCCAACACCCGACTTGGAATTGGCAGCTGTGCTTTTCGCCTTAAAAATATGGAGGCATTACTTGTATGGAGAGGATTTTCAATTATTCTTGAACACAAGAGCGTGAAGTACATATTCACGCAGAAAGACTTGAACATGCACTAGCGTTGGTGGATGGAGACTCTTAAAGATTTTCACTTTGATATCTCATACCACCCTGGCAAGGCAAACTCTGTTGTCAATGCTTTGAGTCGGAAGAAGAAGCATGAGTTGGTGCCCACTCTGATGATCAAGGAGTAGGAGATGATGGAATTCGTACAGGACTTCGATATCCAACTTACCCTTGATGAACCTGATGCCTACGTGGCTCTATTGACTGCAGAGCCGACCCTGGTCTGACACGTGATCTCTACACAAGATTAGGATGAATGGCTTGCCAAGATGAAAGAAAGGCGTAAGAATGAAGAGATGCCTGACTGGAGGGTTGGTAAAGACGGCAGTCTTCGATATCAGGGGCGAGTGTGCATTCCAAATGACACTGAAATAAGGAAGTAATGATAGAAGCCCACCATTCCAAATTAACCATCCACTCAGGAAGCACTAAGATGTATAACAATGTTAAAAGATAGTACTAGTGGAGCAATATGAAGAGGGACATCGCTAACTTTGTGGTGAAATGCATGGTGTGCCAGAAGATCAAGACCGATCATCGTAAGCCTGCCGGACTCCTTCAACCACTACCTTTAGTTGAATGAAAATAGGATAACATTTCTATGGACTTCATATCTGGTCCTTCTAGGACACAAGGGAAACACGACTCGATCTGGGTCATTATTGACAGGTTGACAAAAGTCATCAGATTCCTCCTGATCTACATGACAGACTCCATAGATAATTTAACAAAGCTATACATCTGGGAAGTCGTGCAATCCTATGGAGTTCTGCGAGAAATTATATTGGATCGAGACTCCAGGTTTACTTTTGCCTTTTGGAAGAGGTTGCAAGAAGAGATGGGTACGGAACTCAAGTTCAGTAAGGCATTTCATCCTTAGACAAACAGGCAGACTGAAAGGGTGAACCAGATCTTGGAGGATGTGCTGAGAGCATGCGTTCTGGACTTTCAGGGCAACTGGGACGATCACCTGACACTGACAGAATTCACGTACAATAACAACTTGTAGTCCAGCATAGGCATGGTGCCATATGAGGCTCTCCATGGTCGCCCTTGCCGAGCCCCTCAGTGTTGGGCAAAAATTAGAGAAAGAAGCTTGTTAGGTCCTGAGCTGGTTCAGGCTACTACTCAGGTCATTGACGTAGTTAGAAAACGTCTACGTACCGCCTAGAGCAGACAAGAGCTATGCAGATAATCGATGTCGTGACCTGGAGTTTGCAGCTGGTGACCATGTATTCCTGATGGTGTCACCCATGAAGGTTCTGATGAGGTTCAGACAAAAAGGGAAGCTAGCACCGCGTTTCATCAGGCCTTTCGAGATTTTGGATCATGTGGGGGCCGTAGTATACCGCATTGCATTACCTACTACACTAGTCGGTATTCACAATGTTTTTCATGTATCCATGCTAAAGAAGTATACACCAAATGAGTCGCACATCGTTAGCTGGGAGCAGATCGAGTTGACAGATAACGCCTCTTACACCGAGGAACCTATCCGTAACTTGGACCACAAGGAGTAGGTCTTGCGGACAAAGATTATACCTCTAGTTTAGGTTCTTTGGTCGCATCAAGGGGAAGAAGAAGCGACGTGGCAACGAGAAGCAGAGGTTAGAGAAAAGTACCCTCACCTATTTAGTGGCATACCACAGGTAATTTTGAGGATGAATTTTTTTTAGGGGGGTAGACTGTAACACCCCGTACCTTTGGAACACGGGTGTTACCTTTTAAACCCACATTAACCTAAATCAGATTGGATTAACCAAATAACTGGAACTTGACATACATAGGATGAGGATTCAGGTCAACATTAAGGCCATCCATCAGGAGTCAAAACGCGCCCTACGATAGTCAAGAAGGTGTGGCTATTTGAACACTCTAAATTAAAGACATTATGTCGATGAATACTGGTACAATGCACTTGTCACCAACACTTGAGAGTTAGTTAGTGACAAATCAAGCCTTCATCATAACCAGTACCTTATATTAACCATTGAAAACTAGTATCAGGCCCACCTGATCAACAGATCGCTTCATATGGGCCGATAATAGCCTAAAGGAGTGGGTAATGGCCCACCTGGGCCTCGGCCCCGCACCAAAATGGGCTGGGACCCCTATTCTTAGGTCCCAAGAAGAATGGACAGAATGGATTTGTCACAAGCATCACGATGGGCCCTCTCACGGTGTGCATGTGCACCTTATGCATGTGCACATAGCTTACACTGGGACGATGGGCTCGGTCAAATGACCTTTGACTGAGCCTTATTCAAAGAAAGAGAAATGGCTTCTATCCCACCATTTTTAGAATTCAAATCAGACCTCTAAGTGGCCCACCATGGCCACTTTCTGAGCCATCCGATCGGTTCAAATCCTCTGTGGGTCCCAACTTAACAAAACCCTATAGCCGTTCGACCCCTTGTAAATGGATGAGAGAGATGGGTTAGAGCGTCCGAGGCATTACACGTGGAAGGCATCTGCGAGATGGGGCCTAATAGAGATCGTCTAGATAGCTCACGAATGGTTCGATCGTGCAATCCGATCTATCCATTTTCTCAGCCGAGGCATGCTCTCCCTCTTTGCCAAAAATGGCCAAACAGGACATGTAGGGGAAGAAAAATGGGACAGGACTTTCCTCTCTGGGAAAGACAAAGGCTGGCATGATCGCAGCCGTCCCTCGTCCACATGGGAATTCGACCGTTGAGAGTCCTCCCTCTCACCACTATAAAGAGCAATGTAGCTCTAGGGATTGGCGCCAGGGAGAGAAAGAAGAGTGGAAGAAAGAGAGTAGAAAGAGAGAAAACAGGGAGGTCAGACACCCTATTGCAGCCGCACGGTTGAGGGAGAAGAGTGGTCGGTTCCTCCTGTTGTAACTCGAGAGAAGAGAGCATTAGCTCAGGTGACCATTTCTTTTCATCTCCCTTAGTTCTTTAGATAGGATGAAGCAACGCTTGTTCGACCAAAGCTAGGCCCAGTAATGGCTATGATTTGGTCCAGTTGGTCCAGTAGCAGTGGTGTTTGGGTGATGAAGTCGAGGCAAACAATGGCCAAAACTCGGGTTGAAACCAAACCAATCCATAGCTGTATTTCAGACCCAAGCAGAAGGTTAACAATAGCATTTTTAGGGGCTAGAATGAGGCCATTTTATGGTCACATTACAGGCCAAAACAAGGACCATGGGACAACTCGGTTTCAGCTAAAAGCCAGGCCACACGGTGGCTGTGTGTTGGGCTGAACCCAGGCCGAGTTTGTGTCCATGTTTTTAGTCTGAAACTGAGCCGATCAGTGTCTCTATTTCAGGCTGAAGACAGACCATGCGATGGCAGTGCCTTGGGGCTGAAATTAGACCCAACTGTGGCGTCTATCTCGGGCCAGGATCAGGCCAAACAGTGTCCATATATCAGGCTAATATAGTGGCATTTTTTAGGCTGAAAACTAGACCATATTGCAGCGCTATTTCGGGCCTAGCCCAAGCCAATTAACAGTTGAAGTTTGGGATGGAAATCTAGTAGGGAACGGACCTTGATAGTAGGTGAAGGTGGAGCCTAACAGAAGCTCTGTTTTGAGCTAGATCTGGGCTAAGTAATAGCTTTGTTTCAGGCCAATATTTGGCCAAATAATGGCTGAGTTCTGGGCTAGGGACATGCCAGGAAATGGACACTTAAATGAGTTCTACAATGAGGGGAGGATGCGTAATCAGGCTATGAAAATGGATTGAAACCAGTCTCCTTCAGCTGCTACTAAGTTACAGTCTAAAACCGGTTTTCTTCTGGCCTTGCTTGGGGCTGAACCATGATATCTAAATGGTCCCAGCTTAAGGATGAAACTTGGTCCAGGATCTACTCACAAAATGAGCTCTATTTGAGCTGCAGCTTGTGCTGATATCAGTCCAAAAATTTAGGTAAGAATGACCTTGTTTCGGGCCGTTCTTTGACAGTGAAAGTGGCAACCACCATGCCTCTGGTTGAGCACTAATGTGGGTTGAAAAATGGCTAGGTACGGACCATGTTCGAGCTGAAAATCAAGGCCGAGAACAGTTCCAACAGCATGCAACAGGGAGGTTATTTTCACGTCAAAGGTAGGTGGGCTGCTCTGACCATGGGCCCTGCACAAATGCAGGTGGGTTGCACAGCCGTAGGCCTCACCAAATGCAGGTGGGATGCACCCTGCATCAGTTGGTGGGCCACATATGAGGCCCCCATCTTGATGATGGGGTTTATCATAGCCATCCATCAAGGGACATTACAATAAGGCCATCCCTCTGTGCACATCTAGCGCTAGACATTGTTAAAATGAAAAAAATATATATACATACATATATATATATGATAATATAAATAGTTATAAGTAGTATATAAGATAGCATGTATATGTAATATTACATATATGGTGGGCCCCACTGACTAAAAGAGGACTGGTTGGTTTAGCACACACAAAACTGTTGTGGTAACGTCAATCAGCTGTGGGTCTCGCACAATGTTTATGTTTCATCTGAACCACCTAAATGGTGGGACCTACCTACTGCAATGACATCAACAAGCTCCTGGGGTCCCATCTAGAGGCAAGTGTTTATCTGAGCCATCCATCCTCCCTGCGAGCTTGAGATGGAAAATAAGACAGATCTATCCATCAGGTGGACCACACTGCAAAATCAATGGAGGATTGACCAGCCACCATTAAATCCATTAGGGGTCACAGGAGCTTTGGATCATTATGAAAATTATTTTTCCCTTTAGGTCTTCATGAACTGATTGGATGAAAAATAAACATAAAGGTGGGCCTGGTCACCATGAATCATGCCCATGCCTCCCCCTCAAGCATCAAGACCTTACAATCCTATTCATTTCAAGGTTGAGAATGCATTCTAATATGAGTTGTGGCAATTGGGAATGATTTCAGGAAGCCACTCACGTGACACCAGGCAACAGAGTACTCAGGATCACTTGAACCAAGGAAGAACCTGCAACATTTCTAATGATGATTTCCTCCCCTTAAGCTTTCCATCCCTAGCTAGACCACAAATAGTAGCTTCATTAATTTAATGGCTAGTTAGACTAGTGATAAACTATGTGTGGAAATAGACTGCATTCACCTGACCAATTTATTTAACACGCTTACTATCATTTAAACTCTTGATTACTCTGAACTGCATAGGTGAATAATCTAACCGTTCATGTCATGTATCTTATGTTAACTCAGTTGGTGTGTATCGATAGAAATATATTTATCGTTCCTTATTCCCTATTCATGTTAAGATCTATGTTGTTGTTATGATAATATGACACACATACTGTTGGAATCTCTCCATGGGAGGTTCTAAGCAAAGGAGAGTCCGTGCTTAGGATGTAATCGGAATAGTTGTCATGTGAGTAGGCCCCAAACTTGGAGGTTTTGTTTATTGGCATTTGACCATGAGGTTTACCATCCATGTGTGGTTCCACCTAACTGACTTGGGATGAACTTCACAACTTTTCTAATACCGCTATTTACTCGTCTTTGAACCATTCATGTCATCATGCTTTAACCACTATATTTAGTGATTTCAACATTTCATTCCCAGTCAGCATTAGTGGTGGCCCCTTTTCATTGAATTGATTGATCACATGTTGGTGAGTACTACACACACCCTAAGACGGTAGCCTCATGAGCCGGGGATGGTAGTTATGGGATACTATGGCTGAGCCGTTGGCCTACGCTAGGCCACGAGCTCCCTGCAGTGACCGTAAGCTTAACTAAATTGGCTGAGTGTAATTAGACTAATAATAGATTGGCTAACCATGCATATATGGCACAGACCAACATTTATTGCTATCGTATGTGATGTAGGTATTTTTATCTGACTGGATGAGATTTCCCAGGTCGATGCTTGTATGGGTGACGAGCCCACTGTCCGCACGGATGAGCATCCTCGGGGTGATGATTGCATTCCATACATCTATGCACTTAATAAGACTACATCTACTGTGTTTTGGATTGTCTGTATATTTTTATGTTATTCCTTGTTTAGGGTGGTGGTGTATAATCTTAAGGGGAGATCACACTGAGCTGGCCACTCATTCATCAATGTTCAACCATATAGAGGACACACGTGTAGGAGCCGATGAGTATGCGACTGACTTGGAGGCGGTGGCAGTCGAGGAGGAGTTCTGCATCGAGGAGCCATAGCAGGAGGCGGCCACCTATTTTGGGTTGAACCAGTAGATTAGCCCTTTACTTTTGTTTCAGTACATTTGGAATTTGAGAAACTTGAGGATATGTAATTGGCCCCTAGCTGAGTGGGCCAGAATATTGTTTCCATTTTGGATCACATCTATGCTACATTTTTTCCTGCCATGCACTTTGATTTATTGATTACTACTATTAGCAGTTAACTCCTGGGTTTTTAGAATGCCAGTCATGTACTCGGGTTCTGAAAACTAGGGCGTTACAGTTCTAGTAGAAGATCAAGCTCGAAAGATAAGATGAAGTCAAGATCAACCGATGTTCTAGTAGAAGATTAAGCTCCATAGAAAGGTTGAAGTCTCTAATCAAGTTAAAGACAAAGAGGTTTAGTCATTTCAGGTATTATAAGCCCTAGAAATACATTAGGTTTAGGTGCTTTCAAAAGTTATTTAATTTGGGTTTTTGTACATGTGATTGCTTGAAATTCGATCAACCTAAGGTTTAGTTTGACTAGTCTAAGTTTTCTCAGCCAGTCCTAGTATAAATCGAAGTAAAACTTTTTTTTTTTTTTTTACAAATTCGAACATTTGAATGGTCTGTTCTACTAGTCAAAGGAGGATCTTCGACCAGCCCTAGGGTTTTTGGCTCGAAGTCCAACAATTAAATCGATTCAGATTTTAGCATCTTCGACCAATCGAAGACCACCTTTGACCAATTGAAAAGAGCTCTTCGACTAGTTAAACTAGGCCTTCGACCAATCGAAGATTGGATAAATCTTATCCCGTTCAAATCTGAAAATCTGTTGGAATAGAATCCGGTGCTAAGGCTAGTTGAAGACTATCTTAGGCTAGTCAAAGATTCAACTTCTTTGCCTATAAATTGAGGTTCTCTCTCAATCTGAAATATCAATTATGATTATTAAAATCCTTCTACAAGAGAGAGAGAGAGAGAGAGAGAGAGAGAGAGAGAGAAGCTCTAGTTATTAGCAAACTATTGACGGTATTTATAAATTATTTTTTTATAGCTTAGGTTTAATTCCCTTAACCTCAGACTCTGTCATTTTGATTTTAAAGAGAGTGAATACTACTATTCTTTTTTAGATTTAAGAGAATTAACTTAAGTAGCCATTAGTTTAAACTTAATTAAAATTAATAGAAGCCTAAACCTTTTCTATATGACTGAACATTGAACATTCGACATTTAAGAAAAGCGGTTCTTTAGCTACAACGTCTTCTACGGTGAAGATAAGTATACTTTTAATTCTTATTTTGGTTTTTCTGAGATAGCCAGAAAATCTTAATTTAGGTTTTGTCTAAGATAGCCTGAAAATCTCAATGAGGGGTTTGTTTGTGATAGCCCGATAAAATCACAATTGTATCAGGTTTTAAGGTGACCTTGAAAACCTTATTCATAGTGAAAGCCAAGATTACGAGGAGAGTAATTTTGGGAGTGGAGTAGGTGTGGCTGTTTTAGAATAGTTGTTGACACACCAAACCACTATAATTCTCTGTGTTTGTGGTGACTGCTTTTATCTTTTATATGGTGAATGGTTGTATTTACATTTTAGTTGAAGTGGTGAATGATTGTAATATTTAATTTTATTTATTCTTGCAAAGATTGGAATTTTGATTTTAAAAGTATTTGTGAAATAAGGTTGTCCTTGTAACGCCCCAAAATTTTCGATACTCGAGCATCGAAAGTTCTCGAGCATTACCATAAGAATCAACGTAATATATACGTGCGTACGATACCAATCCAACTATCCAAGCCTTATATCCTCACCCTGGCATAAATCTAACCATTGGGAATTACCTCCATTCAATAAATCCAACCATCTGACCGATGATTTCAAGACAAGACCATCTATCAAGTGATTTGACGTAAGTACTATCCCATGAAAGATCTCCACTCATAAATCCGGTAATCGGACCATTGATTTTAGGACAAGATCATCCATTAAGTGATTTGACACATAAACTATCTCTTAAATGAATTGACAAATGAACTCTTCATCCACGATGATTTAGATATAATTTCTTTAATAAGAACTACTTAGAAACATCCCTACTACCATGTAGACCCATTAGATCTCACAAAACTCTCAAATCCGCAATAATTATGGAAAGGCCACTATCCTAGATCCTTGAATTCTAGATCACTTGGTTCCCACGATCCGCTTGATGTGAAATTTTATACCATGCTTATAAATCCTAAACTAACCGTGCAAGTTGAATTTCAACCCTTAGATCATTGTAAAATTAAACCAATGGATAGATCAGCCATTAACCATCGATTTTAGGGCTATCTGATCTTTGGATATGCTTCATTTTTGGGCTCAACCCTTTAAATTAGATGGAAAAATGGATGGACGGTGTAGATTTCCCAATAACTCATCACAAGTGGACCCCACTGGTAATGCACGTGAATGGTACACATGCACTAGTGATGCACCAGAATCAGCAAGCAGTCAACACAACTGCTGACCTGATTTGAATTTTTTACAAAGAAAATCGAATATAGGAAGGTTTCCCTCCCAATGCATCTACAAATAGCGT
Organism: Magnolia sinica; assembly: GCF_029962835.1. Taxonomy (NCBI): domain Eukaryota; kingdom Viridiplantae; phylum Streptophyta; class Magnoliopsida; order Magnoliales; family Magnoliaceae; genus Magnolia; species Magnolia sinica. Next base: position 39,859,669 of record NC_080587.1, on the reverse strand, counting down.
ACAACCGTTTGTTGGACTCAACGACTAATCGTCACCATCATCCAGGTGGATGATCTAGGCCGTCCATCTTACAGGTGGGTCAATTTTGAGTGGACCCTGAAACATTCCACCCAAAAACAACCCTCTAGGAAGATATGAATCCAGACGTAAATAGACTAGGTGAAAGGAAATAACCCATTGCCACTCTCCTTACTATTGAATCGGCCGTTGCCGCTCTTCTATTTGTTGAGTTAGCCATTGCTACTCTTCTTTTATTGAGTTGACCATTGTCACTCTCCTCTTTATTACGTTGGCTATTACCACTTATATCTTTGCTGAGTTGGTCATTGCCACTCTTCTCTTTATTTTATTGACCTTGTGCTATCTATTTTGAAAGGGCTTGGGCATGTGTCTTAATATTCCTGAACTCCCATGATTCAATGGATTTCCCTTTTTAGTGTAAGTACTATGTTGGGAATCCCTCTTCTCGCGATCCAATAAATATCGTGGATGTAATGCGTTTTCGGTAGCGGCCCTAGGACGACACGTAATTCTATGTTTCATGGGTGATGATGCATAAATTGGTGTATGTAAATCGTTATATTTTCATGTTACATCAATTCTTTTCTTTTGGGGGTTAGATGTCGCATTTAGTTGCTCTAATCCGGTCTTTTCTTTTGGGAGTTGAATGTCTCAATTAGTCGCTCCAATCCGGGTTGGGTAATTCACCTGGTCATGTGTTGTGTTTATCTTAAGATAACCACATAAATCCATGTTAAATGTGGGTCACGCTGATGAATCTTTGTAGTATGGGATGTGGGGTGAGTCGGATAACTCTAATCATATTTCACATTGTGGCGATCGGTAAGTGTGATAAACTGCATATACTTTGCTAGGCATGCATTTCATATAGATTGCTTGTGCATTGATACCTCTTGGAGTGTGGAGTACAAGATGTATCAGAAACTTTACATTGCTTTTATGAATCTCTTGAATTACTGTCAATCTTAAAGGATGACCATCACTATGAGTAGGGCGTTGACCCTCTTCCAACCGTACAGATAATGCGGGCGATGTATAGCTTGAAGACCTAGAGAATCATCTCCTTATAAAAGACTATACTGAAAGAATACGAAGATAGTTTTATTATTTAGTTTTATACTTCCGCTGCGAACTCGATTAATGTAATATGCTTTCATTGAGATGGCATTTGATTATTTATTAAATTTCTTTACTCTGATGAAATAATCAATCTAGTCAATTTTATTCTTGTGAATGTTACCTTCATGAATGTACCTAGATATGATCCAAATGAAAAAAAAAGGTGCAATTTTTAAAGCATCCAAGTTTTACATTATTAACACCAAGTTTTCTCGGGCACGAGTATAAAATCTAGTCGTGAAAATTTGGGGCATTACAGTTGGTATCAGAGCATGAGAATGAGATTAACTGGGCCTGAGGGGAGTGGACCATCATAAGTTTTACGCAACTAGGATAGAATCTTGAATGAGATATCTATACTTAGGACTATTTCCTAAGGGAATTAGGAAGTTGAAAAATTAGAAACCCACATTCAGGTTTCCCAATCTGAAACATTAAGTTAGACACGAAGCTTAGAAATTTTGAATGTAGGCACCCCCATAATAATTCCCCAAACCGTTGAATCATGCCTCGTGAAATTTTTTGGAGTCTCAAGAACAAGTCAGCAGCTTAGACTCCAAATTTTGAATAAATTAGACGTATGGATCGGAAGATAAAATTCTTGGAGTGACAAACTGTCAATATAAAATGATTTTGGGTATTCACAATGATGACACTAAAGCTTAGGTTCAAACAATGAATAGATGATTTGGCATATCCTATATGAAACCTAGCCTGTCCATTGTCGTCTTGTCCGGTTAGGATATCTGGCTTTCACCCAGGTGATTATAATTAGGTAAGGCATAAGTAGCTTAATTCAATTACCAAATCTCGAGGTCAAGATTTTGTTTAAGGGGGGTAGGTTGTAGCGTCCCAATTCACGTAACCAATTAGACGCACACTTAGACATACATATCCACCTTTCGAGTAATACATTGAAAATTTGAGCATGGTAAGGACAATGGAAGTAAGTTCGGGTAAAATACCAGGTAATCAGATTATGCAGTGAAAGCTTAATGGGCCATGTAGAATTGTCCCTTATGACAAATAAGATTTCATGATTTTCCCCATGAGTTTAGAACAATCGAGATTGTAGACTGATGGAACCACTTTTATGTGAAATTGCGTGGTTTGACTCGAATTCTAAGTCCTAGAAAATCTCAAATGATCCCAATGCCCTGATCAAGTAAAGGATCGAGATTTAATGGGATTATGAATTAATACCAGTAAATCCTCTGTACTGTGCAGGCAAAAGGATCTGTGTATCGGGCACAAACCCACTACAACCATCTATTCATATGTCCTCAAACATAGGAAGTAGGGAATTCTTAGATGCATGGAAGAACTAAATTTCGAGGGTGAAATTATATTTAAAGGGGGTAGATTGTAATGCCCCGAACTTGTCGATACTCGAGCATCGAAAGTTCTCGAGCATTACCATAAGATTCAACGTAATATATACGTACATACGATGTCAATCCAACTATCTGAGCCTTACATCCTCACCCTAACACAAATCTAACCATTGGAAATTACCTCCATTCAATAGATCCAACCATTTAACCATTGATTTCAAGACTAGACCATCCATCACGTGATTTGACGTAAGTATTATCCCATGAATGATCTCCACTCATAAATCCAACAATCAAACCGTTAATTTTAGGATAAGATCATCCATCAAGTGATTTGACACATAAACTATCTCTTAAATGAATTGACAAATGAACCCTTCATCCACGATGATTTAGATATAAGTTCTTTCATAAGAACTACTTAAAAACATGCCTACTACCATGTAGACCCATTAGATCTCACAAAACTCTCAAATCAATAATAATTATGGAAAGGCCACTAACCTAGATCCTTGAATTCTAGATCACTTGGTTCCCACGATCTGCTTGATGTGAAATTTTATACCATGCCTATTGTTCACAACCCCAAGTGTAGGGTCGCGATGCAGTAATAATCTTGGTGAGACCGAGGTTGAATCCACAGGGACTAAACTTGTTTTGTCTTCTAAAAGTAACTCAAACTAGAACTAGAAGAAGATGTAAACCTAAATCTAGAATATTTGAGAGAGTGATTTTGAATAAGGTAATTAAAACTTATAAATTTAAAGGGGGGAACTGGGGTGCCGAGGATCCACTTATAGCAATTAGGAGATTATCATGCTTGATTCAAGGACACAACTAGAATCAGAGTCCTATCCTATCCAATTGGTAAGAAGAGATTTGCTAGATCTCTGAACTTCTCATGGATCTAATCATCAATGAATGAGAGTTGTGAGGATTTAGAAGTGATTCCATCACTTAACCATGCCCAAACAACAGGATTTACCAAATTTGGAACTGATTCCATCACCTAACTATGCCTAGGAGACAAAACAAACAATAGGATTTATCAATACCACAACCAATCATAAGAGAATTGTGAAGGTTAGGAATGATTCCGTCATCCTACCATACCCAAGGGACGATGGTGAGCAACAGAATTTCCTAATTTCACAATCTCAATTCAGGAAAAGAAGATATCTCAAGCTATCGCAGATCTATTCTAATTTGTCATAACAAACCATTAAAAACTAAAAACATTCCTTCATAATCAAACTAGAATCCAAGAGAGTTCAACAAAACATGAATCAAAACAAAGCAAACATCCCAATCACGTTACAAGCTTCACCTCTTAGCCTTAGCTAAGAGGTTTAGCCAACCATAGACATGATTGAACTAAAGACCCTTAAACAAAACAAAAAGATCAACTAAGGAAGAAGAAGAAAAACTCCCAGATGACAGATCCACCCTTTTGCTCCACTCCTCAAACCCTAGAAGATGTCTAGGGATGCCCTAGGGACCCCTATTTATAGTTTTACAACTCTAACTTTCGCACCAAGTTGGAAAAATTCAGAAATCACTTCAAATTTCTGCAATTCGTGTGCTGACCGGGTAACTTTAGACTGGTCGAGGATAGCCTTTAACTGGTTGAGGGCCACCTTCGACTAGTCGAGGATGACCTGATTTTAGAGGATTTCATCACTAGAGTTTAAGTCGAGGAATCTTCGACTGGTCGAGCAGGATCCTTCGACTGGTCGAGGATGGGATTAGACTAGTCGAAGGAGGCAGATTTTTAGGATTCCTGTACTTCATTTCAAGTCTTCAATGCTCTTCATTCCTTACTTTTTTTTCTTAGTGCTTTGGCATATGAATTCTTCACTCTTGGTCTCTTAAGATCCATCCTTATCTTTGGTAATTCTTGAGCGTTAAATCCATGCTTTTAGTATCCCTTTCAATCCAAGCTCTTAAATTCACTTTGCAACACAAACATGATTAAAATAGAACATTAAGCATTATCATGTTCATAAAACCGAGTAATGAATGGGGGATAATATGCAATATTTGGCCCTCAACACCTATAAATCCTAAACTAACTATACGCATCGAATTTCAGCCCTTAGATCATTGTAAAATTAACCCAATGGATAGATCAGCCATTAACCATCAATTTTAGTGTCATCTGATCTTTGGATATGCTTCAATTTTGTGTTCAACCCCTTAAATTAGATGAAAAAATGAATGGACAATGTAGATTTCCCAATAACTCATCACAAGTGGACCTCACTGGCAATGCACGTGCATGACACACATGCACTAGCGGTGTACTAGAATCAGGAAGCAGTCAACATAAGTGCTGACCCGGGTTGAATTTTTTTAAAAAATAAACTGAATATAGGAAGTTTTCCCTCCCCACACATCTACGAATGACGTATAGCCGTCCGTCCATTGGACTTAACGACTAATCATCACCATCATCATGATGGATGATCCATGCCGTCCATCTTACTGGTGGGTCAATTTCAAGTGGACCCTAAAACATTCAACCTAAAAAAAACCCTCCAAGCAAGCACGAATCTAGATGTAAATAGACTAGGTGAAAGGTAATAACCCAGAAGCAGAAATTATGTTCGATCGGTTCTTAGATTTCCAGCGATCAGAGATTCGACCTAGCCTCAATCTAAACCAACCAACGACTAGGGTTGGGAATCTTAACATAAACCACGCTGGAAGAAAGAAGCAAGAGGAAGAAAGAATGTAGCACTTCATCGCCTTTCTTCACGCAATCTGTGCACCCGAGAACCTCGTCCACAGAAGCCTTCGTAAATCTCGTTCACGAGGAGATCTCCCAACCAGATCAAGAATTCGACAGGCCTAGGATTGTCAGATAAAGGGGCTAAGCCATCCAAAAGGACCACCTTGATCGTCCATCTCAAATCTTAGAGGATATTATAACCGTAAGGCCAATGCAGCTGTCCGATTTCACACAGAGGATCGGACCAACAACGGACGAACGATGAATGATTAGGAATGTCCATTGGGCGCCCCTATTCTAGATAAATCCTATTCAAAAATCAAGTGGGGATGATCACCATTCAAACCTCAAAATTCTGGGTTCGTACAAGGTTTGCAGCGGAAGTCCTACACAAACAGAGTGCGAAAAGGGGAGTTGTATCCGATTTTGACTCCTCTCCCTTGAGGCCAGATACTATAAATCCAAGAGGGCTAAAACAGAGAGGGAAATCCGAAGAAAGAAAATAGATGAGAGGGAGAAAAAGGAAAAGAAGGAGAGAAATCTGGTTTGTCCAGACCTGTGGCGTCCAACCTCATAGGAAAAGAGAGAGAGAATCGACTAATCCAATGCTGGACATAACAGTAAGAAGGAAAGAAGGGAAGAAGGAAAGGAAAGGAAAGAGAATAAAGGAAAGGAAAGAAATAAAAGAAAAGAAAGGAAAGAGAAGAAAGGAAAAGAAAAGAGAAAGAAAAAAGAAAAAAAAAGAAAAGAGAAAGGAAAGGAAAGAAAGGAAGAGGGAGAGAGATTGCGTGACTCGCTGGGTCTGGGACAAGTCAGGACTAGATTTTAGTCGAGCTTCAGGTGAGGGTTTTATCCTTTAAGCTTACATTAATTTAAGTTATTATATTGACCTTGCCTTACATGTCATTATGTTGTTTCATCTTGCCTTTACATGCCTTTGTGGTTTTTCTATCTTGCCTTAAATATGCCTTCGACTTACTTTGAATTCTTCCTACAATTATATGTTTTACCATCAATTATTTGCCCTTGGAGATTGTAGTATAATGTTGTTTATATGAGATCTTTATGAATTTATGTGGGGTGATGGATACAAGCCACTACCAAAAAAAGGGGCAAAGGCTACGGATAAAAACTGTAGCCAAAAGCCTATGGCTACGGTTATCATCCGTAGCATGACCGTAGCCATTGATGCCATAGCCATAGGTCAAAGAGCTATAGCTACGAATTCTATTCGTAGCCATAGAAGCAATGGATACGGATTAAAACCGTAGCCATAGCTTATGTAGCCTTAAAGTACTTATAGCTACGGATTATATCTATAGCTAAAAGTTCAGCAAGAACCTAGCAAAAGACCTATGGCTACGGTTTTAGTCCGTAGCACGACCGTAACAATAGGTCTAAAACCTATGGCTATGTGTAACGCCCTGAAATTCAGGGGTCGAGCATAACTCAACTCCCGAGTTCCAAAATATCACTTATGCAACATATTTAATGAAGGATGTACGTTGACTGTATTAGTGTATAAAACATGGAATAGATTAAGCCAAAACACAGATATGATTTAGGGATAAGTGAATAAAGCAAGCGGAAGACTTATAGTAAAATATGCGTACAAGTGTAAATCCCTGAATTACATATACAAGCCAGATCGTATGAAAGTGTTGTTTAATAAAATTTAAGTATCAAGTTACATCATTTCAATCCCCAAAATAATCCTAGAAATCCCGCGCATCAGACCGAGGCTCGCTAGAACCCGTCTGAAAACTGCATATAGGAGAAGGCAGCCTCGTCGTCATCCAGCTCCCGCTCTGCCTCAGAAGTCGCATCCACATCTGCAACATCAGAGCCTAAGACAGAGTCTGGTGGGTGTGTAACACCGCCCCAGAAACGTGGGAGTGAGTGATCAACTCAGTGGAACAATAAGGCACTGGTTAACATGTTATCAGTTCAATCAAACAGTAATGATAAAGCAAGACAATTAAATAAATCCTAAGTACTCTTGTTAATGCAAGGATGTATGCGAAATGATGCGTGCCCTCACGCGTACACCCTCAGCGTCTTCATCTTACGTTACGCATGACATCGCCTCAAAGTGCGCCATATCTACAAAGCACATGCAAATGCGGTGCTTGGATATGATTACCAAGTTGTTATTAGTCCAATTCATACAGCAGGATTGGGAAGCTAAGATACCTTCCTCATATCACCATCCAAACAGTAATCCATACTAGGGTCGTCAATCCTAGACATCTCATACGATCATATATTTGAGGTCGTAGCAAAGGGCTCGTCACCAATCAATGCACGCCTTTCATGCCCGTACTACCACAATTCGGCTCGTCACCTCCTTGCGGTATCCAGGTATGCTCGAGGTCACTACAAAGGGCTCGTCACCAATCAATGTAGGCCGACAGCACCAATATAGTGTCCCATACCACCATAATCGGCTCACGAGTTTAGTTGCTCACTGGTCACTACGGGGAGGCTCGTCACCCCAGCGTAGGCCGACAGCTCGACCACGGTGTCCCATACCACCATGTCCGGCTCATGAGTCTTAGTGGATCAAGTACCATAGTTAACAGGATTTCACTGGTAAGTTCGGTATCCTAGATTCAAACAGTAGCGTCCATACATGGTTAACATACAACGGACAATCGGGTTACTAGACGAACTCGACTAGCACGAGCGCACGTTGAATTGAACGACATAGAGTGCGCAAATACTCCACGTGGTCAAACCACTGCCGACAACTCTAATACGACTCGGGTTCATCTAATACGTCCTACGTGGCGAAAGCAACCTCAACCACGAATATAGGGTCAATTACCGATTTCCTGGACTAAGGCATAGTCCCAAACATCTTACACTACTACAGATAATCATATGGAATGTAAAACAGTAATGGAACAACCACTCAAATCATGGTACATACTCATCTGAAGAATATCAACTTAACATAAATGTAAGCATAGGAGATGCTTGAATTTAAATAACTTGGAATATAACTGCATAAAGGAAATCATGCGCATCAATAGGAGTATTGAGAATCACTTCTCAATGCCCGCAATAAGTGTAATAAGTTACACTTAGATCATTCATGCATTTCTACAAACACTTAGCATACATGGAAACAACATACCTGACGTATGTGGAAATATATGCATTTAGACAATTCCTTTTACCAAGGAGTCGTCATACATGCATCTAGCATACATACATGACAAATAATCATGGCAACCACAGGTGCATATTTTATACGTATACGGTACTTTATAAATACACATAGAATACCCAAATCTCAATATAGCACATGCATATCAGGAAAACAATGTAAACATAACATTTGACATGTGAAATCTCATCCATAACAAGAATAAACCACTAACTGGGATTGAAAGCCTTGAAAACCATAACCTATATACTTAAAGTCCGCACCTTAAGCAAAGAAAGAACCACCGAACTGATTTAGACGAGTTGTCTTCGTCAACGACGATAGAATACCCTAAAACAAGGATAGAAATGAGATACAACAACTCCAAAACTAATCTAAGCTCTAACACAGGTTAGGGTTAGGTTAACTTACCCCCAAAGAACTCAGAACCGTCAGAAGAACGATTCAAGGTGAAGGTTCAAAGATGAAGAAGAATAAGGAAGAATCCAAGATGATTCACCAACTTAACTCTCTTACTTTCTCTCTCTTTTCCACTCTCTTTCCAAGCTAGGGTTAGAGAAAATCGTATGGAAAAGAGAGCTAGGGTTTAAGGACTATATATAAGCCTTAAAATGATGGAAATAACCCTAGGGTCAAGGTATACTTAGGTTATAACCAAAGTAAGCCTTTCTCGATCCAACGAAGCACTTCTGGTGGGCCTATAACCATGAAAGGTCGGACTTAAGCTCCTTGACCATGGATCTAGGTCAAGCTGAGTTTTCATACCGACTGGCTCTTTAGATCAGCCGTGGCGGACCACACTCAATTCAACGGTCACGGAATCTCGATCAGGTCCACAAGCACTAGGATATGCCTGGGCCAACTATCCTGATCAGAAGGTGAAATTGGGTCAGAATCCAACGGTCAGATAGCTTAAAATCGTCGCGCAAGCGACACGACTCAGATTTCATAAAAAGCTTACTAAATTCCAACCGTTCTCACACTCTTCACTCCGAGCTCAAACAAATCGACCCAGAACATCACATGGACTTGATTTTCAAGGAGATGGTCAAGCCCAACTCGGTGACCGCAACAGCCTAAGATCATCGCCATCGGACTTTCGATGCGTGGTCCAGGTCCGATCCAGATCTTCCAAAAATTCTCCAGAACAACTGGACTTAGCGATGGATCCCAGATTTCAGAGTAACGTAGCGCTCACTAATCTACACGTTTAGAGCCATGCAGATACAATTTAAAGTGATTGATGCGAATTTCACAAGCAATCGAGTAAAGCGCTAATTATCCCAAAACAACTACTTAAGGAAAGATTAGCACAGAAAAAAATCCAAGGTCGTTACACTATGGATTTAATCCGTAGCCATAGATCAATTACAACCATTCATTCAATAATGAATCAATTACAATCATTCATTCATTCATTTCAATTACAATTACAATAATGTTGAAAGTACAAATCTTGGTGAGTTTGTGTGCACTTGCATATGGCCAGGTGATTCCTTCATCCGCCATAGATAGAAAATGGATGCAAGTATCAATAGTCCACTTGCAAATCCGACAGCTATACCGATAACTTCTCCCATGTGTCTTCTTTAATTATATTCAAGGGCGAACCACCACTAGAGGACTCTGCAACATAAAAACAAAGAATCAGTCAATTGAAGAATGATGAAAATTAAATGCAAGGAAAATATAAAATTCCCCTGATGTAAACTGAATTAATGTTCCAAACAGCGTTCATACATTGCTAAAGTACTGTTGAAGCAAGCAATCATTCAGTACACCACACATTCCATAGAAGTACAACAAGTTCAAAAACACCTACAGATGATTCATACATACCTTATTATAAGAATCAAATACCATAGCATTAGTCAAGTGATGAAAATTTGAAAATGGAAAGGGAATCAAGAGTGGTAAAACTGAAAAATATGAAGAGAGATGAATGTGCATCTAATTGGAAACTTTCAAAGAAAAGAAAAAAGAAGTAACTAATAAAGTAAGCTTGTTAAGCCCACATGCACCTCATACAAGGCCACAGTACTAGCCTACCACTTGCATGGGAAGTCTGACATGTGCATCAGGTGGGCTCAATGTGGAGAAAACCTAGAGAAAAATCCGTCAGTAATGGGTCACTCCTGGAAGTATGATAGAAGAAAACTAACTAACAAACTCCCAAAGAGGACCATGTCCTCTATATATCAATGAAGATAAAAAAGCATTTTCCAATACAGACAATTGTTCTTTTTTTTTAAAGGGGATATTAGACATACTCAGTGTTGTAGCCATACATTGATATATCTCAAAATATTGCACTTCCCATTTACAAATATTCCTGAATATCATCGATACATGCGACGCATATCAATGATATCTCAATACAGAATATTCAGTTGCAGTTGAGCACTTGAGGATGAACCGAACAATCTAGCCAAATCAATTTTTTAACTTGATCATTTGATTTAACATGTTAATTTCACAATCAATTTGAGACACCTTATATTATCTTGAGAGATGTAACACAAAAGATAACGCCAATGAGTGAACATACTGCCACCACGACAAGGATACATATCACTTTCCCTTCACCATTTTTGAAGAAAACCAATTGAGCTGCAAAAATAGAAAAACAAGAACATGAATAAATAATAGCAAAAACTAGTAATCCAGAAATATTTCAAATTTCATATAAAGCATACACCGTCATCGTAGGTGGCGAGCCAATAGGTCTAAAACTAGTAATCCAGAAACTTGAAAATTTTTCATCAGAAATTCTGAAAGGAATGAATTTACAAAATGGTCCACATTCAACAATCAACAAACACATTGCCAAACTGATGAGTGGATGGGCCTGATTTTTGGACCACATAATTTACATGCTTGGGCCCACCTGATGCATGGCATTAATCTGAATGTCCAATAGATTTGCCCGATAGGTCCATGTGGGCACATGTAAAGGTGTATGTGGACATAAGAAACTCTTGACTTCAACATAAAACAGGAGGGAGAACCCTTCAGATCAATCATGATAATAGAGCAACTGTTGTACTCAAATTTTCAATAGTTTAATCCAGTAAATAAACAGGTTGATGATTATAAAAGAAGTTAATCATTCAAAACTCTTTCAGCCATGTGAAAAGGACCACATCCTTTATAAGGACCTTTCTTAATCTAGTTTCAAGCTTTAAATAAAATGGTTCGGTACAGAAGAGCACCTTTATCTTGTCAACGACATTTTCTTTTGCCGCATTTATTGTGTGAGTTGCTCCTAGCATCTTTGCATTGCAAAGTTTATCATCTTGAACATCAACAGCAATAATTTCAGAAGCCCCAAATGCCCGTGCTATCTGTAAACAACTAGGAGAAGTAATTTAGTCATAATGATGTAAACCTGAGACTCAAGATTCTATAAAAGCAGAAACGTTATATTATATGCCATCAACTATGCTGAAGGAATTTGAAAAAGAAATATACAGCATTTACATGGGTTGTCACCAACATCATGGTAGAGTTGTCATCATTATTTTTTTTTACTTTTTAAAAAAAGTCAAATCACTGTCCCAGCTAATTTGATCAGCAGCGTATGCATTTTCATATCAGTAATAATATCCAATTCAACATCATCATCACCTCAGACTTGTCCCAAGTATTTGGAGTTAGCTTCGGGAATCCTTTTCAAAACAGAATCACAAATTTAAAAAAAATAATAATTTAAAAAGTTAGGTAAAACAGAGTATATATCCTCATCCCCTTAGAACATGTAGACAGACGAAACTCTGGATAAAAAACAGCCGCTTAGCCAACAGAGACTGGCAGCGTCTGAACCAAACAAGAACAAAAACTAAAAAACAAAAAAAAAGAAGACAAAATGGACACCAACTTACCTACTACTTGAATCTCTCCATTGCCAATCAGATGCCTCAGAGCTTGTCCTCGAATTTAGAAAAAGGTGTCATCTGCTCCTTCAGACCCTTCCTCTTTCGGATATCAGCCACCAACTGCCCCGCCTGCGATCCCGCCTCCATTGGATCAGACGACATCATGTCCCAGTGATCAAACATGCACTGTGGGAAGGCCCGTCTAGATTTTGTTGCCCTCAAAGTCCCCCAGAACCCAAACGACTCAATGACAGGTAGGTATGCCTTGATGTTGTAGAGCGGCGTGCCAGGACTCTGCATTCCTCAAAGACATGACCACGCTTTTGGTTTAGGACACCATAGATGCCACCGAGCGCTTGTTCAGGTGCCTGTATCTCCACCAAATAGACAGGCTCCAAAAGCCTGGGTTTTGTAGTTAGTTGGGAGGCATATATGACCTTCTTGCTGTCAGGATGATCTGTCCACTGCCCCTGTAGATTGCATCAGCATAAAGAACAATGTCACAGACCTCAAAGCATATACCCCGCATGTTTTCTTCAGCCAATGCTCCTTCCTTTGATGCCCATTGGAACCCAGCCACAACAGAATCCTTGATTTCATTCAGGTACTGAACTCCCTTTCACATGTCAACAACCATATTTGGGCCAGTAGTTTCGGGTCCAAAACACCAGATCTTCTTAGCAAGATCCTTGTCCCACCTGAACTCTTCAGATAGGATCTTTGAGCAGGCTTTTGGGTCATCCTTAGGGCCGATACACCCATCTTCCAAGGGACGGGCCTCCATGTAGAGACGATTGTGCTTGTTAAGGGACTTGCTCATTACAATCCTGACTGACTTCTCAAGCACCGTCTCACGAAAAAAGACAATAGGATCCGAAACAAGAATCTCAGCCCCGCCCATGAAATCTTCCTGCAAGTCCTTCAAGCAAATCTTGAGGTGGAGCTCTCCACAGATTTCTGCCCTAAAAAGCCCTTAAGAAACCCAGATTTAGGACATACCCCACAAACCTCTGCCCAAAACACCTACTTTTTTAAATGTAGTAAATAACTCACAGATTGCATGTAGACCATAACCCATGCACTTAGTAGGTTAGAATTTATTCACTGGGTGAACCATAACCTATGAACATAAACAACAAATATGATAAAAGCATTTCCCACATTTTTGCAGCATTGGACCCACATTTTGTTGGCATCACTATCTTCTCATTTCTACTCCACACCAAAGCTCTCATTTCCCATGAGTTTTGAAGCAAAGACAATAGCTCTCATTTCCCATGAGTTTTGGAGCATAGACAATAGCTTTTCATGCAACTCGGTTCCAAGCAGAGCATTTTAGAAAGAAGATCAATTCCTGCTGGTTCAAGATCAGGAACACAGTTGCCAAATCCTAAGTTCCAGACCTTCATTCTATGGCCTGAAAATAGGTTGTCAAGGACAAATACGAAAACAGCCCGCATATTCATCTGAGTGAGGGTGTTAAATGGTTTGCAAGAATGGTTTTCGAAATTCCGTTTACAAGAATGGAAATCAAGAAAACTCAAATGCTTTGAAATGCTTCTGTCAACTGATTCTCTTAGATTCGGTTTCAAAGGACAGTAATTAAGATCATTTGCAGCTAAAAATCGGTGCGGTCAATCGAATAAATGATAGACCAAAACTTACCTGATTGGATGCACATAGTGAACTAAGAGAGTAGAAAAATAAAAACAATGACTAACTTCACCCAACGATGCAGGAGTAGATTAAGAATAAGTGGAAAATAAACACCTGAGATATTAGAACTTTCTCTGCTATCAAAATAATGTAGTATGAGACTGAAATTTTTTAATAGAAGATAGTGGGAGAAGTGTAGGAGTTGACAAATAAGAAATATGAAGTAATTGCAGAAATTCTCCTCCTTTAAACACAATATAAAGCAGAATTTATATTACTAAATAAATAAATAAATAAATAAGAAGAAGATGGCTGTTAAATGAACTTGGAACAACCTTCTCAGATATCATGCCTCTGATAAGGATAAAATTATGACATCAGGAGAACTTTTGATACACTGGCAAAGTGTGATGGATGAACTGGACCATCCATTTCACTGAAGCCACTAAGGAAAAAGTTGACAAGCATATTGACCATTGCTTATGTTGTTGGAAGTTCACAACTTACAGTTGCCATCTTACAGTTGTTGATAATCCATTACCATCGCCAACGGAAACCTGAAAAGCCAAACATGGCACGTAGTTTCACAAATTTCACAAAACTTGGTCACCAAGTCACATCTTGCTGATCAATAAGCATGAAAATATATCAAAATAAAAACATAGCAAAGTGATCTTTCATTTGAAAATACTAGTGAACCAAGCATTCATCTATACCGTATGTCCCAAAATCTTAGTCCGTCATGTACAATAGTCACTATTACATTTGCACTCTCTGTATCTCTGCACATCATATACTTGCATTTCAGAAAAATCAATAAAAAAAAAAAAGTGTATAGTATTGTCCCACCAAGATCCTCATAATGGACTTATTACACATGGACCATATATTGGCATGGGCAAGGGCTCCTGCTGTATTTCCAAGGACCTCAAACTGATTGTCAAGGAGAATAACGATTGAACTGTTTTCTTGGATATTATCCAAACCAAAAGACCAAATGGGAGAATTTTATTTTTACTTTAAAATGAAAAATGAATGTCATCCAAACAGGCCCTTGGTGCATAACTAGGAACTTGTACAAACATAATGCTTGAAGCAAGGAATAGTTTTGACTGAAAATAAATAGATTTTAGATTAGCCCATTTATGTTCCTAAGGTTAAAATTGTAGCAGAATACCAAATCAAACTACTTAATTTAGCTTAATTCATGAATTCCACAACATATAACCCATAAAAGTATCTGATTGATTCTATTTGTAGCCAAAAAAGAAAAGCCTTCAAGCAATTGCTATAAACGACAGATTTAAAATAGTGGTGGAAACAAAAATCAACCCAAAACATATTGCAACAGATGCTTTTGGGGATAAAATGATTTGTCCATGAATGGTGCATTCAGTGAATTACAGACAAATGATAGACCAAAACTTACCTGATTGGATGCACATAGTGAACTAAGAGAGTAGAAAAATAAAAACAATGACTAACTTCACCCAACGATGCAGGAGTAGATTAAGAATAAATGGAAAATAAACACCTGAGATATTAGAACTTTCTCTGCTATCAAAATAATGTAGTATGAGACTGAAATTTTTTAATAGAAGATAGTGGGAGAAGTGTAGGAGTTGACAAATAAGAAATATGAAGTAATTGCAGAAATTCTCCTCCTTTAAACACAATATAAAGAAGAATTTATATTACTAAATAAATAAATAAATAAATAAGAAGAAGATGGCTGTTAAATGAACTTGGAACAACCTTCTCAGATATCATGCCTCTGATAAGGATAAAATTATGACATCAGGAGATCTTTTGATACTCTGGCAAAGTGTGATGGATGAACTGGACAAAATATGGTATGGGTCCCAGTTGATACATAATAAAGAAAAAAAGATACTTTTTATTTGATTTTATGACTTTTAGATTGGTGAACAGTTATTGGACGGTTGCAATGAAAATCATCAAGCATCATCATTCACTAACAGAATAGGAAATCATACATATAAATCCCTAATTAGGGTTTCAACAATGTAAATCCCTAATTAGGAATTCACCATTGTAAAGTCCAAAAGCAAGCTATCAACCCCATAGTTACTTGATGGCAAATCCATAAGTTGGCCCATCAATAGCACGGTTTAGATCAACTGGCCTGCAGGCTGATTGGATAATAACTTGCACACTAGATCATTCACTCGGTAGGATAGACTCAGATCATGAGACTGAGAGAATTACATCCAAATTTGGTGTGAACTATCTTCAACATCCAATCAAACATACTTTCATAGATCCCAAACCATTCCTCCTTTGATATTAATATCTTGAAGAGCCCATCATTGCCCACACTGATAATTCAAAATTAATCTGTCAATCCCACAATTTAGAAAATTCTGTCCATAATGCAATTAGGCTATTATGGCAAAACCAAGAGATGGCCCACCAATTTCATGTTTTGGATCACTCAATTAGTAGGCGTGCATGGTTTTAAGACTCGTCCAAGTCTGGTGGGACTTCAACGAGTCAGCCCAGACTCGTTGGAACCCGATTCGGTTCGACACCACAAGTCATCCACCCCAAGTCACCCCTGACTTGGGCAAGTCTGGCCGATTCAGGCCCAATTCAGGTGAGTCTCAAATCGACTCAGGGCTGAATGAGTCAATCCAAATCTTCGAGTCTTTTAATGATGTAGGTACATTCATGAAGGGATATTAATGGTCTATCATTTGTTTGTCATTTACTGAATGCACCATTCAATAAGTGAGCCCACTAATGTGAAAATATAAATTGAAAATTGTTAAAATAGAGACATTTCATCAAACACATGTTCTGCACACCTTAAACATTCACAACAAATGATGAATGACAAGACTATTCTATATCTGCATCCATTGTATAAATGGCATACATCTATAAAAACCCAGACTATCTATATCATTGGTTCCATTGTTTACCAGAAATGGCCAGGGAAGAGGTGATGGGTGGGGGCTGTTGGCCGCACTTAGAGTGGTGAAGATGATGTTGGAGACGTCAGTTAACTCCAGGTAGCACACTGCCAGGAAACGTCAGTTAACAAATAAATCCAAACATGTTTGAATAC
This sequence comes from Magnolia sinica, assembly GCF_029962835.1. Classification (NCBI taxonomy): domain Eukaryota; kingdom Viridiplantae; phylum Streptophyta; class Magnoliopsida; order Magnoliales; family Magnoliaceae; genus Magnolia; species Magnolia sinica. Next base: position 39,842,670 of record NC_080587.1, on the reverse strand, counting down.
CTTCCATGCAAACAGGCCATGAAAGATGCTATCAAAACTAACTGCCACAAAGTAAGCCATAGACAAGCAAAAAATGAAGTGCCAAAGCCCTGACACCTACAAAGAGCGAATAGTGACAGCAGAGCCTTTCTTGCCATCATATATTGAACATAACAACACAAAAAGCTTCAGAAAAAAAAATACCTTTCAAAACAAAGCTTCAAAAAATTCAAAATGCATATAAAGAAACCAGGTTAATGTAGGATTGAAAAGAAAAACCAAATCAAAGGTAATTCTTAGATAGACAACAAATACACGGATAAATTTTTAAAAATTACAAAAATAAAATAAAAAATCAGAAGAATAAAAAATAAAAAAATAAAAATCAGATATGGTTTCAGATCAAAAAGAAAAACCCAAATCGTTTTAGGGTCAAAGAGAGAAAAAAAAAGCCCAAATCAATGAAAGTTCTCAGGGAGAGAGATAGAGAGAATCTAGTGCTTTGAAGAGGTTTGCAATTACGGGAAGATGAGAGAAGCTAAGGGATGTGGGATGTGGGACGTGGGTTACTGGAAGACGAAGGATTCAACAAGACAGACAGACAGACAGAGAGAGAGAGAGAGAGGGAGAAGGGTAGGGTTTTTTTTATTTGGGCGCGGGATCTTTTTGGGCATGGAGGGATTTTTTCGGGCGTGGGACTGAGCGGAAACAGACGGTCCTATTAGGCGCTCCGTGGGCCCCATTGTGATGTATGTGGTCTATCCACACCGTCCATTCATTTTGAGAGCTATTTGTATGGCATCATCCGAAAAATGAGGCAGATCGAAATCCCAAATGTACCACACCACAAATCAATGGTAGGTGCTTAATCTCTACTATTTCCTATGATGTGGTCAACTTGAGCCTTCGATCTACCTCCTTTTTTACATACATGCCTGAAACGAAGTATCAAAATGGATGGACGGCTTAGATAAAACATACGCACTGTAGTGAACCCTATAGAGCCTCTACAAAGCGTCTGCCTCTAGCAATGAGGCGGAAGAGGTTGTAGCTTTTAGCTACGGATTAAAACCGTAGCAATATAGCTACGGTTTATATCCGTAGCCAAAAGCTTTCGAAGTCCGTAGCCTTTATTCGATTTTTTGGTAGTGAGCCTTGCCCTTGCCTTATCTATTATATTGAGTTGGCCCTGCCACTCGTCTCTTTAGTGAGTTGGCCATTTCTACTCTCCTTACTATTGAATCGGCCATTGCCGCTCTTCTATTTGTTGACTTAGCCATTGCTACTCTTCTTTTATTGAGTTGACCATTGTCACTCTTCTCTTTATTTCGTTGGCCATTTCCACTTATATATTTACTGAGTTGGCCATTATTACTCTTCTCTTTATTTTATTAGCCTTGTGCTATTTATTTTTAAAGGGCTTAGGCATGTGTCTTGATATTCCATAACTCCCATGATTTAATGGATTTCCCTTTTTGGTGCAAGTACTATGTTGGGAATCCCTCCTCTAGCAATCTAATAAATATCATTGACGTAATGCATTTTCGGTAGCAGCCTTAGGTAACACATAATTCCATGTTTCATGGGTGATGGTGCATAAATTGGTGTATGTAAATCGTTATATATACGTGTTACATCAATTCTTTTCTTTTGGGGGTTGGATGTTGCATTTAATTGCTCTAATCCAGTCTTTTCTTTCGGGGATTGGATGTTGCAATTAGTCGCTCCAATCCGAGTTGTGTGATTCACCCAATCATGTGTTGTGTTCGTCTTAGGATAATCGCATAAATCAATGTTAAACATGGGACACGCCGGCGAATCTCCGTTGCATGGGATGCGAGGTGAGTCGGATAACTCTAATCAAATTTCATATTGTAGCAATCACTAAGTGTGATAAACCACATATACTTTTTTAGGCATGCATTTCATATAGATTGCTTGTGCATTGATACCTCTTGGAGTGTGGAGTATAGGTCGTATCAGAACCATTATATTGCTTTTATGAATCTCTTAAATTATTGTTAATCTTAAACGATGACCATCACTATGAGTAGGGCGTTGACCCTCTTCCAACCGTATTGATGATGCAAGTGATGTACAGCTTGAAGACCTAGAGGATCATCTCCTTATAGAAGACTATGCTAAAAGAATATGAAGATAGTTTTATTATTTAGTTTTATACTTCCACTACGAACTCAATTAATGTAATAAACTTTCATTAAGAAGACATTTGATTATTTATTGAATTTCTTTACTCTGATGAAATTATCAATCTAATTAATTTTATTCTTGTGAATGTTACCTTCATGAATGTACCTGGATGTGATTTAAATTTAAAAAAAGGTGTGATTTTTAAAGCATCCAAGTTTTACATTATTAATACCCGATTTTCCTGGGCACGAGTATAAACTCTGGTCATGAAAATTCGGGACATTATAGTCCTGCCTAAACTTTTTTAGGTGAAGGTTGTCCTACGAATCAATTAAAATCAACATTTCAATACTTAGGTAATTGAGATCTATGATTTATTTATTATTCAACACTTTATTCGATTAGTTGGCATAGTTCTATTTACCACACCCCCCCCCCCCCCCTCTCTTTCTAGGTCTTCTTTAGCTCTCCTTTTCAAGTGGTATCAAAGTGGGTTGCTTTATTTATTTGGATTAACCTCCTTAAGTTAAAATCCAGAGCTTTATTATGTCAAATTTCGATAGTTTATATATTATCAGGCCACCTTCTTTTGATGGCTCTAATTATTCATATTGGAAAGCTAGAATGAGGATTTTTTTTAAATCCTTAGGTGAAAGTGTGTGTGGCAAGCCACTGTGACTACATAGAAACCTCTTATGACTAAAGTAGTAGCCGAGGATGGATTCAAAATTATGAGAGAAACTGCATTTTATTTATGGAATGCAGGTCAGAAATGTTATGGAATGCAGGTCAGAAATGTGAAAGCAGTGTTAATGTTAAAGCTTAAATGTTATAACTTGCGCTCTATCTCCTGATGAATTCAAAAGAATTATTTCATGCGATATAGCTAAGCAAGATTGAGACATTCTTGAAATGACACATGAAGGAACTAATATTGTTAAGAAATCAAAAGTTTAAATCCTTCACATCTATATTTGAGGAAATTCATATGGAAGAAAATGAAACTTTCATGGACTTCTATATGAAACTGAATGACATAGTAAATTCCATGTGAGGTTTAGGAGATGGAATCCCAGAAAGCAAGGTTTGAGCAAAAATACTGTGATCTCTTCCTGATAGGTTCAATTCTAAGGTTACTGTTATACAGGAATTAAGAGATACTAATCTTATGAAGGTTAAGGAGTTAGTTAGTTCTCTATTCACAACCCCAAGTGTAGGGTCACACTGCAGTAATAATCTCGGTAAGACTAAGGTCGAATCCACAGTGACTAAATCTTGTGTGTATTCTGAAAGTAATTAGAATCAGAACTAAAAGAAGATCTAAAACTAAATCAGGAATATAAGGAAGTAATTATGAATTAGTAATTAAAACTTATACATTCAAAGGTGGGAACTAGGGTTTCCAGGGATCCACTTACAGCTATCGGGATGTTTCCTTATTTGATTTAGGGAACTCAATTGGAATTGGAGTTTTATCATATCCAATTGGAAGGTATATCAATAAAATCAGATATGAACTTCCATTGGCCTAATTCTTAATGGATGAGAGTTGTGAGGATTGGAAGTGATTCCATCACCTAACCATGCCCAGGAGACGATGGCAAATAACATGATATACCAATCCCACAACCAAACATAGAAGAATTATGATGGTTAGAAGGGATTCCATCACCCAAACATGCCCAAGGGACGATGGTGAACAACAGGATTTACTATCTTTACAATTTCGAACCAGGAGAACAAGATACTCAATGCTATTATAGATCTATGGTAATTTGAGTCACAATAAACCATTAAAAACTGAAAGTAGTCCTTAAATATCAAATTAGAATTAAAGAAGTTCAACAAGAACAAGAATCAAATAAGAAAAACATCCCAATCATGCTACAAGCTTCATCCCTTAGCACTAGCTAAGGGATTTAGCCAACCATAAGCATGATTGGATTCATAACCCTATAAGAAACATTAAAAACTAAGAAAAAGAGAAGAAAAAATCTTGGATGATGGCTCCACCCATTTGCTCTGTTCCTCTAAACCCTAAATATCCTCAAAAATCTTGGGAAACCCATATTTATAGACTAGTTTCCGTAAAATTGCAAAATCGTATCAAATTTACGCAGTCCACTTAACTCTGCGTAACGCTTTCGATGTCATCGAACATGTCTTTGAGCAATCAAAAAAGCATCCAAAACAGTCCAATGAGTTGCTTCATAATTCTTTTGAAAATTTGATGTCATCGAGCAGACTTCGATGTCATCGAGAGAAGCTTCGAGTAATTGAAAATGGTACCCAATATGTCTAGTGATCAACTTGATTTTCATGTAAAAATTTGATGTCATCGAGCTGTGTTCGATGTCATCAAGAAGTGTTCGATGCCACAGGTTATGAAGTGAATTTCAGCACTTTGTTCTTTCAACTTTCTTCCTTCTCCACTTGGTTATTTTAGATCTTGGGGTCTTAGATCTTCAATCTTGGTCTGCAAAGATCCATTCTAAGCCTTAGCAATTCTTAGGCATTAAATCCATTCTTTTAACATTCTTTTCAATCTAAGCTCTTAAACTCACCTTGCAACATAAACATGCACAAAATATACCTTTAAGCATTATCATGTTCATAAAACCAAGATATTAGTAGGGAAAAATATGCAATATTTGACACTTAATACACTCCCCAACCAACATTTTGCTAGTCCCGGGCAAAGCATGCATGAAATAATCTCCCATCTTTAAAGTTCAAAACCTTTTTCAGAAAATAATCTTTTGTACTATCAAGTATGTATGAGTAGAATTTAAGGTGAGAAAGTGAGATTTTGAAAACCTATAGCCGAATCTTACAAGCAATTGATCAAATAGGTCCTTTATCAATTAAATCAAAGTAGAAGTTTATATATCAAGTTTGTTAATGTGTTTAGTGAAAAAGAAACCTACTTCATATAAGAATACTATTGTTTCATAATGTCAGCCATGTTCATCATATCAAGGTTAGTTGAAAACTCGAGTATTGATTCCGAACTTATCCCCTTTTTCGTCTTTTTCCAGTTTTTGATTTTATATCGTCTGTCACCCTTAATTATTTTTTTTCAAACTTCACATCCTTTTCTGAGACCTTTTTCATTCTCTTCAGAGATGTTGTTATTTTTCATTATTTTTCATCATTCATGACCTTTTTGCCGATCTCCTATTTTTTAACTAGTTTTTCATCTTTTAAGGTGGATAAAATTCTCCAGACTGAATTCTCAACTCTATTAATGCTTCACATACTAACTATTAGAAATGATGACATACCCCAAGGAAGCAAATTACACGTGTCTTGTGATTTAGATTAACATGATATTCAAACTTTTTCTTAATCAATTTAGTGTAAGAATCGTAAGTGATGAGTTACTTATTTGATCAAACTCCAACAATTCAAAATTCAACTTTTATCTGATCATCATACTCAAGGCATTCTTAATCCACAAATTATCAATTTCCAATCAGATTTTAACTTGAAAATTTTAAAAATATTGACATTTTTTGCTCAAAACTAAGAAAACAAGGATTAGTTTACCTAATTCACATCCCCAACCTAAAACCTACATTGCCCTCAATGTAAAAGAAGTAAGCATGTAATGCACATGAGGCAATGAAAATAAAGGGAGCAATGATGGAAAGCTAGTACCTAGAGGAAGAAAATTTGAAGTGTTTCCATGAATCTTACCATTAAATGGGTTAGCACAAAAACATATGAAAGCAAACTACCTTAGTCCTAAATCATATGAAAAATATAAACCTAACTATACCTCCATCAGACTAGGAGATCAATCCTTGTATAAAGGATCAGTCAGAGGCATAGACATGTCCTCTAAATCAAATTTCTCAATAAATGGCTTCAACCGATGTCCATTTACTTTGAAAGCATTGCCATTAGTTGGATTCATTATCTCGACAACCCCATGAGGATAGAATTAGTAACAGTGAAAGGGCCGGTCCAACAAGATCGGAGTTTACCTGGAAAAAAATGTAACCGAGAATTATATAAAAGGACTTTTGACCAGTCAAGAATGATTTCTGAAGGATGTTCTTGTCATTGAACACCTTCATCCTGTCTTTATAAATTCTCGAGTTCTCGTATGCGTTGTTTCGGACTTCCTCAAGTTCATTCAATTGTAGTTTGAGCAGTGAGCCAGTGTTGTCCAAGTTGAAGTTCAAATTCTTAACAACACAGTAGGCTCTATGTTCCAACTCCACAGGTAAGTGGCAAGCTTTTCCATAGACAAGTATAGAGGGAGACATTCCAATGAAAGTCTTAAAGGCTGTACGATAAGCCCATAAAGCATCGGTTAATTGGATTGACCAATCTTTGCGATCAGGGTTAATCGCCTTTTCTAAGATATGTTTAATTTTCCTATTGGAAATCTCAGCTTACCCACTTGTTTGTGAGCGGTATCGAGTGCTCACCTTGTGAGAGATGTCATATTTCTTCATTAAATTTAAGGTGTTCCGAACCGGGAAAGGATGTTCCCTTTTAAACATTTAATGACTGTTTGATGGTTATTATTCGAACACGAGATCTCTTTGACCCATTTAATGACATAGTATACTACTAGCAGGATGTATACATTTCCAAAGGATTGGGGGAATGGTCCCATGAAATCGATGCCTCAGCAGTCAAATGCTTTAATGATAAGAATTGGGTCCAGAGGCATCATATTTCGACGGGACAATACTCTCAATTTTTGACAATGCTCATAAGCTTTGCAAAACTCATGAGTGTCCTTGAACATAGTGGGCTAATAAAAACCACACTGCAGAATTTTGGCCGTGGTCTTTTTAGTAAAGAAGTGACCACCACAGGTCTGAGAGTGACAGAAAGAGACGACACTTTGGTTTTCATTCTCTGGCACACATCTCCTTAGAATCTGGTCTGGGCAATATTTAAATAAATACGAATCATCTCAGAAGAATTTGCGTACCTCGGCAAAAAAATTCTTCTTATCTTGCGCAGTCCAATGTGTTGGCGTGAAACCTGTGGCAAGAAAATTAGCAATATTATCAAACCAAGGTGAGTGGGAGACTTTAAACAATTATTCGTCAAGGAACATGTCATTTATAGGTGCCATCTCAGGGGAATCGGGGAGGTCAAGTCTCAAAAAATGGTCAGCCACTACGTTTTCTACTCCATTTTTATCTTTTATTTTGAAATCAAATTCTTGGAGTAGGAGGATCCATCTCATTAGGCGAGGCTTAGCATTATTCTTAGAAAGAAGGTACTTGAGTGCTACATGATCGGTGTAGATGATGATCTTATATCCAATCAAATAGGATCTAAATTTGTCCAAAGCAAATACCATGACCAAGTGTTCCTTTTCCGTAGTAGAGTAATTCACTTGGGCAGGATCTAGAGTTCTACTTGCGTAATGAATAACATAAGGCTTTTTTTTTCTTTTCTTTGACCTAACACCACCCCAATAGCATAGTCAAACACATCACACATGATTTCAAAAAGAATGCTCCAGTTGGGTGGTTGCATGATAGGTGCAGTAGTTAGCATGTCCTTGAGCTTAGAGAAAACTTCTTGATATTGCTCAGTCCACTTGTATAATATGCCCTTTTGAAGTAGATTACATAAAGGATGAGAGAGGTGACTAAAGTCTTTTATGAATCTTCTGTAAAACCCAGCATGTCCTAAGAAGGATCGCAAGTCTCGTATGCTCTTAGGTGAAGGTAGGATAGAGATATGATCAATTTTAGCTTTATCTACATTGTAGTTACTAAGAGGTCTTTGTATTATCCTCAAGATGAATACAGTGAGTACAAATCAAAGGTTTAATTCCCTTGAGGTCCACAATCAACCATCCAAGGGCCCATTTGTGCTCAATAATAGTAGAGATAAGCATACTCTCATGTTCTTGCTCTAGGTGGGAGAAATCACCACTAGGTATGTCTCATCCTAACTTAAATAGATATATTTCAAATCAGAGGGCAAAGGTTTTATGTGAGACCCATATCCTAGCTCGTACCATTCCATAGACTTTCGCGGTCCTCTTGGTCGAATTCTGGTGACCCGCGACATGTACACAGCATTTACGCACAACCCTAAATCGTATCCCATATTTTAGAATTAGCTTAACTCGAGACTTGTACCCTAGTGACCACTCCGTCGCCGCAGTTTTGAAAAGGCCAAGCTATATGTCCTAGAGGGGGGGTGAATAGGACAATGCCAAATAAAAACTTATAACAGCGGAATAATAAAGAAAATGATAGCCAAATTAAATAATAATGCAGGAAAGAAAAACAACCTCAAAATTCAGATCTTGAGAGGTTGATACAAACGTTATTCTAAGGACAACCTTACACCAAAAACAGAGTTTATGGTAGGACAACCTTATTTCTAGAAAGGTCTTTGTATCAAGTCTCAAATCGAAGAGGAATACAAAAACAAATATGAACTGAATTGAAATAACTTGTAATTAAAGATGTATTGTTCTAGGGACAGCCATACACCATAAAAATGGCAGGGCAACCTTGCTGGAACAACTTTCAAAATGAAATTGAAAAACAAGCTTATAAAGGAATAGCAGAAAATAAATTCTAAGATATTACAACATTCTCACAAAGCTTGAAATAATTACAACATTCACCACCATACATACATCCCACAAAAAGAATAAAAACAATTAAAAGAATAAATCAATCAACCACAACTCAAAGGATTTATAGTGGTTCGCCTGTGTGTTCACCAACTGTTATCCAACAGCCACACAAAAAGCTACTCCACTCCTAATATCCTCACACAGGGGATATTAGCGTTTACTAACAAAATGGTTTTCCCAGTTCACCCAAAACCCTTACAATTGTGTCTTTGTATGTGGGCTTACACAATTAAAAAAACCCCCACTTCGGAGTTTTCCTGGCTTTCCTCAGATAACCAAAATAACAAGATTTTTTCGGCAAATCTTGAAAGAAACCAAAATAATAGAAAGGAATTTACAATATGTAAAATACCTGAATATATCTCCTTCGTTGTAGCAGCCGGTAGAACCAAATCAAAGTAGATGATTGAATGTCCAAGTTCAATGTCCAGTACTCGATTACAATGGTTCTAGTTCTAATAGATTTTAAATTAAACCAAATAGGGCTTGCCTTAATTGATTTTGATTCCAAAGAAAGGGAATAACAATTCCTCTTTATCAAATCAGATTGGAATATAAGAAATAAAATCAATTAAAATAAAGCTAAGGAAAGAGAATATTAAATAAGCACACTTAGCTTAGATGGAGCACAGAATTATCTCTCAGAAGTTCGACGAAGATTGGCTTGAATACTATAATTAAATCGATAATTTCTTCTGAGATTCGTGCACTATTTATAGGTGAGAAGATCGGGTCTTCGACTGGTCTAGAGTGCTCTTCGACTAGTCGAAGCCATAACAGATATTTGAAAGATTAGGCGGGATAAGCGCAGACCGTTCTACGACTGGTCGTAGCACTCCTACGACTGGTCGTAGGTTTCCTTCGACTGGTCGTAGGTCCTGCAAAAGTTCACTGGACTTCGAGTCGTAGATTCTACGACTGGTCGAAGATCAGTCGACACTATTCCTAAGACTGGTCGAACAGATTCCAGGACTAGTCGAAGGCTAACAAATTTTATCCGGAATATGTAACAAACTTACGACTGGTCGAGGATTTTCTTAGACTGGTCGAAGCAAGTCTAGGACTAGTCGAAGCAGACCTAAGACTGGTCGAAGAACAAACCAATCACATGTAAAATAACATTCGGCTTATGTATCCGAAATGACCTACTTCTAAGGTCATCCTATGGTCAAACAAACCTCAATCATGAAGTATGGACATTGAAACAAGAGACCATGAAGAATGAGCCTTGAAGTCTTGATGTAGATTAAACCTTGAAGTAGCTCAATCATGAAAGTGGCTTGAGTTTCAGCTTGAGTCTTGAGTTCAGCTTGACTTTCAACTTGAGTCTTGAGTTCAGCTTGAGTCTTGTTTTGTGAGCAGTTCTTGCATTCAAGAGTCTTGTCTTGAGCTCAGATCTTGTCTTGTGATCAGTTCTTTCATTCAAGATCTTGAGTCAGCTTTGCTTGTTTATGAATGTTGATCCTTGAGAGAGCTTCACTTATGCAAGTTATGTATAACAGAGATTTTGGCACCACAAATTTGACAACAAACAGGGATATAAACTATAGCACTTACAAGTTTCGATGCCGCGTCTCACATGCCGAGGTGATACCCAGGCCAGGAGATGTGGGCCTGCGTTCAGTTCGAGAAAACGCCTCTTATTTGCAAACCCAAGAGAACATCACATCAATCCCATCAATCAAGTGAACATCATGTCAAGTAAAAATAACCCCTCAAAGTTAACTCTCTCTCTTACACACCCTTACATGTCAAGTACACATCACTCACTCCCTATCACTCCATCACCCATCCCTCTAACTCCTTATAACCCTCTCTCTCTCTCTCTCATTTCTCTACCCATTCTCCATTTTCAAGCACCCAATGTCCATGGCTCTGCATGAGAGAAGCAAGTGTGGCCCACTCCCTACCACCTAATCCCACCATCTATGATCCATCTCAACCGTTGAAATTCATTCATTGGAGCTTTAGCATGCATTGGCGGAAGAAGGAATAGGAGATCTAACAGTGGATGTTTTGTAAGTTTAAATTTCAATTTTTGTGATGGACCAATTAAGGCCTACTGATTAATGGTATGGATCCCATTTAGGGCCCATCTTGATGTATGTATTGATGTATGTAATAGAGGGACCCATAGTGACGGGGCCCCTCCATCACACCGTCCTTCTCTCTATCTCTCTCTCTCTCTCTCTTCCTGTGGTGGGACCCACCATGCTGTACATTGAAATCCACACCGTCCGATCGTGTGGTCCACTGGATGTTGGGCCCACTGCGATGTATGTGGGTGGCGTCCACACTGTCCAGCAATGAACGGTGGGACCACCTAATGTATGCATTTTATGTCCATCCTGCTGCACATGTGGCCCCCTTGATGCATGTATTTTATTCAGCACCATCCATTTGGACAACGGGTCCCATGTAGCAGGCAGTTGCTGCTGCCCTAGACACCAGCAAGTTACGTGGACCCTACCACCATGATGCGTGTGGTTTATATCCACGCCATCTGTGCTGAGTGCAGCACGTGGGGCCCACCTTGATGATGTATGAATCCACGCTATCCACACCTCATGTGGACCCCACCTTGATATATGGATCTGATCCCCACCGTCCATCCCAAATGAAGCAGATCTATCAGGTGGACCACATTGATAGTGGAGGATTGAACGCCTACCATTGAAACCTACAGACACCACAGAAGTTCTGGATCAATATAATAATTATTATAATAATATACATATTATATAGTGGGTGGGCCACACCTATGTGGACCCACATGAAATATGTGTTATATCCACCATCGTCTAGCAATGGATGGTGGGGCCACATGACGTAAGTTTTGTACCCTCAACATCCAGAGGACGTGGGACCCACCCACCTTACTGTATGTATTATGCATCCACACCGTCCACCGTGTGGGATGGTGTGACCCACGATGATGTATGCCATTTATCACACTGTCCATTGACGATGGGACCCACCTTTGCTATGTGTGGGCTCCATGTCGTCCAGATGGATAGGACGGCGGGACCCACCAATTGTATGTATTTTATTTCCATTGTCTAAAGTCTTTGGACGGTGCAAACCCTCCCCCGTGATGTATGTGCTTTACCTACACCGTATAGCCATGGACCCCACGTGATATATGTATCATATCCCTACAGTCCATCCATCTCAGGACGTAGGGCACGCCACAATGTATGTGTTCTCCATGCCATCCATCTTTTTATCTAAGCCGTCCAGCTGTGTGGACGTAGACCCACCATAATCTATGTGATTTATCTGCACCGTACAAGGTGTTGTGGGGCCTTGTATTGACGTATGTGTTTTGATCCACATCGTCCAATGTTTGGAAGGTGCTGGATAGGTTGGATATTACTGTGGACACCAGCCATGATGTATATTTTGATCCACACCGTCCAGAATGTCTGGACGATGCTGTGGACCCCACACTCAATGTATGTATTGTATATTTACACCGTCCAGTGGTCTGGATGGTGGGGACCACTTTGATATATTTATTGTATCCACATCGTCCATATCCCTGGACACGGTCGTGGACCCCACCCTTGATGTACGTGTTTCATCTATCCATCATCTGACGGTGGACACCACCTTGATGTATGAGTCTTATCTTGTACCATCCACCAGCTGCTGGACGGTGGGACCCTCGGCCGATGTATTTATTATCCACATGTCCATCTGTTTGGCAGTTGTGGGCCCACCCCACACACATTACACGTGTGAGGGGTGGGGCCCACCTTGCTTGTATACATGTTACATCCAGGCCGTCCAGTGTGGTCCACCTTGATTTATCTATTTATTTCATCCACACCATCCATATTGTGCTGGATGGTGCTGGACAATGTTTAGACAGTACTGATTTACATGGATTATGTTAGGACAGTGCTGATTCACATGGATTATGTTTGGACAGTGTTGATTTTATATGGACAATGTTTAGGCGGTGCTGATTATCACTGTGAGCCATGTGCCCCATAGAATGATAGTGCACAGTGATACACATGTTGCACCTACCACTATTGAAATGATTTTAGATGTAATCTAAGCTCTCACCCCCATCATAGTGGGACACACCACGATATATATGTTATTCACACCGTCCATGTGGCCCTCACATGATGTACGTGTTTAATCTGAGCTGTCCATGGATGAGGCCCATGTTATGTATTTGAGGGCCCATGTGTAGGGCCCACCTGTTATGTATATTGAGGCTCATACGATGAGGCCCATGGGTTGTGGCCCATTGTGAGGTATTAGGCCCATTGATGCGGTCCATTCGATGTATATGAGGCTCATTGGTGGGGCCCATGAGTGAGGCCCGATGTGATGTATTCATGGGCCATGTGCAAAGGCCCATTGAGATATATTTTTAGCACATATGTCGTGGCCCATTGTAATGTGTATTGGCCTATTGGTGCAGCCCATTGATGCAACTCATATGATGTATGTGCGGCTTGTGTAATGAGGCCCATTGTGATGTATCTGAGGCTCATTGTGATGTATTTTTGGCCCATATGTGTAGCCCAATGTGACGTATACGTGGCCCAGATGATGCGGCCCATAGTGATCTATATGTAGCAGTTGTGTGAGGCGCAATGCAATGTATTTACGGCCGTTGTGATGTATTTACGACCTAGGTGAGAGGCCCATTGTTGTGAGGCCCTTTGCGATGTATATTAGGCCTTTGTGCGAGGTCATGGGCCCACTTTATGTTTGGTTCTATGTGGGCCACTCCATAGGAGCAGTGATGGTTAAATGTCCACATTGATGGGTGATGATGGTTGAATGTCCACATCGTGACCTTCCCTTAGACCTTGTTAGGCCCATTCTCGCCAATTCTAATTATCAAGACCGATTCTGATTGTCGAGGCCGATTGTTAAGGCCGATTTCGATTTCGATTCCGATTGTCAAGGCCGATTCCGAATGTCGTTTCTGATTTCGATTATCATGGCCAATTATTGAGGTTGATTCCAATTCCAATTATTAATTCTGATTCTGATTGTTGAGGTCGATTCCAATTCCGATTGTCGAGGCCGATTCTGATTTTGATTGTCAAGGCACATTGTTGAGGCTGATTCTGATTCCGATTCTGATTGTCGATTACGATTGTCGAGGCTGAATGTTGAGGCTGATTCCGATTCTGATTCCAATTTTGATTGTCGAGGCTGATTCCAATTTTAATTGTTGAGGCCGATTATCGAGCCGATTCTGATTGTCAATTCTGACTCTGATTATCGAGGCCGATTCCGATTGTTGATTTGGACTCCGATTGTCGAGGCCAATTTTTGAGGCCAATTTTGATTATGATTGTTAAGGCCGATTTTAATTATCGAGAGTGATTATTGAGGCCGATTCCGATTATCGAGGTCTATTCTTGAGGCCAATTCTGATTCCAATTATTGAGACTAATTATCGAGGCTAATTCTGATTATCGAGGCCAATTGTTGAGGCCGATTCTAATTCTAATTGTCGAAGTTGATTGTTAAGGCCGATTTTGATTCCGATTGTCGATACTGATTTTGATTGTCAATCCCGATTCTGATTATCGAGGCCCAATGAGATGCATATGCGGCCCGTATTTGAGGCCCATTATGATGTGCATTCGGCCCGTGTTTGAGTCCTAATGTGATGTATATGCGGCCCGTATATAAGGCCCATTGTGATGTGTATTCAGCTCGTGTTTAAGGCTTAATGTGATGGATATGAGGCCTATGTGATGAGGTCCATTATGATGCATTTGAGGGCCAGGCGATGGAGCCCATTGTGATGTATGTTAGGTCTATGTGAAAGGCCCATCATGATGTGTATAAGCTCTTGAGTGAGGTCCATAGTGTTGTATATTTGGCCCTTGTGTGAGGTTATGGGTCTACTGTATGTTAGGCTCTATATGGGCCATTCCTTGGGGGCAATGTTGTTAAATGTCCACATTGTCGAGGTCGATTATGGATGCCGGTTATTGATATCGATTATGAGTATGTGATAGCATAGCATCATGACACATACCCATACGCATCATCTGCATGTTTGTTATGAGATATGATTAACCATTGCATATGCCCATAGTGCCGGTTGTTATAAGACTCCCAAATAAGCGGAGATTATCTCACATGAGCGCACGGTATGTGCAGGATTGATGTATGACTGAATTGTATGACTCATGCATCTTGTATTGTGTGTCGTGATTACTGTACACCCTAGCGACAACAGGGTCGTAGCCTCCACAGGCAAATCATGGATGGCCAGATGGGACACTGGAAATCTGTTCTACATGAGGTGATATAGATATCCCTGGGTGAAAGTCCCAGACTCCTCTTAGTCCTAGATGTTGCTCCAACGTCTAGACGGAGTAGATGCATGAGCGCATGAGGGCCATATATTGTTAGGCCCCATCTCCTACTATATCATGGTCGGTTGGAAGGGGGTACGACCTTACTTGCCCGAGAGGAGGGGACAATGCTAGGCTGAGTCTGACCAACTCGAGGAATGGGTCCACTATCTGTAACGCCCTGAAATTTGGGGGTCGAGCATAACTCAGCTCCCGAGTTTCAAAACATCACTTATGCAACATATTTAATGATGGATGTATGTTGTCTATAAGAGTGCATAAAACATGGAATAGATTAAGCCAAACTGTAAACATAATTCAGGAATAAGTGAAAGACGCAAGTGGAAGACTTAAAGAAACATATGTGTACATGTGCAAGTCCCTGAAATACGTATATATGCCAGGTCATACTTACAAGTGTTTATATTCAAATTACAAGTATCAAAATGAAATTATCTATTCTAAAAAAAAAACCCAGAATCCCCCCATATTAGGACATGGCTCACAAGAACCCGCCTGAGAACTGCATAAAAGAAAATGCGGCCTCATCATCCTCGAACTCCTGCTCTGCCTTAGGGGTCGCATCAACATCTGCATCTAAGATAGAATCTGGTTGGTGTTGAAACACCGCCCTAGAACGTGAGAGTGAGTGATCAACTCAGTGGAACAATACCGCAAAAGTTAACATATTATCAATTCAATCAAGCAGTAATGATAAAGCAGAACAATCAAACTTGTCCTAATTTCTCTTGTTAGTGCAAGGATGTATGTATAAATGATGCATGCCCTCGCCTTACGCATGAACATGATTACCAAGTTGTTATTAGTCCTTTTCATATAGCAGGATTGGGAAGCTAAGGTACCTTCCTCATATCAATTTCCACACAGCGATCCATTCTAGGGTCGTTAGTCCTGGCCATCTCATACGATCATATAGTTCTAGGTCGCTGCAAAGGGCTCGTCACCAATCAATGCATGCCTATCATACCTTCGTTACTACTCTAAGGCTCGTCGACTTAATGCAGTATCCAGGTATGCTCGAGGTCACTACAAAGGGCTCGTCACCAATCAATGTAGGCCGACAGCACGAATATAGTGTCCCATACCACCATAATCGGCTCCGAGTTTGGTGTGCTCATTGGTCACTACGGGGAGGCTCGTCACCCCAGCATAGGCGGACAGCTCGACACGGTGTCCCATACCACCATGTCCAGCTCATGAGTCTTAGCGGATCAAGGTACAACGGTTAACGAGATTTCATCGGTAAGTTTGGTACCCTAGATTCAAGCAATAGCGTCCATACATGGTGAACATACATCGGACAATCGGGTTACTTGACGAACTCGACTAGCATGAGCGCACGTTGGGTTGAACGACATAGAGTGTGCAAACACTTCGTGTGGCCAAACCATTGCCGACAACTCTAATACGACTCGGGTTCATCAAATCACATCCTTCATGGCGAAAGCAACCTCAGCCACGAACTCAAAACCGATTACCGATTTCCTAGACTACTTCATAGTCCCAAACACATTCCATTATAATAGACATGCATATAACAATTTAGAACAATAATGGAACAACAATTCAAATCATGTAGTATGTGAGCATTTGAAGAATATCAACTTAACATGAATTTAAACATAAGTAATACTTGAAGCTAAACAACAAAGAATGTGACTTGCATGTAGGAAATCATATACACCAATAGGAGAGTTGAGAATCGCTTCTCAACGCCCGCAAATAGGATAATATGATACACTTTAAACCATTCAGACATTTCTACGAACACTTAGACGACATAGTTCAACATACATGACGTATGTTGGAATACACGCATTTGGACAATTCCTTTTGCCAAGGAGTTGACACACATACAATTAGCATAAATACATGACAAATAATCATGGCAAACACATGTTCATACTTTATATGTATACAATACTTCCTACATATACATAGAATACACAAATCTCAATATAACACATACATATCAGGAACGCAAAATAAACATAGCATTTGGCATGTGAAATTGCACCCACAACAAGAATAAACCATTAACTGACATTAAAAGCCTTGAAAACCATAACCTATACGAATATAATCCGCACCTTAAACCAGAAAAAGCGCACCGAACTGATTCAGACGATATGTCTTCGTCAACGGCGACTAGATAACCTAAGGCAAGAATAGAAATGAGCTACATCAACACATAGACTATTCGAAGCTCTAAACAGATTAGGGTTAGATTAACTTACCCAAGGATAAACTTAGAATCGTTGGAATAATGATTCAGAAGTGATAGTTTAGGGATGTAGAGTAACAAGAAAGAATCCCAAATGATTCACCAACTTCTCTCTCACTTACTCTCTCTTTTCCTCTCTCTTTCTTAGCTAGGGTTAGGAAATTCGTATGGAAAAGAGAGTGAGGGTTTTAAGGTCTTTATATAGGCCTAACATTGATGAAAATAGCCTCAGGGCTAAGGTATACTTAGGTTATAACCAAATCAGGCCTCTCTCGATCCAATGGAGCACTTCCAGTGGTCTTTTCTCCACGTAGGGTCGGACTTAAGCTCACCGACCATGGATCTAGGTCAAGCTGAGTTTTCATACTGATCAGATTTACAGATCAGCCGTGGCGGACCAGCCTCAATTCAACGGTCACCGAAACTCGATCAGGTCCACAACCATTATGACATGCTTGGGCCATCTTCCCTGATCCGAGGGTGAAATTGGGTCAGAATCGAATGGTCAGATTGCTTAAAATCGTCGCGTAAGCGACACCACTCAGATTTCATAAAATTATATTTAATTTCTCACCGTTCTCACCCTCTTCACTCCAGACTCAATCAAATCGACCCAGGATATCATCTGTACTTGATTTTTGAGGTGATGGTCAAGTCCAACATGGTGGCCATAACTGTCTAAGATCATCGCTATCGGACTTTCGATGCGCGGTCTAGGTCTGATTTAAAGCTTCTAAAAATTCCCAAGAGCAACTGGATTTAGCGTTGAATCCCAGATTTCAGAGTAACATAGCGCTAACGATTCTACAGGTTTTGAATCTTGCAAATCAAATTTAAAGTGATTGATGCTAATTTCATAAGCAATCGAGTTTAGTGCTAATTAACCCACAAATAGCTTCTAAGGAAAATAGAGGTAGTACTCGGGTCTTAACACAAAATTTTTCTAGGTCATTACACTATCGATGAGCCGAGCCCAATATTGGCAGGCGGCTAGTGTGGTCTCTTTCACTCACCTTGTTGTGCGCAATAAGGCGACAATCTAGTTTGGAGTGTAATAGACCTCGATGATTCCCTAGAGAGGAATCGTACTAATATATGGACTTATTGAGCAGGAGTTGCATACGTATTCATTCATTCATTCACTATCCACTCGGGCCAGTGGTGCACAAATATTTGTTATGTATACCTTCACAATGGCAAAGATTTCGGTTGGGGCACGCGACTAGCCTGAGATCAAGAGTTTACCACATTGAGTCTAACTATCCAAATTTAGGTATGGGACTGGTTTGGATAGAAGTCCTTGTGGTGGACCCCATAGCCTATGATACTACGTACTATCATTCCAACTTCACACTCCAGCTTGGTCATTTTATTCGCATTGCATATTTTATTGAATCCCCAGCACATAGCATTCGGTTTACTGTACTTCTATATTACATGACCTGATTAAGCTTGACAGTATTCGTGGACCCGGTATTTGATATTTGTCTTACTATGTTTCCACACTGCATAACTGATCTACATTGCTTCCTCAGTTTATGATATTGGCTTAATATGTTTTTGCATCACATAACATGGATAAGGATGATGATACTTATGGAATTATCAGTGTTTCTGCTTACTTTAATATCTCATGATTCATGATCTTGCCAGTATTTCTGATATTCTATGATTTATGACATTATATTGTATACTTAGTACTTATCTTGTGCACACACTTTCACCATCCTCTAAACTTTCTATAAGCTTATGCAAGATAGATGCGTGCAAGTGGCGTTATGTCACAGCAGCGTTGAGCTTGAGCGGGCATCGGTTTTCAGGAGCATTGACTATTGATATATATGTATTTCCCTTTCGACATTGTATTCACATATTTATATTAGTGGATATGTGATGATGATGTTGCCTTTGTGATTTGGGTAAACTTGTGGTTATGCTTCTTATAAGATAAATGTACGTTGAAAAATCTTCCTTGTAGGATCCCAGGATCGGAATCTAGCGTATGTGCGCTGGGAGCCAAGAATGGGGTACTACGGAGGCTGTTGACGCTGGATTTGGCGATCGGGAATTTTGTCAGCCCGGCTTTCAAGTTTGGG
Source organism: Magnolia sinica (assembly GCF_029962835.1). Classification (NCBI taxonomy): domain Eukaryota; kingdom Viridiplantae; phylum Streptophyta; class Magnoliopsida; order Magnoliales; family Magnoliaceae; genus Magnolia; species Magnolia sinica. Next base: position 39,823,218 of record NC_080587.1, on the reverse strand, counting down.
ATGTGACATTTTAGGTCAAGCTTCAACGCTTTGAAGCTAAACGGTAGAGGCACTACATCGGTTTGGGGCAAGTTCTCAAATTATGGCCTCCACCTGTTAACTTCAAGTACCAGTGTAGCATCAAGCAAGGCATCCATCTCGCTAATCATATCATTGTTTAAATTGGGGGAGTGGGCCAAGCACATCTCGAGAGGATTAGAGGGTAAAGTCAAAAGAGTCAATCAAGTTAATATCATGGGAATCATCATCATCCTCTAACTATTTGCCCATATTGAAAAATATATTCAACTCTAATGTCATATTCTCGAAAGATAAGTTCATGACACCATTCCTATAATTAATGATTGCATTTGATGTTGCAAGGAATAGGCAACCAAGAATGATAGGAATTTGAGTGCTCATATCAATGATGGGTTGAGTATCCAGGATGATAAAATCTATTGGATAGTAGAATTTGTCAAGCTGAACTAACACATCCTCAATTATCCCTCTCGGCACACAAACTAAATGATTGACAAGTTATAATGTGGTCTGGGTGGGTTTTAATTCACATAGATCCAGTGGTTCGTAAACTTATTATAGGGTGTTTTGGTGTTTTGTCACGTAATTGACAAAGGGGGAGATTGAAAGTATCCTAGTTTATCACTTAGAGTGAGCATTGAGTCAGCTGGACAAAGGAGCCTCATAGGAAGATTGATCAAGCGTCTGCCTCAATAGGATGTGTACCCGAACTCACCATAGGTAAATCTTAGCCTTACATCCCATGTCCCAAAATACCAGGTAATTAAAACCCTTAAAATTGAATAGAACACCTTAGGTTTTTTTGGCTAGAAAACTTTTTCAAACTTCAGGAATTTCTTTAAGTTTTTACCTTTGTTGATTTATCGACAAGTGGTTCGATAAAACTGAATATTGCTGTCGATGTCCTCAAAGCTCACTCGATCTTATCGAAATGAGGACCAAAGATGTCCAACAACCACAAACATATTTGGACTAAATTATAGATGGATCGATGGACTCATCAATGTCATCGAAGTTTATATCTCTAGTCCATCGAGCTGACTCGATAAAATTGACATTTTGTCTGTTGTGTCCAAAGTATTGCTAAGGCAAAATATGTAATCCTCAATATATCGAAGAGCTCCTCGATATCCTCAGAATTCATATCTCGATGATATTGGAAGCCCTTCGATGATATCGATTTGGGACACTAATCTATCCAACAAGTTTTCAGGTTATTTTTTTCGGATCGACAGTCACTCGATAAAATCCATATTCAAATATCGATCATATCGAGGCATGGTCGATGTCATTGAAAGTGGACATAAACTGTCTACCAAGCTTATAGAAAAATTCCTTGGAATTATTGATGAATCGATATTGCCCTCAATATCATCGATATTCAAATTCTGATGATATCGAGTGATGCTCGATTATATCATATACCTAAAATATTTCAAAGGCAAGTGCTCTCACATTTTTAAATGTCGATGAATCGAACCTCGTGTCGATGAAACCGGAGTTCAAAATCTGATGACATCAACGCTAGTTCGATTTCCTCAACTAGTTGGCAAAAGGTTTCAAAAGCGTTTGATAGTTGAGTTCGTGTCATCGAGCGGCCAGTCGATGCTATCGAGAGTATACGCTCAATGATATCGACCCTGCTTGATGATATCGAACTCTGTCAAAAATGTGACCGTTTTATAGCCGTTGGAACCTTTTGTATTTTTAATGAGAGCTTGCACTTGGTTGTTGGCAGAGAAATAGAGAGTGCTTTGAAGTGTTTAACCCTAGATCATATACCCTAAGCCTTTTCTCTTGTGGAAGTTCATCCTCCAATCCACCCTCATCATTGACATTCAATAGAGTGGATTGGGGAATGAACATCCACATTCAAGGATCCTGCAGCTATTACCTTAATGGTAAATCATTAAGCTGGGATGCCTTGAATGCATAAATAATTGGAATCACTCTATCTTCCTTATAGGAAAACATTTAATAAAGTAGGATTCCATCATAACCTTGACCCAACTCGTTGCCATGTATTGGTACATCTTTTGAGTTGCGGTTCAAGGGAGCTGAAGATTCTTCATCATCAAAGGAGGAGATCTTCATCAACGCTGTAAATGGGGCTCATCTACTTATTTGTAAGTCATTAGAGTCCAGAGGACCCTTGTGATTATTCCTTCTGTAAGATTGGGTCTAAGGTGTTTCTCACCCCTTGCAAGTTCTCATAGGAGGCCTCCGGTGGGAGTGTACATGGGGGTGCTTTGTGTTGACCCTTGCTCTATGAAGAGCATAAACTCTTAGGTACTTATGTAGGTCCTTGACTTGTGTGGTCTAAAACTCAGGTGCTTTATGTTGACCCTTACTCATGGGAGCATAAACTGGTGAGGTTCCTTAAGTGGATCCTTGGACCGTGTGGCCTAAAAGTTGGGTGTTGTGTATTGACCCTTGCTTATGGGAGCATAAACTGTGTCGTGTAGACATGTTATGTCAGCTTAAGTGTAGGTTGTACTGGTTAGAGGTGAACCTAATTTAAAACCTCCGGTTTGAGGTGAACCTGTTATGAAACCCTCCATTAGTGAGATCCAGTACACTCAAGGGTTCAGTGCATCCGCCGGAAGTGGAGTAGATAAGTAGTCGAAACACTATAAAAACAATTGTGTTTACAATTGTTATTGCTTGTGTGATTTCCTTAAATAGTTTCATAATTGCTTATCTGAGATCACACCTCAAACACAATGACATCCATCATAAACTATGATTTGCACCTTGTTTATCTTTCAAATAGTTTTTATGACTGGATCCTCTATTTTAGCTTGGAAATCATTAGAGTTACTTTGAAGAAATCCTGATATATGCATAATCTCTCAGGATAAGTTGGATAGGAATTTAAATTACCATAAAATATTAAAAAGTCATATTCACCCCCCTCTAGGACATATTGGCATATTCCCACTTCAACTAAAGCGGTCATTACCGCAATTTCAGTGGAGAATGAGTCTCTCTCAACTGAATCTCCCATCTCTCTAGAAGATTGCTTGGAATATTTTACAGATTCAAATGATCCCGTGATAAAAGAAATAATGGATGCCTTACAAAATAATACCTCAATGGTTGTTACTGACCGAGAGAACCATAATTCTAAAGCCCCTCCTTCCACAGATCTTAAATGATTACCATTAAGGGAGGAGGAGCTGAAAGTTGAACCGAAGCATAAAACTTTGGAATATGTTAAGACTACATCACTTACTAAGAATTTCTTTGAATTTTATCTACTTGTAATCTCTGATTCACCATGTTGCACTAACTCTGAAACTTTCTCTGTCTTAGGTGAATCATATGTACTTTGGACACCTTAGGAGATTAAAAGGAAACTTTATGCTGAAGTCCACAAAATTCTTTAGAAAATCATGCTTAAGGGCATCCAAGCCTATTGCAAAAGGGGCTTTTGAATAATCTTGTTATGAAACCTATTAAGAAATTTATCGAAATATTGGCCGGAGGAGGAACCTTGCAGCATGACTAAGTAGCTTTCCCCTGTTTTTATAGTTAGGTTTATTACTTTTAAAGAATTTAAGATTAGGATAGTTTACTTTTCACCGTTTAAGATAGTTTGCTTTTAACTGTTTCGAATAGTTTGTTTTTTATTGTTTAGGAAAGTTAACTTTCTGATGATTTAATTCTTGTGCTAACCCATCTTCACATTGAGATATTTTGAAGAAAAAAAACCTCAGAATTCCTTCTTCAGGTACTACCTTTCCACCACTTCCCTTTTCTTTTCATTGCCTCATTTGTATTTAATGTTTATCTCTTTTACATTTAGGATAATGTAGATTTTAGGTTGGGGAGTGTGGATTTGTTGGGGGTCAAATATTGCATATTATCACCCATTTATTATTTGGTTTTATGAACATGATAATATTTAATGTTATGTTTTATGCATGTTTGTGTTGGAAGGTGAATCTGAGAGCTTGGATTGAAAAAGATGTTAAAAGCATGAATTTAGTGCTTAAGAATCACCAACGCAAAGGAGGGATCTTAGGAGAGACCAAGAATGGAGAATTTTTATGCCAAAGATCCAAGGAAACCAAGTAAAAAGGATGGAGAAAAGATTGGCAAGAGCATAAGTAAAACAACAGAAAAAAGCCAATTTCAGTGCTACCTAAGCCAACTTCGATAAGTACCTAAAGTGCACAAAATGGTCTAGCAAGAAAATTGCTTAATTCGGTGCTACCTAAGCTTAATTTGGTACCATCGAAGTTAATTTCTATAGTAACTTCGGTAGCACATTTAGCTACCTTAGCACTCTACACATATAATTTCAGATGTGAAAATTTTCAGATACGACTTCAGTGTTACTGAAATCATGAAGAGTTGTTGCGCAGGGCCAACACAGATTACATAAATTGAGGCCTTTCGCAAGCAGTTTCTGAAAATTTCAAGTCGGTGCGTAAGAGGGGGATGCACAATTATAAATAGGAGTCCATAGGACATTTTTAGGCATCATCTAGGGTTTAAGGAGTATAGAAAAAACATGAAGAGCTACCAGTAAGAGTCTTTCTTCCTTTTCCTTAGTTGTTTTTAGTTGTTTTTATGCTTTTCTTAAGAGATTTTAGTTCAATCATGTCTATCGTTGGCTAAACCTCTTAGCTGGGGCTAAGACATGAAACTTGTAGCATGATTTGGAAGTTTACTTTGCTTTGATTCATGTTTATGTTTGAACTTCATTGAATTCTAGTTGATACTAAGGAATATTTTCAGTTTTTAATGGTTTATTGTGACTCAAATTACAATAAGTCTGCAATAGCTTTAAATATCTTCTTTTCTATTTCAGATTGTGGATTTGGTAAATCCCGTTGTTTGCCATTGTCTCTTGGGCATGGTTAGGTGATGGAATCCCTTCCGATTCACCACAATTCTCCTTCATTGAGGCTAGATCAATGAGAAGTTTAGAGATTTGACCCTCTCTTCTTCTAACTAGAGAGGATAAGACTTTAATTCTATTTGGATCTCTTGAATTAAGCAAGGTAACATCTCAATTGCTACAAGTGGATCCTTGGCACCCTAGTTCCCACCTTTAAATTTACAAAGTTTCAATTACATCCTTCACAATTACTCTTTAAAATTCTTTAGATTTAGATGTACAACTTTTTCTAGTTCTACTTCCAATTACTTTTAGAAATGTATGAGATTAGTCCATGTGGATTCGACCTCGGTCTTACCGAGATTATTACTACATCGCGACCCTACAATTGGGGCTGTGAACAAGTTTTTGGCACCGTTGGCGGGGACTAACGGTTGCGTTTTTCTGAGATTAACTAGTTTTAAAATTAGGTTAAGATTAAGATTTGTTTGCTTTCTATTTTTAGGTTAGGATTTTTCTAATTTATTTTTAGAAATTAATTTACTTTTTATTTCTAGGATTAGAAACTTTCCTAATTGGTTTTTAGAAACTAGGTTGCTTTTTTTTTTTAAGAAACTAATTTGTTTTCCTTTTTCTTCTGCAGGATCCCAATATAGAAACTTCCTCTCTTTCTATTTCTAGATTTCTATTTCCCTCTTTCCTTTTAGGTTTAGGTTAGATTTTGAAATTAAGGGCTGAAAGTGTTTCATGCCCAAGTAAGTTCGTGACAACACTCGACGTCTCTTGAGTGAAGGAGGATTAGTTAAGGGTTTATCTATCCATCACAGGATTAGACATCACTCAAAATCCTTGGAGTTAATTGAAGTGATGGCTGCAAATCAACCGACCAATCAACCTGTGATCCAACCTTAACCTCAGGTTGATGAAATCCAGGATGAGAATGAGGTGCTTCAGGCACCCACGCCTCGTACTTTACAAGATTATTTACAGCTGGCAGGGGTGAGCACATCTTCATGCATGGTTTTTTCAGAAAATAAAGGACATATGGACATCAAGCCAGCGGTTATCCAACTCCTTCCAAAATTTCATGGGCTTGAATTTGAAAACCCATATTTACACTTAAAAGAGTTTGATGAGATCATAGCCACTTTATATTTTCCTAATGTGTCTGATGACACAGTCAGGCTTGAAAGAGAAAACGGAGACGTGGTTGCAATCGCTACGTCCTCGATCTATTGGTAAATGGAACGATATGACACGGGAGTTCATAACGAAAATGAACACCCTCAGAAAATCAATCATGAACTTCACCCAAAAGGAAGATGAAACATTCTTCCAATGTTGAGAGCGGTTCAAGGATCTTTTCAGTTCATGCCTACAACACAATTTTGAAATGTGGTGCATTACACACCTTTTCTATGATGGACTGACATCCTCCATGCACCAATTGGTTGAGAAAATGTGCAATGGGGAATTCATGATAAAAAAACATCGATGATGTGTGGGATTACATGGATAGACTTGCTAAAAATGCACAATCATGGGATGTCTCCCCAAAATTTAGTACCACCTTTAGGCCTGCTCAATCAAAAGAGAGGGGCATAATATACCTTCTGAAAGAGGATGATGATATCAATTCTAAAATGGATAATCTCATAAGGAAATTCGAGGCCATGGAACTAAAGAAGGATAAGGCTAAGGAAACTGTTTGCGGTATTTGTGCTTACAACATTCACACAACTGAAAATTGCCTAACAATACCTACTTTTCAAGAGGTACTGAATGAGCAATCTAATGTCGTGTACAATTACCAAAGGCCTTTCAATGGACCGATCTCCAATACATACAATCCTAGTTGGAGAAATCATCCAAATTTTAGTTGGAGGAATGGACAAACTGCTACTCCTCAAGGATTCCCTAATGAAATTCCAAATCAAGGGAAACCTCAAGAAGAACCGATTCAAAATTCCACACAAACTCAGGAGCTTACCTAAGCAATACAAGAACTTACAAAATTTATGCAAAAGATGGATTCATGTGTTATAGTTATAAAGAAGGGGATGCTTCTTGCTCAACCTTTCCCGAATCCTAAACCGCAATACGAAATAAGTGATCCAAGCCCTCTAATACGAAATAAGCTTGACCTAAAATCTTTACCCTCTAATTTGAAATATGTCTATTTACGTCGAGATGAGACATACCTAGTGGTGATTTCTTCCCACCTTGAGCATGAACATGAGAATATACTCATCTCTACTCTCATTGAGCATAAGGGAGCCCTTGGATGGTAGATTGTGAACCTCAAGAGAATTGACCATTAGATTTGTACTCAACGCATTTTTCTAGAAGATAATACGAAGACCTCCCAACAACCACAACGTAGATTAAATCCAAACATGAAGGAAGTGGTTAAAGCCAAGGTTCTTAAGCTATTAGATGTGGGTATCATATACCCTATATCGGATAGCCAATGGGTGAGCCCAACTCATGTGGTTCCTAAGAAGTCCGGAATCACCATGTAGCCAATGTTGATAATGAACTTGTGCCAACTAGAGTAACTACTGGTTGGAGAATGTGCATTGACTACAGGAAGTTGAATACTGTCATAAGGAATGACCACTTTCTTTTGCCCTTTATTTATCAAATCTTGGAAAGGCTAGCTGGTCATTCCTATTACTGTTTCTTTTACGGGAATTCGGGCTACAACCAGATAAAGATAGCCCTTAAAGATTAGGAAAAGACCACATTCACATGTCCCTTTGTCACATTTGCTTACCGAAGGATGCTATTCGGACCGTGTAATGCCCCCACCACTTTTCAGTGATGCATGTTGATTATTTTTTCTAACATGGTGGGGCAATATCTAGAGGTCTTCATGGACGACTTTTCTATTTTGGTTCGTCCTTCAGCAATTGCTTGGAAAATCTTAAATGTGTTCTGAAGCGATATGAGGAAAAGAATTTGGTACTAAATTAGGAGAAGTGCTCTTTCATGGTTCGTAAGGGGATTGTCCTTCGACATATCATCTTATCTAAAGGAGTTGAGGTAGATAAGGCTAAAATTGATCTTATCTCTAACTTACCTCCACCCAAGAACATACGAGATGTGCAATCCTTTTTAGGACATGCTGGATTTTACAGAAGATTCATAAAGGACTTTAGTCACCTCTCTCATCCTTTATGTAATCTACTTCAAAAGGATGTGCTATACGAGTAGACTGAGCAATGTCAGGAACCTTTTTTACACTCAAGGGCATGCTAACCACTGCACCTATCATGTAGCCACCCGATTGGAGCATCCCTTTTGAACTTATGTATGATGTGTCTATTGAGGGTCAAATATTACATATTATTCCCCATTTATTACTTGGTTTTATGAACATGATAATGCTTAATATCCTATTTTATACACGTTTGTGTTCCAAGGTGAATTTAATAGCTTGAATTAAAAAGAGTGCTAAAAGCATGGATTTGATGCTCAAAAGTTACCAAGGTAAAGGATGGATCTTAGGAGATAAAAAACAGAGAATTTTTATACCAAAGATCCAAGAAAACCAAGTACAAAGGTTGAAGAAAAGATTGGCAAGAGCACAAGTAAAATAGCAGAAAAATAGCTAATTTAGGTGCTACCTAAGCTAACTTTGGTAGCTACTTAAAGTGCACAAAATAGTCTAGCAAGAAAACAACTTAATTCGGTGCCACCTAAGCTTAATTCGGTACCACCGAAGTCAATTTCAGTAGCAACTTCGGTAGCACATTTTGCTACCTAAGCACTCTGCACATACAATTTCAGATGCGAAAAATTTTATATAAGACTTCAGTGCTATCGAAACCAGCTTTGGTGCTACCGAAATCGCGTAGGGCCGACTCAGATTACGTAAATTAAGGCCTTTCACAAGCAGTTTCCAAAAATTTCATGTCGATGCGTAAGAGGGGGATGTACAACTATAAATAGGAGTCCCTAGGATGTTCCTAGGCATCATATAGGGTTTGAGGAGTGGAGGCAAAGGACGGAGCCACCGCCGAGAAGCTTTCTTCTTCTTCCTTAGTTTTTTTATGCTTTTCTTAAGAGACTTTAGTTCAATAATGTCTATGGTTGGCTAAACCTCTTAGCTAGGGCTAAGAGGTGAAGCTTGTTGAGTGATTAAGATGTTTGCTTTGCTTCGATTCATGTTTTATTGAACTCTCTTGGATTCTAGTTCTTTATTAAGGAATATTTTTAGTGTTTAATGGTTTGTTGTGACTCAAATTATAATGGATATGTGATTGTTTTGAATATCTTGTTTCCTAATTTGAGATAGTGAACTTAGCAAGTCCCCTTATTCACCATCATTTGTTGGGCATGGTAGGATGATGGAATCCTTCCTAACTTTTCCAATTATCCTATGATTGGTTGTGGGATTGGTAAATCCTACTGTTTGCCTTGTCTGTTGGGCATGGTTCGGTGATGAAATCACTTCTAAATCCTCACAACTCTCATCCATTGATGATTAGATCCATAAGAAGTTCAGAGATCTGACAAATCTTTTCTTTCCAATTGAATAAGATAGGACTCTGATCCACTTGTGTCCTTGAATCAAGCAAGGTAGCATCCCGAGAACCTATAAGTGGATCCTTCGCAACCTAGTTACCACCTTTAAATTTATAAGTTTCAATTACCTTATTCAAAATCACTTTCTTAAATATTTCAGATTTAGATTTATATCTTCTTCTAGTTCTAGTTCTACTTACTTTCAGAATACACATGAGATTTGTCCATGTGGATTCGACCTCGGTCTCCCCGAGTTATTACCACATTGCGACCCTACATTTGGGGTTGTGAACAACTACCAATTATGCTCTTAAGGCAGTATTAGGTCAGAGAAAAGATAAGAAGCCCTACATTATACATTATTCAAGTAGAAACTTAAATCCTGCCTAAGTGAATTACTCTACTATGGAGAAGGAACTCTTAGCCGTAGTATTCGCTTTAGACAAATTCAGGTCCAACTTGATCAGATCCAAGATCATCATCTACATTGATTATGCAGCACTCAAATATCTTCTTTCTAAGAATGATGCTAAGCCTCACTCGATAAGATAGATCCTTCTACTCCAGGAATTTGATTTGGAAATAAAACATAAAAATGGAGTAGAGAACGTAGTGGCTAACCATCTTTCCTGCCTTGATCCCTATAATTCCCTTGAGATGACACATATAAATGACATGTTCCTTGATGAACAACTGTTTAAAGTCTCCCATTCACCTTGGTTTGTGGATATTGTTAATTATCTTGTTACAAGTTTTACGCCGACACACTAGACTGCGCAAGATAAGAAGAAATTTTTCCCTGAGGTATGCAAATTCTTCTTGGATGATCCATATTTATTTAAATATTAGCCAGATCAAACTCTAAGGAGATGTGTGCGAGACAATGAACATCAAAGTGTCATCTCTTTCTGTCACACTCAGGCCTGTGGTGGTCACTTTTCTGCTAAAAAGACCATTGCCAAAATTTTACAGTGTGGCTTTTATTGGCCCACTATGTTCAGGGATATTCATGAGTTTTGCAAAGCTTGTGAGAATTGTAAAAAATTGGGAGCATTGTCCTATAAAAAATGATGCCCCTAAACCCCATTTAGATCATTGAATCATTTGATTGTTGGGGCATCGATTTCATGGGACCATTCCCCCAATCTTTTGGGAATTTATATTTTTTGTTAGCTATAGACTATGTCACTAAATGGTTCAAAGTGATCTCATGTGGGAATAATGACCATTAGAAGGTGATTAAATTTTTAAAAGAGAACATCCTTTCCTAGTTCGGAACGCCTCAGGCCATCATTAGTGATGGAGGCTCACATTTCTATAATAGGCCATTTGCAAACTTAATGAAGAAATATGATATCTGCCACAAAGTGAGCACTCCACACCACCCACAGACAAGTGGGTAAGCTAAGATTTCCAATAGGGAAATTAAACATATTCTGGAGAAAACGGTTAACCTTGACCGTAAGGATTGGTAAATCCAATTGATCGATGCCTTATGGACTTACCGTACTACATTTAAGACTCCCTTTAAAATGTCTCCCTTTAAACTTGTCTATTGGAAAACTTGCCACTTACCTATGGAGCTGGAACATAGGGCCTACTGGGCGATTAAAAATCTAAACTTAATTTAGACAACACTAACTCGCTGCGTAAACTTCAGTTGAATGAACTTGAAGAGATCCGGAATGACGCATACGAGAATTTGAGAATTTACAAGGACATAATGAAGGTGTTTCATGACCAACACATTCTCAGAAAATCATTCACTCTAGGTCCTTTTGTACAATTCTCAGTTACTATAATGCCCTGAAATTCAGGGGTCGAGCATAACTCAGCTCCCGAGTTCCAAAACATCACTTATGCAACATATGTAATGATGGATGTATGCTGTATGAGTGCATAAAACATGGAATAGATTAAGCCAAATTGCAAACGTAATCTAGGGATAAGCGAAAAATGCAAGCGGAAGACTTAAAAAAATATATGTGTACATGTGTAAGTCCCTGTGATATGTCTGCTCTACTAGGTCATAATTACAAGTGTTTAGCTTCAAAATACAAGTATCAAAATGAAATTCATCTATTCCAAAAGAAAACCCAGAATCCCCATCAATCAGGACATGGCTCACATGAACCCGCCTGAGAACTGCATAACAGAAAACGCATCCTCATCATAATCATACTCCTGCTCTGCCTCAGGGGTCACATCATTATCTGCATTTAAGACAGAGTCTGGTTGGTGTTGAAACACCGTCCCAGAATGTGGGAGTGAGTGATCAACTCAGTGGAACTATACAGTAAAAGTTAACATGATATCAAATCAATCAAGCAGTAATGATAAGGCAATACAATTAAACACGTCATAAATACTCTTGTCAATGCAAGGATGTATGACGAAATGATGCATGCCCTCGCCTGCACTCCCTCAGCGTTTTCATCTTACGTTATGCATGACAACCTCCCGCCGTGCCAACAACTCCTACGTACATGCAATGCGGTGCATGAACATGATTACCAAGTTGTTATTAGTCCTTTTTCATGCAGCAAGATTGGAAAGTTAAAGTACCTTCCTCATATCAATTCCCAAACAATGATCCATTCTAGGGTCGTCAGTCCTAGGCAATCTCATACGATCATATGATTCTAAGTCACTGCAAAGGGCTCATCACCAAACAATGCACGCCTATCATACCTTAGTTACTACACTAAGGCTCGTCGCCTTACTGCAGTATCAAGGTATGCTCGAGGTCACTACAAGGGCTCGTCACCAATCAACGTAGGCCAACAGCGCGAATATAGTATCTCATACCACCATAATCGGCTCACAAGTCTGGTGTGCTCATTGGTCACTACGGGGAGGCTCGTCACCCCAGCGTAGGCCGACAGCTCGACCACGGTGTCCCATATCACCATGCCTGGCTCATGAGTCTTAGTGGATCAAGGTAACGGTTAGTAGGATTTCATCGGTAAGTTTGGTACCCTAGATTCAAGCAATATCGTCCATACATGGTTAACATACATCGGGACAATCGGGTTACTTGACGAAATCGACTAGCACGAGCGCACGTTGAGTTGAACGACATAGAGTGCGCAAACACTCCGTGTGGCCAAACCACTGCCGACAACCCTAATACGACTCGGGTTGGTCAAACACGTCCCTCGTCGCAAAAGTAACCTCGACCATGAGCTCAAAGTCTGTTACCGATTTCCTAGACTATTCCATAGTCCCAAACACCTTCAATTATAACAGATATTCATATTAACAATTTAGAACAGTAATGGAACAACAATTCAAATCATACAGTATGTGAGCATTTGAAGAATATCAACTTAACATGGATTTACACATAAGTAGTACTTGAAGTTAGACAACAAAGAATGTAAATTGCATGTAGGAAATCATACACACCAATAGGAGAGTTGAGAATCTCTTCTCAACGCCTGCAAATAGGATAATATATTACACTTAATCATTCAGACATTTCTACAAACACTTAGACTACATATTCCAACATACATGATGTATGTTGGGGATAACACACATTTGGACAATTCCTTTTGCTAAGGAGTTGACACACATACTACTAGCACAAGTACATGACAATTAATCATGGTAAACACATGTTCGTATTATATACATATACGATACGTTCTACATACACATAGAATACACAAATCTCAACATAACTCATATATATTAGGAACGCAATATAAACATCGCATTTGGCATGTGAAATTACACCCACAACAATAATAAATCATTATTTGACATTGAAAGCCTTGAAAACCATAACCTATACGAATATAGTCTGCACCTTAAACTAGAAAAAGGGCACCGATCTGATTCACATGATAAGTTTTCGTCAACGGCGGCTAGATAACCTAAGGCACGAATAGAAATGAGCTACATCAACACATAGACTATTTCTAAGCTCTAAAACAAACTAGGGTTTGATTAACTTACCTAAGAATGAACTTAGAATCACCGGAATAATGATTCAGAAGTAACAGTTTAGGGATGCAGAGAAACAAGAAAGAATCTCAAATGATTCACCAACTTCTCTCTCACTTTCTCTCTCTTTTCCTTCTCTCTCTTAGCTAGGGTTTAGGAAAATCGTATGGAAAAGAGAGTGAGGGTTTTAAGGTCTTTATATAGGCTTAACATTGATGAAAAAAGCCCCAGGGCCAAGGTATACTTAGGTTATAACCAAATCAGCCTCTCTCGATCCAATGGAGTGCTTCTGGAGGTCCTTTTTCCACGTGCGGTCGGACTTAAGCTCACTAACCATGGATCTATGTCGTCAGGCTGAGTTTTAGTACCAATCGGATCTACAGATCAGTCATGGCAAAACAATCTCAATTCAACGATCACCGAAACTCGATCAGGTCCACAAGCACCATGACATGCCTGGGCCATCTTCCCTGATCCGACGATGAAATCGAGTCAGAATCCAACGGTCAGATTGCTTAAAATCGTCGTGCAAGTGACACGACTCAGATTTCATAAAATCATATTTAATTTCTCACCGTTCTCACACTCTTTACTCCGAACTCAAATAAATCGACTCAGGACATTATCTGGACTTGATTTTTGAGGTGATGGTCAAGCCCAACAAGGTGACCATAACTGTCTAAGATCATCGATATCGGACTTTCGACACGCGGTCCAGGTCCGATACAAAGATTCTAAATATTTTCGAGAGCAACTGGATTTAGCGTTGAATCCCAGATTTCAGAGTAACATAGCGCTAACGATTCTACAGGTTTTGAGTCCTACAGATCAAATTTACAGTGATTGATGCTAATTTCACAAGCAATCGAGTTTAGCGCGAGTTAACCCACATATAACTTCTCAAGAATTTGAGATAGTACTCGAGTCTTAACATAAAATTTTTCGGGTCATTACAATCTACCCCCCCCCCCCCTTAAAGAAAAATTTTGTCCTCGAAATTCGTACCTTCTCATATTCCTCAAGGATCTAAGGGTAGCTCTTTCTGACCTCAGCTTCAGTCTCCTAAGTAGCCTCTTCTTCACTATGATGCCTTCATAGCACTTTCACAAGAGGGATGACCTTGCTACGCAATACCTGCTCCTTCCTGTTTAGGATACGCGTCGATCGCAGTACATATGTGGCATCCTCGCTCAACTATACCTGCTCCTAACTGATAATATACGAAGGATCAGGAATGTACTTCTTCAGCATAGAAACATGAAATACGTTACGCACGCCCGTAAGAGGTGTGGGCAAAGCAAGGCGGTATGCTACCGCTCCCACTAGATCCAAAATTTGAAATGGACCAATAAATGTCGGCGTGAGCTTTCCCTTCTTACCGAACCGCAGAACTCCCTTCATAGGGAAAACCTTAAGAAATACATGGTCTCTAACCTCAAACTCAAGTGGTCACCGCCTCGTATCAGCGTAAATCTTCTGCTTGCTCGGGGCTGTCAGAATTCGACATCGAATAATGTCAACTTTCTTTGAAGTCGCCTGCACCAACTCCGGGCCAATCAAACTATGCTCACCAACTTCTGCCCAGCAATGCGGTGCTCTACACGGGCGACCATACAATGCCTCGTAGGGAGCCATGCCGATACTCATCTGAAAATTGTTGTTATACGCGAAATCTGCATAATGGAGATAATCATCCTAACTATCCTTGAAATCCAAAACACAAGCTCGCAACATGTCTTCCAGAACCTAATTCACACATTCCATCTGCCCATCTGTCTGCGGATGAAACGCGGTGTTGAACTTCAATTTCACACCCATCGCTTCCTGGATACGAGTCCAGAAGATAGATGTGAATCGCGTGTCTCTGTCAGACACAATCTCCAAGGGGACTCCATGCAGACGTACAATCTCCTTGATGTATAACCTAGCCAACTCATCTGCAGAGTTTATAACTCTGATCGGTAAGAAATGAGCTGACTTCGTCAATTGGTCTTCGTTCTCGGCAGCCTTGAAATAAAATCCATAGAGATGAAGTCCCACTTCCATTCTGCTATGGGCATGGGCTGAAGCAGTCCAGGAGGTCAGCGATGCTCTGCCTTGACCTGCTGACACATGAGACAACAAGATACAAACTCAGCAATGTGGACCTTCATGTTGTCCCACCAATAGGATCTTCTCATATCTTGATACATCTTCGTGCTACCGGGATGCATTGCAAGCTTAGAATTATGGGCAGACTCGAGAACCTCTCGCCTCAAGTCAGGAATGTCTAGGACACATAGCCGGCCACGATATCGTAGGCCCCATCTGAACCAACACTCCACTTAGAGTCCTCATCTGTACCAACCTGCTCTCTCATCTTTTCCAATAGCTCATCATCTGCCTGAGCTGCAATGATCCTCTCGTCAATGAGGGGCTGTACTCGAATGTGTGCGATAACCTCATACGGCTCTTCCACCGTAAGTTTCTGCTCAAAGTCTCACATAAACTCCATCATGTCCCATTCTGCTATCATTAGCGGAGCCACAAACGCTATAGCCTTCTTGCGACTCAACGCGTCTACCACAAGGTTTGCCTTGCCCAGATGGTAAGAAACATCGAACTTAAAGTCTTTTAATGTTTCCATTCATCGGCGTTGCCTCATATTCAAGTCACGCTGCGTGAAGATATACTTAAGGCTCTTGTGGTCGCAAAAGAGCTCGAACTCCTCTCCATAGAGGTAATGTCTCCAGAGCTTTAATGCGAATATGATAGCTGCTAACTCCAGGTCGTGTGTAGGGTAATTCTCTCCATGTTTCCTCAACTGTCTCGAGGCATATGCAATCACCCTGTCCTTCTGCATAAGGACACAACCCAGACCAACGAGAGAGGCGTCAGTATATATCGTATACCTAACCCCTTGCTCTAGCAATACTAGCACAGGGGCGGACTGTAAGTGCTATAGTTTATATCCCTGTTTGTTGTCAAATTTGTGGTGCCAAAATCTCTGTTATACATAACTTGCATAAGTGAAGCTCTCTCAAGGATCAACATTCATAAACAAGCAAAGCTGACTCAAGATCTTGAATGAAAGAACTGATCACAAGACAAGATCTGAGCTCAAGACAAGACTCTTGAATGCAAGAACTGCTCACAAAACAAGACTCAAGCTGAACTCAAGACTCAAGTTGAAAGTCAAGCTGAACTCAAGACTCAAGCTGAAACTCAAGCCACTTTCATGATTGAGCTACTTCAAGGTTTAATCTACATCAAGACTTCAAGGCTCATTCTTCATGGTCTCTTGTTTCAATGTCCATACTTCATGAATGAGGTTTGTTTGACCATAGGATGACCTTAGAAGTAGGTCATTTCGGATACATAAGCCGAATGTTATTTTACATGTGATTGGTCTGTTCTTCGACCAGTCTTAGGTCTGCTTCGACTAGTCCTAGACTTGCTTCGACCGATCTAAGAAATTCCTCGACGATCGTAAGTTTGTTACAAATTACGGATAAAATCTGTTAGCCTTGGACTAGTCCGGATTGCTCGACCGATCGTAGGAACAATGTCAACTGCATTTCGACCAATCGTAGAATCTACGACTCGAAGTCCGGCGAACTTTGCAGGACCTACGACCGGTCGAAGGAAACCTACGACCGTAGGGACCTACGACTCGTAGGAGGGCTACGACGTCGTAGAACGCTGCGCTTATCCCGCCTAATCTTTCAAATATATATTAGAGCTTCGACTAGTCGAAGAGCACTCTAGACCGATCGAAGACCTGATCTTCTCACCTATAAATAGAGCACGAATCTCGGAAGAAATCATCGATTTAATTATAGTATTCAAGCCAATCTTCGTCGAACTTCTAAGAGATAATTTTGTGCTCCATCTAAGCTAAGTGTGTTTATTTAATATCTTCTTTCCTTAGCTTTATTTTAATTGATTTTGTTTCTTATATTCCAATCGATTTGATAAAGAGGAATTGTTATTCCCTTTCTTTGGAATCAAAATCAATTAAGGCAAGCCCTATTTGGTTTAATTTAAAATCTATTAGAACTAGAACCATTGTAATCAATCTGGACATTGAACTTGGACATTCAATCATCTACTTTGATTTGGTCCTACCGGCTGCTACAACGAAGAAGATATTCGTATTTTACATATTGTAAATTCCTTTCTATTATTTTGGTTTCTTTCAAGATTTGCGAAAAAATCTTGTTATTTTGGTTATCCGAGGAGAGCCAGAAAACTCGAAGTGGGGGTTTTTAATTGTGTAAGCCCACATACAAAGACACAATTGTAAGGGTTTTGGGTGAACTGGGAAAACCTATCTTTAGTGAACGCTAATATCCCCTGTGTGAGGATATTAGGAGTGGAGTAACTTTTTGTGTGGCTGTTGGATAACAGTTGGTGAACACACGGGCGAACCACTATAAATCCTTTGAGTTGTGGTTGATTGATTTATTCTTTTAATTGTTTTTATTCTTTGTGTGGGATGTATGTATGATGGTGAATGTTGTAATTATTTCAAGCTTTGTGAGAATGTTGTAATAGCTTAGAATTTACTTTCTGCTATTCCTTTATAAGCTTGTTTTTCAATTTCATTTTGAAAGTTGTTCCAGTAAGGTTGCCCTGCCATTTTTATGGTGTATGGCTGTCCCTAGAACAATACATCTTTAATTACAAGTTATTTCAATTCAGTTCATATTTGTTTTTGTATTCCTCTTCGATTTGAGACTTGATACAAAGACCTTTCTAGAAATAAGGTTGTCCTACCATAAACTTTGTTTTGGTGTAAGGTTGTCCTTAGAATAACGTTTGTATCAACCTCTCAAGATCTGAATTTTGAGGTTGTTTTTCTTTCCTGCATTATTATTTAATTTGGCTATCATTTTCTTTATTAGTCCGCTGTTATAAGTTTTTATTTGGCATTGTCCTATTCACCCCCCCTCTAGGACATAGAGCTTGGCCTTTTCAAGTGGTATCAGAGCCTAATAGCTCCTTTTAATTCTTGGATTTAATTCCTGAGCTAACGATTTAAGCTATTTAAGATGTCAAATTTTGATAGCCTTTCGGTCACTAGGCCTCCACCCTTTGATGGCTCCAACTATGCTTATTGGAAAGCCAGAATGAGGATCTTCCTCAAATCAATGGATGAAAATGTGTGGCAAGCCACAGTGACTGAATGGAATCCTCCTATCATGGAAGTTATTGGGGTTGATGGTTCAAAATCTATGAAAACCACACCATATTACCAATGGACCACCCTTCGAAAAGTGAGAGTAGTGCAAATGCTAAAGCACTAAATGCAATTACTTGCGCACTATCACCGGATGAGTTCAAAAGAATCATTTCTGTGATACCGCAAAGCAAGCTTGGGATACATTAGAAATGACACACGAGGGTACTACAATTGTCAAAAATCTAAAGTCCAACTCCTCACAACCAGATTTGAAGAAATTCATATGGAGGAAAATGAGATGTTTATGGACTTTTACACTAGATTGAATGACATTGTAAACTCAATGTGGGGTCTTGGCGATAAAATCCCAGAAAGTAAAGTATGTGCAAAAATATTACGCTCACTTCCTGAACGGTTCAATTCTAAAGTAACCGCAATCCAGGAACTTCGTGATACGGATAATATGAGGGTTGAAGAACTAGTTGGTTCTCTACAAACCTACGAGTTAAACTTTAAAGCTCCTAAAGGTAAATCTTTCGCTCTAAAATCTTCTAAATGTAGTTAAGAAGAAAATTCTGATTCAGAAGATGACATGGCTCTTTTAGCTAAAAAATTTTACAAAATTTTCAAAAGCAAGAAAAGAGTTGATTTTCAAAAATCAAATGACAAAAAGAAGTTTAGACCCAAATCTCTAAAAATCTTTGAAAGATAGTCAATGTTACAACTGTCTAGAAAAAAAGATAATAATAAGACGGCTTACGAATTGTGGTTCAATAAAAAGCCTACTGTTAAATACTTTCGAGTTTTTGGCAGCAAGTGCTATATTTTACGTGATCGTGAAAATTTGGGAAAGTTCGATACGAAGAGTGATGAAGGTATTTTTCTAGGATACTCTTTAAACAGTCGAGCTTATAGGGTCCTGAACAAAAGGACTG
Source organism: Magnolia sinica (assembly GCF_029962835.1). Lineage (NCBI taxonomy): Eukaryota > Viridiplantae > Streptophyta > Magnoliopsida > Magnoliales > Magnoliaceae > Magnolia > Magnolia sinica. The sequence continues at coordinate 39,803,768 of NC_080587.1, read as the reverse complement.
GTGTGATTCAAGAATCCATTAATGTTGTCATTGATGATCATTTAAACACACCAACTTTTAATTCAGATAATGATGAAGTACTAATCATTGATAAACCTGATACTTCATCAAATCAAACTGATTCTGAGTTGAGGACTGTTAAAGATCATCCAACCACACAAATTCTTGGAAACCCTCTCACTGGTGTTCGCACCCGTAGACAACTTGAGGATATATGTAATTATGTATGTTTTACATCCCAAATTGAACCATCTAACGTAAAAGAAGCGCTTATTGATGAGAACTGGATTGTTGCGATGCAAGATGAACTCAACCAATTCATAAGAAATGATGTTTGGTATCTCGTACCAAGACCTAAAGATAAACACATCATTGGAACAAAATGGATTTTCAAAAATAAGTCTGATGAACGTGGAAATATAATTAGAAACAAGGCTAGACTGGTGGTACAAGGTTATACTCAAATTGAAGGGATTGATTTCGATGAAACCTTTGCACCGATAGCACGTCTTGAATCTATCAATCTATTTATATCCATTGCTTGTTTTAAAAAGATAAAGATCTATCAGATGGATGTAAAAAGTGCTTTTCTAAATGGCGATTTACATGAAGAAGTCTATGTTGAACAGCCAATGGGTTTTGAAGATTCCAAAAATACTGATTATGTGTATCGGCTTAAAAGGCACTTTATGGATTAAAACAAGCACCTAGGGCATGGTATGAGAAACTAACGAAATTTCTTTTAACTCATAATTTTCAAATGGGATCTGTTGATAAAACTCTGTTTGTTAAAAAACAAAATGATCATATCTTAATAGTACAGATTTATGTTGATGATATCATTTATGGATCAACTTATACTGACTTGACTACTGAGTTTGCAGATTTGATGAAATCACAGTTTGAAATGAGTATGGTTGGGGAATTGACTTATTTCCTTGGATTGCAAGTAAAGCAACAATCAAGGAATATTCATTTCTCAATCTAAGTATGCCTTGAATCTAATCAAGAGATTTGGATTTGAGAATGGCAAGAATTTCGATACTCCTATGAGTACTACCTCGAAACTATCAAAAGACTCTAATGGTAAAAATGTTGACTCAAAACTTTATCGGAGTATGATTGGTAGTTTGTTATATCTAACTGTAGACCCGATATTTCTCTAAGTGTTGGTATTTGCGCAAGATATCAATCGATCCAAAAGAATCTCACTTGATTGTTGTCAAGCGAATTATTAGATATGTCGCAAATATGTAAATCTCGGTCTCTTGTATCCTCATGAAACCAATGTTCAATTAGTTGGGTACTCTGACTGGGGTGGTAATCTAGATGATAGAAAATCAACCGGTGGTGGTTGTTTTTATTGGAAATTGTCTAGTTTCTGGTTTAGTAAGAAACAAAATTCTATATCACTTTCAACAACTGGAGTATATTGCAGCTGGTAATGCATGTACACAACTTGTTTGGATGCAACGAATGCTAAGTGATTATGGAATTAAACAGGATTCTATGTTATTACATTGTGATAATTCCAGTGCGATAAATATTTCAAAAAATCCTATTCAGCATTCTCGTACTAAGCACATTGACATTAGATTTCATTATATAAGGGAATTAGTAGAAGAAAAAGCTATATCTCTAGAATATATTCCTACTGAAGATCAACGTGCTGATATTTTCACAAAACCTCTTGATAAAAGCAGGTTCAAAAAGATGAAATTTGATCTTGGCATGTGCATTTTAAATTGATAATTTATGCCTTCTTGTATAATATTGTATATATTTGCTAGATTGAATTCCTATTTTTTATTTAAATTGCAAGTAAAATTGAATTTTTGGGTTTGTACGACCAGTCGTGAGTATACACGACCAGTCATGGAGCACGGATTTCACTTCATATTGGGGATTTTTCACTTTCTTCCTCATTTCTTCTTTCTTCTCCTTGGAGCCGAACTTCGACTCGTCGAACCCATCCTTCAAGTTCTTCAAGGTTAGTGTTCCAAATCCGTTTTTCTTGCATATTTATGTCAAGATTGCTTCCTTTTCTCTCTTGAAGCTTTCTATCTTGAAAATCATTGAGATTTGGGGTTGAGATTTTGAAAAATCTGTTTTGAGCAAACCCTCTTCTCAATCCTTTGCAACTTCTTTATTCCTTTAAATCCTTGTTGCAAATGGCTTCTAGAGGTAAGAAAACTACTTCACGTGGTCCTTCTTCTTCCTCCAGATCTACCCCTATATCTAAACGTCATCTTCTTGTTCCCAATGATGATCCATCATTTGTTAAGGACATTAGATCTCGTAAGGTTATCGTTGAACATCCTGTTGATGTCAATCATATTGCTCCATTTGACATCCTTCCTATGCTTGAAGCTGTAGGTTGGACTAACTTATTGCATTGGGGTGGGCCTGCATACCGGTCCATTGCCCAATCCATGTTTTCATGTATTTGTGCATTTTCACAGGATAATTTAACTTTTCAAATTTCTACTAGAGAAGGGCCATTTGACGTTGATCGTCATTTAATTTCAGCCCTTATGGAAATTCCTGTGAATGATGAGGGTATTCCAATTCATAATTTAACTAATAAACCCTCAATGGCTGAAAAACGCATGCTCACTAGAGACCTGTGTAATATGGATGTTCAATGGACTCAAAAAGGGAATGCGCTCCCCGCAAGGTATTTGTTACCCAAATACAGAATTCTTCACAGAATCTTTGTGTCTAATCTGTATCCTCGATCGGGTAATAAATCTGATTTAACTTCATTTATGGTTCGTGTTATCCATGCTATCTCAAATGGTACTCAGATTTGTTTACCTTCCTTAATCTGTCATTTCATTCTTCAGTTTCGCCTCCATCCTGGTCATAGTGACATTCCATTTGCATACTTTATGACTGTATTGGCTACTCATATGTTAGTCGATATGCCTGTTGATGAAGCACCTATCCATCATCTGATCTTCAACAATACAAATATTAATAAGATGAAGTTGGATCTGCTTCCTGAACAAGGTGGTGGTGGTGGTGGTCCTGAAGAAGCTGGTGTTGATATTAATATGGATGATATTTTTGAGGAACTGGATTCTGACTCTACTAATGATCCAGATTTTGTACCATCCGATGTTGATGCACGTCTGAGTGCATTAGAAGGTAGAGTTGAGGATATAAATGTTAAGTTGGAAAACATGTCTGTTGCTCATGATTTGCAATTCAAGTATATGCGCAAATATCTTAGGCGCTTGAATAAAGGCATGCACCAACTTGATCCTTCTATTCCTGCTCCATCTTCAAGTTCTAATTCTGACTAGTTTCTATGAGACTTTTGGTATGTAATAACTTTATTACTTTGCTCTTGTTTGATTGAGTTTGAGTTGGATTCTATGCTGGATATTTGTTTTTCATGTAATATTTATGCTGGATATCTGTGATGCTATCTTGAGTATCTCTATGACTCTTTTGCTATACTCTATTTCCTCCTCATGTTTACTCTCCTTCCTTTATTTAGTTCTCCTTTGTCATATTGTGACAAAAAGGGGGAGAATGGTTTGTTGTTAATGTGATTGTGAGAGGAGTAGCATTGGTTATGTTACTCAGGGGGAGTGGGGTGTCAAGAAGAATATATGTTTGATCTTGTTTATCTTGTTTCTTGTTGAATGTTGAAACTAGTTGAATGTTAAATGTTGATTATTGATTTGCATGTATTAACCAGTTGTTTTACTTTTGTTTGGTTATGTGTTTTTGTCACTAATTTGACAAAGGGGGAGATTGTAAGTGCTATAGTTTATATCCCTGTTTGTTGTCAAATTTGTGGTGCCAAAATCTCTGTTATACATAACTTGCATAAGTGAAGCTCTCTCAAGGATCAACATTCATAAACAAGCAAAGCTGACTCAAGATCTTGAATGAAAGAACTGATCACAAGACAAGATCTGAGCTCAAGACAAGACTCTTGAATGCAAGAACTGCTCACAAAACAAGACTCAAGCTGAACTCAAGACTCAAGTTGAAAGTCAAGCTGAACTCAAGACTCAAGCTGAAACTCAAGCCACTTTCATGATTGAGCTACTTCAAGGTTTAATCTACATCAAGACTTCAAGGCTCATTCTTCATGGTCTCTTGTTTCAATGTCCATACTTCATGATTGAGGTTTGTTTGACCATAGGATGACCTTAGAAGTAGGTCATTTCGGATACATAAGCCGAATGTTATTTTACATGTGATTGGTCTGTTCTTCGACCAGTCTTAGGTCTGCTTCGACTAGTCCTAGACTTGCTTCGACCAGTCTAAGAAAATCCTCGACCAGTCGTAAGTTTGTTACAAATTCGGATAAAATCATTAGCCTTCGACTAGTCCGGAATGCATTCGACCGATCGTAGGAAGCAGGTGTTTACGCATCTTCGACCGATCGTAGAATCTACGACTCGAAGTCCGGCGAACTTTGCAGGACCTACGACCGGTCGAAGGAAACCTACGACGATCGTAGGTGACCTCGACCGATCGTAGAGAGCTCGACGTCGTAGCGCGCTTATCCCGCCTAATCTTTCAAATATCTGTTAGAGCTTCGACTAGTCGAAGAGCACTCTAGACCAGTCGAAGACCTGATCTTCTCACCTATAAATAGAGCACGAATCTCAGAAGAAATCATCGATTTAATTATAGTATTCAAGCCAATCTTCGTCGAACTTCTGAGAGATAATTTTGTGCTCCATCTAAGCTAAGTGTGCTTATTTAATATCTTCTTTCCTTAGCTTTATTTTAATTGATTTTGTTTCTTATATTCCAATCTGATTTGATAAAGAGGAATTGTTATTCCCTTTCTTTGGAATCAAAATCAATTAAGGCAAGCCCTATTTGGTTTAATTTAAAATCTATTAGAACTAGAACCATTGTAATCGAGTACTGGACATTGAACTTGGACATTCAATCATCTACTTTGATTTGGTTCTACCGGGCTGCTACAACGAAGAAGATATTCAGGTATTTTACATATTGTAAATTCCTTTCTATTATTTTGGTTTCTTTCAAGATTTGCCAGAAAAATCTTGTTATTTTGGTTATCTGAGGAGAGCCAGGAAAACTCAGAAGTGGGGGTTTTTTTAATTGTGTAAGCCCACATACAAAGACACAATTGTAAGGGTTTTGGGTGAACCTGGGAAAACCTATCTTTAGTGAACGCTAATATCCCCTGTGTGAGGATATTAGGAGTGGAGTAGCTTTTTGTGTGGTTGTTGGATAACAGTTGGTGAACACACAGGCGAACCACTATAAATCCTTTGAGTTGTGGTTGATTGATTTATTCTTTTAATTGTTTTTATTCTTTTTGTGGGATGTATGTATGGTGGTGAATGTTGTAATTATTTCAAGCTTTGTGAGAATGTTGTAATAGCTTAGAATTTATTTTCTGTTATTCCTTTATAAGCTTGTTTTTCAATTTCATTTTGAAAGTTGTTCCAGCAAGGTTGCCCTGCCATTTTTATGGTGTATGGCTGTCCCTAGAACAATACATCTTTAATTACAAGTTATTTCAATTCAGTTCATATTTGTTTTTGTATTCCTCTTCGATTTGAGACTTGATACAAAGACCTTTCTAGAAATAAGGTTGTCCTACCATAAACTCTGTTTTTGGTGTAAGGTTGTCCTTAGAATAACGTTTGTATCAACCTCTCAAGATCTGAATTTTGAGGTTGTTTTTCTTTCCTGCATTATTATTTAATTTGGCTATCATTTTCTTTATTATTCCGCTGTTATAAGTTTTTATTTGGCATTGTCCTATTCACCCCCCCTCTAGGACATATAGCTTGGCCTTTTCACGGACGTCAACTTGTCCTTCGGCTCCTGAAAAGCTATTTCAGTTTTCTCATTCTAAGAAAACTTCAAGTCTTTCCATGTCAATTGAGACAACGATCTGGCTATCTTCGATAAGTTGCATATGAAACGACGATAATAGCCTACTAGACCCAAAAAGCTTCTCACCTCAGTAACCGAATCAGGTTGCTTCCAGTCTTGAACTGCAGCTACCTTAGCGAGATCAACAACTATTCCTTCCTTGGACACCACATGCCCTAGGAACTTAACTTCCTCCTTCCAGAAATCACATTTCTTGAACTGCGCAAAAAGCTGATTTTTCCTGAGAGTATCAAAAACCGCTCTTAAGTGCTCCTCGTGCTCTTCCCGACTCGCAGAGTATATCAAAATGTCATTGATAAAAATAATGATGAATTGGAACAAAAATGGCCGAAACACCCTGTTCATCAGATCCATGAACACGGCCGATGCGTTCGTAAGACCGAACGACATCACAAGAAACTCATAATGGCCGAAGCTAGTCCTGAAAGCGGTCTTCTGCACATCCTCATTCTTGACGCACAACTGATGATACTCTGACTGCAGATCAACCTTCAAAAAGTACCGTGCCCCCTTCAACTGATCAAATAGATCATCGATCCTGGGCAAAGGATACTTATTCTTCACAGTCACCTGATTTAACCTACGATAATCAATACATAATCGCAAGGAACCATCCTTCTTCTTAACAAACAGAACAGGTGCTCCCCAAGGAGACACACTAGGTCGAATAAAACTTAAATTCAACAAGCCATATATCTGCTTCCTCAATTCCTCCATTTCGCTCGGAGGCATGCGATAGGTGGGCAAAGAAATGGGTGTCGCACCAGGCATGAGATCGATAGTAAAATCAATCTTGCGTTGAGGGGGTAATCCAGGAATTGACTCGAACACATCTTCAAACTCCCGAACTGCTGGCGTGCTTTCAAACCCCGAACCAGTAATACTCTCCAATAGAGAAGTATAATAACCAAAACGGAAAGGGTAACTGACTTGAACTGGGAAAGTAAATGTCTCGCCCTCAGGTCCATGGATTGTCACCAACCTAGCTTCACAATCAATCTCTGCTCGCATCTTCGTGAGCCTATCCATACCCAAAATAACATCGTAATGGGATAGAGGTGCGACAAAAAGGTCAACCAGAATCGATCTACTCCCAAGATCAATCAAACAACCCATACAACGCTTGTTCATATCAGAGGAGATCCCTGTAGCGGTAGTGAGCGTCACTCCCTTCATAGTAACTGTGGCCAAAATTAGGCGCCTAACTACCGCATACGATATAAGAGAGGTAGTGGACCCTGTATCTACCAATAAAGAAACGGGAATACCTTGGATGTGAGCTGTAACCTCAAAGGATCTCAGTACCAAGTCAGCCACAGGTGCTTCAGTTGAAAGTGTGTGAACTCGAGCCTGCTGCTGGCGATTCGGCAGAGGAACCATGGGCCGCTAAGGTGGCCTGAAGCGAGGCACAGAAGGTTTGAAGGATGAGTGAGCTGGCGCTAACAGAAGAGGTGGAGGTGATATAACCTGAGGCATCGGACGGCTGATCCTCTGCGGTGGAGTAAATCCACTATCCCGCATTCGCGAAAAGCAATTGCGATCCGAATGCCCCATCTTCCCACAGTACGAACAACGAAAGTCAAATCGCACTTGCTGAGCGGGCAGCGCTGGACGCCTCCGAGGAGAATCTGCCTGCGGCCTCTTGCCGAGAAATGGTGCACTCGGAAAGTCAGGTCACGGTCTGGGAACCATAGGTGCTCGCATACGGGATGACCTGTTCCCGTCCTGCTCAGCTCGCAGGGACATGTTCACCAACTCCGCATAAGAAGATATGCTAGCATAGCACATATTCGATCAGATCTCAGGCCTCAACCCCTCAGAAAAATGTCACATCCGCATCTGCTGATCACCTAGAAGCAAAGGAGCATACCGACCCAGCTCAGTAAACTGGTTCTCATACTCAGTCACCGACATCCCTCCCTGACGAAGGTGAAGGAACTCACTCTCCTTCTCGTGTCGGTAAGTGACCGAAAAATACTTCTCATGGAAGCGTGCCTCAAACGCCTGCCACGTCCATACAAACCCCTCCGCAACTGTGCGGAGAACATTGTCCCACCATAAACTGGTCTCCTTCTCAAACATGAAGGAGGCAAGCTCGACCTGCTCAGCTTCTGAACAGTGAAGCAGCCTCAGCATCTTAGAGATGCAGTCAATCCAGTACTCGGCCTCCTCGGGTCTATGAGAACCTGTGAACGTGGGAGGTCGTAAGCGTTGGAATCGCTCGAATGTGCCGCTAGCACTAGCATTCTCAGATGGGTGCATAAGTGAAGCAGGTGGAGTCGCCCCCATCGACTGAGCAAAGATGCCAGCCATGGAAGACAGAAACTACTGCTGCTTCTGCTACTGCATTAATAGCATCATCTGCTCAAACCTATCAGGAGGCAGAGCGGATGAAGATGCATGCAGCGTCGACATAGATGCACGGTTCGGCTCAGGAACCGAAGGCGTGACTAGAGGAGCCATAGGTGGAATCACAGGAGTCGGCCCAGTAGCGGGGCCAGTAGCTGGCTGAGAGTCTGGCCCAGCACCAAAATGAGACGGGCCCTACTGTGGATCGGTCTAGCTATCGCCTAGGGGAGAAACCCTAGCAAGCGACTCGCCTAGAGAGAGACGGGCCAAAGTCTTCGAACCCTTAGGAGGCATACCCTACATTCAACAGATAATGCAACCTATGAGATTCAACATTCACATAATTCACCCACACAGCATTTACATTACAACTCAAAGATAAACAACATGCATTTCATTTAACAAAATTGTTGCAATACAAGAAGTGCAGCATTGCATGAATCGTGACAGAGAAAGCATGTGAGCTAAAACATCTAATGCTTCAAACAACAAACAACTCCCAACTACTATGCCAACAACGGCTACACATAAAAATAAACAACAAACAGAGCAAAGGACGACTACAACTACGACTACTGGTCAGAATCAGGAGATGGAGGTGGGGCACCCTTATCCTGTAAACAACACAGGATAGACTTCAGAATTCAAGACATCTTCTTGAACTTATGCTTCATGAGGCCTCAAAGATCCATAATATCCTGGCGTAGGACAACCTGACCCTCCTCAAGTTGAGCTATACGAGCATCCCTGGCGGCCTGATCTGCTCCCTGCTCTGGTGCCGCGGGAGGAGAACTCTCACTCGTGTCCTGGGCCTCCACTTCTTCCTCATCCTGCTCTTCTTCTTCTTCTATCTCTGCTCCACCTTCGCCATAACTCTCTTCCTCATCGCTCTCAGTCTCATCCTCACTTTCTGAGGCTTGTCGTCGACGAGGCCCAATGTCCATCTGATTAAGAGTCATCTCATTAATGTAACAAATAGGTACCGATTTTTTCGCCCCAAGCCTAAAGCCAAACTCATGTGCAAGCTTACAAATGAGTCGGCCAAATGGGAGCGATTCGGTTCTCCTATTTGAACGAGCGATAAGGAAAATCTGACGCAAGATGTACATTGGCACACAAAGCTTCTCTCCTTGCCCCACTTGATAAGAAAATCTACCATCAGGTGCATACACTCGCTGCGGTTGCTCCACCTTGGATAAACATTGAATGTGCACATGTGGTGAAGCAAGCAGAAGTCATCCGTCATGTTAGTAGCTAGAAGGCTTCTGTTAGGCTGTCATTCGACCAGACGACAACACAGGAACTGCGTGCGGTGATCCATCTCGCGCGCACTACTCAGATTCTTCTCACTAGCATGCACCTCACCAAGCGGCACATTCAGGAGTCGGGATATCAAGGCGACGTTGATCGTGGCCTCCCGATCTCTCCCATAAGGGATCTTGAACTGCAAAGGCTCCAGCGAGGGATCACGAATGAGGGCATAAAAAGCTTGAATAGTACTCACATTGGCGCGATATTCACCCTCAAACAAGGGACACCAACCGGCCCCTTTCAGGCCCTCCAACAAGAGAAATTCACCAAATAGCTGCGGATCTACATGAGCTTCAAAAAGGACCCTACGCCCTTCATAAACTCCATGAGATAGCTCCGCCAATAAAGTTCTTCCAACGGGAGCTTGAGGATTGAGGTCCCGCTTGATCTGAAACTCTCGCGTGGCGGCCGTGCTCGTGGCGGCACCTCTCGGCTTCCGTGCACGGGTTGGGCGGCTAGGCCCGGCTTCATCAACGGGCTCTCTCTTCTTCCCCATCAAAGAGAGAATGGAGGAGATGGAAAATATGGTCGTCACAAACTCAAATAGGGCCATGGAAAATGAGAGAAAAGAGAGAAATGGGAAGAATGGTGAGGCTTCCACAAACTTGAGACTCAAAGGAAGGATTTGAGTGCTCAAATGAAAAGGAAAATGAGTGAAAATAGCAATAAAGTTGGGGTTTTGAAATGGTAGGATGGAGATGCACGAAAATGGAAGAGGGAAAGGTTTGGAAAGAGGTTTTTATGGAGTTTTGAGAGAGATTTCAAGAAAAGGAAAGCTTGGAGGGTGAGTTTGTGAAGGAACGAAGGTTTAGGAAGGGTTAAAATCATGCAACCCTGGACAAGTGGGCCACACAAGACCCCATGAGCGTCGGCCCGAGCCGGCCTGGCCCGCTGGGCGGCGAGGGCTCGCCGAACAGGCGATGTCATCGCCGGTCTCTGGACCTTTCGGTGATGACTCACCATTTGGGTGAGGTCCTCCTGGCCCTTATGCTCCAAAATGATGTGGGTCCCCCTTGGGTCCCCCTGAAATTATCCCGATTGGGCCCTCAGTCCGATTTGACGCATATCGGGCCACACTGATTAGGATCTGATACAAATGCAGGTTTACAGACATTTAATGACTGAGATGGGATGATATACCATCTAAACTCGTCAATGGACGGTCTAGAAGAGATTTAGGGTTGCTGTGTGTGATCAGGAGTGTGCATAGACTCGATCTCGGCGATCATTTTCAATAAACTTTCACCGATAGAAGAAACGGGATAACTAACACAAATTCTAAATTAATCTCACACCCTCCTACACTAAGGTGGCTATAGCGTGCAGTGTGTGACCATAACCCAGGTCCGGTTTAATCCAAATCATGCTCTAATACCAACTTGTAACGCCCTGAAATTTGGGGGTCGAGCATAACTCAGCTCCCGAGTTCCAAAACATCACTTATGCAACATATGTAATGATGGATGTATGTTGTCTGTATGAGTCATAAAACATGGAATAGATTAAGCCAAACTGCAAACGTAATCCAGGGATAAGCAAAAAATGCAAGCGGAAGACTTAAAGAAATATATGTGTACATGTGTAAGTCCCTGTGATATGTCTGCTCTACTAAGTCATAATTACAAGTGTTTAGCTTTAAAATACAAGTATCAAAATGAAATTCATCTATTCCAAAAGAAAACCCAGAATCCTCGTCGATCAGGACATGACTCACATGAACCCGCCTGAGAACTGCATAACAGAAAATGCGTCCTCATCATCCTCATACTCCTGCTCTGCCTCAGGGGTCATGTCATCATCTACATCTAAGACAGAGTCTGGTTGGTGTTGAAACACCGTCCCAGAATGTGGGAGTGAGTGATCAACTCAGTGGAACTATACAGTAAAAGTTAACATGATATCAAATCAATCAAGCAGTAATGATAAGGCAATACAATTAAACACATCCTAAATACTCTTGTTAATGCAAGGATGTATGAAAAAATGATGCATGCCCTCGCCTACACTCCCTCAGTGTCTTCATCTTACGTTATGCATGACAACCTCCCGCAGTGCCAACAACTCCTACGCACATGCAATGCGGTGCATGAACATGATTACCAAGTTGTTATTAATCCTTTTTCATATAGCAAGATTGGGAAGTTAAAGTATCTTCCTCATATTAATTCCCAAACAGTGATCCATTCTAGGGTGGTCAGTCCTAAGCAATCTCATATGATCATATGGTTTTAGGTCGCTGCAAAGGGCTCGTCACCAATCAATGCACGCCTATCATACCTTAGTTACTACCCTAAGGCTCGTCGCCTTACTGCAGTATCAAGGTATACTCGAGGTCACTACAAGGGCTCGTCACCAATCAATATAGGCCGACAGCGTGAATATAGTGTCCCATACCATCATAATCAGCTCACAAGTTTGGTGTGCTCACTGGTCACTACAGGGAGGCTCATCACCCCAGCGTAGGCTGACAGCTCGACCACGGTGTCCCATACCACCATGCCCGGCTCATGAGTCTTGGTGGATCAAGGTACAATGGTTAATGGGATTTCATCGGTAAGTTTGGTACCTTAGATTTAAGCAATATTGTTCATACATGGTTAACATACATCGAAACAATCGGGTTACTTGACGAACTCGACTAGCACGAGCGCACGTTGAGTTGAACGACATAGAGTGCGCAAACACTCCGTGTGGCCAAACCACTGCCGACAACCCTAATACGACTCGGGTTCGTCAAACATGTCCCTCGTGGTGAAAGCAACCTCGGCCATGAGCTCAAAGTCTGTTACCAATTTCCTAGACTATTCCATAGTCCCAAACACCTTCAATTATAACAGATATTCATATTAACAATTTAGAACAGTAATGGAACAACAATTCAAATCATACAGTATGTGAGCATTTGAAGAATATCAACTTAACATGGATTTACACATAAGTAGTACTTGAAGTTAGACAACAAAGAATGTAAATTGCATGTAGTAAATCATACACACCATTAGGAGAGTTAAGAATCTCTTCTCAACGCCCGCAAATAGGATAATATATTACACTTAATCATTCAGACATTTCTACAAACACTTAGACTACATATTCCAACATACATGATGTGTGTTGGTGATAACACACATTTGGACAATTCCTTTTGCCAAGGAGTTGACACACATACTACTAGCACAAGTACATGACAATTAATCATGGCAAACACATGTTCGTATTATATACATATACGATACGTTCTACATACACATAGAATACACAAATCTCAACATAACTCATATATATCAGGAACGCAATATAAACATCGCATTTGGCATGTGAAATTACACCCACAACAATAATAAATCATTATCTGACATTGAAAGCCTTGAAAACCATAACCTATACGAATATAATCTGCACCTTAAACCAGAAAAAGTGCACCGATCTGATTCAGACGATAAGTCTTCGTCAACGGCGATTAGATAACCTAAGCTACAAATAAAAATGAGCTACATCAACACATAGACTATTCTAAGCTCTAAAACAAACTAGGGTTTGATTAACTTACCTAAGAATGAACTTAGAATCGCCAGAATAGCGATTCAGAAGTGACGGTTTAGGGATGCAGAGAAACAAGAAAGAATCTCAAATGATTCACCAACTTCTCTCTCACTTTCTCTCTCTTTTCCTTCTCTCTCTTAGCTAGGGTTTAGGAAATTCGTATGGAAAAGAGACTGAGGGTTTTAAGGTCTTTATATAGGCCTAACATTGATGAAAATAGCCCCAGGGCCAAGGTATACTTAGGTTATAACCAAATCAGGCCTCTCTCGATCCAACGGAGCGCTTCCGGAGGTCCTTTTTCCACATGCGGTCGAACTTAAGCTCACTGACCATGGATCTATATCAGGCTAAGTTTTAGTACCGATCAGATCTACAAATCAGTTGTGGTGGACCAATCTCAATTCAAGGATCACCGAAACTCGATCAGGTCCACAAGCACCATGACATGCCTGGGCCATCTTCCCTGATCCGACGGTGAAATCGGTTCAGAATCCAACGGTCAGATTGCTTAAAATCATCGCGTAAGCAACACGACTCAGATTTCATAAAATTATATTTAATTTCTCACCATTCTCATACTCTTTACTCCGGACTCAAATAAATCGACTCAGGACATTATCTGGACTTGATTTTTGAGGTGATGGTCAAGCCCAACAAGGTGACCATAACTGTCTAAGATCATCGCTATCGGACTTTCGACACATGGTCCAAGTCCGATACAAAGATTCCAAATATTCCCGAGAGCAACTGGATTTAGCATTGAATCCCAGATTTCAGAGTAACATAGCGTTAACAATTCTACAGGTTTTGAGTCCTGCAGATCAAATTTAAAGTGATTGATGCTAATTTCACAAGCAATCGAGTTTAGCGCTAATTAACCCACATATAACTTCTCAAGAATTTGAGGTAGTACTCGGGTCTTAACACGAAAGTTTTCGGGTCATTATAGTTACATCTCTTTCTATGAAAACTCCGATCTCATTAGACCAACACTTCCATTATTACTAATGTCTATCCTTGTCGGGCCGTCAAGATTCAGAATCCAAACAATGGCAATGACTTCAAAGTGAATGGACATCGTTTAAAGCCATTCATTGAAAATTTTGATTTAGAAGACATGTCCATACCTCCGAATGATCCTGTTTACTAGGATTAACCTCCTAGTCTGATGGAGGTGAAGTTAGATTTATTATTTTCCTCTATTTTAGGATAGTTTGCTTATCATCTATTTGAGTCTTTTGTGCTAACCCATTTTGCACACTGAGATCCTTGGAAAAGCCTTAAAATTTCTTCTTCAGGTACTATCTTCTTATCACTTCCATTGTCTTTTCAATGCCTCTTTTGCGTTACATGCTTATTTCTTTTATATTGAGGATAATGTAGATTTTAGGTTGGGGATGGGAGATTAGGTAAACAAATCAGTTGTTTTCTTAATCTTTGAGTAAAAATTGTGGAAAATTTTAAAAAAAAAAAGAAAAGAAAAAGATAGAAATTTTTTTTTTTGAAGTTTAAAATGCTTAATGTTGATGATTTATGTCTCTTGAATTTAGTTATTTGGAGATTTCAAAGTGAGTTTAAATTATTAATTCGTGATTAGGAGTTTTAAACATTGATCGAGTCATGATGTCATATGTCACATCTAGCGTTCACATTAAAGTTTCAGTCAACATTGAATTGTTAACTAGGTGATTATTTAGTATAAAAGGAACTAACCTGGGGAATTCATCCATCACGTTCAAAAACAAAAGAAATAACAATAATACTGAGCTTATAAAAAAAGAAAATAAAAAAAGATGAACTTTAAGGCAAGTTTTGTTTTAGGTTTTGGTTGTCTTGAATGCTCTTTCGATTATCAATGTTATCATGAAAATGAATAATTAAACATTTGATTGTAATAAGTCTGGACTTCATTATGCACCTATGGAACTCAATGTTTGGAATGGTTCTAATTAGAGGATTAATGCTTTGAACTTGATTATGAAGTTACCAAGTGCTAGAGTTTAAGAGAGAATAATGCTCAACATTGATGTATTTTGAAACTCCATTATCTGGATTGTTTTTGAAACCTCTTAAGCTTATGGAAATTATACAATAGTTTTCGAAATATTTTTTCAGTATACTTTGCTCAGGACTAGCAAAATACTAGTTGGGGATTGTGTTGAGGGTCAAATATTTCATATTATCCCCATTTATTACTTGGTTTTATGAATATGATAATGCTTAATGTTATTTATGCATGTTTGTGTTGCAAGGTGAATCTGAGAGCTTGGATTGAAAAGGATGCTAAAAGCATGGATTTAATACTCAAGAATTACCAAGGCAAAGGAAGGATCTTAGAAGACCAAGAATGGAGAATTTTAATGCCAAAGATATAAGGAAACCAAGTACAAAGGATGGAAAAAGATTAGGATGAGCACAAGTAAAACAGTAGAAAAATAGGCAATTTCAATGCTACCTAAGCCAACTTTGCTAGCTACCTAAAGTGCACAAAACAGTCCAGTAAGAAAAATAGCTTAGTTCGGTGCTACCTAAGCTTAATTTAGTACCACCAAAGTTAATTTGGGTAGCAACTTTGGTAGCACATTTGTCTACCTAAGCACTCTGCACATACAATGTCAGATGCGAAAAATTTCAAATACGGCTTCGGTGCTACCGAAGCCAACTTCGGCGCTACAGAAATCATCCGGAGTTGTTGCACAGGGCTGACGCTTAAAAATTGAGGCCTTTCGCAAGCGGTTTTCAAAAATTTTAAGTCAGTGCATAAGAGGGGGATGCACAACTATAAATAGGAGTCCTTGAGACGTTTCTAGGCATCATTTAGAGTTTGAGAAGTGGAGCAAAAGCGTGGAGAGCTGTTGCTAAGAGTCTTTCTTCCTCTTTCTTGGTTGTTTTTAGTTGTTTTTATGCTTTTCTTAAGAGATTTTAGTTCAATCATGTCTATTGTTGGCTAAACCACTTAGCTAGGGATAAGAGGTGAAGCTTGTAGCATGATTGGGATATTTACATTACTTTGATTCATGTTTATGTTTGAACTTCATTGAATTCTAGTTAATTCTAAGGAATATTTTCAGTTTTTAATGGTTTGTTGTGACTCAAATTACAATAAGTCTGCAATAGCTTTAAATATCTTCTTTTCTATTTTATATTGTGGATTTGGTAAATCCAGTTGCTTGTCATTGTATCCTGGGCATGGTTGGGTGATGGAATCCCTTCCGATCACCACAATTCTCCTTCATTAAGGCTAGATCAATGAGAAGTATAGAGTTTTGATCGTCTCTTCTTATAACTAGAGAGGATAAGACTCTGATTCTAGTTAGATCTCTTAAACTAAGCAACGTAGCATCTCAATTGTTACAAGTGGATCCTTGGCACCCTAGTTCCCACCTTTAAATTTACAAGTTTCAATTACATCCTTCACAATTACTCTTCAAAATTCTTTAGATTTAGATTTACATCTTCTTCTAGTTCTATTTCCAGTTATTTTCAGAAACATACGAGATTAGTCTCTGTGGATTCGACCTCAGTCTTTCCGAGATTATTACTACATCGCGACCCTACACTTGGGGTTATGAATAAGATTAGGCAGGTTAATTAGTTGTTTTCTTAGTCTTTGGGCGAAGTTATGAAAATTTGAGAAATTTTTCTGAAATTTCTACAAATTTAAGTGATCTCGAAATTATTCTATGAATTAAAATTACAAGATACTTAATATTGAAGCCTTGTGTCTCTTAGATTTTAGTCACTTGGGAGATCTCAAAATTAAGTTAAGTAATTGATCCTTGATCAGAAGTTTTAATTGATTGAGTCATGATTTCACATGTTACATCTAGCTTACACATTAAAGTGACAGTTTGATATTGAATTATTAACTTGGTGATTATTAAGCATGGAAGGAACCAACCTGGGGAATTTGTCCATCATGTTCAATGGGAAGAATTGAAAAGAAAGAAAAAGAAAATACATAGGTAAAAAGAAAGTTGTCATCGAAAAGGGCTACTTATTAAAGATCTTTAAAAAGGTTGACATAGCATGGAAGCATTGATGGAAAAAATCGAAAGCTGCAGAAATAAAAGAGGGAACTAAAAGATGAACTGTAAGGCAAGTTTCGATGTAGGTTTTGGTTGTCCTGAATGCTCTTTTAATTATTAATGTTATCATGAAAGTGACGAATTAAACCTTTGATTGTGATAAGTCTAGACTTCATTATACACCCATGGAACTCAATGTTTGGAATTGTTCTAATTGAAGGATTAATGCTTTGAACTTAATTATGAAACTTACCAAGTGCTAGAGTTTAGGAGAAGGTAATGCACAACATTGATGTATAGATTTCTGGATTGTTTTTTTAAAACCACTTGAGCTTATAAAAATTATCATGTGGTTCTCGAAATATTTTTAGTACGCTTTGCTTGAGACTAGCAAAATGCCGGTTGGGGATTGTGTTGAGGTCAAATATTGCATATTATCCCCCATTTATATCTTGATTTTATGAACATGATAATGCTTAATGTTCTATTTTACTCATGTTTGTGTTGCAAGGTGAATTTAAGAGCTTGGATTGAAAAGGATGCTAAAAGTATGGATTTGATACTCAAGAATCACCAAGGCAAGGGATGGATCTTAGGAGACTAAGATTGAAGAATTTACATGTCAAAGATCCAAGAAAATTAAGTGAGCAGTGAAGAGAATCAAAGATTTGAAGTAAAGAAAAGGAATCCTTAAATCATTTTAAAAAATATATTTTGAAAATCTAGGTCATTTTGTGAAATTGCGTAAAGTGAAGTTTATTTTGAAAAACTGCATAAATTTGAGACAGTTTCTAGAGTTTTCCAACTAGGTGTGAAAGTTGGAGTTCCACAACTATAAATAGGACTCCCTAGAATATTTTTAGGCATCTTCTAAGGTTTAAGGAGTGGAGCAAAAGGGTGGAGAAGATGTCGCCAATATTTTTTCTTCTTCTTCCTTAGTTATTTTCATACTTTTCTTAAGAGATGATGGTCCAATCATGTCTATGGTTGGCTAAACCTCTTAGATGGGGCTAAGAGGTGAAGCTTGTAGCATGATGGGATGTTTCTATTGCTTTGATTCATGTTTATGTTAAACTCCATGGATTCTAATTTGGAATTTAAGGATTACTTTTAGTTTTATTGGTATATTGTGACTTAAATTACAGTAGATCTGCAATAGCTTTGAGTATCTTCTTTTCTTGATATGAGATTGTGAAATTAGCAAGTCCTGTCATTCACCATCGTTCCTTGGGCAAGGTAGGATGATGAAATCCTTCCTAATCTTTACAATTCTCTTGCTTTGAGATTATGGGATTGGTAAATCCTATTGTTTGCCATGTCTCCTGGGCATGGTTTGGTGATGGAATCCCTTCCAATCTTCACAATTCTCCTTCTTAAAGAATTAGGTTAATGAAAGTTCGGATTTGGTTGTATTAATACATCTTCCAATTGGATAGGATAGGACTCTAATTCCAATTGTGTTGTTGAATCAAGTAAGAGGGCTCCCTGATCACTACAAGTGGATCCTTGGCACCCTAGTTCCCACCTTTAATTTTATTAGTTTTAATTACTTTATTCACAATTACTCTCTCAAATACTTCAGAATTAGGTTTACATCTTCTTCTAGTTCTACTTCTAGTTAATTTTAGAAACGTATAAAATCAGTCCCTGTGGATCTGACCTCGATCTTACCGAGATTATTACTACATCGCGACCCTACACTTGGGGTTATGAACACTTACAATGCCCTATAGAGAGAGAGTTGTAAAATTGTTGTCAAGTTGAAAATTTAAAAAGAAAAATTTGCTAAACTGAAAGAAGAACTTGAAAAAATAGTTTTAGAAAAATATCATTTTTTCGATTGTTTTGAAAAAAAAAATTAGATTTAAGTTTTAAATCTTCTGAATTACAAAAACTCAAAATAGAAAAATGAGAAACTAAAGCTTGAAGTTTCTTCCCTTTTGAGTTCAAATAACACTTGGAAATATGCCCTTGGTGACCAAAAGCTTGAAAAACCGTTAACCTCAACGAGACAGTGTTGTGACAAGTCTGGTCTGGGTTATATTAAAGATAATTGATTAAAAACCAAGGATTCTGCTCCTATCTTCGTAAGAGGATAATCCTCGAACTCTAAAGGTAAGACTTTAAGATATTTCAATTGTAATGATGTCAAAAATTCAAAACCCTTTCAAGTTCCTAAAATAAATAATAATGCCATTATAAATATTAAAGGAATAATAAATCACCCTTAGCTAAAAAATGTGGACTTGCTTAAAGAGCTTATGAAATTCAACTCAGATGAAATTAGAGTTAATAGAAAAATGAGAAATCCTAACTCCCAAATGCAGCGAAAATCAAGAGATACTTCTAAACCTAGAATCGTAATGAAATGGGTTCCAAAGGTTACGTGTCTTGTTACCCACATAGCTTTCAGAGCTATTAGCCACTCAAGATGGTACCTGGATAGTGGAAATTCTAGATACATGACAGGTGATAAGGTGATATTTAGCAATATCAAAGAAGTAAATGGCAGCTCAGTCACTTTCGAAGATGGAAGCAACTGCAAAATATAGGCCAAGGGAATGTACAACTTCCTAATTTACCTCTCTTTGAAAATGTGATTTATGTTAAAGGATTAAAACATAACCTTTTGAGCATATCTCGGATCTGTGATAATAAACACACTGTGAAATTTTCAGATCATGGATGTGAGATTATGAATGAGAAGGGTAGTGTAATATTAAATGGTTGCAGGACATCTGAGAATTGCTATATAATTGATATCTCTTGCTCATCAAACCATTCATATTACATGGTCCAAGCAGACGAGACTGAACTATGGCATAAATGTCTTGGACATGTGAACTATAAAGATCTTTATAAATTGAGCAAAAGAGATCACTTACGTGGCTTACCCAAGCTAAAAGAGATAGAAAAAGTCTGTCGCACATGTCAAATTGGCAAACATATCAGGAGTAGTCACAAGAAAGTGAACTCCTTAGCCACGGCTAAACCTCTAGAACTACTTCATATGGATTTATTAGGACTAATTAGAATGAAGAGTAGAGGTGAAAAGAAATATTTTCTGTTCATTATTGATGATTACACTAGATATACATGGGTAGCCTTCTTAAGAGAGAAATCAAATACTCTTAATGAAGTCAGAAAAGTTTTAAAATATATCTAGACTGAAAAAGAGTTATTTGTGGTCAAAATTAAAAGTGATCATGGTACCAAATTTGAGAATAACAATTTTGAGAAGTACTACAATGATCATGGTATATCGCTCTGCTCCTAAAACACCTCAACAAAATGGAATTGTTGAAAGAAAAGATAGAATTCTACAAGAGGTGACTAGTGTAATGTTAAATAGCATGAATCTACCAAAATATTTATGGGCTGAAGCTAGTAGTACTGCATGTTATATCATAAATCGTGTTTACATTAGAAATATTAAAAATAAAACAACTTATGAATTATGGTTTAATAGAAAGTCTATAGTTAAATATTTCTAAACTTTTGGAAGAAAATGTTTTATTTTACATGACCGAGAAAATTTAGAAAAATTCAAAACTCAGAGTGATGAAGGAATATTTTTAAGTTATGCTCTAAACAGTCGGGATTTCGAGTTCTTAATAGAAGAACTGGAGTAATTTAGGAATATATAAATGTAGTGATTAATGATCAACAAATCACACCCAATCCTAGAAGGTGATGATGAAGTCAATGTGATATATACTTGACTCTTCATCTAAATCAATGAATACTGAAATAAGATTAGTCAAATACCATTCGACTAATCAAATACATGGTAACCCTCGTACTGGTGTTCAAATAAGAATACAATTAGAAAATATTTGTAATTATATCTATTTCACTTCCCAAATTGAAGTAGCCAATGTAAATGAAGCACTTATCGTGAAAGTTGGATAATTGCTATGAAACAAGAATTAAATCAAATTGTTAGAAATGATATATGGTATTTGGTTTCCAGACCTACTAACAAACATATAATTGGAACCAGATGGATTTTTAAGAATAAAACTGATGAAATGGTTAATATTATCAGAAATATGGCTCAACTAGTTGTACAAGGGTACACTAAAATAAAATGTATTAATTACGATGAAACCTTTACACCAGTTGCACGCCTTGAATCCATAAGATTATTTATTTCGGTTACATATCATAAGAAATTCAAAATTTATCAAATGGATGTGAAAAGTGCATTTCTAAATGGTGAGTTATATGAGGAAGTATATGTTGAACAACCAAAGGGTTTTGAAGACCCCAAACTTCTAAATTATGTGTACTGTCTTAAAAAGGCACTTTATGGCTTGAAACAAGCTCCTAGGGCATGGTACGAAAAATTGACTAAATTTTTACTTAGTCACAACTTTATTTTAGGCAGTGTTAATAAAACTTTATTCGTTAAGAAATATAACAATATATACTGATAGATCAGATCTATGTTGATGATATCATTTATGGATCTATATGCACTAACTTATCTATTGAGTTTACAGATCTAATGAAATCCAAGTTTAAAATGAGTATCGTTTGCAAACTAAACTATTTTCTTAGATTACAAGTTAAATAACTTGAAGATAGAATGTTCATCTAACAAACCAAATATGTCTTGAATCTTGTAAAAAGATTTGGGTTTAAGAATGGAAAAAGTTTGATACTCCAATGAGTACAACTCTTAAACTCTCAAATGATGAATCAAGTAAAAGTGCATACTCTCATCTATATCGAAGTATGATTGATAGTCTTCTATACTTAACTGCTAGTAGACCTAATATTACTTTTAGTGCTGGAATATGTGCTAGACATAAATCTAATCCTAACGAATCACATCTAATTGTTATTAAATGGATAATCATAAATGTCTCAAGTTGTGCTAACTTACGACTTTGGTATCCACATGATAATTTTGTACAAATTACCGGATATATTGATGCAGACTCGGTAGGAAATATTGACGATAGAAAATCTACCAGTAGTGGATGTTTTTATGTAGGGAACTGTTTAGTATCCTGGCTCAGCAAGAACTAAATTTAGTATCTCTCTCAACAGCTGAAGCAGAATACATGGTAGCTGGTAATGCTCGCACTCATCTTATTTGGATGAAAAGAATACTAGCTGATTATGCAATTGTGCAAAATACAATGACACTATACTACGATAATTTGAGCACAATTAATATTTTAAAAAATTTAATCCAACATTCTCGTACAAAGCATATCGATATTCAATGTCATTATATTCGAGAATTAGTTGAAGACAATAGTATTGTGATTGAATACATTCAAACTGAGAAGCAACTTATAGACATACTAACTAAACCGCTCGATAGAAATAGATTTTCTCACTTAAAGCGTGATATTGGTTCGTGTATTGTTAATTAATTAATTATCATGTTTATGCATTTCTTTTTTGTTGTTTTATGATTATTTTGATTAAATTCATAACTTAGTTATAAAATTTAAAACATATAAAAAATAAAAATAAAATAAAAATCAGATTTTGTGCATCTTTAACCAGTCAGAGTACACACTCGACCAGTCGAACCTTCGATTAGTCAAGTACATACTCGACTTGACGAAGACCACGCGATTTCACTTCAAAAGGGGGAAAACCACTTTTTTATTTTATTTTTCATCATCTTCCTCGACTAGCCGGTGCCTCACTCGACCAACTCATCATCCAATCTTACTTGTAAATGATTATTTTTCAATTTCCTTCAAGTATTGGGTATATCTTTGTTAGTAAATCTCATTTTTTAGTTGTATTTTTATTTTTAAACCCTCTTTGAGGTGGGTTCTAGTCAAAATCTGATCTAGCTTCAATCCATTCGTTCTCTTCGATTTTTTTTCTTATGCTAATCATTATGGAGTATCGTTCAAAGAGAACGACAACATGAAAAAGTCATGGTAGCACATCATCTCAATCGACTCCACCTTATGTGACAACCTTACGGGCCATCGAAGAAGATTCAAAGCACGTTAGGAATTTTCTCACAAGAGATATAATCATTGAGAGAATAGTTAACCTTAATCACATTGCGTCATTCGGTCTTGTTCCAATTCTTACCGAATTCTGTTGCGAACACATCTTTGGTTAGGGCGGAACAGCTTACTGTTCCATTACATAAGGAATGCACACTTTCATTTGTGATGTGTCTCTTGAAGATCTCACATTCACGATTAAATTCATAGAAGGGACCTTCACAGTCACTCGTGATGTTATTTTAACAATGACTGAGATTGCTATTGTGGAAGATGCAATTCCTATTGCCAATTTGACTGATAAAATGACTAATATTGAGCGGCAAACGATTACACGTAAATTGTGTTGCTTTAATACCAAATAGTTAGGTAATGCCCTCCCTGCTAACCAAATGTTACCTAAATATCGAGTTTTACATAGGATTTTCACCTTCAATGTTTATCCTAAATCAGGGAATAAGTCTGAACTTACTCCCTTTATGGCTCGAGTTCTTCATTTTATTGTGTCAAGTATTCAAGCCCATCTTCCTTCTTTAATTCGTTACATCATTATTTAATTTCATTTGCATCCTCAACATGAATCAATTTTGTTTGCTTACCTCATGACTTACATCACTTTGCATTGTAATGCCACCATTCCTTCATCTGAGGCACCGAAATTAGAACTACCATTTAATAATACTAACCTGAATAAGATGAACCTGAAACCTCTTCTTAGCCAAAGTGAAGAAGAGGAGGAAGCGCATGCACCTGAAGACACTTCCATGGATTACATTTTTGTTGAACTAGGTGAATTTGATGATCCAGAAGATCTTAATTATTAGCCTTCTCAGTTAGATGATCGTATCAAATCTTTGGAAGAGAAAGTCGATGTATTACAAGTTTCACAGGACAACTTGGTTCAAACTCAAAAATCTACAATAAAGTACATGAAGAAGTATTTCCATCGCATCAGCCAGAGTTTGAATCAACTTGACCCGTCTATACCTGCTCTTTCATCATCTGGATCGGATTGAGATCATTTATCTTTTTATAAGAACTTATATTTATGGAGATGTAACCTTAATCTTTACTTTTGTGCTTGGATGATTTCTTTAAACTCTCTCAAACTCTTTAATGTTATTTCCCTAACATTTATAATTTCACATGTTGATTTTTATCATCTCCATGCTATATTCTTCTTCTTCATATGCTTATTTATTCTTCTATCAAGTTTATTTGATGTTTTTTTCATTATCTATCTAATTTACTTGATAGTTATCTGATTCTTCCTTTGTCAACTTGTGACAAAAAGGGGAGAGTTAGTTTTGTTGCTTGAAGAAAGCATGTTATTTGTATTTGAAGAATGTATGAAGTTGCTTGGAGAACGCATGAATGCATGGGAATTATATTTCTACATGTCATGTTTAATTTGAATGCTATATATGCTACGGAATGTTTTATGTCATGATACAGGGGAAGTACTAATTGAGGGGGAGTAGTAATATTTTGAAAAATCTTCTATAACACGAGTATAAAGCTTCATTATTCTGATATTTATAATATTATGTGTTTTGTCACGAATTGACAAAGGGGGAGAATGTAAGTGTTATAATGATTAAAGCACACTTTAGTTGTCAAATTTCGTTTAGTCAAAACAATTTGTCAAGTGATCTTCAAGTTTGGTTGAACATCAAAGTTCAAGCTTGGTCCAAGATGGAGTAGAAGATCAATCTCAAAAGATAAGATGAAGTCAAGATCAACTAATGTTCTAGTAGAAGATCAAGCTCAAAAGACAAGATGAAGTCAAGATCAATTAATGTTCTAGTAGAAGATCAAGCTCGAAAGACAAGATGAAGTCAAGATCAACTGATGTTCTTATAGAAGATCAAGCTCCATAGAAACGTTGAAGTCTCTAATCAATTTAATGACAAAGAAGTTCAGTCATTTCAGGTATTATAAACCCTAGAAAGACCTTAGGTTTAGATGCTTTTAAAAGTTATTTAATTTGGATTTTTATACTTGTGATTGTTTGAAATTCGACCAGCCTAAGGTTTAGTTCGAGTAGTCTAACTTTTCTCTGCTAGTCGTAGTACAAATTGAAGTAAAACTATAATTCTGTTGCAAATTCAACCAGTCAAATGATTTGTTTGACTAGTCAAAGGAGGATCTTCGACCAGCCTTAGGGTTTTCGATTCGAAGTCCAACAATTAAATCAGTTTGGATTTTGGCATATTTGACCAATCGAAGTGATGCAGGACATGGAAATTAAATATGATATGCAAGATTCCAGGCTTTAGATCACACTAATTTTAAAACAATCACAAAAAAGTCCACATCCTACATAAAAGTCAAGCATTCAATAAGGGGAATCTATACGGGTCCAACCCTACATATGTTAGGGCTGGATCAATTAAAAATTATAGACCAAACAATGGTCAAAGGAGAGTAAATTCATCCACACATGCACAAAAATATTTTTCCAATCTAAGGGATTCACGAATTTCAATTTGGGGAACCCTAGAGTTTTAAAAGGGCATGAAAATAGTGATTTAGGACAATATAGGGTTAGGGTTAGGGAAATCAGGTGAGAGAGGAGTGAAAGAGAGGAAAGAGATAACCTGGAATTGATTCCCTACGTGTGGACAGTTAACCTACCTAACGCACGTGTGCTGGTGGTGGCCCACACATGTGTGGGGTCCAGAAATCAAAAAGGCCATCTTAGCCCTGGTCGGCTAAGGGTGGGCCACCTTCCCTCCAAGTTTCAGGCAAAACAGATGATCGGTTAGATCACGGTGCTCCACCGAAGTTTCAGTTCTCCTACAGGGTCAGATTTCAAAATTCTACTGTAGGGGGGAGAAACGCTGCGAAAGGATGATGGATTTGATGATTGGTTGGTCGTAAGAGATGGTGTATATTGATGGTAGGAGATGGGGGCGAATCGAGATAAGTCTCAGGAGAATCTCTGCTTCACACCATGCTAGTTAGCCCTTCGAAGAAGGGAGCGTTTTGCACCCAATTAGATTTCCACAACTCAGATAATTAGAGAAGTAGGAAAATACAGAATTTTATTCATAATATTCAATGAAAAAACCTACAAGGGTTGTCTATTTATAATAAAACTCTATACATCAAAACTCAGGCCATGTGCACAACCTATCACTTAGAGATGAAGTAACCACAAATAACAACTAATCAAAGTAATCTAAAACATTCATGATGTTCCTAATAACAAAAATAACCAAAACTCAAAGTACTAAATTGTTTAGAATAGTAGGCCACGATCATGAGAACCCATGGTGGGATTCACATGACGATTGGGTCCACTCCAAGGGACCAAAACATAGTCCTCTAGCTAGGAGGTCTTCCCTGGACGTCGTCATCGATCCAGATCGACGGTGGGGTCCTCCTCCTTGCGTTCGTGCATGGGGGGGCATGCGTGTGTGTGTAATGTCCCCATCACGAAGACCACCTTCGACGAGTCGAAAAGAACTCTTGGACTAGTTGAACTGGCCCTTCTATATGATTGAACATTAAGCATTCGACATTCAAGAAAAGTGGTTCTTCAGATATAACTTCTTCTAAGGTGAAGATAAGTATACCTTCAATTCTTATTTTGGTTTTTTTGAGATAGCTAGAAAATTTCAGTGTAGGTTTTGTTTAAGATAACCTGAAAATCTTAGTGAGGGGTTTGTTTATGATAGTCTGGTAAAATCACAACTGTATCAGGTTTTAACATGACCCTGAAAACCTTATTCATAGTGAAAGTCAAGATTAGGTGGAGAGTAATTTTGGGAGCGGAGTAGGTGTGGTTGTTTTAGAACAGTTGTTAATACACTGAACCACTATAATTCTCCATGTTTATGGTGAATACTTTTATCTTTTATGTGGCAAATTATTTTATTTACATTTCAATTGAAGTGGTGAATGATTGTAATATTTAATTTTATTTAATCTTGCAAAGTTTGGAATTTTAATTATAAAAGTATTCGTGAAATAAGGTTGTCTTGCCTAAACTTTTTAGGTGAAGGTTGTCCTATGAATCAATTGAAATCGATGTTTCAATACTTAGGCAATTGAGATCTTTGATTTATTTATTATTCAACACTTTATTCGATTATTTGGCATAGTCCTATTCACCCCCTCTAGGACTTCTTTATCTCTCCTTTTCAGAAGTTTAATCAGAAAGATAATCAGACTCACTCCGACCCAGAAGAAGTAGGATCAGGCATCGATGGGTCAAGTTGATTCAAACTCGGGCTGATGTGATAAAAGTTCTTCTTTATGTACTTTATTGAAGACTTATGGGTTTGAACTAAAGATTCATGTGATACAAACAACGCTTCAACCTTCTCCTCCAGTGATTTAAGACGCTCATTAACTTGGGAGGACTGGTAGTCAGAATCATCTGGATCATTTGATTCTTTCAACTCATCGAAAATGTCATCTATGGTTGTGTTCACAGGTAGCTGTGCTTCCTCCTCTTCTTCATTTTGACTAGGAAGAGGTTTTAGGTTCATCTTATTCAGATTAACGTTTTTGAATGGGAGTTCAAATTTCGATGCCTCAGCCGATGGAATTTGAACATTATAATGTAATGCAAGACACGCCATAAGATAGAGAATTGGTATTGAACCATGCTTGGGGTGTAAGCGGAACTAAATAATAATGTAGTAAATCGAAGATGGCGAACAAACACGCATACCTGACACAACCGAATAAAAGACTCTAACCATGAAAGGAGTAAGATCAGTCTTATTCCCTGATTGAGGATAGACATTGGAAGTGAAAATTCTATGCAAAACTCTATACTTGGGGAGCATTTGGTTTGTAGGGAGGGCATTACCCGACCACCATTATACATTAAAGCGACACAACTTACGGGTTATTGTTTGCTTCTCAAAATTGGACATCTTTTCAATTAATGTGGCTATAGGTATGCCATCTTCCACAACATCGATTTCCATCAACGCTGAAATAACTTGCGATGTAACTAATAATGTCCCTTCAATGAATTTAATCATGAATGTCAACTTATCAAGGGAGACATCACATATTAATGCATACATTCCATGCACAATGGAGCGGTAAGCCGTTCCACCCCATCTCAAAATACATTCCTGTTAAGGGTCAAATATTGCATATTATCCCCCATTTATTACTTGGTTTTATGAACATGACAATTCCTAATGTTCTATTTTAATCATATTTATGTTGCAAGGTGAATTTAAGAGCTTGGATTGAAAAGGATGCTAAAAGTATGAATTTAACACTCAAGAATCACCAAAGCCAAGGATGGATCTTATGAGACCAACAATGAAGACATCACATGCCAATGATCCAAGAAAACCAAGTGAGAAATGAAGAGAATCGAAGACTTGAAGTGAAGAAAAGGAACCCTAAAAATCTGCTTACTTCGACTAGTCTAAGCCCCCCTTCAACCAGTCTAAGGCTCTTGCTCGAATAGTCGAAGATTCCTCGACTCGAACTCTAGCAATATGAACTTTTAATTTCACATGATCCTCGACCATTTGAAGACTTTCCTCGACCAGTCAAAGGTTTTCTTTGACTCATCTAAGGTTATGCAGAAAGCATACGGACTGTGTAAATTTGAGGCGGTTTCTGTATTTTTCCAACTCGGTGCAAAAGTTAGAGTTGCGAAACTATAAATAGGAGTCCCTAGGATGTTCTTAGGCATCTTCTAGGGTTTAAGTAGTGGAAGGAAAGGGTGGAGAAGCCATCGCTAAGAGTTTTTCTTCTTCTTCCTTAGTTATTTTTATGCTTTTCTTAAGAGATTTTAGTTCAATCATGTCTATAGTTGGCTAAACCTCTTAGCTAGGGCTAAGAGGTGAAGCTCATAGTGTGATTGGGATGTTTTCTTTGCTTTTATTTATGTTTTATTGAACTCCCTTAGATTCTAAATTGATTATAAGGAATATTTTTAGTTTTTAATGGTTTGTTGTGACAAATTACAATGGATCTGCAATTGCTTGAAATATCTTCTTTTCCTGAATTAAGATTATGAAATTAGGAAATCTTGTTGTTCACCATCGTCCCTTGGGCATGGTAAGATGATGAAATCCTTTCTAACCTTCACAATTCTCTTATGATTGGTTGTGGGATTGGTAACTCCTATTATTTGCCTTGTCTCCTGGCATGCTTAGGTGATGGAATCACTTCCAAATCCTCACAACTCTCATCCATTAATGATTAGATCCATGAGAAGTTCAGAGATCTAACAAATCTCTTCTTACCAATTGGATAGGATAGGAATCTGATTCCAGTTGTGTCCATGAATCAAGCAGGTAGCCTCCCAATTGCTTTAAGCGGATCCTTGGAAACCCTAGTTACCACCTTTAAATTTATAAGTTTCAATTACCTTATTCAAAATAACTTTCTCAAATATTTCAAAATTAGGTTCACATCTTCTTCTAGTTCTAGTTCTAGTTAATTTCAGAAATGTACAAGATCAGTCCCTGTGGATTCGACCTCAGTCTCACTGAGATTATTACTATATCGTGACCCTACAATTTAGCTTGTGAACAAGTTTTTAACATTGTTGTCAGGGACTAACTGTCATGCCCTAAACTAAAAAATCGGGCTCACAAAATTTTCGATCGACGAATCTGGTGCCGACAGCCTCTGTAGTACCCCATTCTCAGCTCCCGGCACCCATATACTGGATTCTGATCCTAGGATCCTATAAGGAGGATTTTCAGTAAATTTTTTTACAAAGGGAAGCATAACCATAAGCATAACCAAGTCACAAAACAACATCACCACATATCCACTGTAATCAAAGCGTTTAAGTATCAAGCGGAAAGGAAGTACAAGTATATATCACAACTCCAGAAATATCGCTGCATGCTCTTGCCTCAGCTCGGCTACGTCCTAACATCACCTGCATACAACGGTTGTGCATAAGATTACAGGAAGCTTAGAGGGTAGTGTAAGTGTGTGCGCAATACATGTGCTAAGCATACAATATCAGAGTAATGCGAAAAATGCTGGCAAGTCCATGAATGGGAAAATGCTGGCAAGTCCATGAATGCTGTCAGCCTTACTAAGGCTACGAGATGCAAGGCTTATGTAGCCAAATGTCATATGCAAGATGCAACGCAAGCACACCAGTCCTCAGTTGGATCCACATATCAGTACAATTCACCTCTAGAATAACACCGAGGTCTGGTACATATACACTAGATTGCTGCCTGACCCAAGGCGCACTACTGTGCAAGTGGAAGAGACCTCACTATCCACCTGGCCACTAGTCTGCCAATGTCTACCCAACTCATCGATAGTAGACCCATTTCTAAGTTGGTCAAACTTAGCTCAGCTTTACCCCCTCCCCTCGAGTGGATAAGGCAACACCCCCTTCCAACCGACCACGACATAGTAGGAGACACGGCCTACTGGTATTCGGCACTTGAGTGCTCATATATCCACTCAGTCTCGACACTGGAGCAACCTCCTGGTAACATAAGGGTTTAGGGACTTTCACCCAGGGATATCCTAAGTGCCCTATTGCTAGAACCAAACTATTTCCGATGTCCAATCCTGTCATCCATGATATTCTTGTGGAGGCCACGGCCCTTATGTCACGAAGGTGTTCAATGATCATATCACACAGAATGGGAGATGCCTGAGTCATACCATCCAATCATGCATGAAACCTACACGCACCGAGTGCTCATGTGGGGCAACTCCGTTTCTCAGGGAGTCCCATAAACATCTCAGCCCAACGGCGTATGCTATGATCAATCAATCCTCATAACAGGCATACAAATGATGCGTATGGGCATGTATCATGATGTGTACTAAGCATGATTATCAGACATAAACTATAATCGGCCTATATTTATGGTGGGGTCCACAAAAGGACGGGTATCTAATCCAAACATTAAGACATGCTCTAAACAGAGGATATATCAACCTTATGCTACATACATAAAGGGAGTCAAGAGGATGAGCCTAAGTACAATAAAAGCGCCTCCTCACCCACCCTATCATATGGGGGCCTGGTAAGTATACAAGGTGGGCTTCAAGGTTTGGATAATCTCACTAGCATCAATGGGGCCCTAACGGTTTAGGGTTAGCGTCATAAGGTGAGATGGGTCATGCTAATATCAATGGGGGCCCAATGATTTGGAATAGCCCAATAAGGATAGATGGGGAATGGGCTTAGCAATCGGCCCTAGGGAGTTTACAACGTGGACATTTAACCACCATTGCTCCTAGAGTGCGGCTCGCCATAGAATCTAACTTACAATGGGCCCATGGCCCTAATACAATCTGGACAACGGATGGGCAGCATGAATATAATCACATACATCATGGTGGGCCTCTTGGGACAGCCCATATAATCTAACAAAATAGATGGGCAGCATGTGTAACACATACATCATAATAGGCCTCATGGGGCAGCCCATGTCCCAGAAAAATAAATGCATGGGGTGTAAGACCCGTATCTAGACCGTACCATTATGTAGACTCCATTGGTCCTCCTGGTTGAATTTTGACGACCCACGACGCGTAGATAGCATTTGCACATGACCCTAAGTCGCATCCTTTCATCTGAGTTAGCTCAGCCCGAGACTTGTACCCTTATGACCATGTCGTCGCTGTGGTTCCAACGCTGCGACTTACGCGCCGATGCGATACCTAGGCCAAGAGATGTGGGCCTGCATTTATTTCAAGGAAAACGCCGTGCAAGAGGATCTCTACTAAATGTCAAATCAATCCCATCAATTAATCAAGTACAACACCGATATCTCTCTCACCTAAAAGTCGACACAGCTTACCTCTCAAGTACACCCATCACTCACCCATCACACCCATTCCACTCTCCCATCCATCTCTCTCTTCTCTCTCTCTCATTTCTCTCTTCACTCCCAAGCAACCCAAGGAGAGGAGAAACATCCAAGCTCTCCATGAGAAGAGTCATGTGTGGCCCACTCCCTACCCCAAGATCTCTCATCTCCACCCTTCAATTTTTATCTTCCACCATCAAAGAGAAAGATTAGTAGCTTAGCATTCCAAAGAGCCAAGAAGGAGCGAAATCGGTGGGTGTTCATAGCATTAGATCTTGATTTTGATGTAAGGCCCACTTGTGATGGGACCCATTTTGATGTTTGTGTTCTAGCAAGAGGAGCCCATAGTGGCGGGGTCCCTTCACTACACCGTCTCTCTCTCTCTCTCTCTCTCTCTTGTGATGCGTGTGGCCCACTTGATCCACACCATACAAGCTGTGTGGGCCCACCTAATGTATTCTTTTCATCCATGCCATCCAACCATCCATTGGTTAGACGGTGGGGCCCTGACATGTGTTTCATCCATGCCATCCATTTTGAACGTTGGAATAAGGGAAATACAAATAGCAGCTTGTTTCATAGCGTGCGATCCACCTTGATGACATGTTACATCCAGCACATGGGACCCACCCCACTATAGTGTTGCACCCACCACCATCCAGTCCGTGGACGGTGGGACTGACCATGATTTATATGTTCCATCCCCACCGCCCATTACTTGGATGTGGGGCCACCTTGATGTGTGTGTGGGGTCCACACTGTCCATGGAGACCTACTGTGACATGTGTTAAATGCACACTGTGCATCCAGGGGCCCACATGATGTATGTATGTATCCAGCATCCAAACCGTCCGTCCAGCACACCTGGACGCTGGAGAAAGATGGTGATGTATATAAGTATATATTATATATTATATATATAGCCACACCACGTGGACTCCACCACCATGATGCGTGTGGTTTATATCCACGCTATCCATCTAATTAGGGCATGGGCCCACCCCACACGTGTGGCACATGTGGGGTGGGACCCACAATGATGTATTTATTTTATATCCACACCATCCATTGGATTGGGACGGTGGGATGCCAGCCGTGATGAATGTGTTCTATACACTCCATCCACTTGTATGTGTTCGGTGATGTATTGGCCTTAACTACACTGTCCATTGCTGCCGGGGCCCACCTTTAATGTATGTGTTTGATCTACACCGTCCAGCTTGCCGGACAGTGGGCCCTGCATGTGTTTGTGTTGTATAAACACCGCCCATCCACGTGGCCCTCGCATGATGTACGTGTCTTACTAGCGTCATCCAAGTCCAGCCTGTGGACCCCACATAGTGACATATATGAGGCCTTTGAATGAGACCCAATGTGATATATTTGTGGCCCATTCGATGAGGCCCAATGTGATATATTTATAGACCATATAATGAGGCTTGATGTGATGTACATGTGGTGCATTGTTGCGTCCCATCTTGATGTATATGAGGCCCATTGTTGCGGCCCATGTGATGTGGCCCACTTGATGTATAAGAGGCCCATTGTTGTGGCACATTGTGATGTATAAGGCCATGTGATGCAGCCCATTTGATGCATATGAGAGGCCCATGTGATGCGGCCCATTGTAATGTGTTTTAGGCCCATAAAATGAGGTCCATTATGTTGTATATCAAGCCCATGCGATGCCCATTATGTTGTATGTGAGGCCCTTATGTGAGGCCATGGGCCCCACTATATTTTCGCTCTATGTGGGACACTTCTTAGGAGCAATGTTGGTTAAATATCTACATTGATGGGCAATGATGGTTAAATGTCTACATTGTGACCTTCCCTTAGACCTTGTTAGACCCATTCTCATCGAGGTCGATTATCGAGGCCAATTATCGATGTCGATTGTCAAAGCTAATTATTGAGGCCAAATGTCGAGGCCGATTATCGAGGTTGATTGTCTAGATTGATTATCAAGGCCAATTACTAAGGTCAAATGTAAAGGCCGATTATCGAGGCCAATTGTCATGGCTGAATATTGGGGCCAATTATTGAGTTAGAATGTCGAGGCCAATTATCGATGTCGATTTTCATGGCTAAATATCGAGGTCGAATGTTGAGGCCGATTGTCGTGGCCAAATATCGAGGCCGATTGTCGGGCCCCAAACCCAGAAATCGGACTCACAAAATTTTCGATCACCTAATCAAGTGCCGACAGCCTCCGTAGTACCCCGTTCTCGGCTCCCAGTGCGCATACGCCAGATTATAATCCTGGGATCCTATAAGGAGGATTTTTCAACGTACATTTGTCTCGTAATAAGCATAACCACAAGTTTACCCAAATCACAAAGGCAACATATCATCACATATCCATTAATATAAACATTTAAATACAGTGTTGAAAGGGAAATACATATATCAAAATCAAAGCTCCAGAAGACTGTTGCACACTCCATGCTCAATGCTGCTGCAACCTAACACCACCTGCACGCATTTATCATGCATAAGCTTATAGAAAGCTTAGAGGGTAGTGAAAGTGTGTGTGCAAGATAAGTGTCAAGCACACAAATATAATGCCATAAATTATACAATATCGGAATAAGAAGAAATACCGACAAGATCATAAATCATATGATATCAGAGTAAGCGAAAATACTGATAAGTCCATGAGTCATACAATATCAGAGTACGCAATACAGATCAGCTATGCAAATGAGGAGTCATGGAGAGCCAAATATCAGATGCTGAAGGTACAATGCAATACATAAATCCTTCTAAGTCCGTCAAGGCCATATAAGTATAGAAAACATAAGAACCCAAAATGTAATATACCTGTGGGTGCAATATGCGATGCAAATGAAATGACCAAGCTTGAGTGTGAAATCTAGATGACAGTACGTATTATCACAGGCTACGGGGTCCATCACAAGGGACTTCTATCCAAACCAGTCCCATACCTAAATTTGGATAGTCAGACTCAATGTGGTAAACTCCTGTTCTCAGGTTAGTCGTGCGCCCAACCAAAATTCTAACCTTGCGAAGGTACACATAACAAATAGTTACGCACCACTAGCCCGAGTGGATAGTGAATAAATAAATGAATGAGTATGCAATTCTTGCTCAATAAGTCCACATATCAGTACGGTTCCTCTTTGGGATCATCGTCGGGGTCTAATACACACCACACTAACTATTGCCTCCCTAGCCGCACAGCCCAGCAAGTCGAAGAGACCACACTATCCGCCTGACTAGTAGTCTGCCAATACCTACCAGGCTCGTCGATAGGGACCCATTTGCGAGCTGGTCAAACTTAGCCTAGCTTACAGCCCCCTCACTCGGGTAGATAAGGACAAACCCCCTTCCCAACCGACCACAACATAGTGGGAGAAGCGGCCTACTGGTATTCGGCACTCGTGCTCTCATGTTCCACTCGGTCTAGACGTTGGGTCGTCTCTTGGCCTCCGAGGTTTAGGGACTTTCACCCACGGACATCTAAAGTACCTAGATGCTCAAACTAAACATTTTCAGTGTCCCATCTAGCCATCCATGACATGCCTGTGGAGGCCACGGTCCTGATGTCGCTAAGGCGTACAACGATCATGTCACACATATGCGAGATGCATGAGTCACAACGTCCAATCATGCAGCAATCATGTGCGTACCGCGCGCTCATGTGGGTAACTCCTATTAGTGGTCCTATAAATAATCTGCCCAATGGCATATGCTATGATCAGTCACTACTCATATTAAGCATACATATGATGCGTATGGCATGAGTCATGAAATTATACTAAGCATGTTATATGGTGATGAACTATCCTCACAACGAAGATGGGCCTAGACGGCCTACACACAATAAGTATGGGCCTATCAATGGGCCCTAGGGAGAGTCATAATGCAGGCATTTAACCAACATTATTCTTACAATGTGGACGTCAAACCATCATTGCTCCCAAGGCATGGCTCATCATAAACATCATTCAACAAACCATGGTGGAATCACACATTGTAATGGACCTTATGTACATCCCATTGGGCCTTAACCTATGAGCCTCAAAAATATCAAATGGGCCGCAACACATGGGCCTCGTATATATTAAGGTGGGCCACAGCAATGGGCCTTATACACATCAAGGTGGGCCTCAACAATGGGCCCTATACACATCAAGGTGGGCCTCAACAACTGGCCTCATATATATATTAAGGTGGGCCTCAACAACGGGCCACAAATACATCAAGATGGGCCTCATATATATTAAGGTGGGCCTCAACGAACGGGCCACAAATACATCAAGATGGGCCTCATCACATAGGCCTCATGTATATCAAGGTGGGCCTCATTGAACGGGCCAAAATACATCAAGATGGGCCTCATAAGGCAGCCCATGATTTGGCAAAAATAGAGGGACAGTGGGTCAAACACATACATCATGGTCGGTGCCACGTGCGACGACAGATGGCGTGGATAAAACATGTACCATGAGGGGTCCACAGCCGCTGGAAGGTGTGAATATGTGCCACATGATTCAAGGCAGGCCCCACGGACCTTGGTAATGTCACTCCAGCAGCCATATAGCTGGAGTGATGTCCACCGACCATCCCACCTCCTACACGTGAGGATGGTGAGGATAAAACACTTACATCAGTGGATCCCATGTGGGGCCCACGATAACGTTTCTCTACCATCCAATCTGTTAATAAGGTCACACAGACCCAGATAA
This sequence comes from Magnolia sinica, assembly GCF_029962835.1. Classification (NCBI taxonomy): domain Eukaryota; kingdom Viridiplantae; phylum Streptophyta; class Magnoliopsida; order Magnoliales; family Magnoliaceae; genus Magnolia; species Magnolia sinica. Next base: position 39,767,139 of record NC_080587.1, on the reverse strand, counting down.
AGAGGAAAAATAAATTTCATAATGATCCAAAACTTCCGTGACAACCGAAAAGGGTTTCAATGGCAGACGCTCAATCCCACTGTTTCCTGCCGTGTGGGCCACCTGAGTTCCACATACAGCTGATTTTTAGGGTGGCCCACTGCCCTAAGGGGGCCTACCAAATGCACGGGTTGATGTCCAATACACCTCATAGTGGGGCCTACACATGGGACCCACGTCCCTGACCTTCTTCATGTCCCAGCGCAACAGGACGCTGCTGCGCATCCTCTGGATGTCAGCAGCAGCACCTGCTGCTTGTTATTTTTTTAAAATAGATTTTTTTTTACAGTTTTTCCTATGTGGATCCCACATCAGGGGAATCCGACCCTGCCGTTGGATTATATGGCTTAAGACAACTTGAATGAGCCCAATATTCGATATGCTTTGGTGTACAGAAACATTAGAATGGATTTTAACGATAAAAACCACTGTTTTCTATGCTAGCCCGCCAGATAATTGGATTGGCTTCATTTTTCACCTTAACACCTAAAATGATCTAGGAAATGGGATGGATGGCATGGATCATGTTCATACATCAAGGTAGGGCCGGCATGAGCAGCCCACCCCAAAGCTTTGAAATCAAATTGATATTTTTGTTTTCAGTTCACGTCCAGCGTCCCTGGACGCTGAACGGTTTTGGGCATAACACATATACTTAAGGTGGGCCTTGCTCAGGTGGGCCACCAAATGGCTGGGTGGTGTGGATAAGACATACATCAAGTGGGGTACATCTGGGTGGGCCACACGGCCACATCGTCACACACAACAAAGTGACAGAGAGAGAGAGAGAGACCGAGTGATGGAGGGACCCTGGTACTATGGGCCCTCCCTACTATGATTTACAACAATGGTGGGGATCCTTTCTCCACCAAAATACAAGGTTTAGATGACCCTATTTATGCAAGGAATATAAACATCATGATAGGATCCATGGAGAATGGCCCCATTATAGAATGATCATGAGAATCAAGGTGGGCCATCGGCCACATCTAGGGTCTAAAGTGAGATCCATACCATCAATCGGTAGGCCTCACTTGGCCCATCATCAAAAATGAAATCTAGGCCTATAGAAACACCCACCGTTCGATCTTCTTGGTCCGATAGAACGCTGAGCTTCTTGTGTCCCTCTTTGATGGAAGATGATGAGAAATGAAGGGCTAGGATGATGGATTTTATGATAAAAAGTGGGCCACGCACAACACTCTCTTCTCTTGGAAGTGCTTAGACGTCCACCACTTCTTTTGCTTGGAATTTGTGAAGAGAAAGAGAGAGAGATGGTGGTTGTGAGGGAGAGGTGATGGATGTGAGGTGATAATTGTACTTGACATGTATGGGTGTGTAAGAGAGAGAGAGGGAGAGAGTTGACTTTGGGGTTGCTCTTATACTTGACATGAGGTGTTTGATTGATTGATTAATTGATGGGACATGTTGTGGAGATTCTCTTAGGATTGCAAACACACGGTGTTTTCTCAAACTGAATGCGGGCCCACATCTCCTAGCCAAGGTATCGGATCGTGTGCAAGACGTGGCGTCGAAACTGCGGCAACGGTGCGGTCACAATGGTACAAGTCTCGGATCGAGTCGACTCAGATCTACGGGATAGGATTTAGGGTCGCGTACAAACGTCGATCATAGGTCACAGGTTGCCGAAATTTGACAAGAAGGACCGCAGAAGCCTGTGGAATAGTACGAGCTAGGATACAGGTCTCACAACTCTCTCCTTAATAAAAATTTCATCCTCGAAATTTAAACCACAACACAATGAATACAGAGCTCATCAAGGGATGGATATCCTATTGCTATAGATATATCATCAAACACCTAAGAGATGGGGACAACGCCCACGAACCTCAGCCTTTTGCTCCTAAAATGCCTTATTAGCGCTATAATTATCCCACTGAACCTCGGATCCTGGATTGGAAATGATCGAAACTGGAATACTATGCAGCCTCACAATCTCAACGGAAGGGAGCTATATCAGAAAATATCTAGGTTATTCAAACTCGAGGATCTAACCATTTTAAAATCTCAACAATCATAGAGTGCAGGGTAACTATTAGTAGATATGTGATGTTATCTTTAGGTATTCCCAAGTTATGCTCCGATACCAACTTTTGTGATGCACCAAACTCGAAAATCAGGCTCACAAAATTTTCAATCACCGAATCCGGTACCGACAACCTCCGTAGTACCCCATTCTCAGCTCCCAGCGTGCATATGCCAAATTTTGATCTTGAGATCCTACAAGGAGGATTTTTCAACGTACATTTGTCTCATAATAAGCATAACCATAAGTTTACCCAAATAACAAAGGCAACATCATCATCACATATCCACTAATATAAACATTTGAATACATTGCTGAAAGGGAAATACATATATAGAAATCAAAGCTCCAGAAGACTGCTGCACACTCCATGCTCAATGTTGCTACAACCTAACTCCACCTGCATGCATCTATAGTGTATAAGCTTATAGAAAGCTTAGAGGTTGGTGAAAGTGTAAGATAAGTGTCAAGCACACAAATACAACGCCATAAATCATACAATATCAGAATAAGAAGAAATACTGATAAGATCATAAATCATACGATATCAGAGTAAGTAAAAATACTGAAAAGTCCATGAGTCATACAATATCAGAGTACGCAATACATATCAGTTATGCAAATGAGGAGTCATAGAGAGTCAAATATCAGATGCCAAGGGTACAATGCAATCTGTAAATCCTGCTAAGTCCGTCTAGGCCATATAAGTACAAAAAACATAAGAACCCAAAATGTCATATGCCCGTGGGTGCAATATGCGATGCGAATGAAATGACCAAGGTGGAGTGTGAAGTCGGGATGACAGTAAGTAGTATCACAGGCTATGGGGTTCATCACAAGGGACATCTATCTAAACCAGTCCCATACCTAAATTTGGATAGTCAAACTCAATGTGGTAAACTCCTAATCTCAGGTTAGTCGCGCGCCCAACCAAAATCCTAGTCATGCGAAGGTATACGTGATAAATAGTTACGCACCACCAACCCGAGTGGATAGTGAATGAATGAATGAATGAGTATGCAATTCCTGCTCAATAAGTTCACATATTTGTACGGTTCCTCTCTGAGATCATCACCGGGGTCTAGTACACACCACACTAACTGCTGCCTCCCTAACCGCATAGCCCAGCAGGTGGAAGAAACCACACTATCCGCCTGACCAGTAGTCTACCAATGCCTACCCGGATCGTCGATAGTGGACACATTTGTTAACTAGTCAAACTCATCCTAGCTTACAGCCCCCTCACTCGAGAGGATAAGGCCACACCCCCTCCCAACCGACCATGACACAGTGAGAGACGCGACCTACTGGTATTCGGCACTCGAGCGCTCATGTTCCACTGTCTACACGTTAGGGCGTCTCCTGGCCTCAGAGGTTTAAGGACTTTCACCTAGGGACATTCAGAGTGCCCAGATGTTCGAACTAAACATTTTCGCTATCCCATCTGGCCATTCACGACATGCCTGTGGAGGCCACGGTCCTAATGTCACTAGGGCATACAACGATTATGTCACACATGTGAGATGAATGAGTCACATCGTCCAGTTATGCCGCAATCCTATGCGTACCGCGTGCTCATGTGGGTAACTCCTATCAATGTGTCCTATAAATAATCTACCCAATGGCATATGCTATGATCAGTCACTACTTATATCAAGCATACATATGATGCGTATGGCATAAGTCATGGAATTATACTAAGCATGTTATATGGTGATGAACTATCCTCATAATGAAGACGGGCTTAGACGGCCTACACATAACAAGTACGGGCCTATCAATGGGCCCTAGGGAGAGGCATAATATAGGCATTTAACCAACATTATTCTTATAATGTGGACGTCAAACCATCATTGCTCCCAAGGCATGGCTCGTCATAAACATCATTACACAAACCATGGTGGAATCACACATTATAATGGACCTTATGTACATCCCATTGGGCCTCAACCCATGGGCCTCAAAAATATCATATGGGCTGCAACACATGGGCCTCATATATATTAAGGTGGGCCACAACAATGGGCCTTATACACATCAAGGTGGGCCTCAACAACGGGCCCTATACACATAAAGGTGGGCCTCAACAACGGGCCTCATATATATATCAAGGTGGGCCTCAACAATGGGCCACAAATACATCAAGATAGGCCTTATATATATCAAGGTGGGCCTCAATGAACGAGCCACAAATACATCAAGATGGGCCTCATCACATCGGCCTCATATATATCAAGGTGGGCCTCAATGAATGGGCCATAAATACATCAAGGTGGGCCTCATAAGGCAGCCTATGATTTGGGAAAAATAGATGGACAGTGGGTCAAACACATACATCATAGTCGGTCCCACGTGCTACGGCGGACGATGTGGATAAAACATGCATCATGAGGGGTCCATAGCCGTTGGATGGTGTGGATATATGCCACACGAATCAAGGCAGACCCCACAGACCTTGGTAACGTCACTCCAGCAACCATATAGCTGGAGTAAGGTCCACCGACCATCCCACCTCCCACACGTGGGGCGATGAGGATAAAACACTTACGTCAGTGGGTCCCACGTGGGGCCCACCATAATGTTTATCTACCATCCAATCTGTTAATAAGGTCACATAGACCCAGATAAAGAGGAAAAACAAATTTTATAATGATCCAAAACTTCTGTGACAACCCAAAAAGGTTTCAATGGCAGACGCTCAATCCCACTGTTTCCTGCCGTGTGGGCCACCTGACTTCCACATATGGCTGATTTTTGGGGTGGCCCACTGCCCTACGGTAGCCTACCAAATGCACGGTGTTGATGTCCAACACACCTCACGGTGGGGCCTACACATGGGACCCACGTCCCAGTACAATAGGACACTGCTGCGCGTCCTCTGGACGTCAGTAGTAGCACTTGCTGCTTGTTGTTTTTTAAATAGATTTTTTTATAGTTTTTCCTATGTGGGGCCCACATCAGGAGAATTCGACCTAGTCGTTGGATTCTATGGCTCAAGACAGCCTGAATGAGCCCAATATTCGATATGCTTTGGTGTACAGAAATATCAGAATCGATTTTAATGGTAAAAATGACTGTTTTCTATACTGTCCCGCCAGATAATCGGATTGGCTTCATTTTTCAGTTCAACGCCTAAAATGATCTGGGAAATGGGATGAACGGCGTGGATCATGTTCACACATCAAGGTGAGGCCTGCATGAGCGGCCCACCCCAAAGCTTTGAAATCAAATTGATATTTTTTTTTTAGTTCACGTCTAGCATACCTGGATGCTGGATGGTTTTGGGCATACCACATATATTTAAGGTGGGCCCTGCTCAGGTGAGCCACCAAATTACTGGGTGGTGTGGATAAGACAAACATCAAGTGGGGTACATCCGGGTGGGCCACACGGCCACATCGTCACACACAATAAACATGAAAAAGAGAGAGAGAGAGGGAGACCGAGCGATGGAGGGACCCCGATACTATGGGCCCTCCCTACCATGATTTACAACATACATCAAGTGGGTCCCATTACATGTGGACCCACTGATCAAAAATCAACGGAGGGGATCCTTTCTCCACCAAAATACAAGGTTTAGATGATCTTATTTATGTAAGGAAGGTAAACATCATGATGAGGTCCATGGAGAATGGCCCCATCATGGAATGATCATGGGAATCAAGGTGGGCCATCAACCACATCTAGGGTCCAAAGTGAGATCCATACCATCAATCGGTAGGCCTCACTTGGACCGTCATCAAAAATGAAATCTAGGCCTATAGAAACACCCACCATTTGATCTTCTTGGTCCGATGGAACGCTGAGCTCCTCGTGTCCGTCTTTGATGAAAAATGATGTGAAATGAAGGGCTAGGATGATGGATCTTATGATAAAAAGTGGGCTACACACAACACTCTCTTCTCTTGGAAGTGCTTGGACGTCCACCACTTCTTTTGATTGGAATTTATGAACAGAGAGAGAGAGATGGTGGTTGTAAGGGAGAGGTGATGGATGTGAGTGATGGATGTAAGGTGATAGTTGTACTTGACATGTATGGGTGTGTAAGAGAGAGAGGGAGAGAGTTGACTTTAGGGTTGCTCTTGTACTTGACATGAGGTGATTGATTGATTGATTGATTGATGGGACATGTTGTAGAGATTCTCTTGGGATTACAAACACGCAGTGTTTTCACCAACTAAATGCGGGCCCACATCTCCTAGCCAGGGTATTGAATCAGTGTGCAAGATGCGGCGTAGGAACCGCGGCGACGGTGCGGTCGCAATGGTACAAGTCTCGGATCGAGCTGACTCAGATCTATGGGATACGACTTAGGGTCGCGCATAAACGTCGATCATATGTCGAGGGTTACCAAAATTCTACGGGAAGGACTGAGGAAGCCTATGGAATAGTACGGACTAGGATACGAGTCTCACACTGATTGTCGAGGCCGATTATCGAGGCTAATTATCGAGGCCAAATGTTGAGGCCAATTATTAATGTCAATTGTCGAGGCCGATTATCAACGCTGATTATCGAGGCCAATTATTGATGCCGATTATCGAGGCCAATTGTTGTGGCTGAATATCGAATCGATTATCGAGGCTGATTATCGAGGCCGAATGTCGAGGCCAATTTCGAGGCTAATTATCGAGGCCAATTATCAAGGCCCAATGTCGAGGCCGATTGTCATGGTCGAATATCGAGGCTAATTATTGAGGACGAATGTCAAGGCTGATTATTGATGTTGATTATCGAGGATGATTGTTGAGGTCGATTATCGATGCCGAATGTTGAGGCTGATTATCGAGGCCAATTATTAAGGTCAATTGTCGAGGTCGATTAGCAACCTCGATTATCAAGGCTGTTTTATCGATGTCGATTGTCGAGGCCAATTATCGATGCCTATTCTCGAGGCTGATTATCAGTGTCAGTTATCGATATCGATTATGAGTATATGACAGCATAGCATCATGATATATGCCCATACACATCATCTACATGTTCGTTATGAGATGTGGTCGACCATTACATATGTCATAGGGCAGATTATTATGGGACTCCCTAATAGGAGGAGTTACCCACACGAGCGCATGGTATGCGCAGGATTGCTTCATGATTAGATGGTATGACTCATGCATCTCACATTTTATTCTACAACCACCATACACCCTAGCGACATCAAGGTCGTGGTCTCCACAAACATGTCGTGGATGGCCAAATGGGACACCGAAAATGTTTGGTTCTAGCATATAGGCACCATAGATGTCTCTGGGTGAAAATCTCTAAACCCCTGAGGCCAGGGGAAGCTTCAATGTCTCGACCGAGTAGATATACAGGAGCACATGAGGGCCATATACCAGTAGGTCACGTTTCCCACATGTCATGGTCAGTTGGAAAGGGGTGTGACCTTACCCGCCTGAGTGAGGGGGCAATATCTATGTTGAGTTTGACCAACTTGAGGAATAGGTCCGCTATCGATGAGTCGGGCTCGATATTGGTAGGTGGATAGTGAGGTCTCTTCCACTTACCTAGTTGTGCACTCGAATAGGGGCGACAAGCTGACGTAGAGTGTAATAGACCTCAGTAATGATCCCAGAGATGTACGGTACTAATATATGGACTTATTGAGCAGGAGTTACATACTCAGCATTATACTCATTCATTCATTCATTTACTATCCACTCGGGCTAGTGGTGCACAACTAATTGTTATGTGTACCTTCGCAATGGCCAGGATTTCGATTGGGGTATGCGACCAACCTGAGATTAAGAGTTTACCACACTGAGTCTATCTATACAAATTTAGGTATGGGACTAGTTTGAATAGAAGTCCCTTGTGATGGATCCCGTAGCCTGTGATACTATGTACTATCATCCCAACTTCATACTCCAGCTTGGTTATTTCATTTGCACTGCATATTGCATTACATCCGTGGCATATGACATTTTGGATTGCTATGTTTCTACATTTATATGGCCTAGATGAGGTTCACGGTACTCGTGGACTTGTCAGGATATGCATATTGCATTGCTTCTTCAGTATATGATATTGGCTTCCTCAATATATGATATTAGCTTAGTATGTTTTCGCATCGCATAGCTTGGGTAAGGTTGATGGCATTTATGGACTTACCAGCTTATTTTCACATTGCTCTGATATTGCATACTTGGCACTTACCTTACGCACACACTTACACCACCCTCTAAGCTTTATATAAGCTTATACACGATAGATGCGTGCAGGTAGCGTTAGGTTGCAGCAGTGTTGAGCTTGGAGCGTGCAGCTGTCTTCTGGAGCTTGATTTTTGACATATGTATTTCCCTTTCAGCATTGTATTCAACTCTTCATATTAGTTGATATGTGATGATGATGTTGCCTTTGTGATTTAGGTAAACATATAGTTATGCTTCTTACGAGATAAATCTACATTTGAAAATCTCCTTGTAAGATCCCAGGATTGAAATCTAGCGTATGGGTGTTGGGAGCCAAGAATGGGGTACTACGGAAGTTGTTGGCATGAAATTCGGCAATCGAGAATTTTGTGAGCCTGGTTTCTGAGTTTAGGGCGTGACACAGGGTACATACAACACATACATCATAATGGGCCTTACAAGTCAACCCATGATCTAGCAAAATGGATGGGCAAGGTGTATATGAAGCATGCTTCAACAAGCTGGGCTTAATGGCTGGACGTCCAGCCCATCTAGGCCTACTGAACGTCTAGAAATCTAGACGGTCTGGTCGTTATTCATACAAATCCTGGATTGGTCGAGAAAATTATAGGATTGGTCGAGACAGTGCTAGGGCTAATCAAAAGAACATAATTTTACACTTATAAAATGGCCAAAATAACTAACCAAAAGTATGAAATGATCTAATCATGATTTAAGGTCAATCTAGGTCAATCATACCTTACTTGTGAGATAGAACATATGAACCTTCAAACTATCAATCACTTCAACAGCTTTAATTTTGCACTTGAACTCAACATACCGAACACAGTCTTCAACTAAGTCTTGAGTTCTTGGACTTTTCTGGTTCTAGATCTTGAACCGCAATGTTCTTGAACACTAAGTCTTCACTTTCTTCTAGTTTGAAGATCTAGGCAAGTTCATCGTAGATATCGGCAAGATAAATTCAACATGAACAGAACGAACGTCGAAGATTCAATGTGAACAGATACACATCAAGATACAAACTTGAAATGGTTTGGCACACCAAAATTTGACAATACTCAGGGCCAAAATTTGACAATACTCAGGGTTTATCAACATAACACTTTCAATCTCCCCCTTTGTCAAATTTGTGACAAAACCAAAACTACAATATGCACAATAGATATTCAATCAACACATTCCACAAGCATATTATGATATGATCCATAATCAATGATATAATCAACAATAATCAACTCTCCCCCTTAATCCACCACTCTCTACAAAAAAAAATAAAAATAAAAAACATTAGCCAAATTTATCATCATCATATAATTATCCTCATATCATCAACAATGTTCTCCCCCCTTTTGTCACAACATGACAAAGGAAGCGAATAATGATAAATGAAGATAAGAAGAGAGTAAGTAGAATTAATAACTACTTATCCAAATCAAATAAAACAAAGTATTTGAACTGATACCATAGATAAGAGTTTAAACAACATTATCCAAATAGTCATAGGGAAAAGAGTTAGAATAAAGTTATTACAGATACCATCAAATCAAAAGATAACAATCAGATCCTGAAGAGGGAGCAGGAATAGATGGATCAATTTGATGTAAACCCTTATTAATGCACTGCATATATTTGTGCATATAAGAAATTTGATAATCTTGGGTTACTCGAATCTGAGCCACCTGTTCCTCAAGAGTATGCAACCTCTCATTGAAACCAGAAGGCTGATAATCAGGGTCAGCCTCAGAATCTGATTCAAGTTCATCAAATAAATCATCCATATTAACGTCTTCATGAGGTAAAGCATCAGCATCTTCAGCTTCTTCATCTCCTCCATCATTCCCATCAACTTGACCAAGTGCCAAGTCCAAGTTCATCTTGTTGATATTAGAATTGTTGAATGGACGAAAATTAATAGAACCTTCCCCAGCAGGCATAGCTATCAGAGCATGATTAGCTAAGACAATCATAAGATAAGCGAAAGGAATATCGTTGTGACCAGGGTGAAGACGAAATTGAATAATATGATGACAGATAAGAGACGAAAGACAGATATGGATGCCAGTTACAACAGAATGCATAATGCGGGCCATAAAAGAAGTCAGCTCAATCTTGTTACCTGAGCGAGGATAGACATTCGAAGTAAAAATCCGATGCAAGACCCTCTATTTAGGCAACATATATTTGGAGCTGAGCGCAGTACCGTCATTCCATTCTGCATTTATGTTACAGAGAACTCTCATAATCAATTGTTTACGAGGGACCTCGAGTGGTTCTCTTCCTATTTCTTCTTTTCATTGCAACAAAATAGCAAAGAAACAAAGGTTTGCAACAAGCAAATCAGATTTGAAAGAAGAAACACTATCAAACCACCATAAATCTCGAAATAAGAAGAAAAATCAAGATTAAGGATGATCAAAGAATTTAAATTCACAAGGAAATAAAAAATGAATCACTAACTGGAGAGTAATCGGAGATGGGTTCGACCGGTCGTGGATGGGTTTGATGGAGAAGAAAGAAATGAAGAAAAATTCACTTTTCCCCAAATAAAAACCCCATTCATGCGTTTCACGACTTGTCATGTACATACTCGACCGGTCGTAGTGTACTCGACTGGTCGTGCAATACAGAAAATGTGCAATTTTACATATATTTAAATAAAATAAAATGTAAAATAATATATAAAAACATTATGATACAATTGAACACAAATTATCAGTTCATATTGCACATACTAAGATCAAATTTTAATTTTGCAAATCAATTTTTAACGAGTGATTTTGTGAATATGTCAGCTAGTTGATTTTCAGTCTGAATATAATCTAATGAAATTATCTTTTCTTCCACCAATTCACGAATATAATGATACCTAATGGCAACGTGCTTGGTTCATGAATGCTTAAGAGGATTTTTAGAAATATTAATTGCGCTTGTGTTATCATAATATAACATCATAGATTATTGCACAATTCTGTAATCGCTTAACATTCTCTTCATCCATACTAGCTGAGTGCATGCATTACCTGCAGCAATATATTTAGCCTCAGCAGTAGAGAGCGATACAGAACTTTGTTTCTTACTTAGCCAGGAAACTAGGTAGTTCCCAACATAGAAACAACCACCACTGGTTGATTTATGAACATCAATATTACCAACATAATCAGCATCCATGTAACCAGCTAATTGCACACTAGTATCATATGGATACCAGAGACTAAGATTAGCTGAACTAGCGACATACTGCAAAATTCACTTAACAGCAATCAAATGGGACTCTTTGGGGTCCGATTAATATCTGGTACAAATACCAACGGTAAAAGAAATATCTGGTCAACTCACAGTTAAATAAAGTAAACTTCCTATCATACTGCGATACAAGTTACGATCCACACTCTTACCTATTGAATCCTTAGATAATTTCAGAGTGGTACTCATTGGAGTATCAAAATTCTTTCCACTCTCAAATTCGAACCTTTTAAGTAAGTTTAGAGCATATTTGGTTTGAGAGATGAAGAATTCATTAGGAAGCTATTTGACTTGCAACCCTAGGAAAAAATTTAATTCTCCAACCATGCTCATTTCGAATTTGAATTTCATAAGATCTGCAAACTTAACAGTCATGTTAGCACAGGTAGATCCATAGATTATGTCCTCAACATAGATTTGCACAATTAAAATATGAGCTTTATGTTTCTTAACAAATAATATTTTATCTACACTCCTCATTACAAACTCATGACTTAAAAAGAATTTAGTTAATTTCCCGTACCATGCCCTGGGAGTCTGTTTCAATCCATAGAGTGCCTTTTTTAAGCGATAAACATGATTAGCATGTTTAGGGTCTTCAAAACCCTTAGGTTATTCAACGTATACTTCTTCATGCAAATCACTATTTAAAAATGTACTCTTAACATCCATTTGATATATTTTGAATTTTTTAAAGCACACAATGGATATAAATAGTCTGATTGATTCAAGATGAGCTACTGGGGCAAAGGTTTCATCATAATCAATACCTTCAATTTGAGTGTACCCTTATACAACCAGTTTAGCCTTGTTTTCAGTTATGTTACTAAGTTCATCAGACTTATTCTTAAAAATCCATTTTGTTCCAATAATATGTTTATCAGTTAGTCTTGGAACTAAATACCAAACATCATTTCTTATAAACTGATTGAGCTCTTCTTACATAGCTACAATCCAGTTTTCATCAGTAAGGGCTTCTTTTACGTTAGCAAGTTCCATCTGAGATGTAAAGCACACGTACTTACACATATCTTCTAATTATTTACAAGTGCATACACTAGTGATATTTTTAAGGATTTTATTAGTAAGATGATCTTTATTTGATCGTAGTTCAGTGTTATTTTAATTAGATGAAGAGTCCGGTTTATCAATTTGAAGAATTTCAGCATCTTCTGAACTTAAGACAAGTGTATTCATATGATCATCTATGACTACATTAATAGATTCTTGTATTACACCAGTCCTTTTGTTAAGTACCCGATATGCTCGACTATTCAGAGCATACCCTAAAAATATCCCTTCATCACTTTTAGTGTCAAATTTACCCAGATGTTCTCGGTTACGCAAGATATAACATTTACTGCCAAAAACTCGAAAGTATTTAACAGAAGGCTTCTTATTAAACCATATCTCATAAGCCGTTTTATTATTAGATTTTCTAATATAAACACGGTTAATTATATAACAAGTAGTATTTATGACTTCAGCCCAGAGATTTTTAGGAAGCTTCATACTGTTTAAAATTACATTAGCCATTTCTTGAAGCACCCTATTTTTTCTTTCCACTATCCCATTTTGTTGTGGTGTTTTGAGAGCAAAATATTCATGTGATATTCCCTAGTCACTACAAAATTTCTCAAAACTGCTATTTTCAAATTCAGACCCATGATCACTACAGATCTTAGTGACTTATAACTCTTTCATTTTGGATATTTTTAAGTACCCTTTTTACTTCATCGAGAGTTTCAGATTTTTCTCTTAAGAAGACTATCCAAGTATACCTGGTAAAGTCATCCACAATGACTAGAATATACTTCATGCCACCTCGACTCTTTGTTCTAGTTGGTCCAATGAGATCCATGGTTTAAATGTGGCATTGGAGTTTATCTTTTTATGAGCACTCCTGGTTTGTTTACCAATTTGACACTCGCCACATATCTTATCCACTTTCTTTATTTTGGGTAGACCTCATACTAAATCACTTTTGCTCAATCTATACAAGTTGTGGCAGTGTACATGTCCTAGGCGCTTATGCCATAGTTCGGTCTCATCGGTATCGACCATGTAACACGATAGCTTAGATGAGCTTGAGCTACTAACTATATAGCAGTTCTCAGATGTTCTGTGACTAGTTAATATTAAAGAATCGTTCTTATTTAAGATTTCACATTTTTAGTTTAAAAATTTTACGCTATAATTATTATCACAAATTTGAGAAATACTTAATAAATTATGTTTTAAACCTTTTACATATAAAACATTCTCAAATAGGGGGAGGTTAGGGAGTTGAACCGTACCTTGGCCAACAATTTTGCAGTTGTTACCGTCACCGAATGTGACTGAACCATAAGTCATGTCTTTAAGACTGGTGAACAGACTTTTGTCACTTGTCATATGTCTGGAGAAACCACTATCTAGGTACCACTTTGAATGTCTCGTGGCTTTGAATGTGGTGTGGGCAACCAAACAAGCAACCTTAGGGACCCATTTCATTACAATTTTGGGTTTAGGAACATAGTTGGTCTTTTTCTTTTTATAATCATTAAACGTCCTACTGACTGAGTTAGATTTTAAGAGCTCCTTAAGAAAGTCTATAATTTTCTCAGCTAAAGGATTACGGTTCTGTTTTTTATAATTGATATGGTTCTTTTTAAGATTTAAAGACTGAAAAGTTTTAGTCATTTTAGAAACATTTTGATTCAGACTTTTCCCTTTTAAGTTAGAAGACTCTCCTTTAACAAATTTAGGAGGAGTATTCTTATATTTGGGAGGAGTATTTTCATCGTAGCCCAATCCAGATCGATCACCACATTTTCTGGATCTGGATAGAAGTTTTTCTAATTTAGGGTCACCTTGGGCATACCTCCAAGTATCCTTCAAACTCAAAAGTGAAGAGACTTCTAGTTTTAGGTTTTCATTTTCAGATTTTAAGTTTTCAACTTGGGATGTTTTGAAATCTAAGTCACACTTAGTTTTTTCAAAGCAATCTGAAAGGTATGATTTTTCTAAAACCAAATTATCAAAATTCTCTTTCAATTTTAAAACTTTTCTTTTTGTAGTTTTAATTTAAGAGCTATTTTACAACTTTCCCTGTATAGGACATTATAAGCATCCTTAAGATCTTCTTCATTTTCATGATCACTTCCCAGATTTTCTTCACTGGTTGTATCATTATCTAAGAAAATGAACTTGGCTAGAGTCATTAGGGCTTTAACATCATTACCTGACTCAGTTTCAGAATCTTCTGACTCAGAAGTGGCTTCAGAGTAGGAAGATTCATCCCATGTAGCCAACATACCTTTCTTTGTTTGTTAGATGCCCATATTCATGGCAGTTGTAGCATTGGCTGTCTTTTAAAGATTTTCAGTTTTTAGATCTTGATCTTTTCTTTTCAACATGTTTTTGAACATCAACCCTCTTTTTACTTTTGAAAATCTTATAAAACTTTTTAGCTAAAAGGGCCATATAATCTTCAGAAGTTTCTAAATAAGAATTATTATTTTCATGAGAAATGCTTTTAGAAGATTTAAGGGTGATAGATTTACCTTTCAGAGCTTTAAAGTTTAACTCGTAGGTTTGTAAAGAACCAACCAGTTCTTCAACCTGCATATGGTCTATATCACGAAGTTCCTGAATGGCTATGACTTTTGAATTGAACCTTTCTTGTAGTGAGCGTAGTATCTTTGCACAAAATTTACTTTCTGGGATGCTATCTCCAAGACCCCACATAGAGTTGACCATGTCATTCAACTTAGTATAGAAGTCCATGAATGTTTCACTTTCTTCCGTACGTATTTCCTCAAATCTAGTGGTGAGGATTTGTAGTTTAGATTTCTTGACAGTAGTTGTACCCATGTATGTCATTTCTAAGATATCCCAGGCTTGTTTCGCAGTATCATAAGATATAATTCGTTTGAATTCATCTGGCGATAGTGCATAAGTGATTGCATTTAAAGCCTTGGCATTGGCACTACTCTCAGTCTTCTGAAGAGTGGTCTAAGTGCTATAAGGAGCAACTTTTACAATTTTAGTTCCATCAAGGCCTAGAACTTCAACAGTAGGTGGAGTCCATTTAGTTATTTTGGCTTGCCACACATTCTTATCAATAGACCTAAAAAATATTCTCATTTTGGCTTTCCAACAAGCATTATTAAAGCCATTAAAAGGTGGAGGCCTAGTGATAGAAAGGCTATCAAAATTTGACATCTTAAATGCTCAGATCAGTTAGCTCAGGAATTAAATCCAAATAAACAAGCTATTAGGCTTTGATACCACTTGAAAAGGCCAAGCAAAAAAGTCCTAGAGGGGGGGGGGGGGGGGGGTGAATAGGACTATTTCAAATAGAAATAATAAGCGAAATAAAAACAACAAGATAGCCAAATAAAATGCAATTAACCAAAGGAAATAAAAACCACAATAGTCAAGTAATAAGAGGTTGATACAAACTTGGTTCTAAGGACAACCTAACACCAAAAACCAATGGTTTATGGTAGGACAACCTTACTAGAATGTGGGTGAGTATCAAAAACTCAAACTGGAGAGGATATGAAAGAAATAGAAACTAATCTATTATAACATTCACATCCACAAATACATCTCACAATCTTAAACATTAAACGAAAAAGAAATAAAACACACATCCACCAAACACAAAGAATTATAGTGGTTCGCTTGTGTGTACACCAACTGTTAAATAACAGCCACACAACTATTTCACTCCTAATATCCACTCCCTCGGGATATTAGTGTTCACTAATCAAAATAGGTTTTTCAAGGTTCACCTAAAACCTTCACAATTGTGTCTTTCAAGTGGGCTTACACTATTCAAAAACCCCATACTCTGAGTTTTCTGAATCACCTCAAACAAACCACAAATAGAGATTTTCTGGAACACTCTCATAAACCAAATAAATAGATTTGAATTACAGAAAAAAGGTAAAATACTTATTTGTATGGCGATTCTGAAGTAGCCCAGTAGAATTAACTTGATGACGACGTAAATGTTCAACGTTTAGTCTCACAAGTATATAGAGTTATAAGTCTAGATGATTTTTTAATTAAATCAGTAAGGGCTTTGCTTTGATTTTGATCTCATAAAAGGGTAAATCAAATATCCCTTTTCAATATAAGAATGGAATAGAGAATCAAAATCAAAATATAAGAGTTACTTTAAAGAATCTTAAATATGCACAAAACAGCCTAAAATGCACTCAAAATAATCTCAGAGTGATTCCTTAAGAATATTAAGAATTGAATGGAAAACTCTGAAATTTGAGCACTATTTATAGGTGAAAAATCAGTTCACACGACTAGCCTTGGGTTAGCTACGACTGGCCTTATCCAAACAGATTTTTTAAAAATTTTGGCACAATAAGATTTTTCAGTTGCACGACTGGCCTTGTGGGTCCCATGACTGGCCGAGTGGCCTGCTCGTGACTGGTCGTGTGAGTCCAGATTACTCGCTGAAAAATGAGTCGAGCACTGCACGATTGGTCGAGCAGTTTCCAGGACTGGTCATAGACCAACAAAAAATTTTCAAAAATTCATAACAAATCCTGGACTGGTCGAGAAAATTCTAGGGCTGGTCGAGCCAGTGCTAGGGCTAGTTGAAAGAATAGAATTTTACACTTATAAAATGACCAAAATGATCAACCAAAAGTATAAAGTGATTTAATCATGATCTAATGTCAATCTAGGTCAATCATACCTTACTTGTCAGATAGAACATATGAACCATCAAATTATCAATCACTTCAGCAGCTTTAATTTTGCGCTTGAACTCAACATACTGAACACAGTCTTCAACTAGGTCTTGAGTTCTTGGACTTTCTGGTTTCAGATCTTGAACCGCAATGTTCTTAAACACTAAGTCTTCACTTTCTTCCTATTTGAAGATCTTGGCAAGTTCATCGTGGATATCGGCAAGATAAATTCAGCACGAACAGAACGAACGTCGAAGATTCAATGTGAACAGATACACAAGCTTGATACACATCAAGATACAAACTTGAAATGGTTTGGCACACCAAAATTTGACAATACTCAGGGTTTATCAACATAACACTTTCACAATCACTCTATCCTTTTGCATAAGTACACAACCCAAATCAATAAGAGATGCATCGGTGTATATAATATATCTGATCCCTTGCTCTGACAATACTAGCACGGGTGCGGACGTCATCTTGTCCTTCAATTCCTAAAAGGCTGCTTCTACTTTGTCGTTCCAGGTGAACTTAAGATCATTTCGAGTGAGTTGAGACAATGGTCTGACTATCTTGGAAAAATCTTTAATGAATCGATGATAGTAGCTAGCAAGTCCGAGAAAACTCCCCACTTCTGTGACTGAGTCGGGCTGTTCCCAGTCCTGTACTGCGGCCACCTTAGCAAGGTCCATGACAATTTCTTCCTTGGACACCATGTGTCCCAGAAACTTAACTTCTTCTTTTCAGAAGTTGCATTTCCAGTATTGTGCAAACAACTGATTCTTCCTGAGACTATCGAAGACTGCTCGCTGGTGTTCTTCGTGATCTTTCCGACTCTTGGAGTATATTAAAATGTCATCTAAAAACACAATGACGAACTGGCACAGATACGACCGAAACACCCGATTCATGAGGTACATGAACACGATCAGTGCATTTATAAGCCCAAATAGCATCACAAGGAACTAGTAGTGCTCAAAACTGGTTCTAAATGTTGTTTTCTACACATCTTCATTTCTAACACGCACCGGATGATACCCGGACTTTAGGTCAATTTTTAAGAAATACTGTGCCCCTTTCAACTGGTCGAACAGGTCATCTATCCTGGGCAGAGGATACTTGTTCTTGACGGTGATGTGATTCAGTTTGCGGTAATCAATACATAATAACAGTGATCTATCTTTCTTCTTTAAAAACAACACAGGTACTCCCCAAGGAGATACACTCGGTCGTATGAAACCTAAATCCAACAGATCATCAATCTATTTCCTTAGTTCCTCCATCTCACATGGAGGCATGTGATACATCAGTAGAGAGATAGGTGTCGCACCCGGCACTAAGTCAATGGTAAAATCGATCTCACGCTGAGGAGGTGGCCCAAGAATCGTTCTAAACATGTCCGTGCAATCTTGGACTATAGGCATGTCTCCAAGCATCGGATATCAAAATTTTCTAACAAGGAGGCGTAATAATGAATGTGGTGAGCACAACTAACCTGAACAAGGAAGGTAAAGATCGTGCCCTCGGGTCCATGGGCTGTCACCAATTTGAGATCACAGTTGATCCTACCTTCATTTTGGTGAGCCAATCCATGCCGAGGATGACGTCGTAATGATATATTGCAGTGACAATTAGGTTAATACACACCACCCTGCCCCCTAAGTCTATCAGGCAACCCTTACATAGCTTAGTGCCATCTGTGAAGGTTCCACCAGCCACAATGACTCTCACCCCAACCATAGGGGTAGTATTCAACCCTAACAACTTGACTGTAGAGTATGATATCATTGAAATAGTGGACCCGGTGTCCCCCAACATAAAAATTGGAGTACCTTGGATGTAGGTTGTGACTTCGAAGGCTAAAGGCACTACAGTTGCTGACTCAGATGCTTCAGCTACAAGTGTGTGTACATGGGCTTATTGTGGACAATTTGGTTGCCCTGCCATAGGTCATTGTGTTGGCCTATTTTGAGGTACGGGTGGTCAGTAAAATGGATGTGTTGGCGGTGCCGATCATAGAGGCGAAGCTGATATAACTTATGGTGGATGGCGTTGATCTTCTGAGGCGGCGTAAAACCATTATCCCTCATCTTAATAAAGCAAAAGGGCTTGTTATGGCCCGTCTTCTTATAATAGACGCATCAAAGATCTGATCACCTCGGCTGGGTCAGTGGAGCCATTAGCCTGGGAGGAGAATTTTCATGCGGCCTCTTGCCGAGGGATGGTCAGTTCGATAATTCAGGTCGAGGCCTTAGGCCCATGGCATACGTGTCAAGGACAATCTATCTCCATCCTGCTCAGCTCGTAGGAACATGTTCACTAGCTCAGCATAGTTAGGAATGCTAGCGCAACACATCTTAGTGCGGATATCAGGCTGCAGACCCTCTGAAAATCACCGCATCCTAATCGGCTCATCCGCTAGGATCAATGGAGCATATCTAGCTAGCTCCGTGAAGCAGTTCTCGTATTCTGCCACTATCATCCCCCCTGTCAAAGGTGAAGAAATTTACCCTCCTTTTCATTACAGTAAGTGAGGGGGAAGTACTTTCCATGGAACGAGTTTTAAACGCGTCTCATGTCCACGCATATCTTGTGGGAACGGTTCGTAGGATGTTGTCCCACCAAAGACTCACCTCCTTCTCAAACATATACGTAACAAGCTCCACTTGCTCTGCTTCAGTATAGTGAAATGGCTTCAGCATCTTAGATATATGATCTAACCAATACTCTGCCTCCTCGGGTCAGTGAGTACCCGCAAATGTAGGAGGGTGGAAGCGCTGAAAGCGCTCAAATAGGCCACTGGCAGTCATAGTCCTAGTGGGTTGCATGGGTGGCATAGGCGAGACCATATTCATTTTCTAGGCAATGGCCCCTGCAATAGTGGCTAAAAACTATTGTTGTTGCTGCATCAGGAGCATCATCTGCTCCATCCTATTAGGAGGAGGAGCCATCCGAGGCATGTGTGGCGCCGACGAAGATGCACAGTTCTGTTCTAGAACCAATGGTGCACAAGGTGTTGGCCCATTGGTGGGGCTAGTGATCGACTGTGAATCCGGCATTATCTCACTATTCGGGCCCAAACCGGGGTCTGTATGGATATCGCTCAGGGGAGTTGCCCCGTCAATTGATCCGCCAAGTGTGAGACGTGCTATATTGTGAGTGTTTTTAGGAGGCATTCCTTATATACAATGTAGGATGTATTATCCATTTTTCTAAACATTCTACACATTCTAAATCAAAAGAAGCTTCATGCATTTCATTTAGCCAAAACTTGTCACAATACATGAGATGTAGTATTACATGAATGATGATAAAAGATGCATGTGAGCTAATTTAACAAAAGCTTTAACACAACTACACTAACATCCAACTAAGTCATCCAGGGCTATTATAAAGAAAACAAGAAACAAAGAAAACCAGAAGACAACTGCAACACATGACTAGTTTTTTTACTCTGGTGAGGGTGAAGGCGCACCCTTATCCTGCATACAATACAAGAGAGTCTTCAAGGTGCGAGACATTTTCTTGAATTTCTATTTCAGATAGGCCTGATCCTCCTTGAACTCCTGTCTTAAGGCAGCCTGGTTCTCTTCAATCATGGCCATGCAGGCTTCTAAGGCGGCCCGATCATGGTGGTCTTCATGTGTAGCAGGAGGTTCCCCAACTGAGTCTTGGGCCTCCTCCTCTTCTTCCTGCTCTTCCTCCTCACTGCCTTCCTCTTCCCCACTACTTTATTCCTCATTGCCTTCTTCCCCATTTCCTTCTTCATCCTCACTGTCTTCTTCCTCTTCACTTTCTTCTACTATTTCATCCCCGTACTTGTCGAGTCGGGCTTGGCGCTGCCTAGGGCTAATTTCCATATTGTTGAGTGTAATCTCACTGATAAAATGGATGGGCGCAAGATTATCCATATTTAGTCTGAAAATAAAGCTACGAGCAATCTTGCAGATAAGTCGGCCGAATGGGAGTGAGGCATCTCCCCAAATAGAGCGTGCGGTCCTGATTATCTGAGACAGGGCGAAGGTAGGTAGGCATAGCTTGTCTCCCTGTCCAACTCTGTACAGGAAGTCCACCATAAGGCAAGTGCATTTTGTACGGTTACTCCACCTAGGATACACGTTGTACGTGCATATGTGGTGGAGTAGGTGGAAGTTTGCCGTCATCTTAGTTGATGCGAGTCTATTGTCTCACCTCCAATGAGTCAGTCAGCCGTAAAGGAAATGTGTGCAGTGATCTTTATCTCATCTACTGGTGAGATGAGCTGCACTTGCATTATCATACCACTCTCAATTCCCATAAAACGGGCCATTACATCCACATTGACTATGGCTTCCTACCTCCCCAAAGGGATAGTAAACTGAAGAGGCTCCAGTAGTGGCTTCCGTATGTGGGCATAGAAGGCTCGTACAATGCCTTCACTCGCATAAGCCTTCCCTTTAAACATGGGACCCCACCCGGTCTCCAATAGAAGGTCAATAACCGGATATAGTCCAAATAGTCTCTCATCAACATAAGCTTTAAATATGACTTTGTGGTCATGGAACTTACCAGGTCCGGTGCTCGCCGTTAGAGATTTTTCGACCGGGATTTAAGGATCGAGATCTCATTTCAATCTTTGCCCTCTCTTGGCACTTGTACTAGCCTCGGCGCTCCCCTTCTTCCTCGAGCGAGTTGAACGGCTCAGCTCGGCCTCATCTAGGGCCGCTCCTCTTTTTCATAAGCGAAAGGAGCGTTGAGATCGAGAAGATGGCTGTGACAAGCTCAAAGAGAGCCATGGAAGTGAAAAAAGAACTTAGAGATTGAAGTGGATGAGAAAGTTTAGAAGTTATGAGACATAAAAAGAGGATTCTTGTGCTAAAATAGGTGAAAATAAGGAAGATGGAGGGATAGAAAGGGTAGTTTCAAGGTAATGGTGGTGGGTAGATGTAAAAGGTAGAAGATTTGGAAGATGAGAATGTATAGAGAAGAGGATTTGAGGGAGAAATGGGGTTTTAGAGGGTATAAGGGTATTTGGAGGTTGAAATTACATGAAATAGGGGTAAAATGGGGCTAAGGGAGTGAAATAGATGGCCCCACACGTGCGACAGGCCCCATATGGGTGGCCAGTGGGGGACACACTGTCGCTGCCCGCTGTGGAGCCGGGCGGTGCCGCCACGCTCCCTTGGGGTGTCCGGCGGTGGCTCCGCCTTGGGGCGGTGGCCACCCCCTCCTGGGGTGCTGTGTACATGCGGGGGACCCCCTGGGCCCCACTAAAGTTTGCGATTTGGGCCCCTTTGCCCATATGATGCATTTTCTCAGTCCAAGAGGCGTGTATTCACGCTTTTTGGCTTATTTCATGTTCGTGATCTGTCGACATTTAGTTCAAACCCATCGATTGATGGCCTAAAAGGAACATAGATCATTTCACATGATCTCGGACACGTATGGGCTACATTACGACGGTCAATCTCGCCCGTCGGTGAAACTTTGGGATCCTACGATCATTTCTAAATTTCATCGCCCCCTTCCTACGTCAAAGTGCATTTAGATTGCATTGTATTACCTATAACTCAGGTCCAGTTTAAACTAAATCATGCTCTGATACCAACTTATAACGCCCCAAATTTTGAGGGTCGAGCAAAGCTCAACTCTCGAGATCCAGCACATCACTTATGCAACATGGATAATGATGTTTAAATGTTGTCCATATTAATGTATTAAACATGAGTGGGGTTATACTAAAATAGTATATCATACTCCAGAGATAATTAATTAAGCAAGCAGAAGACTGAAGTATATGTATTGAAATAACTAAGCGGTTCACAACCTCCAGAGTATGATGATGTATCAAGGTTTAATTTATACAAGGTTTATTTCAAAATATACAAAATGTCAAAATGTAAGTGTCCAACTAATCCATATATCCATGTAATCCCATCGGATCAGAACGAGATCTACATAGACCCGCCTAATAGCTGAACATAGGAGAATTCCTCCTCATCTATGAAGTCCAACTCAGCTGCATAGACTTCATCCTCACCTGCATCTACGATAGAGTTTGGTTGGTATTTTAAAACACCATCCCAGAGTAGGAGTGAGTGATCAACTCAGTGGTACTATAAGGCAAAGGTTAACATGTTATCAAGTCAATCAAGCAGTAATGATAAAGCAATACAACAATCACTTCCTAGCTACTCTTGTTATTGCAGGAATGGTGTGCAGTCATGATGCATGCCCTCGCTCCCTCACAAGCGACTCCGATAACCAAGTTCGCCTATGACAAACTCCCTAAAGTGCAACATCCTCACCAAAGCACATGCAATGCGGTGCATGATCATGTTAAACGAGTACTTAATTAAGCTTATTCATACAGCAGGTTCAGGAAGCTAAGGTACCTTCCTTTATATCATTTACCCAACCAAAGGATCCATTTATATCGCCAATCCTAGTTATTCACACACAATAGGCAAGTTGTAGGGCATCACCCCTAAAGAAAAGCAGTGGATAAGCAAATTCAAGAGTTTATACTCGCAGTTACTATGGGGAGGCTCATCACCTCAGCGTAGGTTGACAGCTCGAACACGGTGTCCCATACCACCATGCCCGGGTGATGAGGTTGGGTTGCTCACTGGTCACTACGGGGAGGCTCGTCACCCCAGTGTAGGCTGACAGCTCGACCACGGTGTCCCATACCACCATTTTCGGCTCATGAGTCTTAGTGGATCGTGGTACCATAGTTTAAATGGGCTTTTACATTGGTAAGTGGTACCTTAGATTTAAGCAGTGATGTCCATATATGGTAAACACAAAATAGGCCAATCAGTTTATTTGGTAAGTTCGATTGGTATAAGTATACGTTGACTTAATTGACATAGAGTGCATAAGAACCCCTTGTGGCCTAACCACTATTAACAATCGCCATGCGACACGGATTCGTCGAGTTACCCAATATGTCAAGACTAATTCAGCCACCAGTACAAGGATTGTTACCAATTGCCTAGGCCATGTTGTAGCCCCAATCTTACTCAGATGTAATAGATAGATACATGTGATAATCATATCAGCATTTAACAAATAATCCAAATAAATACCTCATTTGAGCATTTCATCAAACACATTGGACATGTCACCTAACACGTGTATTTCATCGATAAATTACATAGCAGCAAATATGATTACATGAAAGAGACTATACATATGATTAAGCTAATTGAGAATCTTACCTTAATACACTTGATAAATACAATTCATCAGCAATTTCTCATTTAGACATTTAACCAAACACTTAGACTACACATCACTAAATACATAGACTAGATTAGTTATGGCAATTCCTTACACAAAGAGATCATCATGCATATGGCAAACATGTATCCTAGGTTTACAGTCATGACAGGCACAAATCACAATTTCATGTTCATTCAAACATTTCAACAAACACATGGAATGCATCTTGTATTTAACATAGTTCACACATGCATAATATATCGAAAACGTCGTAACTAAGATCATATGGTAGCAATCAAGTCAGATATAAATCATTAGCGGACATTAAAAGCATTAAAAACCATAACCTAAATGTTTATAGTTCGTACCTTTCGTTGGAATACTCGATTCGGACGCGGTTTAAATTCTACATTCTCGAAAATGGAACGTCGGGCACCTAAGCAATGAAATTGGTTAGCTATTTCATCGATTACTCTATTTGGATCTCTAAATCAAGATTATGGTTAGGTTTTCTTACCCAAATCGAAGCCTAAAATGATTGTGTAGCAAAGTGGAAGGGTGATTCAGTGTGTGGAGTAGCGGGGAAGAATCACAACTAAGATCTCCCAAACCTTCCCTTCTCTCCTCACTCTTTTCTCTTCTTTTCTCTCTTCTCTCTCCTAGGGTTAGAGAAATTCGTATGGAATGGGAATGGGGTGGTTTAAAGGCTTTATATAGGCCCAAAACTGATGCAAATGGCCCCAGGGTCATGGTATACTTAGTTCATAACCAAAGGGTGTCTGTTTTCTACAAACAGGGCTCATCTAGAGGCCCATTATTCACTTACATCATAGGGAGTGTTCCCTGATAATGGATTATGCTAGGATTGTGATTTCGGCGTGATTGATAGGCCAATCAACTGTAGAGGACCCGTGCCACATCAACGGTAAAACTTGCTCGATCGGGGTCGCAAGTATACGAATATGAGCAGGGAAATTTCCTTTTTCCCTGGGTGAAGTTTGGTCAAAAACTGGCGATCCAAAATCCTCAATTTCACGAGCAAGCGAATGGCCCAATTTACTTAAGTTTCAATACATTTTCTAAAGATATTCGCGTTTCTTACGCACTTTACTTAGGGCTCAAGTTGTGCATTTCTGGATACTATTTGGGCTCGATTCCTACATTGGTTGTCAAGCCCAATAGGACGGACATAATTCTATAGTTTCACGGTCATCGAACTTTCGATGTGCGATCTAGGTCTGATACGGAGTTTCAATGTATTCTTGAGAGCGACAGGTTCATGAGATTTCTCATAGGTTCTCAAGTAGTGTTGAGTTGGCAATTTTAATGGTTTTAGGTCTTGCCATTTGTGTAAATGGTAGTCTGAGCTAATTTCACCAATTAATTTAGTTCAGTACTTAATTAATTTTTGCCTAAATTTCTACAGAATACGGTCCTTAGGGATTTTTGCCTAAGGTGGTACTTGACCTTTGAACGGATATTTTTGAGACGTTACATGCTAATATCAATGGAGGCCCAATGATTTGTGATAGCCCAATAAGGATAGATGAGTAATGGGCCTAGCAATGGGCCCTAGGGAGTTTACAACGTGGACATTTAACTACCATTGCTCCTAGACTGCGGCCCACCATATAATCTAACTTACAATGGGGCTTATGGCCCTAATACAATCTGGACAATGGATGAGCAGCATGAATATAATCACATACATGGTGGGCCTCTTGGGACAGTCCCTATGATCCAGTAAAATAGATGGGCAGCATGTGCAACACATACATCATAATGGGCCTCATAAGGCAGCCCATGGCCTAGAAAATTAGATGGGTTGGGTACATACAACACATACATCATAGTGGGCCTTACAAGTCAACCCATGATCCAACAAAATGGATGGGTATTGTGTATATAAAGTATGCTTACGACAAGGTGGGCTCAATGGCTGGACATCCAGCCCATCTGGGACTGCTGGACATCCAGAAATCTGGACGGTCTAGTCCTCATTCATACAGATAGAAGGTGGGCCTTACAAGGTTCTGATGAGGTCCATGATCTCAGAAAAATGGAGGTATAGTGTGTATACATTACACTTTCAACATCGTGGACCTCACAACTTTACAAAGAGCAATATCATACAGCAAGTTAGGCCCTTGTTGGACGTCCAGCCCTCCTAACTTTATGGACTTGTTGGGCGTCTAGCAGATGGACAATCTAAATGAAATACATACTTCCTGATGGCCCATACACATCACAATGGGCCCCACTAGATGAACAGCGTGGATACAACACATACATCAGGGTGTGCCTGCTGCTAGACAACCAGTCTAACAGCGTCCCAACACTACTAGATGTCCAAAGGGGCTAAACGGCTGGGGTAAAACATACACAAAGCAGGTCCCACCTGTAAACGTCCCACCAGAGGGTGGGCCCCTTCTAGGTGGGCCATAAAAATAGGGAATGATGTGGATATAATACAAACATCAAGGTGGCCATGCAGCCTATAGACGACCAGCCTTTCTGGATGCTGGCCTTATCTGGCCATTGGGTCTGCCTCCTAGTTGGACTGTGTGGGTTCAAACATGCATCAAAGTGGGTCCATAAGTCATTGGGCCACCTCACTACAACAAAAGAATCAAGCTGATATTGTGCTTTCCATTCATCTATCCCTGTATGATCGACTGACCATGCAGGCTGGAAAAATGGACAGCATGCTGCCCAAATTACTGGACAACAAGGATTTAAAACACATGCATCAAGGTAGGGTCCACCTGGATGGGCCGCACACATCCATATCAATCAAATATGTATATTTTTCCCTGGTATTTGATTCGTGTAAAACAAGGCAGCAAGGTTAGCCAGCCTGCGTCCAAAAAACTGGACAGCCAGGACATCCCACCTGCTGGACGGTCTGGATCTGTTAAGCACATTAGGTGGGTCACACATCATCATAGAAAGAGAGAGAGAGAGAACAGTTGGGGGAGAGAGAAAGAGAGAGAGAGAGAGAGAGAGAGAGAGAGAACGAGTGGTGGAGGAGCTCTGCCACTATGAGCCCCTCTAGGTGCACAAGACATATATCAAGATAGGTCTCAAGACTGGGTGGGCCCTCAAATCAATAAATCAAGGTGGGGATGCCATCCCCACCAAAAAATCAGAGGTTTAGATGACCCTTACATGCTAAGCAACAAGGAAACATCATGATGGGGTCCATGGAGAATGACCCCATCATGGTACATGCATGCAACTCAAGGTGGGCCATTGGCCACACCTAGGGTCCAAGATGGGATCCCTGCCATTGAATGGTGTGTCTAACTTGCCCCATGTATGAAAATGGAGAGATCTACCCTAAGAAGCACCCATCTCTTCTCCTACAAGCTTCCTAGCAATCCCAAGCTCCTAAACTTCACTTTTAATGGAGGAAGATGAGGTTCTAATGGTTGGATTGGGAGATCAATGGTGGAAGATGGTCTGGGGTGTTGGGTTCTCTCCTTCCCTTACTTGGCTGTTGGGTTCCAATGGAGGAGAATGGTAGAGAATGGGAGAGAGATGGGTAGTGTAGGGAGGTAATGATGGGTTATAAGAGGCAATTATGGCTTGTAAGAGGCATAAGAAGAGAGGGCATGCTATCAATGATTACTTGTAAGGCATGAGTGGGCTAGGGATGATGTCATCCTAGGCTAGGGTAAGTTAGGTTAGGTAGGGTGATGTCATGGTAATGATGGCTTGTAGAGATCTTTTTCTACCTGGAATCCTACGGTCCCACAACATGCGGTGTATGCATGAGATTATGTGCGGGTCATAAATCCTAGTATGGGCATCGCATTGACACGCGAGATGTGGCATTAGAACCGTGGCGACAGCATGATCACAATGGTACAAGTTTCGGGTCGAGTCGACTCAGATATACGGGATACGACTTAAGGTCACGTGCAAATACTGTCTATAGGTCGTGGGTCACCGAAATTCGATGGGGAGGATCGCAGAAGTCTAAGGAATGATGTGGTACTGGGACACAGGCCTTACATTAACGGTTGCATTTTTCTGAGATTAGCTAGTTTTAGAATTAGTTTATGATTTGGGTTTTTCTATTTTTTATTTTTAGGATTAGGTTTTTCTGAATTATTTTAGAAAGTAACTTACTTTCTAATTCTAGGTTTTAAAACTTTCCTTTTTTATTTTTATAAACTAGGTTGCTTTTTTTTTTAGAAACTAATTCACTTTCCTTTTTCTTTAGCAAGATCCTAACATAGATCTCCTCCAATCTGGTAACTTCCTTCTAACTTCTCCTCTACTTACTTTCCATATTGTTGTTGGCTTTTTTTTTAGGATTATATTTAGAGTTAGGGTTTCACCATGCACGAGTGGGAACATAAATATGCTGAGATAGCTAAGAGACATTAGGAAGGGATGTATGATGACTATGATAGGGAACAACCTATGTCTTAAGCTTTTTTTAGAAATATCATTGAGAACCAAACAGAATACAATGCTCCACCAGTTAAGAAGTCCTTACACGATCATATACAGGAGAATAATTACACCTAAACTGATTAAGAAAATAGTACATGATTGTTGGGGTTATCATGGGAGTAAAAACTATTATCATCCATCAGACAAGAAGAAAATAATAAGAGATTATATTATGAGTGATAATATGTACCAACAATCGCCAGATTCTCCCACCTATGACCTGTATGACTATAATCAGTGGAAACATCAATGTTGGGAAGATGAACTAGCAATATATCATAGTGAACATTCTCTTGGGCCCTCTACCTTTGAAACCCAATCAGAAACAATCTAAGAGGAATCACTTCAGGGTTGCACAGACAATTTTACTGGCATCAGAAGAATGGTAAAATTGCTTAAATCGTGCCTCAATAAGCTAATGAAGGCTAATTCACCCCAGTCTCAGCCCAATCCAATTCTTCATTCCCAACTTCCTACTTATGATCAGTGGGAGCATCAAGATTGGGAAGTTGAATGAAAATGCACTATAGTGATAATTCTCTTAAGTCCTATACCTCTGAGATCCAACAAGTAACGATTCAAGAGAATTCACTTCAGAATTCCACACAAACTCTAGAGCTCATCCAGCAAAACAGACTCCAAAGATTTTAGGAGCTTATAAAATATATACAATAGTGGGGTTCACATGATGCTATTATAGAGAATACTGAAATTGAGAATGAAGAGTTGGATTGTGTTAATGAGCATATGGTTCAATTTTTTGAAGAGTCAAACTCGTTGATGGTCTAAAGGAATGATCAAGAGACGTGGGTGTCTGTTAAATATAATGATACTGACACACTTCACTCACATGACACATTTGGTTTTAATGATGAGGAAGAGGTTAGTTTATTCGAACCTCAACCCAATCTAGGAACAAAATGTGAAGACAACAATCCCATTCCACGTGTGTACTGCATTGAATTGGAAGATGATGAGTATTGGGATGACAATCATGAATGTGTAGTTCAAATCCCCTTGGATTCAATCTCAAGTTTGGCCCATATTAATGATCAACAGGTTTAGGAATTTGTCGACCATAGTGATCCACTCCACTCATCTGACATGACCAATTTAAATGTGAATGATGAACCACTTTCAACTAACCTTTCCAACTTTTATGAGATATGTTTAGACCACTCCCTTGAATTGAATGATGATATAATTTGAGAGATAGACAAGTTTCTTAATATGACTTTGGAATTTGAAACCATCTAGTTGAGGCCACCATTTGAGTTGTCAACCCTTGACAATACAATGCCTTTATAGAGTAGTACCGATGAGCAGAGTCTTCACATCAATTCTTAGCTTGTTGATTTCCAATCTACTTATGTAAGGCAAGACTAGATACATCCGGTTATAATTTATTCTCACCATGATGAAGAGCAAGAGATCATGCTTCCATCCACTTCCAAAGACGATGGAATCCTTGGGCAAATCATCACGAATTCAATGTGGAAAATGAGTCAATCTCAGCTAAATTTCCCAACTCTTTGGACAATTGCTTGGTACACTTTGCAGATTTAAATGATCCAATAATAAAAGAAATAGTGGATACCTCGCAAGACAATACCTCGGTAGTTGTCACGGATCGAGAGAACCCTTATTCTTAAGCCCCTCCTTCCCCAAATCTTAAATGTTTACCATTAAAGGAGGAGCTGAAAATTGAACCAGAGTCTGAAACTTTAAAATGTGTCAAGACTACATCACTTTCTGAGAATTTTTCTGAATTTCATCAATGTGTAGTCTCTGATTCACTATGTTATGCTAACATTGAAACTTTTTCTATTACAGGTGAATCGTATATACTTTGGACACCTCAGGAGATTAAAAGGAAATCTTATGCTGAGGTCCATAAATTTCTCTAGAAATTCATGAAATAGGGCATCCAAGCTTATTACACAAAGGGCTTTTGGATGATCTTATTGAGAAACTTACAGAGAAATTTATCAAGATACTGGCCGGAGGAGGAACCTTGTTGCAGGACTAAGTAGTTTTTCTCTTGCTTTCCTAGTTTAGGATTAGTTTATTGCTTTCATAAGATTAGGGTATTTTTCTTCCACTATTTATGATAGTTTACTTATACTCTATTGAGTTTTGCTTTGTGCTAACCCATTTTTCACACTAAGATGATTGGAAAAACCTCAAAATTCATTCTTCAAGTATTATCTCTCCATCACTTCCCTTTTCTTTTCATTGCCTCTTTTACATTACATACTTATTTCTTTTACATTGACGACAATGTAGATTTTAGGTTAGGGATGGGAGATTAGGTAGGTTAATCAATTGTTTTCTTAGTCTTTGAGCAAAAATTGTAGAAAATTGAAAAAACTAAAAATAAAGTGTAAGATGCTTATTGTTGATGATTTATGTCTATTGGATTTAGCTACTTGGAGATTTCAAAGTAAGTTCGAATTATTAATCCATGATTAGGAGTTTTAAACATTGATTGATTCATGATTTCATATATCACATCTAGCTTTCACATTAAAGCTGCAGTCAACATTGAATTGTTAACTTGGTGATTATTAAGCATGTAAGGAACCAACCTAAGGAATTTTTCCATCATGTTTAATGAGAAGAATTGAAAAGAAAAATAAATAAACACCTAGCTTAAAAAAAACAATTGTCGTCAAAAACGGCTACCTATTAAAGATCTTTAAAAAGGTTGACGTAACGTGAAAGTCATCGATGGAAAAATCAAAAGCTGGAAGGATAAAAAAACGAACTGTAAGGTAAGTTTTGGTTTAGGTCTTAGTTGTCATGAATGCTCTTTTATTTATCAATGTTATCATGAAAATGGAGAATTGAACCTTTGATTGTGATAAGTCTAACCTTCGTTATACACTCATGGAACTCAATGTTTAGAATTGTTCTAATTAAAGGATTAATACTTAGAACTAGATTGTGAAATTTACTGAGTGCTAGAGTTAAGGAGAAGGTGATGCTCAACATTGATGTATCTTAGAATTCTATTATCTGGATTATTTTCAAAAACCACTTGAGCTTATAGAAATTGTCATGTGGTTCTCGAAATAATTTTCACATACTTTGCACAGGACTAGCAAAATGCTAGTTGGGGATTGTGTTGAGGGTCAAATATTGAATATTATCCCCCATTTATTACCTGATTTTATGAACATGACAATGCTTAATGTTCTATTTTAATCATGTTTGTGTTGCGAGGTGAATTTAAAGCTTGGATGGAAAAGGATGTTAAAAGCATAGATTTAACGCTCAAGAATCACCAAAGCCAAGGATGGATCTTATGAGACCAAGAATGAAGAAATCACATAATAAAGATCCAAGAAAACCAAGTGAGGAATGAAGAGAATCGAAGACTTGAAGTGAAGAAAAGGAACCCTAAAAATCTGCCTATGTCAACTAGTCTAAGCTCTCCTTCGACCAGTCTAAAGCTCTTGCTCGACTAGTCGAAGATTCCTCGACTCAAACTCTAGCAAGATGAACTTTTAATTTCACATGATCTTTGATCAGTCGAAGGTGCCCTCAACTAGTCGAAGCTTTTTCTCGACTCGTCTAAGGTTACACAGACAACACACGGACTGCATAAATTTGAGGCAGTTTCTAGATTTTTCCAACTAGGTGCGAAAGTCGGATTTGCAAAACTATAAATAGGAGTCCCTAGGATGTTCCTAGGCATCTTCTAGGGTTTAAGGAGTGGAGTAAAAGGGTGGATAAGCCATAGCTAAGTTTTTTTTTCTTTTTCATCCTTAGTTGTTTTCATGCTTATCTTAAGAGATTTTAGTTCAATAATGTCTATGGTTGGCTATACCTCTTAGCTAGAGGATAAGAGGTGAAGCTTTTAGCATGATTGAGATGTTTTCTTTGCTTTGATTCATGTTTTGTTGAACTCTCTTGGATTCTAGTTTGATTATAAGGAATATTTTTAGTTTTTAATGGTTTGTTGTGACAAATTACAATGGCTCTGCAATAGCTTGAAATATCTTCCTTTCCTAAATTGAGATTGTGAAATTAGGAAATCTTGTTGTTCACCATCTTCCCTTGGGCATGGTAGGATGATGGAATCCTTCCTAACCTTCACAATTCTCTTATGATTGGTTGTGTGATTGGTAAATCCTGTTGTTTACCTTGTCTCCTGGACATTGTTAGGTGATGGAATCACTTCTAAATCCTCATAATTCTCATCCATTAATGATTACATCCATGAGAAGTTTAGAGATCTAAAAAATCTCTTCTTACCAATTGGATAGGATAGGACTCTGATTCCAGTTGTGTCCTTGAATCAAGCAAGGTCGCCTCCCAATTGCTACAAGTGGATCCTTGGAAACCCTAGTTACCACCTTTAAATTTATAAGTTTCAATTACCTTATTTAAAATCACTTTCTCAAATATTTCAGAATTAGGTTTACATCTTCTTCTAGTTCTAGTTCTAATTAATTTCAGAAATGTACAAGATCAGTCCCTGTGGATTCGACCTTGGTCTCACCGGGATCATTACTACATCGTGACCCTACACTTGGGTTGTGAATAATTCTCAACCAAGTTCAGAGAGAATGGGAACTAGACAAAAGAAGAAATATGGTCTATATTAACTAATCTTTCGATGATAATATCTTTAGTGCAGAAATCCCGAACGTGCTCTAAATCCTCTTCTGGGGCCGGTAGGGTTCTCACACCAATAAGAGTAGATCTAGATGATGAGCTAGCATGATTTTTTGCATGTCATTTTCTTTGATCGAAACTCCATATCAATTTGCACAAGATAGAAATCAATGAAAGTGATCAAGGAAAGAGTAGATTAGATTTTAAAGAAAACTCACCCTAAATAGGGTTTTAAATGATGAATACAATACCCAAAAGACATTTGCAAGCAATAAATTACCAAATACTTGAAGGAAATTGAAAGGAAAACACTTACTTGCAAGAATGGATGATAAGTTAGTTGAATAGGACACTGACTAGTTGAGGAAGAAGATGAGAAATGAAAAGAAAAAGTGATTTCCCCCCTTTTTAGGTGAAATCGTGCATTTTTTGACTGGTCGAGTATGTACTTCGACTAGTCGAAAAATCACAAAATTTTTATTTTTATTTTAATATCATTTTACACATTTAATAACAATAAACAAAAAAAATGCATAAAAAGAAACAAGATAATTATTTAGCAATCCACAAACCAATATCATGTTTTAAGTTAGAAAATCTAGTTTTGTCAAGTAGCTTGGTCAGTATGTCTTCAAGCATGATGGACTTGTCTTCAACCAATTCTCGAATATAATGGTATCATATATCGATATGTTTCATACAAGAATGTTGGATTGGATTTTTTGAGATATTAATTGTGCTTGAATTATCGCAATATAAAGTCATTATATCTTACGTAATTCCATAATCAGTTATCATTCTTTTCATCCAAACTAGCTGAGTGCAAGAATTTCCTACTGCAATGTATTCATCTTCAGCTATGGAGAGAGATCTGAATTTTATTTTTTGCTGAGCCAAGATACTAAGCAGTTTCCTACTAGAAACATCCACCACTAGTAGATTTTCTATCATTAATATTTCCTACCCAGTCTTCATCATTATATCCGGCAATTTGTATAAACGTATCATACGAATACCATAGTCCTAAGTTCGCAGAACTAGCGACAACCTTACTCAAGGGTACGATTACTCTCTTCTCATCATTTACACACACCTTATTCAACTTAGACACATCCAATTCATTCATATCATCATCACTCGTAAACACGTTGGGGTTAGAGCCAAAAAGGGTAGTAGAAGAGTTATCAGTAGCCACAGCATTAGAAGAGCATTCTAACCTAAGCCTTATCTGCAAGGATTGCCTGGTGATGATTGGAGATCACATCTTACCCGCCGATTGATTTGTTATGAAGATGTCAAAGCCGAAAGTTATTTTGGGTATGGATTGGATGGCCACATATCATGCCTCATTATATTATTTTGAAAGGACAATCACCTTCTCCATAATCAGCCAGCCACAGTTTCGGTTCAGGATTCTACCAGCAAAGCAGATAGGGACATCCTTGGCCTACCTAGTAGAAGAAGAAAGGACCCTAAGGATTGAGGAGATCCCAATCGTATGTGAGTATCTCGACGTCTTTCAGGACATCCCAGGCCTACCTCCTCAAAGGGCAGTGGATTTCTGTATTGACGTGATGCCAGGTACCTCACCCATTCGTATGACACCCATGAAGTTAGAAGAATTGAAGAAGTGGTTGGAGGAACTTTAGGCTTTGGGCTTTATTCGCCCAAGTAGTTCTCCTTGGGGAGCGCCGGTCCTATTCGTTAAAAAGAAGGACGGGTCGTTGAGACATTGTGTGAATTACAGGGAGCTAAATAAAGTGACCATCAAGAATAAGTATCCATTACCAAGGATTGACGATCTGTTCGATCAACTTAGCGAGGTGCAGTTCTTCTCGAAGATTGACCTACGTTCTGGATACCATCAAGTTCGAGTTGGAGAGGAGGACATCCCTAAGATGGCTTTTCACACCAGATATGGCCACTTCAAGTTCTTAGTCATGTCCTTCGGATTGACGAACGCCCCAGCCATATTTATGCAATTGATGAATGAGGTATTTTGCCCTTATCTCGATCAGTTTGTGGTAGTATTCATAGACAATATTCTGATATATTCGCGTACCCGGGAGGAGCATGAGCATCATCTACGAACTGCTCTGCAGACGCTTTGCGATCATCAATTATATGTCAAATTGGAGAAGTGTGAATTTTAGCAGGAAAAAGTGAAGTTTCTTGGCCACGTCATTATTAGAGAAGTAGTGGCCGTAGATCCGGCTAAAGTCGAGGCTGTGCTTAAGTGGCAGTAACCCACTTATGTCACGAAAATTCAGAGCTTTCTAGGTCTAGTGAGATACTATGGACGGTTTATTCGAGGGTTTTCTCGTATAGCGGTAGCACTGACACGACTGATCCATAAAGGATCACCTTTTAATTGGAGTGAAGCCTATGAGAAGGCATTTGCGGAGTTAAAAGATAAGTTGACAACAACAACAGTTCTCACCCTTCCATCTAGAAATGAAGGGTTCGTAGTATACACAGATGCCTCACAGGTTAGATTGGGTTGTGTGCTGATGCAACATGACAAAGTTATAGCATACGCTTCTCGATTATTGAAGGCCTATGAGAAGAATTACCCCACGCATGACTTAGAGTTGGCCGTGGTAGTATTTGCAGTGAAGATATAGTGACATTATCTATACGGGGTCAGATTTCAGTTGTTAACAGACCACAAGAGCCTTAAATATTTATTCTCTCAGAAGGATCTTAATCTGCGGCAGAGAAGGTGGTTAGAGTTGTTAAAGGATTATGATTTTTCTCTTCAATACCACCCAGGTAAGGCCAATGTTTTAGCTGATGCCCTCAGTCATCTGCCACGAGGAATTATTTCTCACCTTATGGTTCGACAGTGGAAAATGTTAGAAGAAATAAGGGACTTTGATTTCGAGTGGAGCTTATAGTCAGCTACTATGCATCTTGCAAGCTTATCCATTCAACCATCACTTATATCCCGAGTCGTTGAGGTGCAACAGGCTAACCCAGTGATCATCAATCGCTATAAGGAAATGACTGATGATGGTTCGTCCAAGTGGCAGGTCGGTGTAAATGGTGGACTTCGCTATAAAGGGTGACTGTATGTACCGGAAGATGCGGAGCTGAGGCAAGAAATATTAACTAACGCACGCCGGTCCAAATTCACGATCCACACAGGCAACACAAAGATGTACCGCGATGTTAAAAGACAATATTAGTGGCCAGGGATGAAGCGTCACATTGCTGAATTTGTCACCCATTGCGATACATGTAAAAGGGTCAAGGCAGAGCATCAACGACCCTCTGACACCTTGCAACAACTAGAGATTCCTCAGTGGAAGTGGGAGCACGTTACAATGGATTTCATTATGGGATTGCCACAGACTCCTCAAGGTCATGATGCCATCTAGGTCAGCATTGATCGATTGACGAAGTCAGCACATTTCCTACCTATACATGCTACCTACTCCATGGACCGACTTGCTCAGTTATTTGTTAGTGAGATTGTCAAACTGCATGGAGTGTCAATATCAATAGTATCTAACCATCACCCGAGGTTCACATCACAATTCTGGAAAAGCTTTTAGTGAGCCTTGGGAGTAACTCTGAAGTATAATATCACTTGCCACCCCCAGACAGATGGGCAGACTGAGAGAGTCAATCAGATTCTAAAGGATATGCTTAGAGCATGTGTGCTGGATTTCCAAGGTAGCTCGGATAATCATTTGTCATTGGCCAAATTTGCATATAATAATAGTTATCAGGCAACCATCAGTATGGCTCCGTATGAGGCCTTGTATGACCGACCTTGTAGGTCACCCAGTTGTTGGACAAAAGTCAAAGAGCGGAGTTTGCTCAGGCCTGAAATCGTTCTGTAAAGTTCGGAAAAGATAGAGCTTATTAGAAAGAGTATGCGCACTGCTTAAAGCTGACAGAAGAGTTATGTTGATCGTCGGCGTAGGGAATTGGAATTTACTATCAGAGATTATGTCTACGTCAATGTCTCACCCATGAAGGGCGTATTTCTATTTGGCAAACAAGGAAAGCTCGCCCCGTGATATATAGGTCCCTTTGAGATAGTAGAGCGGATTGGCCAAGTGGCATATCGACTAGCCTTGCCTCCCCAGCTGTCAGGTGTTCACAATGTATTTCATGTATCCATGTTGAGGAGGTGTGAGCCGAAGACAGAACATTATCAACTGGCAACTGATCGAAATCTGTGAGGACGTGTCATATATAGAACATTCGATTCGCATCTTGGATCAAAAGGAGCAGGTCATGAGGACAAAGACGATTCCATTAGTGAAGGTTCAGTGGGGACACCATAACGAAGCAGAGGCCTTGTGGGAACGTGAGGAGGACACTTGAAAGAAATATCCCTATTTGTTTTAATGAGCTTTATAAACACTGTAAAAACATCACTGATGTATATCCTTTTTGCAATAAAAAAGGTTTTCTGTCATTTCACTTTTTCGATCATGAAGCCTGCATTTTATCCAATATAGTAGAAATTTCAAAGATAAAATTTTTATAAGGAGAGAAGAATTGTAATACCCGATCCAGCCTATAAGTATGGCCAATTAGTTAGTAAATGAGACTCACCTTCTGAAATAAAACTCGGTAATGCTTGCTTGTACAATTCAAATACTCAAAAGAACCCCTTATAGTACACCCCTCATAATGCGACTGTATATAACTGAAACCGATACCATGATGACCACCCTGACCATTCCATACCATTTTCTATGCCTATGTGCATGATGATTAAGGCTCTTGGCCAGACCTGGATCGGTTGTGCATAGTACACACCCGACTGACCGGAACCCCAAGACTTCGAAACCGATTTCATATCGACCGTCCCATCGCCGCGATCGCGTAGGTACCACCCGTGCGTCTGTACAACGCTCCGTTAGTGAGATACACCGTGAAGTATCGTTAGTATATCATGTGCACATGGCGTCATATACTCAATTCCACACATGTGCACAACACATGTCATGCACACATGGGTGATAAAACCTCTACCTATGTGTGTGATGTCACCCTCACATGCCATCCCTCTCTCATGTGCCCCCCAAAGTCAACTTCTCTCCATACCATACCTTATGCATGACATCATCACACCATGCCATCCCATGCCCCTTTAATCCACCATTAATTCCTAATAATGCATAAATTCTCATAATCCTAGCCTAAGCTAACATTAATCACATTAGCTTAATTTAACCAAAATTTTATCCATTTCTCTACAAATACCCCTCCATCCCTTAGCATTTTCACCAATTTCGTACCATAAGAGAGAGAGAGGAGTGATCTTGGTGGGCCATTAATCCCATCCCTTCCATCCATCTCAACCATCCATCCCATTAATTCCATCCCTTTCATCCATCTCAACCATCCATCTAGTTCATCAAGGTGAGTACACCCCCTCTCACTTGTCTTTGGAATGTTTTATTTACTTTGGAGTGTGATGTTAAAGTGATGATGATGATTTAGGACCCAGTGATGGTAGGGCCCATTTTGATATATGGTTACACACATATAGATGACGAGGTGAAATAAATATTAGCTTGATCTAAAGCTTGTGTGGGACTCACGAGCTGTGGGCCCACCATGATGTATACTAACCATCATACCTGTGTATATGGTCACATGGATGTGGATGAAGAGAAAACGTAAATATCAGCTTAGTCAGCAAGACATGGCCCCACTATGAGCCATTGTGATGTTTATACACAATCTAACCGTATAGATTATGGACCCCTCTAACTAGACATTCACTCTCTCACACACTCTCACACACGTGCATAATATATATATATATATATATAAGGAAAACAAACGCTGCTACTACCAAAGTCTAGAGGATGCTGCAGCAAGGCAGCGTCCTTGCTCCATGACATACGGGGAGGGGTTGTGGGACCATAATAGGCCCCACCATGATGTATGTATCTGATCCACACTGTCCATATAATTTCCCAAATCATTTTAGGCATTGAACAAAAAAATGAAGCCAATCTAAATCTCTGGTAGGCCACATCATCAAAAAATCACTTTAATAGTAATATTTACTATCAAAACTGTTAGGGCTCACTGTGGTGTTTTTATACACTGAAATATATCGAATATTGGGCTCGTTATATCTGTCACGAGCCTAGGAACCTTGTAGATGGAGTTGATTGTCCTGATGTAGACCCCACCTATGAAAAACTATTGAAAAACAAAAAATAAAAAATAGAATAAAAATAACTGCTGACGTTGTTGCTGCCAGCATCGAGAGGATGCTACAACAAGCAGCGTCCTACTGCTTGGAATGAGGCAAGGATGGTGGGTCGACCACAGGCCCTACCATGATGTATGTTGAACATCAACACCATCCATTTGATGGGTCCCCTTTAAAAATTGGGTTACCCCAAAAAGCAACCATACACTGAACTCAGGTGGCCCACACCATCCAAAATCATGTGAACACTTGTTAAAATATATAAAAGCATTCGTTGGGCCCACCTAAAATTTGGATGCATCTGAAACTTGGACTGACCCCTTAACTAAGTGGGACACACACAATGGATGGGTTGGATTCATGAACCACATCTTAGTGGACCCATCAAATGATTAAGAATGTTTTAATGAAGGGTGACCCTCTCAACCTTTGTATGTGGTGTGGCCAACATAAGTCACTGATTGACTTGGTTTTTAAACCCCAGGCCCACCATGGAATGGTGCATCTAACTAATAGGGCAGATGTTAGACATGCATCATGCTGGGCCCACACAATTATCTAACTGATTGGGGTAGATGTTCGACACGCATCACGCTGGGCCCACACAGTTGTTTAACTAATGGGGTAGGCGTTCAACACGCATCACGCTTGAAAAGGCCAAGCAAAGAGTCCTAGAGGGGGGGGGGGAGGGGGCGGGGGGGATGGGGTGGTGAATAGGACTATGCCAAATTAAAAAATTAAATGCGAAATTTAAATAAATATAAATAAAGATAGCACTTAAAAAATCCCACAATGCATAAATGAATAACAACCTCAAATTTACAAGTATTGAGAGGTTGATACAGATGTTATTCTAAGGACAACCTTACACCAAAAAGCAATGGCTTATGGTAGGACAATCTGATTCCTAGAACGGTCTGTGTATCAAAATCTCAAATTGATACAGAGGAATAAAGAATAAAATAGCAAAGAAAGAAACTAAGCTATTATAATATTCCCACACTTGCATAAAAAGGTTTACAACATTCTCCACATATACATAAAGGAAAATTACAACATCCACACAAGGCCACAATCAATCATCACCATAAGGCCAGAAATTATAGTGGTTCGCTTGTGTCTACACCAACTATTTAGAAAATGGCCACACAACTACTCCACTCCCAATATCCTCACACAGTGGATATTAGCATTCACTATGAAATAGGTTTTTCAAGGTTCACTTAAAACCCTCACAATTGTCTTTCAAGTGGGTTTACACAATTCAAAAAACCCCACACTATGAGTTTTCTGGATCACCTCAGACAAACCAAAAGAAAGAGATTTTTCTAGCACAATCTCAAAGAAACCAAATGAATAATTGATTTACAAAACAATAAAATACTTATCTAGATATTCTCCTTTGATGCAGCCCGATAGAACCAATTTGAAGTAGAAGTTCAATGTTCACACTCACTTATGAAAAGGTTCTAAGTTCTAAATGATTTTTAGATTAAATCACGTTGGGTTAGCTTGATTTGATTTTGATTCCAAGAAATGGGAAAACTTCAATCCCTTCTTCAAATAAGATTGGAATATAGAATACAAAATCAAATACAAACAAAGCTAATTAAAGAGAATATTAAATGAGCACTAAATAGCTTAAGAATATCACTAACTTATCTCTCAGAGCGGTGTCTTGATTTTGGTTGAATTAGATATCAAACTTTAAAAATCGTGCTCTATTTACAAGTGCAGAAACTGCTTACTCGACTGGCCCCGAGGTTAGCTCGATTGGTCAAAGGACCAAGAAACTTTTAAAATTTTGGGAGCGATAAGATCAGGCCGTTCCATGACTAGTCGAAGGGCCTACTCGACCGGTCGAGTTGCCTCC
Organism: Magnolia sinica; assembly: GCF_029962835.1. Taxonomy (NCBI): domain Eukaryota; kingdom Viridiplantae; phylum Streptophyta; class Magnoliopsida; order Magnoliales; family Magnoliaceae; genus Magnolia; species Magnolia sinica. Next base: position 39,725,585 of record NC_080587.1, on the reverse strand, counting down.
ACGACGGTCGAGTCATGTCCACGACGGTCATGTGGGACCCAATTTAGTTGTTGAACTTTAAGTCGAGCCTGCTCGACTGGTCGAGCAGTCTCCAGGACTAGTCGAGGCAATAATAGAAAATTCCAAAAATTAGTAACAAACCTTGGATTGGTCGAGGAATTTCTTGGACTAGTCGAGCTAGTACTAGGACTAGTCGAACATAGACTAATACTAGTCGAGAAACAGCCTATACACTTATAAAGTGATCCAATTAAAGTATGCAATCAATATGACCTAACCTATGGTCAATCTAGGGTCATTCATACCTTATAAGCGATGTCAGAACATTGAAACATCTTTTGCTTCGGTTGATAGTTAATCGTGAAATACTTGAAGCTTGACATCTTGAAGTATATTGAAGCTTGCACTTTGAAGCTTGAACTTGAAGTACTTGACTTGTATTTCATCTTAAGCTTTGAGGCTCAAAGTAAAGAACTTTGTCTTGACATTGATGAAGCTTTGAAACCTTTAACTATTGAAACTTGAAAGATTGAACTAACACTTGGTGTTGTACTTGAACTTAAACTTGTCTATCTCTTGATCTTGTATTTGAAGTTCTTGAGGTAAAGACCTTTGTTCTTATACATGAGATGCATGATCTTGAATGTGTAGATGAGCTACACAAGACATAGATTCCAAGCGATTTTGGCACTACAAAATTTAACAATCATAGGAGTTAGAAAACATATCACTTACAATCTCCCCTTTTGTCAAATTTATGACAAAACACACTTCAATAAGATAAGTATAACACGCACAATAAAGAATCATGCACCAGTTACAGCTTGGTTAAAGAATCATGCACCGGTTATAAAAAGGTTAAAGAAATATGCATTATGCATCAATACAACCATACTCCCCCAACAATACTTCCCCTTACTTACTCCCCTTTACAAAAAAATAATGGCTCTACCTATCCACAAACCACATATCACAAGTATGATAAAATTCTCCCCCTTTTTGTCACAATATGACAAAGGAAGGAACCAATAAAATGATAATGGAAGTAAATAAATAAGAGGGAGTAAAAGAAGAGAAATGAGGAATAAGAGAATAAATGAACAAGATAGTCAAGATAACTAAATTCATAAGTGAACATGTACAACCACATAAAACAGAAGAAGTTCAAGTATCCTAAAAGGTATTACAAACCACATATGCAAATACTAATCTGAACCCAACGAAGGAGCAGGTATAGAAGGATCAATTTGATGAAGTCCCTTATTAATCCGCTTCAGATACTTGCGCATATATTTAAATTGCATTTCATGAGACACATTCATACCTTCAACCTTCTCCTCAAGTGAGTGCAAACGCGCATCAAAGTCAGATGGCTGATAGTTAGGATCAGCAGTAAAATCGGATTCGATTTCATCAAAGAGGTCATCCATATTCACATCATCTGGAGGCAAACCACCCTCCTCTTCATTGGTAGCTGTAGCTCCACCAACACCCACATCAACCTAGCCTGGGGCTAACTTTAAATTCATCTTGTTAATGTTAGTGTTGTTGAAAGGTAGTTGGGTGATGGGAGCCTCTCCAATAGGCATAGCCACTAAACTATGGGTGGCTAATACAGTCATAAGATGAACGAAGGGTATGTCACTGTGACCTGGATGGAGATGGAATTGAATGATGCTATGACAAATTAGAGAAGGAAGACATACAAAGGTTCCAGAAATGATGGAATGAAGAATATGAACCATAAACATAGTAAGTTTGGTTTTGTTACCAGATCGAGGATAGACATTTGAATTGAGAATCCAATGAAGGATTCTGTATCTAGGTAACAAAAACTTGGAGGCAAGTACATTTCTAGTATTCCATTTCACATTTATATTGCATAAATCTCTAGTGAGCATTCACTTTTCAGTTTCAGATGGTTTTGCGACTAGAGTGCTAATGGGAATACCTTCGTTATTAACAGGTATATCCATTAATCTAGAGATAAGATGATGGTCCACATCAATTAGACCTTCTCTGGTTGCAATAGTAAATGTTAGATTTTCAACAGAAAAATTAGAAATGCAAGCATACATAGCTTGCGCAAGGGAGCGGTATGCTGGTCCACCCCAGTGTAGTGTGTTATCCCATCCTACATATTGAAGGAGAGAAACAATATCAAATGGTGCCACGTGAACAAGATTGACAGTTCGTTCTACTATTACAATGCGTAATCGAATATCTCGCACATAATTGGGATGATCCTCGGGCAACCGAAGGTAGCGCACCGTGATAGGAGCCGAACGAGATGTTGAGGGACCACGGGATCCTTTCTTCTTGATTCTACCTTCCATTTGTAATAAATAAAGCAAGGAATAAAGAGATTCCAAAAGAGGTAAAGTGGGTTTCCAATAGATCAGATTTTTTTAGAAGAAAACTCCAAAAACTAACATAAATCAAGAAAGAAACCACACAAATGATGAAAAGGAAGTACAAAGGACTTGAATCTACAAGAAAAATGAAAAAAATGCACTAACCATGGAGGAATCGAAGATGGGTTCGACCGGTCGAGGTAGGGCTCGTTGGAGAAGACAATCCAAATGAAGAAAAAGTGATTTTTCCTCAAATAAAAGGTCAAACCCGCGGTTCACAACTGGTCAAGTGCATGCTCGACCGTATGTACTCGACTGGTCGTGCACAACCCAAAATGAGCAATTTTTCATAAATTTTGAAATTTAAAATTTTAAAATAACAAATATATACATTATGATACAGAAATACACGAATCAACAATTCATATTGCACATACCAAGATCAAATTTCAATTTAGCAAACCTACTTTTGTCGATCGATTTTGTGAATATGTCTGCAAGTTGAGTCTCGGTCGGAATATATTCCAAAGAAATAGTCTTTTCTTCCACTAGTTCATGAATGTAGTGATATCTAATGTCAATATGCTTAGTTCGTGAATGCTGGATTGGATTTTTAGAGATATTAATTGCACTGGAATTATCACAATATAAAACCATAGAATCTTGTGCAATTCCGTAATCGCGTAGCATTCTTTTCATCCACACAAGCTGAGTACATGCATTACCTGCTGCAATGTATTCAGCCTCAGTAGTTGAGAGTGATATAAAACTTTGTTTCTTACTTAACCAAGAAACTAAACAGTTCCGTACATAGAAACAACCACCACTGGTTGATTTTTGATCATCAATGTTACCAGCCCGATCAACATCCGTGTAACCAGCTAATTGCACACTAGTATCATGTGGATACCAGAGACCAAGATTAGCTGAACTAGCAACATATCGCAAAATGCGCTTAACAATAATTAGGTGTGACTCTTTAGGGTCAGATTGATATCTAGCGCAAATTCCTACGCTAAATGCATTATCAGGTCGACTCGCAGTTAAATAAAGCAAACTACCTATCATACTGCGATATAACTTAGGATCCACACTCTTACCTGTAGAGTCTTTTGAGAGTTTTAAAGTCGTACTCATTGGAGTATCAAAATTTTTCCCACTCTTAAATCTGAACTTTTTAACTAAGTTCAAAGCATATTTGGTTTGAGAAATAAAGAAACCATCAGGTAGCTGTTTGACTTGCAACCCTAGGAAATAATTCAATTCTCCAACCATGCTCATTTCAAATTTAGACTTGATAAGATCTGCAAACTCAACAGTCATGTTAGCACAAGTAGATCCATAGATAATATCATCAACATATATTTGTACTATTAGTATGTGATCATTATGTTTCTTTACAAACAATGTCTTATCAACACTTCCCATTATAAAGTTGTGACTAAGTAGAAACTGCATTTAGTGGCCCCACCTTGGTGTATGTCTTCTCTACACCAACCATGCATTTAGTGGCCCACCTAAGCCAGGCCCACCTTGTACATGTGTTAGGCCCAGACCATCCAGCGTCCAGGGACGCTGGACGTGGAATGAAAATACAAATATTAGCTAGATTCAAAGCTTTTTGGGAAGGGCCACTCTTACAAGCCCCACCTTGATGCATTGGTCTAATCCACTCCGTCCATCCTATTCTCTAGATCATTTTAGCCGTTGAGCCGAAAAATGAAGCCAATTCGATTTTTCTGGTAGGCCATAGCATTGAAAACAGTAGTTTTTACTATTAAAACCCACTTTGACATTTCTACATGCCAAAACGTACCAGATATTGGGCTTGATGGGTCTGTCTTGGGCCATAAAACCCAATGGTTGGGTTGGATTTTACTGATGTGGACCCCACCTGTGGAAAACCACAGAAAAATGCTTTTAAAAAAAAAGGTGCAACGCCTACTGCTGCGACGCTGCAGCAAGACGGTGCTGCTCAGGCGGACGGGCCAGGGACCACGGTCCCAGCCATGGGCCCCACCATGATGTGTGATGTACATCCACACCTTGCATTGGGTGGGCCCCCTTTTTGGCTGTGGGCCACCCCTAAAATCAGCCCTATCTGGAACTCATCTGGCCCACCTGGTAGGAAACAGTGGTGAATTTCATGTTTGCCATTGAAACCCTTTCTAGGTCACGGAAGTTTTGAATCATTTTGAAATTTGTTTTTACTTTCCATCCAGGTCCGTGTGACCTTACCAACGGGTTGGATTGCAAATAAACATTATGGTGGGCCCCACGTGGAAACCACAATGATGTATATGTTTTATTCACACTATCCACAGCAGTTGATGGTGGAAACCACCATGATTTATGTGTTTTATTCACACCATCCAGGACCCACCATGATGTATGTGTTGCATCCAAACCGTCTAACCACTTTGAAAGCTCATTCATGGCATGAGCTAAAGAATGAGTCATATCTAAAGTTCAAGTGTACCCCACTATTTAAAATAATGGACAGTGACCTCCACCATTCAAACTTCTTAAGAGCCATAGTAGTTTCCACTCATCTTTGGGTATGGCCCATTTGATATGCATGGGGCCCAATTGGTGTGGTCCATTTGATATATATATAGCCCACGTGATGTGGCCCATTTGCCATATGAGGGCCCATTGTGATGTATTCAAAGGCCCATGGGATATGGCCCATTATAGTGTACATAAGGCCCATTGATGCGGCCCATTTCATGTACTGAGGCCCACGGGTTGAGGCCCAATAAGATGTATATAGGTCCATTGCAATGTGTGATTTCACCGTGGTATATATAATGATGTTTATGGCAGGTCGTGCCTTGGGAACAATGTTGGTTTAACGTCCACATTGTAAGAATAATGTTGGTTAAATGTCCTCATTATAACTCTCCCTAGGGCCCATTGATAGGCCCGTACATGTTGTGTGTAGGCCGTCTAGGCCCATCTGTGTTGTAAGGATAGTTCATTACTTTATAACATGCTTAGTACAATTTCATGATTCATGCCCATACGCATCATATGTATGCTTAATATGAGGAATGTTTGATCATAGCATAAGCCGTTGGGCTGAGACATTTACAAGACTCCTTATGAGATGGAGTGCCCTACATGATCGGGTGGTATGCGCGAGATTGCTGCATAATTGTACGGTGTGACTCATGCATCTCGCATATGTGTGACTTAATCATTATACGCCCTAGCGACATCAGGGTCATGGCTCCACAGGCACATCGTGGATGGCCATATCAGATATCGAAAATACTTGGTTCTAACACTGTGGGCACTTAGGATGTCCTTGGGTGAAAATCCCAGAACCTTTTTGATATCAAGAGCTGCTCCAACATCTAGACCGAGTGGATACACGAGTACCCAAGTACTGAATAGCAGTAGGCCTCGTCTCCCACTCTGTCTGGTTGGTTAGAAGGGGGTATGGCCTTATCCGCCCGAGTGAGGGGGATATAAGCTAGGCTGAGTTTGACCAGCTCACAAATGAGTCCACTATCGACGAGCCGGGTAAATATTGGAAGACTACTGGTCAGGCGGATAGTGAGGTCTATTTCGCTCGCTGGGCTGTGCGGCTAGGGAGGCAGCAGTCAGTGTGGAGTGTATTAGACCTCGGTGATATCCCAGAGAGAAACTGTACTGATATGTGTACTTGATGAGTATTGGCATGCTTGTTTTGCATCTCACCTATGACATTTGGCTACATAAGCCTCACATCGCATGGCCTTGGTATGGCCGATAACATTCATGCCTTGCATCACATAACTTTGGTACATCTGATAGCATTCATGGATGTCACGCCCCAAACCCGGAAATCGGATTCATAGAAATCCCGATTGCCGAATCTGGTGCCGACAGCCTCCGTAGTACCCCATTCTCGGATCCTAGCGTTCACACGCCAGATTCCGATCCTGGGATCCTACAAGGAGGATTTTTTTTTTTGCCAATGTACATTTATCTCGTAATAAGCATAGCCACAAGTATACCCAAATCATAAAGGCAACATCATCATCACATATCCACTAATATAATCATTTGAATACAATGCTGAAAGGGAAATACATATATCGAAATCAAAGCTTCAGAATACAACTGCACGCTCCAAGCTCAACGCTGCTGCAACCTAAAAACACCTGCACGCATCTATCGTGCATAAGCTTATAGAAAGCTTAGAAGGTGGTGTAAGTGTGTGCACAAGGTAAGTGCCAAGTATTCGATACAATGCCATTATCATACAAACTGGAAGTACTGGTAATCCATAAACCGTACAATATCGGAATAAGCAAAGATACTAGCAAGATCATGAATTATCTGAGTAAACAGAAATACTCACAAGATCATAGATCATACGATAACAGAGTAAGCGGAAATATGAACAAGTCCATGAGCCAATCGATATATACGCAATATATAACAGCTACGCAAACGAGGAGTCATAAAGAGCCAAATATCAAATGTAGAGGATGCAATACAATATACATTTCTGATGAGTAACACAAATAGCATCAGTTGTACCTAGACCATATAACCATATAAATGCAATTGGGTATATAATTCCTTATGTGTTCACAAATACGTCAGCCATATCTAAACCATATAAATGTAGAAACACAGTAACCCAAGATGTCATATGCCGCGGATGTAATGCAATATGCGGTGCGGATGGAATGACCATACTGGAGTGTGAAGTCGGGATGGTAGTACGTAGTATCGCAGGCTATGGGGTCCATCACAAGAGACTTCTATCCAAACCAGTCCCATACCTAAATTTGGATAGTCAGAATCAATGTGGTAGACTCCTGATCTCAGGTTAGTCGCGCGCCCCAACCGAAATCCTGGCCATTGCGAAGGCACACGTATCAACTAGTTGCTTACCACCAACCCGAGTAGATAGTGAATGAATGAATGCATGAATGAGTATGCAACTCCTACTCACTAAATCCACATATCAGTACAATTCATCTCTAGGATCATCTTGGGGTTTAGTATACTCCAAATGGCACTGCCACTCTCCTAACTGCACAGTCCAAGTGAGCGTAAGAAACCTCACTATCTACCTAGCCAATAGTCTGCCAATACCTATCTGGCACATCGATAGCGGACCCATTCATGAGCTGGTCAAACTCAGCCTAGTATTGCCCCCTACCCTTGGGCTGGTAAGGCCACACCCCCTCCCAACCGACCACGACACAGTGGGAAACGAGGCCTCCTGGTATTCGGCACTCGGGCGCTCATGTATCCACTCGGTCTCCTGGCCACGGAGGTTTAGGGATTTTCACCCAGGGACATCTATGGCGCCCGTATGCTAGAACCAAACATTTCCGGTGTCCTATTTGGCCATCCACGATATGCCTGTGGAGGCTACGACCCTGATGTCGCTAGGGCATATAGTAATCATAATGCGAGATGCATGAGTCATACAATCCAGTCATGCATCAGTCCTGCACATACCGCATGCTCATGTGAGATAACCTCCACCTATCAGGGAGTCTCATAACAACATGCTCAATGACATATGCAATGATCAACCACCTCTCATAACAAACATGCAGATGATGCGTATGGGCATGTATCATGATGCTATGCTGTCACATACTCATAACTGGTATCCACAACCAGCATCGATAATCGACCTCGACCATGTGGACACTTAACCAACATTGCCCCCAAGGAATGGCCTCCATAGAGTCAAACATATAATGGGCCCACGGCCTCACACAAGGGCCTAATATACAACACAATGGGTCTTACTCAAAGGCCACATATACACAACAGGTGGACCCTGCTCATGGGTCTAATACATATCACAATGGGCCTTGCCCATGGGCCATGAATACATCACAATGGGCCTTGCCCATAGGCCTCAAACACAGGACATGTGGGCCCTACACATGGGTCTTGAATTCATTAAATGGACCATGCATCATAGGCTTAATACATATCACAATGGCCCTCAACTACGGGTCACATATACACAACAGGTCTCGACAATCGGCCATGGCAATCGAATTCGATACTCAGAATCGGCCTCGACAATCGGAACCGGCCAATACAATCGACCTCGACAAATCGACACCGATAATCTACATCGATAATTAGCACCGACAATCAGCTTCGATAATCAACACCGACGACCGGTCACATAGACAAGACTGGGTCCATAGATGAACATCTGATCAATCATAATATAAAGATCAGCCCTCGACCATGGTTATATCAAATCTGGTAGCATGGAGCCATCCGTCCATGGTAAATGGGGCCCACTTATTTGGGTTAACCCACTAAGAGAATGATGAGAATGGGCCTGATAAGGCTTAAGGAAGGGTCACAATGTGGACATCCAACCATCACTGCCTAGCAATGTGGACATTTAACCAACATTGCTCCCAAGGAGTGGTCCACATAGAGTCAAACATAAGATGGGCCCAAATATCCAACAAGTAGGCCTCAAATAGTCATCACAGGTGAGCCTTACACATACAGCACGTGGACCTACACATCACGGTGGGTCGATACATTGGGCCGCACGCCACACCAATGGGCCTCAATTCAACAAGTGGGCCGCATCAATGAGCCAGAAATACATCTCAATGGGCCTCATCACAAGAGTAGGAATATTTCACAATGGCCTCACTAAATGGGTCGGAAACACATCTCAATGGGCCACGACGTATGGGCCGAGTATATATCACAATGGGCCACGACCCATGGGCCGCAACCCGTGGGCCTCAAATACAAGTGGGCCACATTAATGGGGCCCATATATAAACCTCAGGTGGGCTCTGCTCATGGGCTTCAAATACATAATATGTGGGCCCTACCCATGGGTCTTATACACATCAAATGGGTCACGCGTCATGGGCCTAATACATGTCACAATAGGCCTTGCATCAATGGGCCGCCCTAATGGGCCTCGTACACATCAAGTGGGTTGTATCAAATAGGCAGCACTAATGGGCCTCGACCCATGGGCCCTGATATATATATCATAATGGGGTGCCTGCCCTGGATGGCGTGGATAAAGATACATCAAAGTGGGCCTGACAAATGGGCCACAACATACATCAAAGTAGGCCTCATAACATGGTCATACATACATCAAATTGGCCACATCAATGGGCCCCATGTATGTTAAATGGGCCACACTCAATATAAGTGGTGATAATGATTTCCACTACTAAAATTTTCAAGGTCCGCCATAACATTTATTTCCCATCTAATCTAATCATAGGGTCTCAAGATTTCAAAGATAGTCGCTCAATCCTCACCGTGCACTATGGTCCACTTGATAAGTAAATCTGACTTATTTTCGTCCCAAACCTAAAAAAAAGGATCATTTTCCAAAAATGGTTGGACGGTTGGATGAAACACATGCATCATAGTGGGTCCCATAGGGATGGAAGGAATAGATAAGTCACATGTTCCATGATGGAGGTCCACAGTTGTGGACACAACACATACATAAATAAGTCTTAAGTAAGACCCACCAAAATGTTTATTTTCCACCCAACCTAGGGCCCAACATACTGTCCATCCAAAATGAGGCCAACATGATGTTTATCTTCCATCCAAACTAGTCATAGGGTCACATGGGCCTAGGGCCCACTGTAATATTTATTTATCATCCAACTTGGGCCACTATAACATCTATTTGCATCCAACCTGTTGATAAGGTCTTATAGACCTGGGGCCCACCAAAATGTTTATTTCCATTCAAACCTGTTGATAAGGTCATACAGACCTGGGGCCCACTACAATATTTATTTATTTATTTATTTATTTTTATTATTATTATTATTTTTTTTTTTAACCTTGTGATAGGGTCACATGATCATGGGACCCACTGGAATGATTACTTGCATCCAATCTGTTGATAAAGTCGCATGGGCCAGGGGCCCACTGCAATGTTTACTTACCATACAACCAGTTTATAAGGTCACGTGGGCCTTTGGCCCACTGTAATATTCATTTGTCCACCAAATTTATTTTTTTTTGGTATGGTTATATGGTCCTGGGGGTCCACCATGATGTAGTTCACAAATCCAACCCACTCATTGTGTGTGTCCCACCAATTTAAGGGTCCAAACCGAGTTTCAGGTGGATCCAAGCTGCATGTGGACCCCAGCAGTTGATTCCATGTGACTTGGTAGACCACTGCATGAAAGGTGATGGTGTGGGCCATCCGAGAACTTTTTATGACTAATTTTTGGAACCAACGCATCATAAAAGGGGACCTATTAAATGAACGGCATGGATGTAGAACATACATCATGGTAGATCCACAATTGAGGCCAAGGGGGCCCTCCCTATTTCACGATGGACGTCCAGACCCTTCTGGACGTCAAAGCATATTGATTGCTATTATTAAATTATTATTTTTTATACTAGATGGGGCCCACATTAATCAGATCCACTCCGTCCATTATAGGTGTCCCATATAATTAGGGGTCCAAACCAAGTTTCAATCACATCCAAAACTCAAGGAGGCCCCACCAGATGATTTTATATTTTTAGGCATATTATCACATGATTTTAGATGGTATGGCCCACCTGAGTTCCGTATACTATTGGGATGGACGGCTGGTCCATGGGGACCCATCAAATGCACGGTTTCGATGTTCAAAATGCATCACGTGGGGCCCACGGCTGGAGCCGTGAGGTCCAGCCAGGCCGTCCGCCCGCCCATGCAGTCTTCTGACAGCAGCAGCGTTGCTGCCTTATGATTCTGTGTTTTTTTTTTTTTTTTCTAAATCCAATTTTTCTAGGGAATTTCTTAGGTGGGGCCCTCATCAGGAAAATATATCCTGACCATTGCATCTCACGGCTCAATATTGACCAAACAAGACCAATATTGAGTATTTTTCAGCATGTAGAATCGTTGGGTGAGTTTTCAACGGTAAAAATTACCATTTCCTACAGTATGGCCCGCTTGATTGTCAGATTAGCCTCATCTTTTGGCTCAACGCCTAAAATGAGATGAGAAGTGAAATGGGCGGCGTGGATTTTATACATACATCAAGGTGGGGCCTGCATGAGCAGCCCACCTCCAAATACTATTCTTCTTCCTCTCCTTTGCTTATTAGTACACCACCATTTCAGTGCACGCACACCACTTTAGCCACTCCCTGTCCAGCGTCCCTTGGACGTTGGACAGCATAGGTATAACACAATCATCATAGTGGGTCCTACGTGTAGGTGGTCCACGTGTCACCAAGGTGGGTCCCACATGAACATGGCCCACCATATTTAAATCAACTTGATATTTGTGTGTTTCCATCACTATAAAGTAGGGTCCACATGACTTGTACGGTTGGGATAAAACATACCTCAAGATGGGATTCATCCAAGTGGGCCACACATCACAAAAAAAATGAGAGGAAAGAAAGGAGCACCCACCTCGAGATCTCTTCTTCCTTCTTCCGCCAATGTATGATAGAGCCCCAAAGAAACAATTTCAATGGTGGAGATGATCATTGGATGGTGGAGATGGGAGATAGGGAGGTGGGCCACACTAGCTCTCTCATGGGAGCCATGGACGTGGGTTGCTCCATGGAGGGATTGCTTGGAATGGAGAGAATTGAAAGAGAGAAATGATGTAAGGGAGTGATGGGAGAGAGGGATGGTGAGGTAATGGGAATTAATGAGTTTGACTTATGGGGAAAAGGGAAGGTAAGGTGGTATGGTAGGGTGATGTCACCCCTAGGGTGACATCATAGTAATTAATGTTTCTAGGGAAGTACAACAATAGGGATAGGTGGGTCCCACAATCAAGCGATCAACGGTCTAGATAATACACGGGCCGGATCTTATAATCTGAGCATCGTATTGACGCACAAGACGCATCGTCGGAACCGCGGCGACGGCACGGTCAAAATGACATAGGTCTCATTTTGAGTCGGCTCGGGTTTACAGGATGTGACTCAAGAGCATGCGCCAATGCTATCTATTCGTCCCGGGTCGCCGAAACTCGACTAGAGGGAACCGTAGAAGTTTATGGAATGGTACAGGCTAGGTTACGGGTCTTACAATGGACTTACCACATATTTTCGTATTACTCTGATATTATATACTTGGTGTTTGCCTTGTGCACACACTTACACCACCCTCTAAGCTTTTGTAAGCTTATGCACGACCGTTGTGTGCAGGTGGCATTGGATTACAGCAGCACTGAGGAAGCAGCACACATCAGATCATTTTAGAGTTTTTAATCACTTTGATTTCCCTTTACGCATTGTACTTAAAGTTTTTGATACAGTGGATCTATGGTGATGTTGTTTTGTGACTTGGTTATGCTTGTGGTTATGCTCCATTACAAAAAATAAAAAATCATACTAAAAATCCTCCTTGTAAGATCCAAGGATCGGAATCAGGCATGTGAGTGCTGAGATCCAAGAATGGGGCACTGCGGAGGCTGTTGGCGCCAGATTCGGCAATCGGGAATTTTGTGAGCCCGTTTTTTGAGTTTGGGGCAAGACAAGGAGGTGAATAGGACTATGCCAAATTAAAAAATTAAATATAAAATTTAAACAAATATAAATAAAGATATCACTTAAACAATCCCACAATGTAGAAATGAATAACAACCTTAAATGTACAAGTATTGAGAGGTTGATACATATGTTGTTCTAAAAACAACCTTACACCAAAAACCAATGGCTTATGGTAGGACAACCTGATTCTTAGAACAATCTGTGTATCTAAATCTCAAACCGATACAGAGAAATAAAGAATAAAATAGCAAAGAACGAAGCTAAGCTATTACAACATTCCCGCACTTGCATAAAAAGGATTACAACATTCTCCACATATGCATAAAGGAAAATTACAACATCCACACAAGGCCACAATCAATCATTCACCACAAGGCCAGAAATTATAGCAGTTCGCTTGTGTGTACACCAACTACTTAGAAAAACAACCACACAACTACTCCACTCTTAATATCCTCACCCAGTGGATATTAGTGTTCACTATGAAATAGGTTTTTCAAGGTTCACCTAAAACCTTAAAATTGTGTCTTTCAAGTGGGCTTATACAATTCAAAAAACCGCACACTCTGAGTTTTCTGGATCACCTCATTCAAACCAAAAGAAAGAGATTTTTCTGGCACAATCTCAAAGAAACCAAAGGAATAATTGATTTATAAAATAATAAAATACTTATCTAGATATTCTCCTTTGATGCAACCCAATAGAACCAATTCGGAGTAGAAGTTCAACATAGATGTTCAATGTTCACACTCACTTATGAAAAGGTTCTAAGTTCTAAATTATTTTTAGATTAAATCACTTTGGGCTAGCTTGATTTAATTTTGATTCCAAGAAATGGGAAAACTTCAATCCCTTCTTCAAATAAGATTGGAATATAGAATACAAAATCAAATGCAAACAAAGCTAATTAAAGAGAATATTAAATAAGCACTAAATAGCTTAAGAATATCACTAACTTATCTCTCAGAGAGGTGTCTTGATTTTGTTTAAATTGGATATCAAACTCTAAAAATCGTGCTCTATTTATAAGTGCAGAAACTACTCACTCGACTGGCCCAGAGGTTAACTCGACTGGTCGAAGGACGAACAAACTTTTAAAATTTTGGGCGTGATAAGATCAGGCCGTTCCATGACTAGTCGAAGGGCCTACTCGACCGGTCGAGTTGCCTTCACGACCGGTCGAGTCTTGTCCATGATTAGTCATGTGGGATCCAATTTAGTTGCTGGACTTTAAGTCGAGACTGCTCGACTGGTCAAGTAGTCTCCAGGACTGGTCGAGGTAATAACAGAAAATCCTAAAAATTAGTGACAAACATTGGACTGGTCGAGGAATTTCTTAGACTGGTCGAGTCAGTACTAGGACTAGTCGAACATAGGCTAAAACTAGTTGAGAAACAGCCTATACACTTATAAAGTGACCCAATTAAAGTTTGTAATCAATATGACCTAACCTATGGTCAATATAGGGTCATTCATACCTTATAAGCGATGTTAGAACACTGAAACATCTTTTGCTTTGGTTGATAGTTGATCGTGAAGTACTTGAAGCTTGCATCTTGAAGTATGTTGAAGCTTGTACTTTGAAGCTTGATCTTGAAGTACTTGACTTGTATTTCATCTTGAGCTTTGAGGTTCAAAGTAAAGAACTTTGTCTTGACATTGATGAAGCTTTGAAGCCTTTAACTATTGAAGCTTAAAAGTTGAACTACCACTTGGTGTTGTACTTGAACTTGAACTTGTTTATCTCTTGATCTTGCATTTGAAGTTCTTGTTCTTGTACATGAGATGCATGATCTTGAATATGTAGATGAGCTACACAAGACAGATTCCAAGCGGTTTTGGCACTATAAAATTTGACAATCATAGGAGCTAGAAAACATAGCACTTACAACACTGGGCCCACATAGCTCGACCTCATGGGAAGTCCTTGTGTGTTGGACCACATAGAACCTTTTCCTATATATATATATATAATTGTTAGCTGGTTAGTACGCCCCACTATTAGTCCACAATTCACTATTAGCCACCCCTACTAGGGATCAATACCAAGACCTAAGTGTTGAAATGAGGTATCTTTCACTCGGTCTACCACTTGAGCTATGGATCAGGGTGTATATACATACTACATATATGGTGGAACTAAATTTTAGGCCTTTCAATAACTATATGTTCTCCTCATCAAAGCCGAATCCAAAACCCATATAAGCCCACCATGAATACTTTGGTGCATATTGGACTTAAGGCCAACCTATATGATAGGAATTTGTGGCCTACTTTCATGAATATCTTAATATAGCCATACTAGGCAACGAAACCGCCCAATACAATGCAATGATAAAATCGAGGAGTATGTAATTAGATTATTAGTAGAACATTCATACATAAGAAGGGATGTTAATTTATAGAAAGGAGTAGTAACTAAAATTACGATCAAGTACCCCAATTTATAAATTACAAGGACTACAATTTGATTAGTCATGATTAAGAAAGAAGAGAAAAGTATTTTATAGTCAAAAGTACCAAGCTACGAGGCCACAAGTTGACAGCATCATGTAGGGATTGGTTACCCAGGTATGCGGCACTTTAATGATCTTGCACCTAACATATCGGCATACATTGAGTTCTAGTTATCCTTGAGTCGCTTGTCATTAGCATCACTATGCATTCCATGGCATGATATATGATGAGAAATAGTATCCAAATTCTTTATAACATCACGAATTGACTGTATTACAATAAGGATGATGATATTGAATCATGGACACCGAAAATATGAAAATAGTAGGGGATAGTGTGCCCCTTGGGTTGAGAGACTCTAAACCCCAATGGTACCTTGGGATGCCTCACCGATGGGCCAGGTAAACACATGGGCCATGGATTTGACTCCCACTGATGAAGTAAAGTTGAGAAGGGGTATGTCCAACCCGCCTTCGGGCTGAGGTGGCAATCGGGGACCGGTTTGACCCGCAAGTGAGGAGAAACACGAACAAGGTCCACTACTAGTATACATAATAGAGGTTGTAACCCCATTGGTGGGTAGCGAGGTCGATTGCTAGTGCCTGGTGCATGGGCATCGAGCCCGGTGAATCCTAAGTTCCAACAGTATATTGATCATAATCGATATGATGATATTCATGAGTAGTGCGGTCAAGTCCGTGGTGAGAGGACTATTGGCAGTTATTTCTATAGTTAGCATACAGTTATTTTATGCATCTCACATGATCACCCTCCATCATTCATTAACACATTGCTTTGCATAGATTATTACTTTTGGTGGTTCTTTCATTATATCTTTTGTGTTAAATTATCTTACGTACTTATCATAAGGACTTTACACTTGTAAGTTATGAGACTTACTTGTCTTTTAACCACTCAAGTAAAGGATCTAAAGAAGAAAAACAAGTAGTGACCACGAGTTAGGTGCCATGTCAAGGGGACTAATTTGACTTTTGGAATTTTAAATTGTATATGATGTATATATGTATCGCGCAGATAGATGGTGTACTTTTGGAATTTTGTAGTACCTAGTTTACTTGTATACAGATGTTACCTATCTTGTCTCTGATGTTCCTTTTGTGAAGAATGAATGGTGAAATTTATCCTTTACATTACCTTGCCGGACACTGAGCTTAAGACTTAGTGTGTGGACATTGGGTACTAATCCCGGAGTTCAGCTTGTTGCACGCCAGACCCAGTAGGTATAACGGTAGTATAAAACTATTAGGCCTGGGGTGTGACAAGTATATCTTCTTTTGCGAATGCCCATTTCTTTCGGGTCTTACATTATCTGCGTTTTTTATAGATCATTGTATGACCTTTCCAATTTTCTTCACTGCTATTTCTTTCTTCATTCTGATATTCTTCCTTCTTTTCTTCTTTACTAGCAGCATTGGCTGACGTTTCATGAAGATTCTAATATAGTGACTTTATGTAAGAGGCGGACACATTTTCAACCATCTTTTTAAGAGTATGAGCTTTAGTAGTAAGATCATGAAAGGTCTATATATCTGCGTTAATCAGGTTACATGCCACTTCTGGTCTTATACCTTCCAAGCATAGCTAAACCTGATCTGATTCTCCCAAAAGATATTGACATGATGCCCCCAAACCTTTCCATTAACTGATGAATTCATTAACTAATTCGTCTTCTCGTTAGCAAGCAGAGGTTAATTCAGTTAAACTGACTTCTCTGTCAGAAGTGGAGTTTTCCATAAAAATACTCTGCATCTTCTTTTAGATGTCACAACTATCCATCCTTCATTGTCTTGTTGTACCGTCAGTGAAGCAGAAACCATTTCAAACATCGCATGACATTACCTATCCTTGACCGTAACTGATTTAACCTTCTCTGGTACTTTTTGTAGTAGTGATCGCGTGTTGTCAATGTAATCAACAACGAATCCATTATGTATGAAGTAAATAACTATATCAGTCAAGAGAAAAGCCATCGTGGTTGTGTAAAGACAGAATACCTGTTGTTCAAAACAAAGTATCAGTTACTTTAATGAAATAAAATTGTACTTTGTTTTAGAGATGAATGGAAGGTTGTTCTCATTAAGATTCGCCATTTTGGCATCATTACAGTACCGATTGATGATAATCGTTCTTCAAATAATTTCTAAGTTAATATTGAATGAGTTATTAGATCCCTGACAGAGTCGTCATTTTGTTTCGACAAGAAACAAATGCATTCGTTTGGGAAATTATCATTCAATAGTAACAAAGAAAATAGAAGAACATTCATCATCATAGGTTTCATTAATTTTGAGATTATTTACATCCTCATATCTCCCTTGTTCTGAAACAAAGTACAAAGAATTAGTGCAATGAATGAAAGATTGGCAATTTCGGCAGCATTTCGGTGTGTTTTGCATCCATCGAAGTAACAGAGGTGTTGTACATGTCCAAGATCTTTACTTCGAGTAGACACTTGAGAGGTATATGCATCGAAAATCGAACTATGAAGGGAATCCACAAAATTGCAAAGCACAGGGCTGTGGAAGCCTTTTATTGCGCGAGCATGCAATGCATCAAACAAATCCGCGCAACACTATTCACGCGCAACACTATTCATGCAGCTCCTCTCATTGGAACTTCTGATGATGCAAATGAGAGGGGGAGGGGGTATTTATAGGATTCCACACGTGTGAAGCATCGATTTACGTGTCGTGGGCCCCATTCCTTACAACACTATTCTCTCACCAAACTATTCACCCGAGCAACCATTCATCAGCGCAACTATTCACCGCATAACTATTCACCCACACAACTATTCATCTGCTCAACTATTCATCACAACACTATTCATCATAGCACTATTCACCACAACACTATTCACGCGCTACTGATTTTCTAGAGAATAGAGAGAGGGCCGTGAGATGAGCAGGGCTGCTTATCTTGGAGCCTTAATACACAACAAACTAATCTCCTATCGACTCGTGCATTTTTTTATACCCCAACAGAATTCTTGGTTCTTTCATAGACCAGTTTGGGGTGTACATCATCCTACTCCGAGTCATCTAATCTGTGGGTTCACTTTGAAGAATAGATAGATGGTAACGAATATTTAAAGGAATCACTATCAACACATTTTTGAAAGGGCTGTTAAATTTTATGATGCCCTCCTGGACTTTTACAGTGTCCCATGTGTTCGAAAGTTTCCTTTTCTTGTGCTCCTTGATTTTCTCTTGAAGCTCTTGTTTCTTCGATTTGCTACGCTTCCTTTTACAGAGAGAGGGTGGTGGTGTCTCTTCTCTAATAGGTGAACGGGTGATATCAGTGCGAAGATTGGTTGTCGATTTCAGCCATATTTCCCAGTCATTCTCTCGTCCTTGTTTTAGAGGTCCCATTATATCTCCTGCAATAATGGCTTTGCATATCGGACAAGATAGCGCTTGGATTCTGTCAGAAAAATAGAGGATGGGCAAAATAGGCTCTTTAATATAGTCAAGATGTTTTTTGGTGACTTTGATTCTCTTCCTTGGCCGATCTTCGTGGGTAAGGGGGGAAGAGGCAGGTTCAGGAATTAAAGAAGGTGCAGGAGCGGAAGAAGTAGGTTCAGGGATTGAAGAAGAAGGTGCAGGAATAGGAGAAAAAGATTCAGGAATTTGAGAAGGGGTTAGGGAGAATGGAAGGGCAGCATGGGAAGGTTGGCTAGTTGGCGATTCTACTAGATGGAAAGTCCTTTGGTGCAAGCCATGTATGGAAAGATTGAAATTTGGCTAAGTCTGAGAAGATGAAAATTTAGTTAAGCCTGAGAAGTTGGAAATTCGGCTAAGTCTGGGAAGATCGAAGAAATTTGGGCAAAATTTCAGAACAAAGGGAAATTGCACTAAGTGCAGGTGAGTTGCATGACAATAGAGTTGCGTGAGAATGAAGTTGGGCGACGATAGAGTTCCACGAGATTTGAGTTGTGCGGTAAGGTTTCTAATCAGAAGAAGAATTCGAAAATGAAGAAATGATTGGAAATGATTAGAACTCTAGTATTTATAGCCAAAGAGGGACCCGATCCAAGGAATTGCACAGGGCCGCACAACTCGATTCGCAACAAGAATTGTTTCGATCCTTCATTTTTCCTGATGGTCAATCAAACATTAGATCAAGGGGGCATCTATTTGAACATAAAAATTGAGTAAAAGAAGATTGAAGAAAAATATTGAAAAAATTGAGTTGCGCGGAGCACATTGAGTTGCGCGAATGTAACACCCTGGTTCTCAAAATTCGAGGATAGATGCTCCTCATTGAGAACTCGAGTATTATGTTATGAAGTGGACCATCATACATCCAATTAAAGGTAAATTTCAAAGCATGATGTAAAGCAATCACAACATAAGTCAGGGATATCAAGAGTAACAAAAAGGGAGTCTAATACATGTAAATGGGAATAAAATGAAATCCCACCAAAGGAAAATTTTTATTACAATCTAAGTAAAACATAAAGTATGAAACGTGAAAATATGTAAATTCAAAATTATCAGTTCAGCTCCAACGGCTCAACAACATTGGTATGAAAGCCCTCCTTACCGAGCTCCTCCTTATTTATCCTTGAGTTCCCATCATAGGGGTCTCCACTTGTCATCAATCCTGCATCTATTTGGTGCAACCGCACCATTGGGTGATTGAAAACTCAGTGGGAATTTTCCGCAAGGATTCATGCATATCATGTCATTCCAAAATAGTTTAAACCAATTATATTCAATCACAATGAGGATAATATTAACTCGAATGTACATGTATGGATGTATGAATATATGTCCAAATCACAGTTCTAGGGATACACATCCAGCTATCAAAATAAAGAGGTCGCCCAAGGAGAACTAGTCACCCAAAAAAATATTCAAAGACACGCCCAATGAGAACTAGTCACCCAAAAAAATATTTAAAGACACGCCCAAGGAGAACTAGCCACCCGAAAAAGACCATGCAGGTGAGTGCGCCCAAGGATATCTCCTGAAAAAATACACAAGGTACACCCAAGGAGTGTCTAATCTCGAAAAGCCTCATGAAAAGAAAGAGCGCACAAAGTGACTCAAATGCACAGGTTCTGTAAGTTAAACTAAAGTGTTGGAACTTTCAGTAAATCGAACAGAATGTGGCTTATATTGAGCACCCAGAAAAACTCACATGTTATGTACGAATGTCATGTACCATGATGCTCATACACATTCCATATGATTAACAAGATTACTCTTATAAGCATGATCAAGACTTGTAGTCCTTTAATAGGATATCTAGCATTCAAATATGAACTCAATATAAATTCATTTACTTTCCCAAGGTCCAAAGGAGGGCCCAAATATGACATTTTAAAAACATTAGGATAGAAACATGATTACTACACATCTTAAGAAAAGAGATATTCGTTTGTATCAAACTATAACAATTCTAACCCATATAATGAGAAATTGAGCAAGCTTATTATTGTAGGGGAAGCAAGAACTCTTACATTTAATGCAACTAGAAGATGTATTTATGTACTTAAGAAATTTCAAATGTAGCATAATGAATGTGCAACAAGTAGAAATGTACGTGTGCATAAGCAATTCCAAATATGGCATGGTGATCTTAAAGCAATTCTCATAAGATATGTTGGGGTAACATAAATTGAGGCATTCCCACATATTTATTCATGTCAATTCAAAGTTATAGGAACACAACTACTATTTTCACAATTATAATATCTTTCTACAATTATTTTAGAATTCCATGAAATAATGAAGCCATGTGGGATATCCCTCACATCGAATGGATGTCTCTCGTCTTGAATTTCCTCCCAAGTGAGCTTATGAGTCCTTGATTGAGATTGATTGAAGGGAAGTGTCCTTTAAGGTTATCAGTTGTAAACAACATTTGTAAGAGGCATCATAAGCTACTAGTGAGTTACGACTGAGTTGGCTCGGTTGGATGCCTCAACTTTAAACTAGTTGAGTGAAGGTCTAAGGATAGACGTAAGATCATCAATCCCCTAGGTCTGATGGACCAAAATCCATCTCCAGATGACTCTGGCATCAGTGAGCCCTAACCGAGACAGACTAGTTGGGAAAATTGGATCAGTTAACTCGGTTGGGATGTCTGCCTAATGACCAGATGAGTTGAGATTTCTGCTGGGAGAGGTTACTTGTTCAAGTAACCAGCCATTGGTCCTTGGATCTGAAGCAGGGGACGCTCTTGGCTGATGGAAGAGGTGGGACGAGTTGCCACTCGTTCAGGGTTAGACCAGGTCTCGGGACTCGGTCAAAGAATCAGTTTGAGCCGCTGAATCTATACAGAGAATTCGTTCGGGATTTTCAACTAGATGGGCGTGGAATAGCAGAGATAACTGAGCCAATGAGATCGGTTCAAGGTGTCGGTTGGAGCTTAAGGCAAACCGATCACAGCTGCAGCTTTAAATCAGGGTTTTCACCTAGATGTGCAGTTCTGAGCCACGCCAATACGTGACCGAGTTAGAAGCGATTGAGAATACAGTCGGCCGAGTGGGTGCAAAGCTCTGGTGACTGAGAGAGACTAGTTATAATACCTTATTAGTGACGGTTCTTTGTTTGGACGCTGAAAGGGCCCGAATGCGGCGAGTCTTGCACTGAGTTCGTTAGAAATCAGGTTCCTCACTCGATTCTGGTTGGTGTTTTAGGGTGAGACTGGCCTGATTCAGCAGAATGATGGGTCAGATTACTTATTAAATTGGTGTAAAACCATGACAGGGGTGGTTTTGGTTACTATACCTGAAATGGGGTTGGAGGCTTGAGCTGGACGAGCGGAGTCGAGTTGCTACAGAGGCCTGTAACTCGCTCAGCAGCGCTCTCTCACTCTTTCAATCTCTTCTTTACTATTTCTTTACTCTTTCTTCCTTGGGATTCGCCCTAACACACGGCTCTTTATAGTCTTTCCTTTCTCAGATATTTTCTTAGCTAATCCCTGAGATAAGTATATTGTTAGCAGAAGAAGGATTGAGAAACCCATCGCAAGGTTCTCTGATTATCTGAACGGTTGCAGGTGTCGACACGATCAATCCAAATGAGTTTCCGTTGAGGTGGGCCGCACGTTGGATGTCTCGGATTAGAGAAATGACCCACCTATCAAGATCCATTAACGTCAGTCAGTTTGGAGAAGATGACCCGATGATCATGGCGTTTTTGCCATGACCGGTTGATCCGTTGATCAGGGCCGTATGAACGGTCCTGATATCCTTCTTAGGGTGTGTGGGGTCCATCTCACAGTGGATAGAAGTCTGATGATTAGTCGAGTTTAGCCACACCAGGACTTCTTGCACCGATCCATTTTCTCGCCAGTTTCTCCTGATTTTCTCTTATAACTACAAGATTTCTAAAGAGCCCTAGATTTCTACGTCCCATATTTCTCGTGGAAACTTCTAGAGAATGGGAAAATGGCTGGGATGAATAGTTTCAAAGAATGGAAAGATTCTTTCCACTCTTAGATAAAGGAGAATACGTTTCTAGAAATAGCAGGGGTGACGAGGACTCCCTCGCGTACGTGGCTTCCGCCTAATGATTTACAACGGTCATATTTGCCATAGAAGCAGTGTACGTGGATCTATTCTCCCTGTCAGCACCTTCCTTTTGCAAGGCCAGATCAGTAGCTGACCGAGATGGCGCAGGTATCTTTCGACTGTGGACCAAACCATGGTTAGGGTCGGTGGGACCGTATCTAGCATATGGACGGTTTGGATCTCGTTACTGGGATCGGACGGGTGGTCGTTTGCATCAGCAAACGGATGGTTAGGTTTGAACGCGAGACGGGCAGGAGAAGTGTAGAAATTCCACTTTTTTTTTTGGTTTTTAACGGGTCAGCTCTAGTTTGACCAGGAGCGTGGTCTCATACATAGTGGGAGTACACTATTTGTGTACCCGCGTGGTTTAAAAGTGGGGTCCAGGTGGTGATCAGAGCAAATCCACACCGCCCATTCTTCTTGGGAGATACATTAAACGCCCTTGGCTGAAGATTGGTCGGTTCTGAAGTTTAAGTGGGCCACACGAGGAATCATTTGAGTTGTTTTATTGATCTTTTTTAATACAATGGTCGGATTATTCCCAATTTGAATATCAACGGTTAGGAGGGTCCAATGGACTACCTAATAAGAATTTCATGGCTAGGTTATGGATCGGATGGCCTAATACAAATTTAAAATATGTAAAGTTTTTGAAATGTTTCAATCATATTTATTATGTTTAAGTTGTTTAGGTGGGTCGTATCTCGATCTGAACCATTTATTCATTTACCCAGCCCCCTATTGGGCATTTATTAGAAAGATTAGATAACTGTTGGTATGTATATATATATATATATATATATAAAAGTCGTCCACGATATATGGTTATCGATTTATTAACAGTTGGATTTAAAATATTGATATCTTAACTATATTAATTGTGGCATGTGACTTATTAGAGGATTATGAATAACGTAGGTTATTTATATAATCACACAACTTGCTAATTGGGACTATAAGAGTAACACCCGAGCATGCTAAAGTACGGGCTATTACAATCTACCCCCCTTAAAGAAAATCTCGTCCTTGAGATTTGATCATGTATACCCTAATTGTTACCATTACATGTAGGAGAATCATCAATGGTGTACCTTCTCTCAATCTATTTAGATGTGTATTTATGACCTAGATTCCTAAGAATTATAATGAAATCTTCTATCTTCATAATAAGAACACTCAAGTCTATTTGAACATGCCCAAATGTCCATCATTACCTGGATTAAAGAGGCCCTTGTTTAGTTTTATCACCACTTTCATATTTCTAGTCCACAGGTCGACTACGATATATTAGTTCCAATAAGGGTAGAAATTCTATCTGTATTTACTAAAATTTTGGTTTTTTTTTTTTTTACATTAATTCCTAACTATCTATAGTAGAATAATCCATCCTATTATCAGTGTTCGGGATAACACGTACCTATGGTTGTAGTAGGTTTGAGCCCGATACCTCAATCATCTGCTTGCGCAGAACAGTGGAATCACCAGTATCGGCTCCTAATCTTGGTAAATCTCAATCTTCTGCTTGATCAAGGCATTGAGATCATTGAGGTTTGCTAGGATTAAAATTTGGACCAAACCGCATATGCTTTGCTTAAATGTGATACCATTAGTTCGTGGTCCCGATTATACTACACACTTGGGAATATCATGAAATTTTCTATTTTAATAATAAGAGTACACGAAACCTACGTGAAATAGACTTAGATGACCCTTGCTCTTTCATCGTGCATTGGTATTACCTGAAAACTTTAGGACTAGAATTTCTACATGAATTTGAATTTGAATTTTTGTTAGATTGATCTAGATTTTCAAATTATGTCCCCTATATGCCCAGTCTATGGCTGAAAATTGTTCAACATTTTATAACTCTACCTCTAATTTTTTTAAGCACTAGAATTAGTAAGAAATATTATCTCTAACTAGAGTTGTATTAGGAAATTCAAATTGTAATTCTTAGTATGTTTCCCCAAGTCGAGGGAATGCTTAACCTTGATCTAATGCGCAATGTGATGGGTAGAGATTTTCCTACGATGCTTAAGTTCATTTCACTCACTGAGTGTGTGACAATGATATCTTAACAAAGGAAAATCATGGGAACAGTTCTTATTTTAGATTTCTACAAACGTTCATTGGATGTATAATCCAATGAATGTTCTTGTTTAATCTAATGTGTACCATAGTGGTTTGTTTATTCTCTCATGATACCTAAATTTAGTATTGGAGATTCAAATAACTACATCTAGAAGTCTCAAATGAGCCTAAAGATTTATGTTTCTATGTTCAGAATTTTCCCTAATTCTAAGGGAGTTCTAAATAAATTCAAATGGATTTTTTTTTGAAAGGTAACCTAGTGTTTGGTTTCTAAGTTCAGACTATTAATAGTTCATAATGGGAATCTAAATTTAATTTCTACATCCAAACAACTAGACTTGAACTTTCCTAAGGGGCTTAAAGTTTTGTGTCTCTATGTTCACAGGTTTCATAATTCTTAAGTAATTCCCACCAAGTTTGAATAACTATCCTAATGATTTCGAGGGAACCTAAGTGTGGGTCTTTATGTTCTCGAAATTCTTCCTAATCTAAAGGAGATTCCCTTAAGTTCCAACATTAATTTCTAACATCCTAAGTTAAGACATTCAAGCTTCATATCAATTTGTTACCCCAAAGGATAGTAGAAAATCAAATTTTAACTACATACATCAAGATAGATAAGAGAAACATTTTTGACACTCTAGTGGTGAATGATACACAGGTACTCAGAAATTATAAGCAAGTCATGAGCAATCTAAAACATCCACAATGATCCTTACTTTATATAGTATATAAAATACTGATTATACTGAAATGAATCGTCTACTAATTAGTTGAAATCAAGTGAATGATCCTCGTGAAATGAAATTAACAGCTCACAATTAAAAATTTTCAGTTTCATAATTCAGAGATTATGATCATTCAATTAATGATATTTCTAGTTTATTACGCTTAAGAAAGATGTTATAACAGGATTCAAATTGCGTGGGAACATCGAATTAGTGTACCTACTCGAATTGAAAGACAAAATTTATAGGATGGCTATCAGACTGGTAATGCTATTATGGATAGAAATATTGGATAGTTAAAGAACAAGATTTTTATAGCCGAGTGCAGTTGAATTAAGGATGTTGACATGAGTGAGTATATATCTATGAAACCTAATGTGATTATGGGGTCCAGTACTAGGGACCTAAATTTGGGTCACCTAAATTTGTGTCTCTATGTCCTTAAAATTGCCTAAGTTTAGGGGAAATTTTACCTATGTTCAACTTTCTAGTTCAAGTGTGTATCTATGAAACTCTAACCTAAAATATTGAAAATTTGCACAAACTCTTTCCCAAAGGCAAGGTTTGTCTAAACTCTCTCTCTCTGATGCCATCTTGTAACACCCTGGTTCTCAAAACTCGAGGATAGTTGCTCCTCATTGAGAACCCAAGTATTACGTTATGAAGTGGACCATCATACATCCAATTAATGGTAAATTTCAAAGCATGATGTAAATCAATCACTAGATAAGTCAGGGATATCAAGAGTAACAAAAAGGGAGTCTAATACATGTAAATGGGAATAAAATGAAATCCCACCGCAGAGAAAATTTTATTACAATCCTAGTAAAACGTAAAGTATGAAATGTGAAAATACGCAAATTCAAAATTATCAATTGAGCTCCAACGGCTCAACAACATTAGTATAAAAGCCCTACTTGCCGAGCTCCTCCTCAGTTATCCCTGAGTTCCCATCATGGGGGTCTCCACCTGTTATCAATCCTACATCTATTTGGTGCAACCGCTTGCACTATTGGGTGAGTGAAAACTCAGTGGGAATTTCCCACAAGGATTCATGCATATCATGTCATTCCAAAACAGTTTAAACCAATCATATTCAATCACAGTGAGGATAATATAAACTTGAATGTACATGTATGGATGTATGAATGTATGCCTAAGTTACGGATTTGGGGATGCACATCCAGCTGTCAAAATAAAGGGGTTGCCTAAGGAGAACTAGTCACCTAGAAAAATATTTAAAGATACGTTCAAGGAGAACTAGCCACCCAGAAAAGACCATGCAGGTGAGTGCGCCCAAGGATATCTGCTGAAAAAATACATAGGATACGCCCGAGGAGTGTCTAATCCCGGAAAAGCCTCATGAAAAGAAAGAGCACCCAAAGTTACCCAAATGCACAGGTTCTATGAGTTAAACTAAAGTGTTGGAACTTTCAATAAATTGAACAGAATGTGGCTTACATTGAGCACCCACAAAAACTCATAAGTCATGCGTGAATGTCATGTACCATGTTGATCATACACATTCCATATGATTAACAAGATTACTCTCATAAGCATGATCAAGACTTGTAGTTTTTTAATTATCTAACATTCAAATATGAGCTCAATATAAATTCATTACTTTCCCAAGGTCTAAAGGAGGACCCAAATATGACATTTCAAACACATTAGGATAGTAGCATGATTACTACACATCTTAAGAAAAGAGATATTCGTTTGTATCAAACTATAACAATTCTAACCCATATAATGAGAAATGGAGCAAGCTTATTCTTGTAGGGGAAGCAAGAACTCTTACATTTAATGCAACTAGAAGATGTATATATATACTTAAGAAATTTCAAATATGGCATAATGAATGTGCAAAAAGTAGAAATGTACGTGTGCATAAGAAATTCCCAATATGGCATGGTGATCTTAAAGCAATTCTCATAAGATATGTTGGGGTAACATAAATTGAGGCATTCCCACATGTTTATTCATGTCAATTCAAAGTTATAGGAACACAACTACTATTTGCACAATTATAATATCTTTCTACAATTATTTTAGAATTCCATGAAATGATGAAGCCATGTGGGATATCCCTCACCTTGAATGGATGTCTCTCTTGTCTTGAATTTCCTCCCAAGTGAGCTTATGAGTCCTTGATTAAGATTGATTGAAGGGAAGTGTCCATCAAGGTTATTAGTTGTAAACAACATCTGTAAGAGGCATCATAAGCTACTAGTGAGTCACGACTGAGTTGGCTCGGTTGGACACCTCAACTCTAAACTGGTTGAGTGAAGGTCTAAGGATAGACGTAAGATCATCAATCCCCTGGGTCTGATGGACCAAAATCCGTCTCCAGATGACTTTGGCATCAGTGAGTTGTAACCGAGATGGACCAATTGGGAAAACTGGATGAGTTAACTCTGTTGGGATGTCCACCCAATGACCAAATGAGTTGAGATTTCTGCTGGGACAGGTTACTTGTTCAAGTAACCAGCCATTGGTCCTTGGATCTGAAGCAGGGGACGCTCTTGGCTGATGGAAGAGGTGGGACAAGTTGTCACTCGTTCAGGGTTCAACCAGGTCTCGGGACTCGGTCATAGACTCAGTTCGAGCCACTGAATCTATATGAAGAATCCCTTTGGGATTTTCAACTAGATGGGCATGGAATAACGGAGATAACTGAGCCAACTGATATTGGTTCAAGGTGCCGGTTGGAGCTTGAGGCAAACCGATCACAGCTGCAACTTTAAATCAGGGTTTTCACCCAAATGTGCGGTTCTGAGCCACGCTAATATGGGACCGAGTGGGTACAAAGCAATGGTGACTGAGAGAGACTAGCTGCAATACCTGATTAGGGACTGTTCTTTGTTTGGACACTGAAAGGGCTAGAACATGGCGAGTCTTGTGCTGAGTTCATTAGAAATTAGGTTCCTGACTCAATTTTGGTTGGCATTTTGGGGTGAGACTGGCCTAATCAGCAGAATGATGGGTCGGATTACTGATTATCTTGGTGTAAAACCATGACAAGGGTGGTTTTGGTTTCTATACCTGGAATGGGGTTGGAGGCTAGAGTTGGACGAGCAGAGCTGAGTTGCTATAGAGGCCTGCAACTCGCTCGGCAATGCTCTCTCACTCTCTCAATCTCTTCTTTACTATTTCTTTTCTCTTTCTTCCTTGGGATTCGCCCTAACACACGGCTCTTTATAGTCTTTCCTTTCTCAGATATTTTATTGGCTAATCCCTGAGATTAGCATATTGTTAGCAGAAGAAGGATCAAAAAACCCATCGCAAGGTTCTCTGATTTAGCCGAATAGTTACATGTGTTGACACAATCATTCCAAATGAGTTTCTGGTGAGGTGGGCCGCACATTGGATGTCTCGGATTAGAGAAAGGACCCACCTATCAAGATCCGTTAATGTCGGTCAGTTTGGAGAAGATGACCAGATGATCATGGCCTTTTTTCCATGACCGGTTGATCTGTTGATCAGGGTCGTCTGAAAGGTCCTGATATCCTTCTTAGGGTGTGTGAGGTCCATCTCACGATGGATAAAAGTCTGAAGATTAGTCGAGTTTAGCCGCACCGAGACTTCTTACGCCGATTCGTTTTCTCGCTAGTTTCTCCTGATTTTCTCATATAACTACGAGATTTCTAAAGAGCCTTAGATTTCTACGTCCCAGATTTCTTGTGGAAACTTTTAGAGAAGGGAAAATGGTTGGGATGAATAGTTTCCCAGAATGGAAAGATTCTTTCCACTCTTAGATAATGGAGAATACATTTCTGGAAATAACAGGGATGACAAGGACTCCCTCGCGTACGTAGCTTCCACCCGATGATTTCTAATAGTCGGATTTGCCATAGAAGTAGTGTACATAGATCTATTCTCCCCGTTAGCACCTTCCTTTTGTAAGGCCTGATCAATCGCTGACCGAGATGGCGCAGGTAACTTCCAACTGTGGACCAAACCATGGTTAGGGTCGGTGGGACCATATCTAGCATATGGATGGTTTGGATCTCATTACTGGGATCGAACGGGTGGCCGTTTGCATCATCAAACGCATGGTCAGGTTTGAACGCGAGACGGGCGGGAGAAGTGGAGAAATTGCACTTTTTCCTGGTTTCTATTTGGTTAGCTCTAGTGAGCGTGGTCTCATACATAGCGGGAGTACACTATTCGTGTACCCACGTGGTTTAAAAGTGGGTTTCAGGTAGTGATCAAAGCAAATCCACACCGCCCAATCTTCTTGAGTGGTCCATTAAAAACGCTTGGATAAAGATTGGTCGGTTTTGAAGTTTAAGTGGGCCACACAAGGAATCATTTGAGTTGTTTTATTGATCTTTATTAATTCAACAGTTAGATTATTCCCAATTTGAATATCAATGGTTGGAGGGTCCAATGGACTACCTAACAAGAATTTCATGGCTAGGTTATGGATCGGATGGCCTAATACACATTTAATATATGTAAAGTTTTTGAAATGTTTCAATCATGTTTTTTATTATTATTATTATTGTTATTATTATTATTATTATTGTTATTATTATTATTATTATTGTTATTATGTTTATGTTTAAGTTGTTTAGGTGAGTCGTATCTCGATCCAAACCATTTATTCATTTACTTAGCCCCCTATTGGGCTTTTATTAGAAAGATTAGATTATTATTGATATATATATATATATATATATATATATATATATATATATATATATATATATATATATATATATATATATATATATATAAGTCGTCCACGATATATGATTATCGATTTATTAACAGTTGTATTTAAAATATTGATATCTTAACTATTTTAATTGTGGTATGTGACTTATTAGAGGATGATGAATAACGTAGGTTATTTATATAATCACACAACTTGCTAATCGGGACTACAATAGTAACACCCGAGCATGCTAAAGTACGGGCCATTACTGCGGAACAAATGAGTTATGCACAAAATTCAAGTTGTGCAAGATCGCGCAACTCATCATAGTTGCGCAGGTCCGCACAACTTATCGTTAAGGTGTTTGGATAAGAGTTTACAGATTATGTGAAGTGGGGTCCACAACACAAGATTCAAGGGTTCACACATGTGGAAGCCTATAAATACCCCCTTACCCCTTCATTTGAGGGATCAAAATTTCTCAGAAGACTGATACCTCTAATAGGTATCAAAGAGAGAAGAGAGAAGACTAAACTTCCAGTATCTTTAGCTATAAATAGAGGTTAAAATTTATAGATCTATACTATGTTGTAAAGAGATAAAGTCCAAGCCTCCTATAGTTATTTGTGCTATAATTTTTATATTTGTTTTAGCTAATTATATTCTCCCTCTCAAGTTAGTTTAATTATTTTAATAGAGTAATCCATAATCTACTTGAGAAATAGAGAATCGAATTTGTAGCATTAGGGAATCATTCATTTTATTGAAAATATATTAGATCCCTTTATTTCTTTTTGGGTTGAACTCATACAAAGACTTCATCAACATCCCAAGAAGAAGATCGCTTCATTCATGCTATAGTTACGACTTCGACTTGCTAATCGAAGATAAGTATTGTCTTTATATTTATTTCAGTTTGGATTTTTCTAAGATAGCCCTGAAATCTTAATAAGTTTGTTTGTGGTGATCCTGTGAAAATCACAAAGTGGGTTTAATTGTGATAGCTCATGAAAATCGCAATAACTGTATCAAGTTATTAAAGTGACCCTGGAAAAACCTTGAATTAGTGAAACCAAATTTGTGAGAGTAGTAATTTTGGGAGTGAAGTAGGTTGTGTTTAGGGACCAAACCACTATAATTCTTTTATGCATTATGGTGATTGATTTTTATTATTTATGCCTATCTTGTGCTTCATTTATTCTTGCGATAGTTTGATATTTAATTTTAAAGATGTCGTAAAATAAGGTTGTCCTACCTAAATCTTTTAGGTGAAGGTTGTCTTACAAACTATTTAATATCAAGAATTCAATACTTTACATAATTGAGTTTATTAGATTTATTATTTCACATTGAACCGAAATATTTGGCATAGTCCTATTCACCCCCCCCCCCCCTCTAACACATCTATAGCTCGTCCTTTTAGATTTATCATTTTTAGGACATTTAGAAGTTAAATGCCCATATTCATAACAATTGAAACATTGACTGTCTTTTGTTATAGATTTCTAAAACTTTGATTTTCTTTTTCTTTTATCATATGGTTTTTAAAATTCTGTTCTTTTATTATTTTTGAAAATTCTATAAAATTTCTTTGCTAACATTGTCATATCATATTCTTTTTCTTCAAAATCAGAAATTGCATTAGTTTCCTTTGAATTAGATTTGGAATATTTAAGAGCAATGGACTTGCCTTTAGGAGCTTTGAAATTCAGCTCATAAGTTTGAAGAGAACCAACTCCTTAATTTTCATAACGTTTGTATCCCTTAAGTCCTGTATAACAGTAACCTTTAAATTAAACCTATCAGGTAGTCATCTCAGTAGTTTTTGCGCAATTCAGGGATTCTATCTCCAAGACCCCACATGGAATTTACTATGTCATTTAATTTCGTATAAAAGTCTATAAAAGACTCATTTTCGTCCATACGAATCTCCTCAAATTTATTTGTGAGGATTTGAATTTTAGATTTTTTTTACTATAGTAGTTCCTTCATGTGTTATTTCGAGAATATCCCATGCTTGTTTAGTTATATCGCAAGAAATAATTCTTTCGAACTCATTGGGCGATAGAACACAAGTTATAACATTTAAGGCTTCTACATTTGCACTGCTTTCACTTTTCTATAACTGTAGTCCAAAAAGTAAATGCATTTTCATTCATTGATATGGTTCCATCATCAGCTACTACTTACATCTTAGGAGGGATCCATTTAGATATAGTGGCTTGCCACACACTTTCATCTAAGGATTTGAGGAAAATCCTCATCGTGGCTTTCTAGTATGAATAATTAGAGTCATCAAATAGAGGTGGCCCAGTAATGGATAAGCTTTCAAAATTTGATATATTAAAGCTCTTCATCTAGCTCAAGGAGGTAAATCTAAAAATAAAAAGAGCAACCCTCTTTGATACCACTTGAAAAGGAGAGCTTACGATGTCCTAGAAAGGGGGGGGGGGGGACAATACCAAATAATCAAAATAAGTAGTAAATATGAAAATAAAATAAAAATCTTAATTCCTTGAGTATTGAAACCTTGATTCCAAATAATTTGTAGGACAAACTTCACCTAAAGTTTTAGACAGGACAACTTTATTTCACGAATTTCTTTAAAATTAAAACTTCAAACCAGCAAGAGTAAATTAAAGAATTACAATATTCACCACACAACTGAAATTAAATACATTCAATCCACCACAAATAAAATTATGGCATTCACCATTTGGCACAAAAAATTATAGTGGTTTTGTGCTTTAAAAACAGCCACACCTACTCCACTCCCAAAGTTACTACCCTCATAATTTTGGCTTTCACTATGAAAAGGTTTTCACAGGGTCACCTTAATAACTTGATACAATTCCTTGTTATTTTCATGGGTTATTACAATAAAAACATAAACTAAGATTTTACCAGGCTATCTCTGACAAAACCTTAAACTGAGATTTTCACAGAAGATCTTAAAAAAACCTAAAAAGAAGTTATAGAAGGTATACTTATCGTCATCGTAGAATGAAATTGTGGTAATGACCGCTCTAGTAGAAGTAGGAATAGGTTAAAGTATTCTAGAGGGGGGTCAATAGGACTTTATAAAAATTTATGACAATTTAAAATCCTATCATCATTATCTTGATTTAATACAACAATTTAACAAGATACTTGTCACTTAACTCTAATGGCTTCCAATCCAAATAGAGGATCCAATCACAAGACTATTCGATATCTAAGCAATATCTAAATTTAGTCTATGATGGATTGAATGAATGACTATGTGTGTGGAATCTGATACTTACCAGTTCTAAATGATCATGTCATCATGCATCATGTGAATATTCAAAGTAAACACGAAAAACTAAAGCACAAATAACAATCCTGAACATAGTCATTTATAGTCGTTTGACTACTTGCCTACTCCACTCTCGGTGGACGCACTCAACCCTTGAGTGTACTGGATTTCACTAACGAAGGTTTTTAATCAGGTTTACCTCAAACCAGTACAACCTATATAAGGCCGACTCTAATACCTACACAAGATACCTAACATGTCTCTATGAGAGACAAGTTTATGCCCCACACAGGAGCAAGGGTCAACACACAACACTTAGGTTTTAGGCCATGTAGGCCAAGGGTCCACACAAGGAACCTAGAGTTTATGCCCTACACAAGAGCAAATGTCAACACACAGCACCTAGGTTTTAGGCTACATAGGCCAAGGACCTACACTAAGAACTTAAGTTTATGCTTGCTAAGAGCAAGGGTTAACACATAGCACCCACACGTATTCTCCCATCGAAGGCCTCCTATGAGGATTTGAAAAGGGTTGAAAATCACCTGTGACCCAATCCTACACAAAGGAGTGGTCAACAGGGTCTCTGGACTCTATTAACTTACAAATAAGTAGATGAGCCCCATTAAGCACGTTGATGAAGATCTCCTCCTTTGATGACGAAGAATTTTCAGCTCCCTCGAACCGCAACACTGATGATGCTCTAATTTATGGCAACAGGTTAGGTCAAGGTTATGTTGGAATCTTACTCTATTAAATTTTTTCGTATTTTAGAGACGGAATGATTCCAAGCATTTAAGAATTCAAGGTATCCCAGCTCAATAATTTACCATTAAGGTGGTAGCTGGATGATCCTTGAATGCGGAAGTTCATTCCTCAATCCACTTTATTAAATATCAATGATGAGGGTGGATTAAAAAATGAACTCCCATGAGAAAAAGAGCTTTGGGTAAATAGTATGCAGGACTCTCTTAAGGCTCTCACTATTTTTCTCACTAGAGTAACCAATAGCAAGCTCTCCTTACATAGGCAAAGAGATCCAACAGTAATAAAATTAGTCAGATTTTTGACAGAGTTCGATATCATCAAGCCATCTTTGATATCATCGAACGTATATTTTCGAAGACATTGAGGGACGGATCGATGATATGAACTCTACTGACAATCATAGTTGAATCTCTTATACACAACTCGATCATATCGAACATGCTTTAATGTCATTGGATTTCGAACTCAGATTTCATCGAACCATGGTTCGATTTCTCGATAATGAAAATCAAGAGAGCAGGCTATATATGAGACAGCTGGCTTCGATATTATTGATCCTCCCATGATGTCATTGGATTTCAAATGTTGATGATATCGATACCTAGTTCAATTCATCGATCTTTTCTAGAAGATTTTCCTATAAGCTTATTGGATATTTCATTGTCCGTATTCAATGAAAATGACCTAGATTCGATATGATCGATATTTGAATATCGATTGTATCAAGTGAGCCTCGATTCCTCGAATCATTTAAAGAGGATTTACCTGAAATCTTGTTGGACAGGTTTGGACAGAATTCGATAACATCAAAGCTCCATCGATATCATCGGCGTTTGAATTCTAAGGATATAGAGCTTCTCTTTTAGTCATCGAAGAATGTATGTTTGCCTTAGTAGCTTGCTGGTCAAAAATAGGCCAGAATTTGATTATATCGAGCTGTCTCAATGATTTCGGTATTTGAATGTTGATGATATCGAATGTTCCATCGATTCATTAATAATTTAGTTTAGAGATCAAGTTGGTTGCTAGAGACAAGTGGTCCTCAATTCGATGATATTGATTGAATGTCGAGGACATCAATAACTGGTGTTCGATCTCATCGAGGTGACCTCGATATATCGATAAAAGTTGAAAACTTTGAAATTTTCCTGTTTTGCAAAATGGTTTTCATACTTAAGACCTTATGTTGTTCTATCCATTTTTAAGGGTTTTATATACCTGGTTGTTTTGGGACTTAAGATGTGTGGCTAAGTTTACATTTGACGAGTTTGGGGCACACATCCAGTTGAGGCAGATGCTTAAATGATCTTCCTATGGGGCTGACTTGTCTTACTGACTCAACACTCACGCTAATTGACAAACCAGGGCACTTTCAATCTCCCCCTTTGTCAATTACGTGACAAAACACCTAAAACCACCTAGAACAACATCCTAAATTGTGTGTACATGATCCCTTATACAATTTTACAAAGATACTACATAGATCACACAATTTCTCAAGTAGCTGCTCCCCTATCTTCGTGCAGTTGCTCCCTCTAACACCTGTACCACCATACATACATAGATGCATACAATGTTCTTCATGGCGGGATTTGTTCTCCCCATTTTTGTCAGTCAATGGCAAAGGGCAATATATATCAATAGTAGTTGACTGAAGTTGAAGCATAAAACCATGGGAGAATCAAGGCAAAGGAGAGCGGTGATTTCTCATAAATAGATAGCAAGATAACTTGAAGTAGTAGAAATCACAATCCTGCTCACAATCTTAATGGATATACAAAAGAAAGCAATCACAATTTATACCAGCATTCCCTATAGATTACTAAATAATTGTAAGCAGATAAACATGGCAGTAGATATATATAAATTATTGATTATCAAAATCTCCAAAATAAAAACTGCCCAAACTTGGCAATGATTTAAACATCCAACCCAAAACAACCAAACCAAAATTTCAGCCCAACCATGGGCACATCAAAGTAAAGTATTTTCCTCCTTCAGAGGATATCCACAGAACAGAACCACTAATGGTAAAAAAAAAAAAAAAACTTGTTAGACTATCTAATGTTAGCTACCCACCACATACACTCATAAGATCATAGGGCATTCAAAAAGATACCCATGCTGTATGTGTAGATGAGTAATTGGAGTATGTGGTGGCAAGAGAGCTATCGACTATATGGAACTGGTGTTAATGAGGATGGTGTCGTGTCATCTCAACGGCATGTTAGCAGATCAACGAGCTGCTAGACTGTGTGCTGCACTCCAGACACCATTTTCTCTAATGTTGAGAACCGATCATCCTGTCTTTCCAGCTTGTCCTCGATGCGAGCCAATCCACGCTACGTGGCCCCGACCGTATCTTGATGAAATTTGAATCGTTGAGTCTGGGCGGAATTGGTCCCAGTTGGAATGGGCTGAGGCTCTTTTGGATCGCCTTCTGTTGGCACAACTCCTTCTCCCATCCCTCCATGAATTTCTTCCTCATGTTGGCCTTCTGGATATGAATGAAATTTGATGTCTAGTTTTTAAATATTAACCCTGTTAAAATGCTGTAGTGGACGCTCAGGATTGTCTGTCATAGGAAGACCAATTGTATCGCATATCACATGAATGATGTGGGGAAAAGGTAAATGAACTTCTCTGGACATGTGGATGACACTTGCCAATTGGTGAAGAATCAGAGTAGGCAAACATAGCTTGATTCCAGTGGTGACACAATACATAATCATAACCATGAAGCCGGTAAGATTTGCTCGATTAGGTCCTCGAGGGTAAGCATTGGAGTAGAATATTCCGTGTAGCACTCGGTACTTAGGGTGCATATATTTGGCTTTCAATGCATTCCCTTGGTACCATGGAATATCTCTATCCTGACACAGGAATTTTGTGATTGTAGAATGAGTGATTGGGTTCTCAAGGTCAAGATCAGACAACTCGACTAGAGATAAGGTAAGACCGAACATACTGGCAATAGATTCTAGAGTAATGTCAACGTTATCATCCTCGATAGTGACTATAATGGATGGTGAATCTAAGACTGGGGAATGACAATATGCAAGAAAATGGTAGGTTCGCTCATCATGACATGGACCACCGAAATCAAGAAGGGATAGTTAGTGGATTGCATCCAATAGAGGTTTCAGATTGTGGGGTTTGATGCAATCCATGTCAATCCTACGTTCATCCACCAGGTGCCTCCCTATGTATTTTTTAAGAATATGAGATGTAGGGCCTACAACAACATGTGGAGGTGCAGGTGTTGCAGCCGGAGCTTCCCTACGCGACGTTTGTCGAGTAGAAGAGCTCCACTAGCGTACAGGGGATCGCTGAGACTAAGCCCTTCCCCTTTCTTTTGAGGCTAGGGTTTTTCTCTTAGTAGGCCTAGACGATTCTCCTGTGACAGGTATTTTACCTTTGTCCTAACTCATTTGTACCACTAATAACTCTGAAGAATGACAAAAGGAAGGAATCGGAGAAAACTAAATATTATGAAGACCAAACCAAGATTTCCCAACATAAAAAAAAAAAAACAATAATCAATCTAAAGGAACCCAAAGTACCAAAGCATACCTTGAGGAATTAAGAGGATAGGCAAGAAATTACTGGATTCGGACCACCTTAGATTGTTTACTATCAAAGACACAAAAGAAAGAAAAAAAAATGGCTGGAGAGAATGAACAATGAAGAGAGGCAAAAATAAGAATTTTCCCGCTCACCCGCATTTTATTACGCGGAGAACTTTGATATCATTGAAGGTGGTTTCGATGATATCGATGTCTTCTTCGATGTTATCGAAGAGGTCTTTGATACCACTTTTTAATGTGTGACGCTTTTGATTCTAAAAGGATATCAATGATATCGAGATCGATATTTATTCGATCTAATCGAGGATTAGTCTGATTCATCGACAAACTTATCGAATAGGAAAAGTGTGACATTGATTAGATCACTTCGATGATAAACCATATATGCATATCACAGTATATTTTCATATCAGCTTGTATACACATCAAAGTTTGTACAAAAAGTTGTGACACCAAAATTATAAACATCAGTCATGCTTATACACAAAAAAAGTTTTTGAAGTGTAGGAACCTCAGACATATCATTATAATTTCCAAAAGTGCATCACTTCACGCATTCATCCAGGTCTAGATGCCATGACCTGGACTAGTTATCCTTGCTCAATTGATATTAGGCATATGGATCAAACTTCCTATTTCCCATGATGACATACAATGGTCACTGGTGAGAAGACCCTCCATAACTGGTTTTCCTGATAAGTATAGGATCTTCCACTTTAGCCTGTCAAATGTAACCACATGCTTGTTATCACATATTTGAGAGATGCTTAAAAGATTGTGAGTCAAACCTTTTATGCAAAAAGCATTCTCATTTTTTAGCATCTCCAATCCTTTTATGATTTCATGCCCTACTATCTCAGTAGTGCTTCCATCACCATAAGTAACTACCCCATCATTAAGATTTGAGTAATTTAAGAGAAGAGATTTTTTACCTGTGACATGTCTTGAGCACCCGCTATCTAGGTATCACTTGGTACAATTGCTTGCCAAATAATTTGAGTGAGTAACAAGGCAATTTTTCTTTTCTTTTTTCCACCCACATTGTGACACTTTTCCTTGATGATGTTTCCTTTACCTTGTTAGGAACTTGTCTGGGTACATTAGGTAACTGAATCATTTTTCCTTGATTCATCAAATCATTTGTTTTCTGATTTAGTTTAGCCACTTGATTCAATAGTTCCTCCATTCTCTCAGTCATTCTAGGTGGAGATGAATGTACTTACCTCTTGCCGTATTGTTTAGTGGACTCTTGGCATTTTATATTGTTCTTCCAGTTGGCCTATATTTACCAATATGATTCGGACTGGAATTGGATTGAGTTCACCTAGGAGCCATACATTCAAATTTAAAATGGCCTGAGTCTCCACATGAATGACAGATAAAAGTAGCTTTCGTTTTACTTCCTGATGTAGCTAATTTCTCAATCATTGGTGTGGGACCCATATGCTAGCCCGTACCATTCTGTAGGCTTTCGCGGTCCTCTCGGTCGAATTCCAGCTACCCACAATCTGTTATCAACATTTGTGCATGATCTTGAGTCATATTCTATATATCAGAGTCGTCTCAACCCGAAACTTGTATCCTTACGACCACATCATTGCCGCGGTTCCAATGTCGCGTCTCACGCGCTGAGGTGATACCCGAGCCAGGATATGTGGGCCCACGTTCAGTTCGAGGAAAACACCACGCGTTGCTAATCCCAAGAGAATCCATCGCATTAATCCCATAAATCATATTAATCAAGTACACATCACTCTCATCACTCACACCCATCCCTAAGTACAACTACCCATCCCCAAAGTCAACTATCTCTCTTACACAAGTACTCCCATCACTCAGTCACCCATCACTCACATCTCTCATCTCTCTCATCTCTCTTATCTCTCTCATTTCTCCCAAGTAAGTAATCGTCCAACCTCCTTGAGAGAGCTTGGTGTGGCCCACCTTCCTACCCCACATCTCCACCCTCCAAGCCTCATCTCAATAGTTGGATCACATTCTTTGGAGCTATAGAACGCGTTAATGGAAGAAGAAAGAAGGGATCTTGAGGTGGGTGATTTTTTGGTTTGGATTTGATGATTTGAGGGCCCACATATGGTGGGACCCATCTTGATGTATGCATATATAGGGAGCGCCCATAGTGGTGCGGTCCCTCCCCTTCTCATGTCTCTTTTTCTATCCCCCCCTCTCTCCTTTCCTTTTGTTTAGTGATGATGTTGATGAGGTGTGTGGCCCACCATGATGAGTTTGATCCACACCGTCTGATTGCAGGAACCCCCATTGCTACCCATCCATTTGAACAAGCTTGGATGAAGGAAAATACAAATATCAACTTGATCCAAAGCTTTGGTGCGCCACCACATGTACCCACCTTGATGTGCGTGTGCTAGATGCACCATGACATGTGTCCCACATCCACACGTCCCTCCATTTTATCGAGGCCACGGGCCCACCTGATCCTGACTGTCCAGGCTCAGGCATCCAATAACAATGCTTGTGGACTGTATGAAAGGGAAAAATAAATATCAGCCTGGTCCATGGGATGGCTTACCCTTCTGAGGACCCAACCAAGTATGCGTGTCATCCAGATCGTCCATCCATTTTAATGAATGAAGGGCCACCGTGTTGATGTACCCATCCAGCCTATCCGTTAGCAGGCCCTGTGGGTCCCACCTTGACTGCATGTATTTTATATCGCACCGTCCAGCATTGTGGGTCTGGAAACTAGACATCTTTCAAAAAAATAATAAAAATATATGTAATAATATATATATTATATCCAAGTTGTTCATCCACGGGACGGTGGGACCCACTTTGCATGTGTGGGGTCACCACTGTCCAGGGATGTGGACTCCATCTTGATGTATGTATTTCATGCACACCATCCATCCATTTGAGGAAGGTGGACCCTATCTCTGATGCATGTATTTCATGCACACCGTCTATCCATTTGAGAAAGGTAGACGCCATCTCCAATGCATGTATTTCATGCACACTGTCCATCCATGTGAGGCCATCCCTGCACGTGTCACACGTGCAAGTGGTGGGACCCACCTTGATGAATGTATTCTATATCCCCACCGTCCAGAGACATCTGGACGGTGCTGTGGGACCTACCGTGATATATCTGTACGTCCATGCCGTCCACCGGTTTTGGATAGGCCATGAGACCCACCCCACACGTGTTGTACGTGTGAGGGGTGAGGTCCACCTTGATATATGTATTTTGTACTTGCACCATCCATCTCTAGACGGTGTTGCATGGACCTACCATGATTTATGTATTTTATCAACGTTGTCCATCTATTTTGGTAGCTGTGGGCCCGCCCCACACAAGCTATACGTGTGAGGGGTGGGGCCCACCTTGTTTGTATATGTGTTGCATTCAACACCGTCCATTTGGAGCTGACCATGATGTATGTGGCTATCCACGTTGTTCATCCATTTTAGGCTATGTGGACCCCCACCTTGATATATGTGAATTATATCCACACTGTCCGTTTGGACGGGTAATGTAAGGCCACCATAATGTATCTGTTTTATCCCCGCCGTCCGGCCCACCTTGTGATGTATTATATATTCATATCATCCATTCACTTGGCTCCCACATGGTGTGTGTGTTTAATGCTAGCTGTCCATCTGGTGGGGCCCATTTGGAATGTGCAAGGACTGCCCGTCATGTATATTTACAGCCGACTTGATGTATATGACGCCCATTGGTGCGGCCCATTGATGTAACCCACTTGTTGTATTTTAGGCCCATGAGATACAGCCCATTGAGATTGTATATGGCCCATGACATGCGACCCATTTTGATGTGTATTAGGCCCATGTCATGCGGCCCATTGTGATGCATATAAGGCCCAATGACGTGGCCCATTGTGATGTATTTCTAGCCCACTTAATGAGGCCCATTATGATGTGCATGAGGCCCATGGGTTGTGGCCCATGTGATGCATCTAAGGCCCATGTGCAGGGCCCACCTGTTGTGTATGTAGCCTTTATATGAGGCCCATTGCAATGTATGTTAGGCCTTTGTGTGAGGCCATGGGCCCACTTTATGTTTGGCTCTATGTGGGCCATTGCTTGGGAGCGATGTTGGTTGAATGTCCACTTTGATGGGCAATGATGGTTGGGATGTCTACTTTATGACCTTCCCTTAGGCCCTGTTAGGCGATTCTGATTATTGAGGCCGATTCCGATTTCAATTGTCGAGGCTGATTCTTGAGGTCGATTTCGATTTCGATTGTCGAGGCCGATTCCAATTATCAAGGCTAATTGTTGAGGTCGATTACGATTCTGATTGTTGAGGTTGATTCTAATTCTGATTGTTGAGGCTGATTATCGAGGCCGATTCCGATTGTCAATATCGATTCCAATTATCGAGTCCGATTCTAATTGTCGATACTGATTCTGATTGTCGAGGCCAATTTCGATTCTGATTGTCGAGGTTGATTATCGAGGCTGATTCCGATTGTTGATACCGATTTCGATTGTCGAGGCTGATTCTGATTATCGAGGCCGATTCCAATTGTCACGGATGATTTTGATTCTGATTGTCGAGGCTAATTCCGATTGTCAAGGCCGATTGTTGACATCGATTCCAATTTCGATTGTCGAGGCTGAATCCGATTGTCAAGGTCAATTGTTGAGACCGATTCTGATTTCGATTATTGAGGCCGATTGTTGAGGTTGATTCTGATTCCGATTGTTAAGGCGATTATCGAAGTCAATTCTGATTATCGATACTGATTCCGATTATCGAGGCTGATTATGATTGTCGAGGCCGATTGTTGAGGCTGATTCCGATTCTGATTATCGGGACGATTTTGATTCCGATTGCCGAGGCAGATTTCGATTATTAAGGCCGATTGTTGAGGCCGATTCCGATTTCGATTGTCGAGGGTGATTGTTGAGGTCGATTCTGATTCTGATTGTTGAGGCCGATTCTGATTCTGATTGTTGACGCCGATTCTGATTGTCAATACCGATTTTGATTATCGAAGCCGATTTTGATTGTCGAGGCTAATTGTTGAGGTCGATTCCAATTCTGATTGTTGAGGCCAATTGTCGAGGCCAATTCTGATTGTTGAGGCTGATTGTATAAGCTGATTGTTGAGGTCAATTATCGATGCTGATTCCATTTGTCGAGGCCGATTGTTAAGGTTGGATATTGAGGTCGATTGTCGAGGCCCAATGTGATGTATATGCAGCCCGTATTTAAGGCCCATTCTGATGTGCATTCAGCATGTGTTTAAGGCCCAATGTGATGTATAACGGCCCATATTCGAGGCCCATTGTGCTGTGTATTCAGCCCGTGTTTAAGGCCCAATGTGATATATATGAAGCCTATGTGATGAGGCCCATTGTGATGCATTTGAAGGCCAGACAATGGAGCCCATTGTGATGTATGTTAGGCCCATCTAAGAGGCCCATCGTGGTATGTATTAAGCTCTTGAATGAGGCCCATGGTGTTGTATATTAGGCCCTTGTGTGAGGCCATGGGTCCACTATATCATAGGCTTTGTGTGGGTCATTCCTTGGGGGCAATGATGGTTAAATGTCCATATTGTCAAGGCCGATTGTTGATGCCGATTATTAATACCGATTATGAGTATGAGACAACATAGCATCATGATCATGCCCATACGCATTATCTACATGTTTGTTATGAGATGTGGTTGACCATTGTATATATCGTTAGGCAGGTTGTTATAAGACTCCCTGATAGGCGGAGATTGTCTCACATGAGCGTATGATATGTTCAGGATTGATGCATGACTGGGTTGTATGACTCATGCATCTTGCATTATGTGTTGTAATTAGTACGCCCTAGAGACATCAGGGCCGTAGCCTCCGCAGCCATATCGTGGATAGCCAGATGGGACACCGAAAATGTCTTATTAGCATCGGGCTGCCATAAATGGCCCTAGGTGAAAATTCTTAAACCTCCGAGGCCAGGAGACGCCCAACGTTGAGACCGAGTGGATACATGAGTGCCCGATTGATGAATACCATTAGGCCGCATCTCCCACTATGTCCTGGTCAGTTGGGAAGGGGTGTGGCCTTACCTGCCCGAGGGTAGGGGCATAGGTAGGCTGAGTTTGACTAGCTCGTGATTCGGTCCACTTTGACCTGCCGGGTAGACATTGGCTGACTACTGGTTAGGGGGATAGTGAGGTCTCTTCCACTTGCATGGTTGCATGTCCAGTGGACGGCGATTGCATGTAGAGTGTACTAGACCCCAATGATGATCCCAGAGATGTATAATACTGATTTGTGGAGTGGGAGTTACATACTTATTCTTTCATTCACTATCCACTCAAGCTGGTGGTGCGCAACTATTTATCACGTGCACCTTTGCAATGGTTAGAATTTCAGTTGGGGCGGGCGATTAACCTGAGATTAGGAGCTAACCACATTGTGTCTATCTATCCAAATT
The DNA here is from genome assembly GCF_029962835.1 of Magnolia sinica. Classification (NCBI taxonomy): domain Eukaryota; kingdom Viridiplantae; phylum Streptophyta; class Magnoliopsida; order Magnoliales; family Magnoliaceae; genus Magnolia; species Magnolia sinica. The sequence goes on along the minus strand of NC_080587.1, from coordinate 39,681,164 downwards.
TAGGTATGGGACTGGTTTGGATAAAAGTCCCTTGTGATAGGCCCCATAGCCTGCGTTACCACATACTATCATTCTGACTTCACACTGTAGCTTAGTCATTTCATTCGCACCGCATATTGCATTACATCCAGGGCATATGGTATACTGGCTTGCTATATTTTTTCATCAAATATCTAGGATGAGGTTGAGTATATGACATTTAGCTCATTATGATCTGCATTGCGTACTCTAATATTGTATGACCCGTGGACTTACTAGTATGTTTCCTCTTACTCTGATATCGTATGATTCATAATATTGACAGTATTTTTGATATTGTATGATTATGGTATTGTATTAAATACTTGGCACTTGCCTTGTGCACACACTTTCACTACCCTCTAAGCTTTCTGTAAGCTTATGCACGATAGATGCGTGCAGGTGGCATTAGGTTACAATAGCGTGGAGCTTGGAACATGTAGCTGACTTTTGGAGCTTTGATTTCTTTATATGTATTTCTTTTTCAGCATTGTATTTAAATGTTTATATTAATGGATATGTGATGATGATGTTGCCTTTGTGATTTGGGTATACTTGTGGATATGTTTATTACGAGTTAAATGTACATTGAAAAATCCTCCTTGTAGGATCCTAGGATCGAAATCTGGCATATGGACACTAGGAGCCGAGAGTGGGGTACTATGGAGGCTGTCGGCCCTGGATTCAGTGATCGAGAATTTTGTACGCCCGGTTTCCAAGTTTAGGGAGTGACAATTGGTGTTACATTTTTAGGACCTGATTTGACTTTTCATATCCCAAACCACTCGGCCTACATTGATTGGTGACGAGCCCTTTGTAGTGACCTCGAGCATACCTGGATACCGCAAGGAGGTGACGAGCCGATCTGTGGTAGTAAGGGCATGAAAGGCGTGCATGCGTTACACTTTTCCTCGTCTTTGCATCTCTAAGAGTCTTTCTATTTTTTCACTACTCTAAGAGAATTTGTAATTTAGTTCAACAGACTTCCTAGATTGTTCTGCATCAAACCTAAGTGTGTGATTCTCATTTTTTAGATGCATCTTTTCATCTTTCAATAGTTCAATCTGTTTAGTCAATTTTGAGGATTCAGATTTAAGGGATATATTAATTCATTCTAGCTTATCATTGTCAGAGTGGTATTGTTAAAGATCACTGATCAAGTGTGTATTGACTTCTGAAGTTTTATCTAGATCCTTTTGCAGCAACTTATTCTTATTTTAACTAATCCCAAGTCTTTTAAGGATATTGATGCTATGGATATAAAGTTAATTATAGGCATCCTGTAATTTATCCTTTTCTTCTTCTTCTTTCTTTGTTTCCTCAGTATCAGATGGAAATGATCCAGTGGCTTGAGGTTCTTTGATTTTCTTAGTCTCTATGGGAGTGTTGGAGGATGTAAAGATCATAAGGATTTTTAAGTATTTTTGGTCTTGATCACTCTCTGAGTCATTACATTCTAAATTTGACTCTTTAGTATCATCCCATGTGGCTGCCATTGCCTTTCCTTTGGTTTTTATATTTGGGCATTCAGTGGATAGGTGCCCAAACTTTTAGCAAGTGTAACACTGTGGCTCTTTGGACTTTTTACCAGATTTACCTGTATAATGTTTGTTGTCCAACTATTTTCCTTTAAATGGCTGGCCACAATTTTTATGGAAGAATTTTCTGAACCATTGAGCCAAAAGGGCCACTTCTTCATTTTCATTTTCCCTTTCACTTTCATCCTCTTTATTAGTAGTGTGATTTAAAGTTTTGAGGATAGTATTTTTGGGTTTAGGAGTTTGCTTAAAGTGTAGTTCAAATGTTTGTAGGGAAGCTAGGAGTTCTTCTACTTTTATTTCATACATGTTTCTACTTTCTTCAATAGTTGTAACTTTCGAGTTAAACCATTCCTATAATGATCTCAGAATTTTCCTACATATTTTTAGAATGGGAATTTTTTCTCCTAATCCACACATGGGGTTGCAGATGATGTTCAGTTTTACCATAAAGGTCTTATGATCTTCCATTCTGAGACTTTCAAACTATGATGTTAGGAGTTGCAGTTTGGATCTTTTTACTGTGCTGGTTCCCTCATGAGTTGTTTCCAATAAGTCTCGAGTTTCTTTAATTGTTCCACATACTAATCTGATTAAAGATTTCTTGGGACATAGTACAGTAGATAGCATTCATTGCTTTAGCTTCATAAATTTATTTTTCTTTATCGAATGTTGTCCACATTTTTTTGGATTTTCGTTTGGAGATAGTTGTGCCATTTGCAATTACTATTTGTTCGGTTGGTGGCACATATCCATTTTCAACAATGTCCCAAACACCATGATCCAAAGATCTCAGAAAGTAATGCATCCTAACCTTCCAGTAAGCATAATTTGATCCATCAAATATATGAGGTCTAGTTATAGATGAGCCCTCTCCTTTGACAATGATTCCAACTTTAGTCAAGATCACTCTCTAAGTAGTGAAGCCCTTAAGTGAGATCTGCACTGATACCAATTGAAATTACGGTAATGACTGCTCTAGTAGAAGTAAGAATAGGTCAAAGTGTCCTAGAGGGGGGTGAAAAGGACTTTATAAAATTTTATGACAATTTAAAATCCTATCATCATTATCTTAATTTAGTACAACAACTTATCATGATACTTGTAACTTAACTCTAATGGCTTCCAAGCCAAATAGAAGATCCAATCACAAGATTATTCAATATCTAAGCAATATATAAATTTAGTCTATGATGGATTGAATGAGTAACTGTGTGTGTGGAATGTGATACTTATCAGTTCTAAATGATAATGTCATCATGCATCATGTGAACATTCAAAGTAAACACGAAAAACTAAAGGACAAATAACAATCCCAAACACAGTCATTTATAGTCGTTTGGCTACTTGCCTACTCCACTCCTGGCAGACACACTCAACCCTTGACTGTACCGAATTTCACTAACAGAGGTTTCAAATCATGTTTGCCTCAAACCAGTACAACTTACACAAGGCTGACTCTATGATTTACACAAGGAAGCTAACATGTCTCCATGAGACACAAGTTTATGCTCCACATAGGAGCAAGGGTCAACACACAACACTTAGGTTTTAGGACAAACAGGCCAAGGGTCCACACAATGAACCTAGAGTTTATGCCCTACACAAGAGCAAAGGTCAACACACAACACCTAGGTTTTAGGCCACACAGGCCAAGAACCTATACTAAGGACCTAAGTTTATGCTCGCCAAGAGCAAGGGTTAACGCACAACACCCACACGTATTTTCTCGTCGGAGGCGTCCTATGAGGAGTTGAAAAGGGGTGAGAATCACTTGTGACCCAATCCTACACAAAGGAGTAATCAACAAGGTCTCTGGACTGTATTGAGTTACAGATAAGTAGATGAGCCCCATTAAGCACATTGATGAAGATCTCTTCCTTTGATGGTGAAGAATCTTCAGCTCCCTTGAACCGTAACATTGATGATGCTCTAATATATGGCGACGAGTTGGGTCAAGGTTATTTTGGAATCCTACTCTATTAAATGTTTTCCTATTTTAGAGACAGTTTTTCTAAGCATTCAAGCATAAGGTATCCCAGCTCAATGATTTGCTATTAAGGTGGTAGCTAGATGATCCTTGAATGTGGAAGTTCAGTCCCCAATCCACTCTATTAAATATCAATGATGAGGGTGGATTGAAGGATGAATTCCCATGAGAAAAAGAGCTCCGGGTTAATAGTATGCAGGACTCTTTTAAGGCTCTCTTTATTTTTCTCACTACAGTAACCAATAGCAAGCTCTCCTTATATAGGGAAAGAGATCCAACGATAATAAAATTAGTTAGATTTTTTATAGAGTTCGATATCATCGAGCCATCTTCGAAATCATCGAATGTATACTTTCAAAGACATATGAACTCTACTAACAATCAAAATTAAATCTCTTATACACAGCTCGATCATATTGAACATGTTTCGATGTCACCGGATTTCGAACTCCAATTTCGTCGAACCATGGTTCGATTTCTCGACAATGAAAACCAAGAGAGCAGGCTAGATATAAAACAGATGGCTTCAATATTATCAATCCTCCCATGATGTCATCGGATTTCAAATGTCGATGATATCGATATCGAGTTCGATTGATCAATCTTTTCTAGAAGATTTTCCTGTAGGCTTGTTGAAAATTCCATTGTCGGAATTCAATGAAAATGACGTAGATTCGATATGATCGATATTTGAATATCGATTGTATCGAGTGAGTCTCGATTCCTCGAATCATTTAAAGAGGATTTACCTGAAAGCTTGCTAGACAGGTTTGGACAAAATTTAATAACATCGAAGCTCCATCGATATCATCGATGTTTGAATTCCAAGGATATCGAGCTTTTCTTTGTGTCATCGAAGAATGTATGATTTGCCTTAGTAGTTTGCTGGTCACAAACAGGCTAGAATTCGATTATATCGACCCGTCTTGTGATCTCCGTATTTGAATGTCGATGATATCGAATGTTCCATTGATTCATCGATAATTTAGTCCAAAAGTCAAGTTGGTTTTTGGACACAAGTGGTCCTCAATTCAATGATATCGATTGAATGTCGAGGACATCGATAACTAGTGTCCAATCTCATCGAGGTGACCTCGATATATCGATAAAAGCTGAAAACTTAGAAATTTTCCTGTTTTGCAAAATAGTTTTCATACTTAAGACTCTATGTTATTCTATCCACTTTTAAGGGTTTTATATACCTGGCTGTTTTGGGACATAGGATATGAGGCTAAGTTTACCTTTGATGAGTTCAGGACATACATCCAATTGAGGTAGACACTTAAATGATCTTCCTATGGGGTTCACTTGTCTTGCTGACTCAACACTCACGCTAATTGAAAAACCAGGGCACTTTCATAGAAGACGTAGTAGAAGCTTGTAGCAGAAGGACCTCTTTTTGGAATGGTTCCGTGTTCAGTCAGATAGAAAGGGTCTAGGTTTGTATTGATTTTAATTATGTTAAACTCAAAAGCTACTTAATTCAATTCTCTTAGATCTCAAAGAGGATTATAGTTTACTCTCTTAGATTAAACTTAAAAGATCTAAGACTAAAGGAAATTGAAAAAGCTATTTAAATAAATTATAAATATCGTCCAATAGCTTGCTAATAACTTAAGTTTCTTTCTCTCTTGCAGATGAATTCTGATAATTAACTTATGTAATTCGTAATGAGAGAAGAACTTAATTTATAGGCAAAGAATTTAGAACTTCAGCTAGCTTGAGTCAAGATTCGACTAGCCCAAGTTCAGTGGATTTGGTTCAATGGATTTTGATTATGCGGGATAAGGATTATTTAAAATTTAGCTGGCCCAAGGTCAACTTCGGCTAGCTGAATTTACCATTCAGATGACCGAATTCCCCCAAATTCTAAAAGTTGAAACTGTTAGAATTTAACTTGAACTTTCTCGGGTTGGCAAAATTTCAAGCTCGGGCTAGTCGAACCAAAACTTAGGCTAGCCGAATTTACAACAAAAGTTATTATTCGCTTTGGTCTTGAAGTTGGGCTGGCCGAACCAAAATGTTAGGCTGGCCGAATTCCAAGAAAAATAAGTGAAAAAACACATAATTAAATAATTTTGAAAGTACTTACTCTGAAGGTATTTATAGGGTTTTATACCAGCTGAGATATATCAAATATCTGATTCTCTTTGGCTTGAACTTAGTCTTAGACTTCATCTTGAATTTATGTTTGAACTTTTCTTGAACATTAGCCGATCTTGAGCTTGATCTTTTCTTGAACATAGACCGATCTTGACCTTGATCTTCTCCTAAACATAAATTGATCTTGAGCATAATTTTTTTTTAACATAGATCGATCTTTGAAGATCTACTTTGAAGTGGTTTTGTCTTTATGAAATTTGACAACTTATGTGTGTTCAACATCCTAACACTTACAATAAACAAAGGGGTAGCTGCAAGCAACTTAAGTCAACATTATGTTTATAATCGAGTTGTAAATATGAAAATTTGTAATATCTTGAGTTGAATGAAATATCTAGGGTTTGTTAGTTGTTTTGTCACGTTATTGACAAATGGAGAGATTGAAAGTGCCCTTGTTTGTCAATATACGTGCATGTTAAGTCCGTCTGTCAAGTGAATCCCAAATTGAAGATCACAAGTTCAAGACTCATCAAGATGAAGATGTACGAATGCGCTTAATAGGTAAACTAAGCCTCATCTTCCTAAACAAACCCTATCAGGTATATGCCCCAAAATAAAATAAATATATCTTATCTAAAAACATATTTGAAAACCCTTTATTAAGATTAGATTAGAGATGTCTTAGAGTTGGTATAAAATTGAATCAAATAGGTAAAATACATGTATTGTCGATTGCATCGAGTTGCAATCGAGGAAAGTTTCGATGGCATCGAACAATGTTCGATTACATCAGAATCCAAGCAAAATAGTCCAACAACATCTATAAAACAAGCTGAAATTTTCAATTACACCGAAGGAGGTTCGATGACATCAAAATTCAAATTTCGATGACATCGAACCTACTTCAATTACATTAACCGTAGCCACTTCCTATAGTTCTAAACAAACTAATTGTATAAATAGAAATTCATAATCTATGAAATCTTCAAAAGGAAGAAGTTAAAAGGATATTATCGAATTGAAGAAGCTATATTAATTGCTACAAAACATAAAACAAGTTAGTCTTAAAAGAGAATTCAAGGAAATCTAACGTAAGAAAAATATAGCAAAAGTTAGTCCTAATCCTAAACTAATTGTTGAGTGTCAAATATTGTATATTTCCCCCTATTTATATCTTGGTTTTATGAACATGATAATGCTAAATGGGTATATTTTATACACGTTTGTATTGCGAGGTGAATCTGAGAGCTTGAATTGAAAAGAATGTTAAAAGCATGGATTTAATGCTCAAGAATCACCACGGCAAGGGATGGATCCTAGGAGCCCAAGATTGAAGAATTCACATGCCAAATATCCAAGAAAAATAAGTGAGAAATTAAGAGAATTGAAGATTTAAAGACAAGAAAAGGAATCTTGAAAATTGTCTTGAAAAAAGATATTATGAAATTTCAGGGCCAAAAAAATATAGTTATGAAAAAGTGCCAGAATAAACTTCCACTAAAGGTACTTCGATGGAATCAAAGGTGCAATCGAAGCTAGTTCAATCGAGAATTTCAGGATTTTCAAGCCAAACTCACTGGATAGTTCTGGACAAGTTTCGATGGCATTGAAGCTTCCATCGAAGGCCCTTCGATGACATCGAAAGAGTACGTAGATTTTACGTGGACTGCGTAAATTTGAAGTTGTTTTTAGATTTTTCCAACTTGGTGCAAAAGTTGAAGTTCTAAAACTATAAATAGGACTCCCTAGGATGCTCCAAAGAATCTTCTAGGGTTTTGAAAGGGAGAGAAGACCAAGGTGGAGTGCCGACAACATTCTTCCACTTCGATTTCTTCATGGTTCAAGTAGATCTTTCCAGTTCTTCTTTTATTTTGATGTTTAATTTGCTTTGATTCAAGTATATATTGAACTTTCATTAAGTTTTTGTTTGAATTAAGATTTATTTCTAGTTTTCTATGATTTATTATGCCTGAAATTGCAGCAGATGCTGTGAAAGCTCTTGATATCATCTTATTGACTTTGGAATTATGTGATGTGTAGAAGTCGTTGTTCACCATCGTCTCCTGGGCATGGTAGGATGATTGAATTCCCTAGATAAATATTTGGAAATCAAACTAATGGAAAGTTCAGATTCTGCTTTAATACTCCATCATCCGATTGGATAGGATAGGACTTCGATTCCAATTGAGTTATCATTGAATCAAGTAGATTAATGTTGAGATTACTATAGGTAGATTCCTAAATCCTTAAACCTTTTATCTTTATTATTTCAAATCTTTTTTCTAAATCGCTGGATTAAAACCCAGACCAACCAAGTTAGATTTAGATTAGTTCTAAACCGTGTTCCCCATTCCCTATGGATTCAACCCGGTCTTATCGACTTATTACTACATTGCGGCTCTGCATTTGGGGTTGTGAACATTAATTCTAATGCTAATCAATATAAGAAAACACAACTGAAGTCCCCGACAATGGTGGTAAAAAATTGTTCACAACCCCAAGTGCAGAGTTGCTCTATAGTAATAATCTCGGTGAGAGTGGGTCGAATCAACAGGGACTTTCTTTGTACAAATTCTGAAATAAACTAGAACTAGAACTAGAACTTACTAACAAAATATGGAATAAAAGAGATCAATGCTGAATAACTATCAATGATAAAGGGGAACTAGAGTGCTAAGGATCCACTCGTAGTCATCTAAAAGCCATCTTACTTAATTTAATATGGATTACTCAACTAGAATCGAAGTCCTAATTTATCCAGTCCGAAGATTTAGTAGGAAGGTGTGCTCGCCCCCCCCCCCCGATTGTAAATAATCTCATAAAATACAAGGTGGGGGTGCTTGATGCACCTCATTCTCATCCTGGGCTTCCTCAACCCGAGGTTGAGGTTGTCTTCCCGGTTGATTGGCAGCTATAAACTCAATTAAATCTGAAGATCTAGAGTGGTGTCTAATCCTATGATGGATAGATAACCCCTCAACTAGTCCTCCTTCACTCAAAAGACGTCAAGTGTTGTCACAGACCCACTTGGGCATGAAACACTCTCAGCCATCACTTTCATACCCTAACCTAAGCCTTAAAAAAATAAGCCTGGAGAGATAAGAAATTTGGAAAAAGAAAGGAAGAGAATTAGAAAGTTATCAAATTGGAAGTTCCTAATTTAAGATCTTGCAAAAAAAAAAAAAAAAGAAATCAGTTTCTAAAAATAGAAATTCTAAATTTAGAAAGTTTCTAAAAACATAAATAGAAAGTTAAGTTAGTTTCTAAAAATAAAAATAAAAATAAAAATAAAATAAAAATATAAAAATATAAAAATATAAAAAAAAAACTAGAGAAACCCTAATCCTAAAAATATAAAGTAAATAAATCATAATGTTAACATAGTTCTAAAACTAATCAATCTCAGAAAAACACAGTTGTTAATCACCGGCAATGGCGCCAAAAACTTGTTCAAAACCCCAAGTGTAGGGTCGCGATTGGAATTGGAGTCTTATCCTATCCAATTGGAAGATATTCAATAAGATCAGATCTGAACCTCCACTGACCTAATTCTCAACCGATAAAAGTTGTGAAGATTGTAAGTGATTCCATCACCTAACCATGCCCAGGAGACTATGATAAACAATAGGATATACCGATCCAACAACTAACATGTGAGAATTGTGAAGAATAGAAGGGGTTCCATCACTCATCCATGCCCAAGGGATGATGGAGAACAACAGGATTTCTTATTTTCACAAACTCCAACAAAAAAAAAGGATACTTCAAGCTATTGCAGATCTATTGTAATTTAAGTCACAACAAACCATTAAAAACTAAAAGTATTCCTTAAATATCAAACTAGAATCAAAGGAGTTTGACAATAACAAGAATCAAACAAGAAAAACATCCCAACCATGCTACAAGCTTCACCCCTTAGCCCTAGCTAAGGGATCTAGCTAACCATAGACATGATTGGATTAAATACCCTAGAAGAAAGCATTAAAAACTAAGAAGAAGGGAAGAAGAACTCTTAGGAAGCGGCTCCACCCTTTCGCTCTACTTCTCCAAACTCTAGATATCCTAAAAAGTGCCTAGGAAACCCTAATTTATAAGCAAAGTTCCGAGATCTGCAAAATCAGATCAAATTTACGCACTCTGCGTAACTTTGCGTAACGCCTCCAATGTCATCGAACACCCTTTGATGACATCAAAGGGATTTGAATCCGGAAGTTGTGCCTTTTCGTTCTTTCGTACTGCGTAAGTCTCTGTGTCATCGAACCACCCTTTAATGTCATCGATCGAAACTTCGATCCATTAAACAGGTCTTCAAGTCATCAAGAATGTGTCTAAAATAGTCCAGCAAGTTGCTTTAATTTCTTCAATAAATTCGATGCCATCGAGTAGTCTTCGATGTCATCGAGCACCTTCCTTCGAGTTATTAAACATATCTTCAATTGACCGAGAAAAGTACCTAATATGTCCAATAACCAACTCGATTTTCTCTCATAAATTTGATGTCATCGAGAAGTTGTTGATGACATAGTCTTTGTGATTTCTATGCTTGTTCTTTCAACTTTCTTCCTTCTCCAGTTGGTTTTCTTGGATATTGGGACCTTGAAATCTTCAATCTTGGTCTCCACAGGTCCATTCCTTGCCTTGGTGACTTTTGAGCACTAAACCCATGCTTTTAGCATTCTTTTTAATCCAAGCTCTTAAATTCACTATGCAACACAAACACATGTAAAATATACCATTAAGCCATATTATGTTTGTAAAACCAAGAAATAAATAGGGGATAAAATGTAATATTTAACCCTCAACAGATCCCTATTTATAAGCTTTGATCTGATCAACTTTGAAAGGGCCTCCAATTTACGCACTTGAGCTATGCTTCAGCTACAGCCAACCGACTTTGGTCACACTGAATATGGCTTTTAGTCACACTGAAATAACTCTCGGTCGTAGCTGAATTAACTCAATTCATGCATGAACTCTCTGTCCTCCTTAGGTCACACCGAACATGCCTTCAGTCGTATCGAACGTGGCTTCAATTGCACTGAAGTGTCCTTTGATTGTAGCTGAATTAAATTCCAAAAATCACAATACTCATTGGACTATTTTGAGCATTTTCGGTCAGACAGAAGGTCTAGCTGATGGTGAAGCCGAACAGTTTGTTTCCTGTTGTTTGAACTTTCTTATTCTGCCTATCTTTTCTCTTTCCTTTTTACTTGGTTTTCTTAGATCTTTGGCATGTAAATTCTTCATTAAGCATCTCCAAATCTTCAAGTCTTCACTTGGTATTCTTTTAAGCATTAAATCTTCTCTTTAAATGTTGTTTTCTTCATAGCTTAGAAAATCACCTCGCAAGAAACATATGGAAATAGATCGATTAGACACATTCATGTTCATAAAACCAATGAATAACAAGGGAAAAATATGCAATATTTCACACTCAACACATACCGGGGCTATAATGTGGACAAGAACTTAATCGGCAACTTCTTGGATCAATTGCATAACCTGATCGTGATCCAGATATTGAGGTTCATCCATTTGTGTTGGATTTAGGCCTACTTGGTATTATCCCATGTTATAAAATAGATTCTAAGGGAAATGGTACCCTAGGCATTCCTTGATTTCTAACTTTAGGTATAAATTTTCTGGCCTCTTACTGAATTTGGCAAGCGGAGGTGCATTCCTCATATTTTATGTCCGAGTAAGATGCGTATTCCATTGCAGGTGAGGTACAGGCAGTACTGGCACCAAGTTTTCAATAAAACCGACGTCAACATTGTGCAGAGGTGCATTAGGCAACTTCTCTACAAGGATAGCCACCATCCAGCTTAAGTTCTTAGTCACGCAGGCCTTCTAATTGTTGAAGGTACCTACCTGAATTCATGATTTATCTGCCCGAGCTTGCACTTGTTTTGCTCCAGCCCTCCCTTGCTTCGCAATATGTTGGATTCTCATATGTATATCATGTAGCCCAACTAATATCACATCAAAAGGATCCCTCAGAGATGAGGAAGACCCCTCCTGACTTGGAGGATTATGCATTGGGTTTGATGATGAACCCATGTGAAAGTGCCCTAGTTTGTCAAATTACGTGAATATTGAGTTTGTTTTTAAATGAGTCCCAAGACAAAGATTTCAAGATGAAGACCTCAACAAGAGAGAAACTCGAGTGCTCCAAACTAGTAATGAAGCCTCATGTAACGCCCTGAAATTCGGGGGTCGAGCAGAACTCAGCTCCCGAGTTCCAAAACATCACTTATGCAACATATTTAATGATGAATGTATGTTGACTGTATTAGTGCATAAAACATGGAATAGATTAAGCCAAAACACAGATATGCTTCAGGGACAAGTGAATAAAGCAAGCGGAAGACTTATAGTAAAATGTGTACAAGTGTAAATCCCTGAATTACATATACAACCAGATCGTGTAAAAAGTGTTATTTAACAAAATTATAAGTATCAAATTACATCATTTCAGTCCCCAGAAATATCCCAGAAATCCCACGCATTAGACCGAGGCTCGCTAGAACCCGTCTGAAAACTGCATATAGGAGAAGGCAGCCTCGTCGTCATCCAGCTCCCGCTCTGCCTCAGACGTCGCATCCACATCTGCAACATCAGGGCCTAAGACAGAGTCTGGTGTTAAAACACCGTCCCGAAACGTGGGAGTGAGTGATCAACTCAGTGGAACAATAAGGCACTGGTTAACATGTTATCAGTTCAATCAAACAGTAATGATAAAGCAGGATAAGTAATTAAATCCTAAGTACTCTTGTTAATGCAAGTATGAATGCAATATGATGCGTGCCCTCACGCGTACACCCTCAGCGTCTTCATCTTACGTTACGCATGACATCGCCTCAAAGTGCGCCACATCTACAAAGCACATGCAAATGCGGTGCATGGATATGATTACCAAGTTGTTATTAGTCCGTTTCACACAACAGGATTGGGAAGCTAAGATACCTTCCTCATATCACCATCCAAACAGTAATCCATACTAGGGTCGTCAATCCTAGATATCTCATACGATCATATAGTTGAGGTTGTAGCAAAGGGCTCGTCACCAATCAATGCACGCCTTTCATGCCTTTACTACCACAGATCGGCTCGTCACCTCCTTGCGGTATCCAGGTATGCTCCAGGTCACTACAAAGGGCTCGTCACCAATCAATGTAGGCCGACAAAGACGAATATAGTGTCCCATACCACCATAATCGGCTCACGAGTTAAGTTGCTCACTGGTCACTACGGGGAGGCTCGTCACCCCAGCGTAGGCCGACAGCTCGACCACGGTGTCCCATACCACCATGTCCGGCTCATGAGTCTTAGCGGATCAGGTACCATGGTTATTAGGATTTCACTAGTAAGTTCGGTACCCTAGATTCAAGCAGTAGCGTCCATACATGGTTAACATACATCGGACAATCGGGTTACTTGACGAACTCGACTAGCACGAGCGCACGTCGAATTGAGCGACATAGAGTGCGCAAACACTCCGCGTGGCCAAACCACTGCCGCCAACTCTAATACGGCTCGGGTTCGTCTAATACGTCCTATGTGGCGAAAGCAATCTCAACCACGAATATAGGGTCAATTACCGATCTCCTGGACTAAGGCATAGTCCCAAATATCCTACACTACTACAGATATTCATATGGAATGTAAAACAGTAATGGAACAATAACTCAAATCATGTTACATACACATCTGAAGAATATCAACTTAACATAAATGTAAGCATAGGAGATGCTTGAATTTAAATAACTTGAAAGGTAACTGCATAAAGGAAAACATGCGCATCAATAGGAGTATTGAGAATCACTTCTCAACGCCCACGCTTAGTGTAATAAGTTACACTTAGATCATTCATGCATTTCTACAAACACTTAGCATACAAGGAACAACATACATGACGTATGTTGGAATACATGCACTTAGACAATTCCCTTTACCAAGGAGTTGTCATACATGCATCTAGCATACATACATGACCAATAATCATGGCAAGCACAAGTGCGTATTTTATACGTATACGGTACTTTATAAATACACTTAAAATACACAAATCTCAATATAGCACATGCATATCAGGAAAGCAATGTAAACATAACATTTGACATGTGAAATCTCATCCATAACAAGAATAAATCACTAACTGGGATTGAAAGCCTTGAAAACCATAACCTATACACTTAAAGTCCGCACCTTAAGCGAAGAAAGAACCGCCGAGCTGATTTAGACGAGTAGTCTTTGTCAACGGCGCTAGAATACCCTAAAATAAGGATAGAAATGAGATACAACAACACCAAGTCTAATTTAAGCTCTAACACAGGTTAGGGTTAGGTTAACTTACCCCAAAAGAACTCAGAATCGTCAGAGGAACGATTCAAAGTAAAGGTTCAAAGGTGAAGAAGAACAAGGAAGAATCAAGATGATTCACCAACCAATCTCTCTCACTAACTCTCTCTTTTCCACTCTCTTTCCAAGCTAGGGTTAGAGAAAATTCGTATGGAAATGAGAGCTAGGGTTTAAGGTCTATATATAGGCCTTAAAATGATGAAAATAACCCCAGGGTCAAGGTATACTTAGGTTATAACCAAAGCACGCCTTTCTCGATCCAACGAAGCACTTCTGGTGGGCCTATAACCACGAAAGGTCGGACTTAAGCTCATTGACCATGGATCTAGGTCAGGCTGAGTTTTCGTACCGACCGGCTCTTCAGATCAGCCGTGGCGGACCACACTCAATTCAACGGTCACGGAAACTCGATCAGGTCCACAAGCACTAGGATATGCCTGGGCCAACCATCCTGATCAGAGGGTGAAATTGGGTCAGAATCCAACGGTCAGAATGCTTAAAATCGTCACGCAAGCGACACGACTCAGATTTCAATAAAAGCTTAATAAATTCCAACCGTTCTCACACTCTTCACTCCGAGCTCAACCAAATCGACCCAGAACATCAGATCGACTTGATTTTCGAGGTGAAGATCAAGCCCAACTCGGTGACCGCAACAGCCTAAGATCATCGCTATCGGACTTTCGACGCGCGGTCTAGGTCCGATCCAGATCTTCCAAAAATTCCCCAGAACAACTGGATTTAGCGATGGATCCCAGATTTCAGAGTAACGTAGCGCTCACTAATCTACACGTTTAGAGCCATGCAGATACAATTTAAAGTGATTGATGCGAATTTCACAAGCAATCGAGTAAAGCGCTAATTACCCCAAAACAACTACTTAAGGAAAGATAAGCACAAAAATTCCAAGGTCGTTACCCCTCACTTCCCTAAACCAAACCCTAAGGTATATGACCCCCATCCAACTTAAAACTTACCCCTAAAAACATTATAAAACATCTTAGTAAGCTTAAGTAAGAAAGACACTTAGAATGTTGGAGGAATGAAAAATACATTGAACTGGCAAGTCGATTATATTGATTGCAATCGAAGGCATCTTCAATATTATCAAAGATGGTTCAATATTATCAATATGTAGTCTCATTCTGTCCAGCAACAAAATGAATTATCTGCTGAAAATCTAGATAATATCGAATACAGTTCGATAATGTCAAAATTCAAACTTCGATAGATATTGAACCCTATTCGATAAATTGTCTCAGGGATTTCCTTTAAACAGAAGACATGATAAAATGTGTTCATTGATAACATCGAGCAACCTTCGATTATATCGAGAGTAAGTTCTCGATAATATTGAAGCATTCTCAAGAAGATCGAGTAATTGGATCATTTTGTCCAGCAAGCTATCTATACATGTCATCAAATCGAATGACATCGAAGATCATTCAATATTATCAAAATTCAAATCTCGATAATATTGAATGGGACTCGATAATATCAATTTTTGGGACAAAATCTTCCTGCAACCAAAGTTGTATTTCTAAAGAGAAACCAAATGGGATCGATCCATCTCTTGATGATATCGAAGTGCACATTGATAAAATTGAGGGACTATCAATAAAATTGAGCAGAAAATGTTCTACACAAACTTATATACTTATGTGTAGGAAGTTAATACAATCGATTATTTCTCGATAACATCGAAGTTCAAATCTCGATATTATCAAAGACTGCTCGATAGTATCGACAATGTCAGTTTTTCTACCCATTTTATTACCGTTGGGATTCTTCTTCTATAAATACCTAATGTTGCTTCTTATTCAAATGAGCTAGAATTCAAGAGAGTTTGAGGCTATTACTCTAAGATGGCGACTCTCAGTGGGAACATCCTACCTTTCATCTCCGAAATAGAAAATAACTTAATTTAAATACTAACTTTTGCTATTTTGTAATATGGAGGATTTAGGAGAAAGGATATTGCAACTAACCAATTAATGGCAATCGTTCGGAGGAATACAGTTTTCTACTTCACCGCGACAGGGTTCGTCGTGCAGTACACTGATAAACAAGATGAATATTACAAAGAGAAAGCAGTGTCAGTCAAGCGTATATAGTCACGGGCAGCTACCGCAGTCATAACTGCTTCACCAATAGCACAGGAAGAAAGAGATGACTGGATCATTGTCACTTACAGAAGGATAAGGACCCGGAACATCACTGCAGCAGGAACGAGTTCACCACTGATAAGACTTAGGGGACCGATAACGTGAAATATAGCCAAGAAACATCCAGGACTAAGTCAACCAGCAGTCTACCCTAGGCAAGCGGTGATTCCTTCAACAATACAAGATTTCCCTGCTCTACCTGTTAAAAGCTCCTGATGGACAAGAGAGCAGAAAGGAAAGGCTTTACTGACAAGCTCACTAGGATCCACATCACCAATCTTTATGTCCCCCCAATCAGCTGGTTACTTCAAAAATGCACAAAGATCATATGAGTCTCCTCTTTCGGTAACTCCTATAACACCAATGCACTGTCATTCTACCTCGACTACTACCTTGTTAAGGAATAGAGAGGTTGCCGTTCACATGGCTGGAACGAATCAAGGGTCTTCCCCAACTACAGAGGATCACATCGCTGAGATGACAGAAGTGTAGAAAGCACTAATGGAGGAATGTAGGAATCTCCGGGAGGCCTTGGGGACTCTTGGCATAATGTATCAAGAATGATGGCACCTCTAATGACTGATAATATAAATGAATGAGAACATCACCCTGAAGGGTCACAACCACCAAGGATCGGGTCAACACGGATCTGCCCCTACGATGAGAGCATTAACATAAGAAGAGGTATGACAAGTTTTTGAAGAAGCAGTCAGGTCAGAAAAAGAACATGAGAGTACAGGAAGATTCAGATATCGAATGTCATACCTAAAAGAAGTCGAAGATATTCCATTCCCTAATAACTTTAAGCATCCAAATTTTTAAAAGTTCAACGGGGATGGGTCACCAGAGGAACATCTAATGCATTTTATTACTAGCATGGGGAATTTTTCCACAGTGCCGCAGTAGTCTCCAGTTGTTCGGGTCTTCTCTGACAAACAAAGCATTCAAATGGTATTCCAGCTTAGCACCTGGGTCGATAAGGACATGGGAACAAATGCAAGATGCGTTCATATCAAATTTCTTCTCATCAGAACAAGATGTTAGTATCACAGAACTAGCTTCAGTATGATAGAGTGAGGGAGAGCCAGTAGAAAAAATTATAGACAAATGGAAAACCTTGGTAGCTTCTTATAGGCAATTGCTAGAAGAGAAAGAGCAGATGAAGATGTGCCTAAACTCTATGACGGGGGTGGCATTCGGTCTCACCAGTGCCGACATCAGGACTTTCCGTGATTTGGCCATGAAAGCTCACGCCCTAGAACTAATGACTCGAAAAATGCCGACATTCAATTGTGAACTGGTCAGAAGAGGATCTCAAAAGTTGTTCACGAACATAGTTGAACACAAAAAGAGAAGCCATGATGCGAGAGAATACAGAAGCCAGGATACGAGAGAAGCAAGGGGTAAAAGGATAGAAAGGAAAGAAGAGCCAAACTGCCTCGGGGGAAGGTTTTATGACAAAAAAACCCCAATCGTTAAACTCTCATGAGGGTTTTATGTTCGAAAAGGAGGATGTACTTCCCATGATGAATCAGCTATTAAAAGCAAACACAATTGAGCTGCCCCTGTCAAAACGTCCCGAATAAGCATCCAAGACAAAAGAAAGAGACTTCTGTCATTACCACCACATAATAGGACATCCGATAGAAAATTATTATACGTTGAAGTGTATCATACAAAGGATGATAAACAAGGGAGGGATATTAATCAGAAGAGAGAAAGAAAGAAATAGAAGAGCAACAACAAACGTGCTCACCATTCGAGAGGACTATCAAGGAAGGACAAGAGCAAATAAAAAAAAAATAGGAGAGAAAGTTGTAGTGACTACCCTGCGATAAGGGAAGAAGATGGCCAGCCCACCAAATCTGAAAAGTGAAAAGTTGAAAGCAGGAACAGTTAAGAATCACACCAGCAATAGCGACAACGGCGAGAAAGAAAAAGGAAAGGAAACAAAGAAGGTTAATTATGATGTTATAAGCCATTTGAAAGGTATTCCGGCTCAGTTGAGTGTCTACGATGCTCTGAAGTTGTCAAAAGACTCCTGACAAAGCTTGATTAAAGCCTTATCTGACGAAGACATAAGGGGAGTGATACTAACCGAGATGGAGAATGAGGAGCAAGAAGATTGTATGCCAGTTATTTCATTCTCCGATGACGACCTGGTTTATGACAGGGAACATAACAGGCCATTAATGATAGAGGGTCACATCGGCAAAAAATAAGTGAAGCGAATAACGCTCGATAATGGGTCTATTGTAAATCTGTTACCGTTAATGATGTTGAATAAATTGGGTTATCGATGCTCAAACCTATGCCCTAGTGAAATGATGATACAGGGCTTTAATCAAGATGGACAACATGCACTTAGTAAGATTACCATAATATTGGAAGTAGGAGAGTTAACTATGAATGTTGTTTGCCATGTTATAAATGCAATAATGACATATAATCTCCTTTTGGGGAGACCATGGAAGCATCATTATGGCATCGTTCCTTCTATGTTACATCAGTGCTTTAAATACTATAAAGATGGGGTGCAACACAAAGTACTAGCTGATGCGAGACCGTATACAGAAGATGAAGCTTTTTTCACAGATGTGAGTTATTACGATGCATTCTCTAACAAAGAAGAAAAGAAGAATGATGAGAACAAGGCCCTAGAAAATGTTTGCATGGAAATAGTAAAAGAAAAAGAAATGAAGTTGCTTATAACAGAAAAGGTGAAAAAGAAGTTATATTTTGTCCCAAAGCATTTATGACAGCTAGGACAACCACCATTGACATTATTGTCGCTAGAACAGTTGGAAATCTTGCAGTCAAATTGCACAGTATTGTTCCCGTATGCTAAAAGGAGTAAACCGTTTCCTCTTATCTTGAAAAGATTTCATGTTAATCCCAGTAAAAAATACCCCGAGCTGATTAAATTCTATGCCCTTCAGAAGTGAAGACAGAGGAAGCAGACGGCAGTGGTGTGGGAAATGGAAGATTAACACTCGAGGAGCTTGAAAGATATAGTTCAGTGAGTCAAAAAACCATGAAGAAAATGGGCTTTGATTATGAAGAATCCATTGGCTTAAATTATGGAAAAGGAATTCAGGTTCTGATTGGGGTGAATCAGAAGAAGTGAGAAAATTTTCAAGGACTATGGGTAGAAGCTTCAGTGAACATGGCAACAGTTGACCAAATAAAAGAAATGGACCTTGAAATGATCAGAAAGCCTGAGACAGCTCCGAAGTAGATGGAGGACGGGGGGCAGCCGACAATTGAAAATTTGAGAGAGATAAATTTTAGAGCAGAAGAATAACTGCAAAATACGTTCAGAAGTGCCAGTTTACAAGAAGAAGAAGCTAATCGGTATGTCAACCTTTTAAAAGAAAATAAAGATGTCTTTGCTTGGACATATGTAGAAATGCCAGGTCAAGAGTCGGTAGTAGCGATGCATTGGTTGAATATCTTAAAAGATAAAAGACCCATCAAGAAAACACAGAGGTAGTTCCATCCAGATCTGGTCCCCAAGATAGAGAAAGAAATAAACAAATTAATAAAACTTGGATTCATCATAGAAGTCAAATACCCCAAATGGATATCGAATATAGTCCTAGTAAAGAAGAAGAATGGGCAGATTAGGGTTTGTGTCGACTTCAGAGATTTAAATGAGGCGTGCCCGAAAGATGATTTCCCATTATCGATCACCGAACTGCTAGTGAATAGTACCATGCAACATGTTGTCATGTCCTTCATAGATAGCTACATCGGTTACAATCAGATAAGAATGGCACCTAAAGACAAGGAGGCAACGACTTTCAGAACTCCCTTGGGAATATATTGTTATAGAGTTATGTTATTGGGTCTCGAAAATGTGAGGGCAACATATCAAAGGATAATGCAAAATATATTCCAAGATATGATGCATAAGCATGTTGAATGTTATATAGATGATCTGGTACTTAGGTCAAACCATCACGAAGAACATCATGAGCATTTGGCTTCAGTCTTCCGTCGGGTAAAAAAAAGTAGTTAAAGATGAATCCAGTCAAGTGTGCATTCAGAGTATCATCAGGAAAACTCCTTGGTCTCGTGGTAAGGCACAGAGGCATCGAGATTGATCTGAAAAAAGTTAGGGCTATTTGAGAAATGCCACCCCCGAAAACGTTGAAATAGTTGAAGAGCTTGCAAGGCAAGTTATCATATATCCACCACTTTATTTCAAACCTAGCAGAAAGATGTCAGTCATTTTCTCATTTGATGAAGAAAGGAACAGAGTTCATATGGGATAAGTCCTACCAAAACGCTTTCGATTCGATAAAAGAACTATTGAAATAGCCTCCAGTATTAACAACCCTAGTGAAAGGAAGACCTCTCATCTTGTACATATCAGCAGCTGAGTATTCATTAGGAGCCTTGTTGGCATAAGTGAACAAAAATAGGAAGGAATTAGCACTCTAATATTTAAGCCGAACTTTAATAGGTGCAAAATGCAATTATACGCAGATTGAAAAAGTATGCTTGGCATTGGTATCTGTAGTCCAGAAGTTAAGACATTATTGTCTGTCCCATGACATAACCTTGATATCTCGAGCGGACCCCATCAAGTTTTTAATAACAAGGCCGATGTTGTCAGGAAGACTAGCGAAGTGGATGTTACTGTTGTCAGAATACACGATTACATATGAGTCAGCGAGAGCAGTAAAAATGCAAGCAATGACAGATTTTCTTGCAGTCGATGACTTTCCCGATGAGCAAGTCATGATGACAAAAATAGCAAATGTGTGGCAAATGTTCTTCGATGGAGCGGCTCGAGCAACAAGAGCAAGTGCTGGAGTGATATTCATCACCTCCCCCCCCCCCCCCCCCAAGGCGATTTATTACCTTAATCTTTCACGTTAGGTATTGCATGCACAAATAACAAAGCTGAATATAATGCCCTTATCATTGAGATGGAAATAGCCAGCGAGCTGAAGATAAAAGCATTACGAATCTATGGGGATTTTAAGTTGGTCATAAATCAGTTGATGACTGAGTTTGAAATAAGAAAATAAGAACTTCTGCCATACTGTCGAAGGGCTCAGCATTTATTGGAACAATTCTTGAACGTTGAAATCAAGCATGTACCACGGTATGAGAACGCAAAGGCCAATGCTCTGGCCACTTTTGCAGCAACGCTATCTTGCCCAGATCGAAGCCCCCTACAATTGACAATAAAAGAAAGGAGATTCTTGCCTTCAGCAGAAATAATCAGTGAAATAATGGAAGCACTCCCTATATCGTGCTTAGAAGTGACAATAGATGATTAACGTCAGTCTTTCATTGATTACCTCAAGTACGATATCCTACCAAAAGATCTAGAGGTGAAGTTGCAGATTAAGCAGAGATCGAAAAGATTTATTATGTGTAATGAGGTGTTATATAGAAGATCCTATAATGAGATACTGTTGCGATGCCTAAGTGAAGAGAAGCCAGGTCAAGTGCTGCAAGAGGCACATTCTAGGGAGTGTGGGGCACATTAGGCTGGGAGGAATTTGTTCCACCGAGTGCACCGAATGGGATATTACTGGCTGACAATGTTTAAAGATGTCATAGACTATGCGAAGCGATGCCATGAGTGTTAAATCCACAGGGACCTTATACATGTACCCCCTGATGATCTTCATTAGTCAGCTACTTTCTGGCCTTTTACTGTGTGGGGACTTGATTTTATTGGCCCTATAAATCCATCATCGTCCAGAGAAAAATAGTATATACTAACAGCAATGGACTATTTCTTCAAATGGACAGAAGCAATTGCACTGTGAAGTGTTAAGGAGAAAGATGTTGCTAATTTCATTCAACACACAATAATATATCGCCATGGCATCCCGAAGAAAATCATCACAGACAATGGTACTCTTTTTAAGAACAGGGGCATGGAGAAGTTATTTCTTATAAGGCCGTATCCTAGTCCATACCATTTCGTTAATTCTCACAATCCTCCCCGACTAATTCTGACAACCTGTGATCTGTAGACAACATTTGTGCGCGACCCTAAGTCGTACCCCATATATTTGAGCCAACTCGACCCAAGACTTATACCATTGTGACTAGACCATCGTCATGGTTCCAACGTCACGTCTTGCTCACCGATGCGATACCTGGGCCAGGAGATGTGGGCTCGCGTTTATCTCGAAGAAAAACGCGCACATTGCAAATTTCGAGAGAATCTCTACTCAATCCATCACATCAATCAATCAATCAATCAAATACATAGCCCATCACTCAACCTATCACATCCATACCTCACATATTACCTCACATACACAACCCATACCCCTCTTACATAAGCTACCCCCAAAGTCAACTCTTACATCACTCCATCCATCCCTTACACCCATCACCTCTCTCTTACAACCACCCTCTCTCTCTCTCATTCTCTACTCACTTTTCCAAGCAACTTAAGAGGTTGGCTGTCCAAGCATTCTAAGGAGACAAAAGTGTTTTGTGTGTGGCCCACTTCCTACCCCTCTCATCTCCCATCTCAACCCTTAAATCCTCATCATCTTCCATCAAAGAGAGAGCTAAGGAGTTTGGCATCCCATTGGACCAAGAAGATCAAAGATGGGTGTTTATAGGACTATATTTGTTTTTTTGATGATGGGCCAAGTGGGGCTTATCGATTGATGGTATGGATCTCACTTTGGGCCCTAGGTGCGGTCGATGGCCCACCATGATTCATACATCCATCCCATGATGAGGCCATTCTCCATGGACCCCATTGTGATGTTTAATTTTCTTGTATGAAAAGGGTCATCTAGACCTTGCATTTTGGTGAGAGAAGGGATCTCCACCGTTGATTTTGATTTGGTGGGCCCACTTGCAATGGGACTGACTTGATGTATGTTGTATGCATGGAAGGGAGGGCCCATAATGTCGTGGTCCCTCCATCACACTCATTCTCTCTCTCTCGTTTATGTTTGATCATGGCCCACCTAGCAGTATTGATGGACGGTGGGGACCACAGCTATACAGCTATGGTATTGACGTCAGCAAATTCTATGGGGTCCACCTATAATATATGCATTTTATCCATGCTAACCAGTAGCATGGGCCCCTCACACTTGTGGACTCCACCGTGATGCATGGTCACGTAGGACCCACTGCCTGTAGCAGATTGGCTAGTGTATGTGTACAGTAGCAATAAAGTTTCAGTGGGTCTCACCCATGATGTATGTATTTAATCCACACCGTCCACCCTATTTCCCAGCTTATTTTAGGCGTTGAGCTGAAAAATGAAGCTAATCCAAAACTTTGGTAGGCCACACCGTCTAAAACATTATTTTAATAGTGAAAAATTATTAGTGCCCGTTGTGATGTTTCTGTGTGTCAAAACTAATCCAATATTAGGCTTGTTAGACCCGTCACGAGCCCAGGGACCCAACTGTCGAAGAAGATCCTCCTGATGTGGGCCTCAACTATGAAATTTCTTTAAAAAAATAAATAAAAATAATAAATGATGTTGCTGCTGCCAGCGTCCAGAGGACGCTGTAGCAAGCAGCGTCCTTGCTGCTTCTAACGGGCAGGGACAGTGGGCCCTATAATAGGCCCCACCATGAAGTATGTTGAACATCAACACCGTGCATTTGGTGGGTCCCCTTTGGGAAGTGGGATCCCCCAAAAATCAGCCGTTCATGGAACTCAGGTGGTCCACACCACCGAGAAAGTAACAAGGGGTTGAATGTCTATCATTGAAACCCCTTTTCGGGTCCTAGAAGTTTTGGATAAATATGAAAATTGTTTTTCCTCTTTATTTAGGTCTATGTGACCTTATCAACAGATGGGATGGAAAATAAACGTTATGGTGGGCACCACGCGGGACCCACTTGTGAAGGGGATTGGCTAGTGTACGCATACACCAGTTATATAACTGCTGTATTGACGTCCCAAGTTCTATGGGTCCCACTCATGATATATGTGTTATCCACACCTTCCATATGCCGGACGGGTGGGCTCATCTTGATGTGTATATTATATCCACACCGTCCATCTGTTGCTGGACGCTGGAACACCACCATGATGTAGTGTTTTATCCACTCTATCAGTCCTTGGACCCCACCACATGGAATGTGTGAAATCCACGCCGTCCAGTAAAGGACGGTGGGTCCCACCGATGTAAGTGTTTTATCTACTCGGTCCATCCATGGGGCCTGCCCTGGTGGCATGTGGCTCCACACATGGGACCCACATAATGTATGAGTTTTATCACACAGTCCAGTCCCTAAACATCAACGGTGGTCCACTGATGTGTATTGTATTCAACACCGTCCGTCTGTGTGGGACTCGCTGTGATGTATGGGTCTTATCCACACTGTCTATAAGCTGGGACAGGTGAGGCCCACCTTCATGTATATATTCCTTATCCTCACTGACTATTTGCTAGGGACTGTGGGCCTCTTGATGCATGTATTCTATAACTAGCTGTCCATCTGTTGCTCGATGTGGACCCTCCCTTGAAGTATATCTACACCGTCCATGGGGCGTGGGGTCCACCATGATGTGTATTGTATTCAGGACCCTCTTGTAGGCCCACCTTGTAATGTGTTGTACATTTGCACCATCCTTCCACGTGGCCCCCACATGATGAACATGTTTGACCCAAACTGTCCATCTGATGGGGCCCATTTGGAATGTGCAAGCCCCACCTTGATGAGTTGTATGTGCGGCCCATTTAATGAGGCCTGATGTGGTGTAATTGGGGCCCAAGCATGAGGCCCATTGAGATGTATTTAAGGCCTAGGTGAGAGGCTCATTATGATGTATATTAACCCCATGAGATGAGGCCCTTTTGTGATTGTTTATGAGGCCCATTGGATGTGTGAGGCCACCATGATGTACGTGTTATACACACACTGTTTACCCATTTTTAGGCTGCGGGTGCCACCGCCTTATGCAGGCCCACCATGTGTGAATAATGGGCATGCGTTGTCCATCCATTTCGTAAATAGCCGGTGGGCCGAGAATCTTAATATGATTTCGATTCCGATTTCTATATGGACAGCACCATAGGATAATGGTGGTTAAATGTCCACATTGTAAACTTTCATAAGGTCCATTGTTAAGCCCATTTCCACCAATACCCTAGTGGGCTAACCCAAACTGTTAGGCCCCCACTGATGATAGTAATACTCATTTTTTCGTGGGGCTACCTTGTGAGACCTACCTAATGGTATGTATGGTATACACACGCTCTCCATTCCTTTTTTTCCAGATTCATATAAGGGTCTTGGGCCCCATTGTGAGTTAGATCCCAATCCCCTAATGGGTCGTATTGTAAGAACAATGGTGATTAAAGGTCCACCGTTGTAAATATTCCTAGGGACTATTGCTAAGTCTAATCCCATCTTCCCTTAATGGGCTATCCCAAACCGTTAGGCCCCATTAATGTTAGTACTGCCCGTCTCTTTTATTAGTCTAACCCAAACCATTAGGCCCCATTGATGCTAGTACCTTCGCAATGGCTCATGATTTTTGTTGGGTATGTAACCAACCTGAGATCAAGAGTTTACCACATTGAGTCTATCTATCCAAATTTAGGTATGGGACTGGTTTGAATAAAAGTCCCTTGTGATGGACCTCATAGCTTGCGATACTACGTATTATCATCCCGACTTCACACTCCAGATTGGTCATTTCATTCACACCGCATATTGCATTGCATCCCCAGTATATGGTATTTGGCTTACTATGTCTACACATTGTGTAATTGATCTACACTGCATACTCCGATATTGTATGACACTTGGACTTGCTAGTATTTCTAACATTATAAGATTTATGGATTTGTATTATATACTTGGCACTTACTTGCACACATACTTACACCACCCTCTAAGCTTTTTATAAGCTTATGCACGATAGATGCGTGCAGGTGGCGCTAAGTCGCAACAGCGTTGAGCTTGGAGTGTGTAGCTATCTTCTGGAACTTTGATTATTGATATATGTATTTCCCCTTTCAACACTGTATTCAACTGTTTATATTAGTGGATATGTGATGATGATGTTGCCTTTGTGATTTGGGTAATCTTGTAGTTATGCTTCTTACTAGATAAATGTACGTTGAAAAATCCTCCTTGTAGGATTCTAAGATCAAAATCTGGAGTACGGGCGCTGAAAGCCGAGAATGGGGTACTAAGGAGGTTGTTGGCATTAGATTCAGTGATCGGGAATTTTGTGAGCTTTGTTTCCAAGTTTGGGGCGTGACATGTCTTAAGTTCAATATTCACCAGTTGTTCTCAACACCCTATTATTCACCAGCAAATGGGTTGACAAAGGTGTTCAATAAAACAATTGTAAAAATATTGAAGAAAACAGTGACCGGGAATAAGTGTGATTGGGATGAAAAGTTGCAAGAAGCCCTATAGGCCTATAGGACCACTCATCAGGCAGCGACGCAAGCCAACCCATACTCGTTAGTTTATGGTACAGAAGCCATCGTGTAAATCGAAATACGAGTCGCCTCACTTAGAGTAGCAATGCATCGGTCAATTAGAGATGATGAGAACACATTAATACGGTTGACAAAGTTGGATCTACTTGATAAAAAATGACTGGCAGCTCGGCATCGATTGCAGTTATATTAGGCCAGGATTTCTGCCGCCTTCAATAAAAAGGTTAAACATCGATCTTTCAAGAAAGGGGACATGGTTCTGATGTTGAAAAGGCTAATAGTAGTCACTCAAAAAATAAAGGGCAAGTTTGATCCCAAATGGGATGAGCCATATATCATAACTGAAGTTTATTCTAATGGAGTATACAGAGTAACAGATCAAGACGGACGTAGCATCAGTATACCGGTCAATGCTCACTTCCTTAAGAAATATCGTCCCTAACAGTGAGAGAGATTTTGATCTATAAGATTATCAAGATAATACTTCTACATCAAAAGGGGGCAATCACAGATGAAATGGTGAAATAGCCTTTAAAGGTAGAGCCTTGTATTCTTTCTTCACAAATGATTAATAAAAGGAAAATTTTCAAGAATATCACTATTGGTTGAAGTCCCAGCCATCGCTGTCATTATTGGTTGCTCACTATCGGTGAAGTCCCTGCCATCACTGTCGCTACTGGTCACTTATCAAAATTGTTATTATTTGTAAGTGCTATAGTTTATATCCCTGTTTGTTGTCAAATTTGTGGTGCCAAAATCACTGTTATGTTATATATAACCTGCTTAAGTGAAGCTCTCTCAAGGATCAACATACATGAACAAACTAAGCTCACATCAAGCAAAGCTCTCAAGTACAAGACTCAGGATCTTGAATGAAAGAACTGATCACAAGACAAGACTCTTGAATGCAAGAACTGCTCACAAGACTCAAGCTGAAAAGAAAAAGAAAGTACAAGGCAAGACTCAAGCTGAACTCAAGACTCAAGTTGAAAGTCAAGCTGAACTCAAGACTCAAGCTGAAACTCAAGCCACTTTCAAGATTGAGCTACTTCAAGGTTTAATCTTCATCAAGACTTCAAGGCTCATTCTTCATGGTCTCTTGTTTCAATGTCCATACTTCATGATTGAGGTTTGTTTGACCATAGGATGACCTTAGAAGTAGGTCATTTCGGATACATAAGCCGAATGTTATTTTACATGTGATTGGTCTGTTCTTCGACTAGTCCTAGGGGTTCTTCGACTAGTCCTAGACTTGCTTCGACCAGTCTAAGAAAATCCTCGACCAGTCGTAAGTTTGTTACATATTCCGGATAAAATCTGTTAGCCTTCGACTAGTCCAGGAATCTGTTCGACCAGTCGTAGGAACAGTGTCGACTGATCTTCGACCAGTCGTAGAATCTACGACTCGAAGTCCAGCGAACCTTTGCAGGACCTACGACCAGTCGAAGGAAACCTACGACCAGTCGTAGGTGACCTACGACCAGTCGTAGGAGGGCTACGACCAGTCGTAGAACGGTCAAAGCATATCCCGCCGGATTTTTCAAATATCTGTTAGAGCTTCGACTAGTCGTAGAGCACTCTAGACCAGTCGAAGACCTGATCTTTTCACTTATAAATAGAGCACGAATCTCAGAAGAAATCATCGATTTAATTATAGTATTCAAGCCAATCTTCGTCGAACTTCTGAGAGATAATTTTGTGCTCCATCCAAGCTAAGTGTGCTTATTTAATATCTTCTTTCCTTAGCTTTATTTTAATTGATTTTGTTTCTTATATTCCAATCTGATTTGATAAAGAGGAATTGTTATTCCCTTTCTTTGGAATCAAAATCAATTAAGGCAAGCCCTGTTTGGTTTAATTTAAAATCAATTAGAACTAGAACCATTGTAATCGAGTCTTTGGACATTGAACTTGGACATTCAATCATCTACTTTGATTTGGTTCTACCGGTCTACATCAAAGGAAGATATTCCGGTATTTTACATTTGTTAAAGTCCTTTCTATTATTTTGGTTTCTTTCAAGATTTACCAGAAAAATCTTGTTATTTTGGTTATCTGAGGAGAGCCAGGAAAACTCAGAAGTGGGGGTTTTTTAATTGTGTAAGCCCACATACAAAGACACAATTGTAAGGGTTTTGGGTGAACCTGGGAAAACCTATCTTTAGTGAATGCTAATATCCCCTGTGTGAGGATATTAGGAGTGGAGTAGCTTTTTGTGTGGCTGTTGGATAACAGTTGGTGAACACACAGGCGAACCACTATAAATCCTTTGAGTTGTGGTTGATTGATTTATTCTTTTAATTATTTTTTTTGTGAGATGTATGTATGGTGGTGAATGTTGTAATTATTTCAAGCTTTGTGAGAATGTTGTAATAGCTTAGAATTTACTTTCTGCTATTCCTTTATAAGCTTGATTTTCAATTTCATTTGAAAGTTGTTCCAGCAAGGTTGCCCTGCCATTTTTATGGTGTATGGCTGTCCCTAGAACAATACATCTTTAATTACAAGTTATTTCAATTCAGTTCATATTTGTTTTTGTATTCCTCTTCGATTTGAGACTTGATACAAAGACCTTTCTAGAAATAAGGTTGTCCTACCATAAACTCTGTTTTGGTGTAAGGTTGTCCTTAGAATAACGTTTGTATCAACCTCTCAAGATCTGAAGTTTGAGGTTGTTTTTCTTTCCTGCATTATTATTTAATTTGGCTATCATTTTCTTTATTATTCCGCTGTTATAAGTTTTTATTTGGCATTGTCCTATTCACCCCCCCTCTAGGACATATAGCTTGGCCTTTTCAAGTGGTATCAGAGCCTAATAGCTCCTTTTAATTCTTGGATTTAATTCTGAGCTAACGATTTAAGCTATTCAGATGTCAAATTTTGATAGCCTTTCATCACTAGGCCTCCACCCTTTGATGGCTCCAACTATGCTTATTGGAAAGCCGTAATGAGGATCTTCCTCAAATCAATGGATGAAAATGTGTGGCAAGCCACGGTGAATGAATGGAATCCTCCTATCATGGAAGTTCTTGGGGTTGATGGTTCAAAGTCTATGAAAACCACACCATATTACCAATGGACCACCCTTGAAAAGTGAGAGTAGTGCAAATGCTAAAGCACTAAATGCAATTACTTGCGCACTATCACCGGATGAGTTCAAAAGAATCATCTCTTGTGATACGCAAAGCAAGCTTGGGATATATTAGAAATGACACACGAGGGTACTACAATTGTCAAAAATCTAAAGTCCAACTCCTCACAACCAGATTTGAAGAAATTCATATGGAGGAAAATGAGATGTTTATGGACTTTTACACTAGATTGAATGACATTGTAAACTCAATGTGGGGTCTTGGCGATAAAATCCCGGAAAGTAAAGTATGTGCAAAAATATTACGCTCACTTCCTGAACGGTTCAATTCTAAAGTAACCGCAATCCAAGAACTTCGTGATACGGATAATATGAGGGTTGAAGAACTAGTTGGTTCTCTACAAACCTACGAGTTAAACTTTAAAGCTCCTAAAGGTAAATCTATCGCGCTAAAATCTTCTAAATGTAATTCAAAAGAAAATCTGATTCAGAAGATGACATGGCTCTTTTAGCTAAAAATTTTACAAAATTTTCAAAAGCAAGAAAAGAGTTGATTTTCAAAAATCAAATGACAAAAGGAAGTTTAGACCCAAATTTCAAAAATCTTTGAAAGATAGTCAATGTTACAACCGTCTAGAATATGGGCACTTAGCAAATAGATGTCCTAAAAGGGACAAACCCAAGAAGAAGGGTATGTTGGCTACATGGGATGAATCATCCGATTCTGAAGGTTCTCCTGAATCAGAAGATTCTGAAACTGAGTCGGGCAATGAGGTCAAAGCTCTTATGACTCTAGCCAAATTCACATTTTCGGATAATGACTCTACAAGTGAAGAAAATCAATAGTGAATGTGAAAATGAAGATGATCTTCAAGACGCTTACAATGCCCTATATAAGGAAAGTTGTAAAATTGTGACAAACTTAAACTTCAAAAAGAAAAGTTTTCTAAACTCAAAAATTGTTTTGAATCGCTTGTCTTAGAAAAATCACAAATTTCAGATAATTTTGAAAAATCAAAATGCGATTTGGAATTTAAAAACTCTCAAATTGTTGATTTAAAATCTGAAATTGAGAAACTTAAAACTGAAGTTTCCTCTCTTCTGAGTTTAAAGGACACATGGAAATATGCCCAAGGTGATCCAAAGTTAGAAAAATTGTTATCCGGATCAAGAAAATGTGGCGATCGATCAGGGTTGGGCTATGATAAAAATCAACCTCCTAAACAAAAGTATACTCCTCCTATGTTTGTTAAAGGAGAGTCCTCAAACTCAAAAGGGAAAAGTACTTATCAAGATTTTTCTAAAAATTCAAAAACTTTTCAAAAACCTAGAAATAGCCATGTCAACTTTAATTAGAATCGAAATCCACTAGCTGAAAAGATAGTTGATTTACTCAATGAGCTATTAAAATCTAACTCTATAGGTCATTCCTACAAGTATACACAAAAGAAGACCAACTATGTTCCTAAACCCAAAACAGTTATGAAATGGGTTCCTAAAGTCACCTGCTTGGTTGCTCACACCGCTTTCAAAGCAACAAGTCATTCAAAGTGGTACCTAGACAGTGGATGCTCCAGGCATATGACAGGTGACAAAGCTTTATTCACCGATCTAAAAGATATGACTGATGGGTCAGTCACATTTGGTGATGGTAGCAACTGCAAGATAATAGGCCAAGGTACGGTTCAACTTTTTAATCTTCCTGTGTTTAAAAATGTTTTATATGTTGAAGGCCTAAAGCACAACTTGCTTAGTATATCACAAATATGTGATAATAACTATAATGTTCGGTTTTCTAATCAAAGCTGTGAGATATTAAATAATAAGGGTTCTGTAATATTAACTGGACGTAGAACGTCTGAAAATTGCTATATTATTAGTGAATCCAGCTCATCTAATCAAACATGTTACATGGTCCATACAGACGAGACTGATTTATGGCACAAACGTCTTGGACATGTACATTATCGAAATTTATATCGATTGAGCAAACGAGAACTTGTAAGAGGTTTACCCAAACTTCAGAAATTAGATAAAATATGTGGTGAATGCCAGATAGGCAAACAAACAAAGAACTCACACAAAAAGGTGAATTCAAATACCACATCAAGACCACTCGAACTTCTCCACATGGATCTGATAGGACCTACCAGAACAGAAAGTCATGGTGGGAAAAAGTATATCCTAGTAATAGTTGATGACTTTACCAGATTCACTTGGGTAGTCTTCTTAAGGGATAAATCAAACCCTTGAAGAAGTAAGAAAAGTTCTCAAAAGGATTCAAACTGAAAAATCTTCTCAAATCAGTAAAATTCGTAGTGATCATGGATCCGAATTTGAGAATAGCAATTTTGAGAAGTTCTCTGCACCGACCAAGGAATATTACATGAATTCTCTGCTCCCAAAACTCCACAACAAAATGGAATTGTAGAAAGGAAGAATAGGGTGCTTCAAGAAGTGGCTAATGTCATGTTGAATAGCATGAAGCTCTCTAAAAATCTTTGGGCTGAAGAACACAGCTTGCTATATTATTAACCGAGTCTACACAAAAAAGATAATAATAAGACGGCTTACGAATTGTGGTTCAATAAAAAGCCTACTGTTAAATACTTTCGAGTTTTTAGCAGCAAGTGCTATATTTTACGTGATCGTGAAAATTTGGGAAAGTGCGATACGAAGAGTGATGAAGGTATTTTTCTAGGATATTCTTTAAACAATCGAGCTTATAGGGTCCTGAACAAAAGGATGGTGTGATTCAAGAATCCATTAATGTTGTCATTGATGATCATTTAAACACACCAACTTCTAATTCAGATAATGATGAAGTACTAATCATTGATAAACCCGATACTTCATCAAATCAAACTGATTCTGATGAGGACTGCTAAAGATCATCCAACCACACAAATTCTTGGAAACCCTCTCACCGGTGTTCGCCCCCGTAGACAACTTGAGGATATATGTAATTATGTATGTTTTACATCCCAAATTGAACCATCTAACGTAAAAGAAGCGCTAACTGATGAGAAACCGGATTGTTGCGATGCAAGATGAACTCAACCAATTCATAAGAAATGATGTTTGGTATCTCGTACAAAGACCTAAAGATAAACACATCATTGGAACAAAATGGATTTTCAAAAATAAGTCCGATGAATGTGGAAATATAATTAGAAACAAGGCTAGACTGGTGGTACAAGGTTATACTCAAATTGAAGGGATTGATTTCGATGAAACCTTTGCACCGAGCACGTCTTGAATCTATCGGACTATTTATATCCATTGCATGTTTTAAAAAGATAAAGATCTATCGATGGATGTAAAAGTGCTTTTCTAAATGGCGATTTACATGAAGAAGTCTATGTTGAACAACCAATGGGATTTGAAGATTCCAAAAATATTGATCATGTATATCGGCTTAAAAAGGCACTTTATGGATTAAAACAAGCACCTAGGGCATGGTATGAGAAACTAACGAAATTTCTTTTAACTCATAATTTTCAAATGGGATCTCGTTGATAAAACTCGTTTTGTTAAAAAACAAAATGATCATATCTTAATAGTAGATTTATGTTGATGATATCATTTATGGATCAACTTGTACCGACTTAATACCGAGTTTGCAGATTTGATGAAATCACGAGTTTGAAATGAGCATGGTTGGGGAATTGACTTATTTCCTTGGATTGCAAGTAAAGCAACAATCAAGGAATATTCATTTCTCAATCTAAGTATGCCTTGAATCTAATCAAGAGATTTGGATTTGAGAATGGCAAGAATTTCGATACTCCTATGAGTACTACCCCGAAACTATCAAAAGACTCTAATGGTAAAAATGTTGACTCAAAACTTTATCGGAGTATGATTGGTAGTTTGTTATATCTAACTCTGCTAGTAGACCGATATTTCTCTAAGTGTTGGTATTTGCGCAAGATATCAATCGATCCAAAAGAATCTCACTTGATTCTGTCAAGCGAATTATTAGATATGTCGCAAGTATCTGTAAATCTCGGTCTCTGGTATCCTCATGAAACCAATGTTCAATTAGTTGGGTACTCTGACTGGCCTGGTAATCTAGATGATAGAAAATCAACCGGTGGTGGTTGTTTTTTATTGGAAATTGTCTAGTTTCTGGTTTAGTAAGAAACAAAATTCTATATCACTTTCAACATCTGAAGCTGAGTATATTCAAGATTGAGCTACACTTGTTTGGATGCAACGAATGCTAAGTGATTATGGAATTAAACAGATTCTATGTTATTACATTGTGATAATTCCAGTGCGATAAATATTTCAAAAAATCCTATTCAGGATTCTCGTACTAATCACAATGACATAAGATTAAATAATATAACGGAATAAGTAGAAGAAAAAGATATAACTCTAGAATATATTCCTACTGAAGATCAACGTGCTGATATTTTCACAAAACCTCTTGATAAAAGCAGGTTCAAAAAGATGAAATTTGATCTTGGCATGTGCATTTTAAATTGATAATTTATGCCTTCTTGTATATTATTGTATATATTTGCTAGATTGAATTTCAATTTTTGTTTAAATTGCAAGATATTGGATTTTTGGGGTTTGTACGACCAGTCGTGAGTATACACGACCAGTCGTACTACGACCGGTCGTAGATACCCACGACCAGTCGTGGAGCACGGGTTTCACTTCAAATGGTATCTATGCTATCTCAAATGGTACTCAGATTTGTTTGTCATCCTTAATCTGTCATTTCATTCTTCAGTTTCGACTCCATCCTGGTCATAGTGACATTCCATTTGCATACTTTATGACTGTATTGGCTACTCATATGTTAGTCGATATGCCTGTTGATGAAGCACCTATCCATCATCTGATCTTCAACAATACAAATATTAATAAGATGAAGTTGGATCTGCTCCCGAACAAGGTGGTGGTGTTGATGGTGGTCCTGAAGAAGCTGGTGTTGATATTAATATGGATGATATTTTTGAGGAACTGGATTCTGACTCAGCTAATGATCCAGATTTTGTACCATCTGATGTTGATGCACGTCTGAGTGCATTAGAAGGTAGAGTTGAGAATATTAATGTTAAGTTGGAGAACATGTCAGTTGCTCATGATTTGCAATTCAAATACATGCGCAAATACCTAAGGCGCTTGAACAAAGGCATGCACCAACTTGATCCTTCTATTCCTGCTCCATCTTCAAGTTCTAATTCTGACTAGTTTCTATGAGACTTTTGGTATGTAATAACTTTATTACTTTGCTCTTGTTTGATTGAGTTTGAGTTGGATTCTATGCTGGATATTTGTTTTTCATGTAATATTTATGCTGGATATCTGTGATGCTATCTTGAGTATCTCTATGACTCTTGTGCTATACTCTATTTCCTCCTCTTGTTTACTCTCATTCCTTTATTTAGTTCTCCTTTGTCATCTTGTGACAAAAAGGGGGAGAATGGTTTATTGTTAATGTGATTGTGAGAGGAGTAGCATTGGTTATGTTACTCAGGGGGAGTGGGGTGTCAAGAAGAATATATGTTTGATCTTGTTGAATATGTTTGATCTTGTTGAATGTTGAAACTGGTTGAATGTTTAATATTGCTTATTGATTTGCATGTATTAACCAGTTGTTTTACTTTTGTTTGGTTATGTGTTTTGTCACTAATTTGACAAAGGGGGAGATTGTAAGTGCTATAGTTTATATCCCTGTTTGTTGTCAAATTTGTGGTGCCAAAATCACTGTTATGTTATATATAACCTGCTTAAGTGAAGCTCTCTCAAGGATCAACATACATGAACAAACTAAGCTCACATCAAGCAAAGCTCTCAAGTACAAGACTCTGGATCTTGAATGAAAGAACTGATCACAAGACAAGACTCTTGAATGCAAGAACTGCTCACAAGACTCAAGCTGAAAAGAAAAAGAAAGTACAAGGCAAGACTCAAGCTGAACTCAAGACTCAAGTTGAAAGTCAAGTTGAATTTCAAGACTCAAGTGAAACTCAAGTCACTTTCAAGATTGAGCTACTTCAAGGTTTAATCTTCATCAAGACTTCAAGGCTCATTCTTCATGGTCTCTTGTTTCAATGTCCATACTTCATGATTGAGGTTTGTTTGACCATAGGATGACCTTAGAAGTAGGTCATTTCGGATACATAAGCCGAATGTTATTTTACATGTGATTGGTCTGTTCTTCGACTAGTCCTAGGGGTTCTTCGACTAGTCCTAGACTTGCTTCAACCAATCTAAGAATCCTCGATCAATCGTAAGTTTGTTACATATTAGGATAAAATCTATTAGCCTTCGACTAGTCCAGAACTGCTCGACCGATCGTAGAAGCAGTGTCGACGATCTTCGACCGATCGTAGAATCTATGACTCGAAGTCCAGAACTCAGGACCTACGACTGGTCCGAAGGAAACCTACGACCCGTCGTAGGTGACCTACGACCAGTCGTAGGTGACCTACGACCAGTCGTAGAACGGTCAAAGCATATCCCGCCGGATTTTTCAAATATCTGTTAGAGCTTCGACTAGTCGTAGAGCACTCTAGACCAGTCGAAGACCTGATCTTTTCACTTATAAATAGAGCACGAATCTCAGAAGAAATCATCGATTTAATTATAGTATTCAAGCCAATCTTCGTCGAACTTCTGAGAGATAATTTTGTGCTCCATCCAAGCTAAGTGTGCTTATTTAATATCTTCTTTCCTTAGCTTTATTTTAATTGATTTTGTTTCTTATATTCCAATCTGATTTGATAAAGAGGAATTGTTATTCCCTTTCTTTGGAATCAAAATCAATTAAGGCAAGCCCTGTTTGGTTTAATTTAAAATCTATTAGAATTAGAACCATTGTAATCGAGTACTGGACATTGAACTTGGACATTCAATCATCTACTTTGATTTGGTTCTACCGGGCTGCTACAACGAAGGAGATATTCAGGTATTTTACATATTGTAAATTCCTTTCTATTATTTTGGTTTCTTTCAAGATTTGCCAGAAAAATCTTGTTATATTGGTTATCTGAGGAAAGCCAGGAAAACTCAGAAGTGGGGTTTTTTAATTGTGTAAGCCCACATACAAAGACACAATTGTAAGGGTTTTGGGTGAACCTGGGAAAACCTATCTTTAGTGAATGCTAATATCCCCTGTGTGAGGATATTAGGAGTGGAGTAGCTTTTTGTGTGGCTGTTGGATAACATTTGGTGAACACACAGGCGAACCACTATAAATCCTTTGAGTTGTGGTTGATTGATTTATTCTTTTAATTGTTTTTTTTGTGAGATGTATGTATGGTGGTGAATGTTGTAATTATTTCAAGCTTTGTGAGAATGTTGTAATAGCTTAGAATTTACTTTCTGCTATTCCTTTATAAGCTTGATTTTCAATTTCATTTGAAAGTTGTTCCAGCAAGGTTGCCCTGCCATTTTTATGGTGTATGGCTGTCCCTAGAACAATACATCTTTAATTACAAGTTATTTCAATTCAGTTCATATTTGTTTTTGTATTCCTCTTCGATTTGAGACTTGATACAAAGACCTTTCTAGAAATAAGGTTGTCCTACCATAAACTCTGTTTTTGGTGTAAGGTTGTCCTTAGAATAACGTTTGTATCAACCTCTCAAGATCTGAATTTTGAGGTTGTTTTTCTTTCCTGCATTATTATTTAATTTGGCTATCATTTTCTTTATTATTCCGCTGTTATAAGTTTTTATTTGGCATTGTCCTATTCACCCCCACTCTAGGACATATAGCTTGGCCTTTTCATTATTGCCAAGCTGACTGAATATAAAGAACAGATATCGTCAGACTATCATGCACAATAGCAAGCAATAGTGATATATCAAATTTTGATTCACCATTTATAGCAGTATAATGACATATATAGCCAAGCACATACAGATTCTTACGACGGTAATGGTGGTTCACCATCTAAGGCAGCCTAGCCAAGCCTTATATGACCAACTATGCGTAAGACTTACATATTATCTGAGATAGTAGTGTGGAGCCAGTGGCCCTAAAATCCCATATAGGCCACATCATGTGCATACTCATGTGGGTAACGGACGAAGCCAATGACTAAAAGCCTCAAAGGCCAGAAGTCCTCAACGGCCAGTCATGCATGAGACCAATGTTGTCTATAAGCTCTTCGAAAGCGTTATAAATGAGAATGAAAATACCTTCATGTGAATGGGTTCGAACTTACAGATGAAGGAAAATGGGGAATAGAATAAGACCCCCCCCCAGGTCCTTAGCTCGATTTTAATGTTAACTCATGAGTATAGTGTCTCAATAAAAACACCCCCTCATTGATGGACTGACAGCCTTGGACTTGGTACCAAAGGTGGCCTTACGCGCCCCACGAACTCTAGAGAGTTACTGTGGCCAATCGTGCGCGTAAATCCCATTGAGTTCATGGCTCTGATGGCTTCATTGGGCCCCTATGATGGACCATGGTTTGTGAACTCCCTGACCGCGATAAGTCTAGATAACTCATAAGAGTTTGATAGACCATTCGCTCCAACTACTTCTGAGTCTAAAAAACTATGATTGATCCACTACTCAAGAGTTTAAACTGTGTGCAAAACTAACTATACTAACTTTAAAATGAAATAGTTCCGCCCATTAAAATGAACACCACATAGGATCACCGTACAATGCATGAATATAAATAGTGAAAATAATGAAGCATGAGTATGAAAGTATTGCATCAACATGTATTCCAAAATCAATGATTGTATTATCAAGAATGCATTTGCTCTGAATAAAAAACCACAATCTGTTTATATATCACAATGCAAAAGGAATTTATACGAAAAATACAATTCTTACAGATCCTCATCTATGCTTAATACTGCCATGTAACACTGTAATTCTTCTTTTAATTGAAGTTGTGCCACAGCAGTCGTGGTTCAGCCTTAAGAATAATCCTAGCTTGATCAGGATCGCCAACCAATTCTGATTCCAAAAAAAAATAGTAGCTTCCCTATTCTTTGTTTGTTCAGCTTTCTCAAAATCGACAACTTGAGTATTCGTTTCAAGCTCCTCCTTGATTTGACGAATAGTTAAATCTTCAGCTTCTTTCTGACCCTTGAGTAGCAGAATCTCTCTCTCAAGAATAGAAAATCAAGCATCAATAATCGCCTTAGTTCCATCAGAAACTTTCAACTTCTCATGAAGAGATTGACTAACAACATTGTAATTAGCTAGGATGTCGTCTGAACAAGTGATTTTCCCCTTAAGTAGTGCTAATTTTTCTGACAATCCAGAATTTCTGGAGCAATGACTATACTTCACGCTGCTTCTAAGTTTTTGGTGGAGTCATAAAACTGTGACTAGGAGTCTTGAAGGGACTGAACATGGACGTGCGCTAAATGAGCTGAATGGGTAAGAACAGGTAAGGCACTATCCAAAAAGGGCCATTGGGCTGGATCTTTAAAAGTGCTAATGATAACAGAGATTGCGTTCTTGAAGAATCCCAACATGAGAGGGGACACCTTTTCCAATGAAAGTCTATAAAAAACTGCAGCTACTGAGTTAGAGCCTTCAGACCCGCTTGGAGTTGGCACAACCAAGGCTGGAAAAAAACAACAAAAGAAAGATTATGAGTTCGAAAGAAGATATATATATATATATATATATATATATATATATATATATATATATATATAATGATATAATGAAAAGAAAAGAAGAAAAAGAAAATACATACCCTGTGTGGGGGCAATAACGGAAGTAGATTGAATAGAATAGGTTCTGGGTGTTGTAAATCTAGGAGCATCTGTAGTCACGACAACGTTGAAAGAAAGCTCCTGAGCCCCTCCAGTACTCGAGTTGAGAGTCGTCAGAGTTGGGACGTCAACCAGATTAGAGAAGAATTCTAAACTTTGAACTACTGGCTGGATAGGAGGAGGATGTGCAGTAGGAGATTTATCAGCATCATTGGGGGCATCAAATGTTGCGATGACTATTGGTAAGATTTCTCTTGTGCTGTGAGGAAGAAGTACATTTTCCATCTCTACTTGGATTTCTGATGATTGAGCCTCTATCTCCCTTAATGTCAATGTTTCACGAGCAATTACATCGGCGGTTTCCACGATACATGGAGAATATGAGGCATCAAAAGAAAGGAAGATATTTGTGCCAGGAGAATAGCCAGATTCTTCGCTGTCGAGTTGCTCCTCTTCTAAGGAGGCCACTGTGATCAAATGAGAGGTATCCGGATAAGTGATTCGAGCATAAGGAAGTGGAGACTCGGCTCTAACATCACCTTCTTCTCTGATATCCACTTCAGCCTAAGTATCTTCATTTAACAAAGCATCTCCCTCTTCGGTTAAGCTCGTGGAAGAAGATGTATCATCGCTTACAATATTGGCTGAATATTTTGATGAACTATCTTCCCCCGACATAGTTTATTTTCCCTTATAAGTAGTCTTCATGGGGATGAGACGTGCACTTCGAGTAGGAGAAGGGACCTGCTGTGCCAGAACTTCAGGAGATAATGACTTAGCACATGAATGAGTCATAGGAGATGTAGTGATAGTAACCCGATTCGCAATAGGAGAAGCTATAGCTATAGTACAACTTGCAACAGGAGAGACTTAGTTGTTACATGACCCATAATAGGGACAACTGCGGTGGTTGCATGATCAATGGTGGGAGAAGTCATAGAGGTGATGGGCTCTGTGGTAAGAGGAATGACGGGAGCAGGGTGTGTAGGCTGATCTCCTCCTTTAGGAGTAGGGGAAGGCAGAATACCGCCCACAAATTGAAATTCATTGCGAGGAGTGGCCAGTCTTTCTCCCCATTTTATCAAATCCAAAGGAGAGCCAAAAGCAATCCATCCTTTTAGAGTATTCGACGACTTTATTTGTCTAATGGGTTCTTCTTCAAAAATTTTGTGGCAAAGTTGTCCTGAAACAGCGGCATGGTCTTTCTCGATAAAATATCTGATTCCTTTTTCCAGTCTGTAGTTTCTGAAGCATGGAGGAGAAACCGAGATAGGCCGATCCACTGAAAAATAGTTATGCACTAAGTTGTAATGATGTGTCTACCACCATATCGAGGAATATGAAGTTGTCACTCGATGATTATATCATGGGAGAAGAAATTGGGAGCCAAAGTTTCTTGTTAAGAGCTGCTTCCATATTAGAGCCCAATTATAGGGGCTAACTCTGTAGCTTCTCATTGCCCGTGTGACCTCCTCCCCTACCTGGGGCATAGCTTGATCATACCCAAATTGTCTAGCTAATCGACTTGGATAGTACGGTTCTCTCCAGAATTTTACTCCTCGCACAGGAAGGCTGCAAGAACGGATACAAAGAAAGAAGGTTCTCTCAATGGGTTCCAAGTTATTTTTATCTTCAACATCCCTGTCTTCAGCTTAATGATCCAAATAGAAAGGGAAGAAGTCAATGGATTCCGTGTTGTCAATTTTATCCACTATCTAGTCATACCCCTTCTTGATCATCTTTCGCTTCAAGAAATGCCATAGAGGTAGATGTTTTGGATGGACATAGGCCTTCTCCAAGT
This sequence comes from Magnolia sinica, assembly GCF_029962835.1. Taxonomy (NCBI): domain Eukaryota; kingdom Viridiplantae; phylum Streptophyta; class Magnoliopsida; order Magnoliales; family Magnoliaceae; genus Magnolia; species Magnolia sinica. The sequence continues at coordinate 39,639,961 of NC_080587.1, read as the reverse complement.
CGTTATAAGTCCAGGGGAAATAAACGCTGAGTCAGCTGTAGAAATAGTACCATGGAGTGAAAGAAGATGAAACTCCTATTGCTGGGCTTGAGCAGTGCGCCGTAGCATGTCCAAAAGCTCTATATAGTGAGCATAACACAGGAGGAGCCAGAAAATATTTTTTCCTGCCTTCCACCATTGTGCCTACTGCCACAAATAAGGTTAGTCGAATAGAGTCTGAGCTTTTCGAGCTAGGAAGCACAACTAAGCTTAATCAATAAGCCAATAAATCGACTAACTCAGTTCAGTGGTGAATTTGGCCGGGCCCTTTATCTTTTTGCAATTGGCTTCCAATTTGGCACAATGGCTGCTAGGGAACCTGAAAAGGGGGAAGAAAGATGGATTAACAATTTATGTATATAGGCAAATGTCATCTGAAAGATAAGAGAAATGTTAAAATGCTTACTACAAGTATCGAGAAAAATGCGCAAGCCATTGAAGAGGTGATATATTATGGACATCAGGGAAATAAGACATTTTACGAAAAAGTTCGATTGTCGATGCTAAAATCTTAGGCGTTCTATTGGGGACGACATAGGCAAATTCCTCGTTTGTAGGAACATATTCATCTAGAAAAGATTTGGAGATAGGTAGGCCAGCCATCTATATAGAACCCACAAAGTGATGCTTAGTTCACCGACCGGAAGGTGGAAAGAATTTGTAGTGGAGGACCAATACATTAGAAAGCCCTTATAAATCATCATGTCCTTGTGAAAGAACTCTGAAGTGGTTTCTATAGCATGATATACCTTTGTTGCAATAAGAACATCTTCATACTTCTTCAAGATCGCCTCAGTACTTGCGTTGTATTACGAACGATCAGTCCAAAGACCCCGTGTCCTGAATTCTTCTTTACCCCACAGGGAGTCGCGATCACAAAAATGTTGTTGAATCGTTTCAAAGAAATGAGTGGGGTATAGGGCGTGGGGGTTCTAACATGGCTCGAGGAAGTGCATGTATGTTATCTGCCCAGTCTTTTGGACTAAGTCTTTCTCTGTGAGATAACCTTTTAGGAGTTGCGGCTTTTTTATTACCCAATTTAACACGTACAGGAGTCTATTTTGTATCATATAGTCGGTCGGTTCGCTTTGGATTATGGACCAGTGGCACTGGAGATGCAAAGGGATAATGATAGTCTCATCCTTGTAGGGCTTGTGGAATTTGATCGCATCGACACTTGACTTGATCGAATCCCAGGCATTTTGGAAACACCTCTGGTTGTGCTCCCGAATCTTTTCTTGAAAGGCTTCATTTTTGCTCTTTTCTCTCACTTTCTTCGAAATCATGGGAGTGGGAGAAGCTTCAGTGGCGAACAGACGAGTGTTGTATGTTTGAAAATTGGTGGTGGACTTCAACCATTTGTTCCAATCAGATTCCTGTCCTTCGGTAGGGGGTCCCTCTATCTCCCTCATTAGCACAGCTGTGCAGATGTGGTTGGACAGGTGCTGGATGTGATAAGTGAAGTTGATAATGGTGGGAGTCAGTTCCTTAAAGGAGGAGTAGTCTTCAGCAGATCTAGGTCTTCTCTGACTATAGGTCTCAGCTGGTTATGAGTTAGAGGGTCTAGCAGTACTTGGGGAGGTGTGAGGTCTTTTAGAGCTAGCCATCGGAAATCTACATAAGAATCAGTGAACAAGTTAAAATCAGGGAAAGAAGTCTTTTAAGTTCCAGAAGATTAAAGGAGAAGAATAAAAGTTTGATGTAAAAGGGGCAAGCAAGTTCTAAATAAGTCTAAGTCTGCAATGCGTAGGGTGTTGTGCACAAACCGTTGTGCGCAAGATGTTGTGTGTTACCTGTTGTTGCGCGCAAGGTCCTGTTGTGCGCAGATAGGCATTGCACGAAAGATCTCGTTGTGTGCAGAGAAGCGTTGTGTAGGAAGGTTCGACACATGAAAAGGTTGGGGAGGACAGAGAGTGAAGTAAAGGCGAGGAGTGGTGATCCTATATTTATAGACTAGCGCTTAGCTGTTGTACATAGATTATTGTATGCGACTTGATGTGCGCAACTCATTGCGCGCCAAGACATTGCACTCCAAAATTATATGGATCGCACAATGAAGAAAAAGAGAGCAAAAACTAGTTAGAATAATTGAAATATTAATCCCACATTTTTATTTTGTAGATAAAAATCAAAAATGCAGGATCAATGGGGCATCTGTTGAGGCATAAAAAGAGAGAAAGACAGTAAACGTTCATTGTGCGCAGAGAACCATTATGCGCCAAAAGGAGTCAATCCGCACAATAAAATCTGCACAGTGAAGATCGCACAATGGAGATCGCATAATGGAGATTGCATAATGGAGATCGCACAGTGAAGTACATGTAGTGAAGACTACGCAGTGGAAACTACACACTCGGGACCGCACAGAGGGGAATTAGTGCATAAGGGATACTGCACAATGACTACATGGAATGTTCACACATGTGAGAGGAATATAAATACCCCATGACCCCTGTAAAGGGGTCATTAACATCCAGTTGAAGAGGAGAAGAGAAGATCTTGGAGAGAGAGAGGTAGAGTTCGTACCCATTATTCGGAACAGGCGTTGTACGAAGCACAACACTGTTGGTGCACAACAAGATGGAGCGCACAATAATATGGAGCGCATAGTGTCCAGTGCACAATAGCCTCCAGCGTACAGTGCTTTCATCACATACTGTCCTAGTGCATGATGCTCCTACGCACAGTGCTGCCAAATATTATGTCACATTTATTTTATATTACAATTCATGAATATTCTATTTTGAAATCAAAGGAGAAAAAGGATGTAAAAGACTTGAAATGAATAAATGATGTGATTATCTTCTTCATCTTTTTTTGTTAATCATTAAGTGAATGAAATTCCCAAATCGAATGCATTTGTTTCTTGCTCGAAACACTACCTATCCTCTTACTCACTGTCTTTCCCATTAGAGTTCATCATTCAATCATTTGCTTGAGCATCAACTCATATCATATATGCTTGGATTAAATTATGAACTCTAGCATTCATGAGTTTCCAACTAATCATATTATCTTGGAACTCCTGAATGCTTGGCTCATGAGAACCTTCTTTATTGATTTAAATCTTATCATTTAAATAAAGAAGATCATAAAACCTTAAACCTCACAACCTCAGAGCCTTCGTGAAAGCATCATCAACAGGTTGCAGTTCAAGGGAGCTGAAGATTCTTCTTCATCATTGAAGATCTTCACATTACACGGGAAGGGGACTCACTACCTTACTTTGCAATGATTTAGAGTCTAAAGTGTCTAAAGCCCTTTCCTTGTGTAGGATTGGGATTCAGAGTTTGAGTGTCAAACTCGCCAAATCCTAGTTGTAGGCCTCTGATGGGATAATACGTTGTGTCCTTATGTAGGACGAGTAGCCTTACATATGATGTGCTTTGTGTAGGTTTGGGTTGCCTTATGTAGACTCCCAATGTCGAGTCCTTAGGTAGGACATGTTGCCTTGTGTAGGCATCTAGGAACCTTGTGTAGGTGTCCTAGCTTAACCTTGTGTAAGTTGTGAAGGTTCATGGTTAACCTAATTTAAAACCATTGGATAGTGAAATCCGCTACACTCTAGGAAAGTGTGCGTCCACCGGGAGTAGAGTAGGCAAGTAGTCGAACCACTACACATGATTGTGTTTGGGATTGTTTTGAGTATATTTATCTAATTATGCTTATGTTCATCATATGTTCACATTGATGCATGATTTAGTTAATGTATAAGTGTTGATAGAAATCACATCCTACACACAATACACACTATCCTTATAGGCTTTGATTTTACATATTAATCTTGTATAAGCCAATGCGAATTGGACCCTCTATTGGCTTGAAAACCATAGAGTTACTTTGCCTTACTTGTTTTAAAAGTTAGGCATATGTTGTGATTAAAAGATAACAAATTTTGAAAATGTATGGCCCTATCCTAGACCGTACCATTTCGTAAGCTTTCACGGTCCTCCCGGTCAAATTCGGATGACCCGCGACACGTATATAGCATTTGCCCGCATCCCTGAGTCGTATCTCGTATTCCATAGTTGGCTCAACCCGAGACCTACACCCTAGCGACCATACCATTGCTGTGGTTCCGATTCCGCATCTCATGTGCCAAGATGATACCCAGGCCAGGAGTTGTGGGCTTGAGAATAAATCGAGGAAACACCGCGGGCAACGTGTGTGCCGTTTCCAGGAAGATTCTTGGTTGAGAGAATGGAATCTCTACCCATACCCCCCTCTTTCCACCAAGTCAACCAAGACCTTACCTCTCCCATAGCTTTCATGCCAACAAGGCAATGCTACCTATACCCCATCTCATCTCATGCCTAAAAAGTCAATTAGCCCCATCCCTCACCCATACACTCTGTGTCATCCATCCTTACAACTCCCATCACTCTTTCATTTCTCTCTTCACCCCATTCAAGCAATTCCCAAAGGAGGAAACGTCCATGGCTTCCAAGGAGAAAAAGAGAGGAGCTAGTGTGGCCCACCTTCCTACCTCTCATCTCGACCATTCAAAGATCATCTCGACCATTGAAATTGTTCCCTTAGAGCTCTAGGACGCGTTGGTAGAAGAAGGAAGAAGAGATCAAAGGTGGGTGTCTTCCTAAGATTAGAATTTTATTTTGCTTGGATTAGATTATTTGAGGGCTCACATATGGTGGGACCCACCTTGATGTATGCTTTGTATCAAAGATGGGCCTATAGTGGCGGAGCCCCTCTGTCATCATCGATCTCTCTCTTTCTCTCTCTCTCTCCCCTTCTCTATGATCGATGGCCCACCTATGATGTGTGTATTTTATCCATGCCATCCAACAAGTGGGCCACCTTGATCCTGAATTGGGGCCTGCATGACCGAACGGTCACACAGGCCCAAATGAAGGGGAAAAATACATATCAGCTTGATCCAAATCTGGTGGCCCACTATGTGGGATCACCATGATGTATGTGCATCATCCAGCACCGTCCAGCTTGATGGACGGTGGGCTAGACACTGGATATAATATATATATATATATATATATGTATATGGTATGTATATATTATAATATTTTATTATATATATATTTATATACTGCATGTATATATACATATAAGTGTTTATCCGTATGTGTGGGCCCCATGTGGGACCCACTTGTTTTGGGAAAGGGGATTAGCTGGTGTATGTTTATAGCAGCTGTATAGCTGTTGTATTGATGCCACCCAGCAACGTGGGATCCACCTTGATATATGTTGTATATCCCCACTGTCCATGGGTTGGGACAGTGGGTCTAATCGTAAAGTGTGTGTTATATACACACTATCCATCGGTTTTAAATCCAAACCATCCATCTGTCAAGGATGTGGGTCCCAATACTAATTAATGTCAGTGAGCTCTGTGACCACCCACGTGATATCTGTGTTATGTCCAAGCCATCCAAATGGTGGGACCCACCACTGGACTGACGTCAGCAAGATCTATGGGTCCCACGTGTGGATGTGTTCTATCCAAACCGTCCATCCATTTGGTAAGCCCGTTTTAAGGCTTGGGACTAAACTGAGGCAGATTCAAATCTCTGGTGGGCCACCACATGGACACCACCATAATGTATTACATCCACACCATCCAGGTTATGCTGGATAGTGCTGTCCAATGTTTGGACGTGCTGGGCAATGTTTGGATGGTGTTGATTTACTTAGGCAATGTTTGGTTGGTGCTGATTTACTTAAGCAATGTTTGGATGGTGCTAATTTGCATAGGCAATGTTTGGACAGTGCTGATCATCACTAGTGGGCCAGGTGCCCCATGGAATGATAGTGTACAGTGGTACACATGTTACACCTACAACTATTGAAATGATTTTTGATGTGGTTCAAGCCCACTTGAGGCCCATTGGTGCGGCCCATTGATAGGGCCCACTTGATGTATATGAGGCTCGTTATAATATGTTTGGGGCCCATGGTTGTGGCCCGTTATGATGTATATGAGGCCCAATGGTGTGGCTCATTGATGTGGCCGACTTGATGTATATGAGGCCCAATGATGCGGCTCATTGATGTGGCTGACTTGATGTATATAAGGCCCATTGTGCGGCCCATTGACGTGACCCAATGAGATGTATTTTTTGCCCATATGATGAGGCCTATTGTGATGTATTTCTAGCCCATATGATGTGGCCCATTATGACATATTTGAGGCTCATGGGTTGTGGCCTGTTGTGATGTATTTGTGGCCCATTGACAAGGCCCATTGCAATGTATTTGTGGCCTTTGATGAGGCCCATTGTGATGTATTTCCAGCCCATATGATGAGGCACATTGTGATGTATTTCTGGCCCATATGATGTGGCCCATTGTGATGTATTTGAGGCTCATGGGCTGTGGCCCGTTGTGATGTATTTATGGCCCATTGGTGTGGCCCATTGTGATGTATTTATGGCCTTTGATGAGGCCCATTGTGATGTATTTCTGGCCCATATGATGAGGCCCATTGTGATGTATTTCCAACCCATATGATGTGGCCCATTATGACGTATTTGAGGCGGCCCATGGGTTGTGGCTCGCTGTGATGTATTTGTGGCCCATTGGTAAGGCCCATTGTGATGTATTTATGGCCTTTAATGAGGCCCATTGTGATGTATTTCCAACCCATGAATGAGGCCCCCTGTAATGTATATTTGAGGTCCACTTGCGATTTATTGAGGTCCATGGGTTATGGCCCATTGTGATGTGTATTAGGCCTAGGTATGTGACCCATTGCGATGTGTATGGTGATGTATATGAGGCCCATGATGAGCCCCCTTGTAATGTATATTTGAGGCCCACTTACGATTTATTGAGGCCCATGGGTTGTGGCCCATTGTGATGTGTATTAGGCCCTTATGTGAGGTCATGGGCCTACTATATGTTTAGGCTTTGTGTAACGTCCCGGATTTTTACCAACCTTAAGTTAGACGTCCTTAGGCAATGGGTTGATCATAACACCTTATTGACTTCTCAGAACTCAATCTCAAAGTTTAAAATCCCTTTTCAACCCATTTCCTTCACAAATCTCACCTTTCACCACCTTATTCTTCACATTTTTCTAAGTATTTTCATAGTAGACGCTAATCCTAACATTTAAATGATGGAGAACAATACTTAAACTTAAGTTTACTATAATAGTAAATAAATAAATAAAAAATGGGTTTTGGGCCATTAGTCTTATGGAATCTGACAAAATAAATAGGTGATTTTGATAGAGTAATCTAGTCTGTCGTAATTGGGCGACACGTAGTTAAGTACTAAACTAAACAATCGATGGATTTGTCTTGAACTACTTTTTATACAAACTACAAGACTCAAAACCATTAAAATCACTAACTCAACATTACTTAAAAACGTAGGAGCAATCTCAAAACCCAGTTGCTCACAGGAGCACATTGGAACTCCGTATTGGACCTAGACCGCATGTCGAAAGTCCGATGACCGCGAAACTATAAGGTTATGACCACCTTATTGGGCTTGACAACTATCACGGGAATTAAGTCCAAATTATATCTAGAAACGTACAACTTGATCCCGGAGCGACATGTGTAGGAAACGCGAATATCTTTAGAAAATGAATTCAGATTTGAGTGATTTGGGCCGTTCACTTGTGGGACAAATTTAAGATTTCAGACTATCAGATTCTGACCCAACTACACCCTTGGATCAAGAAAATTTCCCTACACAGGTCAGTGTACTTGTGGCCCTGATCGAGCGACGATAGCCATTGAACTGAAACTGGTCCTCCATGGTCGATCCACAAATCCAATCGGACCGAAATCTTAACCTAACCTAGATCCATTGCCAGGGAACTTACCCTATTCCATAGGTGAGTAATGGACCTCCAGATGGGCCCCGTTTATCAAAAACAGACTACCTTTGGCTATAACCTAAGTATACCATGGCCCTGGGGCCATTTGAACCAGTTTTTGGCCTATATAAGACCCTTAACCCACCCCTTCTCTCTCACATACGAATTTACTCCAAACCTTAGGAGAAGAAGAGAGAAGAGGAGAAAAGTGTGAGGAGAGAAGAGAAAGAGTGGGAGATTGTTGTTAGGATTCTCTCCCACAACTCCACGCCTCGATTCACCCTTCCATATCACTTCACGATCGTCTCCAACTTTGATTTGGGTAAGGAATCCTAACCCTAATCTTGTTTTAGGGATCCAAGTAGAAGTATCAGTGAACTAACTAACCTCTTTCATGATTTAGGTAGCCATTGTGCTGTAGACAAAGACGTAGGGTTCGAATCAAGTTCGTAATTGATGTACAAGCGAAAGGTGCAGACTATAAACGATTTGGTTATGGTTTTCAAGGCTTTCAATGTCAGCTAATGATTTATGTCTGACTTGATTGCTGTCATATGATCTTAGTTACGACATTTTCAATATATCATATATGTGTAAACTAGGTTGTATACAAAATACATTCCATGTGTTTGCTGAAATGCTTAAATGGACATGAAATGGTGAATTATGCTTGTCATGATTTCAAATCTTAGATCCATGTTTATTATATGTTTTATAACCTATGTTGTGTAGGAAATTGCTGCAGTTCATGTTGTAACTAATCTAGTCTATGTATTTAGAAATGTGTAGTCTGTGTTTGATAATATGTTTGAATGAGAAATTGTCCAATGATTTGAATTTATTAAGGGTGTTGAGATAGGATTCTTGATTACTTTAACTATATGTATAAATTCCTTCATGTAGCCTTAATTTCAATTACGCAATTTATGGATGAATTGCAATGTTCGGGAACATGTTCAATATGTTTGATGAAATGTTCAAATGAGTGTTGTACTTGAATTGTTTGTTAAATACTTAAATGATTATCACATGTATCCACATGCTGCATTTGAATATGATTGGGACTATTACGTAGTCTAGGCAATCGGTAACAATTCCTGTTTGAGTGGTCGAATTAGTCTCGTCACATTTGATGCGTTCGGTGAATCTGAGTCATGTGATGATTGTCGACAGTGGTACCATGTCGATTAATTCAATGTACACTCGTACCAATCGAATTGTCTAATAAACCGATTGGCCTATTGTGTATTTACCATGTATGAATGCTACGCTTGAATCTAAGGTACCACTTACCAATGTAAAAGCCAGTTTCAACCATGATACCATGATTTACAAAGACTCATAAGCGGGGCATGGTGGTATGGGACACCGTGGTCGCATTGTCAACCTACGCTGGGGTGACGACCCTCCCTATAGTGACCAATGAGTAATCAAAAAAAAATTCTCGTGAGCTAAATACGGTGGTATGAGACATTGTATTTAAGCTGTCGGCCTACCCTGGTGCAGCCTGGCTGTAGTCCCCAGTTGGGTTGGTGATGAGCCTTCGAAAATAAACTACCAGTTCGTAGGGCATTGGTGGTGTGACTTTTAGTACAAAATAGGCCTACGTTGATGGTGACGAGCCTCTCGTAGTGACCTAGAGAGTAAACTCTCGAACTTGCCTATCGTATGTGATTAACTAGGATTGACGACCCTAGATGGATCATTATTTGGGTAGATGTAAGTGCTATAGTTTATATCCCTATCTGTTGTCAAATTTGTGGTGCCAAAATCACTGTTATATATGACTTGCATAAGTGAAGCTCTCTCAAGGATCAACATTCATAATCAAGCTAAGCTCACAATAAGCAAAGCTCACAAGTACAAGGATCAATCTTGAATGCAAGAACTGCTCACAAGACAAGACTCAAGCTGCAAGACTTCAAGAAGAGTACAAGGCAGTTTGTAAAGAACTCAAGACCCTTTCAAGATTGAGCTACATCAAGATTTCAAGATTGATCTACATCAAGTCTCCAAGGCTCATACTTCAAGGTCACTAGTTCCTAATGTTTCAATGTCCTTACTTCATGGTTGAGGTTTGAGTGACCATAGGTTGACCAAAGAAGTAGGTCATTTCGGATACATAAATCGAATGTTTATTTTACATAAGTTTGGTCTGTTCTTCGACTAGTCCTAGGCCTTCTTCAACTAGTCCTAGAGTTGCTTCGACCAGTCTAAGAAATTCCTCGATCAGTCGTGAGTTTGTTACAAAAATCAGATAAAATCTGTTAGGCTTCGACTAGTCCAGGAATCTGTTCGACCAGTCGAAGGAACAGTGTCGACTGCATCTTCGACCAGTCGAAAAACTTCGACTCAAAATCCAGCGATATTTTTTAGGATCTTCGACCAGTCGTAGGTGACCTATGACCAGTCGAAGGAGACCTACGACTAGTCATAGAACGGTCAAAGCTTATCCCGCCGGATTTTTTAAATATCTGTTATTGCTTCGACTAGTCGAAGAGCTCCCTAGACCAGTCGAAGACGCGATCTGCTCACCTATAAATAGTGCACGAATCTCAAAGAAATCATCGAATTAATTAATCCATTCAAGCCAATCTTCGTCGAACTTCTGAGAGATAATTTTGTGCTTCATCTAAGCTAAGTGTGCTTATTTAATATTCTCTTTCCTTAGCTTTATTTAATTGATTTTGTTTCTACTATTCCAACCTAATTTGATAAGAGGAATTGTTATTGCCTTTCTTTGGAATCAAAATCAATTAAGGCAAGCCCTATTTGGTTTAATTTAAAATCTATTAGAATTAGAACCATTGTAATTGAGTACTGGACATTGAACTTGGACATTCAATCATCTACTCTGATTTGGTTCTACCGGGCTACTACAATGAAGGAGATAATCAGGTATTTTACAATTAATTATAAATTCCTTTCTGCTTTGGTTTCTTTCAAGATTTGTCAGAAAAATCTTGTTGTATTGGTTATCTGAGGAGAGCCAGGAAAACTCAGAAGTGGGGTTTTTTTAAATTGTGTAAGCCCACAGACAAAGACATAATTGTAAAGGTTTTGGGTGAACCTGGAAAAACCTATTTTGTTAGTGAACGCTAATATCCCCTGTGTGAGGATATTAGGAGTGGAGTAGCTTTCTGTGTGGCTGTTGTTTAACAGTTGGTGAACACACAGGCGAACCACTATAATCCCTTGTGTTGTGGTTGAATGATTTATACTTCTAATCTTTAATTATTCTTTTGTGGGTTGTATGTATGGTGGTGAATGTTGTAATCATTTAATTCAAGCATTGTGAGAATTTTGTAATAGTTTAAAATTTATTTTCTGTTATTCCTTTATCAGCTTGATTTTAATTTCCTTTAAAAGTTGTTCCAGCAAGGTTGCCCTGCCATTTTTATGGTGTATGGCTGTCCCTAGAACAATACATTTGTGATTACAATTTATTTCAATTCAGTTTGTATTTGTTTCTTTATTCCTCTTCGGTTTGAGATTTGATACAAAGATCTTTCTAGAAATAAGGTTGTCCTACCATAAACTCTGGTTTTTGGTGTAAGGTTATCCTTAGAACAACATTTGTATCAACCTCTCAGGATCTGAATTTTGAGGTTATTTTACTTTCTTGCATTGTGATTTATTTTGGCTATCATATTCTTTTTAATTCCGCTGTTATAAGTTTTATTTGGCATTGTCCTATATACTCCCTCTCTAGGACATATAGCTAGGCCTTTTCAAGTGGTATCAGAGCCTAATAGCTCTTTTTTATTCTTGGATTTAATTCCTGAGCTAACGATTTAAGCTATTTAAGATGTCAAATTTTGATAGCCTTTCAGTCACTAGGCCTCCACCCTTTGATGGCTCCAACTATGCCTATTGGAAAGCCAGAATGAGGATCTTCCTCAAATCAATGGATGAAAATGTGTGGCAAGCCACAGTGACTGAATGGAAACCTCCTATCATGGAAGTTACTGGGGTTGATGGTTCAAAATCTATGAAAGACACACCATATTATCAATGGACCACTCTTCAGAAAAGTGAGAGTAGTGCAAATGCTAAAGCACTAAATGCAATTACTTGCGCACTATCACTGGATGAGTTCAAAAGAATCATTTCCTGTGATACTGCAAAGCAAGCTTGGGATATATTAGAAATGACACATGAGGGTACTACAATTGTAAAAAAATCTAAAGTCCAACTCCTCACAACCAGATTTGAAGAAATTCATATGGAGGAAAATGAAATGTTTATGGACTTTTACACTAGATTGAATGACATTGTAAACTTAATGTGGGGTCTTGGCGATAAAATCCCAGAAAGTAAAGTGTGTGCAAAAATATTACGCTCACTTCCTGAACGGTTCAATTCTAAAGTAACCGCGATCCAGGAACTTCGTGATATGGATAACGTGATACAGATAATATGAGGGTAGAAGAACTAGTTGGTTCTCTACAAACCTACGAGTTAAACTTTAAAGCTACTAAAGGTAAATCTATCGCACTAAAATCTTCTAAATGTAATTCAGAAGAAAATTCTGATTCAGAAGATGATATGGCTCTTTTAGCTAAGAAATTTTACAAGATTTTCAAAAGTAAAAAAAGGGTTGATTTTCAAAAATCAAATGATAAAAAGAAGTTTAGACCCAAATCTCAAAAATCTTTGAAAGATAGTCAATGTTACAACTATTAAGAATATGGGCACTTAGCAAATAGATGTCCTAAAAGGGACAAACCCAAGAAGAAGGGTATGTTGGCTACATGGGATGAATCATCTGATTCTGAAGGTTCTTCTGAATCAGAAGATTCTGAAACTGAGTCGGGCAATGAGGTTAAAGCTCTTATGACTCTAGCCAAATTCACATTTTCAGATAATGACTTAACAAGTGAAGACAATCTGAGCAGTGAATGTGAAAATGAAGATGATCTTCAAGACGCTTACAATGCCCTATATAAGGAAAGTTGTAAAATTGCTGTCAAACTTAAACTTCAAAAAGAAAAGTTTTCTAAACTCAAAAATTATTTTGAATCACTTGTCTTAGAAAATCACAAATTTCAGATTGTTTTGAAAAATCAAAATGCAATTTGGAATTCAAAAACTCCCTAATTATTGATTTAAAATTTGAAATTGAGAAACTTAAAACTGAAGTAACTTCTCTTCTGAGTCTAAAGGACACATGGAAATATGCCCAAGGTGATCCAAAGTTAGAGAAACTTTTATCCGAATCTAAAAAATGTGGTGATCGATTCGGGTTAGGCTATGATAAAAATTTACCTCTTAAACAAAAGTATACTCCTCCTATGTTTGTTAAAGGAGAGTCCTCAAACTCAAAAGGGAAAAGTACTTACAAGTTTTTTCTAGAAATTCAAAAACTTTTCAAAAACCTAGAAGCAGCCATTTCAACTTTAATCAGAAACGAAATCCACTAGCTGAAAAGATAGTTGATTTACTCAAGGAGCTCTTAAAATCTAACTCTATAGGTCATTCCTACAAATATACACAAAAGAAGACCAACTATGTTCCTAAACCCAAAATAGTTATGAAATGGGTTCCTAAAGTTACCTGCTTGGTTGCTCACACTGCTTTCAAAGCAACAAGTCATTCAAAGTGGTACCTAGACATTGGATGCTCCAGGCATATGACAGGTGACAAAGCTTTATTCACGGATCTGAAAGATATGACTGATGGTTCAGTCACATTTGGTGATGGTAGCAACTGCAAGATTATAGGCCAAGGTACGGTTTAACTTTTTAATCTTCCTGTGTTTAAAAATGTTTTATATGTTGAAGGCTTAAAACATAACTTGCTTAGTATATCTTAAATATGTGATAATAACCATAGTATTCGGTTTTCTAATCAAAGCTGTGAGATACTAAACAATAAGGGTTCTGTAATATTAACTGGACGTAGAACGTCTGAAAATTGCTATATTATTAGCGAATCCAGCTCATCTAATCAAACATGTTACATGGTCCATACAGACGAGACTGATTTATGGCACAAACGTCTTGAACATGTACATTATCAAAATTTATATAAATTGAGCAAACGAGAACTTATAAGAGGTTTACCCAAACTTCAGAAATTAGATAAAATATGTGGTGAGTGCCAGATAGGCAAACAAACAAAGAACTCACACAAAAAGGTGAATTCAAATACCACATCAAGACCACTCGAACTTCTCCATATGGATCTGATAGGACCTACCAGAACAGAAAGTCGTGGTGGGAAAAAGTATATCCTGGTAATAGTTGATGACTTTACCAGATTCACTTGGGTAGTCTTCTTAAGGGATAAATCTGAAACCCTTGAAGAAGTAAGAAAAGTTTTCAAAAGGATTCAAACTGAAAAATCTTCTCAAATCAGTAAAATTCGTAGTGATCATGGATTTGAATTTGAGAATAGCAATTTTGAGAAGTTCTGTACCAACCAAGGAATATTATATGAATTCTTTGCTCCCAAAACTCCACAACAAAATGAAATTGTAGAAAGAAAGAATAGGGTGTTTCAAGAAATGACTAATGTCATGTTGAATAGCATGAAGCTCTCTAAAAATCTTTGGGCTAAAGCAGTCAACACAGCTTGCTATATTATTAACCGAGTCTACACTAGCAAAGATAATAATAAAACGGCTTACGAATTGTGGTTCAATAAAAAGCCTACTGTTAAATACTTTCGAGTTTTTGGCAGCAAGTGCTATATTTTACATGATCGTGAAAATTTGAGAAAATTCAATACGAAGAGTGATGAATGTATTTTTCTAGGATATTCTTTAAATAGTCGAGCTTATAGGGTTCTAAACAAAAGGACTGGTGTGATTCAAGAATCCATTAATGTTGTCATTGATGATCACTTAAACACGCCGATTTCTAATTCAGATAATGATGAAGTACTAATCATTGATAAACCTGATACTTCATCGAATCAGACTGATTCTGAGTTGAGGACTGTTAAAGATCATCCAACCACACAAATTCTTGGAAACCCTCTCACCGGTGTTCGCACCCGTAGACAACTTGAGGATATATGTAATCATGTATGTTTTACATCCCAAATAGAACCATCTAACATAAAAGAAGCTCTTGCTGATGAGAACTGGATTGTTGCGATGCAAGAAGAACTCAACCAATTCGTAAGAAATGATGTTTGGTATCTCGTACCAAGACTTAAAGATAAACACATCATTGGAACAAAATGGATTTTCAAAAATAAGTCTGACGAGTGTGGAAATATAATTAGAAATAAGGCTAAACTAGTGGTACAAGGTTATACTCAAATTGAAGGGATTGATTTCGATGAAACTTTTGCACCAGTAGCACGTCTTGAATCTATCAGACTATTTATATCCATTGCGTGTTTTAGAAAGATAAAGATCTATCAGATGGATGTGAAAAGTGCTTTTCTAAATGGCGATTTACATGAAGAAGTCAATGTTGAATAGCCAATGGGTTTTGAAGATTCCAAAAATACTGATTATGTATATCGGCTTAAAAAGGCTCTTTATGGATTAAAACAAGCACCTAGGGCATGGTATGAGAAACTAACGAAATTTCTTTTAAGTCATAATTTTCAAATGGGATCTGTTGATAAAACTCTATTTGTTAAAAAAACATAATGATCATATCTTAATGGTGCAGATTTATGTTGATGATATCATTTATGGATCAACTTGTACTGACTTGACTACTGAGTTTGCAGATTTGATGAAATCACAGTTCGAAATGAGCATGGTTGGGGAATTAACTTATTTCCTTGGATTGCAAGTAAAGCAACAACCTGAAGGAATATTCATTTCTCAATCTAAGTATGCTTTGAATCTAATCAAGAGATTTGGATTTGAGAATGGCAAGAATTTCGATACTCTTATGAGTACTACCCTAAAACTCTCAAAAGACTCTAATGGTAAAAATGTTGACTCAAAACTTTATCGGAGTATGATTGGTAGTTTGTTATATTTAACTGCTAGTAGACCTGATATTTATCTAAGAGTTGGTATTTGCGCAAGATATCAATCTGATCCAAAAGAATCTCACTTGATTGCTGTCAAGCGAATTATTAGATATGTTGCAAGTACTGTAAATCTCGGTCTCTGGTATCCTCATGAAACCAATGTTCAATTAGCTGGGTACTCGGATGCTGACTGGGTTGGTAATCTAGATGATAGAAGATCAACCAGTGGTGGTTGTTTTTACATTAAAAATTGTCTAGTTTCCTGGTTTAGTAAGAAATAAAATTCTATATCACTTTCAACAGCTAAAGCTGAGTATATCACAGCTGGTAATGCATGTACACAGCTTGTTTGGATGCAACAAATGCTAAGTGATTATGGAATTAAACAGGATTCCATGTTATTACATTGTGATAATTCCAATGCAATAAATATTTCAAAAAATCCTATTCAGCATTCTTGTACTAAGCACATTGACATTAGATTTCATTATATAAGAGAATTAGTAGAAGAAAAAGTTATATCTCTAGAATATATTCCTACCGAAGATCAACGAGCTGACATTTTCACAAAACCTCTCGATAAAAGCAGGTTCATAAAGATGAAATTTGATCTTGGCATGTGCATTTTAAAATGATTATTTATGCCTACTTGTATTATAGTGTATATATTTGCTAGATTGAATTCTAATTTTTGTATAATTTGTAAGAAATATGAATTTTTGGGCTTTCTTCGACCTGTCGTGAGTATACTCGACCTGTCGACCTACGACCAGTCGTAGATACCCACGACCAGTCGTAGAACTCGGGATTCACTTAAATTTGGGGATTTTTGCTTTCTTCCTCATTTCGGTTTTCTTCTCTAAGGAGCCGTGCTTCGACTTGTCAAACCCATCTTTCATGTTCTTCAAGGTTAGTGTTCCAAATCATGTTTTTCTTGCAGATTTGTGTCTAGATTGTTTACTTTTCTAGCTTGAAGCTTTCTATTTTGAATTTCATTGAGATTTGGGGTTTGGATTTTGAAAAATCTGTTTTGAGTAAACCCACTTCTCAATCCTTTGCAACTTCTTAATTTCTTGATATCCTTATTGCAAATGGCTTCTAGAGGTAGAAAAACTACTTCCCGTGGTCCTTCTTCTTCCTCCAGATCGACCGTTATCTCTAAGCGTCATCTTCTTGTTCCCAATGATGATCCATCATATGTTAGGGACATTAGATTATGTAATGTTATTGTTAAACATCTTGTTGATGTTAATCATATTGCACCTTTTGACATCCTTCATATGCTTGAAGCTGTAGGTTGGGTTAACTTATTACATTGGGGTGGGCCTGCATATCGGTCCATTGCCCAATCCATGTTTACATGTATTAGTGCTTTCTCACAGGATAATTTAACTTTTAAAATATCTACTAGAGAAGGGCCTTTTGACGTTGATCGTCATTTAATTTCAGCCCTTATGGACATTCCTGTGAATGATGAGGGTATTCCTATCCATAATTTAACTGATAAACCCTCAATGTCTGAAAAACGCATGCTCACTAGAGACTTGTGCAACATGGATGTTCAATGGACTCAAAAAGGGAATGCGCTTCCCGCAAGGTATTTGTTACCCAAATACAGAATTCTCCACAAAATCTTTGTGTCTAATCTGTATCCTCGTTCGGGTAATAAATCTGACTTGACTTCGTTTATGGTTCGTGTTATCCATGCTATTTCCAATGGTACTCAGATTTGTTTACCATCCTTAATCTGTCATTTCATTCTCCAGTTTAGACTCCATCCTGGTCATAGTGACATTCCTTTTGCCTATTTAATGACTGTATTGGCTACACATATGTTAGTCGATATGCCGATTGATGAGGCACCAATCCATCATCTGATCTTCAACAATACTAATATCAATAAGATGAAGCTGGATCTACTTCCTGAACAAGGTGGTGGTGGTGGTCATGAAGAAGCTGGTGATGACATTAATATGGATGACATTTTTGAGGAACTGGATTCTGACTCAACAAATGATCCAGATTTTGAACCATCTGATGTTGATGCTCGTCTGAGTGCATTAGAGGATAAAGTTGAGAATATAAATGTAAAGTTGGAAAACATGTCTGTTGCTCATGATTTACAATTCAAGTACATACGCAAATATCTTAGGCGATTGAACAAAGGCATGCACCAATTTGATCCCTCTATTCCTGCTCCATCATCTGGTTTTGGCTTTGAGTAGTTTTTATGAGACTTCTGGTCTGTAACAACTTTATAACTTAGCACTTGGTTGACTGATTTTGAGTTGGATATTATCTATGTTTTATGCTGGATATTTATTCTATGTGAAGCTATGCTGAGTATCTCTATCACTGTTTTGTTATACTCTCATAACTCCTCATGTTTACTCTCATATATCCCTTTATTTATTTCTCCTTTATTGTTGTTTCCTTTGTCATATTGTAATAAAAAGGGGGAGAATGGTTTGTTCTTAACGATGTGATTGTGAGAGGAGTAGCATTGATTATGTTACTCAGGGGGAGTGGGGGAGTATGCTTGAGCTTGTTGAATGAAACTGGTTGAATGTTGAAATTTGAATATTGAATATTGATTTGTAGGTGTTAACCAGTTGTTTTACTTTATGTTTATCTTGGTTATGTGTTTTGTCACTAATTTGACAAAGGGGGAGATTGTAAGTGCTATAGTTTATATCCCTGTCTGTTGTCAAATTTGTGGTGCCAAAATCACTGTTATATATGACTTGCATAAGTGAAGCTCTCTCAAGGATCAACATTCATAAT
Organism: Magnolia sinica; assembly: GCF_029962835.1. Classification (NCBI taxonomy): domain Eukaryota; kingdom Viridiplantae; phylum Streptophyta; class Magnoliopsida; order Magnoliales; family Magnoliaceae; genus Magnolia; species Magnolia sinica. Next base: position 39,621,390 of record NC_080587.1, on the reverse strand, counting down.
CAAGCTAAGCTCACAACAAGCAAAGCTCACAAGTACAAGGATCAATCTTGAATGCAAGAATCACAAGTACAAGGAAAGACTTCAAGAAGAGTACAAGGCAGTTTGTAAAGAACTCAAGACCCTTTCAAGATTGAGCTACATCAAGATTTCAAGATTGATCTACATCAAGTCTCCAAGGCTCATACTTCAAGGTCACTAGTTCCTAATGTTTCAATGTCCTTACTTCATGGTTGAGGTTTGACTGACCATAGGTTAACCTTAGAAGTAGGTCATTTCGGATACATAAATCGAATGTTTATTTTACATAAGTTTGGTCTGTTCTTCGACTAGTCCTAGGCCTTCTTCGACTAGTCCTAGAGTTGCTTCGACCAATCTAAGAAATTCCTTGATCAGTCGTGAGTTTGTTATAGATTTCGGATAAAATCTGTTAGGCTTCAACTAGTCCAGGAATCTGTTCGACCAGTCGAAGGAACAGTGTCGACTGCATCTTCGACCAGTCGAAAAACTTCGACTCAAAATCCAGCGATGTTTTTCAGGATCTTCGACCAGTCGAAGGAGATCTTCGACCAGTCGTAGGTGACCTACGACCAGTCGAAGGAGACCTACGACCAGTCGTAGAACAGTCAAAGCTTATCCCGCCGGATTTTTCAAATATCTGTTATTGCTTCGACTAGTCGAAGAGCTCCCTAGACCAATTGAAGACGCGATCTGCTCACCTATAAATAGTGCACGAATCTCAGAAGAAATCAACGAATTAATTAATCCATTCAAGCCAATCTTCGTCGAACTTCTGAGAGATAATTCTGTGCTCCATCTAAGCTAAGTGTGCTTATTTAATATTCTCTTTCCTTAGCTTTATTTAATTGATTTTGTTTCTGCTATTCCAATCTAATTTGATAAGAGGAATTGTTATTCCCTTTCTTTGGAATAAAAATCAATTAAGGCAAGCCCTATTTGGTTTAATTTAAAATCTATTAGAATTAGAACCATTGTAATTGAGTACTGGACATTGAACTTGGACATTCAATCATCTACTCTGATTTGGTTCTACCGGACTGCTACAATGAAGGAAATAATCAGGTATTTTACATTTAATTGTAAATTCCTTTCTGCTTTGGTTTCTTTCAAGATTTGCCAGAAAAATCTTGTTGTATTGGTTATCTGAGGAGAGCCAGGAAAACTCAGAAGTGGGGTTTTTTTAAATTGTGTAAGCCCACAGACAAAGACACAATTGTAAAGGTTTTGGGTGAACCTGGAAAAACTTATTTTGTTAGTGAACGCTAATATCCCCTGTGTGAGGATATTAGGAGTGGAGTAGCTTTCTGTGTGGCTGTTGTTTAACAGTTGGTGAACACACAGGCGAACCACTATAATCCCTTGTGTTGTGGTTGAATGATTTATACTTCTAATCTTTAATTATTCTTTTGTGGGATGTATGTATGGTGGTGAATGTTGTAATCATTTAATTCAAGCATTGTAAGAATTTTGTAATAGTTTAGAATTTATTTTCTGCTATTCCTTTATCAGCTTGATTTTCAATTTCCTTTAAAAGTTGTTCCAGCAAGGTTGCCCTGCCATTTTTATGGTGTATGGCTATCCCTAGAACAATACATTTGTGATTACAATTTATTTCAATTCAGTTTGTATTTATTTTTGTATTCCTCTTCGGTTTGAGATTTGATACAAAGATCTTTCTAGAAATAAGGTTGTCCTACCATAAACTCTGGTTTTTAGTGTAAGGTTGTCCTTAGAACAACATTTGTATCAACCTCTCAAGATCTAAATTTTGAGGTTATTTTACTTTCTTGTATTGTGATTTATTTTGGCTATCATATTCTTTTTAATTCCGCTGTTATAAGTTTTATTTGGCATTGTCCTATTCACCCCCCCTCTAGGACATATAGCTAGGCCTTTTCAGTAAATGATATAAAGGGAGGTACCTTAGCTTCCCAAACCTGCTGTATGAATAGGTCTAATTAAGAACTTGGCTAACGCGCACATGCACCGCATTGCATGGGCATTTGGCGATGAATTTGAGCACAACGGGAGTGTTGCATGCATGACCATGAGATGATGTCACTGAGGGAGTGTAGGCGAGGGCATGCATCATTATAACATATCATTCCTATATTAACAAGAGTACTTAGGACATGATTGTTGTACTACTTTATCGTTACTACTTGACTAAATTGATAGCATGTTAACCTTTACTTCATAGTTCCACTGAATTAGCTACTCATTCCCACATGGGACAGTGTTTTAAACAACACTCAGACTCTGGTTTAGATGCAGGTGATGGCGAGGTCTATACAGCAGAGTTAGACTTCATAGGTGAGGAGGAAGAGTTCTCTTACGTTCAACTATTGGGCGGATCTATGTAGATCTCATACCGACGCGCAGGGACTACTGTGATACTTGTTTATTTGAACACATTTACTTCCTGCATTTATATGGTTAGAAACAACACATGTATATATTTACTCCGGTTTCATACTCATACTCTGAAATTTGTGAAAGGTTTTCATAATTAAATGCATATATTTCAGTTTTCTGCTTGCTAAATTACATTAACTCTGGAGTATGATATGCTGTTTTAGTGTAATTCCACTCATGTTTACTGCATTACTAATGGACAACATCTAAATATCATTATCCATGTTGCATAAGTGATGCGTTGGAACTCAGGAGTAGAGCTTTGCTCGACCCTTAAATTTCAGGGTGTTACACTTTGGCTCTATGTGGGGCACTCCTTGGGGGCATTATTGGTTAAAAGTAAACATTGATGGGTAATGATGGGTAAATGTTCACATTGTGACCTTCCCTTAAGCCCTATTAGGCCCATTCTCGCCGATTTTGATTATGGAAGCCGATTGTCGAGGCAGATTCTGATTGTCAAGGTCGATTATCGAGACCAATTCCGATTATCGAGGCCGATTCTAATTGTCAAGGTCGATTGTCGAGATCGATTACCATTGTCGAGGCCGATTCCATTTATCGAGGCTGATTCTGATTAATAAGGCCGATTCCGATCGTCGAGGTCGATTCCGATTGTCAAGGCCGATTCTGAATATTGAGGTCGATTCCAATCATCGAGGCCAATTCTAATTATTGAGGCTGGTTATCAAGGACGATTCCGATTGTCGAGGCCGATTGTCAAAGTCGATTTCAATTGTCGAGGCTGATTCTGATTGTCGAGGCCAATTTTGATTATCGAGGTCGATTCCGATCGTCGAGGTCGATTCCAATTGTTGAGGCTGATTATCAAGGTTGATTTTGATATTAAGATTGATTATGATTATCGAGGCTGATTCTGATTGTCGAGGTCGATGTCAATTATCGAGGTTGATTCCGATTATCGAGACCGATTCCAATCGTCGAGGCCGATTCCGTTTATCGAGGCCGATTCTGATTGTTAAGGCAAATACCGATTATCGAGGCCGATTCTGATTGTCGAGGTCTATTTCGATTGTTGAGGCCGATTCTGATTGTCGAGGCTGATTGTATAGGTCAATTATTGATGCCGATTGTTGATACCGATTATGAGTATATGACAGCATAACATCATGATACATGCCCATACACATCATCTACATGTTTGTTATGAGATGTGGTTGGCCATTGCATATATCATTGAACAGATTATTATGAAACAGTATGTAACAACATAGCATTATGATACATGCCCATATGTATCATCTGCATGTTTGTTATGAGATGTCGTTGACCATTGCATATGTAATTGGGCAGGTTATTATGAGACTCCCTGATAGGCAGAGATGGTCTCATATGAAAGCGCGGTATGCACAGGATTGATGCATAATTAGATTGTATGACTCATGCATCCTACATTGTGTGTTGTGATTACTGTATGCCCTAGTGATATTAGGGTCGTGGCCTCCACAAGCATATCGTGGATGGCTAAATGGGACACTGAAAATCTGTTATAGCATCGGGTCGTGGGTGAAAATTTCTAAACCCTCTTGGTACCAGAGGACACCCCAACGTCGAGACCGAGTGGATACATGAGCGCTTAAGTGCCGAATACCAGGAGGCCACGTCTCCCACTGTGTCGTGGTCGGTTGGAGGGGGTATGGCCTTATCCGCCCAAAGGTAGGGGCATAGCTAGGCTGAGTTTGACCAACTCATAAATGGGTCCACTATCGACGTGCCAGGTAAATATTGGATGACTACTAGCCAGGCAGATAGTGAGGTCTCTTCCACTTGCATGGTCGTGCGTCAGTGGGCGGCGATTACATGTAGACTGTACTAGACCCCGGTAATGATCCCAAAGATGTACAGTACTGATTTGTGGAGCAGGAGATGCATACTCATTCATTCATCCATTCACTATCCACTCGGGCTAGTGGTGTACAAATTTTTTTCACGTGTACCTTCACAATGGCCATAATTTTGGTTGGGAGCGCCTAACCTAAGATCAGGAGTTTACCATATTGAGTCTGACTATCCACATTATGTATGGGACTGGTTTGGATAAAAGTCCCTTGTGATGGACCCCATAGCCTGCGATACTATGTACTATCATCTCGACTCCACACTCCAGCTTGGTCATTTCATTCGCATCGCATATTGCATTACATCTGCAGGCATATGACATTTTGGGTTGCTATGTTTCTACACTTATATGGCCTAGACAGACTTAGCAGGATTTACATATTGCATTGTACCCTTGGCATTTGATATTTGGTTCTTTATGACTCCTCAGTTGCATAATTGATCTGTATTGCGTACTCTGATATTGTATAACTCTTGGACTGGTTAGTATTTCCACTTATTCTAATATCATATGATTCATGATCTTGCTAGTATTTTTTACATTGTATGATTACAACATTGTATTGAATACTTGACACTTACCTTGTGCACACACTTACACCACCCTCTAAGCTTTTTATAAGCTTATGCATGACAGATGCGTGCAGGTGACGTTAGGTCGCAACAGAGTTGAGCTTGGAGCGTGGAGCTATCTTCTGGAGCTTTGATTTTTGATATATGTATTTCCCTTTCGGCACTATATTCAAATGTTTATATTAGTGGATATGTGATGATGATGTTGCCTTTGTGATTTGGGTATACTTGTGGTTATGTTTCTTTTGAGACAAATTGATGTTAAAAACCCTCCTTGTAGGATCCCAAGATCGGAACTTGGTGTATGCGCACTAGGAGCTGAGAATGGGGTACTACGGAGGCTGTCGGTACTGAATTCGGCGATCGAGAAGTTTGTGAGCCCGATTTCCGAGTTTGTGGCGTGACAAAAAAAGTCTTATTCAACCCCCTTTAAGATACTTAGTCATACTTCATACTTCAGTACTAGTGGTTTTACCGCAATTTCAATTGGTATCAAAACGAGTTCCTCTTGAAGGATTTAACAACCTAGAGGGAGATCCTTCAACTAAAGTTACACTTATGACTAGCAGAGAGGGAGAAGTATTGATAAACACTGAGGAGATGAGTGAATATGAAACACTCATCTCAGAAGTAGAAGAGGAAGAAAACATACATGATGCCTATGATCAACTTTATTCTCATAGTATCAATGTTCTTAAAAGGCTTGACATTGCTGAAAATAAAAATAGACAATTACAAAAGATCTTGATAAAGCACTAGATATTAATACTCATTTAATTAATGATCTTCAACAATATCATGCCAACAATGACAAGCTTGAAAGGACAATAACAAGTCAGATTTCTGAAATTAAAGAACCAAACAAACATATAAATAAACTGGAATATGGAAATAATAAACTGAAATTAGATAACTCACATCTAAATACTGAAAATCATAAGCTGGAAATAAATGTAGAAGAATCTAAACACTCAATTGAACTAAGTCACAGGTTTTCCCATAGTAATGAAAGACTAGAAAGACTTCTAGGAATGGAAGAAATATTAAAGATAAGAGAGGTTTAGGATATGAATCATACAAATCAGGCCCTTCTCTTGCAGCACCTGTGATTGAATGTGTTGCATCAAATAGCAACACAAGAAATACCTTTTGGATGGAACATACTGAAAAAATACAAAACAACTGGAAATGTAGCAAAGTGAACTCCTCCCAACATGATTGAAAGGATGGAGTAACTAAAACAGGTAGGCTCAACTGAATCAGAAAACTGGAGAATTGATGAAGTAAGAAAATCTAATTCAACCCAAAGAATTCAAAGAATTCCTTGTTTATCAACCGCAAGGAGAAAAACAAAAGAAAGCATTCTCTCTAAAGAAGATGATAAACAAATGGGTAATAAAAAATAAGAACAATTGCCTTGTAATTCATACCGCACTAAAAGAAGGCAATAGTTCAAAATGGTATCTCGATAGTGGTTGCTTCAGGCATATAACTGGTCACTAGACCCAATTCTGTGATTATTCGGAATTTAATAGTGGGTCGGTCACATTTGAAGATGGGACTCAGTTAAAATAATTGGATAGGGAATAATAGACGGGCTAGGGTTGCCCAAAATTGAGAATGTTCTTTGTGTAGAAGGATTAACGCACAACCTTCTAAGTATTTCCGAAATCTGTGACAAAGAACACTCTGTTTCATTCTCTAAAGATATGTGCAAGATCTCAAATCTCAAAGGAAAGTTAATCATGAAAGGTCTTTGCACTAATGATAATTACTATGCGATAAATAGTAAAGGAGATAGTACCCCATCTATGAGAAGCCACATGGCCTTAGATACTAAGTCCAAGCTATGGTATCAAAGACATGGAATGTACAATATAGGAATTTCACGAAGCTATACTGTAAAGCCCGTATCCTAGACCGTACCGTTTCGTAGGCTTCTGCGTTCCTTCCGGTCAAATTCCAATAACCCGCGACCTATAATCAGCGTTTATGAGCGACCCTAAGTGGCATCCCAAAGATTTGAGTCGGCTCAACTAGAAACTTGTATCCTAACGACCGTGCCGTCACCACGGTTCTAACGCCGCGTTTCGTACGCCATTGCGATACCCAGCCCAAGAGTTGTGGGCCTGCGTTTATTTCGAGAAAAACACCACATGTTGCGAATTCTGATAGAATCTCTACAACCCATCACATCAATCAATCACCTTAAGTCAAGTACAAATCCCATCACTCCCCTTACAATAACCATACCTCTCCCATTCCCAAAGTCAACTCTCTCTCTCTCTCTCTCTCTCTCTCTCTCTCTCTCTCCAGCCATCCCTTCCTTACACCCATCACCCATCACTCCACCTTTTCATCTCATCATCTCTCTCTCTCTCTCTCTCTCACTCTCTCTCTCTCTCCAGCCATCCCTTCCTTACACCCATCACCCATCACTCCACCTTTTCATCTCATCATCTCTCTCTCTCTCTCACTCACTCACTCTCTCTCTAATTTCTCTCTTCACTCCCAAGAAACTAAGAGGCCAACGTCCAAGCTATTCCAAAGAGCCAAGTGTGGCCCACTTTCTACCCACCACATCTCACCATCCAACCATCCAAACTTCATCATCCTCCATCAACGAAAGAGCTTAGGAGATTAGCATTCCAAGGAGCTAAAGAAGAAGGCTAATTAGTGGGTGATCGTAGCGTAGGACCTTGATTTGTATGTAGGGTCCACTTGTTTATCTTGATGTATGTGTTGTGATCAAAGAGGAGCCCATGTGGCAGTGTTCCTCCAATGCACTGATCTCTCTCTCTCTCTCTCTTGGTGGTGGAATGTGGCCCACCTGATCTAGACAGTCCATGTGTTGGGCCCCACCTCGCTACCTATCCAAAGAAGTAAAAACACAAATATCAGCTTTATCCCAAAGTTGTGATGGGCCACACGTGTGGACCCACCAATGACGCATGCGTTTCATTCATGTTGTATGGGGCCAGCAATGATCCCATCGTCCATCTACTGGCTGGCCCACCAACAGTTACATAGCTGTTGTTTAATGCAACAAGTTCTGACGGTCTAGACGTGGGGTATGTGTTATATCCGAACCGTCTATCCTCACTTCCATGTGGGAACCACCTAATGATGTGTTATATATCCAAGCCGTCCACCTCTAGATGTGGGGCCCACCATGATGTGTTATCCACATCGTCCGTGGGATCCTGGACGGTGGGGCCTGCTGCACGTGTGGCAGTCCACATCGTCTAGTCCACTGGACAGTGATTGCTGCTGGGATATGCAGTATAAAAAAATAAATATAAATAAAATAATAATAATAATAATAATAATATAATATATATAATATATTATGGTGGGCCCCACATGGGACTCACCTTTGTAGGTGGCCGATTGGCCGGTGTACCTACAGCAACTATATAGCTGCTGTATTGCCATCAGTAACTTCTTTGGCCCCATTTGATAATCCACACCATCCAGCCATTTCAACCGTGTGGGACCCACCCCACACGTGCAGCTCACATAGGGGTGGGCCCCACCAGATGTGTATGTGTTTTATTCATCTGTCCATCTGGACGGTGGCAGATGGACCCACCTTGATGTATTTATTCTATATCCACAACCGTCCATCTGTCCATCTGTCCAGACAATGGACCCCACTATCATATATGTGGGTTTTATCCCAACCATCCATCTGTCATGGACGTGGGCCCACCCAACACGTGTGACACATGTGGGTGGTACCCACCTTGATGTATCTATTCTACATCCACTCCGCTCGTAAGTCCAAGATGATGGACCCCACTATTTTGCATGTGTTTCTCCACACCATTCATCCATTCAGCTCGTGTGAGGCCCACCCCACATGTGCTGCACATGTGGGATGGGACCCACCTTGAGGCATATATTGTATATCTATGTTGTTCATTTTGCGGCCCACTTAATGTATACGTGGCCCATTAGTACAACCCATTGATGTGGCCCACTTGATGTATATGAGGCCCATTGGTGCGGCGCATTAATGTGGCCCATATGATGTATATGAGGCCCATTGGTGCAACCCATGGATGTAGCCCACCTTAATGTATTTGTGGCCCATCCATGAGGCCCACCTTGATGTATTTTTTACCCATTCATTGAGGCCCAATGTGATATATTTGTGGTCCTTCTGTTAAGGCCCACCTTGTTGCAACTGGGGCCCATTTGATGAGGCCCGATGTGATGTATATTGGCCCATGAGTGAGGCCTGATATGATGTATATGTGGCCCTTGAGTAAGGTCCATTGTGATGTATATTAGGCCCTTGTGTGAGGTTGTGGGCCCAATATACGCTTGGCTCTATGTGGGCCACCCCTTAGGAGCAATGTTGGTTAAATGTTTACATTATGACCTTCCTTTAGGCCTTGTTAGGCCCATTCTTATCATTCTCTTAGTGAGTCAACCCAAATTATTGGGCCCTATTGATATTCCATGTTCCATCATCGTCGTAGACGGATGACTTCGTGTAACCGGATTTGACATATGCTCTGCCGAGGGCCGATTTTTATATTATGGTTTAGATTTGTTGTTCATCTATGGACCCTGCCTTGCATGTAGCCTGATTATTGAGGCTGATTGTCGATGCCGATTATCGACACCGATTATGAGTATACTTAACATATCATCATGATACATGCCATATGCATCATCTGTATGCTTGATATGAGATGTGGTTGACCATTGCATATGCCATTGGGTAGGTTGTTATGGGACTCCCTGATCGGTGGAGATTATCTCACATGAGCACATGGTATGCGCAGGATTGATGCATGACTGGATTATATGAGCAGGATGGGGATAAACTGTCCCGTACGCGTATGCCCATGGGCCCGAGGCCTCGACCTGACTTGCCGAATCGTCCATTCCTCGGCAAGAGGCCACGTGCAGATTCGCCTCCTAGACCTACGGCTCAACCGACCCAGCTAAGGCGATCAGATTTGTGGTGCACCTACTGTAAGAGGTTGGGCCACATGAACACTTACTACTTTACCAAGATGAGGGACAACGACTTCTCGCCGCCTCAGAGGATCAACCGTCAGTTACCTCAAGCCATTTCAGCTCCACCGCTACGATCAACACCTCCAGCCCAGCCTTTTTATAGATTGAATGTACCTCGGAGTAGGCTGCCTCAATGGCCTATGGCAGCGTAGCCGAATCATCCTCAACAAGCTCGTGTGCACTCACTTGCAGCTGAAGCATCTGAGTCAGCAACCGTAACACCATTGTCTTTCGAAGTCACGACACATATCCAAGGTATACTAGTTTTTTGTTGGTGGACACCAGATCTACTATTTCGATATATCATGTGCAGCAGTTAAGCGGATAGTGTTGGAAACTACTCCTATGATTGGGGTGAGACTCCTCACCATCACAGGAACCTTTTCAGACTCTACCAAGATTTGTATGGGTTGCTCAATAGACTTAGGAAACAAAATAGTACTCGTTGACTTGATCGTTGCCCCGCTATGTCATTACGATATCATCCTCGGTATGGATTGGCTCACCGAGATGAAGGCAAAGATCAATTACGATACCAGATTGGTGACAATACATGCACCTGAGGGCATGACCTTTACTTTCCCAGTTTAGGTCAGTTGGTACTAATGCATTAGTTGTTATGCTACCTTGCCAGGAAATGTTGATGGTCCGACACTTGGGGACACACCCGTAGTCCAAGATTTCACGGACGTTTTCAGAACGATACCCTGTAAGTGCTATGGTTATTTGTTCCTTTGATTGTCAAATTTTGTTGTGCCAAAACCACAATTTGTGTCTTATGTAGCACGTTGTTATATATGTTCAAGGCAATGCATCTCATGCTTAAGGATAATGCTTCAAGTCAAGTACAATGATCTACTTCAAGAAATGCATGATCAAGTAAATTATTCTCTTCTCTAAAGCTTCAGAGTTTTTAAACTACAAGATCTTGTTCAACGATATCTGAAGTACAACTCAAGAACTACAAGTTCAAGCTTCCAAAGATCTCTGAAGTATAACTCAAGAACTACAAGTTCAAGCTTTCAAGCTTCATCAAGCGTCAAGATCTAAAACTTCATGATCTTCAAAGATCATCCATCATCTGAAGAAAAGAATATTTAATGTTCATACTTCATGTCTCAGGTATGAATGACCTTAGATTGACCTTAGGGTAGGTCATTTCAGAAATATAAGTCCATTGCTTATTTTATGTGTTTTGGTCTGTTCTTAGACTAGTCTTAGACTCTGTTCGACTAGTCCTAGAATTGGCTCGACCAGTCCAAGAAATTCCAAGACCTGTCCTAAGTTGTTGCAAATTTTCAGAATTTTTTAGTTGAGCTATGACCAATTCTGAAGTCTGCTCGACCGGTCATGTGAACAGTACCGACTCGTTCACGACCAGTCTTATAGCTACGACTTAAACTCCAACAATGCATTTTGGTTTCTCACAACCAGTCGTGGGCAGGTCACAACTAGTAGTGGAATGGTTTTATCCAATCGCGCTCAAAATTTCAAAATGTTGTTGGTCCTACAACTAGTCGTAGTGTCCATAGGACTAGTCGTAGATGCGATTTCTACAACTATAAATAGAGCACGAATTTCAGAGTTTTATATCCAATCAAAGTAAAATCAAGGCATCATTGTGAGAGATAAGTTTGTGCTCTTTTTAAGCTACATTATGCATATTTAATATTCTCTTTTGTTATCTTTTTATATTTGATTTTGTTTTTGCATTCCAATCCGATTTGAAAGAGGAATTGTGATATTCTACTTCTTGGAATCAAAATCAAATAGAGCTAGCCCAACTTGATTTAATTTAAAATTAATTAGAACCTAGAACCATTTCAAAGTGAGTATTGGACATTGAATTTCTACATTCGAACTTCTACTCCGACTTGGTCTTCTGGGCTGTTACAAAAGGAGAAATCTAGGTATTTTTACATTTGTGTAAATCTTCTATGCTTTTGATTTCTTTGAGATTAAGTTAGAAAAATCTCTAAGTGTTGGTTATCTGAGGAGAGCCAGAAAACTCAGTGTTGGGTTTTTGAATTGTGTAAGCCCATTAGAAAGATACAATTGTGAGGGTTTTAAGTGAACCTAAGAAAAACCTATTTTCATAGTGAACGCTAATATCCCCTATGTGAAGATATTAGGAGTGGAGTAGCAAGCTGTGTGGCTTTTGTTTAACAGTTGGTGAACACACAGGCAAACCACTATAATTTTTTGTGTCTTGTAATTTGAATGTTTGTTTATTTTCTATATCTTTTATCATTTAAAGTTGTGGGATGTCTGTGTGGATGTGAATGTTGTAATATTTACATTTCAAGCATTGTGGGGAATATTGCAATAGTTTAGACTTTCATTCCTATTATTTACTTTTTATTCCTCTTCAGTTTGAGATATTGATACTTAAACTGTTCTAGTAAGGTTATCCTATCATAAACCCTTGGTTTTTTTGTGCAAGGTTGTCCTTAGAACAACATTTGTATCAACCTCTCAAGACTTAAATTTTGAGGTTGCTTTACATTTTCGTACTGTGATTTGTTTAAAGTGCTATCTTTTCTTTATTCATTTAAATTTCGTTGTTAAAGGTTTAATTTAGCATAGCACTATTCACCCCCCCTCTAGGACATATAGCTTGGCCTTTTCAAGTGATATCAGAGCCTAATAGCTTGTTCTAATTGTTATTTTTTTATTTAATTCCGGAGCTAATCAATCTAAGCTATTTATAAGATGTCAAATTTTGATAGCCTTTCAGTCACTAGGCCTCCTCCATTTGATGGCTCCAATTATGCCTATTAGAAAGCCAGGATGAGAATTTTCTTAAAATCCATGGATGAAAGTGTGTGGCAAGCCACATTGACTGAATGGACCCCTCCTACTATTAAAGTAACTGGTATCGATGGATCCAAATCTATAAAAATCTCACCTTATTTTTCTTGGACCACTCTTCAGAAAAGTGAGAGTAGTGCCAATGCAAAAGCACTAAATGCAATCACTTGCGCACTATCACTAGATGAATTCAAAAGAATTATATCCTGTGATATTGCAAAGCAAGCCTGGGATATTTTAGAAATGACACACGAGGGAACATCAATTGTCAAGAAATCTAAAGTCCAAATCCTCACAACCAAATTTGAGGAAATACATATGGAGGAAATTGAAATGTTTATGGACTTTTATACTAGATTAAATGATATTGTGAACTCTATGTGGGGTCTTAGTGACAAAATCTCAGAAAGTAAAGTGTGTGCAAAGATACTATGTTCACTTCTTGAACGGTTCAATTCTAACGTAACTGCGATCCAGGAACTTTGTAATACGGACAATATGAGAGTAGAAGAACTAGTTGGCTCTTTACAAACCTATGAGTTAAATTTTAAAGCTCATAAAGGTAAATCTATTGTCCTTAAATCTTCTAAAAATGTTTCTTAAGAAAACAATAGCAATTTTGATTTAGAAAACTCAGAAGATGATATGGCCTTTCTAGCAAAAAAGTTTTACAAAATTTTCAAAAGTAAAAGAGGGTTGATTTTTAAAAAGCTAATGATAAGAAAAAATCTAAATCTAAAACTTGGAAATCATTAAAAGATAGTCAATATTACAACTGCTAAGAATATGGGCATTTGGCAAATAAGTGTCCTAAAAAGGATAAACCTAAAAAGAAGAGTATATTGGCTACTTGGGATGAATCTTTCGGTTCTGAAGCTTCTTCTGAATCAGAAGATTCTGAAACTGAGTCGGGCAATGAAGTCAAAGCCCTTATGACTCTAGCCAAGTTCACTTTTTCAGATAATGATGATTTAACTAGTGAAGAAAATATGAACAGTGATTATGAAAATGAAGAAGATCTTCAAGATGCTTATAATACTCTTTATAAGGAAAGTTGTAAAATTGCTGTAAAATTAAAACTTCAAAAATAAAAGTTTTCAAAGCTTAAAGAAAATTTTGATTCTCTTATTTTAGAAAAATCCCATATTTTAGATTGATTTGAAAAATGCAAATGTAATTTAGAATTCAAAACTTCTCTTATTGAAAATCTTAAATCTGAAAATGAAAAACTTAAACTTGAAGTCTCTTCATGTAACGCCCTGAAATTCGGGGGTCGAGCATAACTCAGCTCCTGAGTTCCAAAACATCACTTATGTAACATATTTAATGATGGATGTATGTTGACTGTATTAGTTCATAAAACATGGAATAGATTAAGCCAAAACATAGATATAATTCAGGGATAAGTGAAGAAAGCAAGCGGAAGACTTATAGAGATATATGTGTACAAGTGTAAATCCCTGAAGTACATTCACCAACCAGGTCGTATTGAAAGTGTTACTTAATAAAATTACAAGTATCAAGTTATATCATTTAAATTCTAAAAATAATCCTAGAATCCCACGCATCAGAACAAGGCTCGCTAGAACCCGTCTGAAAACTGCATATAAGAGAAAGCAGCCTTATCATCATCCATCTCCCGCTCTGCCTCAGAAGTCGCATCCACATCTGCAACATCAGAACCTAAGACAAAGTCTGGTGGGTGTTTAACACCGCCCCAGAATGTGGGAGTGAGTGATTAACTCAATGGAACAATAAGGCACTGGTTAACATGTTATCAGTTCAATCAAGTAGTAATGATAAAGCAGAACAATTAAATAAATCCTAAGTACTCTTGTTAATGCAAGGATGTATGCAAAATGATGCGTGCCCTCACGTGTATACCCTCAGCGTTTTCATCTTACGTTACGCATGACACCACCTCAAAGTGCGCCACATCTACAAAGAACATGCAAATGCGGTGCATGGATATGATTACCAAGTTGTTATTAGTCCTTTTCATACAGCAGGATTGGGAAGCTAAGATACCTTCTTCATGTCACCATCCAAACAGTGATCCATTCTAGGGTCGTCAGTCCTAGACATCTCATACGATCATATGGTTTCAGGTCATTGCAAAGGGCTCGTCACCAATCAATGCACGCCTATCACACCTTTATTACCACAGTTCGGCTCGTCACCTCAATGCGGTATCCATGTATGCTCGAGGTCACTACAAAGGGCTCGTCACCAATCAATGTAGGTCGACAGCACGAATATAGTGTCCCATACCACCATAATCGGCTCACGAGTTTGGTTGCTCACTGGTCACTATGGGGAAGCTCGTCACCCTAGCGTAGGCCGACAGCTCGACCACGGTATCCCATACCACCATGTCCGGCTCCTGAGTCTTAGCGGATTAAGGTACCATGGTTAATAGGATTTCACTGGTAAGTTCGGTACCCTAGATTCAAGCAGTAGCGTCCATACATGGTGAACATACATCGAACAATCGGGTTACTTGACGAACTCAACTAGCACGAGCGCATGTTGGGTTGAACGACATAGAGTGCGCAAACACTCCACGTGGCCAAACCACTGCCGCTAACTCTAATACGGCTCGGGTTCGTCTAATCACGTCTGTTGTGGCGAAAGCAATCTCAGCTACAACCTTAAGGCAGATTACCCATTTCCTGGACTATTCAAGACCCAAACGCAGTACACTACAACAGATAATCATATTAAATGTAGAACAGTAATGGAGCAACAACTCAAATCATGTGGTACTCAAGCATTTGAAGAATATCAACTTAACATAAATGTAAGCATAAGTAATGCTTTAACTTAAATAACAAGGAATGTAACTTACAAGAAGGAAATCATATACACTAGTGGGAGAGTTGAGAATCGCTTCTCAATGCCCATAATAGGTTCAAATATCACACCTTAGATCATTCAGGCATTTCTACAAACACTTAGAATACATGAAACAACATACATGACGTATGTTGAGAAACATGCACTTGGACAATTCCTTTTACCAAGGAGTTGTCGTACATACATCTAGCATACATACATGACAAATAATCATGGCAAACACAAGTGCATATTTTATACGTATACGATACTTTATAAATACACATAGAATACACAAATCTCAATATAACACATGCATATTAGGAACGCAAAGTAAACATAACATTTGGCATGTGAAATCTCATTCATAACAAGAATTAATCATTAACTGGCATTGAAAGCCTTGAAAACCATAACCTATACACTTAAAGTCCGCACCTTAAGCCAGAAAAGAACACCGAACTGATTTAGACGAGTTGTCTTCGTCAACGGCGATAGAATACCCTAAAGCAAAAATAGAAATGAGATACAACAACACCAAGACTATTCTAAGCTCTAACACAAATTAGGGTTAGGTTAACTTACCCAAAGATGAACTCAGAATCACCGGAATAACGATTCAAAGTGAAGGTTCAAAGATGTAGAAGAACAGGAAATACTCTAAGATGATTCACCAACTTCTCTCTCACCTTCTCTCTCTTTTCCACTCTCTTTCCAAGCTAGGGTTAGAGAAAATTCGTATGGAAAAGAGAGGTAGGGTTTAAGGACTATAAATAGGCCTAAAATTGATGAAAATAATCCCAGGGCCAAGGTATACTTAGGGTATAACCAAAACCTGACTCTCGCGATCCAACGAAGCACTTCTGGTGGGCCTATAACCACGAAAGGTCGGACTTAAGCTCTTTGACCATGGATCTAGGTCAAGCTGAGTTTTCGTACCGAGCGACTCTTTAGATCAGCCGTGGCGGACCACACTCAATTCAACGGTCACAGAATCTCGATTAGGTCCACAAGCACAAGAATATGCCTGGGCCACCTTCCCTGATCAGAGGGTGAAATTGGGTTAGAATCCAACGGTCAGATAGCTTAAAATCGTCGCGCAAGCGACACAACTCAGATTTCATAAAAGCTTAATAAACATCCAACCGTTCTCACACTCTTCACTCCAGACTCAATCAAACCGACCCATAACATCACATGGACTTGATTTTCGAGGTGATGGTCAAGCCCAACATAGTGACCGCAACAGCCTAAGATCATCGCTATTGGACTTTCGACGCGCGGTCCAGGTCCGATCCAGAACTTCCAAAAATTCCCTAGAACAACTGGATTTAGCGATGGATCCCAGATTTCAGAGTAACGTAGCGCTAACTAATCTACAAGTTTTGAATCATGCAGATACAATTTAAAGTGATTGATGCGAATTTCACAAGCAATCGAGTATAACACTAATTACCCCAAAAACAACTACTTAGGAAAAGATTAGCACAAAAAAATTTCCAAGGTCACTACACTTCACTTTTGAATTTAGAGGACATATGGAGGTATGCCTAAGGTGATCCAAAGTTAGAAAAACTTTTATCTAGATCAAGGAAATGTGGCGACCGATCCGGTTTGGGCTACGATAGATATATTCCTCCTAAACAAAAGAATACTCCTCCTAAGTTTGTAAAAGGAGAGTCCTCAAACTCAAAAGAGAAAAGTTCTAATCAAAAGTTTTCTAAAAATACCAAAACATTTCAATCATTTAAACCTAAAAGTAACCATATCAATTATAATAATCAGAACCAAAACCCTTTAGCTGAAAAAATTGTTGATTTGCTTAAGGAAATCTTAAAATCTAACTCAGTGGGTCATTCTTATAAAAACTACAAACATAAGAAGACCAACTATACTCCTAAACCCAAAATAGTTTTGAAATGGGTTCCTAAGGTTACTTAATTAGTTGCTCACACGGCTTTCAAAGCTACAAGTCATTTAAAGTGGTACTTAGACAGTGGATGCTCAAGGATTATGACTGATGATAAAGGTCTATTCACCGATCTTAAAGACATGACTGATGGTTCAGTCACATTTGGTTATGGTAGCAACTGCAGGATTATTGGCCAAGGTACGGTTCAACTTTCTAATCTCCCTTTATTTGAGAATGTTTTATAAGGAGAAGGTTTAAAACATAACCTATTAAGTATTTCTCAAATATGCGATAAGAACCACAGCGTAAAATTTTCTAACCTAGGTGTGAAATTTTAAACAAAAAGGGTTCAATAATATTAACTGGTCGTATAACTTCTAAAAACTACTACATCATAAGTGATTCTAGCTCATCTAATCAATTGTGTTACACGGTCCATACCAATGAAACTGTGTTATGGCATAAACGTCTTGGACATGTACACTACCACAATCTATATAGATTGAGCAAAAGAGAACTGATAAGAGCTCTACCTAAATTATAGAAAGTAAACAAAATATGTGGCGAATGCCAAATTGGTAAACAAACTAAGAGTACTCACAAAAAGGTGAACTCCAATGCCACATCAAAACTGCTCGAGCTTCTCCATATGGATCTTATGGGACCAACCAGAACAAAGAGTTGAGGTGGTGAAAAATATACTGGTAATCATGGATGACTATACCAGATTTACCTAAGTAGCCTTCTTAAGGGATAAATCGTAAACCCTTGATGAAGTAAAAAGAGTTCTCAAATGAATCCAAACGGAAAAAGGTTCTCAAGTCTGTAAGATCCATAGTGATCATGGATCAGAATTCGAGAATAGCAGTTTTGAAAATTTTTGTTGTGATCAGGGAATATCACATGAATTCTCTACACCAAAAACACCATAACAAAATGGAATTGTTGAAAGAAAAAATAGAGTGCTTCAAGAAATGACAAATGTAATGTTGAATAGTTTGAAGCTCCCTAAAAATCTTTGGGCTGAAGCCGTAAATACTGCATGCTATATAATCAACCGGGTTTATATAAGTAAAACAAATAATAAAACTGCTTATGAAATGCGGTTCGATAAGAAACCTACTGTCAAATACTTTCAAGTTTTTGGTAGCAAGTGCTATATTTTACGTGACCGTGAAAATCTGGTTAAGTTTGACATTAAAAGTGATGTAGGGATCTTTTTAGAGTATTCTTTGAACAATCAAGCATATCGAGTACTGAATAAGAGGACCGGTGTTAGTCAAGAGTCCATAAATGTGGTCATTGACGATCACTTAAATACACTTGCCTCGAGTTCTAATAATGATGAAGTTCTTTTAATTGACAAGCCAGATACTTCATCAAATCAAACTAACTCTGAACTAGGGACTATTAAAGATCATCCAACCGCTCAAATTCTTGGAAACTCTCTCACTGGTGTGCACACTTGTAGACAACTAGAAGATATATGTAATTACGTGTGCATTATATCCCAGATAGAACCGGCTAACGTAAAAGAAGCTCTTACTGACAACAATTGGATAGTAGCGATGCAAGAAGAGCTTAACCAATTTGTGAGAAATGATGTTTGGTATCTTGTTCCTAGACCTAAAGATAAACATATTATCTGAACTAAGTGGATTTTCAAAAATAAGTCTGATGAACTTGGTAATATAATTCGAAACAAGGCTAGACTGGTTGTACAAGGGTACACTTAAATTGAAGGCATCGATTATGATCAAACCTTTACCCCAGTAGCTCGTCTTGAATCAATCAGACTATTTATATTCATTGCTTACTTTAGAAAATTCAAAATTTATCAAATGGATGTAAAGAGTGCCTTCTTAAATGACGATCTGCATGAAGAAGTTTATGTTGAACAACCAATGGGTTTTGAAGACCCTAAGAATACTGATCATGTCTATCGCTTGAAAAAGGCTCTCGACGGTTTGAAACAAGCTCCCAGGGCATGGTATGAAAAATTCACTAAGTTTCTACTAAGTCATAAGTTTCAAATGGGTAGTGTTGATAAGACTCTTTTTGTTAAGATAATGATCATATCTTAATAGTGTAGATGTATGTTGATGATATTATTTATGGATCTACCTGTACTAACATGACTGTTGAGTTTGTAGATTTAATGAAATCTAAGTTCGAATTGAGCATGGTTGGGGAATTGAACTATTTCCTAGGGCTGCAAGTAAAACAACAACCTAATGGTATTTTTATTTCTCAAACCAAATATGCTCTGAACTTAATTAAAAAGTTCGGATTTGAGAATGGGAAAAATTTTGATACTCCTATGAGTACAACTTTAAGACTCTTAAAAGACTTTATAGGTAAAAATGTGGATCTTAATTTATATTGTAGTATGATTAGTAGTTTACTTTATTTAACTGCAAGTAGACCTGATATTGTTTTTAATGTTAGTATTTGCACAAGATATCAATCTAATCCTAAAGAATCTCATCTAACTGTTATTAAACAGATTATGCGATATGTCGCAAGTTCAGCTAATTTGGGTCTCTGGTATCCATATGATACTAGTGTTCAGTTGTCAGGGTACACTGATGTTGATTGGGGTGGAAATATCAATGATAGGAAATCAACCAGTGGTGGTTGTTTCTATATTAGAAATTGCTTAGTTTCTTAGTTTAGCAAGAAGAAAAGTTATGTATCGCTCTCAACTGCTGAGGCTGAATACATCGCAGCTGGAAATGCATGTACTCAGCTTGTATGGATGAACAGAATGTTAAGTGAATACGGAATTTTACGGGATTCAATGATTTTATATTGTGATAATTTCAGTGCAATATATATATATATAAATCCAATCCAGCATTTATGAACCAAGAACATTGACATTAGATATCATTACATTAGTGAATTAGTGGAAGAAAAAATATTTTCTTCATATTACATTCCAACCGAGACTCAACTTGCTGATATTTTCATTAAACCGCTCGACAAAAGCAAGTTTAATAAATTGAAATTTGATCTTGGTATGTGTAATTTAAATTGATTATTCATGCATTTCTGTATTATATTTTATATATTTATTAAATTATAATTTTAAATTTCATAATTATGTGAAAAATGCATGTTTTTGTCTTTACATGACCAATCGAGGACGTACTCGACTAGTCGTGGCACGACCGATCGAGGACGACCCATGACCAGTCGTGTAGCATGCTGGACCTTTTTAATTTGGGAAAAAACATTTTCTTCCTCATTTCCTCATTCTTCTCCAATAGGCCGTAGCACGACCAGTCGTACCCAACTGTTTGATTCATCAAGGTTAGTGTATTATTTCAGTTATTCTTGTAGATTCAAGATCTAATCTCTTCATTTTCTTCCTTAGAGTGCTTGATTTCAAGTTTCCTTGAAGATTTTGGAGTTTTCTTCACCCAAATCTATTTTTGAGAAAACCCATTCCACATCTTTTTTATCTCCTTGCTTCTTTGATTTTCTTGTTGCAAATGGATGCTAAAGGGAAAAAGAAAACTTACCATGGTGCTTCCTCATCTAGATCGACTCCTTTAAGAAGACAACATCTTCGATCACCCGAAGATGATCCTGCGCATATGCGAGATTTAAGAATGCGCAATGTTATTGTTGAGCGACCTGTTGATCTTGAACACATTACTCCTTTTGGTCTCCTTCCACTTCTCCAATCTGTAGGTTGGGCTAACATCCTACATTGGGGTGGGCCAGCATACCAATCTATTGCACAAGCTATGTTTGCTTGCATTTCTGATTTTTTGACTGAGAATTTAACATTTAAAATAGCTACTAGAGAAGGTCCATTTCATATATACCGTCATCTGATTTTGGCTCTAATGGACATACCTGTTAATGACGAGGGTATTCCTATTGATACTTTAGTTGAGAAACCCTCTGAATTAGAAAAACGTTTACTAACTAGAGCATTACGTAACATGGATGTGTAATGGACTCATAAAGGGAATGCGCTTGCTTCCAAGTACCTGTTACCCAAATATAGAGTTCTTCATCAAATATTTATTTCAAATCTGTATCCACGTTCTGGTAACAAAACAGAACTGACTTCCTTTATGGTTCGGGTTTTGCATTCCATCGTCGCTGGTACTCAAGTTTGTCTTCCATCTTTGATCTGCCATTTTATCATTCAATTTCGTCTCCATCCTGGACATAGTGATATTCCATTTGCCTATCTTATGACTGTGTTAGCTACTCACATGCTAGTTGCTATACCTGTTAGAGAGACTCCTATTCATCATCTTATTTTCAACAATTCAAATATAAACAAGATGAAATTGGAATTGGCACCTGGACAAATGGATGTGGGTGGTGGTGGAGCTGAAGCAGGGAATGTAGAAGAAGGTGACGATCTTCCTCCTGATGATATAAATATGGATGACATTTTTGATGAAATTGAATCAGACTTTGCAAATGATCCTGACTATGAGCCATCCGATTTTGATGCTTGTCTTCGTGCACTTGAGGAGAAGGTAGAGAACATGAATGTTGCCCATGATTTACAATTTAAATATATGCGCAAGTATCTTAGGCGCTTAAACAAGGGCCTTCATCAACTTGATCCTACCATACCTGCTCCTTCTTCAGGATCTGATTAAGTGTTTTTATCCTATGGTCTGTAATAACTCTTATACAACTTTAGTTTCTTTCAGTTTATGAGACTGACTTTGGTTACTGATATGTGATCTTTGAATTTGCTTATATATCTTTCATATATTGCCTAATTAACTCCTTTATTACTCTCTTGTTAAGTCTTCCTCTTCCATTTCTTCTTTACTTCCTTTGTCATATTGTGATAAAAAGAGGGAGAAATATTTTTAGATTGATTCTTTATGGATATGGAATGGATATGGATGTGGGGTAGTAGAATAGCATAATTTGCATAATTTTTATAGATTTATGTGTGCTATTAAGGGGGAGTAAGTAAGGAGGTGTTTTGCCTACTTATGATGATGTGTGCTAGTTGATGATAACTGGTGCATGATTCTTTAACCAGGTTGTAATTGGTTTCCTTTTATAACTGGTGCATGATTCTTTATTGAGATGTTTCTCTCATTTTTATTGAGTGTGTTTTGTCACAAATTTGACAAAGGGGGAGATTGTAAGTGCTATGGTTATTTACTCCTTTGATTATCAATTTTTTTTGTGCCAAAACTACAATCTGTGTCTTGTGTAGCATGTTGTTATATATGTTCAAGGCAATGCATCTTATGCTCAAGGACAATGCTTCAAGTTAAGTACAATGATTTACTTCAAGAAATGAAAGATCAAGTACATTATTCTCTTTTCTAAAGCTTTAGAGTTTTTTAAGCTACAAGATCTTGTTCAAAGATCTCTGAAGTACAACTCAAGAACTACAAGTTAAAGCTTCCAAAGATCTTTGAAGTACAACTCAAGAACTACAAGTTTAAGCTTTTAAGCTTTATCAAGCGTTGAGATCTAAAGCTTCATGATCTTTAAAGATCATCCATCATCTGAAGAAAAGAATGTTCAATGCTCATACTTCATGTCTTAGGTATGAATGACCTTAGATTGACCTTAGGGTAGGTCATTTCGGATACATAAGTTAATTGCTTATTTTATATTTATTTTTGTCTGTTCTTAGACTAGTCCTAGACTCTATTCGACTAGTCCTAGAACTGGCTCGACCAGTCTAAGAAATTTCAAGACCAGTCCTAAGTTGTTGCAAATTTTTAGAATTTTTTGGTTGAGCTACGACTAGTCTTGGAGTCTGCTCAACCGATCGTGTGAACAATGCCGACTCGTTCACGACTAGTCCTGCAACTACGACTCAAACTCCAGCAATAAATTCTGGTTTCTCACGACCAGTCGTACGCAGGTCACGACTAGTCGTGGAGGACTCACAACCAGTCATGAAGTGCCTATGACCAGTTGTGGAACAGTTTTATCTGATCATGCTCAAAATTTTAAAATGTTGTTGGTCCTACGACCAGTCGTAGTGTCCACAAGACCAGTCGTAGATGCGATTTCTACAACTATAAATAGAGCACGAATTTTAGAGTTTTATATCCAATTAAAGTAAAATTAAGGCATCACTCTGGGAGATAAGTTTGTGTTCTTTTTAAGATGCATTATGCATATTTAATATTCTCTTTTGTTAGCTTTTTATATTTGATTTTGTTTCTGCATTCCAATCCAATTTAAAAAATGAATTGTGATATTCTACTTCTTGGAATCAAAATCAAATAGAGGTAGCCCAACTTGATTTAATTTAAAATCAATTAGAACTTAAAACCATTTCAAAGTGAGTATTAGACATTGAACTTCTACATTCGAACTTCTACTCCGACTTGGTTCTTCCGGGCTGCTACAAAAGGAGAAATCCATGTATTTTACATTTGTGTAAATCTTCTATGTTTTGGTTTCTTTAAGATTAAGCCAGAAAAATCTCTAAGTGTTGGTTATCTGACGAGAGCCAGAAAACTCAAAGTGTGGGTTTTTAAAATTGTGTAAGCAACATAATTAATGAATGATGTATGTTGGTATTAGCACATAAACATGGGATAGATTAAGCCAAAACAGAGATATGATTCGGGATAAGTGAATAAAGCAAGCGGAAGACTTATAGTAAAATATGTGTACAAGTGTAAGTCACTGAATTACATATACAACCAGATCGTGTAAAAGTGTTATTTATCAAAATTTATAAGTACAAGTTACATCATTTAAGTTCCCAAAAATAGTAATCCCATAGATCCGCGCAACGGAGGCTCGCTAGAACCCGTCAGAAAACTGCATATAGGAGAACCTCATCCTCATACTCCTGCTCTGCCTCGGGCGTCGCATCCACATCTGCAACATCGGGGCCTAAGACAGTTTGGTGGGTGTGAAACACCGCCGAACGTGGGAGTGAGTGATCAACTCTGGAGCTATAGGTTAACATGTTATCGTTCAATCAAACAAAATGATAAAGCGGGACAATTAAATAAATCCAAGTACTCTTGTTAATGCAAGTATGAATGCAATATGATGCGTGCCCTCACGCGTACACCCTCGGCTCTTCATCTTAGTTACGCATGACATCGCCTCAAAGTGCGCCACATCTACAAAGCACATGCAAATGCGGTGCATGGATATGATTACCAAGTTGTTATTAGTCCAATTCATACATCAAGATTGGGAAGCTAAGATACCTTCCTCATATCATCATCCAAACAGTGATCCATACTAGGGTCGTCAATCCTAGACATCTCATACGATCATATAGTTGAGGTCGTAGCAAAGGGCTCGTCACCAATCAATGCACGCCTTTCATGCCCTTACTACCACAGATCGGCTCGTCACCTCCTTGCGGTATCCGGTATGCTCGAGGTCACTACAAAGGGCTCGTCACCAATCAATGTAGGCCGACAACACGAATATAGTGTCCCATACCACCATAATCGGCTCACGAGTTTAGTTGCTCACTTGTCACTACGAGGAGGCTCGTCACCCCAGCGTAGGCTGACAGCTCGACCACGGTATCCCATACTACCATGTCCGGCTCATGAGTCTTAGCGGATCAAGGTACTATGGTTAATAGGATTTCACTGGTAAGTTCAGTACCCTAGATTCAAGCAGTAGCGTCCAATACATGGTGAACATACATCGGACAATCGGGTTACTTGACGAACTCGACTAGCACGAGCGCACGTTGGGTTGAACGACATAGAGTGCGCAAACACTCCGCGTGGCCAAACCACCTGCCGCCAACTCTAATACGACTCGGGTTCGTCTAATCGTCTCACGTGGCGAAAGCAATCTCAACCACGACATAAGGGTCAATTACCGATTTCTGGACTAAGGCATAGTCCCAAACATCCTACACTACGACAGATATTCATATGGAATGTAAAACATAATGGAACAATAACTCAAATCATGTTACATACACATCTGAATAATATCAACTTAACATAAATGTAAGCATAGGAATGCTTGAATTTAAATAACTTGGAATGTAATTGCAGAAAGAAATCATGCGCATCCATAGGAGTATTGAGAATCACTTCTCAACGCCCACATTTAGTGTAATCATTACACTTAGATCATTCATGCATTTCTACAAACACTTAGCATACATGGAACAACATACATGACGCATGTTGAAATACATGCACTTAGACAATTCCTTTTATCAAGGAGTTGTCATACATGCATCTAGCATACATACATGACCAATAATCATGGCAAGCACAAGTGCGTATTTTATACGTATACGGTACTTTATAAATACACTTAGAATACACAAATCTCAATATAGCACATGCATATCGGAAAGCAATGCAAACATAACATTTGACATGTGAAATCTCATCCATAACAAGAATAAATCACTAACCGGGATTGAAAGCCTTGAAAACCATAACCTATACACTTAAAGTCCGCACCTTAAGCGAAGAAAGAACCGCCGAACTGATTTAGGACGAGTTGTCTTCGTCAACGGCGCAAGAATACCCTAAAATAAGGATAGAAATGAGATACAACAACACCAAGTCTAATCTAAGCTCTAACACAGTTAGGGTTAGGTTAACTTACCCCAAAAAGAACTCAGAATCGTCAGAGGAACGATTCAAAGTGAAGATTCAAAGGTGAAGAAGAACAAGGAAGAATCAAGATGATTCACCAACCAATCTCTCTCACTAACTCTCTCTTTTCCACTCTCTTTCCAAGCTAGGGTTAGAGAAAATTCGTATGGAAATGAGAGCTAGGGTTTAAGGACTATATATAGGCCTTAAAATGATGGAAATAACCCGTGGTCAAGGTATACTTAGGTTATAACCAAAGTACGCCTTTCTCGATCCAACGAAGCACTTGGTGGGCCTATAACCACGAAAGGTCGGACTTAAGCTCACTCGACCATGGATCTAGGTCAGCTGAGTTTTCGTATTGGCTCTTCAGATCGGCCGTGGCGGACCACACTCAATTCAACGGTCACGGAAACTCGATCGAGTCCACAAGCACTAGGATATGCATGGGCCACCATCCTGATCGGAGGGTGAAATTGGGTCAGAATCCAACGGTGAGATAGCTTAAAATCGTCGCGCAAGCGACTACGACTCAATTTCATAAAAGCTTATTAAATTCCAACCGTTCTCACACTCTTCACTCGAACTCAATCAAATCGACCGAACATCGGATCGACTTGATTTTGAGGTGAAGACCAAGCCCAACTCGGTGACCAACAATCTAAGATCATCGCCATCGGACTTTCGATGCGCGGTCAAGGTGATCCCGATCTTCCAAAAATTCCCCAGAACAACCGGATTTAGCGATGGATCCCATATTTCAGTAACGTTGCGCTCACTAATCTACACGTTTAGAGCCATGCAGATACAATTTAAAGTGATTGATGCGAATTTCACAAGCAATCAAGTAAAGCGCTAATTACCCCAAAAACAACTACTTAAGGAAAGATTAGCACAAAATTTCCAAGGTCGTTACAATCTACCCCCTTAAAGAAAATTTCGTCCTCGAAATTCATACCTTCATATAAGCCTCAAGGATCAGAGGGTAGGTCTTCCTGACCTCAGCTTTAGATTCCCAAGTAGCCTCTTCTACGCCATGATGCGTCCATAGCACCTTCACGAGAGGGATAACCTTGCTACGCATTACCTGCTCCTTTCTATCCAGAATACGTGTTGGGTCGCGGTACATAAGTGGCATCCTCACTTCAACCGCACTTGCTCCCAAGCGATAATATGCGAAGGATCGAACGTACTTCTTGAACAGATAGAATACATGAAATACGTTATGCACGCCCGCAAGAGGTGTGGGCAAAGCAAGGCGGTAAGCTACCGCTCCCACTCGATCCGTAACTTGAAATGGACCAATAAATCTCGGCGTCGGCTTCCCCTTCTTACCGAACCGCAAAACTCCCTTCATAGGAGAGACCTTAGAAAAACATGATCTCCCACTACGAAACTCAAGCGGTCGACGCCTCATATCAGCATAACTCTTTTGCCTGCTCTGGGCTGCAGAAGTCGACGTCGAATGATGTCAACCTTCTCTAAGTCACCTGCACCAACTCGGGCCAAGCAAACTACGCTCACCAATTACGCCCAACAATGTGGTGCTCGCACGGCGACCATACAACGCCTCGAAGGGAGCCATACCGATACTCGCTGAAACTATTATTATACGCTAACTCTGCATACTGAAGACAATCATCCCAACTGTCTTTAAAATCCAAAACACAAGCTCGCAACATATCTTCCAGGACTTGATTCACCCGCTCCGTCTGCCCATCTGTTTGCGGATGAAACGCGGTGCTGAACTTCGGTTTCACACCCATCGCTTCCTGGATACGAGTCCAGAAGATAGATGTAAAACGCGTGTCTCTATCAGACACAATCTCCAGGGGAACTCCATGCGGACGCACTATCTCCTTAATATACAACCTAGCCAACTCGTCTGCAGAGTAAGTGACTCGATCGGTAAGAAATGCGCCGACTTCGTTAATCGATCGACGATCACCCAAATAGAGTCAAATCCCTTTCTCGTTCTCACCCAGAAATAAAATCCATAGAGATGAAATCCCACTTCCATTCACTATGGGCATGGGCTGCAACAACCTAGGAGGTCGGCGATGCTCTGCCTTGACCTGCTGGCACGTGAGACAACGAGAAACAAATTCAGCAATCTGGACCTTCATATTATCCCACCAATATGATCTCCTCATATCCTGATACATCTTCGTGCTACTGGATGCATCGCAAGCTTAGAACTATGGGCTAACTCGAGAACCTCACGCCTCAAGTCAGGGATGTCGGGAACACATAACCGCCACGAAATCGTAGGCCCCCATCGGAACTAACACTCCAGTCGGAGTTCCCATCTGTACCAACCCGCCGCCTCATCTTCACCAAGAGCTCATCATCTACCTGAGCCGCAACGATCCTCTCGTCGATGACGGCCGTACACGAATGTGTGCGATAACCTCATACGGCTCAACCACCGTAAGCTTCGCTCAAAATCGCGCACGAACTCCAACATCTCCCACTCTGCTATCATCAGCGGAGCCGCAAACTTCAAAGCCTTCTTGCGACTCAACGCATCTGCCACAAGGTTCGCCTTACCAGGATGGTAAGAAACATCGAACTTGAAGTCCTTCAATGTTTCCATCCATCTGCTCCCTCATATTCAAATCACGCCGCGTGAAAATATACTTAAGGCTCTTGTGGTCGCAAAGAGCTCGAACTCCTCACCATAAAGGTAATGTCTCCAAAGCTTTAATGCGAAGATGACAACTGCCAATTCCATGTCGTGCGTAGGGTAATTCTCTTCGTGTTTCCTTAATCGACGCGAAGCATAAGCAATCACCCCTGTCCTTCCGCATAAGGACACAACCCGCCAACGCGAGAGGCGTCCGTATATATAATATACTTAACCCCTTGCTCGGCAATACTAGCACAGGGGCGGACGTCAACTTGTCCTTCACCTCCTGAAAATAACTCCGCCCGCTCACTCCAAGCAAACTTCAAATCCTTCCGTGTCACCTACGACAACGATCTGCAATCTTCGAGAAGTTCTGAATAAAGCGTCGATAATAGCCTGCAAGGCCAAGAAAACTCCTCACCTCGAAAATCGAATAGGGTTGCTCCCAGACTGCAGCTACCTTGGCAAGGTCGACGGCTATACCTTCCTTGGACACCACATGTCCCGAGGAACTTGACTTCCTCTTTCCGGAAATCACACTTCTTGAACTGTGCGAAAAGCCGATGCTCCCTAAGAGTACCCAAAACCGCTCTTAAGTGCTCCTCGTGCTCTGCCCGGCTCGCCGAATAAATCAAGATGTCATCGATAAAGATAATGACGAATTGAAACAGGAATGGCCGAAACACCCTGTTCATCAGATTCATGAACACAGCCGGTGTGTTCGTAAGACCGAACGACATCACAAGGAACTCATAATGACCGGAGCTAGTCCTGAAAGCGGTCTTCTGCACGACCTCATTCTTGATGATGATACCCTGACCGCAGATCAACCTTCGAAAAGTACCGTGCCCCCTTCAACCGATCAAACAGGATCATCAATCCCGGGCAAGGGTACTTATTCTTCACAGCATAACTTAATTCAACTCGCGATAATCAATACACAATCGCAAGGAACCATCCTTCTTCTTCACAAATAGCCACGTGTGCTCCCCAAGGAGACACACTGGGCCGAATAAAACCCAATTCTAGCAAACCATCTATCTGCTTCCTCAACTCCTCCATTTCACTCGGAGGCATCCGATAGGTGGGTAAAGAAATGGGCGCCGCACTAGGCATAAGATCGATAGCAAAATCAATCTCACGCTGAGGAGGTAATCCAAGAATCGACTCAAACACATCTTCAAACTCCTGAACTACCGGCGTACTAACCAACGCCGACTCGGCCGAACTCTCCAACAGAGAAGAATAAAAATCAATACGAATAGGGTAACTGACCTGAACCGGGAAAGTAACAATCTCGCCCTCAGGTCCATGGATCGTCACTGATCTCGCTTCACAATCAATCTCAACTCGCATCCTCGTGAGCCAATCCATACCCATAATAACATCGTAGTGATAAAGCGGTGCGACTAGCAAATCAACACGGATCGATCCACTTCCCGGATCGACCAAACAATCCATACAACGCTTGCCCAAGGCGAGGACATCCCCGTAGCGGTAGTAAGCGTCACTCTGCATAGGAACAGATCTCAAACCCAAACGCCTAATCGCCGCATAAGAAATAAGAGAAGTAGTGGACCCTGTATCCACTAGCACAGAAACGGAATACCTTCCATATGCGCTGTCACCTCAAAGGACCTCGGCACCAAGTCAGACATACGCTTCTGCCGAAAGCGCATGAACACGAGCCTCGCTCGACGATTCGGCGAGGAACCATGGGCGCCGAGGTGGCTCAAGCCAGAACTGCAGTCCAAGGATGGATGAGCTGGCGCGATCGAAGAGGAGGAGGAGAAATAACCGAGGCATCGGACGGCTAACCCTCTGCGGTGGAGTAAAACCACCTGCTCGCATACGAAAAGCAGAAACGGTCCAAGTGCCCAACCTTCCCACAATAAGAACATCTCAGATCAGCTCTCATCTAGCGGGCGGCGCTGAACGCCAAGGAGGAGAATCAACACGCGGCCTCTTGCCAAGGAAAGGTGCACCATGGAAATCCGGTCTCGGCCTAGGAGGCATCGGTGCTCGCATGCGGGACGCTCTATCTCCGTCTGCTCTGCTCGCAAGGACATGCTCACTAGCTCCGCATATGAAGAAATGCTGCCACAGCAAATCTTCGATCGGATCTCAGGTCGCATCCCTCAGAGAAACGCCGCATCCTCATCGGTTGATCACCCAAGATCAAAGGAACATACCGCCCCAACTCAGAAAACCGGTTCTCATACTCCGTAACCGACAACCCTCCCTGGCGGAGGCGAAGGAACTCACTCTCCTTCTCATGTCGGTCCGTCACCGGGAAATACTTCTCGTGGAAGCGCGCCTCAAACGCCTGCCACGACCACACGAAGTCCTCCTCGACAGTGCGAAGCACACTGTCCCACCACAAACCGGCCTCCTTCTCAAACATGAAGGTGGCAAGCTCAACTTGCTCGACCTCAGAGCAGTGCAACGGCCTCGGCATCTTAGAGATGCGGTCAATCCAATACTCGGCCTCCTCGGGTCTGAGAACCCGCAAAAGTAGGAGGTCTCAAGCGCTGGAATCGCTCGAATGTGCCGCTGGCACTCACTGACACTGGCACTCCCGGATGGAGGCATAGGTGAAACAGTTGGAGTCTCCCATCGACTGAGCAAAGATGCCGGCCATGGAGGAGAGGAACTCCTGCTGCTGCTGCGCTGCTGTTTCATGCTGGTGGTGCTGCCGCATCAACAACATCATCGCTCAAACCTATCAACAGGTGAAGCGGAAGAAGGTGCATGGCTCGGCTCAGAACCGAGGGTGTGACTGGAGGAGCCATAGGTGTCGACCCAACACCGGCACGAGATGGACCCGCTTGCGGATCTGACTGGCTATCGCTCAAGGGAGGAACCCCAGAAAGCGACTCAATCAGAGAAAGACGGGCCGAAGCCTTCGAACCCTTAGGAGGCATCCCTACATTAAATCAAAGGATGCAACCTGTCAGATTCTAAGTCACATAATCCATCCACACAACAACAACACAACAGCACAACACCAAAACAAACCACATGCATTCCATTAATCAAAATCGTCGCAATACAAGTAGTGCAAAGCAATACATGAATCACGACTAGGAAAGCATGAAAACAACAACATCTAACACTACAAACAACCACAACTACTACAACCACTAACACTACCACACTACAACAACTCCAACTACAAGCCAACAACGGCTACACACGAAAGAAACACCAAACAAAGCAAAGACGGCCACGACGATGCTACTCGTCGAAATCAGGAGACGGAGGCGGAGCACCCTTATCCCGCAAGAACACAGGATAGACTTCAAAGTCCAGGACATCTTCTTGAACTTGTGCTTAACCAAGCCTCGAAGATCCACCATCTCCTGGCGTAAAGCAGCTTGCCCTTCTTCAAGCCGTGTAAGACGGGCATCTCTCGCAATCTGCTCTGCGCCCTGCTCTGGCACCACGGGAGGAGAGCGATCACTCGAATCCTGTGCCTCATCTCTTCCTCGTCTTGCTCTGCTTCTTCCTCAGACTCCGCACCACCTTCAGCATAACTCTCATCATCACTCTCAGACCCGGCCTCACCCTCAGAGGCAAGCCGACCAGAACCAACCTCCATCAGCTTAAGGGTCCTCAAGTTGAGATGACGAACAGGGACCGGTTTCTCAGCTCCAAGCCTATAGCCAAACTCATGTGCAATCTTGCAAGTGCGGCGGCCAAAGGGAAGAGACTCGGTCCGGCTACTCGAACGAGCGATGAGAATAATCGCGCGGGACGTACGTCGGCACACACAACTTCGCATCCTGCCCCACCTGATATAGAAAATCACCATCAGGCGCGTACACTCATGCGGTTGCTCCACCTTGGATCTACATTGAGCGTAAAGATGTGGTGAAGCAAACGGAAGTCGTCCGTCATGTGAGAAGCCAAAAGACTCCTATTCGGCTGACCAGACGACCACACAAGGATCGGGTGCGACGATCCTTCTCGCGCACACTGTCCACATTCTTCTCGCTGGCATGCACTTCCCCAAGTGGCACCTTCAAGAGTCGGGATATCAAAGCAACATTGACAATTCCAACTCGACCGCTACCACAGGGAATCTTGAACTGCAGAGGATCCAGTGAAGGCTCCAGAATGTTGGCATAGAAGGCCCGAACAGTGCTAGCATTCGCGCGATACTCGCCTTCGAACAAGGGACCCCAACCAGCCCCTTCTAGGCGCTCCAACAAAAAGAACTCACCAAAGAGCCGCGGATCAACATGAGCCTCAAAAAGGACTCTACGCCCCTCATAGACTCCATGCGACAATTCCGCCAACAAGGTCCTACTACAGGAGCTCGAGGATCGAGGTCCCGCTCGTCTGGAACTCGCGCGTGGCGGACGTGCTAGTGGCGGCACCTCTCGGCCTCCGTGCACGGGTTGGGCGGCTCGGCCCGGCTTCATCCACGGGCGCTCTCTTCTTCCCCATCAAGGAAAGAAGGGAAGAAATGGAAAAGATGGCCGTCACAATCTCAAAGAGGGCCATGAGAAATGAGAGAAAGAGAGAAATAGGAAGATGGTGAAGCTTCCACACAACTATGAGCCAAAAGGGAATGAAAGGGCTCAAATGAGAGGGAAAGATGGAGAAATCAGCAATGGAATGGAAGATTTGAGAATGGAGTGATGGGTTTGCACGAAAATGGGAGGAAGATGAAGATTTGGGAGAGATTTGAGAGAGTTTGGAGAGGTTTTGGGAGGAAAGGAAAGCTTGGAGGTGGGTGTTGTGAAGGAAATAGATGAAAGGAAGGGTTTTAAAATGAAAACCGTGGAGGGGTGGGCCACACAAGCCTCATGGACGATCGGCCCGCGTCGGCCCGCCGACCGGCGATCCCTCGCCGAACCGGCGATGGCATCGCCGGTCTCTGGACAGATCGGCGAGGCCTCGCCGATTTGGCGAGGTCCTCCGGGTCCTCCTTGGTCCAACTGCTGTGGGTCCCCCCCTGGGGCCCACAGACAATGCCCCGATTGGCCCCTTGTTTGAAGCCTATCGGGTCATTCTGACAGAAATCTGATACAAACAGCGATTTCTGGAAGGTTTAAAAATGAATAATGGGAGGGTAGACCATCTACACTCATTAATAGAGGGTCTAGAACAGGTTTCGGGTCGCTGTGTGTGATCAGGTAAGGGTCCAGACTCAATCTCGGCAAAGGTTTTCAGGAAACTATCGCCGATAGAAACTACGGAGCACAAACACAAAGCGATGATAGACCCGCACCCAATTACACTATAGTGGTGACAACGTGCGGTGTGTGACCATAACCAAGGTCCGGTTTAATCCAGATCATGCTCTGATACCAACTTATAACGCCCTGAAATTCGGGGGTCGAGCATAACTCGGCTCCCGAGTTCCAAAACATCACTTATGCAACATAATTAATGAGAGATGTATGTTGACTGTATTAGTACATAAAACATGGAATAGATTAAGCCAAAACAGATATGATTCAGGGATAAGTGAATAAAGCAAGCGGAAGACTTATAGTAAAATATGTGTACAAGTGTAAGTCCCTGAATTACATATACAACCAGATCGTGTAAAAGTGTTATTTATCAAAATTTATAAGTACAAGTTACATCATTTCAGTTCCCAAAAATAGTAATCCCATAGATCCCGCAAGCAGACCGAGGCTCGCTAGAACCCGTCAAAATGCATATAGGAGAAGGCGGCCTCGTCGTCATCCAGCTCCGCTCTGCCTCAGGCGTCGCATCCACATCTGCAACATCGGGGCCTAAGACAGTCTGGTGGGTGTGAAACACCACCCGAAACGTGGGAGTGAGTGATCAACTCGGTGGAACAATAAGGCACATTGGTTAACATGCTATCAGTTCAATCAAACAATAATGATAAAGCGGGACAATTAAATAAATCCCAAGTACTCTTGTTAATGCAAGTATGAATGCAATATGATGCGTGCCCTCACGCGTACACCCTCGCGTCTTCATCTTACGTTACGCATGACATCGCCTCAAAGTGCGCCACATCTACAAAGCACATGCAAATGCGGTGCATGGATATGATTACCAAGTTGTTATTAGTCCAATTCATACATCAGGATTGGGAAGCTAAGATACCTTCCTCATATCACCATCCAACAGTGATCCATACTAGGGTCGTCAATCCTAGACATCTCATACGATCATATAGTTGAGGTCGTAGCAAAGGGCTCGTCACCAATCAATGCACGCCTTTCATGCCCTTACTACCACAGATCGGCTCGTCACCTCCTTGCGGTATCCAGGTATGCTCGAGGTCACTACAAAGGGCTCGTCACCAATCAATGTAGGCCGACAGCACGAATATAGTGTCCCATACCACCATAATCGGCTCACGAGTTTAGTTGCTCACTGGTCACTACGGGGAGGCTCGTCACCCCAGCGTAGGCCGACAGCTCGACCACGGTGTCCCATACCACCATGTCCGGCTCATGAGTCTTAGCGGATCAGGTACCATGGTTATTAGGATTTCACTGGTAAGTTCGGTACCCTAGATTCAAGCAGTAGCGTCCATACATGGTTAACATACATCGGACAATCGGGTTAGTTGACGAACTCGACTAGCACGAGCGCACGTTGAATTGAACGACATAGAGTGCGCAAACACTCCGCGTGGCCAAACCACTGCCGCCAACTCTAATACGACTCGGGTTCGTCTAATGCGTCTCACGTGGCGAAAGCAATCTCAACCACGACAAAAGGGTCAATTACCGATTTCCTGGACTAGGGCATAGTCCCAAACATCCTACACTACGACAGATATTCATATGGAATGTAAAACAGTAATGGAACAATAACTCAAATCATGTTACATACACATCTGAATAATATCAACTTAACATAAATGTAAGCATAGGAATGCTTGAATTTAAATAACTTGGAATGTAACTGCAGAAAGAAATCATGCGCATCCATAGGAGTATTGAGAATCACTTCTCAACGCCCACATTTAGTGTAATCAGTTACACTTAGATCATCCATGCATTTCTACAAACACTTAGCATACATGGAACAACATACATGACGCATGTTGAAATACATGCACTTAGACAATTCCTTTTATCAAGGAGTTGTCATACATGCATCTAGCATACATACATGACCAATAATCATGGCAAGCACAAGTGCGTATTTTATACGTATACGGTACTTTATAAATACACTTAGAATACACAAATCTCAATATAGCACATGCATATCAGGAAAGCAATGCAAACATAACATTTGACATGTGAAATCTCATCCATAACAAGAATAAATCACTAACTGGGATTGAAAGCCTTGAAAACCATAACCTATACACTTAAAGTCCGCACCTTAAGCAAAGAAAGAACCGCCGAACTGATTTAGACGAGTTGTCTTCGTCAACGGCGCAAGAATACCCTAAAATAAGGATAGAAATGAGATACAACAACACCAAGTCTAATCTAAGCTCTAACACAGGTTAGGGTTAGGTTAACTTACCCCAAAGGAACTCAGAATCGTCAGAGGAACGATTCAAAGTAAAGGTTCAAAGGTGAAGAAGAACAAGGAAGAATCAAGATGATTCACCAACCAATCTCTCTCACTAACTCTCTCTTTTCCACTCTCTCCAAGCTAGGGTTAGAGAAAATTCGTATGGAAATGAGAGCTAGGGTTTAAGGACTATATATAGGCCTTAAAATGATGGAAATAACCCGGGTCAAGGTATACTTAGGTAATAACCAAAGTACGCCTTTCTCGATCCAACGAAGCACTTCGGTGGGCCTATAACCACGAAAGGTCGGACTTAAGCTCAGACCATGGATCTAGGTCAGGAGTTTCGTACCGACCGGCTCTTGAGATCGCCGTGGCGGACCACACTCAATTCAACGGTCACGGAAACTCGATCGAGTCCACAAGCACTAGGATATGCCAGGGCCAACCATCCTGATCGGAGGGTGAAATTGGGTCAGAATCCAACGGTGAGATAGCTTAAAATCGTCGCGCAAGCGCCACGACTCAATTTCATAAAAGCTTATTAAATTCCAACCGTTCTCACACTCTTCACTCCGAACTCAATCAAATCGACCCGGAACATCCGATCGACTTGATTTTTGAGGTGAAGACCAAGCCCAACTCGTGACCGCAACAACTTAAGATCATCGCCATCGGACTTTCGATGCGCGGTCCAGTCCGATCCGGATCTTCCAAAAATTCCCGAACAGCTGGATTTAGCGATGGATCCCGGATTTGAGTAACGTAGCGCTCACTAATCTGCACGTTTAGAGCCATGCGAGATACAATTTAAAGTGATTGATGCGAATTTCACAAGCAATCAAGTAGAGCGCTAATTACCCCAAAAACAACTACTTAAGGAAAGATTAAGCCAGAAAAATCTCTAAGTGTTGGTTATCTGACGAGAGCCAGAAAACTCAAAGTGTGGGTTTTTAAAATTGTGTAAGCCCATTAGAAAGACACAATTGTGAGGGTTTTAGGTGAACCTGAGAAAAACCTATTTTCATATTGAACGCTAATATCCCGTGTGAGGATATTAGGAGTCGAGTAGCAAGTTGTGTGACTGTTGTTTAACAGTTGGTGAACACACAGGCGAACCACTGTAAATCTTTGTGTCTTGTGATTCGAATTTTTATTTATTTGCTATATCTTTTATCATTCAAAGTTGTGGGATGTCTGTGTGGATGTGAATGTTATAATATTTACATTTCAAGCATTGTGGGGAATGTTGTAATAGTTTAGACTTCCATTCCTGCTATTTACTTTTTATTCCTTTTCAATTTGAGATATTGATACTTAAACCGTTCTAGTAAGGTTGTCCTACCATAAACCCTTGGTTTTTATGGTACAAGGTTGTCCTTAGAATAATATTTGTATCAACTTCTCAAGACTTGAATTTTGAGATTGCTTTACATTTCCGTACTGTAATTTGTTTAAAGTGCTATCTTTTCTTTATTCATTTAAATTCCGCTGTTAAAGATTTAATTTGGCATAGTCCAATTCACCCCTCCTCTTCTAGGACATATAGCTTAGCCTTTTCATACCCGGACTACCTCCTCGGCATGAGATCGACTTTACTATTGACCTTATGCCTGCTACAACACCCATTTCTCTACCGACGTATTGCATGCCTCCATGTGAAATGGAGGATCTAAGGAGACAGATCGATGATCTGTTGGATGCAGGTTTCATACAACCTAGTGTATCTCCTTGGAGAGCACCTGTGTTGTTTGTGAAGAAGAAGGATGGATCACTACGATTGTATATTGATTATCGCAGGTTGAATTAAGTGACAGTCAAGAACAAGCATCCTTTGCCCAGGATAGATGATATGTTTTACCAGTTGAAAGGGGCACATTATTTCTTGAAGATTGACTTACAGTCTGGATACCATCAGTTGCATATCAGGGATGAAGACGTGCAAAAGACGGCATTCAGAACCAGTTTTGGGCACTATGAATTCCTTGTGATGTCGTTTGGACTCACAAATACACCGGCAGTGTTGATGGACATCATGAACTGGGTATTTTGGCCATACCTGTATAGGTTCGTCATTGTATTTACAGATGAAATTTTGATATACTCCAAGAGCTGAAAGGATTACGAAGAGCACCTTCGAGTAATCTTTCATACTCTCAGGAAGAACCAGTTATTTGCTCAGTATAAGAAATGCGACTTCTGGAAGGAAGAAGTTAAGTTCCTGAGACATGTTGTGTCTAAGGAAGGTATCACTGTAGACCTTGCTAAGGTGACTGCAGGACTGGGAGCAGCCTGGTTCGCTTACAGAAGTGAAGAGTTTTCTGGGACTTGCTGGTTATTATCATCGATTTATCAAAGATTTTTCCAAGATAGCTTGTCCGTTGTCTCAGCTAACTCGAAAGGATCTTAAGTTTGACTAGAATGAGAAGGCAAGAGCAGTCTTTCAGGAGTTGAAGGACAAGTTGACATCCACACCCATGCTAGTATTGCCAGATCAAGGGGTCAAATATATGATATACGTCGACACGTCTCGTGTTGGTTTGGGATGTGTTCTTATACAGAAGGATAGGGTGATCGCCTATGCCTCATGACAGTTGAGGAAGCACGAAGAGAACTACCCTACGCATGACCTGGAATTGGCAGCGGTCATCTTCGCATTAAAACTCTGGAGACATTACCTCTATGGAGAGGAGTTCGAGCTCTTTTGCGACCACAAGAGCCTCAAATACATATTCACGCAAAGGGACCTGAATATGAGGCAACGACAGTGGATGGAAACCTTGAAGGACTTCAATTTTGAGATTTCCTACCATCTTGGGAAGGCTAACCTTATGACAGATGCGTTGAGCCGCAAGAAGAACATAAAATTTACAGCTGTGCTAATGATTAAAGAATGGAACATGGTAGAATTTGTGCGAGACTTCAAGCAGAATCTTACAGTAGAGGAGCCATTCATGACTGTCGCACTTATTCGTATACAACCACTTATTAATGACCAGATTATTGTGGCTCAGAGAGAAGATGAATGGTTGGTGAAGATGAGAAAATGAGCTAGTGACGATGAAGACTCTTAATGGAGAGTTGATTCAGATGGGGGTTTACGATATCGTGGCCGCCTATGCGTCCTGAATCTTCATGACTTAAGAAAGGAAGTTTTCGAAGCTGCTCACAATTCGAAGATGGCAATGCATCCTAGAAGTACAAAGATGTATCGAGATATGAAGCGTTCATATTGGTGGGACAATATGAAGGCCCACATAGTAAATTTTGTATCCCGTTGTCTCACTTGCCAGCAAGTCAAGGCCGAGCATCGCCGACCTGTTGATTTACTTCAGCCCATGCCTATAGCTGAATGAAAGTGGGACTTCATATCTATGGATTTCATTATCGGGTTACCGAAGACAAGGAAGGGACACGACTCCATTTGGGAGATTGTGGACTAATTGACCAAATTGGCTCATTTTCTCCCTATTAAAGTTTCGAACTCCACAGATGATTTAGCCAGGCTATAGATCAAGGAGATTGTACGACTGCATGGAGTTCCTATGGAAATTGTGTCGGATCGAGACATGTGATTCACGTCTATGTTCTGGACTCGAAACCAGAAAGCAATGGGGGTGAAACTGAAGTTTAGTCCCACGCTCCACCCACAGACTAATGGGCAAAAGGAATGGGTAAATCAGGGTTAGAAGACATGTTACGGGCATGTGTGCTATATTTCAAAGATAATTGGGATGACTGTCTTCCCTATGCAGAGTTCGCTTATAACAACAGCTTTCAAGCAAGCATTGGCATGGCTCCCTACGAGGCACTGTATGGGCGCCTTTGTCGAGTACCCCATTGTTGGGTAGAAGTTGGCGAGAGAAGCCTGATTGGCCCAGATTTAGTGCAGGTGACCTCTGAGAATATTGACATTATCAGGCGTCGACTTCTTGCAACACAAAGCAGACAGAAGAGTTACGCAGATACACGACGAAGGCAGTTGGAATTTGAAGTGGGGGACCATGTATTTCTTAAGGTTTTCCCAATAAGGGAGTTCTTTGTTTTGGTAAGAAGGGGAAGCTTACACCATGATTCATAGGCCCATTCCAGATTCTAGACCGAGTGGGTGTGATAGCATACCACCACGCCTTGCCTACACCACTCGCAGGCGTGCATAACGCATTTCATGTATCGATGCTGAAGAAATATGTTCCTAATCCTACTCACATTATCAAGTGGGAGCAGGTGCAGTTGAGTGAAGATGCTACCTATGTACTGCGGCTAACACATGTTCTAGATAGGAAGGAACAAGTACTATACAGCAAAGTTATCCCGCTTGTGAAGGTATTATGGACACACCACACTGAGGAAGAGGCGACTTGGGAAATGGAAGCTGAAGTCCATAAGAACTACCCTCAGATTCTCAAGGAGTATGAAAAAGTACTAATTTCGAGGACAATTTTTCTTTAAGGTGGGTAGATTGTAACGTCTTGGAAAAATCCGTACAAAGACCCGAGTACCATCTCAGGTAGAAATCCTTAATGACCGAATCCTTTAGAAATTAGTCAAAAATTAATTAAGTATTAAATTAAATAATCAGTGAAATTATCTTGGACCACTATCTATATGAACTGCAAGTCCCAAAACCATTAGAATCGCTAACTCAACATTACCTAAAAACATACGAGCAATCTCAAAACCCAGTTGCTCTCAGGAGCACATGGAAACTCCGTATCGGACCTGGACCTCGCGTCGAAAATCCAATTACCGTGAAACTATAACGTTATGACCACCTTATTGGGCTTGATAACCATCGCGGGAATCGAGCCCAAATAGTATCCAGAAATGCACAACTTGAGCCCTGAGCAAAGTGTGTGAGAAACGCGAATATCTTTAGAAAATGAACCAAAACTTAAGTGAATTAGACCATTCACTTACGAGCAAAATTGAAGACTTTGGACCATCAGATTCTGATCAAACTATACCCTTGGATCAGGAAAATTTTCCTGCACAGGTTAGTATACTTATGGCCCCGATCGGGTGATGATGACCGTTGAACTGAAACAGGTCCTCCATGGTCGATCTACAAATCCAATCGGACCAAAATCTTAACCTGGCCTAGATCCTTGGTCAGGAAACTTACTCCATGATGTAGGTGAGTAATGGGCTTCCAGATGAGTCCCGTTTGCGCGAAACAGACACCCTTTGGCTATAACCTAAGTATACCATGGCTTTTGGGGCCATTGACATCAGTTCTTGGCCTATATAATGCCCTTAAACCACCGCTCTCTCATTCCATACGAATTCTCTAACCCTACGAAAGAGAAGAGAGAAAAGAGGAGAAGAGAGGGATATCTGTGGATCGTTGCTGGGATTCACTCCTACACCCCACGAGCTGAATCATCTCTCCCGTTTCTCTACACCAACGATCCTAGCTTCGACTTGGGTAAGAAATCCTAACCCTAATCTTGTTTTAGGAATCCAAATAGAGGAAACGATGAAATAGCTAATCTATTTCATGATTTAGGTAGTCATTGTGTTGTAGACGGAAGTGTAGTGTATGAACCGAGTTCGTAACAAGCAAAACGACGAAATATGTGGACTATAAACGTTTAGGTTATGGTTTTCAAGGCATTCAATGTCAGGAATGATTTATGTCTGACTTGATTACTGCCATATTACCTTAGTTACGATGTATTCGATAGATTATATGTGTGCGAACTATGTGAATACAAAATGCTTTCTATGTATTTGTTGAAATGCTTGAATGAATGCAAAATCCTGATTTGTACTTATCATGATTTCTAGTCTTAGATACATGCATGTTATATACTTTGTAACCAGTGTTGTGAAATGAATTGCTAAAAGTCATGTTGTAACAAGTCTAGTCTATATACTTAGGAAAGTACAGTCTAAGTGTTTGTTAAAATGTCTAAATGAGATGTTGTTGATGGATTGTACTTATTAAGTGTATTAAGGTGGGATTCTTAATTTCCTTAGTCATATGAATAGTTTCCTCCATGTAATGTAAATTACTATTAATTGCTTTATTTATAAAGTGCCTATGTAAAATAACATGTTCTATGTGTTTGATAAAATGCTCAAATGATTACTGAATTTGAATTGTTTATAAAATGTTGTTATGATTAACATATATGATTTTCTTTTGCATTCGAGTATGATTGAGACTACTACGCAATCCAGGCAATTGGTAATGGTTCTTGAGTGAGTGGCCGAACTAGTTTTGCCACATTTGATATGTTCAATGAATTCGAGTTGTACGGTGATTGTCGACAGTGGTTAGGCCAAGTGGAGTGCTCATGTGCTCCATGTTGATTAATTCAACATGCGCTCGTACCAATCGCACTTGTCAATTAACCTGCTTGACCTATCGTGTGTTTACCATGTATGAACTCTACTGCTTAAATCTAAGGTACCACTTACTAATGTAAAACCCGTTTAACCATGGTACCAAGATCCACTAAGACTTATGAGCCAGACATGGTAGTTTATGGGATACCGTGGTCGAGCTGTCGACCTACATTGGGGTGATGAGCCTCCCTGTAGTGACCAGTGAGCAACCCAAACTCATGATCCAAATATGGTGGTGTATGGGACACCGTATTGGAGCTGTCAGCCTACGTTCAGGTGACGAGCCTCCCGTAGTGACCTCGAGTATAAAAATAGGCCTATGTTCAGGTGACGAGCCTCTTCGTAGTGACCTTGAGTGTAAACTCGTGAACTTACCTATCCACTGCTTTCATCAAGGGTGATGCCCTACAACTTGTCTATCGTATGTGCTTAACTAGGATTGACGACCTTAGATGGATCATTGTTTGGGTAAGTGAGATACCTTAGCTTCCCAAATCTGCTGTATGAATAAGCCTAATATATTACTTGGCTAACACGACCATGCACCGCATTGCTTGTACTTTGGCGAGGAAGTGCACGTTTAGGGAGTTTGGCATGTGCGATCGTGAGATGATGTCGCTGAGGGAGTGCAGGCGAGGGCATGCATTATTATAGCATACCATTCCTGCATTAACAAGAGTACTTAGGATATGATTGTTGTATTGTTTTATCATTACTTCTTGACTGAATTGATAACTTGTTAACCTTTGCCTATAGTACCACTGAATTTATCACTCACTCCCACTCTGGGACGGTGTTTTAAAACACCAACCAGACTCTGATTTAGATGCAGGTTGTGATGTAGCTTACGTGACAGAGCCGAACTTCATGGATCAGGAGGAGGAGTTCTCCTATGTTCAACTATCTGGCGGGTCCCTGTAGACCTTGTTCTGATTCGATGGGATTATAGGGTTAGTTGGATTAGTAGGACAGTCACATTTTGATATTTTTTAAATTTGGGACAAACACATGTATATATTCAGCCTAGAATAGATTCATACTCGGGATAATGAAACACTTTTATGTTGTAATTCAAATACTTAAGTCTTCTGCTTGCTTAATTTAATTGTACCTGGAGTATGATATGTTATTTTAGATTAATCTCACTCATGTTTAATACACTAATATGGACAACATTAAATCAACATTATCTATGTTGCATAAATGATGCATCGGAATTCGGGAGTTGAGTCTTTGCTTGACCCTCGATTTTTGGGGCATTACACCCGAAGCGCCAAGATCGGTAGATACATCAAAATTCATTGTATATGATTGAGATCTCGAGAGATCGGCAACCTATTTTGTCACTCATAAGCTATTTAAAATTATCAGAAGATTATCAGAGGGTAGGGTATGTTTTACGAAAACGGGTTGCACCTTGCCTTAGAGACGAAGAGACTTTCATATATAAATGCAAACAAAAGGAAACACTTACAATCAACCGCATGGAGTAACTACAAAGCACCTTCTGACAGAAGAACTACTTATATTACAATGGAAATCATCTGGTGTATGAAAGTAGACTTGGATTACTGTAAAGGATTCAACTAGTGGATTACTAGTACTCCTAATGTAGGATAGGATATTGGTTATGCTAAGGAATGTAAAAGTAAACTTATTGGTCGAACTCCCTTATTTATAGATTTCCATGGATAACCATCTTGATGCTTTTTCCCATATCCAACGGTTACAACAACCACTTCAGCCCCACTCGACCTTCCATACTCTTGTTTTTTTTACACCTGTTCAAGTAATTGCTTGAGCGCCACTTTTCACTCGACCATGTTCCGTGTTTCACTGCTCAGCCATGCTTCGTCTTCGGATGGCGTGTATCACCAGACCAACACCAGTTGTTATTTCCACAACACGCAATCTACATATCTTCTCAGTTCTTATGCGTGTTATATACTACTCGTGCAATGACATGTGTCTTTTTCTTATTGATTATTCCCAAAACGTTAAAAAATAGGGTACAACACCAAGAAGTTTTCAATAGTAGGCATTCCGTCCCAACTATTGTTCCTAAGGTGTGGTCCACTTAAGCTTAGGATCTGCTTCATTTTTGGGTTCATGCCTTATAATGAGCTAGCAAGACAGATGGTGGCACAACTAAAACACATATATCATGCTAGCCCCGTAGAGTCAGCTCACCAGGAAATCTGCTTCGAGACTGTATGGGTAGGATATTTCGTCTATGCAACACTCATCCTAGCCAAACCCCCACTTCCTGTCCTGAGCTTGGGGTAGGGAGGGGCTCTGAGGGGCCATCCTAATGCATAGGTTTTATCTAGATTGTTTATCCATTTTGCTGTATCATTCTAGGGTTTGAGCTAAAAAATGAGGTAAAGCCAAGGTTCAAGTGGACCACACCATAGGAAGCAGCAGTGATAATGATGCCCCTATTGAGACCTTTTTACGGCCAATGTGATGTGTTGCACCGTATTCCTTATCGTTCTTAGAAAATTCAATTGGAAAAG
The DNA here is from genome assembly GCF_029962835.1 of Magnolia sinica. Lineage (NCBI taxonomy): Eukaryota > Viridiplantae > Streptophyta > Magnoliopsida > Magnoliales > Magnoliaceae > Magnolia > Magnolia sinica. The sequence continues at coordinate 39,576,396 of NC_080587.1, read as the reverse complement.
ACACGTGTTATAGTAAGGGAAAGATACTGTAGGCTTTTTACAAAATCATAATTTATAAGATGACAAGATAGGGGGAAAATTGGGAGGTATTCAAAAGAAAACAAAGAAGTCGACCAAGCAGTTGATAGCCATCCAGGGGGTCAATCAAACGGCTGATAGTCATCCAGGAGCTCGACCAAGCTGATGATAGTCATCCAGGACGTCGATAGTCATACACGAGGTCGATTAAGCGAACAATAATCATCTAGAAGGAAAACCAAATGGTCGATGGTCATCCAGGAGCTCGATCAAGCGGCCGAGAGAATTGCGGTCGTGTCAACAAGAAGGCTTGGAGTAGTTACTGGGACAGGTGACAAGGAAGCCTCCAAAAGGTTGCGTAGTGCTAAACGATTATAACAACTATTGGAACGTAGGAAGCATTAAGAAAGCTAAGTGGTGTTAATTGGTTATGGCAACCATCAGAACGTGAGAATGATCCAAATAGTTGGATTAAGGTTATAAATAGAAAAAGAATTTAGAAGGAAGATTTTGTCTCATACCTACCCAATCAAATCTATAATTACCTTTCAATTATCAGTCAATTTATATTCCTTACTGTAATACTTTAATTTTCCTACCAAGTAAATTACATTTCTTAGTGTAATTTTTTACTTTCAGCCCGTTATTTACATTTCGTAGTGTAATCCGTAGTATTAATCAAGTAACTGGTAATTTTAGCTGTAATTTGAATCTACACTCGCACGTTGGAATCAATTCTTCACCTGGAAAGGCATTTTGCTTCTGTTCTCAACAATCAACTGCAAGAATCCTTTTCTCACTTTTATGTGTATTAAAAAGTCATTTTGTACAGAAGGCAAAGGTATAACTCATCATCAAAGAACAAACCTTGACTGACCTTTGAATTTCACCCGACCATGTTTACACATTAAGCAAGTGATTAAATATACAACTGATCTGATCAGATCTTGGACATACACCATGTGTCTGCCTATCTTGATGCTTGGGTTATAGCTGTTCGTTTTGAATCGAGCCACAAATTCAGTTTTGGCACGCTCACACATACAGCCGAAAACGAACCACGAACATGATGCACGTAGCAATCATGTAAGGAATTCTAAGAATGTCTAAAAATTGTCATGCAAACCCGACAACAGTAGAATTAGAATGAAGATCAGGCATTCCTCTAGAATCGGAGTGTACCCGATCACAGTAATGGGATCGTTTCCGGTAAAAATCAAACAAGTGTAAATAAAAAATAAAATCTCAGCAGTGAAACTTTGATGACAGGGATAAAATTATCATCGCTTAATATGGTGGGATTATTATGATTATTATTATTATTATTATTATTGACAAGACGGAAGCACTTGAGTGTCCTTATCTTCATCAATTCACCTAAATGAGAATGAGACAAAACAAAATTGTGAGGTGTAAGTTTGATGTCGGCGTCGAATCGTCCGATTCATGAGACCGGATTGGATTGGAGCAGAAAAAGCGAGAGAAGACAAAACCATCTGGAGTCGTGACCTGCAGAGTGGTGGGCCCCACGCCGCTCCCCTGGTCCAACTCCCCACCGAGACGTCCCTGCCGGTGCAGATTGCTATCGTTTTCCTCGAGTTTGGCTACGCCCACACGCATCTCTCCACGCGACCTTAAGTGGCATGACGTGGAACATCCCAGCCATGCTTCAGGTAGCGTCATCAGCCTATTTGAAGTGGGACAACTCATCATCGGTATTGTAAGACTTGCCAACGGTCCACGTGTAACTCCCAGTTACGGTCCATGTGTCATGCGCATGGTCCGAATTGTGGAAAATATCACCTACAATTTCGGTTCTACCAGAAGCACAGACAGGATGTCCAATTCACAGTTAAGATTAGCACATGCGATAAACCAACTTTAATTGCCCCTACTTACCCTACTTCGGATGAATCTAGATTAAAAAATAATAAAATAATAAAATAATAAATTTAACTTTCTAATGATTTCTTGATTCGATCCATGAAGATGTGTAGCCCGTTCGTTGGATGACTATTCTTGATTTTTGCTGCTTTTAGGCCAGTAATATTTATTCACTCATTAAGGGCGAGTAATTTTCACTTGTGCATCAGTAGTGATTTCCGAGATGTGATATATTTCTGGTTTTAAATTATTTTTTATTTTTTATTGATATTGGGTTCTACTGTGTATTAGCCGTAAGGATACACCTAACGGTAGTGATATTTCCTAGGACAGGTGAATTTAATTAATGATCGAACTATATACTCGCATACCATTCACAACGTCCAAAGAATGATAGATGCGTGAATATGTGCATGTATGTATCATCCATGGTCTAATGAATGCAAGTGTACATGCTTGTATGCACATGAACACATGCACAGCAAAATCCCGAATCTTCATATTCTAGACCTGTTACAAGAATTTCATCCTCGAATTTAAGTCTCACCCATCACGAGATTGGGTCAAGATACTCTCGCTAATTAGTGGTGTGTCTAAGTTTCTGCCATGTTCCATGCATTGCTGGTTTGTATTCACTCTAGTGTGGGCCCACACAAGTTTGGGTTGATAGAATATGCCCTCCTTATAAGAATCTCAAGCCTGAGATTTGAACGCACTCGCAACCGCACTTCCTCTGCCCACTCTGATATGCCCCACGCGTACACTACTAGGAGGTATAAACAAATAACATTACTAACGAGAGGTAAGCCATTGACAACATCGCAAGCAAAAGAAAACAATCAATATCGGAATTGTGTAGAATAGCTACCACAACTATGAGCGGAAGCTTAGCAGAGCTATATAATCAATGTCTATATCTCAGGAAAGGGTGATTAGAACCAAATAAAATTTTACCAATTAACACAAAATTGCTTACTTAAACTAATATGCTAATTTAAAATAAGGCAATTAACTCTAAGGCTTACAAGCCAATAAAGGGTCCAATCATAGACTACTAAAGATGTGCCAATTACGCAGCTACTCTATAATTGATGGTGAACTTGTGTATGTAATATAAGTTCAGTGCCTAACACAATTCAACTCAAGCATTCATACGATTTACTTAATCAAACCCATAAGCATGAATAATAATGTACGCTATTCGCAATCACAAAACATAAACATGTATAGTAGTTTGGTTTCCCTACTCTACTCCTAGCAGATGCACTCTCTATAAGTGTACCAATATTCACTATTAGAGGTTTTAAATCAGGTTCATGATCGAATCCAAGAGTCGATAACCCCAAGTGTAGGGCTGTGATGTAGTAATAACTTTGTGAGACCAAGATCGATCTACAAGCAATCTGAAAATACAACTACAATTAGTCTAAAAACGAAAGGATTGTCTGAGCTTTTAATCAAACAAATAAGTAGAGGTAAAAACAATTAATAAAAACAACTAAGGATCCATGGATTCACTTTTACTAATCACAATGCATAATTCATCGATTCATCTTCTATAACTGTTGAGTCTAAAATATTGCATATTACCTCCTATATATTCATGGGTTTTATGAACATGATAGTGCTTTTACTTGTTTTATCTTACAAGGTGATTTCAAGAGCTTTGAAGAAAATGACACTAAAAGCAATGAAAGAATGCTCAAAATATTACCAAAGTGAGGCTAGGAGATTTAGAGGTCAAGAATGAAGAATTCACATGCTAAGGATCCAAGAAAATTAAGTGTAAAGGACAAAGAAAAGATTGAAAAAACTACAGGAGTAACAAACTATTCGGTTCTATCTTTGGTGCGATCGAACCCCAGTTCGGTGCGACTAAAATAGCACAAAATAGTCCAGCGACTAACATTAATTTTCAAAGTTAATTTGGTTCGATTGAAAGTTAATTCTGTCCAACAAAAAACAAGCTTAGGTTTGAGCAAAAGTAGATAGAAAGCTCCAGCGCCGAAAGGAATTAATTCGGTCTGACTAAAGGAAATTTTGGAGCCACTGAAGTCGGGCGACTGAAGAAGGCAAAGAATCCAGATGCAATTAGAATTCGACTTCAGTCTGACCGAAGGTAACTTCAGTGCGACCGAAGCGTAACTCGCTGTGTAAATTTGAGGCAGTTTCAAAGTCAATTTGGGCAAATCTTATAAATATGGGTTCTTTAATTATTTCTAAACATGAATTAGGGTTGGAAGAGTAGAGCAAGGTATTAGGTAACTTCAAAGAGTCATTCTTTCTTCCCCAATCTTCTTTTTTCTAGTTAGTTTTCATGTTTTATTTAAGAGTTTTAGTTTCAATCATGTCTTTGGTTGGTTAATCTCTTTGCTAGATCTAAGAGGTGAAGCTTGTAGTTTATTTTGATGTTTATTTCACTTTCATTCAAGTTTATGTTGAACTTTCATTGATTTCTACTTTGAATGAAGGAATATTTCTAGTTTTCTATGATTTTTATTATGACTTAAATTACAGTAGATGCTTGGAAAGCTCTTAATATCTTCGTTTCTCTTTTTGTAATCGAGTGATTTATAAAATTCATGATCCACCATTGTCCATTTGCATGGTTGATGCATGAATTCCCTACAATAATGAGATTGGAACTTCATGTGTAAACTAATCCAATGAAGTTTAATATCACTTTATGATCTAATTGTTTTATCTCCCAACTGCATAGAATAGGACTTTGATTCAGTTGTGTTCTTATTGAATCAAGTGAAGTAACATCATTATAGCTACAAGTGGATCATTAATGCTGTAGTTCCCATTACAATGATTTACTCAATTTGCAGCAATTGTTCTCAATTATTCTAGATTTTAGAATGATAGTTCTAGTTCTAGTTGCTTTAGAATACGTACAGGTTAAGTCCTTATGGGTACGATATCGGTCTCACCGAGTTATTACTATAGCGCAACCCTACACTTGGTATTGTTAACAAGTTTTTGGTATCATTGCCGGGAACTTCAATTGCATTTTCTGAATTTGACTATGTCACGCCCCAAACTTGGAAACTAGGCTCACAAAATTTCCGATCACCAAATCCGGCGGCGACAACTTCTGTAGAACCCCATTCTCGGCTCCCGGCACCCATTTACCAGGTTCCAATCCTGGGATCCTACGAGGAGGATTTTCAACATGAATTTGATTCGTAATAAGCATAACCAAGGGCATAACCCAAAAATAATAACAAAAAACTCCATCATATTTTCATTATGATAAAAAAAATTTATAAGTACAATGCGCGTAAAGGGAAATACAATGATGATAGACAAAAGCTCCAAGATGATCTGCCACGCGCTCTAGCTTCAGCACTGCTGCAATCCAACGTCACTTGCACGCAACGGTCGTGCATAAGCTTATGAAAAGCTTAGAGGATGGTGAAAGTGTGTGCGCAATGTAGCAATACAATTATGCAATATCAGATTAATGCGGAATATGCTGATGAATCCATGAATACTATTGGTCGTACCAAGGACATGCGATGCAAGGCATGAATGATGTTGGCCATACCAAGGCCATGCGATGTGAGAAGCAACTCAAGCACACCCATCCTCATCTAAGTCCACATACCAACATAGCTCAACTCTGGAATATCACTAGGGTCTAAACCAGATTGTCGCCCCATCACGTGCAATAAGGTGAGTGGAAGAGACCTCACTATCCACATGCCAATATCGAGCTCAGCTCGTCGATAGCGGACCCATTCCTTGAGCTGGTCAAACTTAGCCTAGTTTTGTGTAACGCTCCAAATTTCGAGAGTCGACTAAAGCTCAATTCTCGAGATCCAATGCATCACTTATGCAACATAGATAATGATGTTTAAATGTTGTCCATATTAGTGCATTAAACATGAGGGGGATTATACTAAAATAACATATCATACTCCAGAGATAATTTAATTTAGTAAGCGGAAGACTGAGATAGATATATAAAGTGTATAAGTTTTTCACAATCTCCAGAGTATGAGTATGTTACCGGGCTGAATATGCATTGTTTCAAAATTTATAAAATATCAAAATGTGAAGGTCTAACTATTCCATGTAACCCTGTAATCCCGTCGAATCAGAACAAGGTCTACATAAACCTGCTAGAGAGCTGAACATAGGAGAACTCTTCCTCCTTGTCTACGAAGTCCAACTCCACTACATATACGTCTTCATCACCTGCATCTATAAAAGAGTCTAGTTGATGTTTTAAAACACCGTCCCAGAGTGGGAGTGAGTGATCAACTTAGTGGTACTATAAGGAAAAGGTTAACATGTTATTAATTCAATCAAGTAGTAATGATAAAGCAATATAACAATCACTTCCTAGCTACTCTTGTTAATACAGTGATGGTGTGCAGTAATGATGTATGCCCTCGCACAAAGCTCCCTCAAGCGAGTTCATCAACCATTCGCGCATGCCAAACTCCCTAAACGTGCACTTCCTCGCCAAGGGATATTCAATGCGGTGCATGGTTGTGTTAGCCGAGTACTTAATCAGGCTTATTCATATAGCAGATTTAGGAAGCTAAGGTACCTCCCTTTACATCATTAACCCAAACGGGGATCCATCTAGGCTCGTCAATCCTAGTTAATTAGATACGATAGGCAAGTTATAGGGCATCACTCCTAATGAAAGGCAATGGATAGGTAAGTTCGAGAGTTTATACACGAGGTCACTACGAGAGGCTTGTCACCTGAACGTAGGCCGACAGCTCAAATACAATATCCCATACTACCATATTCGGCTTACGAGTTTGAGTTGCTCACTGGTCACTACGGGGGTAAGTGGTACCTTAGATTCAAGCAGTGATGTCTATACATGGTAAAAACACAATAGGCCAATCGGTTTATCAGACAAGTTTGATTGGTACGGGCGCACGACGAATTAATCAACATGGAGTGCGTAAGCACTCCTCGTGGCCTAACTACTGTCGACAATTGTCGTACGACCCGGATTCACCGAACGTATCAAATGTGGCAAGACGAATTCGGCCACTAGATTGAAATCATTACTAATTGCTTGGACTACGTTGCAGTCCTAATCTTACTCAGATGTAGCATGTAAATACATGTGAAAGTCATATCAGCATTTGACAAACAATTCAAATCAATATCTCATTTGAGCATTTCATCAAGCATATTAAACATGCTACCAAACATTGCATTTCATTCATAAATTATGTAGTAAAAATTAAGATTTTATGAAGGAACTATACATATGGGTAAGGTAATTAAGAATTCCATCTCAATACCCTTATTTAATACATTTCAACAACAATTTCTCAATCAGACATTTTATCAAACACTTAGACTACACATAACTAATTACATAGAATAGATTAGTTACGACATGAACCATAACAATTCATTACACAACAACAGTTATAAAACATATAACATACATGAATCTTAGATTAGAAATCATGACAAACACAGATCAGGATTTCACACTCATTCAAACATTTCAATAAACACATGGAATGCATCTTATATCAAACATAGTTCACACATGTATAATTTATCAAAAGCATCGTAATTAAGATTATATGGCAGCAATCAAATTATACATAAATCATTAGCTAACATTGAAAGCCTTGAAAACCATAACTTAAACGTTTATAGTCCGCACCTTTCGTCGGATTGCTCGTTTTGAACTCGGTTCGAATCCTACACTCTCATATACAGAACAACGGTTACCTAAACATTGAAATAGGTTAGTTATTTCATCGATTACTCTATTTGGATTCCTAAATCAAGATTAGGGTTAGGATTTCTTACCCAAATCATAGTCGAAACGAGTTTTGTAGTGATGTGGAAAGGCGAATCAGCTCGAGTAGTGAGAGTGAATCCCGGTAATGATCTCCTGAACTCTCTTTCTCCTCACTCTTTTATCTTCTTTTCTCTCTTCTCTCTACGAGGGTTAGAGAAATTCGTATGGAATAGAAATGGGGTGGTTTAAGGGCATTATATAAGCCTAAAACTGGTATAAATGGCCCCAGGGCCATGGTATACTTAGGTTATAACCAAAGGGCGACTGTTTCTAACGAATGGGGCTCATCTGGGGGTCCATTACCTGTCAATGTCACAAAGTAAGTTCCTTGATAATGGATCTAGGCCAGGATGCGATTTTAGCGCATTTGGATAGGCCGATCAACTGTGATGGACCTGTATCAGATCAACGGTCATTGTCACTCGATTGGGGCCACAAGTATACAGATATGTGTAGGGAAATTTCCCTGATCCATGAGTGAAGTTTAGTCAGAATCTAACGGTCTGAAGTCTTCAATTTCACTTGCAAGCCAATGGCCAAATTCACTTAAGTTTCAATACCTTTTCTAAGGATATTCGCTTTTCCCACACACTTCGGTCAAGGCTCAAGTTGTGCATTTGGGACACCATCTAGGCTCGATTCCCGCTATGGTTGTCAAGCCCAATAAGGCAGTCATAACCCTATAGTTTCGTAGTCATCGAATTTTCGACATGTGGTCTAGTCTGATACGGAGTTTTAATGTGCTCCTGAGAGCGACTGACTTTTGGGATTCCTCTTAGGTTTTTAAGTAACGTTGAGTCAGCAATTTTGATGGTTTTGGGTCCTGCCGTTTGTATAGACAGTGGTTCAAGCTAATCCACAGATTAATTTAGTTTAGTACTTAATTAATATTCATCTAATTTCCACATAATACGGTCCTTAGTGATTTCTGCCAGAGGTGGTACTCGGGTTCTTATACGGATTTTTTCGGGACGTTACAATCTACCCCCTTAAAGAAAAATTTCATCCTCAAAATTAGTACCTTTTCGTACTCTTCGAGGATATGAGGTTAGTTCTTACGGACATCAGTTTCTCTTTCCCAAGTAGCCTCTTCCTCAGTATGGTGCATCCACAATACCTTCACAAGCGGGATAACCTTGCTGTGTAGCACTTGTTCCTTCCTATTAAGAATACGTGTTGGTCGCAGTACATAGGTAGCATCTTTACTTAACTATACTTACTCCCATTTGATAATATGGGAAGGGTCAGGAACATATTTCTTCAACATTGATACCTAGAATACATTGTGCACGCCTACGAGTGGTGTGGGCAAAGCGAGGCAGTATGCCACCACACCCACTCAATCTAAAATCTGGAATGGATCAATAAATTGCGGCGTAAGCTTCCCCCTTCTTGCCAAATCGAAGGACTCTCTTCATTGGAGAAATCTTAAGGAATACATGGTCCCCAACTTCAAATTCCAGCTGTCGCCATCAGGTATCGGCGTAATTCTTTTATTTGCTCTAGGCTGTAAGAAGTCAACGCCTGATAATGTCGATCTTCTCTGAGGTTGCCTGAACTAGATCTGGGCCAACCAAGCTCTTCTCGCCAACTTCTGCCCAATAACGTGGTGCTCGACATAGGCGCCCATACAATGCTTCATAGGGAGCCATGCCAATGCTGGCTTGGAAGCTGTTGTTATAAGCAAACTTGGCATAGGGAAGACAGTCATCTGAACTGTCCTTGAAATCAAGCACATACGCTCACAACATATCTTCTAATATCTGATTCACTCCTTCCATCTATCCATCGGTCTGTGGGTGGAACGCTATATTGAACTTCAGTTGTACTCCCGTTGCTTTTTGGCTTCGAGTCCAGAATATAGACGTGAATTGCATGTCTCGATCCGACACAATCTCCATAGGAACTCCATGCAGTCATACAATCTCTTTGATATACAACTTGGCTAAATTGTCTGTTGAGTTTAAAATTCTAACTAGGAGGAAATGATCCAATTTCATCAATCGGTCCACAATCACCCAAATGGAGTCATGCCCCTTCCTCGTCTTCGATAACCCGGAAATAAAGTCCATAGATATGAAATCCCATTTCCATTCCGCTATGGGCATGAGCTGAAGTAAACCAAGAGGTTAGCGATACTTGACCTTGACCTGCTGGCATGTGAGATAACGGGACATGAAGTTTGCTATCTGGGCCTTCATATTGTCCCACCAGTACGAACGCTTCATATCTTTATACATCTTCATACTACCTGGATGCATTGCCAACTTTGAATTGTCAGCGGCCTCTAAAAATTTCCTTCTCAAGTCATGACGATTCGAGATGCATAGGCGGCCATGGTATTGTAAACCTCCGTCCGACTCGACTCTCCATTCGGATTCCTCACTGTCACTTGTTCGTTCTCTCATCTTTACCAACAGTTCGTCTTCTTTCTGAGCCACAATGATTCGATCATCAATAAGTGATTGTACATGGATATGTGCGACACTCTCGAACGGCTCCTCTACTGTAAGCTTCTGTTTGAAGTCTCGCACAAACTCTACTATATTCCATTCATCTATCATCAGCGGAGCTACAAATTCTATAATCTTCTTATGGCTCAATGCATCGGCCATAAGGTTGGACTTACCAGGATAGTAAGAGACCTCAAACTTGAAGTCTTTCAAGGTTTCTAGCCAACGTTGTTGCCTTATATTTAGGTCTCTCTATGTGATTATGTACTTGAGCTCGAACTCCTCTTTGTAGAGGTAATGTCTTTAGAGCTTTAATGTGAAAATGACCGCCGCTAATTCCAGGCATGCGTGGGGTAGTTTTCTTTGTGTTTCCTCAACTGTCGCAATGCGTAGGAAATTACTCTGTCCTTTTGCATAAGAACACAACCCAAACCAATACGAGACGCGTCGATGTATATAGTATATCTGACCCCTTGCTCTAGCAGTACTAGCACGGGTGCGGATGTCAGCTTGTCCTTTAATTCCTGAAAGGCTGCTTTTGCTTTCTCGTTCTAAGCAAACTTAAGATCTTTTCGAGTGAGTTGAGATAGCGGTCAGGCTATCTTGGAAAAGTCTTTAATAAATCGATGATAATAGCCTACAAGGCCGAGAAAACTCCTCACTTCAGTAACCAAACCGGGCTGTTCCCAGTCTTGTACCGCAATCACCTTGGCAAGGTCCAAGACAATTCCTTCCTTGGACACCACGTGTCTCAGAAACTTGACTTCTTCTTTTTAGAAGTCGCATTTTCGGTATTGTACGAACAATTGATTCTTCCTAAGAGTATCCAAGACTGCTCACAGGTGTTCTTCGTGATCCTTCCGACTCGCGGAGTATATCAAGATGTCATAAACATGATGACAAATTGGTACAGATACGGCTGAAACACCCGGTTCATGAGGTCCATGAACACAGCCAGTGCATTCGTAAGTCTAAACGACATCACGAGAAATTCATAGTGTCCAAAACTGGTTCTAAATGCTGTTTTCTGCACGTCTTCATCCCTGATGCGTAACTGATGATACTCGGACTGCAGGTCGATCTTAGAGAAATATTGAGCCCTTTTAACTAGTCAGATGGGTCATCTATCCTGGGCAGAGAATACTTGTTCTTGACCGTGATGTGATTCAACCTGCAATAGTTAATACACAACTGTAGCGACCCGTCTTTCTTCTTTGTAAACAATACCGGTGCTCCCCAAGTGGATACACTAGGCCGTAGAAGCTTGATTCCAGCAGATCATCTATCTGTCTCCTCAATTTCTCCATTTCACACGGAGGCATGCAATATATTGGTAAGGAAATGGGTGTCGCACCAAGCATAAGGTCGATAGTAAATTCGACCTTGCGCCTAGCAGGTAGTTCAGGTATCATTTTGAACACGTCCATGAAATTTTAGACTGTGAGTGTATCCCTAAGAGTCAGACCATCAATATTCTCCAATAAGGAAGCATAAAAATTTATGTGGTAGGGCCAACTGACCTGAACTGGGAAAGTAAAGGTCGTGCCCTCATGTCCACGGGATGTCACCAATCTGGTATCACAGTCGATCTCTACCTTCATTTCAGTGAGCCAATCCATGTCAAGGATGATGTCATAATGATGTAGTGGGGTGACAATCAGGTCAATGCACACCATTCTGCTTCCTAAGTCTACCGGGCAATCTTTACAAAACTTAGTAGCGTCGGAGAAAGTCCCTGTCGCAGTAAGGACTCTCACCCCAACCATAGGGGTAGTGCTCAACTCTAATCGCTTAACTATAGAGCACGATATTATTGAAATAGTGGACTTAGTATTTACAATAGAAATATAGGTGTACCTTGAATGTGGGCAGTGACTTCAAATGCTAAAGGCACTACAGTTGCTGACTCAGATGCTTCAGCTACAAATGCATGTACAAGAGCATGTTGAGGATGATTTGGTTGCACTGCCATAGGTCATTAAGGCAGCCTATTTCGAGGTACGGTTAGTCTATAAAAAGGCTGTGCTGACGGTGCTGATCGTAGAGGTGGAGCTGAAATAGCTTGGGGCAGCTGGCGGTTGATCTTCTAAGGCGGCATAAAGCCGTTGTCCCTCATCTTAGTAAAATAATAGGTGTCTGTATGGCCCATCTTCTTACAGTAGGTGTACAAAAGCTCTGATCGCCTCTGCTGGGTCGGTGGAGCCATAAGCCTGGGAGGTGAATCTGCACATGGCCACTTATCAAGGAATGGTCGTTCGGCATTTCAGGTCGAGGCCTTGGGCCCATTGGTAAATGTGTGCGAGACAGTCTGTCTCCATCCTGCTCAGCTTGCAGGGACATGTTCATTAGCTTAGCATAGTTGGGAATGCTAGCGCAACACATCTTTGTACGGATATCGGGCCGCAAACCCTCTAAGAATTGCTGCATTCTCATCGGCTCATCTATTAGGATCATTGGAGATATCTGGCCAGCTCTGTAAAGTGGTTCTCGTATTCAACAACAGTCATCCCTCCCTGTCAGAAGTGGAGAAATTCACCCTCATTTTCATTATGGTAAGTGAGGGAGAAATACTTTTCATAGAAGCGGGTCTTAAATGCGTCCCACAACCACATGTGTCTTGTGGGAACGGTTTGTAGGATGTTGTCCCACCAAAGACTAGCCTCCTTCTCGAACATATAAGTAACCAGCTCCACTTTCTCCTCCTCAGTATAATGCAAAGGCTTTAACATCTTAGAAATACAGTCTAACAGTACTCAGCCTCCTCGGGTCGATGAGTTCTTGCGAAAGTAGGAGGAGGGAACACTGAAAGCGCTCAAACAAGCCACTAGTGTTCATGGCTCCAGTAGGCTGCACAGGTGGCATAGGCGGGACCATGTTCATGTTTTGGGCAATGGCCCCCACAATAGTGGCCCAAACTTGCTGCTGTTGTGCATTAGGAGCATCATCTGCTTTAACCTATCAGGGGGAGGAGCCGCCTGAGGCATGTGTGGCATTGATGTAAATGCACGATTTTGTTACAGAACCGGTGGTGCACAAGTTGTTGGCCCATTGGTGGAGCTAGTGGCCGGTTGAGAATCTGGCCTTGTCTCAAAATTCAAGCCCAAGCTAGGGTCTGTTTGGCTATCGTTCAGGGGAGGTGCCCCATCAATCGATCCGCCAAGTGTGAGACGTGCTATATTCCGAGTGTTTTTAGGAGGCATTCCCTATATACAACATAGGGTGCAACATGTGTAAAATTTAAAATAATTACTCACTTTTCCAAACATTCTACACATTTCAAATCAAAGAAGCTTCACGTATTTCATTTAACCAAAATTGTCACTATACATATGATGTAAGATTACGTGAATCATGACCGAGAATGCATGTGAGCTAAGCTTAACAAAAGTTTTAACATTGACTATTCTAACACCAAACTAAGCCAACTAAGGCTATTACATGGAAAAGTAAGAAATAAAGAGAACCAGAAGGCAACTGTAGCTCATGCCTAGTCCTATTACTTTGGTGAGGGTGGAGGTGCACCCTTATCCTGTATACAACACAGGAGGTTCTTCATGGTGCGAGACATTTTCCTGAATTTATGTTTCAAATAGGTGTGATTCTCCTTGATTTTCTATTTCAGGGTGGCTTAGTTCTCTTCAATCCTGGCCATGCTGGCTTCTAAGGTAGCCTGATCATGGCAGTCCTCACCAGTAGCAGTAGGAGGTCCCCCATCAGAGTCTTGGGCCTCCTCTTCTTCATCTTACTCTTCCTCCTCACTGCCTTCCTCATCCTTAGTGCCTTCTCCCTCTCCACTTATTTCCTCCTCAATTTCTTCCTCATCTTCACTTTCATCTTCCTCTTCACTTTCATCTTCTATTTAATCCCCATACTCAACGAGTCGGGCTTGATGTTGCCTACGACTGATCCCCATATTGTTGAGTGTAGTATCATTAATGAAGTGGATCGGCGTAAGATCATCCATGTTTAGTATGAAACTGAAATTACGAGCAATCATGCAAATAAGTCGACCGAATGGGAGTGAGGCATCTCCCCTAGTAGAGTGTACGGTCCTGATTATCTGTGTCAGGGTGAAAGTAGGCAACACAGCTTGTCTCCTTGTCCAGATCTATTGTAACACCTGGTCCATTCGGTACTATTTTTCGTGCATATATGCATGATGATCGATGCCCTTAGCTAGACCTGGATTGACTGTTCATAGTACACACCCAACTGACCGAAACCCCAAGACCTCGAAACCTATCTCATATTGACTGCCCCGTCGCCGCAATCGTGGAGGTACCACCTGTGCATCGGTATGATACTCCGTTAGTGAGATACAGCGTGAAGAATAATAAGTGTATCATGTGCGCATGGCACCATGTATTCATTCCACACATGTGCACAACACATGTCAAGTACACATGTACATGCCACACATGGGTGAGAGAATCTCTACCCATGTGTGTGATGTCACATACCCATACCTCTTCTCTCTCATGTGCATAAAAGTCAACCTTTCTCCATGCCATACACTATGCATGACATCACCACACCATGTCATCCCATGCTCCTTTAATCCGCCATTAATTGCAAAGTATGAATTAAGTACCATAATCATAGCCTAAGCTAATATTAATCACATTAGCTTAACTTAACCAAAATTTTATCCATTTCTTTATAAATACCCCTCCATCCCTTAGCATTTCACCATTTTTCCATAAGAAAGAGAGAGAGAGAGAGAGAGAGAGAGAGAGAGAGAGAGAGAGGAGTGATCTTGGTGGGCCATCAACTCCATCAATCCCATACCTTTCATCCATCTCAACCATCAATTCCATCCCTTCCATACATCTCAACCATCCATCTAATTCATCAAGGTGAGTACACCTACCCTACTCATTCTTATTTTATTTTTGTTGTGTTTATGTATGGTGGAGATGATGTTGATGATGATGTGATTAATGGTGTGGATGATGAAGATAGTATGATTGATGGTGAAGATAATTGCAATAATGATGATGATGCTATTAATGTTGTGGATGCATAGGAGAAAATATATAAAATCAATTTATTATAGAGTTCATGTGGGACCCATTGATAGTGGGCCCCACAAAAATGTTTGTATGGCATCTAAATCATCCAACCATTGGCCCATTAGGCTGACCAAACTCACACACACCTACACATATAAAAAAAGCAGCAAGCAGCGTCCAGACGCCCCTGCCGCTTGAAAGAAAAAGAAGGAAAGAAGTGTGGGTCCCCAACGGGCCCCACCCATGATGTATGTATTCAATCCAGGTTGTCCATTTAATTTCTCAGCTCATTTTAGCCATGGAGCTGAAAAATGAAGACAATCCAAATCCCAGGTAGGCCACACCATCAAACTGATTGTTTTAAAAGTAATAATTTGTTAGGGCCTGCTGTGATATTCTATACTTTGAAAAATACTGAATATTGGACTTGTTAGGTCTGTCTCGGGCCATAAAATCTAACAGATGGAGTGGATCGTCAGGATATGGGCCCCACATATGAAAAAACCTTGAGAAAGCAAAAAAAATAATAATAACACAAAAAAAAATACATAGAAGGGCGTCAGCCCATTGCTGACGTCAACCACATCCAGCGTCCAGAGGACGCATGCATTGGAATGGGCAGGGAAGTGGGCCCCACCATAGGCCCCACCTTGAGTGTGTCGAGCATCAACACTGTGCATTTGTTGGGTCCCCTCCTAAAAATGGGTCACGCCAAAAATCAACCGTACAAAGAACTTAGGTGGCCCACACCATCTAAACTAATGTGCAGACATGGCTAAAGCATATAAAAGCACTTGCTGGGCCCCACCTGAAATTTGGATGCATCTGAAACTTGGACTGACCCCTCCATCAAGTGGGACACACACAACAGATGGACTGGATCGTCCTGTTGTGGGCCCCATATATGAAAAATAAAAATAAAAAAACAAAAAAAAAACACAACAGCGGTGATGCTGTTGCTGTCATCGTCTGACGCTGCAGTAAACAGCATCTCTACTGACGCTAGAAGGAGGTGGGCCCCACCACAGGCCCCACCTCGATGTATGTCGAACATCAGCACCGTGCATTTGATGGGTCCCATTTAAAAATGGGTCACCCCCAAATTTCAACCGTACACAAAACTCAGGCGGCCCACACCATAAAAAAATATTAATAATAAATAATAATTACAAAAAAAAAAGATTTGGATCAATCTAATCATGAGGTATGTGTTATATCCAAACCGTCCATCCATTTGGCAAGTTTGTCTTAAGGCTTGAGAACAAAAAAATAAGATAGATCTAACTATCAAGTGGGCCACACTACAAAAGTGGTAGGGATTGAACATAAACCATTGGAACCCTTTTTGGGTCAGAAATTTTGGAGCAGTATGAAATTTATTTTTCCCCATAATTCAGGTCTTTGTGGACATCCCTTGATCACTTGGCACTTTGGTTAGAGTGCGGCCCCAAGTAATAAGATCATGATACTTGTGTTTAAACCCTTAAAAACATGTTTAATTATAACAAATATATAAACTCTAGTGGTGTGAGGGTGTGATATTACTTGTTTGGCCCATTGATCATGTGGGTATTTGATGTATGTATAGCCACCTAATCATAGGCAATGGTGGAGTACATGTAGTATATGTAGTCATCTAACTGTGTGAATGTGAAGTACGTACAAGGCCACCTAACTATGTAAAATTAAGTGGCATTGATGACCATTCAACAACGTAGGTTTGTACTTATCGACATAGATACCACCACTTGAATCACATATGACCAAGTTGTACACTAAACCGAATATGATTTAGGGTTATATTACCCAAGCTAATGCCATCAAGAGCCTGAATTTTTATACAATCTGATCTTTAAACTATAAATGGTATGATGAAATGTGGCTCTCGGCCCTTACACATGTGACATCGAATATGAGTCATTATCTATGTGATGTGTGAAGTGGTTGTAATATAAGACTTATCATAATTGGTGTAGCCATGAATTCGTAGCCTATGGGCAAGGCTCATTGGGATATATTTTCAGCCCATATGATGAGGCTCATCCTGATGTATTTCCAGCTCATGTGATGTGGCCCATAGTGACGTGTATTAGGCCCAGGTATGTGGTCTACCTGTGAAATAGATTTAAGGCCACTTGCAATGTATTCGAGGCCCATGGGTGAGGCCCAATGTCATGTATTTGAGACTCATGGGCGTGGCTCATTGAGATATATTTTAGGCCCATGGGTTGTGGCTTATTGTGATGTATTTGAGGCCCATGTGTAGGGCTCACCCCTTGTGTATTTGAAGCCCATGGGTCGTGAAGCCTGATGTGATGTATTTATGGCCCATGAGCCGAGGCCCATTGCGATGTGTAGTGCACATATGCTACTACCCAATGTGATGTATATGCGGCCCATGAGTGAGGCCCAATGCAAGGAATGTGTGGCCCATGAGTGAGGCCCAATGCGATGTATCTGAGGACTGATGTGAGGTGTGATTTCACCATGATGTATGTATTGATCTTTATGTGGGCCATTCCTTGGGGGCAATGTTGGTTAAATGTCCACATTGTTGAAGCCGATTGTTGAGGCTGATTATTGATACTGATTATGAGTATGTGATAGCATAACATCATTATAGATGCCCATACGCATCATCTGCATGTTTGTTATGAGATGTGGTTGACCATTGCATATGTCATTGGGCAGATTGTTATGAGACTCCCTGATAGGCGGAGGTTATCTCACTTGAGCACACGGTATGTGCAGGATTGATGCATGACTGGATTGTATGACTCATGCATCTCACATTATGATTACTGTACGCCCTAGCAACATCAGGGCCGTAGCCTCCACAGGCATATCGTGGATGGCCAAATGGGACACTGAAATGTTTGGTTCTAGCATATGGGCACCATAGATGTCCCTATGTGAAAATTCCTAAACCTTCGTGACTAGGAGACGCCCCAACATCGAGACCGAGTGGATATATGAGCGCATGAGGGCCGTATACCAATAGGTCGCGTCTCCCACTATGTCGTGGTCGGTTGGGAAGGGGTGTGACCTTACCCGCCTGAGTGAGGGGGCAATGTTTAGGTTGAGTTTGACCAGCTTGAGGAATGGGTCTGCTATTGACGAGCCGGGCCTGATATTGGCAGGCGGATAGTGAGGTCTCTTCTACTTACCCAGTTCTGCGCTCGGATAGGGGCGGCAAGCTGGTGTAGAGTGTAATAGACCCCGGTGATGATCTCAGAGATGAACTGTACTGATATGTGGATTTAGTGAGCAGGAGTTGCATACTCATTCATGCATTCATTCATTTACTATCCACTCGGGTTGGTGGTGCGTAACTATTTGTTACGTGTGCCTTCGCAATGGCCAGGATTTCAGTTGGGGCGCGCGACTAACCTGAGATCAGGAGTTTACCATATTGAGTCTGACTATCTAAATTAGGTATGAGACTAGTTTGGATAGAATCCATTGTGATAGACCCCATAGCCTGCGATACTACGTACTACTATCCCGACTTCACACTCCAGCATGGTCATTCCATTCGCACTGCATGTTGCATTACATCCGCGGCATATGGTACGACTGACGCTACTTGTGTTACTCATTAGGAATGTATATTGCATCGCATCCTCAGCATCTGATATTTGGCTCTTTATAACTCTTCATTGGCATAACCGATTTATATTGCATACTCTGATATTGTATGACTCATGGACTTGTCAGTATTTTCGATATTGTATAATTATGGCATGACAATATGATGATGGTGATGTGATTACGGATGCATGTAATATGGTTATGGCTGTGGTATGATTTTCTTGTAGCATATTTATCTTGCTTGCATGTAGGACACACTGCACACACGTGTGTACTCATTAAGCTTTTTACCTAAGCCTCCTATTTCCCTTTTTTTCAGGGCTGGAGTAGCTTGGAAGACCTTGCTTTCTCGATGCATTGCATCTATTTTTCGATTTGGCAATATTGACGTTGTGTACCTTTGGAAGGCATTGTATTTGTAACAATCAAGATTTCTATTGGAGAGTGTTACTTGGTAATTTGATCATGGATCTTTATGCTCAGGTATTACTATGTATATAAAAAAAATCAATCAAAAATCTTCCTTGTGGTGCGTCGAACTCGGGACTTGGTGTATGGAAGTCGAGTGCCGAATTCGGGGCATCACAGAAGCTGCCCATGCCCGGATTTGGGGCGTGACATCTATACAGGAAGTCCACCATCAAATGAGTGCATTCTATATGGTTGCTCCACCTAAGATACAAGTATTACGAGCATATATGGTGGAGTAGGTGGAAGTCTGATATCATCTTGGTCGATGGGAGGCTATTGCCTCGCCTCCAATGAGCCAATCAGCCACAAAGAAACTACATGCGGTGATCTCTCTCTCGTACACTAGTGAGATGAGATGCACTAGCATGTACCACCCCACGCTCAATTTTCATAATACGAGCCATCACATTTACATTGACTATAGCTTCCTGCCTCCCCAAGGGGATAATAAACTGAAGTGGCTCCAGTAATAGATTCCTTATGTGGGCATAGAAGGCTCGGATAGTGTCTTTGCTTACATGAGACTTGCCTTCAAATATGGGACCTTACCCAGACTCTAACAGGAGGTCCATTGCTGGATACAATCCAAATAGCCTTTCATCAACATGTGCTTCAAATATGACTTTGTAGTTACGAAACTTACCAAGTTCGGTGCCCGCCGGTAGAGATCTTTAGAGTGGGATTTGGGGATCGAGGTCCCATTTTGTTCTTCACTCTCACTCAGCACTCGAAGTAGCCATGACGCTTGCTTGCTTCCTTGAGTGGGTTGGTCGACTCGGCTTGGCCTCATCCGGGGCTACTCTTCTCTTTCTCATAAGGGAAAAGAGCGTTGAGATGGAGAAGATAGCGGAGACAGGCTCAAAAGAGCCATGGAGTTGGAAAAGCTTGAGAATGAGGTGGATTTGGGAAGTTTGAGAGTTATGAGACACAAAGATGTAGGATTTGTGCTCAAATAGGTAGAAATAAGGAAGGTAGGGAGTTGTAAGAGGTGGGTTTGAGAAAATGGTGGAGGTGGGTGTGAAATGTAGAAAAAGAAGAAGCTTTGTGTATATAAAAGAGAGATTTGAGAGAGAAAATAGGATTTTGGAGGGGTTTGGAGGGTTTAGAATGGGGTAAAATGAACAAAGGGGTCAAAAGAGAGTGAAGTAAGGTGGTCCCACACGTGGGGGGCCCCACATGAATGGGTGGAGGGCGGCGGCCCACTGGAACCGCAGGCCCACCGCGGCCCGCTGTGAAGGTGGTTGGTGGGCCATTGTCTGGGCCGTGCTACTGCGTCCCCCTGGGCTGCTGGCGGTGCCTCCATCTTGGGGTAGTGGCCATCCCCTCCTGGGACATCGAATACGTGCGAGGGACCCCCTGGGTCCCACTGAAAATTGGGCTTTGGGCCCTTATACCCACGTGATGTGTTTTTTGGGTCTAACTCACGCATATTCGCGCCTACTAATTTGTTTCAAATTCAGGATACGTCAAATTTTTGTTCTAACTCGTCAATTGACGGCCTAAAAAAGGGGTTGAGATCATTTCACATGATCTTGAACGCGTACGGGCTACATTACAACGGTCAATTTCAGCCATCGGTAAAACCTTGGGATCCTACAATGTAATGACCCTAGAAATTTTGTGCTAATCTTTCCTTAGTAGTTGTTTTTGGAGTAATTAGCGCTATACTCGATTGCTTGTGAAATCTGCATCAATCACTTTAAATTGTATCTGCATGACTCAAAACCTGTAGAATAGTTAGCGCTATGTTACTCTGAAATTTAGGATCCATCGCTAAATCCAGTTGTTCTGGGGAATTTTTGGAAGTTCTGGATCAGACCTGGACTGCGCGTCGAAAGTCCGATGGCGATGATCTTAGGCTGTTGCGGTCACCATGTTGGGCTTGACCATCACCTCAAAAATCAAGTCCATGTGATGTTCTGGGTCGATTTGATTGAGTTCGGAGTGTAGAGTGTGAGAACGGTTGGATATTTATTAAGCTTTTATAAAATCTGAGTCGTGTCGCTTGCGCGACGATTTTAAGCAATCTGACCGTTGGATTCTGACCCAATTTCACCCTCTGATCAGGGAAGGTGGCCCAGGCATGTCCTTGTGCTTGTGGACCTGATCGAGATTCTGTGACCGTTGAATTGAGTGTGGTCCGCCACGGCTGATCTGAAGAGTCGGTTGGTACAAAAACTCAGCTTGACCTAGATCCATGGTCAGTGAGCTTAAGTCTGACCTTTCGTGGTAATAGGCCCACCAGAAGTGCTTCGTTGGATCGCGAGAGGCAGGTTTTGGTTATACCCTAAGTGTACCTTGGCCCTGGGGTTATTTTCATCAATATTAGGCCTATTTATAGTCCTTAAACCCTAGCTCTCTTTTCCATACGAATTTCCTAACCCTAGCTTGGAAAGAGAAGGAAAAGAGAGAGAAAGTGGGAGAGAAAGTTGGTGAATCATCTTAGATTCTTTCTTGTTCTTCTACTTCCTTGAACCTTCACTTTGAATCGTTATTCTGACGATTCTGAGTTCATCTTTGGGTAAGTTAACCTAACCCTAATCTGTGTTAGAGCTTAGAATAGTCTTGGTGTTATTGTATCTCATTTCTATTCTTGCTTTAGGGTATTCTATCGCCGTTGACGAAGACAACTCGTCTGAAATCAATTCGGTGTTCTTTTCTGGCTTAAGGTGCGGACTTTAAGTATATAGGTTATGGTTTTCAAGGCTTTCAATGCCAGCGAATGGTTTATTCTTGCTATGGATGAAATTTCACATGCCAAATGTTATGTTTACCTTGCATTCCTGATATGCATGTGTTATTTTGAGATTTGTGTATTCTATGTGTATGTATAAAGTACCGTATGCGTATAAAATATGAACATGTGATTGCCATGATTATTTGTCGTGTATGTATGCTAGATGTATGTACGACAACTCCTTGGTAAGAGGAATTGTCCAAAGGTGTGTATTTCAACATACGTCATCTATGTTGGGCTATGTATTCTAAGTGTTTGTAGAAATGCCTGAATGATCTAAAGTGTGATATATCAACCTAGTATGGGTGTTGAGAAGCGATTCTCAACTCTCCCACTAGTGTGTATGATTTCCTTCTTGCAAGTTACATTCCTTGTCGTTTAAATTCAAGCATTACTTATGCTTACATTTATGTTAAGTTGATATTCTTCAAATGCTTGCGTACTACATTATTTGAGTTGTTGTTCCATTACTATTCTAAATTGTAGTTATGAATATCTATTGTAGTGTAATGTGTGTGGGACTATGCATTAGTCCAGAAAATCGGTAATCGGCCTTAAGTTCG
Organism: Magnolia sinica; assembly: GCF_029962835.1. Classification (NCBI taxonomy): domain Eukaryota; kingdom Viridiplantae; phylum Streptophyta; class Magnoliopsida; order Magnoliales; family Magnoliaceae; genus Magnolia; species Magnolia sinica. The sequence goes on along the minus strand of NC_080587.1, from coordinate 39,553,867 downwards.
TGGTTAAGGTTGCTTTCACCACGTAAGACGTATTAGACGAACCCGAGTCGTATTAGTGTTGTCGGCAGTGGTTTGGCCACGCGAAGTGTTTGTGCACTCTATGTCGTTCAACCCAACATGCGCTCGTGCTAGTTGAGTTCGTCAAGTAACCCGATTGTTTGATGTATGTTCACCATGTATGGACGCTACTGCTTGAATCTAGGGTACCAGACTTACCGATGAAATCCTATTAACTATGGTACTTGATCCGCTAAGACTCATGAGCCAGACATGGTGGTATGGGACATCGTGGTCGAGCTGTCGGCCTACGCTGGGGTGACTAGCCTCCCCGTAGTGACCAGTGAGCAACTAAACTTGTGAGCCAATTATGGTAGTATGGGACACTATATTCGCGCTGTCGGCCTACATTGATTGGTGATGAGCCCTTTGTAGTGACCTCGAGCATGCCTAGATACCGCATTGAAGTGACGAGCCTTGGTGTAGTAACGAAGGTATGATAGGCGTGCATTGATTGGTGACGAGCCCTTTGTAACGACCTACAACCATATGCTAGGACTGACAACCCTAGAATGGATCCCTGCTTAGATGGTGATATGAGGAAGGTATCTTAGCTTCCCAATCCTGCTGTGTGAAAAGGACTAATAACAACTTGGTAATCATGTTCATGCACCGCATTTGCATGTGCTTTGTAGATGTGGTGCACTTTGAGGTGGTGTCATGCGTAACGTAAGATGAAGACGCTGAGGGTGTACGCGTGAGGGCACGCATCATTCTGCATGCATCCTTGCATTAACAAGAGTACTTAGGACTTGTTTAATTATTCTGTGTTATCATTACTGTTTGATTGAACTGATAACATGTTAACCTGTGCTTTATTGTTCCACTAAGTTAATCACTCACTCCGACGTTCTAGAGCGGTGTTAAACACCCACCAGACTCTGTCTTAGGTTCTGATGTTGCAGATGTGGATGCGACTTCTGAGGCAGAGCGGGAGATGGATGATGATGAGGCTGCTTTCTCTTTTATGCAGTTTTCAGACGGGTTCTAGCGAGCCTTGTTCTGATCCGCGGGATTCTGGGATTATTTTTGGGAATTAAATGATGTAACTTGATACTTGTAATTTTGATAGCAACACTTACATTACGACCTGGTATGTTTATGTACTTCAGGGATTTACACACGTACACATATATTTCTATAAGTCTTTCGCTTGCTTTCTTCACTTATCCCTGAATTATATCTATGCTTTGGCTTAATCTATTCCATGTTTTATGCACTAATACAGACAACATACATCCATCATTAAATATGTTGCATAAGTGATGTTTTGGAACTCGGGAGCTGAGTTATGCTCGACCCCCGAATTTCAGGGCGTTACATACAATCATTCCTACACTTTATCGCCCCCTCCTATATCAAAGTGCGTCAGTGTATGTCGTGTTTCCATAACCCAGGTCTACTTTAATCCAAATCATGCTCTAATACCAACTTGTAACGCTCTGAATTTCGAGGGTTGAGCAAAGCTCAACTCCTGAGATCCAACGCATCACTTATGCAACATAGATAATGATGTTTAAATGTTGTCCATATTAGTGCATTAAACATGAAGGGGATTATACTAAAATAATATATCATACTCCAGAGACAATTTAATTTAGCAAGCGGAAGACTGAGATAGATATATAAAGTGTATAAGTGTTTCACAATCTCTAGAGTATGAGTATGTTACCGGGCTGAATATATACATGTATTGTTTTAAAATTTACAAAATATCAAAATGTGAAGGTCCAACTAATCCATGTAACCCTGTAACCCCATTGAATCAGAACAAGGTCTACATAGACCTGCCAGAGAGCTGAACATAGGGGAACTCTTCCTCCTCGTCTACGAAGTCCAACTCTGCTGCATATACGTCCTCATCACCTACGTCTATAACATAGTCTGGTTGGTGTTTTAAAACATCATTCCAGAGTGGGAGTGAGTGATCAACTCAATGGTACTATAAGGAAAAGATTAACATGTTATCAATTCAATCAAGCAATGATGATAAAGCAATACAACAATCACTTCCTAGCTACTCTTGTTAATGTAGGGATGGTGTGCAGTAATGATACATGCTCTCGCACAAAGCTCCCTCGAGTGACTTCATCAACTATTCACTCATGGCAAACTCCCTAAACGTGCACTTCCTCGCTAAAGCACATCCAATGCGGTGCATGGTCATTTTGGCCAAGTACTTAATTATGCTTATTCATACAGTAGATTGGGGAAGCTAAGGTCCTCCCTTTACATCATTAACCCAAACAAGGATCCATCTAGGGTCATCAATCCTATTTAATCACATATGATAGGCAAGTTGTAGGGCATCACTCCTAATGAAAAGTAGTGGATAGGTAAGTTCGAGAGTTTATATTCGAGGTCACTACGGGAGGCTCGTAACCTGAACGTAGGCCCACAGCTCGAATACAGTGTCCCATACCACCATATTCAGTTCACGAGTTTGGGTTGCTCACTGGAAACTAGAGGGAGGCTCGTCAACCCAGTGTAGGCCGACAACTCGACTATGGTGTCCCATACCACCATGCCCGGCTCATGAGTCTTAGTAGATCGTGGTACCATAGTTGAAATGGGCCTTTACATTAGTAATTAGTAACTTAGATTCAAGCAGTGATGTTCATACATGGTAAACACACAATAGGCCAATCGATTTATTAGACAAGTTCGATTGGTACGGGTGCACGCCGAATTAATCGACATGGGGTGCGTAAGCACTCCCCGTGGCCTAACCACTGTCGACAATCGTTGTACGATCTGGATTCACCGAACTTATCAAATGTGGCAAGACGAATCTAGCCACTCAACGGAAATCATTACCAATTGCCTGGACTACGTTGCAGTCCCAATCTTACTCAAATGTATCATGTAAATACATGTGAAAGTCATATCTGCATTTGACAAACAATTCAAATCAATATCTTATTTGAGCATTTCATCAAGCATATTGAACATGTTACCAAGCATTGCATTTCATTTATAAATTGCGTAGTCAAAATTAAGATTTCATGAAGGAACCATACATGTGGGTAAGGTAATTGAGAATTCTATCTCAATACCCTTATTTAATACATTTCATCAACAATTTCTCATTCAGACATTTAATAACACTTAGACTACACATAACTAATTACATAGACTAGATTAGTTATGACATGAACCATAATAATTCATTACACAACATCGGTTATAAAGCATATAACATACATGGATCTTAGATTAGAAATCATGACAAGCACAAATCAAGATTTCACACTCATTCAAACATTTTAATAAACACATGGAATGCATCTTATATTCAACATAGTTCACACATGTATAATTTATCGAAAGGGTCTTAACTAAGATCATATGGCAGCAATCAAGTTAGACATAAATTATTAGCTAACATTGAAAGCCTTGAAAACCATAACCTAAACATTTATAGTCCACACCTTTCCCCGGATTGCTCGTTCCGAACTCGATTCGAATCCTATGCTCTCGCATTCAGTACAATGGTTACTTAAACATTGAAATATGTTAGTTATTTCGTCGATTACTCTATTTGGATTCCTAAATCAAGATTAGGGTTAGGATTTCTTACCCAAATCATAGTTGAAACGAGTCGTGTAGCGATGTGGAAAGGCGATTCAGCTCGAGGAGTAGTGAGAATGAATCCCGGCAATGATCTCCCGAACTCTCTCTCTTCTCCTCACTCTTTTCTCTTCTTTTCTCTCTTCTCTCTCCTAGGGTTAGAGAAATTTGTATGGAATAGAAATGAGGTTGTTTAAGGGCATTATATATGCCTAGAACTGGTGTAAATGGCCCTAGGGCCATGGTATACTTAAGTTATAGCCAAAGGGTGACTGTTTCTGACAAATGGGGCTCATCTGGGGGTCCATTACATGTCTATGTCACAGAGTAAGTTCCCTGACAATGGATCTAAGCCAGGATGTGATTTCAGCGTGTTTCGATAGGTCGATCAACCGTGACGGACCTGTATTAGATCAACAGTCATTGTCACTCGATTAGGGTCACAAGTATACAGATATGTGCAGGGAAATTTCCTTGATCCATGGGTGAAGTTCAATCAAAATCTCACACTCCGGAGTCTTTAATTTCGCCTGTAAGCCAATGACCCAATTCACTTAAGTTTCAATACCTTTTCTAAGGATATTTGCGTTTCTCACACACTTCGCTCAGGGCTCAAGTTGTGCATTTTGGGACACCATCTGGGCTCGATTCCAACGATGGTTGTCAAGCCCAATAAGGCGGTCATAATCTTATAGTTTTATGGTCATCGAACTTCCGACGTGCGGTCCAGGTCCTATACGAAGTCCCAATGTGCTCCCGAGAGCGACTAGCTTTTGGGATTCCTCCTAAGTTTTTAAGTAACGTTGCGTCAGTGATTTTGATGGTTTTGGGTCCTACCGTTTGTATAGATAGTGGTTCAAGCTAATCCACCGATTAATTTAGTTTAATACTTAATTAATTTTTATCTTATTTCCACGGAATACGGTCTTTAGTGATTTCTGACAGAGGTGGTACTCGGGTCCTTGTATAGATTTTTTTGAGACGTTACACTTTGCCCTCTCCTTTTGGGTGGGTAAGGTCGCTCCCCCTTCTAACCGACCATGACACAGTGGAAAGCGCAGCCTTCTAGTATTCGGCACTTGGCGCTCGGACATCCACTTAGTCTAGACGTTGGAGCAACCTCTTGGTACCATAAGGGTTTAGGAAATTTCACCCAGGGACATCTGTAGCACCCCATGTAGAACAAGATTTTTAGTGTCCAATCCTGCCAACCATGATATGCCTATGGAGGCTACGTCCCTGATGTCACTAGGGCGTATAGTATACATGTCACACAATGCGAGATGCATGAATCACACAATCTAGTTATACAACAATCATCCACGTACCGCGTGCTCATGTGAGCATCTCCTTTTACTAGGGAGTCTCATAACAACCTGCCCAATGACATGTGCTATGATCAATCACTCATCTTATCACAAGCATGTAGATGATGCGCATGGGCATATATCATGATGTTATGTTGTCATATACTCATAATCAGCATCGGCCTCAATAATCAGCATCGATAATCGGCACCGACAATCAGCATATAAACAAGGTGGGGTCCATAGATGAATAGCCGATCAACCATAATATAAAGATCGGCCTTCGGTCGTGGTTATATCAAATCCGATGGCAAGGAGCTATCCATCTATGGTGAATGGTACCTACTTATTTGGGTTAGCCCACTAAGAGAATGATGAGAATGGGCCTAACAAGGCCTAAGGGAAGGTCACAATGAGGACTTTCAACCATCATTATCCATCAATGTGGTCATTTAACAAACATTGCTCCCAAGGAGTGGCCCACATAGAGCCTAGCATATAGTGGGCCCATGACCTCATATAAAGGAACCATACACAATGTAATGGGCCTCACGTATATCGTATTAGGCCTCACATATGACATAAGGGTCATGACCTATGGGCCTCGAATACGTCATAATGGGCCTCGCCCATGGACCCCGAATACATCACAATGGGCCTCGCCCATGCGCCCCGAATACATCATAATGAGCCTCGCCCATGGGCCCCAAATACATCATAATGGGCCATGCCCATGGGCCCCGAATACATCACAATGGGCCTCGCCCATGGGCCCCGAATACATCATAATGGGCCTTGCCCATGGGCCTCGAATACATCATAATGGGCCTTAGATTCAAGCAGGTGGGCCTCATCATACGGGCCTTAAATACAAGGCAGGTGGGCCCTATTACATCGGCCAAAAGTACATCATGATGGGCCTCATGGGTGGGCCGCACCAATGGGCCTCAAAGGGCTTAGATCAAACCAAAAATCATTTCAATAATTGTAGGTGTAACATGTGTATCATTATACACTATCATTCCATGGGACACATGGCCCACTAATGATAATCAGCACTGTCCAAACATTACCTATGTAAATTCGCATCATCCAAACATTTTCCATACAAATTAACACTATCCAAACATTGGACAACACGTCCAAACATTGGACAGCACCATCCCAGCACCATCTAGCATAATCTGGACAGTGTGGATGAAATAATACATTATAGTGGTGTCCACGTGGTGGCCCACCAGAGATTTGAATCTTCCTTAGTTAGTCTTAGCCTTAAAACGAGCTTGCCAATGGATGGACGGTTTGGATGGAGCACATCCACATGTGGGACCCACATAACTTGCTGACATCAGTCAGAAGATGGGTCCACTATCTGGACGACTTGGATATCACGTGGGACCCACAGAACTTGCTGACTTCGATCAGCAAATGGGTCCCACCATCCATCTGGATGGCTTAGATGTCACGTGCACGTCATGGTGGGGACCCACTGTTTAAACGGATGGATGGCTAGGATGTAAGGTGGGTCCCATGTGCATAGAACACATACATCTGAGGTGGGTCCACACGTGTGGACCCACAGCTTGGACAGAAGCTGACGTTTGTGGTTATCTATGTCCAGTAGAGACTGCTGCTAGACGGTGTGCATTCAGCACCAAAAAATGGTGGGGTCCATGTCAATGGACGGTTGGGATACCACATATACATCATAGGTGGGTCCCACGTAGGGCCCACCATCTGGTATCATATATATATATATTATAATATATATATATATATATTATTTACGTATTATAGTACATATGGTTGCAACATCCAGTGTCCAAATGGACGGCTAGACAAAATACATACATCAAGGTGGCCTGTGCAAGGTGGGATATAAGGCACATACATCTGGTTGGCCCCATCCTCACACATATCACATGTGTGGGGTGGGTCTCATGCAAATGGATGGACGGTTTAATAAAACACATATATTTCATGGTAGGGCCCACAGCTTGGACAGTGACAATGCAGCAACCACCTTGCTGTTGTAAGATGGATGGACGGCACGGATGATATCATGCATCAAGGTGGGCCACAAGCCATCACACATAAAGAGAGAGAGAGGGAGGGAGAGAAAGAGGAAAGAGAACGTGTAGGGGAGGGACCCCGCCACTATTGGGTCCTCCCTTGAACAATATATCCATCAAGTGGGTCCCACAACAAGTGGGCCCTTAAATCATAAAAAAGGTAAAAATGTGGGTCCAATATTACCCACCGTCTTCTTCTTCTTGGCTCCTTAGAAAGGTAGTCTCCTTGGCTTTGATCTTAATGGAAGATGATGAAGTATGGAGGGTTGAGATGGGAGATGAGAGGGTAGGAAGTGGGCCACACTAGAGCTTCTCCATGAGATCTTGGGAGGTTCATACGTAGGAGCTTGGGTTGCTTGGAAGAGAAGGGAGAAATAAGAGAGAGAGGAGATGGGATGGAGTGATGGATGGGAGAGAGGGATGGGTTGTGTAAGGAATTTGTTGACTTTTGGGGTTGCTTGTGTAAGAGGGGTATGGGTTGTGATGGGTTGAGTGATGTGTTGGGTGATGTGTGTACTTGACATGGACTTGACCCTTGATGGGATTGATTGATTGATTGAGGTGACATTTGAGTAGAGATTCTCTTGGGTTTTACAACCTGCGGCGTTTTCCTCGAACTGAACGCGTGCCGACATCTCCTGGCCTGGGTATCACCTTGGAGAGCGAGACACCGCATCGGAACTGTGGTGACAACATGGTCGCTAGGGTATAACTCTCGGGTTGAGTTGACTTAGGTTGATAGCGTATGACTCAGGGTCGTGGGCAAATGTCGGTTGCAGGTCGCGGGTCGCCAGAATTTGATAGGGAGGATCGCGGGAATCTACGGAATGGTACGGACTATGATACGGGTCTTACAGACTAACAATAGAATTAGTTTAGGACTAGGATTTGTTTTTTGCTGCATTTAAAAAACTAATATGTTTTTAAGTTTTGTAGCAATTAACATAGCATTCCCGATCTGGTAACTTGTTTCTAATTTATCTCTTTTAGAATTTTTATTTTATGTAGTTCTTAATTTTTAGAACTTGAGGACTGAGAGTGTTTGCCCAAGTGAGTTCGTGACAACACTCTACGTCTCTTAAGTGAAGGAGGATTGGTTGAAGGATTGCCTATCCATCACTGGATTAATAATCATCTAAGATCACTTGACTTAACAGAAGCTATAGCCGCGAATAAACCAAATCAACCAGTTAAGGAACACCAAGATGAGAATGAGATGCATAATGCCCCTGCGCCTAGAACATTGAGAGACTATCTCCAACTAGTCATGGCAAGTACACTATCTCGTATTGTTATTAACAACCCCAAGTGCAGGGTTGCACTATAGTTATAACTCGGTGAGACCGAGGTCGAATCCATAGGGACTTACCTTGTACATATTCTGAAATAAACTAGAACTAGAACTAGAATCAAAATTTAAACTATAATTTGAAATAAGAGAGATCAATTGTGAATAAACTATCAATAATAAAAGGGACACTAGAGCAGTAAGGATCCACTTGTAGTTATTGAGATGCTACCTTGATTCATTAAACACAACTAAAATCGAAGTCCTATCCTCTCTAGTTGGATGATAAAGTAGTTAAAACAAATCTGAACTTGTCATTGAATTAGTTCCCTCATGAAGCAGTAATGTGAGGATCATAGGGAATTCAAACATCTACCATGCCCAAGAGACAATGGTAAATCATGAATTTTACCGATCTCACGATTACAAAATAAGTAAGAAAATATTAAAAGCCTTCAAAGCATTTACTTTAATTGGAGTCACAATAAACCATAGAAAACTAAAAATATTCCTTCATTCAAATGAAGAATCAATGGAAGTTCAACATAAATGTGAATCAAAGTAAGATAAACATCTAAATAAACTACAAGATTTATCTCTTAGCTCTAGCTAAGAGATTAGCCAACTAAAGACATGATTAAAACTGAAACTCTTAAACAAAACATGAAAAACTAATTAGGAGAAGAAGATTGGGGAAGAAGGAATGACTCCTTAAAGTTCTCCAACACCTTGTTCTACTCTTCCAACCTAATTCATGCTTAGAAACAACTAAGAAACTCATATTTATAGTATTTGTTTGATCCGACTTTGAAACCGCCTCAAATTTACACACCGAGTTATGCTTCGGTCGCACCAAAGTCACCTTCTGTTGGACTAAAGTCGAATATGAAAAATCTATGCATAATCTGTCAATTTTAGGTCAAAGAAAAGTTTGCTTAGGTCAGACCGAATTAATGCCTTAAAATCACGATTCTTGCTGGAATGTTTTGTGCACTTTCGGTTGGACTAAAGTTGGCCTAGGTCAGACCGAACAGTCTGTATTTTCTCTTGTAGGACTTATGATTTCACCAGTCTTTTCTCCATCTTTTGTATTTGGTTTTCTTGTATCTTTGACCTATAAATTCTTCATTAAATACCTTCAAATCTCCAAATCTTCATTTACTAATCTTTTGAGCATAAATCTTCTCTTTAAGCGTTCTTTTCTCCTTAGCTCTCAAAATCACCTCGCAAGAGAAGACATGTGAAAATAGATCGATTAAGCATATTTATGTTCCCAAAACCAATTTATAATAAGGAAGAAATATGGAATATTTGACACTTAACACACCCCAACTAGCATTTTTCTAATCCGAACAAAACATGTGAACACAAATTCTCAAAAATCTCAAATTTCAACCCTCCCTTAGATAGCAATTTTCTACGCAAGCCTATACATGTGAGTGATATTCACAGGTATGAAAATAAAACATGGGCAATCTAGATCACAATGTCCTCAACAATCAAATGAACTCAGTCTTCATTCACAACATAACAAATAGAATAAGTCCAAACATCAAGTTTCTAGTGTGTTTAGTGAGCTTTAACTTATAATCCAATGAATTTATTAAACCTTTCATAATGTTAGCCATATTCATTACCTTAAAGTGGACAATACAACATAAATATTGGTTTCAATCATATCTTATTTTCCAGCTTTTGATTTTATATCAATGGATTTCACCTATTTTCATTCTTTTTTTGAAATTTTTATTTAAAACAAATCCTATAGCTAGACATGATCTTACTATTTTCTAGCTGGTTTATTTTTCTTCTTTTAATCACTTTTAGGTAGAAAATAATCTCCAAATTTGGTTCCTAATCACCTTTATGTAATTCCCATGTTATTACTTAGAAAGTAAACAATTTCACAGGATATAAATTAAATGTGAAGTGTGAGCTAGACTCAATTGATGTTTAAAATCTTCTATCGATCAACTAATTAAGAAAAAAATAGTCAAAAGTTTACTAAATAATTAAGTGCTAGATTTCCCAAAGTTCTAATTCATATCTTATCATAGTACTTAACATGCATTCAAATAACACAAAAATTCACTTCCAAGAGGAGCTCTGTAATAGAAATTTACAAAATTTTGAAAATTTTGCTTGAAACCTAGAAAAATACTGATTAGATCCATCTAATCTTACCCCCAACCTAAAATTTACATTGTCCTCAATGTAAGAAATATACAATAATATCAACATGAGATAAAGATAATAAAGGATGAATGGGTTTAAAAAATAGCACCTAATACGGAAGAATGCAGAGATAGTCGAAGTTTTTAATATGCAAGGGTTAAGCAATGATAAGCACGAAAAAAGAAAGCAAAAATATATCTAACATAATCCTAAAAAAGGAATAAACCTAATTATACATCCATTACACTAGGAGGTCAATCATAATAAATAATATTAGTCAGAGGGATGGACATAGCCTCTTAATCAAACTTTTCAACAAAGGGCTTGAGATGATGACTGTTCACTTTAAAGATGTTGTCATTCATCGGATTCTCAATCTCAACAGCCCCATGAAAATAAATAATTTTAATAATGAAAGGGCCGGTCCAACAAGATTGAAGCTTACCTCGAAAAAGGTCTAATTGAGAATTATGTAAAAGGACCTTTCGTCCTGTTGTGAATGATTTCCGAAGAATGTTCCGGTCATGGAACACCTTTATTCTGTCCTTGTAAATTCTTAAGTTCTCGTACACAATTTTCTAGATTTCTTTGAATTCATGCAATTGAAGTTTGTGCAGTGAGCCGACTGTTCACAACCCTAAGTGCAGGGTCGCGATGTAGTAATAACTCGGTGAGACCGAGGTCGAATCCACAAGGACTAAACTTGTATGTAATATGAAAATAACTAGAACTAGAACTAGAAAAAGATCTAGATTGAATTCTGGAATAGTTGAGAGGAATTGTGAATAAAGTATCAATAATCAAAAGGAAACTAGAGCACCAAGGATCCACTTGTAGCTATCAGGATTTTACCTTATTTGATTCAATAAACATAATTGGAATTAGAGTCCTACCTATCTAATTGAAAGATGAAGTAAATAAATCAAATCTTTGAACTTTTCTTTGATTTAGTCCTCAATGAATGAGTATTATGATTATTGAAAGGGAATTTATGCATCCACCATGACCAGGAGACGATGGTGAATCATAAGTTTTACCAACTCACAATCTCAAAATAGGAAAAGAAAATATTTAAAGTTATCATAACATCTATTGTAATTTGAGTCACAATAAATCATATAAAACTGAAAATATTCTTTAAATTCAAACTAGAAATCAATGATGTTCAACATAAATAAGAATCAAAGCAAAGGAAGTATCAAAATAAATTATAGCTTTACCTCTTAGCCCTAGCTAGGAGATTAGCTAGTCATAACAAACTCCAAAATAAAAGAAAAAAACTAAAAGTTATACTAGAATCCATGAAGAAATCGAAGTGGCAGAACATTGTTAGTCCTCCGCCTAGGCCTTCTCTCTCTTTCCAAACCCTAGAAGATGCTTGAAGCATCTTAAGGAGTCCTATTTATAGTTGTGGAATGTAACACCCCGAACTTTTCAATACCCAAGTATGGAAAGTTCCTGAGTGTTACCATGAAATTTAACTAATTGTGTATATGTGCACGATGCTAATCTAGCTATCTTAACCTTACATATATTCTCCAACATGAATATGATCGTTGAGAATAATCTTCATCCATAGATCAAGCAATTTGATCGTTGATTTAAAGATATGATCATCATATATATAAATATTCTCACTTGTCCATCATAACCAACCACTCAATCAAATGTGCACTGTCAGATAGAGACAGCTAACCGTCCACCTTGATGCTATAACACCTAATTGAAGTAAACTAGCTACTTGATTTCTACATCTACTCGTACACATATCAAGTTGAGATTTTGATCCATTCATCTTGTTCATCACCTATGAATATGCTTAATCCACCTTTAGAACTACAATCTAACAAACTTACATATTTAAATAAGACACTCGAATCTAACGATACACACGTTTTACCCCCTAATCACTCTAGAAACCCACATTGTGTTCTTCCATTTACAAAATTGATCATACATATACTTAAATAAATTGTTAGAGTACCAACCATCAAGTCTTCTATTTTTAACATGCCATCTGACCATCTAATATTATGTTGGTTTCTTTTCTTCTTTTTTTTCTTTTTTTTTTTAAAAAAAATTTACACATACACAACCCACATGCTCACGCCATAGTGGGATTTCACCACCTATGGACACTTGAACCCTTGACCGGGTGTTGAAACTCCTGAGAGTCTACCACCCGAGTAAGAGTAAGGATCCAAATGTTATTTGGTGAGAGTGGGATTTGAACCCATGCCTTTCCGGACCAACAATATTATGTTGGTTGATATATGTACATTTTCTTAATTAGTTTGGTGAATAATTCCTTATTCGTTATGATCTAAATATAATTTCTTTTATAATAATTACTTAGAAATGTACCTACAACCATGTAGAACCATTAAAATTTTCAAAACTCTCATATCAGTAATAATTATGAAAATGCCATTAACCTAGACCCCTAAATTCTAGATCACATGGTTCCCATGATCTGTTTGATGTGAAATTTTATACCATGCCTATGTATCATAAGTTAGCCATACATGTCAAATTTTGGCCCTTATATCATTGTAAAAGTGACTCAATTGACAAATGAACCCCTTACCCGTTGATTTTAGTGTCCATCGAGTGAAGAAATCTTGTGGGTAGTCGTAGTAGGATATTTCCCTTCATATGAATGACTTGGATTGCCCATCATATGTACCAAGTGTGAAATATGAAGACCTCACTTTGTCCTTAGGCGTGATGTTATCTTATCAAGGCCTACCAACTCCTTATAAATCTAGATTTTCTGATTTAACTACTTCCTTTCATCCATCGCAACTCAAATTTGGACCACACTCTATTCTCTTATAATTACGTGGTAATACAAAATTTAGGCCCCGATCTATGATCCTACACCTTTGAAGGTTGAAGCCCGTTGAATTTTAGATTTTAGCTTTTTCCATTGATCAACCACCAAATTTTGTCCAACTATTTGCCTATCCTGACTACACATTTGTTCCAAAATTGGGGCCAGATCATTAAGTGTGGACTGTTAATTGAAATTAAGTTCATTTTAGCATTCGTTAGGAGAATTTTCAAGATAGGCTAATCTAAATTTTGGATGACCAAGAAAATCATATACCCTGACTCTATTCGATGAACCTAACACAATGGGCGAATTAGATTTTAAAGAAGATCATCAAAAAGGTCAAATTGGAGAAACCTAATCCAAGTGGGATGGAAAACACACCCCTCTCACATGCCCACTCCTTTATAAAAGGAGTGTGCATCTCCTCTCCACTCACACACCCACTCCTTTATAAAGGGAGTGTGCGTCCCCTCTTCACTCACACGCCCCACCCCCTACGTCCAAGGAGGAGAGAGAGAAAGAGAGAGAGAGAGAGAGAGAGAGAGAGAGAGAGAGGGAAAGAGAAAGAGAAATAGAAAGAGAGAGAGAGAGAAAAAGAGAAAGAGAAAGAAAAAGAAAAAGAAAAAGAAATAAATAGAGAGAGAAAGAGAAAGAAATAGAAAGAAATAGAAAGAGAAAGAGAAGGAGAAGCCTAGATGCCCTCTTCATTTTCCAAATATATGGTGTCTCCTTCTTGCTCAAGCGATTCCGTGATTCATGTAGAACTTTTCATGTAGAAGATTTCCTACATGGATATCTACAAAGGGTTTAGATCTAAGACTAAGTTGAGGGATTCCTTTAATCTTATATTAATTTGAGTTTATATGATTTATTTTGTTCCCTCACATGCTTTGAATTCTCCCTTCCAATATTTAATTTACCACTGCCAATTATTTATCCTTTGGGAATAATGGTTAAGGTGTGATGTTAATTATACATGACCTTTCAAAATTTATATGAGGGATTTCTTTAAGCTTATATTAATTTGAGTTAGTATGATTTATTCTATTCCCTCACATGCTTTGAATCCTCCCTACAAATATTTAATTTACCACCACCAATTATTTATCCTTTGGGAATAATGGTTAAGGTGTGATGTTAATTATACATGACCTTTCTCAATTTATATGAGGGATTCCTTTAAGCTTATATTAATTTGAATTGGTATAATTTATTTTATTTTCTCAAATAGTTTGAATCCTCCTTGTAAATATTTAATTTACCACCACCAATTATTCATCATTTGAGAATAATGGTTAAGGTGTGATGTTAATTATATATGACCATTCTGTGTTTATGTGAGGAATTCCTTTAAGCTTACTGTTGAGTATGAACTATTGCATATTTTTCCTATTTATACCATAGTTTTATAAACATGATAGTGCTTAATCGATTTAATTATAGATGTTTTCAAGTGCGAGGTGATTTCGAGAGCTTAAAGTTGAAAGTGATGCCAAAAGGAAGATTTATACTCAAAAGATTACTAAATGAAGATTTTGAGATTTGGAAGTCATTAATGAATAATTCACATGCCAAAGATCTAAGAAAACCAAGTGAGAAATGAAGAGAATCAAAGATTTGAAGTGAAGAAAATGAATCCTAAATTATCTTGAAAACAAACATATTCCTAAAATTGTCCTAAACTCTAAGCTTATTTTGAGAAATTGCGTAGAGTGAGTAAATTTAAGGTGGCTTCTATATTTTCTAATTTAGTGCGAAACTTGGAGTTCCACAACTATAAATAGGATTCCTTACGATGCTCCAAAGCATCTTATAAGGTTTGGAAATGACTCAAGGAGCATACACAAGGGTGGAGCAGCCACCAAAGAGTTTATCTTCTTCCTTAGTTAATTATTTTTTCATGCTTTATTTAAGATCATGTATATGGTTGTTTAAACCTCTTAGATTGGGCTAAGAGGTGAAGCTTGTAGCGTGTTTGGATGTTTATTTTGCTTTGATTATTGTTCTTATTGAACTTCATTGATTTTTAGTTTGATATTAAGGGAATATTTTTAGTTTTCTATTATTTATTATGACTCAAATTACAATAGATGTTGTAATAACTTTGGATATTTTCTTTTCCTGCTTTAAGATAGTGAGATTGGTAAATCCCGTTGTTAATCATCGTCTCTTGGGCATGGTAGGGTGATGGAATCCCTTCCAATATTCACAATTCTCCTCCATTGAGAATTAGGTCAATGAAAAGTTCAGATTTGATTTTAATTGTTTTATCTTCTAATTGGATTGGATAGGAGTCCAATTCCAATTGTGTTCCTTGAATCAAGTAAGGTAGCATCTTGATAGCTACAAGTGGATCCTTGGCTCCCTAGTTCCCACCTTTAGATTCGTAAGTTTTAATCAAGATTATTCACCATTGCTCTCAATTATTTAGATTTCAATTTAGATCTTTTTTTTAGTTCTAGTTCCAATTATTTTCAGAATACGTACAAGTTTAGTCCCTGTGGATTCAACCTCGTTCTTATCGAGTTATTACTACATCGCAACCCTACACTTGGGGTTATGAACAAGTTTTTGGTGCCGTTGTCGGAGACTATGACTGCATTTTTTTGAAATTAATTAGTATTAAAATTAGGTTAAGATTAGGGTTATATTTTTACTTTTTTTAAGCTATGATTTTTTTTGAAATTGTTTTTAAAAACTAACATTATTTTTTGTTTTGTATGATCTTAACATAGCAATTCTAATTCAGTAACCTCTTTCCAATTCTCTCTTTCTTTTCTAGATTTCTTATTTTCTTTTAGGTTTTAGTTGTTTGGTGCTTGAGGGCTGTGTGTTTCATGCCCAAATGGGTTCATGAAAACACTCAACGTCTCTTGAGTGAAGGAGGATTAGTCGAACGGCTACCTATCCATCAAAGGATTAGACAACACTTGAGATCCTCTTAGTTAATTAAAGTAATGGCTACAAATCAACCTTAACCACCAGTTAAGGAAGTTCAAGATGAAAATGAAGTACATAATGCACCCCCACCTCGTACTCTACGAGATTATTCACAACTGACGGGGGTGAGTACACCTTCTTGCATGATATTTCTATTGAATGCAGGAACTGTGGATATTAAACCAAGGGTAATTCAACTCCTTCCTAACTTTCATGGACTAGAATATGAAAGTCCATACTTGTATATAAAAGAGTTCGATGAAATCATATCTACATTACACTTCCCAAACATATTTGAGGACACAGTTAGACTGAAATTGTTTCATTTCTCTTTGAAAGAAAAGGCTAAGTCGTGGTTACATTCCTTAAGACCAAGGTCCATTGGCACGTGGGCTGAGATGATAAGGGAGTTCTTTAAAAAGTTCTTTTCCTATCATAAAACAATTACCTTAAGGAAAGAAATCATGAATTTTACAGAAAAAAAGGATGAGACCTTCTTCCAAGGTTGGGAGCAATTTAAGGATCTCATAAATTCATGTCCACAATATGGCTACGAAACATGGTATATAATAAGTTTTTTCTATGAGGGATTGTATAAGGCTCATATCCTAGCCCCTACCATTCTATAAGCTTCCATAGTCCTCCCAGTTGAATTCCGATGACCCGCGATCTATTATCGGCGTTTGCGCACGATCCTGAGTCGTGTCCTGTATATCAGAGTCGACTCGAACTGAGACTTGTACCCATGTGACTATGCCATCTTCGTGATTCGGACGCTGCATATTACGCACTGAGGCGATACTTGGGCCAGGAGATGTGGGCCCGCGTTCAGTTTTAGAAAAATGCTGCGCTTTTCAAAACCCAAGAGAATCTTTCAAATCAATCCCATCAAATGTCAAGTACTACATCCCATCCTCAAGTACAAGCAACACTTACCTCTCTCTTACACAAGTACCCTAAAGTCAACTCTCCCCATCACCCATCACTCACTCAACCATCCCTCTCTCTTACATCCCATCCTCTCTCTCCGTCTCTCATTTCAAACTCCACCTCCCAAGCAACTAAGGGAGAGTAGATGTCCATCGCTTCTACGGAGATTAGAGCCTAATGTGGCCCACCTTCTTACCTCACATCTCCACCCAAGCCTCATCTCAACCATTGGATCACATTCTTTGGAGCTACAGAACGCGTTGATGGAAGAAGGAAGAAGGGATCTTGAGGTGGGTGATCTTTTAATTTATCTTTTTATGATTTAAGGGCCCACATTGGTGGGACCCATCTTGATGTATGCATTGTTTAAAGAGGGACTCATAGTGGTGGGGTCCCTCAGCTACTCATGTTCCTCTCCTCTCCTCTCTCTCTCCCCCTCTCTTTCCATTTTTTGGCCCACCTTAATGTTGATCCACACCGTCCACCTATGTGGACCGCCGTGATGTATTTGTTTGATCCACACCATCCAGACAGTCTGAATGGTGCTGGATTGTTTGGGCGATGATGTTGTGGCCACCCTAATGTATCTGTTAGTCCAGACTATCCATCTGTGTGGACCCCACCTCCTAGCTGATGTGTTAATGTCAGTAGTTAGGGTCTGAACATCCAAACGTGGTGTGTGGAGTGGATCCAACCTTAATGTATTTATTTTATATCCCGGTCGTCCAGCAGCTACTGGACAGTGGGTACCCACCATTTGATGTATGTGTTATATCCTAACCGTCCATCTATTGGATGTGGACCCCACCATGGCAGTGTGTGGGGCCCATCTTGTATGATGTGTTGCATCCACCCCATCCGGATTTGCTGGAAGGTGGATGCAGATTGGCTGGAGTAACGCATACCAGCAACGTAGCTGCTGGGAGTATGTCAGCAAGTTTGGGTCCCACATGATGTCTATATTCATCTAGACCATCTGTCCATCTCTGGACGAGTAGCCTTAGCTGCTGTAGTGACGTCCCAAATTCTGTGAGTCCTAGCAGCCTCGCTGCACCACATCAGTGAGTTTTATGGGCCTTACCTGGATGCATGTATCAGATCCACAACATCCGTCCATTTTCAGATCATGGGACGTGCGGACCCCACTGCAATGTATGTGTTTCACCAAGACCGCCCACGTGGGACCCACCTTTGATGGATGTTCTGATCCACACCGCCCATTAGCGGTGGGACCCACCTTTGCTATGTGTGTTTTATACACACCGTCCACCTGGGACCCACATGCAGCATAGCTGCTTTACCACGTCAACAAGATCCGTGGGTCCCACATGATATATGTGTTGTACTCCACCATCCAGTACGTGGACGGTGGGTCCCACAATGATGTATGTGTTTTATCTACACTATCCATAGACGGTGGACCATGATGTATGTGTTATATCCAAACTATCCATCCAATTAGTAAGCTTGTCGTAAGGCTTGAGAAGAAAAATGAGGCAGATCTATCAGGTGGACCACCCTGCAGAAAACTATGGAGATTGAACGTCCACCATTGAAAACCTTTTAGGGTTATAGAAGCTTTGGATTAATATGAAATTTTCTTTCCCTCTTAATCCAGGTCTTTATGACCTTATGACCAGATTGGATGGAGAATATGGTGGGCCCTACCTTGATGTATTTATGACTCATCCATGGGGCCCACCCGGATGTATTTATGGCCCATTGATGTGGCCCACTTTTAGATGGTGCGACCCATTGGTGCGGTCCATATATGCAGCCCACTTTAATTTATTTTGTGGCCCATTCGAGAGGCGCACTTTGATATACTTGTGGCCCATCTGTGAGGCCCATTTTGATGTATTTTTTGGCCCATTCGAGAGGTCCACTTTGATATACTTGTGGCCCATCTGTAAGGCCCACCATGATGTATTTTGTGGCCCATCTATGAAGCTCGCCTTGATGATGAGGCCTGTTGTCACGGCCCATCTTGATATATATGAGGCCCAATGTGACGTATTTATGGCCAATCCATTAAGGCCCACCTTTATGTGATGCATTTTGGACCCGTATCAGAGGCCCATTGCAATGTGTTTGGGGCCCTTGGCTTGTGGCCCATTGTGATTTATTCGGGGCACATGGGACGTGGCCCATCTGATGTATATAGGCCCATATGATGGGGCCCACCTGCTTGAATCTGAGGCCTATATATGAGGCCTATTGTACTGTATTTCTGCCCCATTTGGTAAGGCCCATTGTGATGTATTCTTGGCCCATTTGGTAAGGCCCATTGTGATGTATTTTCAGCCCATATGATGAGGCCTGACATGATGTATATTAGGCCCGTGTGAGTGGCCCATTGCAATGTATATTAGACCCATGAGATGCGAACCACTTGATGTATATATGGCTCATGTGATGCGGCCCATTTGATGTATTTGGCCCATTGGTGCAGCCTATATGATGTGGCCCATTTGATGTATATTGGCCCATGTGCCAAGGCCCATTCTGATGTATATGCGGCTCGTAAGTGAGGCTCGATATGATGTAATTATAACCCATATGACGTGGCCTATTGTGATATGTGAGACCCATATGGTATAACCCATTATGATTGTATGAGACCCATTGAAATTGTATGCGGCCCATTGTATTGTGTATGAGGCCTTTATGTGAGGCCATGGGCCCACTATATATATTTGGCCTTATGAATGTCACTCTTTGGGAGCAATGTTGGTTAAATCTCCACATTGATGGGCGATGATGGTAAAATGTCCACATTGTGACCTTCGCTTAGGCTGATTATCCAGGCCGATTTCGATTGTCGAGGCCGATTCCAATTCCGATTCTTGAGGCCGATTCCGTTTCTGATTGTCGAGGTCGATTGTTGAGGCTGATTTTGATTCCGATTGTCGAGGACAATTCCAATGGTCGATTTTGATTCCGATTGTTGAGGTCGATTCTGATTCCGATTATTGAGGCCGATTCCTATTGTCGAGGCCAATTATCGAGGCTGATTCCTATTGTCAAGGCTAATTGTTGAGGCCGATTTCGATTCTGATTATTGTGGCCGATTTCAATTTCGATTGTCAAGGTCGATTGTTGGGGTCGATTCCGATTCCGATTGTTGAGGCCGATTCCAATTCCGATTTTGATTGTCGAGGCCAATTCTGATTGTCGATACCAATTCCAATTGTCGACGCTGATTCCAATTGTCGAGGCCCAATGTGATATATATGCGACCCTTATTTGAGGCCCATTGTGATGTGTATTCAACATGTGTTTAAGGCCTAATGTGATGTATACGAGGCCTATGTGTTGAGGCACATTGTGATGCATTTGAGGGTCAAGCGATGGAGCCCACTATGATGTATGTTAGGCCTATGTGAAAGGCCCATCGTGATGTGTATTAAGCTCTTGAGTGAGGCCCATGCTGTTGTATATTTGGCCCTTGTGTAAGGCCATGGGTCCACTATGTGTTAAGCTCTATGTGGGCCATTCCTTGGGGAAAATGTTGGTTAAATGTCCACATTATCGAGGTCGATTGTCGATGCCGGTTATTGATATCGATTATGAGTATGTGACAGCATAGCATCATGATACATGCCCATATGCATCATCTACATATTTTTTATGAGATATGATTGACCATTGCATATGCCATAGTGCCGGTTGTTATGAGACTCCTTGATAGGTGGAGATTGTCTAACATGAGCACACGGTATGCACAGGATTGATGTATGACTGGATTGTATGACTCATGCATCTTGCGTTGTGTGCTATGGTTACTGTACACCCTAGCGACATCAGAGCCTTAGCCTCCATAGGCATATCGTGGATGGTTGGATGGGACCAAAAATCTGTTACTAGCATCAGGCTGCCAAAAATGGCCCTAGGTGAAAATCGCTAAACCCTCTTCGTACTAGAGAACAACCCAACGTCTAGACTGAGTGGATATATATGAGCACTTGAAGGCCATATACCAGTAGGTCGCGTCTCCCATTATATCGTGGTCGGTTGGGAGGGGTGCGGCCTTACCCGTCTGAGGGAGTAGGGAATGTTAGGCTAAGTCTGACCAGTTTGAGGAATGGGTCCGCTATCGACGAACCGACCTTGATATTGGCGGGCAGATAGTGAGGTCTCTTCCACTAACCCAGTTGTGTGCTTGTTGGGGCGACAGGTGGCGTAGAGTGTACTTTACTTAGGTCATGATACCAGAGATATGTAGTACTAATTTATGGAGCAAGAGTTGCATACTCATTCATTCATTCATTCACTATCCACTCGGGCTGGTGGTGCGCAACTATTTGTTACGTATACCTTCGCAATGGCCAGGATTTTCATTGGGACACACCACTAACCTAAGATCAAGAGTTTACGACATTGAGTCTGATTATCCAAATTTAGGTATGGGACTGGTTTGGATAGAAGTCCCTTATGGTGGACCCCATAGCTTGCAATACGACGTACCATCATCCCGACTTCACACTCTTGCATGGTCATTCGCACCGAATATTGCATTGCATACTCAGTATCTGATACTTGATTCTTTATGACTACTCATTTGCATAGCTGATTTATATTATGTACTCTGATATCGTATGATTCATGATTTCAACAGTATCTCCGACATTGTATGATTATGACATTGTATTTCTATGCTTGGCACTCACCTTGTGTACACACTTTCACCTCCCTCTAAGCTTTCTATAAGCTTATGCACGATAGATGCGTGCAGGTGGCATTAGGTTGCAACAGTATGGAGTTTGGAGTATGTAGTTGACTTCTGGAGCTTTGATTTCGATATATATATTTCCCTTTCAGCATTGTATTCAAATGTTTATATTAGTGGATATGTGATGATGATGTTGCCTTTGTGATTTGGATATACTTGTGGTTATGCTTAGTACGAGTTAAATGTACATTGGAAAATCCTCCTTGTGGGATCCCATGATCGGAATCTATCGTATGGACGCTAGGAGCCGAGAATGGGGGTATTACAAAGGCTGTCGGCATCAGATTCGGTGATTGTAAATTTTATAAGCCCGGTTTCTGAGTTTGGGGCGTGATAGATTGACCTCACCCATGCGCCAATTTGTGGAGATGATGTGTAATGGGAAATTCATGAATAAGGAAGCCGATGATGCGTGTGATTATTTTGATAAACTTGCTGAAAATACGCAATCATGGGATACCTCTTCAAGAATTACCACTTCTAAGCTTACTTAATCAAAGGAAAAGGGAGGAATTTATATTCTAAAAGAGGAAGATGATATAAATGCAAGAGTGACCAAACCCATAAGAAAAGTCGAGGCCATGAAACTTAAGAAGGTAGAACCTGAAAAGACTGCGGAAGTTGTTAGTGGTTTTTGTGCTTGTAACATACATACAACTGAGAATTACCCAACAATTCTTGCTTTTCAAGAGATATTAAATGAGTAATTGAATGCTGTAAATAACTACCAAAAACCTTTCAGTGGACCCACTTCAAATACATATAACTTAAGCTGGAGGAACCATCCAAACTTTAGTTGGAGGAACAAACAAATGGCTACTCCTCAAGGGATCCTTAACCAATTTCTGAATCAAAGGAAAGCTCAAGAGGATCCAGTCTTAAAACATATACAAAACCAAGAGCTTTTTAATCAGGGTATGTTATAAGCCTTTCAAGACCTTACAAAGGCCATACGAGGGTTGGAAAGAAAAAATTCAATTGGGGGGAAAGGGATCCTTCCGGCTAAGCCTCTCCCCAACCCAAAACATTAGTATGAAATCAGTGACCTAAGTTCTTCAAAACAGATGGAGAAAGCTAAGTCTATCACCACTCTTATGAGTGGGAAGACAATTGATAAATCTATTCTAGTGAGGGCTGAAAAGCCTAAGGACCCAGAATAGATGAGAATGATAAACTTAACAATGCTCCACATGGGTTAGAACCGGAACCTCAAAGTAAGCCGATTGAGCCATTCCCTTAACGATTGATTACACCAAAACCTCTCTCTAACTCTTAGTACATTCTAGAGGTGCTTAATCAGGTGAAGGCAACATCCCTCTACTGGATGCCATTAAACAAATCCCTTCATATGCCAAATTTTTGAAAGATTTATGTATGACCAAAAGATGGCAAAACATACAAAAGAAAATCTTTTTGATAGAAAAAGTGAGTGCCATCCTCAAGTAAGATGTGTCACAAAAATACAAAGATCCTGGTAGCCCAACAATCACTTGTGTAATTTGAAACCACTGGATTGAGCAGACACTTCTTAACTTGGGGGCAAGTGTAAATTTGATCCCTTACTCGGTTTATGAATAATTGGGTCTAGGTGAATTAAAACCCACCCGGACCACATTACAACTTGTCGATTACTTAGTTCATGTTCCGAGAGGGATGATTGACGATGTATTAGTCTAAGTTGATAAATTCTACTATCCAGTAGATTTTATTATCCTGGATACTCAACCCATCATAGATGTGAGCACTCAAATACCCATCATTCTTGGTCGCTCACTCCTTACTACATCAAATGCTATCATTAATTGTAGGAATGAAATTATGAATTTATCTTTCAAAAATATAACATTGGAGTTCAACATCTTTTTCAATATGATCAAACAGTTAGAGGATGATAACGATACCCACAACATTAACATGATCGATTCTTTCGTGGAAGATAGAGAACTTTTGACTCTATACTCTGACACTCTAGAGAGATGTTTGGCCCACTCCCCTAATTTAGATGATGACATGATTAGGGAGATAGATGCCTTGCTTGATGCTACACTGGTAGTTGAAGTTAACCGATGGAGGCCACAAATTTAGAAATTGCCCCAAACCCATGTAGTGCCTCTACCGTCTAGCCTCAAAGCATTGAAGCTTAACATAAAACCTTTGCCCACTAATCTTAAATATGTCTACTCAGGTTAAGATGAGACATGCCTGGTGGTGATTTCTTCCCACCTTGAGAAAGAACAAGAGAGTGCTCATTTCCACTCTCATTGAGCATAAAGGAGCTCTTAGATGGTCAATTGCGAACCTCCAGGGATTTGACCCTTTGATTTGTACTCACGGCATCCATCTTAAGGATAATGCAAAAACCTCCCGACAACCACAACATCGACTCAATCCAAATATGAAAGAAGTGGTCAAGGTTGAGGTAATTAAGTTATTGGATGTGGGTATCATATGCCCTATATTCGACAATCAATGGGTGAGTCCAACTCAAGTAGTTCCTAAGAAGTCTAGAATCACCATTGTAGCCAATGTCAACAATGAAATTGTGCCAACTAGAGTCACTACTGGTTGGACAATGTGCATTGACTACAGGAAGTTGAATACTGTTATAAGGAAGGACCACTTTCCTGTTCCCTTCATTGATCAAATTTAGGAAAGGTTAGCCGGTCACTCTTACTATTGCTTCTTTGATGGATATTCAGGCTACAATCGAATAGAGATAGCCCTTAAAGATTAAGAGAAGACAACATTCATATGTCCCTTTGGCACTTTTGCTTACTGAAGGATGCCATTCAGACTATGTAATGCGACTGCCACTTTTCAACGATGCATGTTGAGTATCTTTTCTGACATGATGGGGCAATATTTAAAGGTCTTCATGGACAACTTCTCTATCTTTGGTCCATCCTTTAGCGAGTGTTTGGAAAATCTTAAATGTTTGTATGGACTTGGTTCCATCACTACCTAAAACTTCAGTCATTGGTGGTTTTCATTTGACAACCGTTGCTTGCCACATGCTTTCATTTATGGACCTCAAAAATATCCTCATCCTGGCTTTCCAATAAGCATAGTTGGAGCCATCAAATGGTGGTGGCGTAGTAATAGAAAGGCTACCCAAATTTGACATATAGAAAAGCTCGAGATTGATTAACTCAGGAAATAAATCAAATGGAATGAGCTATTAGGCTCTGATACCACTTGAAAAGGGTGAGCTCTCAGTCCTAAGGGGGGGGGGGGGGGAATAGGATTACGCCAAATAAAAATTAAATGCGGAATATAACAGAAGATAGCATAAATAAATTACAACCTCTAATGCACTGGTCTTGAAAGGTTGATACAAACTTTGTTCAAAGGACAACCTTACACCAAAAACCAAGGTTTATGGTTGGACAACCTGATGTCTTGAACTTAGTAAGGATAAAAAAACTCAAACTAATACCAAAGGCAAATAAAATAAATGTACCTATTACAACATTCACCACAAGTATAATAAAATAAATATAACATTCAGCACATCACATACATCACCACCACCACCATCATCATCATAATCATCCAAACTCTGAGAATTATAGTGGTTCGAGTGTACACCAACTGTTCTCAAACAGCCACCCTACTCCACTCCTAATATCCACAACCCACGGGATATCGACTTTCACTAAGAAAGAAGGTTTTCTAATGTTCACCTTAAAACCTTTACAATTGTGTTTTTAATGGGCAACCACAATTAAAAACCACACACACTGAGATTTTTTGGTTATCTCAGTTAAAACTAAAATGAAAGATTTTCTGGCAATCTTACAAACCACAATATAATAAATGAAATATACTTATCTGAAGGTTCTTCTTTGATGTAGCCCGGTAGAACCAATTCTTTGTAAACATAGATGTTCAATGTTCAATTTCATAAATAAAAGGGTTCTAGGTCTAAATAAATTTTAATTTAAATTCAACCTTGGGCTAGCTTGATTTGATTTCTTAGATCTCAAAAGGGTAAAGAAAAATTTCCTTTTTAATAAGTAGAATTGAATGACAAGAGATTAATAAAATCGAAATTAAAAGAGCTATAAAAGAATCTAAAATTACTGACTAATAGCTTCACAATAGCAGAGACTAATTCTCAGAGAGGAGGCTTGATATAGCTTGGAATGAATGAATAAAGATGAGAAATGTCCTCTATTTATAGGGTGAAATTCAGTTCGCTCGACAGGTCTAAGGTCTGCCTTGACTGGTCCAATCAACAACTAATTTTTGAAAATTTTGGCGCGATCGGATAAACCCGTCACTCCACTGGTCGAGTGGCCTACTCGACTGGTCAAGCCAGTCTCCACGACTGGTCAAGCAGGGTACTCGACTGGTCGAGTCCTCAATAGAAAATTTGAAAATTTTCGAATGATTCCTGGACTAGTCGAGAAAAACTCCAGACTAGTTGAGCTAATGCCTGGACTAGTCGAAGCAAGGTCCAAATTAAGTACCATGACCCGAATTCTATATGCAATAAGTATGACCTATTCCTAAGGTCTTTTTATGGCCAAGTATACCTAAAATATGAGTATTGAACTTGTTAACTCGGTTGCTTCAATAGATACAATACTTAAAGTACTTTAAAGCTTGAAACTTGTACACTTTGAAGCTTGAGCTTGAATACTTGAACTTAAGCTTGAGCACTTGAGCTTGTGTACTTGTACTTGAACTTAGATTTGAGCTTGTGTATGAAGTTGTACTTGCACTCAGACTTGTGTATGATATTTGGCAGTTGAACATGCTCTTCAACTTGAAGATGTAGAAGCTTTAGATTGTTGATGTAGATGACACAAAAACTCATCTTCGAATGAAGGTGAACTTTCCGTCGATCAAACAAGTCAATCACTCTTAAGTGGTTTGTCACTATAAAATTTGACAACACAGGGTGCTAGATCTAAAATGTAGCACTTATAATCTCCCCCTTTGTCAAATTTGTGACAGAACCAATTTAGAGAATCAACCTATTCAATATACAGATACATAATCAAATCAATCTTACAAAATTCCTTAAAACTCCCCCTTAATTTACTCCCCCTCACTATGAGCTTGGTGACTTGTAGAGACCTGTATTAACAAATACATTTCTAAAAAAAAAATCTACATACATGCATCTCATGCATCTCAACATTCACCAAACATATCCATCATCTACACAAATTTCTCCCCCTTTTTGTCACAATATGACAAAGGAAGACATTAGAATCAAGCATAAACATGATAGGATAGATGAAAAGGATAAATAGAAAGATAATAAAAGCGTGGAAGATTAAATCAAAAAGTATGAAAGCATCAACTTATAAGAGTTATACATGTCCAACTATCAGGGAGTGAAAGTAATGCTTAATACAAGTCTAAAAGCAAAATATCAAGTAACACATACTAATCAGAGCCAGAAGAAGATGGAGGTGGGATAGACATATCTATCTAATGCAATCCCTTAATAATGCGTCTAAAATACTTACTCATATAGTTCATTTAATTTGCTTAGGATATTATTAATCCATTCACCTTCTCTTCTAAGACTCTAAGCACTCATTAAAACCAGAAGGTTGAAAATTAGGATTAGCCTCAACGTCATCAAATTTCAATTCATAAAAAATACCATCCATATCGGCGTCAGTTGGCAGCGCATCTTCCTCTTCAACTTCTTTTCTAACTTCTCCAGCATCCCTATTTATTTGACTAAGTGCCAACTTCAAATTCATCTTGTTGATATTTGAATTGTTGAATGAAAGATGAGAAGTAGGAGCTTCTCCAAGTGGCATGACCACAGAATAGTGTAAAGTAAGGGTGGTCATCAAATAAGCGAATGTATATCACTATGCCCCAGATGAAGTCAAAATTGGATAATGAAATAATAGATTAACGAAAGAAGACACACCGGAATGCCAGACACAACAGAATGAAGAATACGCACCATAAAGGTAATCAGTTCGGCCTTGTTACCAGATCTAGGGTTGTCACGCCCCAGACTCGGTAACCGGACTCATAAGGAACCCGATGACCGGTTCTGGCTGCAACGCCCTCCGTAGTACCCCAAACTTAGCTCCTGAGGTAGGTTCCGATCCTAGGATCCTACAAGGAGGATTTTCATGATAGTATAATCATTCCAATACAAGCATACCTAAGATCACAACAAGTATATCTGAGAATAACAAAGGACACACATCACAAAATTCATTAAGAATTTGAAATTTTATAAGCTTACATAAGGTCCAAAAGGACATACATAAGATAATAGAAGAAAGAAAGGAAGTCTGCAACACTGGGTCCTCAAACTCAGTTCTAATCCAAACTCTGCCACTGCGACACCTGCCTAGGATCTCCTGCATGCATTAATCATGTATAAGCTTATAGAAGCTTAGAAGGTGTTGTAAGTGTATGAGAATAGTACACAGAAAAATAATAGGAGATATAGGAAGGAAACATGATCAAGGCCAACACCACCAGCCTTACCAAGGCTGTCATGAATGCAAGAAGCTACACCAAGGTAGTACAATAATGCAGGAAGCCATACCAGGGCTATATGATGCAATGAGTACTGTAATGCAAAGGGTACTGGGTGTCATGCCAAGGCGATATAATATGAGGCTTATACAACCGATGCAATGTAATGTGAAGTAATGTCAGTGCTCACATCCAATCCACATATCAAGTACATTTCCATCATAAGAAAATCACCGGGGTCCATTACACTGCTGGATGACTGTGAAAAGGCCTAGCTATATGTCCTAGAGGGGGGGTGAATAGGATAATGCCAAATAAAACTTAAAACAGCGGAATTAAAAAGAATATGATAGCCAAAGCAAATTACAATGCAGGAAAGTAAAATAGCCTCAAAATTCAGATCTTGAGAGGTTGATACAAATGTTGTTCTAAGGACAACCTTACACCAAAAACCAGAGTTTATGGTAAGACAACCTTATTTCTAGAAAGATCTTTGTATCAAATCTCAAACCGAAGAGGAAAACAGAAACAAATACAAACTGAATTGAAATAAATTGTAATCATAAATGTATTGTTCTAGGGACAGCCATACACCATAAAAATGGTAGGGCAACCTTGCTGGAACAACTTTCAAAAGAAATTAAAATATCAAGAGATAAAGGAATAGCAGAAAATAAATTCTAAACTATTACAACATTCTCACAATGCTTGAATTAAATGATTACAGCATTCACCACCATACATACATCCCACAAAAGAATAATTAAAGATCAGAAGAATAAATCATTCAACCACAACACAAGGGATTATAGTGATTCGCCTGTATGTTCACCAACTGTTAAACAACAGCCACACAAAATGCTACTCCACTCCTAATATCCTCACACGGGGATATTAGCGTTTACTAAAAATAGGTTTTCCCAGGTTCCCCAAAACCTTTACAATTGTGTCTTTGTATGTGGGTTTACACAATTAAAAAAACCCCACTTCTGAGTTTTCCTGGCTCTCCTCAGATAACCAATACAACAAGATTTTTCTGGCAAATCTTGAAAGAAACCAAAACAAAAAGGAATTTACAATTAAATGTAAAATACCTGATTATCTCCTTCATTGTAGCAGCCCGGTAGAACCAAATCAGAGTAGATGATTGAATGTCCAAGTTCAATGTCCAGTACTCAATTACAATGGTTTTAATTCTAAAAGGAAAGAGAATATTAAATAAGCACACTTAGCTTAGATGGAGCATAAAATTATCTCTCAGAAGTTCGACGAAGATTGGCTTGAATGGATTAATTAATTCGATGATTTCTTCTGAGATTCGTGCACTATTTATAGGTGAGCAGATCGTGTCTTCGACTGGTCTAGGGAGCTCTTCGACTAGTCGAAGCAATAACAGATATTTGAAAGATCCGGCGGGATAAGCTCTGACCGTTCTACGACTGGTCGAAGGTCACCTTCGACTGGTCGTAGGTCACCTACGACTGGTCGTAGGTTTCCTTCGACTGGTCGAAGAACCTATAACACATCGCTGGATTTCGAGTCGAAGATTTACGACTGGTCGAAGATGCAGTCGACACTGTTCCTACGACTGGTCGAACAGATTCCTGGACTAGTCGAAGCCTAACAGATTTCATCCGAAATTTGTAACAAACTCACGACTGATCGAGGAATTTCTTAGACTGGTCGAAGCAACTCTAGGACTAGTCGAAGAAGGCCTAGGACTAGTCGAAGAACAGACCAAACTCATGTAAAATAAACATTCGATTTATATATCCGAAATGACCTACTTCTAAGGTCAACCTATGGTCAGTCAAACCTCAACTATGAAGTATGGACATTGAAATATTAGGAACAAGTGACCTTGAAGTATGAGCCTTGAAGTCTTGAGATCTTTAGAAACTGCCTTGTACTCTTCTTGAAGTCTTGCAGCTTGAGTCTTGTCTTGTGAGCTGTTCTTGCATTCAAGATTGATCCTTGTACTTGTGAGCTTTGCTTGATGAATGTTGATCCTTGAGAGAGCTTCACTTATGCAAGTTTATATATAACAGTGATTTTGGCACCACAAATTTGACAACAGACAGGGATATAAACTATAGCACTTACAATCTCCCCCTTTGTCAAATTAGTGACAAAACACATAACCAAGATAAACAAGAAGTAAAACAACTGGTTAATACCTGCAAATCAATATTCAATATTCAACATTCAACCAGTTTCATTCAACAAGTTTAAATATACTTCAACAAGCTCAAACATA
This sequence comes from Magnolia sinica, assembly GCF_029962835.1. Lineage (NCBI taxonomy): Eukaryota > Viridiplantae > Streptophyta > Magnoliopsida > Magnoliales > Magnoliaceae > Magnolia > Magnolia sinica. Next base: position 39,523,235 of record NC_080587.1, on the reverse strand, counting down.
CTTTCCCCCACTCCCCCTGAGTAACATAATCATTGCTACTCCTCTCACAATCACATCGAGAACAAACCATTCTCCCCCTTTTTATCACAATATGACAAAGGAGAACTAAAAAAGGAATATATGAAAGTAAACATGAGGAGGTAAGAGAGTATAGCAAAAGAGTGATAGAGATACTCAGCATCACATAAAATAAATATCCAGCATAAAACATAGATAGTATCCAACTCAAAATCAGTCAACCAAGTGCTAAGTTATAAAGTTATTACAGACCAGAAGACTCATAAAAACTAGTCAGAACCAGAACTAGATGATGGAGCAGGAATAAAGGGATCAAGTTGGTGCATGCCTTTGTTCAAGCGCCTAAGATATTTACGCATGTACTTGAATTGTAAATCATGAGCAACAGACATGTTTTCCAACTTTACATTTATATTCTCAACTTTACCCTCTAATGCACTCAGACGTGCATCAACATCAGATGGTACAAAATCTAGATCATTTGCTGAGTCAGAATCCAGTTCCTCAAAAATGTCATCCATATTAATGTCATCACCAGCTTCTTCATGACCACCACCACCTTGTTCAGGAAGTAGATCCAGCTTCATCTTATTGATATTAGTATTGTTAAAAATCAGATGATGGATAGGTGCCTCATCAACCGGCATATCGACTAACATATGAGTAGCCAATACAGTCATTAAATAGGCAAAAGGAATGTCACTATGACCAGGATGGAGTCTAAACTGAAGAATGAAATGGCAGATTAAGGATGGCAAACAAATCTGAGTACCATTGAAAATAGCAAGGATAACACGAACCATAAACGAAGTCAAGTCAGATTTATTACCCGAACGAGGATACAGATTAGACACAAAGATTTTGTGGAGAATTCTGTACTTGGGTAACAAATACCTTGCAGGAAGCGCATTCCCTTTTTGTGTCCATTGAACATCCATGTTACACAAGTCTCTAGTGAGCATGCGTTTTTCAGACATTGAGGGTTTATCAGTTAAGTTATGGATAGGAATACCCTCATCATTCACAGGAATGTCCATAAGGGCTGAAATTAAATGACGATCAACGTCAAAAAGCCCTTCTCTAGTAAACATTTTAAAAGTTAAATTATCCTGTGAAAAAACACTAATACATGTAAACATGGATTGGGCAATGGACCGGTATGCAGGCCCACCCCAATGTAATAAGTTAACCCAACCTACAGCTTCAAGCATAGGAAGGATGTCAAAAGGTGTAATATGATTAACATCAACAGGATGTTCAACAATAACATTACGTAATTTAATGTCCCTGACATATGATGGATCATCATTGGGAACAAGAAGATGACGCTTAGAGATAGCGGTCGATCTGGAGGAAGAAGAAGGACCACGTGAAGTAGTTTTTCTACCTCTAGAAGCCATTTGCAACAAGGATTTTAAGGAATAAAGAAGTTGCAAAGGATTGAGAAGTGGGTTTACACAAAACAAAATTTTCAAAATCCAAACCCCAAATCTCAATGAAATTCAAAATAGAAAGCTTAATGCTTGAAAAGGAAGCAATCTAGACACAAATCTGCAAAAAAAAAGTGATTTGGAACACTAACCTTGAAGAACAAGAAAGATGGGTTCGACAAGTCGAAGCTTGGCTCCAAGGAGAAGAAAAAATGAAATGAGGAAGAAAGCAAAAATCCCCATTTTTAAGTGAAACTCGAGTTCCACGACTGGTCGTGGGTATCTACGACTGGTCGTAGGACGACTGGTCGTGTATACTCACGACTGGTCGAAGAAACCCCAAAAAAATCAAATTTCTTGCAAATTATACAAAAATTAGAATTCAATCTAGCAAATATATACATTATAATACAAGTAGGCATAAATAATCAATTTAAATTGCACATGCCAAGATCAAATTTCATCTTTTTGAACCTGCTTTTATCGAGAGGTTTTGTGAAAATGTTAGCTCGTTGATCTTCAGTAGGAATATATTCTAGAGATGTAACTTTTTCTTCTACTAATTCCCTTATATAATGAAATATAATGTCAATGTGCTTAGTATGAGCATGCTGAATAGGATATTTTGAAATATTTATTGCACTGGAATTATCACAATGTAATAACATAGAATCCTGTTTAATTCCATAATCACTTAGCATTCGTTGCATCCAAACAAGCTGTGTACATGCATTACCAGCTGCGATATACTCAGCTTCAGCTGTTGAAAGTGATATAGAATTTTGTTTCTTACTAAACCAGGAAACTAGACAATTTCCAATGTAAAAACAACCACCACTGGTTGATTTTCTATCATCTAGATTACCAGCCCAGTCAGCATCCAAGTACCCAGCTAATTGGACACTAGTCTCATGAGGATACCAGAGACCGAGATTTACAGTACTTGCAACATATCTAATAATTCGCTTGACAGCAATCAAGTGAGATTCTTTAGGATTAGATTGATATCTTGCGCAAATACCAACACTTAGAGAAATATCAGGTCTACTAGTAGTTAAATATAACAAACTACCAATCATACTCCGATAAAGTTTTGAGTTAACATTTTTACCATTAGTGTCTTTTGAGAGTTTCAGGGTAGTACTCATAGGAGTATCGAAATTCTTGCCATTCTCAAATCCAAATCTCTTGATTAGATACAAAGCATACTTAGATTGAGAAATGAATATTCCTTCAGGTTGTTGCTTTACTTGCAATCCAAGGAAATAAGTCAATTCCCCAACCATGCTCATTTCGAACTGTGATTTCATCAAATCTGCAAACTCAATAGTCAAGTCAGTACAAGTTGATCCATAAATGATATCATCAACATAAATCTGTACCATTAAGATATGATCATTATGTTTTTTAACAAACAGAGTTTTATCGACAGATCCCATTTGAAAATTATGACTTAAAAGAAATTTCGTTAGTTTCTCATACCATGCCCTAGGTGCTTGTTTTAATCCATAAAGTGCCTTTTTAAGCTGATATACATAATCAGTATTTTTGGAATCTTCAAAACCCATTGGCTGTTCAACATAGACTTCTTCATGTAAATCGCCATTTAGAAAAGCACTTTTCACATTCATCTGATAGATCTTTATCTTTTTAAAACATGCAATGGATATAAATAGTTTGATAGATTCAAGACGTGCTACTGGTGCAAAGGTTTCATCAAAATCAATCCCTTCAATTTGAGTATAACCTTGTACCACTAGTCTAGCCTTGTTTCTAATTATATTTCCACACTCGTCAGACATATTTTTGAAAATCCATTTTGTTCCAATGATGTGTTTATCTTTTGGTCTTGGTACGAGATACCAAACATCATTTCTTACGAATTGGTTGAGTTCATCTTGCATCGCAACAATCCAGTTCTCATCAGCAAGAGCTTCTTTTACGTTAGATGGTTCAATTTGGGATGTAAAACATACATAATTACATATATCCTCAAGTTGTCTACAGGTGCGAACACCGGTGAGAGGGTTTCCAAGAATTTGTGTGGTTGGATGATCTTTAACAGTCCTCAACTCAGAATCAGTCTGATTCGATGAAGTATCAGGTTTATCAACGATGAGTACTTCATCATTATCTGAATTAGAAATTAATGTGTTTAAGTGATCATCAATGACAACATTAATGGATTCTTGAATCACATCAGTCCTTTTGTTCAGGACCCTATAAGCTCGACTGTTTAAGGAATATCCTAAAAAAATACCTTCATCACTCTTCGTATCAAATTTTTTGAAATTTTCACGATCACGTAAAATATAGGACTTGCTGCCAAAAACTTGAAAGTATTTAACAGTAGGCTTTTTATTGAACCACAATTCGTAAGCCGTTTTATTATTATCTTTGCTAGTATAGACTCGGTTAATAATATAGCAAGTTGTGTTGACTGCTTCAACCCAAAGATTTTTAGAGAGCTTCATGCTATTCAACATGACATTAGCCATTTCTTGCAACACCCTATTCTTTCTTTCTACAATTCCATTTTGTTGTGGAGTTTTGGGAGCAAAGAATTCATGTAATATTCCTTGGTTGGTACAGAACTTCTCAAAATTGCTATTCTCAAATTCAGATCCATGATCACTACAAATTTTACTGATTTGAGAAGATTTTTTAGTTTGAATCCTTTTGAGAACTTTTCTTACTTCTTCAAGGGTTTCAGATTTATCCCTTAAGAAGACTACCCAAGTGAATCTGGTAAAGTCATCAGATCCATGTGGAGAAGTTTGAGTGGTCTTGACGTGGTATTTGAATTCACCTTTTTGTGTGAGTTCTTTGTTTGTTTGCCTATCTGGCACTCACCACATATTTTATCTAATTTCTGAAGTTTGGGTAAACCTCTTACAAGTTCTCGTTTGCTCAATCTATATAAATTTCGATAATGTACATGTCCAAGACATTTGTGCCATAAATCAGTCTCGTCTGTATGGACCATGTAACATGTTTGATTAGATGAGCTGGATTCGCTAATAATATAACAATTTTCAGACGTTCTACGTCCAGTTAATATTACAGAACCCTTATTGTTTAGAATCTCACAGCTTTGATTAGAAAACCGAACATTATGGTTATTATCACATATTTGAGATATACTAAGCAAGTTATGTTTTAAGCCTTCAACGTATAAAACATTTTTAAACACAAGAAGATTAATAAGTTGAACCGTACCTTGGCCTATAATCTTGCAGTTGCTACCATCACCAAATGTGACTGAACCATCAGTCATATCTTTCAGATCCGTGAATAAAGCTTTGTCACCTGTCATATGCCTGGAGCATCCACTGTCTAGGTACCACTTTGAATGACTTGTTGCTTTGAAAGCAGTGTGAGCAACCAAGCAGGTAACTTTAGGAACCCATTTCATAACTGTTTTGGGTTTAGGAACATAGTTGGTCTTCTTTTGTGTATATTTGTAGGAATGACCTATAGAGTTAGATTTTAAGAGCTCCTTGAGTAAATCAACTATCTTTTCAGCTAGTGGATTTCGTTTCTGATTAAAGTTGACATGGCTGCTTCTAGGTTTTTGAAAAGTTTTTGAATTTCTAGAAAAATCTTGATAAGTACTTTTCCCTTTTGAGTTTGAGGACTCTCCTTTAACAAACATAGGAGGAGTATACTTTTGTTTAGGAGGTAGATTTTTATCATAGCCCAACCCGGATAGATCGCCACATTTTCTTGATCCGGATAAAAGTTTCTCTAACTTTGGATCACCTTGGGCATATTTCCATGTGTCCTTTAAACTCAGAAGAGAAGATACTTCAATTTTAAGTTTCTCAATTTCAGATTTTAAATCAATAATTAGGGAGTCTTTGAATTCCAAATCGCATTTTGATTTTTCAAAACAATCTGAAATTTGTGATTTTTCTAAGACAAGTGATTCAAAACATTTTTTGAGTTTAGAAAACTTTTCTTTTTGAAGTTTAAGTTTGTAACAATTTTACAACTTTCCTTATATAGGGCATTGTAAGCGTCTTGAAGATCATCTTCATTTTCACATTCACTATTCAGATTTTCTTCACTTGTAGAGTCATTATCTGAAAATGTGAATTTGGCTAGAGTCATAAGAGCTTTAACCTCATTTCCCGATTCAGTTTCAGAATCTTTTGATTCAGAAGAACCTTCAGAATCTGATGATTCATCCCATGTAGCCAACATACCATTCTTCTTAGGTTTGTCCCTTTTAGGACATCTATTTGCTAAGTGCCCATATTCTTGACAGTTGTAACATTGACTATCTTTCAAAGATTTTCGAGATTTGGGTCTAAACTTCTTTTTATCATTTGATTTTTGAAAATCAACCCTTTTCTTGCTTTTGAAAATCTTGTAAAATTTCTTAGCTAAAAGAGCCATATCATCTTCTGAATCAGAATTTTCTTCTAAATTACATTTAGAAGATTTTAGTGCGATAGATTTACCTTTAGGAGCTTTAAAGTTTAACTCGTAGGTTTGTAGAGAACCAACTAGTTCTTCTACCCTCATATTATCCGTATCACGAAGTTCCTGGATCGCGGTTACTTTAGAGTTGAACCGTTCAGGAAGTGAGCGTAATATTTTTGCACACACTTTACTTTCTGGGATTTTATTGCCAAGACCCCACATTGAGTTTACAATGTCATTCAATCTAGTGTAAAAGTCCATAAACATTTCATTCTCCTCCATATGAATTTCTTCAAATCTGGTTGTGAGGAGTTGGACTTTAGATTTTTTGACAATTGTAGTACCCTCGTGTGTCATTTCTAATATATCCCAAGCTTGCTTTGCAGTATCACAGGAAATGATTCTTTTGAACTCATTCAGTGATAGTGCGCAAGTAATTGCATTTAGTGCTTTAGCATTTGCACTACTCTCACTTTTCTGAAGAGTGGTCCATTGATAATATGGTGTGACTTTCGTAGATTTTGAACCATCAACCCTAGTAAATTCCATGATAGGAGGATTCCATTCAGTCACTGTGGCTTGCCACACATTTTCATCCATTGATTTGAGGAAGATCCTCATTCTGGCTTTCCAATAGGCATAGTTGGAGCCATCAAAGGGTGGAGGCCTTGTGACTGAAAGGCTATCAAAATTTGACATCTTAAATAGCTTAAATCGTTAGCTCAGGAATTAAATCCAAGAATTAAAAAAGAGCTATTAGGCTCTGATACCACTTGAAAAGGCCTAGCTATATGTCCTAGAGGGGGGGGGGGGGGGGGGGTGAATAGGACAATGCCAAATAAAACTTATAACAGCGGAATTAAAAAGAATATGATAGCCAAAGTAAATTACAATGCAGGAAAGTAAAACAGCCTCAAAATTCAGATCTTGAGAGGTTGATACAAATGTTGTTCTAAGGACAACCTTACACCAAAAACCAGAGTTTATGGTAGGACAACCTTATTTCTAGAAAGATCTTTGTATCAAATCTCAAACCGAAGAGGAAAACAGAAACAAATACAAACTGAATTGAAATAAATTGAAATCACAAATGTATTGTTCTAGGGACAGCCATACACCATAAAAATGGCAGGGCAACCTGACTGGAACAACTTTCAAAAGAAATTAAAATATCAAGCGATAAAGGAATAACAGAAAATAAATTCTAAACTATTACAGCATTCTCACAATGCTTGAATTAAATGATTACAACATTCACCACCATATATACATCCCGCAAAAGAATAATTAAAGATCAGAAGAATAAATCATTCAACCACAACACAAGGGATTGTAGTGGTTCGCCTGTGTGTTCACCAACTGTTAAACAACAGCCACACAAAATGTTACTCCACTCCTAATATCCTCACACAGGGGATATTAGCGTTTACTAAAAATAGGTTTTCCCAGGTTCACCCAAAACCTTTACAATTGTGTCTTTGTCTGTGGGTTTACACAATTAAAAAAACCCCACTTCTGAGTTTTCCTATCTCTCTTCAGATAACCAATACAACAAGATTTTTCTGGCAAATCTTGAAAGAAACCAAAACAAAAAAGAATTTACAATTAAATGTAAAATACCTGATTATCTCCTTTGTTGTAGCAGCCCGGTAGAACCAAATCAGAGTAGATGATTGAATGTCCAAGTTCAATGTCTAGTACTCAATTACAATGGTTCTAATTCTAATAGATTTTAAATTAAACCAAATAGGGCTTGCCTTAATTGATTTTGATTCCAAAGAAAGGGAATAACAATTCCTCTTATCAAATCAAATTGGAATAGCAGAAACAAAATCAATTAAAATAAAGCTAAGGAAAGAGAATATTAAATAAGCACACTTAGCTTAGATGGAGCACAGAATTATCTCTCAGTAGTTCGACGAAGATTGGCTTGAATGGATTAATTAATTCGATGATTTCTTCTGAGATTCGTGCACTATTTATAGGTGAGCAGATCGTGTCTTCGACTGGTCTAGGGAGCTCTTCGACTAGTCGAAGCAATAACAGATATTTGAAAGATCCGACGGGATAAGCTCTGACCGTTCTACGACTGGTCGAAGGTCACCTTCGACTGGTCGTAGGTCACCTACGACTGGTCGTATGTTTCCTTCGACTGGTCGAAGAACCTATAACACCTCGCTGGATTTCGAGTCGAAGATTTACGACTGGTCGAAGATGCAATCGACACTGTTCCTACGACTGGTCGAACAGATTCCTGGACTAGTCGAAGCCTAACAGATTTCATTCAAAATTTGTAACAAACTCACGACTGATCGAGGAATTTCTTAGACTGGTCGAAGAAACTCTAGGACTAGTCGAAGAAGGCCTAGGACTAGTCGAAGAACAGACCAAACTCATGTAAAATAAACATTCGGTTTATGTATCCGAAATGACCTACTTCTAAGGTCAACCTATGGTCAGTCAAACCTCAATTATGAAGTATGGACATTGAAACATTAGGAACAAGTGACCTTGAAGTATGAGCCTTGAAGTCTTGAGATCTTTACAAACTGCCTTATACTCTTCTTGAAGGCTTGCAGCTTAAGTCTTGTCTTGTGAGCAGTTCTTGCATTCAAGATTGATCCTTGTACTTGTGAGCTTTGCTTGATGAATGTTGATCCTTGAGAGAGCTTCACTTATGTAAGTTTATATATAACAGTGATTTTGGCACCACAAATTTGACAACAGATAGGGATATAAACTATAGCACTTACAGACTGCCGCTCTACAGACCTCGCATAATCAAACGAGCGTAAGAGACCTTACTACCCTGCCTGTGGATAGCCAATCACCAACAAGGCCTGAAGGTAGCGGACCCATTCACGAGCTGGTCAGACTCAGCCTAGCAATGCCTCCTTATATCAGGCGAGTAAGGCCACACCCATATCCAACTGACTACACGACAGTGGGAGTTGCAGCCTAACGGTGTAAAGCCCTCGTGCGCTTATAGTTTCCACTCACTCACGGCGTTGGAGCAGATCCTTGGTACCATGAAAGTTTTAGAATTTTCACCTATGGGCATCCTATGCACCCGATATGCTCAAGTAACATTTTCGGTGTCCAATCCTGGCCATCCATGATGTAATTGTGGAGGCTACAGCCCCGATAAAGCAAGGGCAATAATTGTCCATGTGTTATACAATGATAGATGCATGAATCACAAAATCAACCATGTATCAATTCCAAGTATCTAACGTGCTCAAGAGGGAGTACTACGTCCCTCAGAGAAGGTAACATGTAATGCCCAATGACACAATATGACTACACACATAGTGTCAACCAAGCATACAATGATGTACATGGTTATGAGGATGAATTTAATCATACTATATGACGATATACAATGTATATTACATTCTTCCTATCTAAGAACGAACCAAGACTAGATACTTAGACAACATCCTTAAGGAACCCAACTTCTAGTGGGGGCCCATTTACCTCGGGTAGCCCATGAGACTAAGTATACAAGTTACGGGTCTAAGTAATATAGAAATGAGCTTAGTAAGAGTCTAAGATGAGTATCCAATCACTCTTAAATACAACTGGGTCTACATGGGTCCATAATGGGGACATTTAACCACCATTCCCTAAAAAGGCATATCAACCATGAATTATATTGATAGAAGGCCCAAGGCCTACATCTAAGATAAAAATAAAGGTAACCATATACATAATTCCTCATAATAAGCCATAAAAAGATATAATACCACTTTAAAAAAAAAAACATGGGCCCTAAGAGGGGAATTAAGGCCTAAGGCTCAATTCTCAATGGCCATAGAATCTATGCATTGAGTTGGACTTGGTGGGCAGCCCGCATACACAATATATGACTAAATAAGTCTAAGTTTGGATGAAATGAGCCCCACTACATCAGCCCAATAACTATCAATTTAAGTGGGCAACCAAGAGCCCAATACTATCCTTATCTCAGCCCATAAGTCCATCAAAATGATGGAAGTCGGCCCAATATATGGCTGGGCCAAGCTGGGACGTCTCTGACCACTCTGGGCCCACTGGATGTCCCAAAATTTTGATCTTAAGATGTAGTCCTCATAAGATCACTAAAAGTGACCCAAAAGAATACACTAATTAAGCCCAAGATTATAAGAAAATATAAGTATGTAACACGTACACAAGTTCTCAATATGGTGGGTCCCATAGCCAAATAAAGTTTTAACCATAAAATTGTTCATTTAAGGCCCTTTGATAAACTTTTGGCCCGTTTGACTCCTGGACCTGCTAAGGTCCAAAAATTAGTTCACTCTGTGGAAATAATCTCATGAAGGCCAACTATACCCACTGGGGGACCCCACCAAATGAAGAGTGTGTATATATTATGAAAAGATCAAGTGGGCCTATTACTGGATTGTGAGTCTAGCAACAACCCAAGGCAGAGAGTGCATCCATAATAGGGCGTTCCAAGGCTTGAATGGCCTGGACCAAACATGCGTTAAGGTAGGTTCCACATACATACACATTGAGCCTTAAACAAATGGCCTAGGGTCTATGGTGGGCCTTCAACCATCCATAGAGAAACCCATGGGCCTACCTTACGATCACCTAGGAGGACATCTATCCTCAACTAGTTTCCAAGAGGTAGCCCGCTACTACTCATATAATGAAAGATCTAAGGCTTAAGCGATGTGTGGACTAGTGGGCCATCCCCCAAGCCCAAATCATCGGCCATGTAGTGGGCCCTCAAGTGAGGTTTGGGCCCAACCATTAGGATCATGGGTTCACTCATTGTGGTGGGCCTAATGGGCAGCCCATTATCCTAACATATGAGAAATCCTTATATTTAACACAAGCAAGTTAGGCCTCACATCTCAACCCATGTAAGGATTTGTTATAGTGGGCAAGCAAGGGACCAACTACTTGAGTATTTGGCCTATAAGACCTATCACAATGGCATGGTAAATATAGGACCCAAGGGTCCAATTGGTCTATCAAAAGTTCCAACCCAACCAAGGATATAAGGCCCATTAATTAACTAGAAGACTAGCCCAAGAAGAATCCAATTGGAATGGGCCTTTAATCATGCACTAATTAAGCCCAAAAATAAAATTAAAATGGTAAGATACTGACTTAAATCCTCCTCAAATCTAGTGGGCCATGCTGCCCCAAAATAGACATTTATGGGGTGGCAACATTGGGCCCATTGTTGAATTTCCAACCCACCCGCTTTCTGGGTTTATTGAAGTCCAACAAATAAATTAATTTATAGTATTTATTTTCTGATGACCCACACACATCACTGTGGGTCCCACTAGATGAGAGGTGAATGCACAACACACACTAGAAGTGGGCCATGCTACTGGAATACAGGCCCAGCAACAACCCAAGGTAGGGGCATCCCATGGTGGGTAGTCCTAGGGCCTGGGTATTTGGCCCAAAACTGACCCAAATTTACAGGCCACACCATGGTTAGTACAGGGGCCTGATGGCCCTAAAATTTTATAGGGTGGTTATTCCATAGGTGAGCCACAACTTCACAAATTTCATGACTTTTGGATGGTCAGAAGTATTTTAAATAATTTAAATAAGATAGATTATCTAGAAAATCTGGTTAATCTGGACGTCTGAACGTGGTAGGCCAGTTCGGCCCTTACCACGGTGTACACAGGGGTCAATTGGCTCCAAAAATTTGTAGGTAAGTCCCAACATTGGTGTAATACCACCCTATAAATTTTCATAATTTTAAGATACTCAAAACTATTTTAATTAATTTAAGGAATACAATCTGTCTAGGGTGAAATATTGTTGGAATATAACTGTCCTGAATTTGGGCATCCAATGGGTTGGTTCTGGCCCTCCAAAATTCATGAAATCAAGACCCAAGGTCTCTCATCAATCCTAAAACAATTTAGGACTATAAATATAGCCCACCTTCTTAGAAAGTATTTTAAAAATTTTATTTTTATGGGACTATGCTGCTGGATTACACGGCAGAAATTTCTGGCAGTCTAGTATGTTGGCCCACCCTTTTGGATGCCCAAATGGATTCTCTTGCCCCTGAAATTGTGTAAGTAGGTCCTACCATGGGTGGGACACCTCTCTACAAAAATTTAGAATTTTTTAGGATAGTAAAAATATTTTATTTAATTCCTGCAATTTAGGGACAGCAAGCTCCAGATTTTTATTTTCCTGCTGCAGTAATGCTATTGTCCCTGACTTTTGCACCCCAATTGAGTGGGCCCAGGTCTATGTAAATTTGGAAAAATATAGGGCCAACCTTCTTATACAAGTATACAGTAAGGTGGGGTCCATAAAGGTGGCCCACCATTTCAAAATCAGGCTGATATTTATGATTTTCCAGCAAATAGTGTGGCTGGACAGTCCAAAAAAATCTGGACCATCCACTCTCCTTGGCTCACCCTTTTGAGTGATCAAACAAGGACATTTGAAGGTGAGGTTAAACATACTTCTAGGTGAGGTCCACACCTCAAAGAAAAGTCTAAGAAATTAGGGAAAAAGAGGCCACAAACATATCCTACAACCCATACATTACAGCATAAAAAAAATTTCAGCAATCTGGACAGTAACATGTTGCTGTCTAAATCGGCCCATAAAATTAATAAATGGAAAAAAATCACAGATTCCATAAGGTGAAGTCCACCCAGATGTGTCACACAACTCCCAGGCCCAGCCCCTCCCCAAGAAAATCCATAAAATTAGGCCCAAAGGCCTTCCAAATCAAGCAACAAAACTAGGCAGCACAGTTAGGCCTGGTTGTCCGGCAACTTGGGCTTGGATGTCCCAAAAATCTAAAAATCCTAGTTACATGGCATATCAGGTGGGCCACATAATCATCACATCCAAACCATAGAAAGGGGAGAAGAGAAGAAGAAAGGAAATCTCATCAAGATGGGATCCATGGAGAATGGCCCCATCAAGATCGCATGCATCAAGTGGTGGCCAAAACCTTATCGAAGGAATGGTGTGGGACCTCCACCATTGATGTGGTAAGACCTACACTCTCCATATGAAGCAACAAAATATCTATGAAAATAAGAACTGTGTAATCTATCCTACATGCTCACCCACTTGTTGGATCTTCAAGATTCTTCAACCACCATGCTGCTCAAGCTTCGAGGAAGGAGGTTATATGGTGATGATGGGTCTTAGAGGATTAGATCTAGAGAGAAAGAAGATGAAAGAGGGTTGGAAAAGTTCAGCAATGGTGGATGTAGGAGGGCCTTTTGCAAAGAGGAGAAGAAAGAAATGAGGGGAAAGACGGAGGACATGGATAATTGTAAAGGTGAAATGATGGGGTTTCTAGAAAGGGGAGGGAAATGATGTCTTCTCTCTCTTGAGAAGAGAAAAAAATTCAGATTTTTACTGGAAAAGAAGACTTGGGTTAGAGCAACCCATTATTAGTTGCTAGGAAAGAGACTATCTTAGCCTAGGTTAGAGCACTTTCATCACTGTTGGCTATGGGAAAGTTGTAGGTTAGGCTAGGCACTAGACTAGGTTAGGCACATGGAACCTAGGGTGGGCCCACATAAGAAAAATGTGCTCATGGGTAAAGTGGGCCATACATCATGATCAATGGCCTGAATAATGTCCGGCCTACAACTTTTGATGGACATGTCGGATTTATGCACAGGACGCGGCGTTGGAACCACGGTGATGATGCAGTTGCAATGGCATAGGTCTTTGGTCAATCCAAGTCGGGTCTATGTGACCGAACTCAAGGGTGAATGCAAACACTATCTGAAGGTCACGGGTCACCGGAATTTGACCGGTAGAACCGCGGGACCAAAATGAACGAAATGCATACTCACACATGCACACATACGAACTCGGGTCGGGTCTCACAGGGGTAAACATTAGAAATAAAGATGCGGTGTAATACTCTATATCTAGGCAACATCTGGTTGGCTTGGAGTGCATTCCTAAAACTCCATTCCAAGTACATGTTGCATAAATTTCTGGTTAATAAACGTTTTTCTAACTCATTCAATCTTTCATCCAATGTCGGAATAGGAATGCCTTCATCATTCACTTGAATATCCACAACCTGAAAATTAAGTGACGATCTACTTTATATGAGCCTTCTCTAAACATGATAGTGAAGGTCAAATCTTCAATAGAAACATCACCTATACACGTATACATTGCTTGTGTAATGGAGTGGTATGCCGGTCCACCCCAATTCAGAATGTTATCCCATCCTATAGCAACAAGGAGGGGAATAATGTTGAATTGAACAAGATGGTTTGCATTGATGGTCCGCTCAACAATTATGTTGCGGTGATAGATATCCCGTACATATTTTGGGTCCTCTTCGGGTGGTCGAAGAGTACGCACCGAAATGGAACGAGAAGAAAATGCTCGAGTAGGTTTCTTCTTCAGTCTATCTTCCATTGCAAGAGTAAACAAGAAAATACAAGAAAGGATTTAAGGGTTTTAAACCCAATAGATTTTTCCCTAAAACACTAAGGAAATCACAAGGAAACTTGAAATAAAGGCAAGAATCAACCTAAATGACAATCAAGGAACACAAATCTGAAAGAAAAATGAAAATAATGCACATACCAATTAGTAATCGAAGGTGGGTTTGACCGGTCGGAGAAGGGGCTGGTGAAGAAGAAGAAAGAAATGGAGAAAAGGTGTTTTTTACATATTAAAAAGCCCTCCAACCGCGCACCACGAATGGTCGACTACATACTCGACAGGTCGTGCCATGATTGGTCGAGTATGTGCACGATCGGTCATGTAAGCACAAAAATGCACAACTTTATTAATTTTTAAAATCCAAAAGTTTACATAAAAAATATACAAAAATAGCACATGTAAACTTGATAAACTCATATCAAATTGCACATACCAATATCCATTTTTCATTGAGAGAACCTATTTTTGTCAAGTGGTTTAGTGAATATGTCCGCAAATTGATTTTCAGTATGAACATAATCTAATGAAATAATTTTATCTTCCACTAATTCCTAAATATAATGATATCTAATATCAATATGTTTGGTTTGGGAATGTTAGATGAGATTCTTAGAAATATTAATTGCACTAGAATTATCACAATACAGAGTCATAGTATCTTGTGCAAACCCATAGTCATTTAACATTCTTTTCATCCACACAAGTTGAGTACATGTATTTCCGGCTACAATATACTTAGCCTCAGCTGTGGATAGCGATATGGAACTTTATTTCTTGCCATGACATAAAAATAAACAATTTTTGACATAAAAACATCCACTACTGGTAGACTTTCTATCATCTATATTTCCAGCCCAATCAGCATCCATATAACTAGCTAATTGAACATTAGTATCATGTGGATACCATAGGCCAAGATTGGCCGAACTTGCGACATATCTTATAATTCACTTAACAATAATAAGGTGTGATTCCTTAGAAGCTGATTGATATCTAGCATAGATGGCTATACTAAATGTTATATCAGTTCGGCTTGCAGTTAAATATAATAAGCTACCAATCATACTGTGATATAACCGAGGATCTACACTTTTACCTGTTGCATCCTTAGAAAGCTTAAGAGTTGTAATCATAAGAGTATCAAAGTTTTTTCCATTTTGAAATCCAAATTTCTTCACTAGATTTAGAGCATACTTAGTTTGAGAAATGAAAATACCATCGTCAAGTTATTTAACTTGTAAACCTAGAAAGTAATTCAATTCTCCCACCATGGTCATTTCAAACTTGGATTTCATCAACTCTGCAAGCTCAATAGACAGTTAGAACATGTAGAACCATAGATAATGTCATCAACAAAGATCTTTACTATAAGTATGTGTTCATTATGCCTCTTAACAAAAAAGAGTTTTATCAACACTCCCCATAAAAAACTTATGACATAGCAAAAGCTTTGTTAATTTCTCATACCATGCCCTAGGAGCTTGTTTCAAACCATAAAGTGCCTTTTTAAGGGGATACACATGGTCAGAATATTTAAGGTCGTCAAAACCCTTATATTGTTCAACGTATATTTCTTCATGTAGATCACCATTCAAGAAAGCACTTTATACATCCATTTGATGGATTTTAATCTTTTTAAAACAAGCAATGGATATGAACAATCTAATGATTCAAGACGAGTTACTGGGGCAAAGGTTTCATCATAGTCGATTCCTTCTATCTGAGTGTACCCTTGTACAATCGGTCTAGCCTTTTTTGTTATAATGTTTTCTAATTCATCGGATTTATTTTTGAAAATTCACTTGGTTCCTATAATATGTTTATCAGATGGTCTTGGAACCAAATACCATACATCATTTCTAACAAATTGATTCAGTTCATCTTACATGGCAACTCTCCAGTTTGCATCAGTAAGTGCCTCTTTTACATTGGCTGGTTCAATTTGGGAAGTAAAACATGCATAATTTTATATGTTTTCCAATTGTCTATGAGTACATACATTAGTGAGAGGGTTACCTAGGATTTGATCAGTAGGATGATCTTTGACTGATTGTAGTTCAGAGTTGGTTTGATCAGATGAGGAGTTAAGTTTTTCAAATACAATGACTTCATTATCTTCTAAACTAGATATTGGTGTGTTCAGGTGATCATCAATGACCACATTTATAGACTCCTGAATAACACCTGTTCTCTTATTTAGAACATGGTATGCCCGACTATTCAAGGCATAACCTAGGAAAATCCCTTCGTCACTCTTAGTGTTGAACTACCCTAAATTTTTCCGGTCTTGTAAAATATAACACTTACTACCAAAAATTTGAAAGTATTTTACAGTGGGTTTCTTATTAAACCATAATTCATAAGCCATTTTATCTTTTGATTTTCTAATGTAAACACGGTTTATTATATAGCATGCAGTATTAATAGCTTCAACCCATAGATTTTTAGGTAACTTCATGCCATTCAACATAACATTAGCCATTTCTTGAAGCACTTGATTTTTCCTTTCAACAACCCATTTTGTTGAGGTGTCTTAGGTGCAGAAAACTCATGTGATATTCGGTCATCGCTACAGAACTTCTTAAAATTGCTATTTTCAAACTCTGATCCATGGTCAGTTCAAATTTTAAAGATATTCGTTTCTTTTTTAGTTTGGATACGCTTAAGTATCCTTTTCACTTCATCAAGAGTTTCAGACTTTTCTATCATGAAAGCTACCATGTGAATGTTGTAAAGTCATCGACAATTACCAAGAAGTACTTTTTATCTCCTCTACTCTCCGTTGTCCTACTAGATCCATGTGGAGGAGTTCAAAAGGTTTGGATGTGGCGATTGAGTTCACTTTCTTGTGACTACTCTGTGTTTGTTTTCCAATTTAACATGCGCCACATATTTTATCTATTTTCTTCAATTTGGGTAGACCCCCAATTAAATCAGTTTTGCTTAATCTATACAGATTTCGGTAGTTTACATGTTTAAGGCGTTTGTGCCATAACTCACTATCATTGGTTTGGACAATGTAACAAGATAATTTATATGAGTAAGATTCATTTACAATATAGTAATTCTCAGATGTTCTACGGCCATTTAATATCACACAACCTTTCTCATTTGATATCTCGCATTCTTGATTAGTAAATTTAACACTATGCTTGTTATTGCAGATTTGAGATATGCTTAAAAGATTGTACTTAAGACCTTCTACAAATAAGCATTCTCAAAATGAGGAAGGTTAGAGATATGAACTATACCTTGGCCAATAATTTTGCAGTTGCTTCCATCACCAAATGTGACTGAGCCATCAGTCATATCTTTGAAGTTGGTGAACAAATCTCTATCACCTACCATGTGCCTTGAGTAACCACTATCTAGGTACCACTTTGATTAACTCGAAGCCTTGAAGGTGGTGTGCATAACCAAGTAAGTAACCTTAGGAACCCATTTCATAATTGTTTGGATTTTGGAGCACTGTTGGTTTTTCTTCACTTATAATCACTATTGACCCTAACATTAGAGTTAGATTTGAGAAGCTCTTTAAGTAAATCCACAAATTTTTCAGCTAAAGGATTATAAGATTGTTTTCTAAAGCTGATATTATTAGAATTAACTTTAGGTGCTTGAAAAGTCTTTGAATTTCTAGAGTTGTTATGATTATTTTGTTTCAAGTCCTTTCCTTTTGAGCTAGTGGATTCTCCTTTGACAAACATTGGAGAAGTGCTCTTATTTTTAAGAGGCATAAATTTATCATAGCCTAGACCCGATCTATCTCCACATGTTCTAAATGCAGTCCTTGGGCATACTTCCATGTATCCTTTGAAATCAAGAGGGAAGATACTTCATTTTTTAATTTCTCATTCTCTAATCTTAATTTTTCAAGTTCTGATCTTTTGAAATTCAAATCCCATTTTGTTTTTTCTAAACAATAAAAAATATGAGACTTTTCTAAAATAACATTTTCAAAATCCTCTTTTAACTTCAGAAATTTCTCTTTTTGAAGCTTAAGATTGACAACAATTTTACAACTCTCCATGTATAGGGCATTATAGGCATCTTGAAGATCATCTTCATTATCATTTTCAGGGTCACTCCTCAAATTTTCATCATTGGTTGAATCATAACTATCTGGGGAAGTGACTCTAGCTAGAGTCATTAAAGCTTGGACTTCATTTGAAGTTTCAAATTCTGATTCATCCAACTCAGAAGAGGCTTTAGAGCTGATGATTTATCCCATGTGGCTAACATGCCTTTTCGCTTCGGCTTGTCCCTCTTTAGACACTTGTTTGCCAAATGCCCGTATTCATGGTAGTTGAAACAATGGCTATCTTTTAGAGATTTTCAAGTTTTAATTTCTCCCTTTTTCTTCTCAAAGGGTTTTTGAAAATCAACTCTTTTCTTACTTTTAAAAATTTTGTAAAACCTTTTCGCAAGTAAAGCCATATCATCCTTTAAGTTTTCACAATCAGAATTATTATCTTGAGAAAGAGATTTGGATGATTTAAGAGCGATAGACTTACCTTTTGGAGCTTTGAATTCAACTCATAGGTTTGAAGTTAACCAATAAGTTCTTCCACCCTCATATTATCAGTGTCTCTAAGTTCCTGAATGACAGTCACCTTGGAATTGAATCTCTCAAGAAGTGATCATAGTATTTTTATATAAACTTAGGATGCTATCTCCAAGACCCCACATTGAGTTGACTATGTCATTCAGTTTTGTATAGAAGTTCATGAATGATTCATTTTCTTCCATACGTATTTCGTCAAACGTAGTGGTGAGGATCTGAAGTTTTGACTTTTTGACAAAATCGTACCCTCGTGTGTCATTTCTAAGATATCCCAAGCTTGTTTTACAGTATCACAAGATATAATTCTTTTGAACTCATCAGGTGATAGTGCATAAGTGATTTCATTTAAAGCTTTGGCATTAGCACTACTCTCATTTTTCTGAGGTGTGGTCCATAAATAATAAGGTGATACTTGCATTGACTTGGTTCCATCACTACTTAGAACTTCAGTCATTGGTGGTTTCCATTTGGTAACCGTTGCTTGCCACACGCTTTCATCAATAGACCTCAAAAAGATCTTCATCCTAGCTTTCCAATAAGCATAATTGGAGCCATCAAATGGTGGTGGCCTAGTAATAAAAAGGCTATCAAGATTTGACATATAGAAAGCTCAAGATCGATTAGCTCGGGAAATAAATCCATTGGAATGAACTATTAGGCTTTGATACCACTTAAAAAGGGTGAGCTCTCAGTCCTAGAAGGGAGGGGGGGATGAATATGACTATGCCAAATAAAAATTAAATGCAAAATATAAAGGCAAATATCATAAATAAATTGCAACCTCTAATGCACTAGTCTTGAGAGGTTTATACAAACTTTGTTCAAAGGACAACCTTACACCAAAAACCAAGGTTTATGGTAGGACAACCTGATGTCTTGAACTAAGGATCAAAACTCAAACTAATACCAAAGGTAAATAAAATAAATCTAGCCTATTACAACATTCACTACAAGTACATGAAAATAAATACAACATTCAGCACATCACATACATCACCATCATCATCATCATCCAAACTCTGAGAATTATAGTGGTTCAGGTGTACACCAATTGTTTTCAAGCAGCCACCCTACTTCACTCCCAATATCCACAACCCAAGGGATATCGACTTTCACTAAGAAAGAAGGTTTTCTAAGGTTTACCTTTAAAACCTTTATAATTGTGTTTTCAATGGGCTACCATAATTAAAAACCCCACACACTGAAATTTTCTAGCTATCTCAGTCAAAACCAAAATGAAAGATTTTTTAACAATCTTACAAACCACAATATAATAAATTAAATATACTTATCTGAAGATTCTTCTTCGATGTAGCCCAGTAGAACTAATTCTTTGTAGATGAAGATGTTCAATGTTCAATCTCACAAATGAAAGGGTTTTAGGTCTAAATGAATTTTAATTTAAATTCAACCTTAGGCTAGCTTGATTTGATTTCTTAGATCTCAAAAGGGTAAAGAAAAATTCCCTTTTTAATAATTAGAATTGAATGACAAGATATCAATAAAATCAAAATCAAAAGAGCTATAAAATAATCTAAAATTACTGAGCAATAGCTTCACAATAGCAGGGACTTAATTCTTAAAGAGGAGGCTTGATATAGCTTGGAATAAATGAATAAAGCTGAGAAATGTCCTCTATTTATAGGGTGAAATTTGGTTCCCTCGACTGGTCTAAGGTTTGCCTCGATTGGTCCAAGCAGTAACCAATTTTTAAAAATTCTGACATGATCGGATAAACCCGTCACTCGACTGGTGAGTGGCCTACTTGATTGGTCGAGCATAGCACTCGACTAAATCTCCTTGCTGGAGTTCGAGTCGAGCCCTGCTCGACTAGTCGAGCCAGTCAATGGTCGACTAGGGTGCTCGACTGGTCGAGTCCTCA
Source organism: Magnolia sinica (assembly GCF_029962835.1). Taxonomy (NCBI): domain Eukaryota; kingdom Viridiplantae; phylum Streptophyta; class Magnoliopsida; order Magnoliales; family Magnoliaceae; genus Magnolia; species Magnolia sinica. Next base: position 39,502,477 of record NC_080587.1, on the reverse strand, counting down.
ACAAAAAATCTGAAAATTTTCAAATAATTCCTAGACTAGTTGAGAAAAACCCTAGACTGGTCGAGCCAGTGCCTGGACTAGTCGAACCAAGACTAGGACTAGTCGAAGCAAGGTCCAAATTAAGTACTATGACCCTAATTTTACATGCAATAAGTATGACCTATTCCTATGGTCTTACTATGGTCATGTACACCCGAAATGTGAGCATTGAACTTGTTAACTCGGTCGCTTTGGTAGATAAAATACTTGAAGTACTTTAAAGCTTGAAACTTGTACACTTTGAAGCTTGAGCTTGAATTCTTAAACTTAAGCTTAAGCACTTGAGCTTGAGCTTAGGCTTGAGCTTGTGTAGTTGTACTTGAGCTTGTGTATAAAGTTGTACTTACACTTAGACTTGTGTATGATCTTTGGCAGTTGAACATGCTCTTCAACTTGAAGATGTAGAAGCTTTAGATTGTTTATGTAGATGACATAAAAACTCATCTTCGAATAAAGGTGAACTTTCCATCTATTGAACTTGAAGGTGAACTTTCCATCTATCAAACAAGTTAATCACTCTCAAGTGGTTTGTCACTGCAAAATTTGACAACACAATGTGCTAGATCTAAAACATAGCACTTACAACCACCCATAGACAAGTGGGCAAGCCGAGATTTCCAATAGGGAAATTAAACAAATTCTGGTAAAAATGGTTAACCCTGACCGTAAAGATTGGTCAATCCATTTGACCAATGCTTTATGGGCTTACCGTACAACTTAAAAAAAAAACCCATTGAAATGTCTCTTTTTAGACCCGTTTATGGGAAAGCTTGCCACTTGCCTGTGAAGCCGGAGCATAGAACCTACTACACTATCAAAAATCTGAATCTTTAACTTGGACAATGCTGGCTCACTGCACAAGCTCTAACTAAATGAACTTGAGGAAATTTGGAACGACGCTTATGAGAACTCGAGAATTTACAAGGATAGGATGAAGGTGTTTTATGACAGGAACATCCTTCGAAAATTATTCATAACTGGTCAAAAAGTCAATCTGTACAATTCTCGGTTACATCTTTTTCTGGTAAAACTTTGATCTCGTTGGACCGAAAGTTTCATAATTATTAATGTCTATCCTCATGGGGCCGTCGAGATAAAGAATATGACAAATGACAATATTTTCAAAGTGAATAGACATCGTCTCAAACCATTTGCTGAGAAGTTTGATTCAAAGGACATGTCCATGCCTCTGACTGATCCTCTGTACCAGGATTGACCTCATAGTCTGATGGAGGTATATTTAGGTATATTACTTTCATAAAATTTACCACTAGGATAGTTTGATTTTAGTTTGTTTAGTCTTTGTGCTAACCCATTTACAAGTTAAGAACTTTGAAAAAGCTTCAATTCTCCTTCTTCAGGTTTTATCTTTCCATCACTTCCCATTTCTTTTCGTTGTCCATGTACATTGCATGCTCATATATTTTACATTGAGGACAATGTAGGTTTTAGGGTTTGGGGAGGGGGGGGGGGGGGGGGGTTGGATTAGGTAAACTAATCAGTGTTTTCTGAGGTTTGAGCAAAAATTGTGAAAATTTTTAAAATTTAAAGCTAAAAGGATATTTGATAAATGATAATTTATGAAATTAAGAATGTTTTGAGTATGATAATAAGATAGAGATTTAACCCTGAAATTCGGGGTCGAGCATAACTCGGCTCCCGAGTTCCAAAACATCACTTATGCAACATAATTAATGAGAGATGTATGTTGACTGTATTAGTACATAAACATGGGATAGATTAAGCCAAAACACAGATATGATTCAAGGATAAGTGAATAAAGCAAGCGGAAGACTTATAGTAAAATATGTGTACAAGTGTAAGTCCCTGAATTACATATACAACCAGATCGTGTAAAAGTGTTATTTATCAAAATTATAAGTACAAGTTACATCATTTCGGTTCCCAAAATAGTAATCACATAGATCCCGCGCAATAGACCGAGGCTCGCTAGAACCCGTCAAAAAACTGCATATAGGAAAGGCAGCCTCGTCATCATCCGGCTCCCGCTCTGCCTCAGGACGTCGCATCCACATCTACAACATCAGGGCCTAACAGAGTCTGGTGGGTGTGCAACACCGCCCGAAACGTGGGAGTGAGTGATCAACTCGGTGGAACAATAAGGCACTAAGGTTAACATGTTATCGATTCAATCAAACAGAAATGATAAAGCCAGGACAATTAAAGAAATCCTAAGTACTCTTATTAATGCAAGTATGAATGCGGTATGATGCGTGCCCTCACGCGTACACCCTCGGCGTCTTCCTCTTACGTTACGCATGACATCGCCTCAAAGTGCGCCACATCTACAAAGCACATGCAAATGCGGTGCATGGATATGATTACCAAGTTGTTATTAGTCCAATTCATACAGGGAGGATTGGGAAGCTAAGATACCTTCCTCATATCACCATCCAAACAGTGATCCATACTAGGGTCGTCAATCCTAGATATCTCATACGATCATATAGTTGAGGTCGTAGCAAAGGGCTCGTCACCAATCAATGCACGCCTTTCATGCCCTTACTACCACGGATCGGCTCGTCACCTCCTTGCGGTATCCGGGTATGCTCGAGGTCACTACAAAGGGCTCGTCACCAATCAATGTAGGCCGACAGACGAATATAGTGTCCCATACCACCATAATCGGCTCACGAGTTAAGTTGCTCACTTGGTCACTACGGGAGGCTCGTCACCCCAGCGTAGGCCGCGACTCGACCACGGTGTCCCATACCACCATGTCCGGCTCATGAGTCTTAACGGATCGGTACCATGGTTATTAGGATTCCACTGGTAAGTTCGGTACCCTAGATTCAAGCAGAGCGTCCATACATGGTTAACATACACGGACAATCGGGTTAGTTGACGAACTCGACTAGCACGAGCGCACGTTGAATTGAGCGACATAGAGTGCGCAAACACTCCGCGTGGCCAAACCACGCCGCCAACTCTAATACGACTCGGGTTCGTCTAATGCGTCTCACGTGGCGAAAGCAATCTCAACCACGACCAAAGGGTCAATTACCGATTTCTGGACTAAGGCATAGTCCCAAACATCCTACACTACGACAGATATTCATATGGAATGTAAAACAATAATGGAACAACCACTCAAATCATGGTGCATACACATCTGAAGAATATCAACTTAACATAAATGTAAGCATAGGAATGCTTGAATTTAAATAACTTGGAATGTAACTGAGAAAGAAATCATGCGCATCCATAGGAGTATTGAGAATCACTTCTCAACGCCCACATTTAGTGTAATCAGTTACACTTAGATCATCCATGCATTTCTACAAACACTTAGCATACATGGAACAACATACATGACGCATGTTGAAATACATGCACTTAGACAATTCCTTTTATCAAGGAGTTGTCATACATGCATCTAGCATACATACATGACCAATAATCATGGCAAGCACAAGTGCGTATTTTATACGTATACGGTACTTTATAAATACACTTAGAATACACAAATCTCAATATAGCACATGCATATCGGAAAGCAATGCAAACATAACATTTGACATGTGAAATCTCATCCATAACAAGAATAAATCACTAACTGGGATTGAAAGCCTCGAAAACCATAACCTATACACTTAAAGTCCGCACCTTAAGCGAAGAAAGAACCGCCAAACTCTGAATTAGACGAGTTGTCTTCGTCAACGGCGCAAGAATACCCTAAAATAAGGATAGAAATGAGATACAACAACACCAAGTCTAATCTAAGCTCTAACACGGGTTAGGGTTAGGTTAACTTACCCCAAAGAACTCAGAATCGTCAGAGGAACGATTCAAAGTGAAGGTTCAAAGGTGAAGAAGAACAAGGAAGAATCAAGATGATTCACCAATCAATCTCTCTCACTAACTCTCTCTTTTCCACTCTCTTTCCAAGCTAGGGCTAGAGAAAATTCGTATGGAAATGAGAGCTAGGGTTTAAGGACTATATATAGGCCTTAAAATGATGGAAATAACCCGGGTCAAGGTATACTTAGGTTATAACCAAAGTACGCCTTTCTCGATCCAACGAAGCACTTGGTGGGCCTATAACCACGAAAGGTCGGACTTAAGCTCACCGACCATGGATCTAGGTCCAGGCAGAGTTTTCATACCGACCGGCTCTCAGATCGGCCGTGGCGGACCACACTCAATTCAACGGTCACTAAATCTCATCAAGTCCACAAGCACTAGGATATGCCTGGGCCAACCATCCCGATCGGAGGGTGAAATTGGGTCAAAATCCAACGGTCGAGAATGCTTAAAATCGTCGCACACGACACGACTCAATTTCATACAAAGCGTATTAAATTCCAACCGTTCTCACACTCTTCACTCCGAACTCAACCAAATCGACCCGGAACATCAGATCGACTTGATTTTCGAGGTGAAGACCAAGCCCAACTCAGTGACCGCAACAGCCTAAGATCATCGCTATCGGACTTTCGACGCGCGGTCTAGATCCGATCCAGATCTTACAAAAAATACACAGAAAAACTGGAATTAGCGATGGATCCAAGATTTCAGAGTAACGTGGCTCTCAATAATCGCACGTTTAGAGCCATGCAGATACAATTTAAAGTGATTGATGCGAATTTCACAAGCAATCAAGTAAAGCGCTAATTACCCCAAAAACAACTACTTAAGGAAAGATTAGCACAAGAATTTCCAAGGTCGTTACAAGATTTAACTTTGAATTGTTGGAGTTTGATCAACCAAGTAGACTATCATCTAAATTCTTGTATTTAATTAATTAAGAGGAAGTTTGAATATCATGTTAATCTAAATCACAAGACACGTTTAATTTGCTTACTGTGAATAGTATTAGAATTTTCGATTGTTAATATGTATATCATTGAAAGATATTAAGAATTAAGTCTGGAGAATTTTATCCACCTTAAAAAGATGAAAAGAACCAGTTAAAAAATAGAGAGATCAACAAAAAGGTCATGTATGATGAAAAGATTGGAAAGGAATGAAAAGTCTGAAAATATGAATAAATAAAAGGGACCATCGATATAAAATCAAAAACTAGAAAAAGAAGGAGAAGGTGATAAGTTCGGAATCAGTACTTAATTATTCAATAAAACTTGAGGTGATGAGCATGGATAACATTATGAAATAGTAGTATGTTATGGAAAGTAAATAGAATTCACTAAGCACATTGAAAAATTTTGATATATGAACTTATGCTCTTAAACGATTGATAAAGAAACTTTATGATTGATTGCTCGTATGATTCGGCTCTAAGTTTTCAAAAGTACACTCTCGCTTCTTTATATTATACTCATTCATACATGATTGCACAAAAGATTATTTTCTGAAAGTGATTTGAACATTGAAGATTGAAGATCACTTCACGCATGTTTTACTTAGGACTAGAAAAATGTTGGTTGGGGGGTGTGTTGAGTGTGAAATATTACATATTTCCTCCTATTTATACCTTAGTTTTATAAACATGATAGTGCTTAATCGATTTAATTATGCATGTATTCATGTGCGAGGTGATTTCGAGAGCTTAAAGGTGAAATTGATGCCAAAATGAAGATTTATACTCAAAAGATTACTAAATGAAGATTTAGAGATTTGGGAAGTTATTAATAAAGAATTCACATGCCAAAGATCCAAGAAAACTAAGTGAGGAATGAAGAGAATCAAATATTTGAAGTGAAGAAAAAGAATCCTGAAATTGTCCTGAAAACAAGCATATTTTTGAAATTATCCTGAAAAGGCATATTCTTAAACTCCGAGTCTATTTTCAGAAACTGTGCAGAGTGCATAAATGTGAGGCAATTTAAAATCTGAGTATATTTTGGAAAACTGCGTGGAGTGCGTAAATTTGAGGTAATTTCTAGATTTTTCCAACATGGTGCGAAAGTTAGAGTTCCACAACTATAAATAAGACTCCTTACGATGCTCCAAAGCATCTTCTAGGGATTGAAAATGTCTCAAGGAGCATACATAAGGGTAGAGCAACCACCAAAGAGTTTTTCTTCTTCCCTAATTTATTTTTCATGTTTTGTTTAAGAGATTTGGTTTCAATCATGTGTATAGTTGGCTAAACCTCTTAGTTAGGGCTAAGAGGTGAAGCTTGTAGCATGTTTGGAAGTTTATTTTACTTTAATTTTTGTTTCCATTTAACTTCATTGATTTTTAGTTTGATATTAAGGAAATATTTTTAGTTTTCTATTATTTATTGTGACTCAAATTATAATAGATGTTGTGATAGCTTTGGATATCTTCTTTTCCTTTTTTGAGATAGTGAGATTAGTAAATCCCATTATTCACCATCGTCTCCTATGCATGGTAGGGTGATGGAATCCCTTCCAGTTTTCACAATTCTCCTCCATTGAGAATTAAGTCAATGAAAAGTTCAGATTTAATTTAAATTGTTTTATCTTTCAATTGGATAGGATAAGACTCCAATTCCAATTGTGTTCCTTAAATCAAGTAAGGTAGCATCTTGATAGCTACAAGTGGATCCTTGGCACCCTAGTTTCCACCTTTAGATTCATAAGTTTTAATCAACATTATTCACCATTACTCTCAATCATTCAAATTTCAATTTAGATTTTTTTCTAGTTTTAGTTTTAGTTATTTTCAGAATACGTACAAGTTTAGTCCTTGTGGATTCAACCTCGGTCTTACCGAGTTGTTACTACATCGTGACCCTACACTTGGGGTTATGAACACTAACTTTAATTTAAGTTGATATGAATTATCTTGCTTTTTACCTGTTCTCATGTTACTATGATTCTCTCTCTGCAATTGTTTAATTTACCATCAACAATTATTTACCCTTTGGGATTATGGAATGATGTTAATCACGAGTAATCTTCATTATTTTTATGTGGGGCAATGGATATAAGCCATGCCCTTGCCTTTACTAATTTTGTTGAGTTAGCCCTTATTACTCTTATCTTTATTGGGCTGGCCATTGCCACTCTCCTCTTTATTGGGTTGGCCATTGCGACTCTCCTCTTTATTAAGTTGGCCATTGCCACTCTCCCCTTTGTTGAGTTAGCCATTGTTACTCTCCTGTTTGTTGAGTTGGCCATTATACTCTCATCTTTATTTTGTTAGCCTTGTGCTATTTACCTTTATGTCTTGGGCATATGTCTTGATATTCCGAAACCCCCATGATTCAATTTATGTTCCCTATATGCAAGTAATGTGTTAAAGGACTAGTGATTCAAATATTTATCGTGGACGTAATGTGCTCTGGATAGTGACTCACTTGGTCGACGCATAATTTCATGGGTTTGGGTAGTGGTGCACAAATTGATGTAAGTAATTTACAATGTGTGTTACATCACTTCTGGGATTGGATGTCACAAATAGTTGCTTTATGAACAAATTGTGTCACATAATTGATTCGACTCATGTAATGTACCGCCTCAAGGTGTTCACGTAAATCAACGGCAATGTCGTACATGCCGACAAATCTCCATAGTTATGGGATATGGGCGAGTTGGGTTTTTTATGAATTATATTCCACATTATGATGATCATTAGGTATGATGAGCCGCACACACTTTGCAAGGCATGCATCTCATGTAGGTTTTTTGCACATGCTGATACTCTTTGTAGCAGTGGAATACGAGACGTATCAGAACCCTGATATTACTTTTATGAATCTATTGAATTATTAATAATCTTAAAGGATAACCATCACTATGAGTAGGGCGTTAACCCTCTCCAATCGTACATATGATGCATTGTTGAGGGTCAAATATTGCATATTAGACCCCAATTATTACTTAGTTTCATGGACATGATAATGCTTAATGTTCTATTTTAATTATATTTGTGTTGCAAGGTGAATTTAAGAGCTTGGATTGAAAAATGGTACTAAAAATATAGATTTGATGCTAAAAAATCACCAAAGCAAGGGACGAATCTTAAGAGACTAAGATTGAAGAATTCACACGCAAAAGATCTGAGAAAATTATGTGATTGAAGATAAAGAAGCTTAAAAATCGTCCTGAATGCAAGATCACAGGGTTCCCACCATCCATTTGGCATGAAAATTTATACCTGGCTTGAGGATCATAAAATAACCGTACACGTAAAATTTTAGCCCTCGGATCGTTGCAAACGTAGTCCAACGAGAAAATCAACCACAAATCACCAATTTGGGGCCCACCTGATCTTTAGATATGCTTCGAATTTGGGCTCAACCACTTAAATTGGATGGAAAGGCAGATAGATAGTGCAGATTTCTCATACACATCATTCTGGGCCCTACAGTGTGTCATGTACGCTACACGTACCCATACACTTGTGGTGCACCAGACCGGATTTCCTGTCAAAGTCAGTTTAACACGACTTTCCAATCCAAGAGGGAGATTCTCTCTCCTCTCTTGTGCATGTCAGTCTTTTGGGACCAGTTATGGCCCACCACGATCATCCAAATGGTGAATTCGAGTCGTCCATCGTGTGCAGACCAAGATTTCAACTAAAACCTTGTTATTCATATGCCTCCATGCATGCATCTAACTTCACACTTACAAGGAGTACATTACTACGTCGATTGATGGTGTGGCCCATCCGAAACACGGATTCACTCCAAACTTGGGTCCGTCATCAGGGACTAATGCAAAGGCCCGAAGAAGGGATTGATGTACCTAAGGATAACCGAAGTGGACCCCACCTAGCTCAACGCAACTCCCATGCGCAAGGATCACATGTTCATGAACAACGGACATTCTGGGAAGTTGTGGCCCACCACCTTTGATCAGTTAAGCGATCTGGATAGTCCAGGTGGAGCCCAGGCTAGAACCAACCCCAGCTATAAAGCCACATCAGAATCTTGGGATGATCAGCTGTCCCAAAGCTTTTCCAAACACAAGACTGATTGCATTTTTCTTTTCTCGATGTGTAAAGGGACTGCGTAAGCTCCAACTGACTCTCTCCACTCCAACAAACTAACCTACGGACTCCTATATAAGGAAAGAATAAGCATGGAGTGTGAACATCATCAAACGTGTGGATGTGAAGTTTTAGAGAGAGAGAGAGAGAGAGAGAGAGAGAGAGAGAAGGCCGAACAGCTTCATCATCAAGAATTCTTCATTCCTTTTTCTTTATTTTTTTATTTTTCTAAGAGCATTTTAGCTTGATCATGTCTATGATAGGCTAAACCTCTTATCTAGGGCTAAGAGGTGAGCTTTGTAATGTGATGGGATCCTTTTTATGGCTTTTATTCAGGTTTAAATTGAATTACCTTTGCTTTTAGTCTGATTATAAGGAATAATTTTAATTTTTAACGGTTTGTTGTGACTTAAATTATAATTGATCTACAATAGCTTTGAGCATGTTCTTTTCATTATAGAGATTATGAACTTGGGAACCCTGTTGTTCACCATCATCTTATGGACATGGTTGGATGATGGAATCCTTCCTAACATCCCTAATTCTCTTAGATTGGTTCTGGATTAGTTAAATTATGTTGTTTGCTTTATCTCATAGGCATGGTTTTGTGATGGAATCAATTCTAGTTCTAATACCTCTCGTCTATTGAGAACTAGATCAAAGGAAGTTCATAGTCAATTTTTAATGACATATCTTCCAATTGGATGAAGATAGGACTTTGATTCCAGTTGTGTTCATGAATCAAGCATAGATCTTCTGATCTCTACAAGTGGATCCTTGGAAACCCTAGTTTCCCACCTTTGAATTTTACAAGTTTTAGTTACTTAATTTATAATTATTCTCCTACATTCTCTAATTTAGATTACATCTTCTTCTAGTTCTAGGTCTGGTCACTTTCAGAATACGTACAAGGTTCAGTCCCTGTGGATTCAACCTCGGTCTCACCGAGATTATTACTACATCACGACCCTATACTTGGGGTGGTGAACAAGTTTTTAGCACCGTTGTTGGGGACTGACGGTTGCATTTTTCTAGGATTAACTAGTTTTAGAATTAAGTTAAGATTAAGGTTTTCTAATTTTAGGTTTAGGTTTTTCTGTTTGAATTTTTTAGAAACTAACCTAACTTTTCTATTTTGTAGAACCTTGAGATAGACTTTCTAAATTGGTAATCTCTTTCTAATTTTTCTATTTTTCTGTTGTTAAGATTAGGGTTTTACTTTCTATTTTAGGAACTTTCTAATTTTAGAATTTCTATTTTTAGAAACTGACTTGTTTATTTTATTTTGCAGGACCTTAACTTAGGAACTTCTAATTTGGTAACTTCTTTCCTTCTCTTCTCTCCTTTTAATTCTAGATTTCTATTACTTTCTTTCTTTTAGGTTTAGTTTAGAATCTGATTTGAGGGCTAAGTGTATTTCGTGCCCAAGTGGGTCCGTGATAACACTCGACGTCTTTTGAGTGAAGGAGGATTGGTTGAAGGCTTATCTATCCATCATAGGATTAAACACCACTCGAGATCCTCAGAGTTAATTGAAGTGATGGTTGCAAATCAACCGGTTAATCAACCGGAAAGACAACCTTAACCTAGGGTTGAGGAAGTCCAGGATGAGAATGAAGTGCATCAAGCACCCCTGCCTCGTATTTTGTGAGATTATTTACAACTGGTGGGGGTGAGCACGCCCTCATGTATGGTTTTTTCAAAAAATACGGGACATGTGGATTTTAAGCCAGGGGTGATCCAACTCTCAAAATTCCATGGACTTGAATCTAAAAGTCCATATTTGCACTTGAAAGAGTTTGATGAGATCATAGCCACTTTATATTTTCCAAACATGTCTGAGGACACAGTCAGGCTAAAACTCTTTCCCTTTGCTTTGAAAGAGAAAGCTAAGATATGGTTGCATTCACTATGTCCTAGATCGATTGGAACGCTTGCGTCATCTATCCAAAGGATGGAGTCATAATTAGCAATTGGGGGAAAGGGGATGCTTCCTGCTTAACCTCTCCCCAATCTTAAACCACAATACAAGATAAGTGATCCAAGCTCTTCAAATCAGATGGAGCAAGATAAATCTATCACCACTATTAGGAGTGGGAAGACCATTGACAAAACTATTTCGGTTAGGGCCAAAAAGCCTAAGGACCCGGAAGAGGACAACAATGATAGACCTAGCACTGCTCCACAAGAATTGGAACCAGAATTTCAAGGTAAGCCAATTGCTCTATTCCCTCAACGGTTGGTTGCACTAAAACCTCTCTCTAACTCTTAAGACATTCTAGAGGTGTTGAAACAAGTGAAGGTCAATATTCCTCTACTAGATGTGGTTAAATAAATACCTTCATATGCTAAATTTCTAAAAGACTTGTGTACGACCAAAAGACGACAAAATATTTAAAATAAAATCTTTTTAATTGAAAAAGTGAGTGTCATCCTAAAGCAAGATGTACCATAGAAATTCAAAGATCCCGGTAGCCTAACCATACCTTGTGTAATCGGGAACTACCGAATTAAGCACGCACTTCTTGACTTAGGAGTGAGCGTAAATTTGATTCCCTACTCGATGTACAAACAATTAGGTTTGAGTGAATTAAAATCCACCCTAACCACCTTACAATTTGCTAATCGCTCGGTTCGTGTACTAAGAGGGATAATTGAGGATGTGTTGGTCCAAGTTAATAGATTCTACTACCCAGTAGATTTCATCGTCCTGGATACGGAACTCATCAGCAACATAAGCACTCAAATTCTCATCATTCTTAGTCACCCATTCCTTGCCACTTCAAACACAATTATCAATTGCATGAATGGAGTCATGAGTATGTCTTTTGGGAATATGACATTGGAGTTGAACATATTTTTTCATACAGGCAAGTAGTTAGAGGATAATGATGATTTCCATGACATTAACATAATTGACTCTTTCGTGGAAGATAGAACACCTTTGACGTTATCCTCTAATCCTCTAGAGACGTGCATGGCCCACTCCCATGATTTTGATGTTGACATGATTAGGGAGATGGGAGCCATGCTTGATACTGTGCCGGTACTTGAAGTTAACCGGTGGAGGTCACAATTTGAAGAGTTGTCCCAAACTGATGAAGTGCCTCTACTGTCTAACCTCAAGCCACCGAAACTTGACCTAAAACCTTTGCCCTTTGATTTAAAATATATGTATTTAGGTCAAGATGAGACATATTTGGTGGTGATTTCTTCCCAAATTGAGCAAGAATAGGAGAGCATGCTCATATCTACTCTCATTGAGAGCCCTTGGATGGACGATTGTAAACCTCAAAAGAATTGACCCTTCGATTTGTACTCACTGCATTTATCTCAAGGATAATGCGAAGACTTCACCGAAATCATAATGTAGACTAAATTCAAACATGAAGGAAGTGGTTAAGGCCGAGGTTCTTAAACTATTGAACGTGGGAATCATATACCCTATATCCAATAGTTAATGGGTGAGTCCAACTCAGTTGGTTCCCAAGAAGTCTAGAATCACCATTGTAGTCAATGTCAACAATGAACTGATGCCAACTAGAGTTACTACTGGTTGGAGAATGTGCATTGACGATAAAAAATTAAATACTATCACGAGGAAGGACCACTTCCCTTTGCCCTTTGGAAAGGCTAGCTGGTCATTCCTATTATTGTTTCCTTGATGGATATTTGGGCTACCACCAGATAGAGATAGCCCTTGAAGATCAAGAAAAGACTATGTTTACATGTCCCTACGGAACCTTAGCTTACTGAAGGATGTCATTTGGACTATGTAATGCCCCTGCCTCTTTTCATCGATACATGATGAGTATTTTTTTAACATGGTGGAAAAATATTTAGAGGTCATGATGGACGACTTCTCTATCTTTGTTCCATATTTCAGCAATTGCTTAAAGAATCTTAAATGTGTGTTCAAAAGATGTGAAGAAAAGAATTTGGTACTCAATTGGGATAAGTGTTATTTCATGGTTCGTAGGGGAATTGTCCTTAGACATATCATCTCATCCAAGGGAATCGAGGTAGATAAGGTAAAATTTGATCTTATATCTAACCTACCTCCACCCAAGAACATATGAGACATGCGATCCTTCTTAGTACACGCCAGGTTTTACAGAAGATTCATAAAGGACTTTAGTCTCCTCTCTCATCCATTATATAATCTACTTCAAAAGGATTCACCATATGAGTGGACTGAGCAAAACTAGGAAACTTTTACTAAGCATAAGGGCATGTTAACCACTGCACCTATCATGCAATCACCCGATTGGAGCCTTCCTTTTGAACTTATATGCGACACGTCTGACTATGCTTTTAGGGCGGTTTTAGGCCAGAGAAAAGAAAAGAAGCCCTACGTTATTCATTACACAAGTAGAACTCTAAGTCCTGCCCTAGTGAACTACTCGATTATAGAAAAGGAACCCTTGGCTGTTGTGTTCGCTTTGGACAAATTTAGGTCCTACTTGATCGGATCTAAGATTGTTGTTTACACAGATCATGCGGTGCTCAAGTATCTTCTTTCTAAGAATGATGCTAAGCCCCACCTGATTAGATGGATCCTCATACTCCAAGAATTTGATTTGAAAATAAAAGATAAAAAGGGGGTAGAGAACGTAGTAACTTACCATCTTTCTTGCTTGATCTCCCTAATTCCTTTGAGACGACATATATTAATGACATGTTCCCTAACGAACAACTGTTTAAAGTCTCCCATTTACCTTGGTTTGCTAATATTGCTAATTATCTTGCCACAGGTTTTATATTGACACATTGGACTGCGCAAGATAAGAAGAAAATTTTCACCGAGGTGTGCAAATCTTCTATGATGATCCATATTTATTTAAATATTGCCCAGACCAAATCTTAAGGAGATATGTACCAGACAATGAACATTAAAGTGTCTTCTCCTTCTGTCACTCTCAAGCCTGTGGTGGTCACTTTTTTGCTAAAAAGACCACGGCCAAGATTATGCAGTGTGACTTTTACTGGCCCACTATGTTCAGGGACACTTATGAGTTTTGTAAGGCTTATGAGCATTGTCAAAAATTGGGAGCATTGTCCCGTCGAAAATTTATGCCCTTGAACCCCATCCTTATTATAAAAGCATTTAATTGTTGGGGCATTAATTTCATGGGACCATTCCTCCAATCCTTTGGAAATTTATGCATTTTGCTAGTCGTAGACTATGTCACTAAATGGGTTGAAGCGATTTCGTGTTGGAACAATGACCATCAAATGGTTATTAAATTCTTAAAAGAGAACATTTTTTCTCGATTTGGAATGCCTCGAGCCATCATTAGTGATGGAGGCTCACATTTTTGTAATAAGCCATTCGTGAATTTAATGAAGAAATATGTCATCTTTCATAAGGTGAGCACTCCATAACACCCATAAACAAGTTGGTAAGCTGAGATTTGTAATAGGGAGATTAAACACATTTTAGAGAAAATGGTTAACCCTGACCGTAAGGATTGGTCAATCCGATTGACTGATGCCATATGCGCTTATCATACCGCATTTAAGACCCCTATTGGAATGTCTCCCTTTAAACTTGTCTATGGGAAAGCTTGTCATTTTCCTGTGGAGATGGAACATCGAGCCTACTGGGCAATCAAAAATATGAACTTCAATCTAGACAACGCCGGCTTGCTACACAAACTTCAGTTAAATGAACTTGAAGAAATCAGGAATGACGCGTATAGGAACTTGAGAATTTACAAGGACAGGATGAAAGCATTTCATGACCAACACATTTTTCGAAAATCATTCATGCCAAGTCAAAAGGTCCTTTTGTATAATTCTCGATTACATTTCTTTCCGGGTAAGATCCGATCTCGTTGGACCGGCCCTTTTACTGTTATCAATGTTTATCCTCATGGGGCTATCGATATTCAAAATCTAACCAATGGTAATGAGTTTAAAGTAAATGAACATCGATTAAAGCCATTTATTGAGAAATTTGATTCAGAGGACATGTCCATACCTCTGATTGATCTCGTGTACCAGGATTGATCTCCTAGTCTAATAGAGGTATAGGCAGGTTTACTACTTTCATAGGACTAGGGTAGTTTTCTCTATGTCATTCTAGGATAGTTGGCTTTATGCTGTTAGGATAGTTTACTTTTTGTGGTTTAAACTCTTGTGCTGACCCACTCTCACGCTAAGATCCTTTTGGATGAACCTCTTGATTCCTTCGTCAGGTATTACCCTTCCATCACTTCTTCTTTTACTTTCATTGTTTCATGTTCATTGCATGCTTATATCTTTTACATTGAGAAAAATGTAGATTTTAGGTTGGGGATGGGAGATTATGTAACCTAATCCGTGTTTTCTTAGTCTTGAGCAAAAATTGTGAATATTTTTTAAATTTTTTCTGGAAATTCTTGTGAATTCGAGTGATTTGAAGGATATTCTTAATTTAAGAAGTATAAGATACTTAATGTTGGTGATTTATGACTCTTGGATTCAGTTACCTATCAGATTTCATAGTTAAGTTCGAATTAGTAATCCATGATTAGAAGTTTTAAACATTGATTAAGTCATGATTTCACATGTCACATCTAGCTTACACATTAAGGTTTTAATTTGATATTGAATTGTTAACCTGGCAATCACTAAGCATGGAAGGAACCAACCTGGGGAATTTGTCCATCATGTTCATTGAAAAAAAAAAGAGAATACCCAACTAAAAAATAATTATCGTCGAAAACGGCTACTTGTTAAAGATCTTTAAAAAGGTTGACACAGCGTGAAACCATCGATGGAAAAATCAAAAGCTAGAAGAATAAGAAGGCTGAACTATAATGCAAGTGTTGGTTTAAGTTCGATTATCTGGAATGCACTTTTTGGTTACCTATGATATCATGAAAATTGAGAATTGGACCTTTAATTGTGATAAGTCGAGGTTATACTATACACCCATGGAACTCAATGTTTAGAATTTTTCTAATTGATGGATTAATACTTTGAACTTGACCATGAAGTTTACCGTGCGCCCGAGTTGAGGAGAAGGTAATGCTCAACATTCATGTATCTTCTAGTTCTATTGTCTAGATTATTTTTCAAAAATCACTCGAGTTTATAGAAATTTTCCTGTAATTCTTAAAATATTTTTCGCATACTTTTCTAGAAACTAGCAAAATGCTAGTTGGGGATTGTGTTGAGGGTCAAATATGGCATATTAGACCCCAATTATTACTTGGTTTCATGTATATGATAATGCTTAATGTTCTATTTTAATCATGTTTGTGTTGCAAGGTGAATTTTGGAGCTTGGATTGAAAAAGGGTACAAAAAGCATAAATTTGATGCTAAAAAATAACCAAAGCAAGGGACGGATCGTAGGAGACCGAGATTGAAGAATTCACATGCTAAAGATTCGAGAAAATCAAGTGATTGAAGATAAAGAAGCCTAAAAATTGTCCTGAATGCAAAAGCACAGGGTTCCCACCATCCGTTTGGCACGAAAGTTTATACCTGGTCTGAGGATCATAAAATAACCGTACACGTAAAATTTCAGCCCTCGGATCTTTGTGAAAGTGGTCCAACAGGAAGATAAGTCATAAATCACCAATCTGGGGCCCACCTGATCTCTGGATATGCTTTAAATTTGTTCTCAATCACTTAAATTAGATGGGAAGGTAGATGGACGGTGCAAATTTCTCATACACATCATTATGGGCCCTATGGTGTGTCACGTATGCTTCACATACCCATGTACTCGCGGTGCACCAGACCGAAATTCTGGTCAAAGTTGGTTTAACCTGACTTTCCAATCTAAGAGGGAGATTCTCTCTCCTCTCTCTTGCACGTCAGTCCACTAGGACCAGTGATGGCCCACCACGATCATCCAAATGGTGAATTCAAGCCATCCATCTTGTGCAGACCAAGATTTCTATGAAAACCTTGTCATTCATATGCCTCCATGCACGCATCCAAGTTCACACCTACAAGGAGTACATTACTACATCGATTGATGGTGTGGCCCATCCGAAACACGGATTCACTCCAAACTTGGGCCCATGATTAAGGACTAATGCAAAGGCCAGAAGAAGGGATTAATGCTCCATAAGGATAGTCAAAGTGGACCCCACCAAGCTCAGCGCAAGGATCGTACGTCCGTGAACAATGAACATTCGGAGAAGTTGTGGCCCACCACCTTTAATCAGTTAAGCAATCCTGACCGTCCAGGTGGAGCCCAGGCCAGAACCGACCCCAACCATAAAGCCACATCAGAATCTTGGGACGATTAGCTGTCCTAAAGCTTTTCCAAATGCAAGACTGATTGCATTTTTCTTTTCTCGTTGTACAAGAGGAATGTGTAACCTCTAACCGACTCTCTCCACTCCAGCAAACCGACCTATGTATGGCTATATAAGGAGAGAACGATTGTGGAGTGTCAGGCCCATATCCTAGTCCATACCATTCCTAAACTATCGCGATCCTCCCCGTCAAGTTTTCGCAATCCCCAACTTATAATCAGTGTTTGCACGCTATCCTAGTATATCCCGTAGATCCGAGTCATCTTGACCCGAGACTTGTACCTTTGTGACCGTACCGTTGCTGCTGTTCCAACACACCATGTCTCGCGCGCCAATCTGATACCTAAGCTAGGAGTTGTGGGCCCACATTTATTTCGAGAAAATGTCGCGCATTGCAATCCCGAGAAGAGAATATCTACAATCTATCTAATCAATCTCATCAATCAATCAAGTACAACACCCATCCCTCTCTCACCCAAAAGTCAACACAACCCATACCTCTCATGTCACTCTCTTACACAACCCATACCACCCATCACCCATCACTCCATCTATCACCCATCCCTCTCTTTTTACATTTCCTCTCTCTCTCATTTCTCACTCCATCCCAAGCAACCCAAGGAGAGGAAAACATCCAATCATTCCAAGGGAGGAGAAGCTAGGTGTGGCCCACTTCCTATCCCCTATTCTCCCATCTCCACCCTTCAATCTTCATCTTCCACCATCAATGGGAAAGCCTAGGAGCTAAGGAGTCTAAAGAGCCTAGAAGAAACGGAATCGGTGGGTGTTTCGTAGGAGTAGATTTATATTTTGATGATGGGTCAAGTGGGGCCTACCAATCGATGGTATGGATCTCACTTTGGACTCTAGGTGTGGCCGATGGCCCACCATGATTCAAATGTTCATCCCATGATGGGGCTATTCTCGATGGACCCCATCATGATGTTTATTTTTCCTACTGTGAAAAGGTCATCTAGACCTTGTATTTTTGGTGAAAAGGGAATCTCCATCGTTGATTTTGATTGGTGGGCCCACATGCATTGGGACCCACTTGATGTGTGTTGTGTATGAACGGGAGGACTCATAGTGGCGGAGTCCTCCATCACTCTTCTCTCTCTCTCTCTCTCTCTCTCTCTCTCTCTCTCTCTCCCCCCCCCCCCCCATTTTTCTTGTTGTGGACCCCATTGTGATGTACGGGTTTTATCTCAACCGTCCATGTGGTGGGATCACCCCATCCATGGACCCCCCTCATGAGTTACATTGTCCAGGCCATCTAGGGCCTAGACGATGGAGCAGGTTTTAAAAATATATATATAATAAAAATAATTAATAAATTTATATATATATATATATATATATATATATATGAATGTATATGTGGTGTGCCCCATGTGGGACCCACCTACTTGGAATTGGATTGGCTAGTTTACCACTCACAGTAATATAGTTGTTGTATTGAAGTAAGCAAGTTCTGTGGGTCCCGCGTTGATGAATGTATTATATCAATACCGTTAGTATGGACCTCACCGTGATGTATGGATCTATCCACACCGTCTAAACCTTTGACAGTGGGACCCACCACATTGGATGTGTTATATCCACGCTGTCCAATCCCTGGACGGTGGATCAAATTGGTTGGAGTACCCCGCACCAACTACGTAGCTGATGTATTGACGTCAGCAAGTGTGGACATGATCATGAGTCATGTGTTAGATCCAAACCATCCATTCAATACACGAGCTCGTCTTAAGGGTTAAGAAGAAAAATAAGACAGATCTATCTATTAGATGGACCACGCTATAAAAATTAGTGGAGGATTGAACGCCTAACATTGAAAACTGTTTGCGGTTCGAGAGTTTTTAGATCAATATGAAATTTGTTTTCCTCTTAATTCAGGTCGTTGTGACCTTATGAACAGATTGGAAAATAAACGTTATAGTGGGCCCTGGAAATTTTAAACGGTGAAAATCATTATCTCCACTGCTATTTGTGGTAGGTCCAGATGATCTTTTGATATGATTCATTTTTATGGGAATGTATAAGGCCCACTTGATGTATATAAGGCCTATGTGATGCAGCCCACTTGTTGTATATGAGGCCCATTGTTACGGCCCATCTTGATGTATATAAGGCCCATTGTTGCGGCTCATGTATTGCAGCCCATTTGATGTATATGAGGCCCATATATTGTGGCCCATTTGATGTAGATGAGATCAATGTATTGCGGCCCATTGCGATGTATATGAGGCCCATATAATGCAGCCCATTGTAATGTGTATTAAGCCTATGAGATACAGCCCATTGTGATGTGTAAGACACATGTGATATGGCCCATTGTGATGCATTTAAGGGCCAGGCAATGAGACCCATTGTGATGTATATTAGGCCTATGTGAGAGGCCCATTGTGATGTATATGAGGCCCATGCGATGCGGCCCACTTGATGTATATGAGACCCAAGTGATGTGGCCCATTGTGATATGTGAGGCCCATTATGTTGTATGTGAGGCCATGGGCCCCACTATATGTTTGCCCTATGAGGGCCACTCCTGGGGAGCAATGTTGGTTGAATATCCACATTGATGGGCAATGATGGTTAAATGTCCACATTGTGACCTTTCCTCAGGCCGTCTAAGCCCATCCTTAATATGAAGGGAGTACAACATCATCATATAATATGCTTAGTATAGCTCCACAATCCATGCCCATGCACATCATATGTATGCTTGATATGAGGAGTGATTAATCAGAGCACATGTCATTCGACAAATTATTATGGGACTCCTTGAGAGACAGAATTACCCCACATGAGCGTGTGGTACGCACAGGTTTGATGCATGACTAGATGGTATGACTCATACATCTCGTATTTTGGGATATGACTACTGTACGCCCTAGCGATATCAGGGTCGTAGCCTCCATAGACATATCGTGGATGGCCAAATGGGACACCGAAAATATTTTTCTACATGCGGTGCTATAGATGTCCCTGGTTGAAAGTCCCTAAACCTCCGTGGCCAGGAGACGCTCTAATATCTAGACATAGTGGATATATGAGCGCCCCAGTGCTGAATACTAGTAGGCTACGTCTCTAATTGTGTCGTGTTCAGTTGGATAGGGGTGTAGCCTTATCCGCCCGATTGAGGGGGATATAAGCTCGGCTAAGTTTGACTAGCTTGCAAATGGCTCCGCTATCGATGAATTGGGTAGGCATTGATATACTACCGACAAGCAGATAATGTGGTCTCTTTCACTCGTTGGGCTATGCGGCTAGGAGTGTACTAGACCCCAGTAATGATCCCAGAGATGTACATTACTAATATGTGGACTTATTAAGCAGGAGTTGCATACTCAACATTTTACTTATTCATTCATTCATTCACTATCCACTCGGGCTGGTGGTGCGCAACTAATTGTTGTGTACCTTCGCAATGGCCAGGATTTAGTTGGAGCACGTAACTAAACTAAGATCAGGGGTTTACCACATTGAGTCTGGCTATCCAAATTTAAGTATGGGACTGGTTTGGATAGAAGTCCCTTATAATGGACCCCATAGCCTATGATACTACGTACTATCATCCCGACTTCACACTCCAGCTTGGTCATTTCATTCACACCACATATTGCATTGCATCCTCAGCACATAGCATTTGGTTTACTACGCTTCTGTATTGTATAGCTTGAATAAGATTGATGATATTATGGACCTGTCAGGATCTGCATATTGCATTACATCTAAGGCATATGACATTTTGGGTTGCTGTGTTTTAGCATTTATATGGCCTAAATGAGGTTAACGGTATTCTTGGACTCATCCGGATTTGCATATTGCATTGCATCCTCGATATCTAATATTTAACTTACTATGTCTCCGCATTGTATAGCTGATCTACATTGCTTCCTCAGTATATGATATTGGCTTATTATGCTTTTGCATCGCATGGCTTGGATAAGGCTGATGGTATTTATGGACTTATCGACATGTTTTCGCATTGCTCTGATTTTGCATACTTGGCACTTACCTTGCGCACACACTTACACCACCCTCTAAGCTTCCTATAAGCTTATGCATGATAGATGCATGTAGGTGGCGTTAGATCGCAGCAGCGATGAGCTTGGAGCGTGCAATTGTCTTTTGGAGCTTTAATTTTTTATATATGTATTTCTCTTTCAGCACTATATTCAAATCTTTATATTAGTGGATATGGGATGATGATGGGTGCTGGGAGCCGAGAATAGGGAATTATGGAGGTTGTCGGTGCCGGATTCGGTGATCGGGAATTTTGTGAGCCCCGTTTCTGAGTTTGAGGCATGACATGGAGTGTGGACATCATCAGACATGTGGATGTGAAGTTTTTGAGAGAGAGAGAGAGAGATAGAGAGAGAGAGAGAAGGATGGCCGACTAGCTTCATCATCAAGAATTCTTCCTTCTTCTTTATTTGTTTTGTTTTTCTAAGACGATTTTAGCTTGATCATGTTTATGATAAGCTAAACCTCTTAACTAGAGCTAAGAGGTGAAGCTTATAGTGTGATGGGATCCTTTTTATGGCTTTGATTCAGGTTTAAATTGAACTACCTTTGCTTCTAGTTTGATTATAAGGAATGCTTTTAGTTTTTAGTGGTTTGTTGTGACTTAAATTACAATGGATCTGTGATAGCTATGAGCATGTTCTTTTCATTATAGAGATTATGAACTTAGGAACCTTATTGTTCACCATCATCTCATGGACATGGTTGGATGATGGAATCCTTCATAAGATCCCTAATTCTCTTAGATTGGTTGTGGATTAGTTAAATTCCGTTGTTTGCTTTGTCTCATAGCCATGGTTTTGTGATGGAATCAATTCTACTTCTAATACCTCTCGTCTATTGAGAACTAGATCAAAGGAAGTTCATAGTCAAATTTTAATGACATATCTTCCAATTGGATGAAGATAGGTGCAAGACCCGTATCGTAGACCGTACCGTTCTATAGGCTTCCGCGGTCCTCTCGGTCGAATTTCGGCAACCTGCGATCTGTAATCGGCATTTATGTGTGACCTTGAGTTGCAACCTGTCGATCTGAGTTAGCTCGACCTAAGACTTGTACCCTTACGACCACGCTGTCGCTGGGGTTCCAATGTCACATCTCATGCGCTGATGTGATACCCAGGATAGAAGATGTGGGCCCACGTTCATTTCGAAGAAAACGCCACGCATTTGTAAAACCTAAGAGGACCTTTCAAATCAATCTCATCAATCAAGTACACATCACACCTCAAGTCGAGATAGAGCAGTTAGATGTTAAAATTAAATTTCTCCATGGTGACCTGGAAAAGGAAATCTACATGCATCAACTAGAAGGGTTCGAAGTTAAAGGCAAAGAGCATATAGTGTGTAGGCTGAGGAAGAACTTGTATGGACTAAAACAAGCTCCAAGGCAATGGTATAAGATGTTCAACTCATAAATGTTAAAGCATAGGTATGACAGAACAGAGTCGGACCACTTTGTGTTCACGCACAAGTTCTCAAATGATGATTTCTTAGTTCTTCTATTATACATTGATAACATGCTCATCATGGGAAAAGACATCAAGAAGATTGACATGTTGAAATAGGAGTTGGGCAAGTCGTTTGCAATGAAAGACTTGGGCCTATCTAAGCAGATCCTAGGAATGGAGATAACTCATGACATAAGCAGCAGGAAGCTTTGGATGTCACAAGAGTGGTATATTGGGAAAGTCCTAAAGCGGTTCAATATGAATGCAGTGAAGCCGGTCAGTGATCCACTGGATGATCACTTTAGATTGAGTGACAAGTAATGTCCCAAGACGAAGGCAGAGGTGGATGAGATGCAGAAGATGCCCTACACGTCAGCAGTAGGAAGTTTAATATATGTTATAGTGTGTGCATGCCCAGACATAGCATATGCGATTGGTGTTGTTAGCCGGTATCTTGTCAATCCTTGCAAAGAACATTGGGCAGCGGTGAAATGGATACTGCGATATCCAAGAGGCTCATCCAGGTTGAGCCTATGTTATGGTGACGAAAAACCTGTGTTAAAGGGATACATAGATGCAGATATGGTAGGTGACATAAACTCTAGGAAGTCTACATCAGGGTTCATGTTCACGTTTGTAGGGGGAACAGTCTCTTGGCAGAGCAAGCTACAGAAGGTCGTAACATTGTCGACGATAGAGGCTGAGTACATTGCAGTCATATAGGCATGTAAAGAGATGCTTTGGATGAAGAGGTTCTTATAGGAACTTAGCCTGAAATAGAAGCACCACGTGGTCTATTGCAATAATCAAAGTGTTATACACTTGAGTAAGAATCCAAGTCAGCACTCCAAGTCGAAGCACATAAAGATTCGGTATCATTGAATCAGGGATACTTTAGAACAGAAGGTGTTACAGCTTAAGAAGGTCTACACGGACGATAATGAGTTAGAAATGATGACCAAGGCCCTGGTCAAGGGTAAGTTTGAGGTTTATAGAAATTGGGCTGGCTTGAAGAAGGCGAATTCCTCCTGAGTCGGAAAGAAGGTCTACACAGTCTCTCTCTCTCTCTCTCTCTCGTTCCCTGTTGTGGCCCACCTTGATGAATGAATTAGATCCACACTGACCATCAGTGGCAGCCACTTTGCTGTCCACCATTTGGGCGGACCCTGTCTTGAAGGAAAATAATATTAGCTTGATCCAGAGTGTGGTGGGACAACCAGGTGGGGCCACCATGATTTATGCATTTTAGCCTGACATCCAGTAGGTGGCTGGACGGTCTAGCGCTGCTGGCACCGTCCAACAGCTAGGACGAGATGGGAAAAACACAAATATCAACTTTCCTCTAAAGTTGGTGGGTCCCACACATGTGGACCCACCATTGTATATGTTTCATCCATGCGATCTTCACCATCCAGCAGCAGATAGCTGTTGGATTAAACGTCAGAAGTCTGTGGGTTTCGTATGAGGTATGTTTTATATCCAATTGTTTATCCATGTGGGACCCACACGTGATGTATGTCTTATACCCACCTGTCTTTTTTTTGGATTATATATACTTAAAAAAAGATATAATAATAATAATAATATATATATATATAATATAATATAATATAATATAATAATATAATATATTATAATATGGTGGGCCCTACGTGGGACCCACCTAAGGAAGCTGATTGGCTGACGTTTCTTATGTGTTGACGTCAGCAAGGGCCATAGACCCCATGATGTAAATGTTGTACCCTCACCATCCATCTGGAGGTGAGGTGTACCTTGATGTGGTTATCCACATCATCCACTGTCTGGACGGTGGGACCCACCTGCTACTTATGATGTCAGCAATATATGGGTCTGATCATGGGTATGTGTTATATCCTAACCGTCCATCCGTTTCACCATACCGTCCACCTGTTGGACGAGCAACAGATCAGGAAGTTTTGTGGGTCCCACTTAAGGTATGTGTTTCATCTATACTACCTGTCTGTTTTGACAGCGAGTGGAGCCCACCTATGATATACGTGTTTCATCCTGGTCGTCCATCTAGATGGACCCACTGTGATATATGTATTAGATCCAAACCGTCTATTAGGTGGACCACACTACAGAAATCAGTGGAGAATTGACGCCTACCATTGAAACCCGTTTTGGGTCCTAGAAGTTTTGAATTAATATGAAATTGTTGTTCCTCTTAATTTAAGCCTTTATGACCTTATGAACAGATTGGATGGAAAATAAACGTTGGTGGGCCCGGTGAATTAACAGTGAAAATCATTATCTCCACTATTATTTGTGGTATGGTCCAGATGATCTTTCAATATGGTTCATTCTTTTGGAAATACTTTAAAATGATCTCTAAAAATAGATGTATGGTGTAGATAGTTCACTTAGAACGGTGGGCCCGACTTGATGTATACAAAGCCCATGTGATGCAGCCCACTTGATGTATATGAGGCCCATTGGTGTGGCCCACTTGATGTTTATGAGGCCCATTGGTGCGGCCTGTTGATGTAACCCACTTGATTATATGAGGCCCATTAGTGTGGCCCACTTGATGCTTATGAGGCCCATTGGTGCGGCCCACTTGACATTTATAAAGCTCATCGGTGCGGCCTATTGATATGGCCCACTTGATGTATATGAGGCTTATATGATGAGGCCCGATGTCTTGTATATGAAGCCTATGTGATGCAGCTCATTCTGATATGTGAGGCCCATATGCTAAGGCCCATTATGATTGTATGAGGCCCGTTGAGGTTGTATGTGGTCCATTATGTTGTGTATAAGGCCCTTGTGTGAGACCATGGGCCCACTATATGTTTGGTCCTTGGGAGCAATGTTGGTTAAATGTCCACATTGATGGGCAAGGATGGTTAAATGTCCACATTGTTACCTTCACTTAGGCCCTTTGTTAGGCCGATTGTCGAGGCCGAGTTATCGGTGCCAGTTATTGATACCGATTATGAGTATGTGACAGCATAACATTATGATTTATGCCATAAGCATCATCTGCATATTTGTTATAAGATGTGGTCGACCATTGCATATGCCATAACGCAGGTTGTTCATGGGATTCCCTGGTAGGCGAAGTCGTCCCACATGAGCGTGCGGTACGCGCAGGTTTGATGCATGACTAGATTGTATGATTCATGCATCTCTCAATTTATGATATGACTACCATATGCCCTAGCGACTTTAGGGCTGTGGCCTCCACAGGTATGTCGTGAACAGCCAGATGGGACACCGAAAATGTTTGGTTCGAGCATCTGGGCACATTGGATGTCGGTGGGTGAAAGTCCCTAAACCTCCGTTGCCAGGAGTGAAAAGGCCTAACTATATGTCCTAGAGGGGGGTGAATAGGACAATGCCAAATAAAACTTATAACAGCGGAATTAAAAAGAATATGATAGCCAAAGTAAATCACAATGCAGGAAAGTAAAATAACCTCAAAATTCAGATCTTGAGAGGTTGATACAAATGTTGTTCTAAAGACAACCTTACACCAAAAACCAGAGTTTATGGTAGGACAACCTTATTTCTAGAAAAATCTTTGTATCAAATCTCAAACCGAAGAGGAATACAAAAATAAATACAAACTGAATTAAAATAAATTGTAATCACAAATGTATTATTCTAGGGACAGCCATACACCATAAAAATGGCAGGCCAACCTTGCTGGAACAAGCTTTAAAGGAAATTAAATATCAAGCTGATAAAGGAATAGCAGAAAATAAATTCTAAACTATTACAAAATTCTCACAATGCTTGAATTAAATGATTACAACATTCACCACCATACATACATCCCACAAAAGAATAATTAAAGATTAGAAGTATAAATCATTCAACCACAACACAAGGGATTATAGTGGTTCGCCTGTGTGTTCACCAACTGTTAAACAACAGCCACACAAAATGCTACTCCACTCCTAATATCCTCACACAGGGGATATTAGCGTTCACTAACAAAATAGGTTTCCCCAGGTTCACCCAAAACCTTTACAATTGTGTCTTTGTCTGTGGGCTTACACAATTAAAAAAACAAACCCCACTTCCGAGTTTTCCTCGCTCTCCTCAGATAACCAATACAACAAGAATTTTCTGGCAAATCTTGAAAGAAACCAAAACAGAAAGGAATTTACAATTAAATGTAAAATACCTGATTATCTCCTTCGTTGTAGCAGCCCAGTAGAACCAAATCAAAGTAGATGATTGAATGTCCAAGTTCAATGTTCAGTACTCAATTACAATGGTTCTAATTCTAATAGATTTTAAATCAAACCAAATAGGGCTTGCCTTAATTGATTTTGATTCCAAAGAAAGGGAATAACAATTCCTCTTATCAAATTAGATTGGAATAGCAGAAACAAAATCAATTAAATAAAGCTAAGGAAAGAGAATATTAAATAAGCACACTTAGCTTAGATGGAGCACAGAATTATCTCTCAGAAGTTCGACGAAGATTGGCTTGAATGGATTAATTAAATCGATGATTTCTTCTGAGATTCGTGCACTATTTATAGGTGAGCAGATCGCGTCTTCAACTGGTCTAGGGAGCTCTTCGACTAGTCGAAGCAATAATAGATATTTGAAAAATCCAGCGGGATAAGCTTTGACCATTCAACGACTGGTCGTAGGTCTCCTTCGACTGGTCGTAGGTCACCTATGACTGGTCGAAGATCTCCTTCGACTGGTCGAAGATCCAGAAAAATATCACTGGATTTTGAGTCAAAGTTTTTCGACTAGTCGAAGATGCAGTCGACACTGTTCCTTCGACTGGTCGAACAGATTCTTGGACTAGTCGAAGCCTAACAGATTTTATCCGAAATCTGTAACAAACTCACGACTGATCGAGGAATTTCTTAGACTGGTCGAAGCAACTCTAGGACTAGTCGAAGAACAGACCAAACTTATGTAAAATAAACATTCGATTTATGTATCCAGAATGACCTACTTCTAAGGTCAACCTATGGTCAGTCAAACCTCAACCATGAAGTAAGGACATTGAAACATTAGGAACTAGTGACCTTGAAGTATGAGCCTTGAAGACTTGATGTAGATCAATCTTGAAATCTTGATGTAGCTCAATCTTGAAAGGGTCTTGAGTTCTTTATAAACTGCCTTGTACTCTTCTTGAAGTCTTGCAGCTTGAGTCTTGTCTTGTGAGCAGTTCTTGCATTCAAGATTGATCCTTGTACTTGTGAGCTTTGCTTGTTGTGAGCTTAACTTGATTATGAATGTTGATCCTTGAGAGAGCTTCACTTATGCAAGTCATATATAACAGTGATTTTGACACCACAAATTTGACAACAGACAGGGATATAAACTATAGCACTTACAATCTCCCCCTTTGTCAAATTAGTGACAAAACACATAACCAAGATAAACATAAAGTAAAACAACTGGTTAATACCTGCAAATCAATATTCATTATTCAAATTTCAACATTCAACCAGTTTCATTCAACAAGCTCAAACATACTCCCCCACTCCCCCTAAGTAACATAATCAATGCTACTCCTCTCACAATCACATCGTTAAGAACAAACCATTCTCCCCCTTTTTGTCATAATATGACAAAGGAAACAACAATAAAGGAGAACTAAATAAAGAGATATATGAGAGTAAACATGAGGAGTTATGAGAGTATAACAAAATAGTGATAGAGATACTCAGCATAGCTTCACATAGAATAAATATCCAGCATAAAACATAGATAGTATCCAACTCAAAATCAGTCAACCAAGTGCTAAGTTATAAAGTTATTACAGACCAACAGTCTCATAAAAACTACTCAGAGCCAGAACCAGATGACGGAGCAAGAATAGAGGGATCAAGTTGGTGCATGCCTTTGTTCAATCGCCTAAGATATTTACGCATGTACTTGAATTGTAAATCATGAGCAACAGACATGTTTTCCATCTTTACATTTATATTCTCAACTTTATCCTCTAATGCACTCAGACGAGCATCAACATCAGATGGTTCAAAATCTGGATCATTTGTTGAGTCAGAATCCAGTTCCTCAAAAATGTCATCCATATTAATGTCATCACCAGCTTCTTCATGACCACCACCACCACCACCACCTTGTTCAGGAAGTAGATCCAGCTTCATCTTATTGATATTAGAATTGTTGAAGATCAAATGATGGATTAGTGCCTCATCAACCGGCATATCGACTAACATATGTGTAGCCAATACAGTCATTAAATAGGCAAAAGGAATGACACTATGACCAGGATGGAGTCTAAACTGAAGAATGAAATGACAGATTAAGGATGGTAAACAAATCTGAGTACCATTGGAAATAGTATAGATAACACGAACCATAAATGAAGTCAAGTCAGTTTTATTACCCGAACGAGGATACAGATTAGACACAAAGATTTTGTGGAGAATTCTGTATTTGGGTAACAAATACCTTGCGGGAAGCGCATTCCCTTTTTATTTCCATTGAACATCCATGTTGCACAAGTCTCTAGTGAGCATGCGTTTTTCAGACATTGAGGGTTTATCAGTTAAGTTATAGATAGGAATACCCTCATCATTCACAGGAATGTCCATAAGGGCTGAAATTAAATGACGATCAACGTTAAAAGGCCCTTCTCTAGTAGATATTTTAAAAGTTAAATTATCCTGTGAGAAAGCACTAATACATGTAAACATGGATTGGGCAATGGACCGGTATGCAGGCCCACCCCAATGTAATAAGTTAACCCAACCTGCAGCTTTAAGCATAGGAAGGATGTAAAAAGGTGCAATATAATTAACATCAACAGGATGTTCAACAATAACATTACGTAATCTAATGTCCCTAACATATGATGGATCATCATTGAGAACAAGAAGATGACGCTTAGAGATAACGGTCGATCTGGAGGAAGAAGAAGGACCACGGGAAGTAGTTTTTCTACCTCTAGAAGCCATTTGCAACAAGGATATCAAGGAATTAAGAAGTTGGAAAGGATTGAGAAGTGGGTTTACTCAAAACAGATTTTTCAAAATCCAAACCCCAAATCTCAATGAAATTCAAAATAGAAAGCTTCAAGTTAGAAAAGTAAACAATCTAGACACAAATTTGCAAGAAAAATGGGATTTGGAACACTAACCTTGAAGAACATGAAAGATGGGTTCGACAAGTTGACGCATGGCTCCAAGGAGAAGAAAATGAAATGAGGAAGAAAGAAAAAATCCCTAAATTTAAGTGATTCCCGAGTTCTACGACTGGTCGTGGGTATCTACGACCGGTCGTAGGTCGACAGGTCGAGTATACTCACGACAGGTCGAAGAAAGCCCAAAAATTCATATTTCTTGCAAATTATACAAAAATTGGAATTCAATCTAGCAAATATATACACTATAATACAAGTAGGTATAAATAATCATTTTAAAATGCACATGCCAAGATCAAATTTCATCTTTATGAACCTGCTTTTATCGAGAGGTTTTGTGAAAATGTCAGCTCGTTGATCTTCGGTAGGAATATATTCTAGAGATATAACTTTTTCTTCTACTAATTCCCTTATATAATGAAATCTAATGTCAATGTGCTTAGTACGAGAATGCTGAATAGGATTTTTTGAAATATTTATTGCACTGGAATTATCACAATGTAATAACATATAATCCTGTTTAATTCCATAATCACTTAACATTCGTTGCATCCAAACAAGCTGTGTACATGCATTACCAGCTGCGATATACTCAGCTTCAGCTGTTGAAAGTGATATAGAATTTTGTTTCTTACTAAACCAGGAAACTAGACAATTTCCAATGTAAAAACAACCACCACTGGTTGATTTTCTATCATCTAGATAACCAGCCCAGTCAACATCCGAGTACCCAGCTAATTGAACATTGGTCTCATGAGGATACCAGAGACCGAGATTTACAGTACTTGCGACATATCTAGTAATTCGCTTGACAGCAATCAAGTGAGATTCTTTTGGATCAGATTGATATCTTGCGCAAATACCAACACTTAGAGAAATATCAGGTCTACTGGCAGTTAAATATAACAAACTACCAATCATACTCCGATAAAGTTTTGAGTCAACATTTTTACCATTAGAGTCTTTTGAGAGTTTCAGGGTAGTACTCATAGGAGTATCGAAATTCTTGCCATTCTCAAATCCAAATCTCTTGATTAGATTCAAAGCATACTTAGATTGAGAAATGAATATTCCTTCAGGTTGTTGCTTTACTTGCAATCCAAGGAAATAAGTCAATTCCCCAATCATGCTCATTTCGAACTGTGATTTCATCAAATCTGCAAACTCAGTAGTCAAGTCAGTACAAGTTGATCCATAAATGATATCATCAACATAAATCTGCACCATTAAGATATGATCATTATGTTTTTTAACAAATAGAGTTTTATCAACAGATCCCATTTGAAAATTATGACTTAAAAGAAATTTTGTTAGTTTCTCATACCATGCCCCAGGTGCTTGTTTTAATCCATAAAGAGCCTTTTTAAGCCGATATACATAATCAGTATTTTTGGAATCTTCAAAACCCATTGGCTGTTCAACATAGACTTCTTCATGTAAATCACCATTTAGAAAAGTACTTTTCACATCCATCTGATAGATCTTTATCTTTCTAAAACATGAAATGGATATAAATAGTCTAATAGATTCAAGACGTGCTACTAGTGCAAAAGTTTCATCGAAATCAATCCCTTCAATTTGAGTATAACCTTGTACCACTAGTCTTGCCTTGTTTCTAATTATATTTCCACACTCGTCAGACTTATTTTTAAAAATCTATTTTGTTCCAATGATGTGTTTATCTTTAGGTCTTGGTACGAGATACCAAACATCATTTCTTATGAATTGGTTGAGTTCTTCTTGCATCGCAACAATCCAATTCTCATCAGCAAGAGCTTCTTTTACGTTAGATGGTCCTATTTGGGATGTAAAACATACATAATTACATATATCCTCAAGTTGTCTACGGGTGCGAACACCGGTGAGAGGGTTTTCAAGAATTTGTGTGGTTGGATGATCTTTAATAGTCCTTAATTCAGAATCAGTCTGATTCGATGAAGTATCAGGTTTATCAATGATTAGTACTTCATCATTATCTGAATTAGAACTTGGCGTGTTTAAGTGATCATCAATGACAACATTAATGGATTCTTGAATCACACCAGTCCTTTTGTTCAGAACCCTATAAGCTCGACTGTTTAAAGAATATCCTAGAAAAATACCTTCATCACTCTTCGTATCGAATTTTCTCAAATTTTCATGATCACGTAAAATATAGCACTTGCTGCCAAAAACTCGAAAGTATTTAACAGTAGGCTTTTTATTGAACCACAATTTATAAGCCGTTTTATTATTATCTTTGCTAGTGTATACTCGGTTAATAATATAGCAAGCTATGTTGACTGCTTCAGCCCAAAGATTTTTAGAGAGCTTTATGCTATTCAACATGACATTAGCCATTTCTTGAAGCACCCTATTCTTTCTTTCTACAATTCCATTTTGTTGTGGAGTTTTGGGAGCAGAGAATTCATGTAATATTCCTTGGTCGGTACAGAACTTCTCAAAATTGCTATTCTCAAATTCAGATCCATGATCACTACAAGTTTTACTGATTTGAGAAGATTTTTCAGTTTGAATCCTTTTGAAAACTTTTCTTACTTCTTCAAGGGTTTCAGATTTATCCCTTAAGAAGACTACCTAAGTGAATCTAGTAAAGTCATCAACTATTACCAGGATATACTTTTTTCCACCACGACTTTCTATTCTAGTAGGTCCTATTAGATCCATGTGGAGAAGTTCGAGTGGTCTTGATGCGGTATTTGAATTCACCTTTTTATGTGAGTTCTTTGTTTGTTTGCCTATCTGGCACTCACCACATATTTTATCTAATTTCTAAAGTTTGGGTAAACCTCTTACAAGTTCTCATTTGCTCAATCTATACAAATTTCGATAATGTACATGTCCAAGACGTTTGTGCCATAAATCAGTCTCGTCTGTATGGACCATGCAACATATTTGATTAGATGAGCTAGATTCGCTAATAATATAGCAATTTTCAGACGTTCTACGTCCAGTTAATATTACAGAACCCTTATTGTTTAGTATCTCACAGCTTTGATTAGAAAACCGAACATTATGGTTATTATCACATATTTGAGATATACTAAGCAAGTTATGTTTTAAGCCTTCAACATATAAAACATTTTTAAACATAGGAAGATTAAAAAGTTGAACCGTACCTTGGCCTATAATCTTGCAGTTACTACCATCATTAAATGTGACTGAACCATCAGTCATATCTTTTAGATCCATGAATAAAGCTTTGTCACCTGTCATATGCCTGGAGCATCCACTGTCTAGGTACCACTTTGAATGACTTGTTGCTTTGAAAGCAGTGTGAGCAACCAAGCAGGTAACTTTAGGAACCCATTTCATAACTGTTTTGGGTTTAGGAACATAGTTGGTCTTCTTTTGTGTATATTTGTAGGAATGACCTATAGAGTTAATTTTTAAGAGCTCCTTGAGTAAATCAACTATCTTTTCAGCTAGTGGATTTCGTTTCTGATTAAAGTTGACATGGCTGCTTCTAGGTTTTTGAAAAGTTTTTGAATTTCTAGAAAAATCTTGATAAGTACTTTTCCCTTTTGAGTTTGAGGACTCTCCTTTAACAAACATAGGAGGAGTATACTTTTGTTTAGGAGGTAAATTTTTTATCATAGCCCAACCCGGATTGATCGCAACATTTTCTTGATCCAGATAAAAGTTTCTCTAACTTTGGATCACCTTGGGCATATTTCCATGTGTCCTTTAGACTCAGAAGAGAAGATACTTCAGTTTTAAGTTTCTCAATTTCAGATTTTAAATCAATAATTAGGGAGTTTTTGAATTCCAAATCGCATTTTGATTTTTCAAAACAATCTGAAATTTGTAATTTTTCTAAGACAAGTGATTCATAACAATTTTTGAGTTTAGAAAACTTTTCTTTTTGAAGTTTAAGTTTGACAGCAATTTTATTACTTTCCTTATATAGGGCATTGTAAGCGTCTTGAAGATCATCTTCATTTTCACATTCACTACTCAGAGTTTCTTCACTTGTTGAGTCATTATCTGAAAATGTGAATTTAGCTAGAGTCATAAGAGCTTTAACCTCATTGCCCGACTCAGTTTCAGAATCTTCTGATTTAGAAGAACCTTCAGAATCAGATGATTCATCCCATGTAGCCAACATACCCTTCTTCTTGGGTTTGTCCCTTTTAGGACATCTATTTGCTAAGTGCCCATATTCTTGACAGTTGTAACATTGACAATCTTTTAAAGATTTTCGAGATTTGGGTTTAAACTTCTTTTTATCATTTGATTTTTGAAAATCAACCCTTTTCTTGCTTTTGAAAATCTTGTAAATTTTCTTAGCTAAAAGAGCCATATCATCTTCTGAATCAGAATTTTCTTCTGAATTACATTTAGAAGATTTTAGTGCGATAGATTTACCTTTAGGAGCTTTAAAGTTTAACTCGTAGGTTTGTAGAGAACCAACTAGTTCTTCTACCCTCATATTATCCGTATCACGAAGTTCCTGGATCGCGGTTACTTTAGAATTGAACCGTTCAGGAAGTCAGCGTAATATTTTTGCATACACTTTACTTTCTGGGATTTTATCGCTAAGACCCCACATTGAGTTTACAATGTCATTCAATCTAGTGTAAAAGTCCATAAACATTTCATTTTCCTCCATATGAATTTCTTCAAATCTGGTTGTGAGGAGTTGGACTTTAGATT
Organism: Magnolia sinica; assembly: GCF_029962835.1. Lineage (NCBI taxonomy): Eukaryota > Viridiplantae > Streptophyta > Magnoliopsida > Magnoliales > Magnoliaceae > Magnolia > Magnolia sinica. Next base: position 39,468,048 of record NC_080587.1, on the reverse strand, counting down.
TTTTGACAATTGTAGTACCCTCGTGTGTCATTTCTAATATATCCCAAGCTTGCTTTGCAGTATCACAGGAAATGATTTTTTTGAAGTCATCCGGTGATAGTGCGCAAGTAATTGCATTTAGTGCTTTAACATTTGCACTACTCTCACTTTTCTGAAGAGTGGTCCATTGGTAATATGGTGTGTCTTTTATAGATTTTGAACCATCAACCCCAGTAACTTCCATGATACGAGGTTTCCATTCAGTCACTGTGGCTTGCCACACATTTTCATCCATTGATTTGAGGAAGATCCTCATTCTGGCTTTCCAATAAGCATAGTTGGAGCCATCAAAGGGTGGAGGCCTTGTGACTGAAAGGCTATCAAAATTTGACATCTTAAATAGCTTAAATCATTAGCTCATGAATTAAATCCAAGAATAAAAAAGAGCTATTAGGCTTTGATACTACGTGAAAAGGCCTAGCTATATGTCCTAGAGGGGGGGTGAATAGGACAATGCCAAATAAAACTTATAACAGCGGAATTAAAAAGAATATGATAGCCAAAGTAAATCACAATACAGGAAAGTAAAATAACCTCAAAATTCAGATCTTGAGAGGTTGATACAAATGTTGTTCTAAGGACAACCTTACACCAAAAACTAGAGTTTATGGTAGGACAACCTTATTTCTAGAAAGATCTTTGTATCAAATCTCAAACCGAAGAGGAATATAGAAATAAATACAAACTGAATTAAAATAAATTGTAATCACAAATGTATTGTTCTAGGGACAGCCATACACCATAAAAATGGCAGGGCAACCTTGCTGGAACAACCTTTAAAGGAAATTGAATATCAAGCTGATAAAGGAATAGCAGAAAATAAATTCTAATCTATTACAAAATTCTCACAATGCTTGAATTAAATGATTACAACATTCACCACCATACATACATCCCACAAAAGAATAATTAAAGATTAGAAGTATAAATCATTCAACCACAACACGAGGGATTATAGTGGTTCACCTGTGTGTTCACCAACTGTTAAACAACAACCACACAAAATGCTACTCCACTCCTAATATCCTCACATAAGGGATATTAGCGTTCACTAACAAAATAGGTTTTCCCAGGTTCACCCAAAACCTTTACAATTATGTCTTTGTCTGTGGGCTTACACAATTAAAAAAAAACTCCACTTCTGAGTTTTCCTGGCTCTCCTCAGATAACCAATACAACAAGAATTTTCTGGCAAATCTTGAAAGAAACCAAAACAGAAAGGAATTTACAATTAAATGTAAAATACCTGATTATCTCCTTCGTTGTAGCAGCCCGGTAGAACCAAATCAGAGTAGATGATTGAATGTCCAAGTTCAATGTCCAGTACTCAATTATAATGGTTCTAATTCTAATAGATTTTAAATTAAACCAAATAGGGCTTGCCTTAATTGATTTTGATTCCAAAGAAAGGGAATAACAATTCCTCTTATCAAATTAGATTGGAATAGCAGAAACAAAATCAATTAAATAAAGCTAAGGAAAGAGAATATTAAATAAGCACACTTAGCTTAGATGGAGCACATAATTATCTCTTAGAAGTTCGATGAAGATTGGCTTGAATGGATTAATTAAATCGATGATTTCTTCTGAGATTCGTGCACTATTTATAGGTGAGCAGATCGCGTCTTCGACTGGTCTAGGGAGCTCTTCGACTAGTCGAAGCAATAACAGATATTTGAAAAATCTGACGGGATAAGCTTTGATCGTTCAACAACTGGTCGTAGGTCTCCTTCGACTGGTCGTAGGTCACCTACGACTGGTCGAAGATCTCCTTCGACTGGTCGAAGATCCTGAAAAACATCGCTGGATTTTGAGTTGAAGTTTTTCGACTGGTCGAAGATGCAGTCGACACTGTTCCTTCGACTGGTCGAACAGATTCCTGGACTAGTCGAAGCCTAACAGATTTTATCCGAAATCTGTAACAAACTCACGACTGATCGAGGAATTTCTTAGACTGGTCGAAGCAACTCTAGGACTAGTCGAAGAAGGCCTAGGACTAGTCGAAGAACAGACCAAACTTATGGAAAATAAACATTCGATTTATGTATCCAGAATGACCTACTTCTAAGGTCAACCTATGGTTAGTCAAACCTCAACCATGAAGTAAGGACATTGAAACATTAGGAACTAGTGACCTTGAAGTATGAGCCTTGAAGACTTGATGTAAATCAATCTTGAAATCTTGATGTAGCTCAATCTTGAAAGGGTCTTGAGTTCTTTACAAACTGCCTTGTACTCTTCTTGAAGTCTTGCAGCTTGAGTCTTGTCTTGTGAGCAGTTCTTGCATTCAAGATTGATCCTTGTACTTGTGAGCTTTGCTTGTTGTGAGCTTAGCTTGATTATGAATGTTGATCCTTGAGAGAGCTTCACTTATGCAAGTCATATATAACAGTGATTTTGGCACCACAAATTTGACAACAGACAGGGATACAAACTATAGCACTTGCAAGGAGACACTCTAACGTCTAGACCGAGTGGATATATGAGCGCCCAAGTGCCTTATACCAATAGGCCACATCTCTTACTGTGTCGTGGTCGGTTGGAAAGGGGTGTGACCTTACCCTCCTGAGTGAGGGGGCAATATCTAGGTTGAGTTTGGCCAACTTGAGGAATGGGTCTACTATCAACGAGTTGGGCCAGATATTAGCAAGCAGATAGTGAGGTCTCTTCCACTTACCTAGTTGTGCGCTCGGATAGGGGCAGAAAGCTAGCGTAGAGTGTAATAGACCCCGGTGATGATTCCAAAGATGTACGGTACTGATATGTGGACTTATTAAGTAGGAGTTGCATACTGAGCATTATACTCATTCATTCATTCATTCACTATCCACTCAGGCTGGTAGTTCACAACTAATTGATATGTGTACCTTCGCAATGGGTAGGATTTCGGTTGGGCATCAGGATTTGTATATTGTATTGCATTCTCAATATATGATATTTGGCTTACTATGTCTCTACATTGTATAGCTGGTCTACATTGCTTCCTCAGTATATGATTTGACTTATTATGCTTTTTCATTGCATAGCCTAGATAAGGCTAATGGTATTTATGGACTTACCAGCATGTTTCTGCATTACTCTAATATTGTACGATTTATGGATTGCCAATATTTTCGCTTACTCTGATATTTATATGCTTGACATGTACATCACACATACTTACACCACTCTCTAAGCTTTCTATAAGCTTATACACGATAGATGCATGCAAGTGACATTAGGTTGCAGCAGCATTGAGCTTGGAGCATGCAATGGTCTTCTGGAGCTTTTATTTTTGATATATGTATTTCCCTTTCAGTATTTTATTCAATTATTTATATCAGTGGATATGTGATGATGATGTTGCCTTTGTGAATTTGGTAAACTTGTGGTTATGATTCTTGGTTATGCTTCTTACGAGATAAATGTATGTTGAAAAATCCTCCTTGTAGGATCTAAGGATCAGAATCTGGCGTATGCATGCTGACAACTGAGAATGGGGTACTACGGAGGCTGTCGGCACCGGATTCGGCAATCAAAAATTTTGTAAGCCCGGTTTCCGAGTTTGGGGAATGACAATAGGACTCTGATTCCAGTTGTGTTCGTGAATCAAGCATAGATCTCCCTAATCTTTACAAGTGGATCCTTGGAAACCCTAGTTTCCCACCTTTGAATTTTACAAGTTTTAGTTACTTAATTTACAATTATTCTCCTACATTCTCTGATTTAGATTACATCTTCTTTTAGTTCTAGTTTGGGTTACTTTCAGAATACGTATAAGTTTTAGTCCCTATAGATTCAACCTCGGTCTTACCAAGATTATTACTACATTACGACCCTATACTTGGGGTGGTGAACAATGTAGGTAATGTATAAATTGAATACCTAGATGACCATCTACCTATGAAAGATTATACTGGAGGAATAAGAAGATAGTTTCATAATTTAGTTTTATATTTCCGCTGCGAACTCGTTAATGTAATAAGTTCCCAATGAGAGGGCATTGATAATTTGTTGAATTCTTTTCTCTAATGAAATAAGAAATACAATCGATATGAATGTAACTGGATGTCATCTAAATGAAAAAAAATAATAATAATAAGGTACAATTTTTAAAGCATCCAATTTATACATTATTATCACCCGATTTTTCTCAGACACAAGTATAAATTCTGGTCGTGAAAATTTGGGATGTTACATGTAACTTCAACTTTTGCACTGAGTTGAAAATATCTAGAAACTATTTCAAATTTACGCACTCCATGCAGTTCCTAAAATAGACTTTCAGAACTTTCATTTTTTAGACTTGGAGTTTCAAAATATATTTTTCAGGACAATTTCTAGAATATGTTCTTTTTTAGGATAATTTTAGGATTCTTTTTCTTCACTTCAAATCTTTGATTCTCTTCATTCCTCACTTACTTTCTTTGGATCTTTGGCATGTGAATTCTTTATTTATGACTTCGAAATCTCCGAATCTTCATTTAGTAATCTTTTTATCATAAATCTTTCTTTTGACATCAAATTTATCTTAAGCGCTCGAAATCACCTCACACATGAAAACATAGATCGATTAAGCATGATATAAATAGGGAAAAATATGCAATATTTCATACTCAACACTCCCCGTAACCAACATTTTGCTAATCCCGAGCAAAACATGCATGAAGTGATCTTCAATATTCAAATCGCTTTCAGAAATCAATCTTTTATGCAATCAAGTATGAATAAGTACAATCTAAAGAATCGAGAGTGCAAATTTGAAAACCTAGAGCGAAATCACACGATCAATCAATCAAAAAGTTTCTTTATCAATCATTTAAGAGCATAAGTTCATATGCCAAGTTTTTCTAATGTTCTTAGTGAATTCTATTTACTTTCCATAACATACTACTATTTCATAATGTTAGCCATACTTATCACCTCAAGTTTTATTGAATAATCAAGTATTGATTCTGAACTTATCATATTTTACTTAATTTTTTAGTTTTTGATTTTATATTGACAGTCCCTTTTATTTATTCATTCTTTTCAGACTTTTCATTCATTTCCAGTCTTTTCATCATACATGACCTTTTTGTTGATCTCTTTATTTTTTTGTCTGGTTCTTTTCATTTTTTTAAAGGTGGATAAAATTCTTCAGACTCAATTCTTAATATCTTTTAATGATATACATACTAACAATCAAAAATTCTTATACTATTCACAAAAAGCAAATTGAATGTGTCTTGTGATTTAGATTATCATGATATTCAAACTTCATCTTAAACGATTAAATAAAAGAACTTATGCGATAGTCTTATTCATTTGATTAAACTCCAACAATTTTAAATTCAATCTCTTATCTTATCATTATACTCAAAGCATTGATAATTCCACGAATTATCATTTCCCAAACATGTTTTAGCTTGAAAAATTGAAAATTTTCACAATTTTCTGCTCAAAACTAAGAAAACACTGATTAGTTTACCTATTCCACACCCCCAACCTAAAACCTACATTGTCTTGAATGTAAAAGATATGAGTATGCAATGCACATGAGACAACCAAAAGAAATAGGAAGATAATACCTGAAGAGGGAGAATTGAAGCTTTTTCAAAGTTCTTAACATGTAGATGGGTTAACACAAAGATTAAAAAAACTGAAATCAAATTATCATAATCCTAAATCTTATGAAAGTAATAAACCTAACTACACCTCTGTCAGACTAAGAGGTCAATCCTGTTACACAAGATCAGTCAGAGGCATGGACATGTCCTCTGAATCAAACTTCTCAATAAATGGCTTAAGATGATGTCCATTCACTTTGAAAACATTGCCATTCGTCGAATTCTTTATCTCGACGGCCCCATGAGGATAGACATTAATAACAATGAAAGGATTGGTCCAACGAGACCAAAGTTTACCCAGAAAAAAATGTAACTGAGAACTGTACAAGACTTTTTGACTGGTTATGAATGATTTCTGAACGATGTTCCTATCATGAAATACATTCATTCTGTCCTTATAAATTCTCGAGTTCTCATAAGCGTCGTTTCGACTTTCTTTGAGTTCATTCAATTGAAGTTTGGGCAGCGAGCCAACGTTGTCCAAATTAAAGTTCAAAATTTTAATAGCCCAGTAGGTTCCATGCTCAAGCTCCACCGGTAGGTGGCAAGCTTTCCCATAGACGAGTTTAAAGGATACATTCCAGTGGGGCTCTTAAAAGTTGTACGGTAAGCCCATAAGGCATCAGTCAAGCAAATTGACCAATCCTTATGGTCAGGGTTAACCATTTTTTTCAGAATGTGTTTAATTTCCCTGTTGGAAATCTCGGATTGCCCGCTTGTCTACAGGTGGTATGGAGTGCTCACTTTATGAGAGATGCCATATTTCTTCATTAAGTTCTCAAATGGCTTATTACAAAAGTGCAAACCTCCATCACTAATAATGGCTCGAGGTGTTCCGAACCCAAGAAAGGATATTTTCCTTTAAGAATTAAATGACTGTTTTATGATAATTATTCTAGCATGGGATCTCTTTGACCCACTTAGTGACGTACTCTACTACTAATAAAATGTAAATATTCCCAAATGATTGGGGGAATGGTCCTATGAAATCGATGCCCTAACAATCAAATGCTTCAATGATAAGAATAGGGTTCAGAGGCATCATATTTCGATGGGATAACCCTCCCAATTTCTGACAATGCTCACAAGCTTTGCAAAACTCATGAGTTCTCTGAACATCATGGGCCAATTAAAGCCACACTGTAAAATTTGGCCATGGTCTTTTTAACAGAAAAGTGACCACCACAAGCCTGAGAATAACGAAAGGAGATAACATTCCAATGTTCATTATCTGGCACACATCTCCTTAGAATTTGGTTTGGGCGATATTTAAACAAATAAGGATCACCTAAGAAAAACTTACGTATCTTGGTGAAGAATTTTCTCTTATCTTACGTAGTCCAATATGTTGGCGTGAAACCTGTAGCAAGATAATTCGCAACATCAGCAAACCAAGGTAATTAGGAGAGTTTAAACAATTATTCATTAGGGAAAATGTCATTTATCGGTGTCAGCTCAAAGGAATCGGGGAGATCAAGTCTTGAGAGGTGGTCAGCCATTTCGTTCTCTACTCCCTTTTTGTCTCTCATTTATATATTGAATTCCTAGAGTAAGAGGATCCATCTTATCAAGCGAGGCTTGACGTCATTATTAGAGAGAAGGTACTTTAGTGCTGCATGATCAGTGTAAATGATGATCTTAAATCTGATCAAGTAGGACCTTAATTTGTCCAAAGCGAACACTATGTCTAAGAGTTCCTTCTCCGTAGTAGAATAGTTCACTTGGGGAGAATTTAGAGTGAATCACATAGGGATTATTCTATTTTCTTTGGCATAACACCACCTAATAGCATAGTCAGATGCATCGCACATAATCTCAAAAGGTATGCTCTAGTCGGATGGCTATAAGAAAGGAGCGGTAGTCAACATGCCCTTGAGCTTAGTGAAAGCTTCATGGCATTGTTCAGTCCACTCGTATGATGCATCCTTTTAAAGTAGATTACAAAAAGGACAAGAGATATGACTAACGTCCTTTATGAATTGTCTATAAAATCCAGCGTGTCTTAAGAAGGATCGCATATCACGTATGATCTTAGGTGGAGTTAGGTTAGAGATAAGGTCAATTTTAGCCTTATCTACGTCAATTCCCTTGGATGAAATTATATGTCTAAGAATAATTCCCTTGGGAACAATGAAATGACATTTCTCCCAATTCATAACCAAATTGTTTTCCTCACATTGCTTTAGCATGCATTTAAAATTTTCCAAACACTCGCTGAAGGATGAAACAAAGACACAAAAGTCATCCATGAAGACCTCTAAATATTGTCCCACTATGTCAAAAAAATACTCAACATGCATCATTGAAAAGTGGCGGGGGTATTACACAGTCCGAATGCCATCCTTCGGTAAGCAAAGGTGTCAAATGGACATGTGAACTTGTCTTTATTTTTTTTTAAATCTTCAAGGGCTATCTCTATCTGATTGTAACCCAAATATCCATCAAGGAAGCAGTAATAAGGATGACCAGTTAGCCTTTCCTAAATTTGATCAATGAAGGGCAAAGGAAAGTGGTCCTTCCTTGTAATGGTATTCAACTTTCTGTAGTTAATGCACATTCTCTAACTAGTAGTAACTCTAGTTGGCATGAGTTCATTATCAGCATTAGATACGATGGTGATTCCGAAGTTCTTAGGAACCACTTGAGTTGGACACACACAATGACTATCAAATATAGGGTATATGATACCCACATCCAACAACTTAAGTACTTCTCCCTTAACCACATCTTTCATGTTTGGATTTAATCGACGTTGTGGTTGTCGAGAGGTTTTTACATTATCCTCTAGATGAATACAGTGCGTACAAATCAAAGGATCAATTCCCTTGAGGTTTGTAATCGACCATCCAAGGGCTCTTTTATGCTTAATGCGAGTAGAAATAAGCATACTCTCTTATTTTTTCTCAAGGTTGGAAGAAATCACCACCAGTGGCATCTCATCTGGATGTAAGTAAACATATTTGAGATCAGCGGCCAAAGGTTTTAGGTTAAGCTTTGGTGCCTTGAGACTAGACGGTAGAAGAACTACATCAGTTTGAGGTAATTTCTCAAAATTTGGCCTCTACTGGTTAATCTCATGTACTGGCGTCGCATCAAGTAAGGCACTCATCTCCCAAATCATGTCATCATCTAAATCAGGGGAGTGGGCCAAGCACGTTTCTAGAGGGTCAGAGTATAGAGTAAAAAATGTTGTATCTTCCATGAAAGAGTTGATCATGTTAATGTCATGGGTATCGTCTTCATCCTCTATCTATTTACTCATATTGAAAAAGATATTGAGCTCTAATGTTATATTTCCAAAAGATAGATTCATAATTCCATTCCTACAATTAATGATGCCATTTGATGTAGTAAGGAATGAATGACCAAGAACGATGGGTATCTGAGTGCTCACATCTGTGATGGGTTAAGTATCTAAAATAATAAAATCTACTGGATAATAGAATTTATCAACCTAGACCAACACATCCTCAATCATTCCTCTCGATACATGGACTGATCGATCCGTAAGTTGTAATATGATCCATGTGGGTTTTAATTCACCTAAACCCAATTGTTCATAAATTGAGAAAGGAATCTGATTTACACTCGCCCCCAAGTCAAGAAGTGCATGCTCAATTCATTGGTTCCGAATTACACAAGTCATGGTTGGGCTACCGGGATCCTTGTATTTTTGTGGCACATCTTGTTTGAGGATGGCACTCACCTTTTCTGTCAAAAAAATTTTCTTTTGTATATTTTGTCTTCTTTTGGTTGTACATAGATCTTTTAGAAATTTGGCATATGAAGGGATTTGTTTAACGACATCCAGTTAAGGGATATTAACCTTCAATTTCTTAAGCACCTCTAGAATATCTTAAGAGTTAGATGAAGGTTTTGTTGCAATTAACCCTTAGAATGACGCAATCGGTTTGTTTTGAGATTCTGGTTCCATCTCATGTGGGATGTCGCTAAGTCCATCATTCTTAACTTCTTTCGAGTCCTTAAACTTTTCAACCATCACTAGAATGGTTTTTCAATTATCTTTCCACTTCTGAGAGTGGTGATAAACTTAGCTTGTTCCACATATTGATTGGAAGAGCTTGGGTCACTGATTTCAAATTGTGGTTTTAGATTGAGGAGAGGTTGGGTAGGAAAAGTCCATTTCTCCCCAATCGCTAAGTGTGACTCAATCCTTTGAATTGATGACACAAACATTCACATTATTGTTTTGAGATCTTAGAATGTTAGTACTGTATTCTTATAAGACCCGTATCTTAGCCCTTACTGTTCCATAGGCTTCCGCGGTCCTCCTCGTCGAATTCCGGTGACCCGTGACACGTAGACTTCATTTGCATACAACCTTGAGTTGCCTCCCATATTCCAGAGTTGGCTCAACCCGAGACTTGTATCCTAGCGACCGCGCCGTCACCAAGGTTCCGATGCCACATCTTGCACACCGATTCAATACCCTGGTCAGGAGATGTGGGCCCGTGTTCAGTTCGAGGAAACACCGTGTGTTTGCAATCCCAAGAGAATCTCTACAACATGTCAAATCAATCCAATCAATCACCTCACATGTCAAGTACATGTCTCATCCCCAAAAGTAACCCCAAAGTCAAAGCTACCCATCCCTTACATGTCAAGTACACATCACTCACCCATCACCCATCACTCACTCACCCATCCCTCTCTCTCTCTACATCCTATTCTCTCTCTCTCTCTCTCATTTCTTCATTTTTTTCAAGCAAACCCCATGAGAGCATCCAACGTCCAAGCTCTATGAGAAAGCTTTGTGTGGCCCACTTTCTATCTCCCATCTCCACCATCCAAGTTTCATCTCAACCATTAAAATTGTTCCTATGGAGCCGTTACATGCATTGGCGGAAGAAGGAAGAAGAGATCAAATGTGGGTGCTTTATAGGCTAGATTTTCATATTTTGATGAAGGGCCAAGTGAGGCTTACTGATTGATGGTATAGATCTCACTTTGGACCCTAGATATGGCCGATGGCCCACCTTAATTCTCATGATCATTCCATGATGGGGCCATTCTCCATGGACCCCATCATGATGTTTATTTTCCTTGCATGAATAGGATCATCTAGATCTTGCATTCTGGTGGAGAAAGGATCTCCACCATTGATTTTGATCGGTGGGCCCACATGTAATGGGACCCACTTGATATAAGTTGTGATCTATAGAAGGGAGGGCCTATAGTGTCGGGGTCCCTTCATCACTCGGTCTCTCTCTCTCTCTCTTTCTCTCTCTCTCTCACTTTCACTTTTATTGTGTGTGGCAATGTAGCTGTGTGGCCCACCCGGATGTACCCCACTTGATGTATGTCTTATCCACACCACCCAACCATTTGGTGGCCCACCTAAGTAGGGCCCACCTTAAATATATGAGTTATGCCCAAAATCATCTAGCGTCCAGGGACGCTGGACGTGAACTGAAAATAAAAACATTAGCTTGATTTAACAAGCTTTGGAGAGGGCCGCTCATGCAGGCCCCACCTTGATGTATGGCTTTAATCCACACCGTCCATCCCATTCCCCAGCTCATTTAGGCATCGAGCCGAAAAATGAAGTTAATCTGAGTATCTAGTGGGTCGTATCTTAGAAAATAGTTAGTTTTACCATTAAAGTCTCCTACAGCTCGCCCTGATGTTTCCGTACACCAAAATACATCGAATATTGGGCTCATTCAGGCTTTCTTGAGCCATAGAATCCAACTGCCTAGGTCGGATTCTCCTGATGCGGGCCCCACATAGGAAAAACTGTGAAAAATCTATTTCAAAAAAAAGAAAAAAGGATGCAACAGGTGCTGCTGCTAACGTCCAGAGGACGCGCAGCAACGTCCTACTGCGTTGGGACGTGAAATGAGGGCAGGGACGTGGGTCCCATGCGTAGGCCCCACCGTAAGGTGTTGGACATCAACACCGTGCATTTGGCAGGCCCCTTTAGGGCAGTGGGCCACCCTAAAAATCAGCTGCATGTGGAACTCATGTGGCCCACACGGCAGGAAATAATGGGATTGAGCGTCTGTCATTGAAACCCTTTTGTTGTCACAGAAGTTTTGGGTCATTATGAAATTTATTTTTCCCCTTCAATCCAGGTCCATGTGACCTTATTAACAATTGGATGACAAATAAATGTTATGGCGTGCCCCACGTGGGACTCACTGGCATTGTGTGTAGCACACACACTGTCCCCATTTTGGGAGTGGGACAGCTGGTGTACCTCACTCCAGCTACCTAGCTGCTATAGTGGCGTCACCAAGTTCTATGAGACCCACCTGTTTCACCTAGGTCGTTCATCTATGGGACCCACCATGATGCATGTGTTGCATCCAAACCGTCCAACCATTTTGAAAGCTCATTTTAAGGCTTGAGATAAAAAATAAGACAGATCTAGTACCATGTGGACCACACTATAGAAACAGTGGGATTGAACATCTACAATTGAAACCCTTGGATTCCAGAAGTTTTGGACTAATAGGGGATTTGTTTTTCCTCTTAATTCAGGTCTGTGTGACCTTATGATCAGATTGGATGGAACATAAATGTTATGGTGGGCCTTGAGGATTTTAATGGTGGAAATCATTATCACCGCTGTTATTTGGAGTGCGGTCCAGTTGATCTTTTGATATGATTCATTTATATGTGTGTGTGTATTGATATCTAAAAGTAGATGAGTTGGACTCGGCCCATTTGAATTGGCCCATTCAACTTGGCCTATTTAACTCGGCCCATTCGACCTGGCCCTTTTGATTCGGCCCATTGTTTCAGCCCACCTGATGTGATATATGAGGCCTGTTGTTGAGGCCCACCTTGATATACATGAGGCCCATGGGATGTGACCCATTTGATATATTTGAGGCCCATGGGTCGAGGCCCAATGGGATGTATATAAGGTTCATTACAACGTGTGATTCCACCATGGTTTATATAATGATGTTTATGGCAGGCTATGCCTTGGGAGCAATGATGGTTTGACATCCACATTATAAGAATAATGTTGGTTAAATGTTCGCATTATGACTCTCCCTAGGGCCCATTGATAAGCCCATACTTGTTGTGTGTAGGCCGTCTAGGCCCATCTTCATTGTGAGGATAGTTCATCACCATATAACATGCTTAGTATAATTCCATGACTCATTCCATACACATCATATGTATGCTTGATATGAGTATTGACTGATCATAGCATATGCCATTGGGCAGATTATCTATGGGACTCACTAATAGGAGTTACCCACATGAGCGCGCAGTACGCACATGATTGTTGCATGACTGGATAGTGTGACTCATGCATCTCGCATATGTGTAACATGATATTTGTACGCCCTAGCGACATCAGGGTCGTCTCCTCTACAGGCATGTCGTGGATGGCCAGATGGGACATCGAAAATGTTTAGTTCGAGAATCTGGGCACTTTGGGTGTCCGTGGGTGAAAGTCCCCAAATCTCTAAGGCAAGGAGACGCCCCAACGTCTAAACCGAGTGGATACATGAGCGCCCGAGTGCCGAATACTAGTAGGTCACGTCTCCCATTGTGTCGTGGTCGGTTGGAAGAGGGTGTGGCCTTATCCGCTCGAGTGAGGGGTTTATAAGCTAGGCTGAGTTTGACCAGCTCGCAAATGGGTCCGCTATCTGTCACCGCTGGGCTGTGCAGCTAGGGAGGCGGCAGTCAGTGTGGTGTGTACTAAACCCCGGTGATGATCCCAAAGAGGAACCATACTGATATGTGGACTTATTGAGCAGGAATTGCATACTCATTCATTCATTCATTCACTATCCACTCGGGCGGGTGGTGTGCAACTATTTGTTACGTGTACTTTCGCATGGCTAGGATTTCGGTTGGGCACGCAACTAACATGAGATCAGGAGTTTACTACATTGAGTCTAACTATCCAAATTTAGGTATGGGACTGGTTTGGATAGAAGTCCCTTGTGATGGACCCCGTAGCCTGTAATACTACGTAGTGTCATCCCGACCTCATACTCTAGCTTGTTCATTTCATTAGCATCTCATATTGCATCTGCATGCATATGACATTTTGGGTTGTTATGTGTTCTGTACTTATATGGCCCATACGGACTTAGCAAGATTTACATATTGCATTGTACCCGCGTCATCTGATACTTGGCTCTCTATGACTCCTCATTTGCATAGCTGATCTGTATTGCGTACTCTGATATTGTATGACTCATGGACTTGCCAGTATTTTTACTTACTCTGTTATCGTATGATTCATGATCTTGCCAATATTTCTGACATTGTATTGTATTGAATACTTGACACTTATCTTGTGCACACACTTTCACCACCCTTTAAGCTTTCTATAAGCTTATGCACGATAGATGCATGCAGGTGGCGTTAGGTTGCAGCTGCATTGAGCATGGAGTGTGCAGCGCTCTTCTGGAGCTTCGATTTCGATATATGTATTTCCCTTTCAGCACTGTATTAAAATGTTTATATTAGTGGATATGTGATGATGATGTTGCCTTTGTGATTTGGGTAAACTTATGGCTATGCTTATTATGAGATAAATGTATACTGAAAAATCCTCCTTGTAGGATCCTAGGATCAGAATCTGGCGCATGCCTACTAGGAGCCGAGAATGAGGTACTACGAAGGCCGTCGACACCGGATTCAGCAATCAAAAATTTTGTAAGCTCGATTTCTGAGTTTGGGGCGTGACAGTTCTTGTTGAAGAGCTCTTGGTTTTCCATGAATTTTTGAAGTGGATCCTCTCAAGGTTTGGATGGTTCCTCTAATTGGAATTATATGTGTTTGAGGTGGGTCCGCGGAATGGTCGTTGGTATGTATTTACGGCATTTGATTGCTCATTTAATAAATTTTGAAAAGCAGGGATTGTAGGACAATCCTGCATTGCATGTATGTTGCTAAGACAGATACCACAAACATCTTTCATGACTTCCCTTGGTTTGATAGCTTCCACCTTCTTAAGTTCCATGGCCTCAACTTTTCTTGTGAGATTGGCCACCCTTGCACTCATGTTATCTTCTTCTTTTAAGGCATACATTCCTTCCCTTTCATTTGATTGAGTAGGCTTAGAAGTGGTGGGTCTTGGGGAGGTGTCCCATGATTGCACATTTTCTACCAATTGATTAACATAATCCCACACATCATTGGCATCCTTGTTCATAAATTCACCATTACACATAATCTCTACAAATTGGTGAAGTTAATCCATTATAGAAAAAGCTTATTGTCTGGGAAATTTCGTAGCCATGATGTGGATAGGAATTTGTGAGATCTTTGAACCTTTCCCAGCATTGGAAGGTCTCTTCCTCTTTCTGGACGAAGCTCATGATTGCCTTCCTTAAAGTGTTAGTTTTCTGAAATGGGAAAAACTTTTTGAGAAATTCCCGGGTTATCTCGACCCATGTGCTGATAAATCATGGCTTTATGGAGTGCATACACATCCTAGCCTTCTCCTTCAGTGAAAAGGGGAACAATTTGAGTCACACTATGTCCTCAGACATATTTGGAAAGTGTAATGTGGTGACTATCTTATCAAATTCTTTGATGTACAAGTATGGACTTTTAGAGTCTAGTCCATGGAATTTATGAAGGAGTTGTATCACTCTAAGTTTAACATCAACGTTACCTGCATTAAGTGAAAACATCATGCAAGAGGTGTACTCACTCCTGCTGATTGTAAATAATCTCACAAAGTATGAAGCGGGGAAGCATTATGCACCTTATTCTCATCTTGAACCTCCTTAATTGGAGGTTGAGGTTGATTTGCAGCCACTACTTCAATTAACTAAGAGAATCTCAAGTGGTGTCTAATCATTTGATGGATAAGCAACCCTTCGACTAATCCTCCACTTAAGAGATGGAGAGTGTTATCACGAACCCAATTGGGCATGTAACATGCACATCCCTCAAGCACCAAATAACTAAAACCTAAAAGAAAGAAAACTAAAGCAAATAAGAAATCTACAAAAGAAAGAGAGAATCAGAAAGAGGTTACCAAATTGGAGTTTCTATGTTAAGATCCTACAAAACAGAAAACAATGTTAGTTTCTAAAAACAATCTCAAAAAAATAAAATCATAACCTTAAAAAAAAAGTTAACCCTAATCTTAACCTAATTCCAATACCAATTAATCTTAAAAAAATGTAGTCGTAATCCCCGACAATGGCGCCAAAAACTTGTTCACAACCCCAAGTGCAGGGTCACGATGTAGTAATAACTCGGAGAGATCGAGGTAGAATCCATAGGGACTAAACTTATAAGTATCTGAAAATAACTAGAACCATAACTAGAAAAAGATCTAAATTAAATTTTAGAATAATTGAGAGGAATTGTGAATAAAGTATCAATAATCAAAAGGAAACTAGAGCGCTAAGGATCCACTTGTAGCTATCAGGATGTTACCTTACTTGATTCGATAAACATAACTGGAATCAGAGTCATATCTTATCCAATTGGAAGATGAAGCAATTAAATCAAATCTCTGAACTTTTCATTGATCTAGTCCTCATTAAAAGGGTATTTTGATGATTGGAAGGGAATGCATGCATCTTTCATGCCCAGGAGACGATGGTGAATCACGAGTTTTACAAATCTCACAATATCAAAACAGGAAAAGAATATGTTCAAAGCTATCACATCATCTATTGTAATTTGAGTCACAGTAAATCATAGAAAACTGAAAATATTCCTTAAATTCAAACTAAAAATCAATGATGTTTAACATAAACAATAATCAAAGTAAAGGAAGCATAAAAAAAACTACAACTTTACCTCTTAGCCTTAGATAAGAGATTATGTTAAGCTTGTGTCCTAGGACCATTCCATTCCTTAGGATCCCGTGATCCTCTCCGTCAAATTTCGGTGACCCGCGACTTATAAATAACATTTACGAACAATCCTGAGTCACACCTTGTCAACCCAAGTTGACTCAACCGAAGACCTATGCCATTGTGACCGCCCAATCGCAACGGTTCTAATGCCACGTCTCGTGCGCTAATTCGACACTTAGATTATGAGATGTGGCCCGCGCTCTATTCTAGCTGTAAATCGCACATTGTGGGGCTAGGGCATTCCAGATACACCATTTCCTAGGACCACCATGATGACGTCACCTTTTGGTGACATAATTAATTCAAACACGGTTCTAAGACTACGTTTCCAAAAACGAAACGTCGGGCACCTAGATGATTAAACGGGTTAGCTAGGTTGGAGAAAAACCATATGGGAGATCTATATCACTATTAGGGTTGGTATTTCTTACCATAGGTAGTAGCTGGAAGTGTCTCGGTAGTGAAACGTGGCAGTGATTAGGCCCATGGAGGCGTGGGGGAAGATCTCCTACAGTTGCAGCGAATTTCCCCATGTTTTCCTTTCTCTATTCTCTCTTTTCTCTTCCCTCCCTCTCTAGGGTTTAGGAAATTCGTATATGGGAGAGAGGGGGTGAGTTGGGAGCTATTTATAACCCTAGATAGGGTATAAATGGCCATAGGGCCACCTTATACAATGTTTATACCCTATGGGCGGCCGTTTCTAACGAACAGGGCTCATAAGGAAGCTCATGACTTATCTACGTCATAGGGTGCACTCCCTGACAATGGATCCATGCTAGGACACGACTTCGGTGCGATCGGATAAGCTGATTGACCGTGGAGAGCCTATGTCAAATCAACGGTCATATGTGTCCAATCGGAGCCGCGGTTATACAGATAAGTGCAGGGAAATTTCCTTTCCCCATGGGTGAAGTTTGGTCACAAACTAACGGTCCGAATTCTTCAACTTTGCGTGAGAGCGAATGACGCAATTCACTTAAGTTTTAGTTCATTTTCTAAGGATATTCGTATTTCTCACACTCTTAACTCATGGCTCAAGTTGGGCGTTTCTGGATACAATCTAGGCTTGATTCCAGTGATGGTTGTCAAGCCCAGTAGGACGGACATCGTCCAATAATTTTAAGGTCATCGGACCTCCGATGTGCGGTCTAGGTATGTTATAGAGTTTCAATGTGTTCCCGAGAGCGACAGGCCCTTGGGATATCTCCTTGGTCTTAAGATGGCATTGGGTCAGTGGTACTCATGGTTTTAGGTGTCCCCATTTGTGAGAATAGTGGCCTAAGCTTAATCCACCAATTACTTAACATTTCAACTAAATCCCGTCTAAATTATACAACTAGATGCGGTCCTTGGGTTATTCTACCTGAGGTCGTACTTGGGTCTTTACATGGATTTTTTCAGGATGTTACAGAGGCCCACCAGATTGGAGGTGTTTTGTATACTCTCTATGCCTATATTTTTTTAAGATTGTGGGCCCTATTTATGCCTCGTACGGCCCACTAACCATATGATTGTATGAGGACCTTGCTGTCCAGATTTTTAGACATCCAGGTAAGCCTAGATGGACTGGACATCCACCCTTAGTGCTTTTCCATATGCTAGTGCTGCCCATCCATTGTCCTGGGCCTTATGGGATGATTGTAAGCCCAATATGTTGTATGTGATTGAATCCTTGTTGCCCATCCAAATTGCCCAGTTTTGTGCTGACTTATAAAGCCCACATTGGTGGATGTTGGATGTACCTTAGCTATTTATTTTGGAGCATATGGGCTGCCCATGAGGCTCACCATAATGTATGTATTGTATGTTTCCTTTTGATTGATATTTTTGGGCCATGGGCTGCCCTATAGTCCAGGTCGATGTATGCAGGTAATGGGCCATTTCTTGAGGCCCACCATGTGGAATGAGATGTGATGAATGCTGCTCATTTATTTTCTAAGTAGTATTCAGGCCATGGGCCACATTATAAGTTAGATTTCATGCGGGCCAGATTTTAAGGGACATTGGTGGTTAAATGTCCACATAGTGAACCTCCGTAGAGCCCATTGTTGGGCCCATTCTCATCAGTTTAGGCTACCATGGTGTTACCCATCTAGCTTTAGTGGGCTAACCTAAACTGTTGGGCCCCCATTTTGGATTATGCTTCCACCATGCCTTGTAGAGCCCACCTTATGGTTATTGGGCCCTTAGGAAGCCCACTCCTTATTCTTAGGCCCATTCTTGATATGAGTAGGCCATCTAGGCCCATCCTTGATATGAGGAGAGTACATCACCATAGATGAAAGGATCTGTAGTATCAGATTTGGTATATCCACTTTGAGGAACGATCTTCATGTTATGGATTAGATCTGATGTCCTTCTATGGACCCCGCCTTATATATAGGCCGATTATCGATTACGACTATGTTAGTATATGTATCGAGTATGTGTTAGCATAACATCATGATACATGCCCATACGCATCATATGTATGCTTGATATGAGGAGTGACTGATCATAGCATACACCATTGGGCGGATTGTTTATGGGACTCCCTGATAGACGGATTTGCCTCACATGAGTGCACAGTACGCAAAGGATTGCTGCATGAATGGATAGTGTGACTCATGCATCTCACATTTATATGACATGATTACTATACGCCATAGCGACATCAAGGCCGTAGCCTCCACATGCATATCATAAATGGCAAGATTGGACACCAGAAATGTTTCAGTTCTAGACATGGTGCGCCATAGATGTCCATGGCTGAAAGTCCCTAAACCCTTATAGTACCAAGAGGTTGCTCCAATGTCGAGACCGAGTGGATACATGAGCAGCCGTGTGCCGAATACTAGGAGGCTACATATCCCATTGTGTCGTGGTTGGTTGGAAGGGGGTGTGACCTTACCCGCCAAGAGAGAAGGGGGCATAGATAGGTTGAGTTTGACTAGCTCAAGGAATGGGTCCACTATTGACGTGCCGAATAGGTATTGGCAGACTATTAGTCAGGTGGATAGTGAGGTCTCTTACACTCACATTAGACTGCGTTCTTAGGGGAAGGGTAGTCAATGTGTAGTGCACTAGACCCCGGTGATTGTCTAGAGAGAAACTGTACCGATAGATGATGTTCTAGAGGTGAACTGTACTGATATATGGATCTAGCTGAGGATTGGTGTGCTTGAGTTGCATCCTGCATATGACATTCGACCATGCAGGCCTTGCATCACTTAAGCCTTAGTATGGCATATAACATTCATGGATTTGCTAGCATTTTTTACATTACTCTGATATTGCATACTTGGCACGTATATTGTGTAGACACTTACACCACCCTCCGAGCTTTCTGTAACTTTATGCATGGTAGATGCATGTAGGTGACGTTAGGACATAGTCGAGCTGAGGCAGAAGCGTGCGGTTGAGCTTTTGGAGTTTCTTATATCCACCTTGTATTTTCCTTTATAAATTACCCAATGTTTTTTTTATTATAGTGGATATGTGATGATGTTGTTGGTTGTTGGTTGTGGGTTATACTTATGGTTATGCTTCTTATGAAACAAATTTATGTTGAAAATCCTCCTTATAGATCCCTGGATCGGAACCTGGTATATGAGTGCTAGGAGCTGAGAAAGGGGTACTATGGAGGCTGTCGGCGCCAGATTCGATGATCGAGAATTTTGTGAGCCCGGTTTCCTAGTTCAGGGCATAATAGGAGTTGGTATCATAGCATAACTTGGGAATAACTATGAACAACATAACATATCTGCTATCAAGTTAGGATGATTAGGTCCTGAGTGCGTGACCTTCTGATGTAGTTCCCTATCGTAGTAACTCTTGATAGGCACCTTGTTCCTTTCTTTAGGACATGGAGCCTAAGAGGGCAACCCGAGCGGCTCTCGCTCCACCATCTACAGTTCGAGCCTAAGCAGGTGACCTGAGCGACTCCCGCTCCACCATCTGTAGTTCCCGTTCCCCCACCTGAGCCTCCTGTTCCCGCACCCGAGACTCCTACAGACCTTGCGCCCCTGTTCGAGACTAGTGCCGCCCCCACCGTGTCAATTAGTGCTGATCAGTTGCAGCAGATGCTCCAAGCTGTGACAGTCACCCTCTATGGGCAGGGCAGGCACCCCGCTAAGACCCCAGAGTAGGCAAAGCAGGAGCGCGCGAGTCCCTTGTTGTGAGATTTTCTTTGGCTCGATCCCCTACGATTCCACGGAGAGCCCGATCCGACTGTAGCAGAGAGATGACGCTCCTAGGTGGAGAAGATTTTTGAGACTATGCGATGTACAACTCAACAGCGGATCCCATTGGTAATATATCCACTTAAGGGTGAGGCCAAGCATTGGTGGGCCTTAGTCACCCATGCTGTCGAGCCTGATTTTATATGGACATGGGAGGACTTCGTGGACCGATTTAACAGGAAGTTTTTCCATGACCACATCCGATAGCAGCGTGCACTCAAGTTTGAGGCTCTGGTGCAGGGGGATATGACTGTAGCTAAGTATGAGTCCCGCTTTGTCACGCTATCTAGATACGCGACGTACCTAGTTGATGATAAGGGGTGAACGACCTACGTTATGGTCTCTGGGGCCATGTTGTTGGCCATATGCTTCAGACTTTTGAGGAGGTAGTGCAGAGGGCTCAGATTTATGAGGCTAAGTGGGTCGGTTCGCAGAGAGATCGTAGTAAGAGGAAAGACTAGAAGAGGAGGGGCCCCTCCGGTGGCTCCCAGCAGCAACAACCCCGATCATAGCAGAGACGTACCACTCGCTAGAGCACCAGCAGTGCCTTTAGCACCACCTCGAAGGTCATTTTTGGGTACTTGTTATGGATGCAGTGAGACGGGACACCATAGGCAGGAGTGTCCCCACCCTCAAAAGTAGCAGTGGAGAGTGTCATAGCCACCTTCACCACAACAGTCATGACGTAGTAGAGACCCCCACAGTAGCAGCACCAGCACCAGCCTTTGAGACCGCAGTAGCCACGATGTAGTAGAGACCCCCACAACAGTAGCAGCAGACCAGCCTTTGAGACTGCAGCAGCAGAGGCAGCAGTTTAGGTCACGGCAGCAGTAGTAGTAGCTGCGACCTCATATGGGACCTGCACCTCCCCAGCCAACTCAGAATAGATTTTACATGACTCAACAAGACCTACAGTCATTAGGAGGAGTTGTCGACGGTATTATTCTAGTCTCTGTATGCATAACTCAAGTTTTTTTTTATTCTGGTGCATTGCATTCTTTCGTATCTGAGGACTTTTGCCGTTCGACTGGATTACCGATAGAGTTTGCTCATGAGGGATTGACAATGTCAACGCCCTTAGGGAAGACTACAGTGTTAGGCCACTTCTATTCATCTTGCCCTATTTTCGTAAGGGAGACCTTCTTGCCCGTCGATTTGTTTGTACTGTCGATGTTAGAGTTCTACGTCATCCTGGGTATAGATTGGCTAGTCGAGTACCACGCCGTATTGGACTGATCCTCGAGGATGGTCACGTTTTGTATACCCAGCTTGCCTCAGTTCTAGTTTATAGCCGAGCTCAGAGGAGAGCCGTTATCTTATTAATGTCATGTGCTGTAGAGGAGCCCATAACAGTGAGCATTAATCAGTTGTCAACCCAATGTATTCAAAGAGATCCTGCGGTTGTGACCACGCTGGCATATCGAGTTATAATTGATCTTATGCCCAGTATCGCGCCTATCTCAAAGGCCCTCGTATTGTATAGCACCGATGAAGTTGCGGGACATGCAACATCAGTTGGACGAGTTGCGTGAACTAGTCTTTATCCGTCCAAGTAGTTCACCGTGGGGAGCGCCAATACTATTCATCAGGAAGAAGGATGACATGGTGCACAGTTCTTTTCGAAGATAGACCTGTGGTCTGGTTACCATCAGATTCGAGTTCAAGAGGAGGACATCTCGAAGACAGCATTCAGGATGCGCTATGGTCACTTTGAGTTTTAGGTCATGTCCTTAAGACTGACCAATGCGCCCACGGTCTTCATGAAACTGATGAATGAGGTCTTTCATCATTATCTCGATTAGTTTATTGTGGTTTTCATCGATGACATTCTGATCTATTTAAGGACTCGCGAGTACTATGATGGCATCTAGAGATTGCGTTGCAGACCCTTTATGCCCACCAGCTCTACCCGAAGCTGGAGAAGTGTGAGTTTTGACAGGAAGAGATGAAGTTCCTTAGTCACATGGTGACGAGGGAGGGTGTCATAGTGGACCCCTCAAAGATTGATGTAGTGCATCAGTGGGGCCATCCCACGAACGTGTCTGAGATCTACAGTTTTCTTAGTTTGACAGGATATTATCGACGCTTTATTGAGGGATTCTCTCATATCACAACAACATTGACTAGGTTTACCTAGAGGGGCGCAGAGTTTGTGTGGAGTGACGCCTTTGAGCGAGCATTTATGGAGGTGAAGGACCGCCTCATGTCTGCTCCTGCCCTAACTCTTCCCTCTGAGAGTGATGGATTTGTGGTATTTACTAATGCCTCGCATGTTGGCTTGGGTGCTGTTCTGATGCAGCACGGGAAGCTAGTGGTTTATGCATCTTGCCAGCTCAAGGCTCATGAGGTAAACTACCCCACGCATGATTTAGAGTTGGCAGCAGTCATCTTCACACTGAAGGTGTGGAGGCATTATCTCTATGGGGTCAGGTTCGAGCTCTTCTCAGACCATAAGAGCTTGAAGTATCTCTTCTCACAGTTCGAGTTAAACATACAACAGAGATGATGGATGGAGCTCTTTAAGGACTACGATTTTGATCTTTAGTACCACTCAGGCAAGGTGAATGTGGTGGCGGATGCCCTCAGCCGTCAGCACTAGACCTGGTGGCACATATGATGATTTATGAGTGGAAGATGCTCGACGATATTGCAGCGTATGGCTTCGAGTGTAACTTGTAGTATTCTATTGTTCAGTTATCGAGCTTGTCGATTCAACCCTCTATTGTCGCAAGGGTGATCGAGGCTCAGTAGTCAGATGAGTCACTTCAGAATTATTGAGCAGAGGTGACATCTAAGAGTTAGTCAGATTGGCAGATTAGTTCTGATGGTGGACTTCATTTCAGAGGCTGATTATGTGTCCTAGATATTCTAGAGTTACATAGATATCTTATGACCAAGGCAAAAGGTTAAATTTCATATTTATGCCTTTTTCACTATTGATTACCCACAAACTTTTGTCTAACCATTTGCCTATTTTGACTACATATTTCTTCCAAAATTGGGCCTTGATCATTAAGTGTGGATCGTTAATTAAGTTCAAGTTCGTTTTGGCACCCATTAGGAGAGTTTTTAAGATATGCCAATCTAAATTTTGAATCACCAAGAAAATTATATACCCCGACTCCATTCGATGACCCCAACATACTGGATAAATTAGATTTAAAGAAAGATCGTCAGAAAAGGTCAAATCGGAGAAACTCAATGCAAGTGGGATATGAAACACACCCTGTCACACCCCAAACTCGGAAACCGGGCTCACAAAATTCCCGATCGCCGAATCTGGCGCCGACAGCCTCCGTAAAACCCCATTCTCGGCTCCCAGCACCCATTCGCCAGGTTCCGATCCTGGGATGCTACAAGGAGGATTTTCAACATCAGTTCAATTAGTAATAAGCATAACCAAAGGCATAACCCACAAACAACAACCAAAAACTCCATCACATTTCCACTATAATCAAAAACTTTACAAGTATAATGAGCATAAGGGAAAAATACAATGAAGATAGACCAAAAGCTCCAAAAGAAGATCAGCTACGCGCCCAAGCCTCAGCGCTGCTGCGAACCAACGTCACCTACACGCAACGGTCGTGCATAAGCTTATAGAAAGCTTAGAGGGTGGTGAAAGTGTATGCTCAAGGTGATAATGTAGTTATGTAGTATCAGAGTAATGCGGAACATGCTGATGAATGCTAAGAATCCCATTAGCCGTACCAAGGTCATGCGGTGCAAAGAATGATGTCGGCCATACCAAGGCCATGCAATGCGAAATGCAAGTCAAGCATACAAATCCTCATCTAAGTCCACATGTCAATACGGCTCAAATCTGGAATATCACCGGGATCTAGTACACTCCAAGCCAGATTGCCGCCCCATCGCGCGCAATAAGGTGAGTGGAAAAGACCTCACTATCCGCCTGCCAATATCGGGCTCGGCTCGT
The DNA here is from genome assembly GCF_029962835.1 of Magnolia sinica. Taxonomy (NCBI): domain Eukaryota; kingdom Viridiplantae; phylum Streptophyta; class Magnoliopsida; order Magnoliales; family Magnoliaceae; genus Magnolia; species Magnolia sinica. The sequence continues at coordinate 39,443,444 of NC_080587.1, read as the reverse complement.
CAATAGCGGACCCATTCCTCGAGCTGGTCAGACTCAGCCTAGCATTGCCCCCTACTCTCGGGCTGGTAAGGCCGCACCCTCTTCCAACCGACCACGACACAGTGGAAAGCGCAACCGTCTGGTAATCGGCACCCAGCGCTCATGCACCCACTCGGTCTAGACGTTGGAGCAACCTCCTGGTACCATAAGGGTTTAGGGACTTTCACCCAAGGATATCTATCGCACCCCATGTAGAACAGTATATCTGGTATCCAATCCTGCCAACCATGATACGTCTGTGGAGGCTACGGCCCTGATGTCGCTAGGGCATACAGTAACCATATCATACAATGCGAATGCATGAATCACACTATTCAGTCATGCAGCAATCCTGCGTGTATCGTGCGCTCATGTAGGGCAACACACCCTATACGGGAGCCCCTAATCAATCTGCCTGAAGGCATATGCAATGATCAGTCATTTCTCATATCAAGCATACGTATGATGCATATGATCGTGAATCATGGGATTAAACATGTTATATGGGATGGGTGATATTCATAATGGAGGCGGGCCTAGACGGCCTACACATTACACATATGGGCCTAACAATGGGCCCTCGGGAAAGGCATAATGCGGTCATTGAACCAACACTATGCTTACAATGTGGACGTCAAACCAACATTGCTCCCAAGGCATAGCCCTGATGTAAACATCATTACATAAATCACGTTGGGACTGCACATTGCAATGAACCTTAGGTATATCTCATTGGGCCTTCAATACATCAAATGTGTCGTATCATATGGGCCTCATGTTCATCAAGTGAGCCACATCAATGGGCCACACCAATGGGCCTTATGTGCATTGCAATGGGCTATAACCCGTGGGCCTTAGAGTGCATCAAATGGGCCTAATCACGTGGGCCTTATGTGTATCAAATGGGCCTCGCCAATTGGGCCCCATATGCACATCAAATGGGCCTCAACTTATAGGTCCTAGTACATCTTGACGGGCCTTACCCCATGGGCCCCTATCACATCAAATGGGCCTCGACCCATGAGCCTTACATGAAATCAAAGTGGGCCTCAATCACGGGCCAAAAATAATTGAGATGGGCCTCCCTCCATCATTTTATTAAATATAATATAATATATAATATATATGTAGTGCATATAATATTATATATAATATTTTATATACATATAAATATACATATATATATATATACACACACGCACGCACGCAGCACGCACACACCCAGCACGCACGCACCCACACCCATCACCGTGGGCTCCACCGTCCAGGCGGACGGTGGAGATAAAACACTTACATCACTGTGGGCTCCATGTGGGGCCCACCATAATGTTTAGATGCCATCCAACCCGCTGATAAGGTCACATGGGCCCAGTTGAAGGGTGAAAACAAATTTCACCCTGATCCAAAACTTCTGTGGACCCCAAAAGGATTTCAAAGGTAGAAGTCTAATCCCACTGTTTCCTACGGTGTGGGCCACCTGAGTCTTAGATCGAGCTGATTTTTGGGGTGGGCCCACGTCAGGTAGGGGCCCACCATATGAACGGTTTAGATAGCTTATAAACATCAAGGTGGGGCCCACGGCTACAGCCGTGCTGGGCTGCTGGTACGTCCGTCCGCCCGGACGCTGGCGTGCGCAGCAGCTGCTGTTATTATATATATATATATATTTTTTTTTTTGTTTTCCCATGGATTTTGCAGGTGGGGTCCACCTCTTGCAGATCTGCTCCGTCCAATGGCTCTCCATGCCTCGCGACAGTCAAAACAAGCCCAATATTGGGCCTGTTTCAGTGTATAGAAGTGATAGAGGATGTTTCAATGGTATACCCACTGTTTGCCGTGCCATGGCCCGCCTGGGAGTCTGATTGGTCTCATCTTCTGGCTCAACGCCTAAAGCCATCTTGGGAAAGGAATGATCGGCATGGATTTAACACATACATCAAGGTGGGGCCTACATGAGTGGGCCACCCAAAGCCTTGAACCAAGCTAGCATTTGTGGTTTCCCAATTAAACGTCCAGCGTCCAGAGACGCTGGACGGTCTGCCATACAAGGTGGCCTGCTCAGGTGGGCCACCACTGATGAATGGTGTGGGTAGTACACATATAAGGTGGGCCCCATTCAAATACAATACATACTACATGGTGGGGTCCATTCAAGTGGGCCACCTAACCTCATAATCATCACAAGAAAAAGACAAAAAAATAAAATAAAATAAAATAAAAAGAGAGAGGGATAGAGAGATAAAGGGTGAGATCCGCGTGATGGAGGGACCCCGGCACTATGGGCCCTCCCTTGTACTAAATCATACATCAAGTGGGTCCCATTACATGTGGACCCATTAAATTAAAATTCAACGGTAGAGATCCCTTCTCCACTAAATCAGACGGTCTAGATGACCCTAAATATGCAAGAAGGTAAACATCATGATGGGGTCCATGGAGAATGGCCCCATCATGGAATGATCATGATGATCCAAGTGGGCCTTTGGCCACATCATAGGGTCCAAAGTGAGATCCGAACCATTGATCGGTTGGCCTCACTTGGCCCATCTTAAAAACATCAAAAACTATCCTATCCAAACACCCACCGCTTGATCTTCTTGCTCCCTTGGCTTCCTTAGTTCCTTGAGCTCCTCTTTGATGGAGGAAGATGAGAAATGGATGGTTGAGATGAGAGATGAAGGGGTGGGAAAGGTGGGCCTCACAAATGAAAATTTCTCACCATGGGGGACTCATACGTATGGGACTTGCTATGGGAGAGTTGAAATGAGAGAGAGACTTATAAGGGAGAGAGAGAGAGAGAGAGAGAGAGAGAGAGAGAGAATGATGGGTGATGGAGTGATGGGGGATGGTTTGGGTTGAAAATTGTAAAAAGGTGTATGGTTGTTGTTGAAATTTGGAAAAGAGGAGTGGTGAGGTGGAAAGAATGGTGGACTTTTGAGATGGGTTGTTGTACTTAAGGTATGGGATGCTTTAATGGTTGATTGATGAGACTAATTGTAGAGATTCCCTCAAAATCCGCAACGCGCGGTGTTTCTTCGGAATAAACGCTGATCGGCATCTTCTTGCCTGGGTATCGGTTCGGTGCGCAAGTCATGGCATTGGAACCGCGGCGATGACGCGGTCGCTATGATATAACTTTCGGACCAAGCCGACGTCGGTGCGTGGGACCTGGCTTAGGATCGTGCGCAAACACCGAATACGGTGCAAAGGTTGCCGGAGTTTGACCGGAAGGATCGCGGAAGCTAACGGAACAGTACGGATTAGGACACGGGTCTTACACACCCCGTCTCACACCCCACTTCTTTATAAAAGGAGTGTGCATGCCCTTCTCCACTCACACACCACCTCTCAATGTCCAAGGAAGAGAGAGAAAGATAAAGAGAAAGAGAAAGAGAGAAAGAGAAAGAAAAGACTAAACACCCATCATCCTCTTCCTTCTTTACATATATGGTGTCTCCCTCTTACTCAAGGAATGTTGTGATTCATGTATAAGTTTTCTACATCGAGATCTACCTAAGGTTTAAATCTAAGGCTAAGGTGAGAGATTCCTTTAAGCTTACACTAATTTGAGTTGATATGATTTATCTTATTTTTAAATACTTTCATATTACTATAATTTTTCATGTAATTAATTGATAGATCGTTATGAATTATTTATCCTTTTGCGAATTATGGTAAAGGTGTGATTTTAATTATGCATGATTTTTATAAATTTATATGGGGTGATGGATACAAGTCTGGCCCTTTCCTAATTTTGAGAGCGACGTGTGCTTCCACTATATATTGAGTTGGCCTTTTGCTCTTCTCCCCTTATTATTGTTGAGTTAACCTATTTGCTACTCTTTTGTTTTATTGAGATAACTTAATGCTACTTTTCTCTTTTATTAGGTTAGCCTTGTGCTACCTCCCTTTATGGCTTGGGCATTTGTCTTGGAATTTCAAAACACTCATGGTTCAACTTATTTTTCTATTGATGTAAGTGATGTGTTATAGGCCTCATATATAGTGGTTCATATATTTTATCGTGGACATAATACGCTCTAGGTAGTGACCCTCTTCGTTAATGCGTAATTCCATGAATTTTTGGTAGTGGTGCACAAATCGATGTAAGTAATTCACAATGCATGTTACATCACTTTCAGGATTGGATGTTGCAAATAGTCACTCCATGAGAAAATCGTGTCACATAATTCATTTGATCTGTGTATTGTGCCATCTTGAGGTGTTCACGTAAGTCCACAGAAGCAATGGACATGTCGACGAATCTCCATGGTATGAGATGCGGGGCAAGCCGGATTTTCTATGAATTATATTCCACATTGTGATGATCACTACGTATGATAGACCACACACACTTTTCTAGGCATACATTCATATATATATATATATATATATATATTGGTTGCGCACACTGATACCACTCGTAGTGGTGGGGTATGAGACGTATCAGAACCCTCACATTATTCTTATGAATCTCTTGAATTATTGTTAATCTTAAAGGATAACCATTACTATGAGTAGGGCATTGACCCTCTCCAACCATACAGATATTATAGGTAAATTACAGGTTGATAATATGGCTGATAATCATTCCATGGAAGATTCTTTTGAAAAGAAAAGAAGAAGGACAACACCACGAATTGTTTTATTTATTTTCCGTTGCAAACTTTGATAATGTAACAAGCTCCCATTAAGGGAGCATTAAAGAATTATTTGTATGCTTTTTACTCTAATGGAATAATAAATACAATTGATTTTATTCTCATGAATGGTTACCTTCATGAATGTAACTAGATGTGATGTAATTTAAAAAAAAAAAACAAGGTGCGATTTTGAAGCATCCAATTTGTAAATTATTAACACTCGAAATTCTTAGACACAAGTATGTACTCGGGTCGTAAAAATTGAAGATGTTATAATTATACAATCTGAATGACATCATTTGATAAGAAAAAGTGCCAAATATACACATGAACGTGGTCTTCTCTTGATCTTCAAGGGCTATATCTATCGGATTGTAGCCAGAATACCCATCTAAAAGTAGTAATAAGAATGGCCATTTAACCTTTCTAAATTTTGATCAATGAATGGTAAAGGAAAGTGGTCTTTCCTTATGATGGTATTCAACTTTCGATAGTTAGTGCACATCCTCTAACCAATAGTAGCTTTAGTTAGCACAAATTCATTATCGGCATTGGCTACGATGGTGATTTCAGACTTCTTAGGAACCATCTTGTTGGAGCACAAATTTAAGAGAAGGAAGAAGATGATAATCAACATCACTTAGTTGTGCGGCACACAACAGGGTTTCCTCGCAACAACATGAATGAATTCATTTATTTTCTGTGCAACACCTTTATTACGTAGACAATGATTTTTTGGTGGTAGATGACATCTTCAAACGTATGAAAAGCTTGATTCATGTAAAACAAGAAAGATTCCATAAGAGTCAACATGATCGATCGAGATAATATCATTTCTGCACAATGGCTTCTTTGATTAGATGATCATATCGCTATCCAAAATGTTGCTGAATTTGATATTTGAACATATCCGATTCTTGTATTTTGTAGTTATGCATTTTATTTTAGAATCAAGGGAGATATGAGGATGTAAATGAATTTAGAATGAATAAAATACTTTGTGATGATTGCTCTCTTACTCTTTCTTTATTATTATTGAATAAGATAATCCCCCAAACGAAATATACTCATTTCTTGTCGAAACAAAATGACGACTCCACTAGGGAACTTATTCTTATTCAATATAAACTTAGAAACTATTGAGAGGACTTTTATCATTGTTTGGCGTCATACATGCGCCAAAATGGTGACTCTCAATAGGAACATCCCCCTCTTCATCTCCAAAATAAAGTGAAAATTTGTTCAAACTCCTACTAGTAATATATCGTTGTCTTTTGAAGGAATCGCAATCTCGTACAATTGCAATGGCCACTTCTCATAATAGAAGAATTTTTACTTCATGAAAATCGGATTTTTTGTCGAATACACTCGCAATGAATCTCTTAACCAAAAAGATCGATCGGAAGTGATATGCCGCAAGCTACCATTGGAGTGATTTCTACATCACTGCCAGCTCACAATAACGATGAGGAGGGGATTGTCATACCTCTAAGGAAGTCAAAAGCCCAAGCCCATTCAACCATTAAATTAACTCCACTACAAATGATCAGGGAATTAGTTACGCGGATTGTTGTGAAACGAAATCCTGCACTTGCTCCACCACCGCTGTACCCTGGACTGTCTCCCTGCTCTTTCACTTCACAAGACTTCTTAGCCCTTCTTGCTGTGATCGTTCAATGGACTAGGAAGGAAAAAGCTAAATCACCTATGGATGACGAATCACTCTCTCCCCACGTCGTCAGATAACATCTCTGTAAACTACACCAAGATCATCCGGGTCTTATGGAAGCATTAAAGAATCTAATGAAAGTTGTCTCTCACCTAGCCCTTTCGTGCTAGCATACTTCTATCCCACCTTGGCAATAACATAATCAAGAAGTGGGGAAGCCATTGTATGCATGGCAGAAACAAGCCAGAATCTACTGCCAACCGTAGATGAATGGATTGCCGAAATGGTATAGGTACAAACAACTTTAATGGAGGAATGTAGAAGCCTTCGAGAAGCACTGGCTACCGTTGCTCACAATGTAGCCCAAATTGTGACTCCTTATGTAATGACTATTGTGAATGGCCAAAAACAGCAACTAAAAGGCTCATAGGCATCGAGAGTAGGATCACATGGATCGACTCATACAACAAGAGTAATAAGGTAAGATGAGATGTAATAAATGATAATAGAGGTCATCATGATCGAAAGAGAGTAGGAACATTCAGAAAGATTCTGATACAGAACACTGTATCCTAGGGAAATAGAAGAAGTGGCATTCCCTTCCAATTTCAGGTATCCAAACTTTCAAAATTCAACGGAGTTGGATCTCCATAAGAACACCTCAAGCATTTCATTACAACCATGAGTAGTTTTTTCCACAGTTCCATAATATTGTTTGCGATTGTTTGGTTCTTCTTTGAAAGGAAAGGCATTCCGATGGTACTCGAGTCTTGGCCCAGAATCTATACATACTTCGAAAAAATGCAAGACACATTCATGGAGAATTTCTTCCCATCTGATCGAGACATCAACATCACTAAGTTAGCCTCTGTACGGCAAAGGGAGAATGAGCTAGTGGAAAAGTTGTCGATTAATGGAAGACCTCGGGGGCATCATGCAGCCAGTTACCAAAAGAGAAGGAATAAGTGAAGATATGTCTGAATTTGATGGAAATGGGAATTGAATTTGGCCTCACAAGTGCTGACATAAGAAATTTCTGCGAACTCGCTACGAAGACACAAACACACTTGAAATGATGACTAAGAAAATGCTAACATTTTAAAAGAAGATGGGTAGAAGGGGACCAAACAGACTAATGAAAAATGTCATTGATCGAGAAAGGAAAAGGGATGTTCCTCGTGACTGACAAAGAACAGAAAGAAGAGAAGATACAGATCGTTACAGAGGGTGCACTAGTGACAAGATGCCTCGATCGTACAATTCTCATGAGGAATATGCATTCGAAAGAGAAGATATACTCCCTATAATGAACCAATTGTTGATCGCTGGAACGATAGAGTTGCCTCTGTCTAAGCATCCTGAAGAAGTTAAGAAAACAAAAGAAAAGAACTATTGTCATTATCATTGCCTACTAGGACACCTGACAGAAAATTGCTTTACAGTGAAGAATATATTACAAAGGATGATAAATAGAGGTGAAATTATGATGGGAAAAGAAAAGGAAAGAAATAGAAAAGCAATAGTGAACGTATTGTCTGTCCAAAAGATTGCATATGAAGAAATATAATATGAAGAATTAGAGAATGAGGGATGCAAGCCATGCGAAAATTATGAGAGAAGGAGGAAAGAAAGTTACAACACAATCACCACTGAATCTTCTAATAAAGCAATTAAGATGCCACTGATATATGTGTGCAAGGCAGCGGTAATTATGTTGTGTTCGGTGAAAAGAATAACATGTCCACTTCAGAAATATAGACTTGAAATAGTGCAAGGAGATACGTCTGAAACACCCGTTGACAACAGAAGAGAAGAAAGAAATAAAGTTGAAAGAGTAACCTATGATGTCGTGAATCACTTGAAGGGCATCCCCGCTCGATTAAGTGTGTATGATGCATTGCGATTATCAGAAGATTTTAGACATACCTTGATTCAAGCTTTGTCTGATAATAATATCAGAAAGGTAGTGCTTGTTGAAATGAAAAGCACATGACTAGACACGCCTCAAGATATAACAGGAAATGATTATATGTATGTCGTCACATTCTCTAATGAAAATCAGACTTATGATAGAGAGCATAGTAGACCATTAATGATTGTCAGTGTAAGTGCTGTGTTGTGAGTGCATCATGTTTTGTCAAATTTTGGTGTACCAAACCATTCTAAAATCACTAACTCATTTTGATAGATGGAAAGTTCACCTTCATTCGAAGTTGTGTATCAAGTTGTCTACATCAACATCTAGAGGGTAGTCAACTTCAAGACAGTGTTCATCCCTCAAGAACTCATGCTCAAGTAATCTACTCAAGTTAAAGTTCATATAATCATACCTCAAGTTGGAACTCAAGTACTCGGACTCAAGCTCAAGTCACAAGGACACAAGCTCAAACTCATGTTCGAGTATACAAGGACAAGCTTCATGTACTTCAAGATAAACTATCAACCGAAGTAGACAATGTTTCAATGTTCTATATTCACTTATAAGGTATGAATGACCCTAGACTGAGCATAAGTTAGGTCATATTGATTGCATATTTAATTTGGGTCATTATATAATTTTATAGGCTTTTTCTCGACTAGCCTAGCTATTGTTCGACTAGTCTAGGCACTGGCTCGACCAGTCCAGGGATTTTCTCAACTAGTTCAAGAATTGTTAAGGATTTTTGGGAATTTCTGGTGAAGGTTTGACCAGTCGAGCATCCAGCTCGACCAGTCGTGGAGACTGGTTCGACCAGTCGAGCAGGGCTCGACTCGAACTCCAGCGAGGAATTTTTAGCCCACTCGACCAGTCGAGCAAGCCACTCGACTAGTCGAGCAAGTCACTTGACCAGTCGAGAAACTATTTTTTTCTGATCATGCTAGAAAATTTGAAAATTGGTTTTGCCTCGACTAGTCAAGCCGAATCTTAGACCAGTCGAGAAACCAGATTTTCAGCCTATAAATTGATGACATTTCTTAGAGATTTCAATTTATTCCAAATCAAGCGATCACTCTAAGAGATAAGTCCCCACTATTGTGAAGCTATTAGTTAGTAATTTTAGATTCTTTTATAGCTTTTATATTTGATTTTATTGATCTCCTTATTCACATATTATTATTTATTTGTGATATCTACCTTTACTTTTCACATTTTTTTTAGCATAGTCCTATTCACCCTCACCGCCCCTCTAGGACTTAGAGCTTGCCCTTTTCAAGTGGTATCAGAGCCTAACAGCTCATTGCATTAGATTCATTTCATGAGTTAAGTGATCTCGAGCTCTTAATATGTTAAATTTTGATACCCTATCTGTTTCTAGGCCACCACATTTTGATGGCGCCAACTAAGCTTATTGGAAAGCTAGAATGAGGATTTTTTTAAATCCATAGATGAAAGTGTGTGGCAAGCAACAATGACTAGGTGGCACCCACCTACGGGTGAAGTTCTAGGCACTGATGGAACTAAGTCCTTAAAAGAATCACCTTATTTTTCATGGACCACTCTGCAAAAAAATGAAAGCAGTGCAAATGCCAAAGCTTTAAATGCAATCACTTATGCACTATCACCAGATGAGTTCAAAAGAATTATATCATGTGATACTGCAAAACAAGCCTGAGATATCTTAGAAATGACACATGAGGGAACAACTATTGTCAAAAAGTCAAAAGTGCAAATCCTCACAACTAAGTTTGAGGAAATTCATATAGAAGAAAATGAAACATTCATGGACTTCTATATGAAATTAAATGATATAGTCAACTCAATGAGGGGTCTTGGAGATAACATTCCAGAAAGTAAAGTTTGTGTAAAAATATTGTGATCACTTCCTGAGAGATTCAATTTTAAGGTCACTACCATTCAGGAACTTCGAGATGCCGTTAATATGAGGGTGGAAGAACTTGTTGGTTCACTTCAAACCTACGTGTTGAATTTTAAGGCTCCAAAAGGTAAGTCTATAACCCTTAAATCTTCAAAACATATTTCTCAAAATAATAATATTTCTAATTGTGAAAATTCAAAGGATGATATGGCTTTATTAGTGAAAAAGTTTTATAAAATTTTTAAGAGTAAAAAGAAAGTTGATTTTCAAAAACCGTTTGAAACTTTTCAAAAAAAGAGTAAATCTAAAACTTGAAAATCTCTAAAAGATAGCCAATGTTTCAACTGCCATGAATACGGGCATTTGGTAAATAGGTGTCCAAAAAGGGATAAGCCAAATAGAAAAGGCATGTTGGCCACAGGGGATGAATCGTCTAGATCTAGAGCTTCTTTTGAGTCAAGTGATTCAGATCCTAAATCTACAATTGAAGTCAAGGCCTTAATGACTCTAGCTAGAGTCACTTCCACTGATTGTTGTGATTTAACTTATGATGAAAATCTGAGTGACCCTGAAAGCAATGAAGATTTACAAGTGCCTATAATGCCCTATATAGGGAAAGTTGTAAGATAACTGTCAAGCTTAAATTACAAAAAGATAATTTTCTAAAATTAAAAGAGGATTTTGAAAATTTACTTTTAGAAAAGTCACATGTTTCTGATTATTTTGAAAAATATAAATATGACTAGGATTTTAAATCATCTAAACTTGAAAATTTAAAATCAGAAAATGAGAAATTAAAACTTGAAGTCTCTTCTCTCTTGAGTTTAAAGGACACTTGGAAGTATGCCCAAGGAGACCCTAAACTTGAAAGATTGCTAACCGCATCTAAAAAATGTAGTGATAGATCGGGTTTGGGCTATGATAAATTCATACCTCCTAAAAATAAGAATACAACTTTTATATTTATTAAAGGAGAGTCCTCCAACTCAAAAGGGAAAGGCTTAAATCAAAACAATTTTAAAAACTCTAAAACTTTTCAAACTCCCAAATTTAATACCAACCATATCAGCCATAAAAAATAGAATTATAACCCCTTAGCTACGAAAATTATGGACTTACTCAAGGAGCTTCTGAAATTTAACTCGAATGTGAGATTTGATAATGTTTATAAGAGAAGAAAAACCAACAATGTTCCAAAACCCAAAATGACTATGAAATGGGTTCCTAAGGTTACTTGTTTGGTTTCTCACACTACCTTCAAAGCTTCAAGTCAATCAAAGTGGTACCTAGATAGTGGTTGCTTTAGACACATGACGGGCGACAGTGGTTTGCTCACCAACTATGAAGAAATGACTGATGAGTCAGTCACATTTGGTGATGGAAGTAATCGCAAAATAATTGGCCAAGGTACGATTTAACTTTTTAATCTTCATTCTTTTGAAAATGTTTTATTTGTAAAAGGTTTAAAGCATAATCTTTTAAGTATTTCTCAAATCTGCAATAATAAACATAGCGTTAAATTCACTAATCAAGGATTTGAGATATCTAATGGGAAAGATTGTGTGATACTAAATGGTTGAAGAACATCTGAGAATTGCTATATTGTAAAGCTTGTCTGAATTTACGTGTTACATGGTCCAAACCAATGAAACCAAGTTATGGCATAAACACCTTGGACATGTAAACTACTAGAATTTATATAAACTAAGCAAGGCCAATCTAATAAGAGGTCTACCTAAATTGAAGAAAATGGACAAAGTGGCAAATTTTAAATCGGGAAACAAACAAGGAGTAGTCACAAGAAAGTGAACTCCTGTACCACATTTAAAACCCTTGAACTCCTCCATATGGATCTTGTTGGACCAACTAGAACGGAGAGTTGAGGTAGAAAGAAATATATTCTAGTAATTAGGAATGATTTTACCAGATTCACATGGGTTGCTTTCATGAGAGAGAAGTCTAAAAGTCTCGATGAAGTGAAAATGATACTTAAGCATATCCAACTGAAAAAGAAACAAATGTCTCTAAAATCTGAAGTGACCATGGATCAGAGTTTGAGAATAGCAATTTTAAGAAGTTTTGTACTGATCATGGAATATCACATGAGTTTTCTACACCTAAGACACCTCAACAAAATGGGGTTGTTGAAAGGAAGAATCGTGTACTTTAAGAAATGGCTAATGTAAAGTTGAATAGCATGAAGTTACCTAAAAATCTTTGGGTTGAAGCTGTTAACACTACATGTTATATAATAAACAATGTTTATACTAGAAAATCGAATGATAAAACTTCATATGAATTATGGTTCAATAAGAAGCCCACAGTCAAATACTTTCGAGTTTTTGGAATTAAGTGTTATATTTTGCATGAGCGTGAAAATTTAGGGAAGTTCAACACTAAAAGTGATGAAGGAATTTTTCTAGGGTATGCTCTAAATAGTCAAGCGTATCGAGTTCTTAACAAGAGAACCAGTGTTATTTAGGAGTCCATTAATGTGGTTATAGATGATCACCTGAATACACCTATCTCTAGTTCAGAAGATGATGAAGTCACTATATTTGATAAACTTGACTCTTTATCCAATCAAAAGAATGTTGAACTACGATCGGTGAAAGACCATCCAACTGATCAAATACTAGGTAACCCTCTCACTGGTGTGCGTACTCGTAAACAATTAGAGAACATATGTAATTATGTGTGTTTTACTTCCTAAATTGAGCCGACCAATGTGAAAGAGACACTTACTGATGAAAACTGGATAGTAGCCATGCAAGATGAATTAAATCAATTTATAAGAAATGATGTATGGTATTTAGTTCCTAAACCAAATGATAAACATATCATAGGAACTAAGTGGATCTTTAAAAATAATTCTGATGAGTTAGGGAACATTATAAGAAATAAGGCAAGACTGGTTGTACAAGGGTACACTCTGATAAAAGGCATTGATTATGATGAAACCTTTGCCCCAGTAGCTCATCTTGAATCTACCAGATTATTCATATCCATTTCTTATTTCAAAAAGTTTAAAATTTATCAGATGGATGTCAAGAGTGCTTTCTTGAATGGTGATTTACATGAAGAGGTGTATGTTGAACAACTTAAAGGGTTTGAAGATCCTAAACACTTTGATCATGTGTATCACCTAAAAAAGGCACTCTATTGTTTAAAATAAGCTCTTGGAACATGGTACGAGAAATTGACTAAGTTTTTCCTAAGTCATAACTTTGTGATGGGGAGTGTTGATAAGACATTGTTTGTAAAGAAACACAATGATTACATACTTATAGAGCAAATATATGTTGATGATATTATCTATAGTTTTATATGTTCTAACCTATCTATTGAGTTTACAGAGTTGATGAAATCCAAGTTCGAAATGAGCATGGTAGGAGAACTAAATTACTTCCTTAGACTATAAGTGAAACAACTTAAAGATGGAATTTTCATTTCTCATACCAAGTATACCCTAAACTTGGTTAAGAAGTTTAGATTTGAGAATGGTAAAAACTTCAATACTCTTGTGAGTACAACTCTTAAGCTTTCTAAAGATGCTTCAGGTAAAAGTGTAGGTCCCAGGTTGTATCGCAATATGATTGGAAGTTTATTATATTTAACTGTGAGCCGACCTGATATAGCATTCCACATAGGTATTTGTGTTAGATATCAACCAGACCATAAGGAATCTCACTTAATTGTTGTCAAGAGAATTATCAGATATGTCACAAGTTCGATTAATTTAGGTTTATAGTATCCGCATGATACTAATGTTCAATTAGCCGGTTACTCGGATGCTGACTGGGCTACGAATATAGATGATAGAAAGTCCACTAGCGGTGGATGTTTTTATGTTGGGAATTATTTGGTTTCCTGGCATAGCAAGAAGCAAAGTTTTGTATCTTTATCCACAGTTAAGGCTGAATATATTGCAGCCGAAAATGCTTGCACTCAACTTGTATGGATGAAAAGAATGTTACTTGACTATGGTATTGCACATGATACTATGATTTTATATTGTGATGACTCAAGCGCAATAAATATATCTAAGAATCTCATCCAGCATTCCCGTACCAAACATATTAATATACGGTATCATTATATTTAGGAATTAATTGAAGACAAAATTATTTTATTAGATTATGTGCAATGTGAAAATCAACTTGCAGACATATTTACTAAACCTCTCGACAGAAACAGGTTTTCTAAATTAAAGATTGATATTGGCATGTGTAATTCTAACTAAGATAATCATGTTTAAATTGCTTTATTTTTGTACATTTTATGTATTTTATTTATGCATTTAAATTGAAAATTATGTAATTTTTTGTGCTTGCACGACCGGTCGAGCACCATACTCGACCAGCCGTGGCACAACTGGTCGAGCACTATACTCGACCAATCATGGTGCGCGGGTAGAATCCCCTTTTATGTGGAAAAAGTCACTTTTCACCAATTTTCTCATCTTCCTCAAGTATTCCTTCCATGACTTTTTAAACCATCTTTGATTCTTGCAAGTAAGTTCTCCTTTTTTTTTTTCCTTTTAGATTTAGTTTCCTAGAGTCACATCTTACTTAGATCTTATTTTTATTCATCGATTATAGTGGTTTATTGGGTCCTTTTGAGTAAATCTTGTTGGGTTTCATTTCTTAGTTTCCTTTGGTAGATTTTCTTGATTCATTGTGGTAATGGAACGTCGCACTAAGAAAACCCAAGCTTTTACTTCTCGTGAATCATTTGTTACGGTGAGAACCCTACGGCTCCTAGTGATGATCCAGATTATGTGCGTGATTTTCATCAACGGTATGTCATCGTTGAATGGCCCGTTAATGCAACTCATATCGCTCAATTCTAGATTATTCCTCTCCTCATCGATGTACGATGGGAAAATGTTTTGAAATGGGGCGGACCTGCATATCGGTCCATTGCGTAGGCCATGTTTGCATGCATCACAGATGTCTCTCTAAATGACTTGACCTTCACTATAACCTTTAGAGAAGGCACATTTAAAATTAATAGATTTATGATTACTGATCAATTAGATGTAAGTGTGAATAGTGAAGGTATTCTTAAAATGGTCCTAACTGAGAGAATTTTTGAGTCAGAAAAATGCCTTTTGACTCATAAGTTATGCAATATGGATACAGAATGGGTTTCTAGGAATGCACTCCAGGCCAATCAAATGTTTCCCAGATGCAGAGTGCTTCATCATATTTTTATTCCTAATGTGTATCCCAGATCAAGAAATAAGGATAAATTAACTTCTTTTATGGTCTGTATCCTTCATTCTGTAGTGTCTGGTACTTCTTTTTATCTTCCTTGATTGTTATATGATCAGTCAGTTTAGACTTCATCTAGGTCACAGTGATATACCTTTTACTTATCTGATGACCGCACTTGCCTTACATTGCAATGTGGTCATGCCACCTGGTGAAGCACCTATCACTGTTCTCCCATTCAACAATTCAAACATCAACAAGATGAATTTGAAGTTAGCTCTTGGAAAAATGGAAGGGGAAGCTAAGGAAGCTAGAGAAGGAGATGACTTGTCCACTGACACTAATATGGATGATTTGTTTGGTGAACTAGAAGGAGATGATCTTTAGGTTGATCCTGACTTTCAGCCTTCTAATTTTGATGAGCGTCTTCGTGCTTTGGAAGAAAAGATGGATGGTTTGCATGTATCTCACGAGTCATGATTTAAATATATGCGAAAATATCTTTGTCACATTAATAAGGGATTACATCAAATTGACCCATCTATTCCTCCACCTTCTTCATCTGGTTTTGATTAGTTTTTATTTGGGCATGTACTAAATATTAATACTTTCCTTTGCATGGTTGTTACTTGAACATGTTACTTTGATGATACTCTATGGACATGTTGTGTTTATTAGAGCTTAATGGATATATTTATAACTCCTAATGTTAACTCTCTTTCATATATATATATATATATATATATATATATATATATTCTTCCTTTGTCTTTATGTGACAAAAAGGGGGAGAAATAGTGAGGTATAATCGGTATAAGTGGTGTGATAATTTTTTTTTATGATGATTGGTTTATGCGGTTGGTTGTAGAGAAATACGGAAGTGCATATATGTATTTGATTAATACAGGTACTCTACAATCACCCTTACTCAGATTAAGGGGGAGTAGTAGATTGAGTAGGAGTAATATCATTGCCTCTTAATGTTATCACTGTCTTGTGATGTTTATAATCTGTTGCATGATTCCTTAGTTGGTTTTATCACAAATTTGACAAAGGGGGAGATTGTAAGTGCACCATGTTTTGTTAAATTTTGGTGTGCCAAACCACTCTAGAATCACTGGCTCATTTTGATAGATAGAAAGTTCACCTTCATTCAAAGTTTTGTATCAAGTTGTCTACATCAACATCTAGAGGGTAGTCAACTTTAAGACAATGTGCATCTTTCAAGAACTCAAGCTCAAGTAATTTACTCAAGTTAAAGTTCATGTACTCATGCCTCAAGTTGGAACTCAAGTCACAAGGACTCAAGCTCAAGTCACAAGGACACAAGCTCAAGCTCATGTTTAAGTATACAATGACATGCTTCATATACGTGAAGATAAACTATCAACCGAATTAGATGATGTTTTAATGTTCTATATTCACCTATAAGGTATGAATGACCCTATATTGACCATAGGTTAGGTCATATTGATTGCATATTTAATTTGGGTCATTATATAATTTTATAGGTTTTTTCTCAACTAGTCCTAGCTATTGTTCGACTAGTCTAGGCACTGGCTCGACTAGTCCAGGGATTTTCTCGACCAGTCCAAGAATTGTTGAGGATTTTTAGGAATTTCTGGTGAAGGTTCGACCAGTCAACCATCCTACTCGACCTGTCGTGGAGACTGGTTCGACCAGTTGAGCAGGGCTCAACTCGAACTCCAGCGAGGAAATTTTAGCCCACTCGATCAGTCGAGTGCATTGCTCGACCAGTCGAGCAAGTCACTTAACCAGTCAAGAAATTATTTTTTCTGATCGCGCTATAAAATTTTAAAATTGGTTTTGCCTCGACTAGTCGAGCCAAATCTTAGACCAGTCGAGAAACTCAATTTTCAGCCTATAAATTGAGGACATTTCTCAAAGATTTCAATTTATTCCATTCCTAATCAAGCCATCACTTTGAGAGATAAGTCCCTACTATTGTGAAGCTATTGGTTAGTAATTTTAAATTCTTTTATAGCTTTTCCATTTGATTTTATTGATCTCCTTATTCATATCTTATTATTTATTTGTGCTATCTACCTTTACTTTCCACATTTTTTTTGGTATAGTCCTATTTACTCCCCCCCACACCCCCCATTTAAGACTTAGAGCTCGCCCTTTACAGTTAGTCATATTCGAGATATATAAGTCAAGCGAATAATGCTAGGTAATGGGCTTACAGTAAATTTATTGTCGTTAATAGCACTAAACGAGCATGGGTATCGTCATTCCCATTTACGTCCTAGTAGAATGGTGATTTAAAGCTTTAATCGAGTCGAACAACAAGCATTGGGGAAGATTACACTAACACCAGAAATAAGAGAGTTGACTACGAATGATGTATGTCATGTTATTAATGCGGTAATGACATACAATCTCCTTGTAACGACCTTAAAAATTTTGTGTTAATCTTTCCTTAAGTAGTTGTTTTTGGGGTAATTAGCGCTATACTCGATTGCTTGTGAAATTTACATCAATCACTTTAAATTGTATCTGCATGGCTCAAAACTTGTAGATTAGTTAGCGCTACATTACTCTGAAATCTGGGATACATCGCTAAATCCAGTTGTTCTGGAGAATTTTTGGAATATCTGGATCGGACCTGGACCGCGCGTCGAAAGTCCGATAGCGATGATCTTAGGCTGTTGCGGTCACCGAGTTGGGCTTGACCATCACCTAGAAAATCAAGTCCATGTGATGTTCTGGGTCGATTTGATTGAGTTCGGAGTAAAGAGTGTGAGAACGGTTGGAATTTAATAAATTTTTATGAAATCTGAGTCGTGTCACTTGCGCGACGATTTTAAGCTATCTAACCGTTGGATTCTGACCCAATTTCACCCTCTGATCAGGGAAGGTGGCCCAGGCATATCCTAGTGCTTGTGGACCTGATCGAGATTCCGTGATCGTTGAATTGAGTGTGGTCCGCCACGGTTGATCTGAAGAGCTGGTCGGTACGAAAACTCAGCCTAACCTAGATCCATGGTCAATGAGCTCAAGTCCGACCTTTCGTGGTTATAGGCCCACCAGAAGTGCTTCGTTGGATCGTAAGAGGCAGGTTTTGGTTATACCCTATGTATACCTCGACCCTGGGGTTATTTTCATCAATTTGAGGCCTATTTATAGTCCTTAAACCCTAGCTCTCTTTTCCATACGAATTTTCTCTAACCCTAGCTTGGAAAGAGAGTGGAAAAGAGAGAGAAAGTGAGAGAGATAAGTTGGTGAATCATCTTGGATTCTTCCTTGTTCTTCTTCATCTTCGAACCTTCACTTTGAATCATTATTCTGACGGTTCTGAGTTCATCTTGGGGTAAGTTAACCTAACCCTAACCTATGTTAGAGCTTAGATTAGTCTTGGTGTTGTTGTATCTCATTTCTATCCTTGTTTTAAGGTATTCTATCGCCGTTGACGAAGACAACTCGTCTAAATCAGTTCGGTGTTTCTTTCCTTGCTTAAGGTGCGGACTTTAAGTGTATAAGTTATGGTTTTCAAGGCTTTCAATGCCAGTTAGTGATTTATTCTTGTTATGGATGAGATTTCACATGCCAAATGTTGTGTTTACGTTGCTTTCCTGATATGCATGCGTTATATTGAGATTTGTGTATTCTATGTGTATTTATAAGTATTGTATACGTATA
Source organism: Magnolia sinica (assembly GCF_029962835.1). Classification (NCBI taxonomy): domain Eukaryota; kingdom Viridiplantae; phylum Streptophyta; class Magnoliopsida; order Magnoliales; family Magnoliaceae; genus Magnolia; species Magnolia sinica. Next base: position 39,424,438 of record NC_080587.1, on the reverse strand, counting down.
AATTATGCACTTGTGTTTGCCATGATTATTTGTCATGTATGTATGCTAGATGCACGTATGACAACTCCTTGGTAAAAGGAATTGTCGAAATGCATGTATTACAACATACGTCATGTATGTTGTTCCATGTATGCTAAGTGTTTGTAGAAATGCATGAATGTTCTAAAGTGTAACTTATTACACTAATTTCGGGCGTTGAGAAGTGATTCTCAACACTCCTATTGATGTGCATGATTTCCTTTATGCAAGTTACATTCCATGTTATTTAAATTCAAGTATTTCATATGCTTACATTTATGTTAAGTTGAGATTCTTCAAATGTCTAAGTACCATGATTTGAGTTATTATTCTTTTACTGTTTTACATTCAATATGAACATCTGTAGTAGTGTAATGTGTTTGGGACTATGCATTAGTCCAGGAAATTGGTAATCGACCCTATGTTCATGGTTGAGATTGCTTTCGCCACGTAGGATGTATTAGACGAACCTGAGCCGTATTAGAGTTGTTGGCAGTGGTTTGGCCACGCGGAGTGTTTGCGCGCTCTATGTCGCTCAATTCAACGTGCGCTCATGCTAGTCGAGTTCGTCAAGTAACCCGATTATCCGATGTGTGTTCACTATGTATGGACGCTACTGCTTGAATTTAGGGTACCGAACTTACCAGTGAAATCCTAATAACCATGGTACCTTGATCCGCTAAGACTCATGAGCCGGACATGGTGGTATGGGACACCGTGGTCGAGCTGTCGGCCTACGCTGGGGTGACGAGCCTCCCCGTAGTGACCAGTGAGTAACCATACTCGTGAGCCGATTATGGTGGTATAGGACACTATATTCGTGCTATCGGCCTACATTGATTGGTGATGAGCCCTTTGTAGTAACCTCGAGCATACCTGGATACCGCAAGGAGGTGACGAGCCGAACTGTGGTAGTAAAGGCATGAAAGGCGTGCATTGATTGGTGACGAGCCCTTTGCCACGACCTCAAACATATGATCGTATGAGATGTCTAGGATTGACGACCCTAGTATGGATCACTGTTTGGATGGTGAAATGAGGAAGGTATCTTAGCTTCCCAATCCTGTTGTATGAAATGGACTAATAACAACTTGGTAATCATATCCATGCACCGCATTTGCATGTGCTTTGTAGATGTGGCGCACTTTGAGGCGATGTCATGCGTAACGTAAGATGAAGACGCTGAGGGTGTACGCGTGAGGGCACGTATCATTTCACATACATCTTTGCATTAATAAGAGTACTTAGGATTTATTTAATTGTTCTGCTTTATCATTACTATTTGATTGAACTGATAACATGTTAACCAGTGCCTTATTGTTCCACTGAGTTGATCACTCACTCCCACGTTTCTGGGGCGGTGTTAAACACCCACCAGAATCTGTCTTAGGTTCTGATGTTGCAGATGTTGATGCGACTTTTGAGGCAGAGCGGGAGATGGATGATGATGAGGCCGCCTTCTCTTATATGCAGTTTTCAGACGGGTTCTAGCGAGCCTTGGTCTGATGAGCGGGATTATGGGATTATTTTTGGGACTTAAATGATGTAACTTGATATTTATAATTTTGTTAAATAACACTTTCATACGACTTGGCTTGTATACGTACTTCAGGGATTTACACTTATACACATATTTTTCTATAAGTCTTTCGCTTGTTTTATTCACTTATCCCTAAATCGTATCTGTGTTTTGGCTTAATCTATTCCATGTTTTATGCACTAATACAATCAACATACATCCATCATTAAATATGTTGCATAAGTGATGTTTTGGAACTCGGGAGCTGAGTTATGCTCGACCCCCGAATTTCAGGGCGTTACAAGTTGGTATCAGAGCATGATCTGGATTAAATCGGACCTAGGTTATGGTCACACACCACACATTGTCGCCACTTTAGTGTATTTGGGTGCGGGTCTATCATAGATTTTGTGTTTGTGCTCCGTAGTTTCTATCGGCGAAAGTTTCCTGAAAACCTTCGCCGAGATCGAGTCTGTACACTTACCTGATCACACACAGCAACCCGAAACCTTTCCTAGACCCTCTATTAATGAGTTTAGATGGTCTATCTTCCCTTTTTCACCTTTAAACCTTCAAGAAATCTCCATTTTAATCAGATTTCTGCCAGAATGGCCCGATAGGCGTCAAATATGCAAGGGGCCAATCGGGGCATTTCCTATGGGGCCCAGGGGGGAACCACATGTTTTGGACCATGGGGGACCAGGAGGGCCTCGCCAAAACGGCGAGGCATTGCCAGACTGTCCAGATAACGGCGATGCCATCGCTGGTTTGGCGAGGGCTCGCCGGCCAGCGGGCCAGGTCGGGCGGGTCGGTGCGAGTCGATGCATCCTAGGCCTAAGGTGGCCCACCCCTCCACGGTTTTAACTTTAAACCCTTTTCTTTTACCTATTCCTTCACAAACACCTCTCCCAAGCTCTCCCTTTCTTGAAAACCCTCTCCAAATCCTCTGAAATCTCTCCTAAATCTTCTTCTTCTTCCATTTTTCGTGCAAACCCATCACCCCATCTCCAAATCCTCCCTTCCATTGCTGATTTCTCTTTCTTTCCTTCTCATTTGAGCTCTTACATCCCCTTTTTGGCTATTAGTTGTGTGGAAGCTTCACCATCTTTCTATTTCTCTCTTTCTCTCATTTCTCATGGCCCTCTTTGAGATTGTGATGATCATCTTTTCCATTTCTTCCCTTCTTTCCTGGATGGGGAAGAAGAGAGTGCCTGTGGATCAAGCCGGGCCGAGCCGCCCAACCCGTACACGGAGGCCAAGAGGTGCCGCCGCGAGCACATTCGCCGCTCGTGAATTCCAAACGAAGTGGGACCTTGATCCTTGAGCTCCCGTTAGTAGGACCTTGTTAGTGGAGTTGTCGCATGGAGTCTATGAAGGCCGTAGAGTCCTTTTTGAGGCTCATGTCGATCCGCGGCTCTTTACTGAGTTTTTCTTGTTAGAGCGTCTAGAAGGGGCTGGTTGGGGTCCCTTGTTCGAAGGCGAGTATCGCGCGAATGCTAGCACTATTCGAGCCTTTTATTCCAATATTCTTGATCCTTCGCTGGAGCCTCTGCAGTTCAAGATTCCTTGTGGTAGCGGTCGTGTGGGTATTGTCGATGTTGCTTTGATATCCCGCCTCCTGAAGGTGCCACTTGGTGAAGTGCATGCCAGCGAGAAGAATGTGAACAGTGTGCGCGAGAGGGATCGTCGCACCCGATCCTTGTGTGGTCGTCTGGTTGAATGGCAGCCGAATAGGAGTCTTCTGGCTACCTACATGACGGACGACTTCTGTTTGCTTCACCACATCTTTACGTTCAATGTATATCCAAGGTGGAGCAACCGCAGCGAGTGTACGCGCCTGATGGTGGATTTTCTGTATCAGGTGGGGTAGGAAGCGAAGTTGTGTGTGCCGACGTACGTCCTGCGCTAGATTATTCTCATCGCTCGTTCGAGTAGGAGGACCGAGTCGCTTCCATTTAGCCGCCTCATTTGCAAGCTTGCACATGAGTTTGGCTATAGGGTTGGAGCTGAGAAGCCGGTTCCTGTTCGTCATATCAATTTGAGGACTCTTAAGCTGATGGAGGTTGGTTCTGGTCGGCATGCCTCAGAGGGTGAGGCTGAGTCTGAGAGAGTTGATGAAGAGAGTTATGCTGAAGGTGGTGCAGAGATTGAGGAAGAAACAGAGCAAGATGAGGAAGGAGATGAGGCACAAGATTCGAGTGATAGCTCTCCTCCTATGGCGCCAGAGCAGGACGCAGAGCAGACTGCCAGAGATGCCCGTCTTACATGGCTTGAAGAGGGGCAGGCTGTTTTACGCCAGGATATTGTTAATCTTCGAGGCCTTGTTAAACATAAGTTTAAGAAGGTGACTCGAACTCTGAAGTCTATCCTGTGTTGCTTGCAGGATAAGGGTGCTCCGCCTCCATCTCCTGATTCTGACGAGTAGCTGTCGTCGTGGCCGTCTTTTGTTTTGTTTGTGTTTTTCTTTCTGTGTGTAGCTGCTGTTGGCTTGTTGTTGGAGTGTTGTGGTTGTTGTAGTTGTTTGTGGTTGTTGTAGTTGTTGTGGTTGTTTGAAGTGTTAGATGTTGTTGTTTTCATGCTTTCCTAGTCATGATTCATGTATTGTTGCACTACTTGTATTGTGACGATTTTGATTAATGGAATGCACGTTGTTTGCCTTTGGAGTTGTGCTGTGTTGTTGTGTGGATGGATTATATGATGTAGAATCTGACAGGTTGCATCCTCTGTTGAATGTAGGGATGCCTCTTAAGGGTTCGAAGTCTTCGGCCCGTCTCTCTTTGATTGAGTCACTTGCTGGGGTTCCTCCCTTGAGCGATAGCCAGTCAGATCCGCAGGCGGGTCCATCTCGTGTCGATGTTGGGTCGACACCTATGGCTCCTCCAGTCACACCCTCGGTTCCTGAGTCGAGCCGTGCACCTTCGTCTGCTTCGCCTGTTGATAGGTTTGAGCAGATGATGCTGTTGATGCAGCAGCAGCAAATTCAGCAGTAGCAGCACCAACACCAGCAGCAGGAGTTCCTCTCTTCCATGGCTGGCATCTTTGCTCAGTCAGTGGAGGCGACTCCACCTGTTTCACCTATGCCTCCATCTGGGAGAGCCAGTGCCAGTGGCACTTTCGAGCGATTCCAGCGCTTGCGACCTCCTATATTTGCGGGTTCTCATAGACCTGAGGAGGCTGAGTATTGGATAGACCGCATCTCTAAGATGCTGAGACCGCTGCACTACTCTGAGGTTGAGCAGGTTGAGCTTGCCACCTTCATGTTTGAGAAGGAGGCCAGTCTGTGGTGGGACATTGTTCTTCGCACTGTCGAGGAGGATTTTGTTTGGTCATGGTAGGCGTTTGAGTCGCGCTTCCACGAGAAGTATTTCCCGGTTACGTACCGACATGAGAAGGAGAGTGAGTTCCTTCGCCTCCGCCAGGGATGGTTGTCGGTGACGGAGTATGAGAACCGGTTTACTGAGTTGGGGCGGTTGTTCCTTTGATCCTGGGTGATCAGCCGATGAGGATGCGGCATTTCTCTAAGGGATTGAGACCGGAGATCCGATCGAAGATTTGCTGTGCTAACATTTCTTCGTATGCGGAGCTGGTGAGCATGTCCTTACGAGCAGAGCAGGATGGAGATAGAGCATCCCGCATGTGAGCACCAATGGTTCCTAGGCCGAGACCGGACTTCCAGGGTGCACCTTTCCTCGGCAAGAGGCCGCGAGCAGATTCTCCTCCGAGGCGTTCAGCGCTGCCCGCTCAGCAGATGAGAGCTGATCTTCGATGTTCCTATTGTGGGAAGGTGGGGCACTTGGACCGTTTTTGCTTCTCCTGTATGCGAGCCGGTGGTTTCACTCCACCGCAGAGGGTTAGCCGTCCGATGCCTCAGGTTATTTCTCCTCCTCCTCTTCGATCAGCGCCAGCTCATCCATCCTTCAGACTTGCAGTTCCTAGCTTCAGGCCACCTCAGCGGCCCATGGTTCCTCCGCCGAATCGTCAGCAGCAGGCTCGAGTTCATGTGCTTTCATGTGAAGTGCCTATGTCTTACTTAGTGCCGAGGTCCTTCGAGGTGACAACGCACATTGAAGGTATTCCCGTTTCTGTGTTAGTGGATACAGGGTCCACTACTTCTCTTATATCTTATGCGGTAGTTAGGCGTTTGGGTTTGAGATCTATTCCTATGCAAGGAGTGACGCTTACTACCGCTATGGGGATCTCCTCTGCTTTGGGCAAGCGTTGTATGGATTGTTTGGTCGATCAGGGAAGTGGATCGATCCGTGTTGATTTGTTAGTCGCACCGCTTTATCACTACGATGTTATTATGGGTATGGATTGGCTTACGAGGATGCGAGCTGAGATTGATTGTGAAGCTAGATCAGTGACGATCCATAGACCTGAGGGTGAGACTGTTACTTTCCCAGTTCAGGTCAGTTACCCTCTTTGTATTGATTTTTATTCTTCTCTGTTGGAGAGTTCGGCCGAATCGGCGTTGGTTAGTACGCCGGTAGTTTAGGAGTTTGAAGATGTGTTTGAGTCGATTCCTGGATTACCTCCTCTGCGTGAGATTGATTTTGCTATCGATCTTATGCCTGGTGCAGCGCCCATTTCTTTACCCACCTATCGTATGCCTCCGAGGGAAATGGAGGAGTTGAGGAAGCAGATAGATGGTTTGCTGGAATTGGGTTTTATTCGGCCTAGTGTGTCTCCTTGGGGAGCACCTGTTCTGTTTGTGAAGAAGAAGGATGGTTCCTTGTGATTGTGTATTGATTATCGCAGGTTGAATTTAGTAACTGTGAAGAATAAGTACCCTTTGCCCAGGATTGATGATCTGTTTGATCAGTTGAAGGGGGCACGGTACTTTTTGAAGGTTGATCTGCAGTCAGGGTATCATCAGTTGCGTGTCAAGGATGGGGACGTGTAGAAGACCACTTTCAGGACCAGCTTCGGTCATTATGAGTTCCTTGTGATGTCGTTCGGTCTGACGAACGCACCGGCCGTGTTCATGGATATGATGAACAGGGTGTTTCGGTCATTCTTGTTCCGATTCATCATTGTCTTTATCGATGACATCTTGATATATTCGGCTAGTCGGGCAGAGCACGAGGAGCACTTAAGAGCGGTTTTGGATTCTCTTAGGAAGCATCAGCTTTTCGCACAGTTCAAGAAGTGTGATTTCTGGAAAGAGGAAGTCAAGTTCTTGGGACATGTGGTGTCCAAGGAAGGAATAGCCGTCGACCTTGCCAAGGTAGCTGCAGTGCAGGACTGGAAGCAGCCTGGTTCAGTTACTGAGGTAAGGAGTTTTCTGGGTCTTGCAGGCTATTATCGACGCTTTATTCAGGACTTCTCGACGATTGCCAGACCGTTGTCGCAGCTGACACGGAAAGATTTGAAGTTTGCTTGGAATGAGCAGGCGGAGTTAGCTTTTCAAGAGCTGAAGGACAAGTTGACGTCCGCCCCTGTGCTAGTATTGCCACAGCAAGGGGTTAAGTATATTATATATACTGACGCCTCTCGCGTTGGCCTGGGTTGTGTCCTTATGCAGAAGGACAGGGTGATTGCTTATGCTTCGCGTCAGTTGAGGAAACATGAAGAGAATTACCCTACGCACGACCTGGAGTTAGCAGCTGTCATTTTCGCATTAAAGCTTTGGAGACATTACCTCTATGGTGAGGAGTTCGAGCTCTTTTGCGACCACAAGAGCCTTAAGTATATTTTCACGCAGCGTGATTTGAATATGAGGCAGTGCAGATGGATGGAAATATTGAAGGACTTCAAGTTCGATGTTTCTTACCATCCGGGTAAGGCGAACCTTGTGGCAAATGCGTTGAGTCGCAAGAAGGCTATTGAGTTTGCGGCTCCGCTGATGATAGCAGAGTGGGATATGTTAGAGTTCGTGCGTGATTTTGAGCAGAAGCTTACGATGGTTGAGCCGTATGAGGTTATCGCACACATTCGTGTACAGCCCCTTATCGATGAGAGGATCGTTGTAGCTCAGGCAGATGATGAGCTTTTGGTGAAGATGAGGCAGCGGGTTGGTACAGATGAGAACTCCGACTGGAGTGTTAGTTCTGATGGGGGCCTACGTTTTCATGGCCGGTTATGTGTTCCTGACATCCCTGACTTGAGACGGGAGGTTCTCGAGTTAGCCTATAGTTCTAAACTTGCGATGCATCCAAGTAGCACGAAGATGTATCAGGATATGAAGAGGTCTTATTGGTGGGACAATATGAAGGTTCAGATTGTTGAATTTATTTCTCGTTGTCTCACGTGCCAGCAGGTCAAGGCAGAGCATCGCCGACCTCCTGGGTTGTTGTAGCCCATGCCCATAGCTGAATGGAAGTGGGATTTCATCTCTATGGATTTTATTTATGGGTTGCCGAGGACGAGGAAGGGATTTAACTTTATTTGGGTGATCGTCGATTGATTAACGAAGTCAGCGCATTTCTTACCGATCAGAGTCACTTACTCTGCAGACGAGTTGGCTAGGTTGTATATCAAGGAGATAGTGCGTCTGCATGGAGTTCCCCTGGAGATTGTGTCTGATAGAGACGCATTTTACATCTATCTTTTGGACTCGTATCTAGGAAGCGATGGGTGTGAAACTGAAGTTCAGCACCGTGTTTCATCCGCAAACAGATGGGCAAACGGAGCGCGTGAATCAAGTCCTGGAAGATATGTTGCGAGCTTGTGTTTTGGATTTCAAGGACAGTTGGGATATTTGTCTTCAGTATGCAGAGTTCGCATATAACAATAGTTTCCAGGCGAGTATCGGCATGGCTCCCTATGAGGCGTTGTATGGTCGCCCGTGCAGAGCACCACGTTATTGGGTAGAAATTGGTGAGCATAGTTTGCTTGGCCCGGAGTTGGTGCAGGTGACTTCAGAGAAGGTTGACGTCATTCGACGTCGACTTCTGACAGCGCAGAGCAAGTAGAAGAGTTATGCTGATACGAGGCATCGACCACTTGAGTTTGAGGTGGGAGACCATGTTTTTCTGAAGGTCTCTCCTATGAAGGGAGTTCTGTGGTTTGGTAAGAAGGGAAAGCTGACGCCGAGATTTATTAGTCCATTTCAAGTTCTGGATCGAGTGGGAGCGGTAGCATACCGCCTTGCTTTGCCCACACCTCTTGCGGGCGTGCATAACGTATTTCATGTTTCTATGCTGAAGAAGTACGTTCCTGATCCTTCGCATATTATCAGTTGGGAGCAAGTGCAGTTGAGTGAGGATGCCACTTATGTACTGCGACCGACGCATATTCTCGACAGGAAGGAGCAGGTGTTGCGTAGCAAGGTTATCCCTCTTATGAAGGTGCTATGGACGCATCATGGTGTGGAAGAGGCTACTTGGGAATCTGAAGCTGAGGTCAGAAAGACCTACCCTCTGATCCTTGAGGATTATATGAAGGTATGAATTTCGAGGACGAAATTTTCTTTAAGGGGGGTAGATTGTAACGACCTTGGAAATTTTGTGTTAATCTTTCCTTAAGTAGTTGTTTTTTAGGTAATTAGCGCTATACTCGATTGCTTGTGAAATTTGCATCAATCACTTTAAATTGTATCTGCATGGCTCAAAACTTGTAGATTAGTTAGCGCTACGTTACTCTGAAATCTGGGATCCATCGCTAAATCCAGTTGTTCTGGGGAATTTTTAGAAGATCTGGATCGGACCTGGACCGCGCGTCGAAAGTCCGATAGCGATGATCTTAGGCTGTTGAGGTCACCAAGTTGGGCTTGACCATCACCTCGAAAATCAAGTCCATGTGATGTTCTGGGTCGATTTGATTGAGTTCGGAGTGGAGAATGTGAGAACGGTTGAAATTTAATAAGTTTTTATGAAATCTGAGTCGTGTCGCTTCCGCGACGATTTTAAGCTACTGACCGTTGGATTCTGACCCAATTTCACCCTCTGATCAGGGAAGGTGGCCCAGGCATATCCTAGTGCTTGTGGACCTGATCGAGATTCCGTGACTGTTGAATTGAGTGTGGTCCGCCACGGCTGATCTAAAGAGCTGGTCGGTACGAAAACTCAGCCTGACCTAGATCCATGGTCAATGAGCTTAAGTCCGACCTTTCGTGGTTATAGGCCCACCAGAAGTGCTTCGTTGGATCGTAAGAGGCAGGTTTTGGTTATACCCTAAGTATAACTTGACACTGGGGTTATTTTCATCAATTTAAGGCCTATTTATAGTCCTTAAACCCTAGCTCTCTTTTCCATACGAATTTTCTCTAACCCTAGCTTGGAAAGAGAGTGGAAAAGAGAGAGAAAGTGAGAGAGATAAGTTGGTGAATCATCTTGGATTCTTCCTTGTTCTTCTTCATCTTCGAACCTTCACTTTGAATCGTTATTCTGATGGTTCTGAGTTCATCTTGGGGTAAGTTAACCTAACCCTAACCTGTGTTAGAGCTTAGATTAGTCTTGGTGTTGTTGTATCTCATTTCTATCCTTGTTTTAGGGTATTCTATTGCCGTTGACGAAGACAACTCGTCTAAATCAGTTCGGTGTTTCTTTCCTTGCTTAAGGTGCGGACTTTAAGTGTATAGGTTATGTTTTTCAAGGCTTTCAATGCCAGTTAGTGATTTATTCTTGTTATGGATGAGATTTCACATGCCAAATGTTGTGTTTACGTTGCTTTCCTGATATGCATGCGTTATATTGAGATTTGTGTATTCTATGTGTATTTATAAAGTACCGTATACGTATAAATTATGCACTTGTGTTTGCCATGATTATTTGTCATGTATGTATGCTAGATGCACATATGACAACTCCTTGGTAAAAGGAATTGTCGAAATGCATGTATTACAACATACGTCATGTATGTTGTTCCATGTATGCTAAGTGTTTGTAGAAATGTATGAATGTTCTAAAGTGTAACTTATTACACTAATTTCGGGCGTTGAGAAGTGATTCTCAATACTCCTATTGATGTGCATGATTTCCTTTATGCAAGCTACATTCCATGTTATTTAAATTCAAGTATTTCATATACTTACATTTATGTTAAGTTGAGATTCTTCAAATGTCTAAGTACCATGATTTGAGTTATTGTTCCTTTACTGTTTGACGTTCAATATGAACATCTGTAGTAGTGTAATGTGTTTGAGACTATGCATTAGTCCAGGAAATCGGTAATCGACCCTATGTTCGTGGTTGAGATTGCTTTCGCCACGTAGGACGTATTAGACGAACCCGAGCCGTATTAGAGTTGTCGGCAGTGGTTTGGCCACGCGGAGTGTTTGCACACTCTATGTTGCTCAATTCAACGTGCGCTCGTGCTAGTCGAGTTCGTCAGGTAACCTGATTGTCTGATGTGTGTTCACCATGTATGGACACTACTGCTTGAATCTTGGGTACCGAACTTACCAGTGAAATTCTAATAACCATGGTACCTTGATCCGTTAAGACTCATGAGCCGGACATGGTGGGATGGGACACCGTGTTCGAGTGTCGGCCTACGCTGAGGTGACGAGCCTCCCCGTAGTGACCAGTGAGCAACCATACTCGTGAACCGATTATGGTGGTATGGGACACTATATTCGTGCTGTCGGCCTACATTGATTGGTGACGAGCCCTTTGTAGTGACCTCGAGCATACTTGGATACCGCAAGGAGGTGACGAGCCGAACTGTGGTAGTAAAGGCATAAAAGGCGTGCATTGATTGGTGACGAGCCCTTTGCTATGACCTCAAACATATGATCCTATGAGATGTCTAGGATTGACGACCCTAGTATGGATCACTGTTTGGATGGTGAAATGAGGAAGGTATCTTAGCTTCCCAATCCTGCTGTATGAAATGGACTAATAACAACTTGGTAATCATATCCATGCACCGCATTTGCATGTGCTTTGTAGATGTGGCGCACTTTGAGGCGATGTCATGCGTAACGTAAGATGAAGACGCTGAGGGTGTACGCGTGAGGGCACGCATCATTTCGCTTACATCCTTGCATTAACAAGAGTACTTAGGATTTATTTAATTGTTCTGCTTTATCATTACTGTTTGATTGAACTGATAACATGTTAACCAGTGCCTTATTGTTCCACTGAGTTGATCACTCACTCCCACGTTTCTGGGGCGGTGTTAAACACCTACCAGACTCTGTCTTAGGTTCTGATGTTGCAGATGTTGATGCGACTTCTGAGGCAGAGCGGGAGATGGATGATGATGAGGCCGCCTTCTCTTATATGCAGTTTTCAGATGGGTTCTAGCGAGCCTTGGTCTGATGAGCGGGATTATGGGATTATTTTTGGGACTTAAATGATGTTACTTGATACTTATAATTTTGTTAAATAACACTTTCATACAATTTGGCTTGTATACATACTTCAGGGATTTACACTTATACACATATTTTTCTATAAGTCTTCCGCTTGTTTTATTCACTTATCCCTGAATCGTATCTGTATTTTGGCTTAATCTATTCCATGTTTTATGCACTAATACAGTCAACATACATCCATCATTAAATATGTTGCATAAGTGATGTTTTGGAACTCGGGAGCTGAGTTATGCTCGACCCCCGAATTTCAAGGTGTTACACTCCTCCTAGGAAGGCCCTGGATGCATCAATATGACATTATATTGTCTACTTTACATCAGTGCTCCAAATACTGTAGAGATGGAATTCAGCATAAAGTGTTGGTCGCCGCAAAACCATATACAGAAGCAAAATCTTTCTTTGCAGATGCAAGCTACTATGATGGATTCACGGTGGAAGACAAGAAGAAAGATGAGAGAAATGTGGTTATAAAAGATAGTCAAGCAAAGGAAATAGAGAACAAAGTTGCGAGAATAGAATTTTCCGGGAAAGTGAAAATGAAAAAGAAATTTTACTTCGAGCCGAAACACTTGAGACAACCTGGGTAGCCTCCCCTGACGTTGCTATCACCTGAACAATTGGAAATTCTACCGTCGAATTATATAATGCTGATACCATACACTGAAAGAAACAAGTTGTTTTCAGTCATGTTAAAAAGATTGCATGTCAAGTCAAGTTCAAAGAATCTATTAATGTGTAGCCCACCTAATGATTTATGTATCTTACCCTAACTGTCCAAATAATGGGACACTCACCATCTAGCAATAGGGCCCATCTTGCTGCCCAGATTGGGCCTGTATGGCTAGACAGACCATGCAGGCCTGGGTGAGGGTATTCTTCCAGTTTTTGCTTGCATTGCTCGGGTTCTGTTTGATTCTGGTGCATCTCATTCTTTTATGTCCGAAGACTTCTGCCGTTCAACCGGGTTACCGATAGAGTCTGCTCGTGAGGGGTTGTTAGTGTCGACGCCCTTGGGGAAGAGCGTAGTGTAGGTTGATTCTGTTCGTCCTGCCTCCTATTGGTGGGGGAGACTTTCTTGCCTGCCAACTTGTTCGTGCTGCCGATGTCAAAGTTTGACATCATCCTGGGTATGGATTGGCTCACCGAGTACCACGTCATTTTGGACTGTTCCACGAGGACTGTTACATTTTGTATACGCGGCTTGATGTTCACAACCCCAAGTGTAGGGTTGCGATGTAGTAATAATCTCGGTGAGACCGAGGTCGAAACCACAAGGACTAATCTCGTGTGTATTCTGAAAGCAACTAGAAGAAGAACTAGGAGAAGAAGAAAACCTACTCTGAAATATTTGAGAGTGTAATTGTGTTAAAGTAATTAAAACTAATGAAAATAAAGGTGGTAACTAGGGTGATAAGGATCCACTTGTAACAATTGGGAAGCCACCTTGCATGATTCAAGGACAGAAGGACACATCTGGAATCAGAGTCCTCTCCTATCTAATTGGTAAGAAGAGATTTGTCAGATCTCTGAACTTCTCATCGATCTAATCATCAATGGATGAGAGTGGTGAAGATTTGGAAGTGATTCCATCACCAAACCATGCACAAGAGACAAGGCAAACAATAAGATTTACCAATCCCACAACCAATCATAAGAGAATTGTGAAAGTTAGGAAGGATTTCATCACCCTACCATGCCCAAGGGATGATAGTGAACAACAGGACTAACTAATTTCACAATCTCAATTCAAGAAAGAAGATATCTCAAGCTATCATAGATCTATTGTAATTTGTCATAACAAACCATTAAAAACTAAAAATATTCCTTTATAATCAAACTATAATCCAAAAGAGTTCAACAAAACATGAATCAAAACAAAGCAAACATCCCAATCACGCTACAAGCTTCACCTCTTATCCATCGCTAAGAGGTTTAGCCAACCATAGATATGATTGAACTAAAGACTATTAAACAAAATAAAAAGACCAACTAAAGAAGAAGAAGAAGAACTCCTGGATGGTGGCTCCACTCTTTTTCTCCACTTCCCAAACCCTAGAAGATGCCTAGGGATGCCCTAGGGACCTCTATTTATAGTTTTAGGCCTTAGACATTCACACCGAGTGGAAATTTTTGAAAACTGTCTCAAATTTACGTAGCCCGTACAATTTTTGCATAACCCTCGACTAGTCGTGGGTCGTCTTCAACCGATCGAGGGTCTCCTTTGACTGGTCGAGCAGGATGGGGATTTTGAGGTTTTACGTGTTAGAGTTCGACTTGGGACACCTTCGACTGGTTGACCTTCGACTAGTCATGCAGAGTCCAGGACTAGTTGTGCATAGCCAGGACTAGTCAAGGATCACCAAATTTCACTTCAAAACTCTGATTTTCTTCATTTTGGACTTGGTTTTCTTGGATCTTTAGTATATGCATTATTCATTCTTGGTTTCATCAGATCCATTCTTGGCTTTGGTGATTCTTGAGTGTTAAATCCATGCTTTTAACATCCTTTTCAATCCAAGCTCTTGAATTCACCTTGCAACACAAACATGATTAAAATAAAACATTAAGCATTATCATATTCATAAAACCAAGTAAAGACGGGATCTAATATGCAATATTTGACCATCAACACTTACCATAGTTCTAGTTCGTAACTGAGCTTAGAGGAGAGCCGCTATCTTATTTGATGTCCTGTATCGTAGAGGAGCCCGTAGCAATGAGCATTAATTAGTTGCCAGTTGTTTGTGATTTACCCAATGTATTCTAGGAGATCTCAAGGTTGCCGTCACACCGACATATTGAGTTTTAGATTGATTTTGTGCCTGGTACCACGACTATCTCGAAGGCCCCGTATCGTATGGCACCGATGGAGTCGTGGGAGCTGCAGTAGCAGTTGGATGAGTTGCGTGAGCTAGGTTTCATCTGTTTGAGTAGTTCACTGTGGGGAGTGCCGGTACTATTCATCAGGTAGAAGGATGGCTCGTTGAGGCTCTGCGTGGATTACCGCGAGCTCAACCGAGTCACGATCAAGAACAAGTATCTGCTCCTGAGGATCGATGATTTATTTGATCAGCTAAAGGGTGCACAATTCTTTTCGAAGATTGACCTATGGTTCAGTTACCATCAGATTCGGGTCCGAGAGGAGGACATCTCAAAGACAGCCTTCAAGACGCGCTATGGTCACTTTGAGGTTTAGGTCATATCCTTCAAACTGACCAATGCACCCACCGTATTCATGCAGTTAATGAATGAGGTCTTCCATCCTTCTCTCGATCAATTTTTTGTGGTCTTCATCGATGACATTTTGATCTATTTAATAACTTATGAGGACTATGAGCAGCATCTGGATATTGCGTTGCAGACCCTTCATACCCATTAGCTCTATGCAAAGCTAGAGAAGTGTGAGTTTTGATAGGAGGAGGTGAAGTTCGTCGGTCACGTGGTGATTCCAGTTGGGGCCAACCCACGAACACATCTGAGATCTGCAGTTTTCTTGGTTTGGCGGGATATTATCGACGCTTTATTGAGGTATTCTCTTGTATCGCAGCACTATTGACCAGGTTGACCAGGAAGGGCGTAGAGTTTGTGTGAAGTGACGCTAGTGAGCGAACATTTATTGATCTGAAGGACTACCTCACGTCCGCTCCTGTCCTCACTCTTCCCTCTAGGAGCGAAGGATTTGTGGTGTTTACCGATGCCTCACATGTTGGCTTGGGTGATGTCCTGATGCAGTACGGGAAGCCAGTATCTTATGCGTCTTGCTAACTCAAGGTCGATGAGCTGAACTACCCCATGCATGATTTAGAGTTGACAATAGTCATCATCGCACTGAAGGTGTAGAGGCACTATCTCTATGGGTTCAGGTTCGAGCTCTTCTCTGACCACAAGTGCTTAAAGTATCTTTTCTCAGGGTTCGAGTTGAATATCCAGCAGAGACGTTTGATGGAGCTCCTGAAGGACTATGATTTTAATCTTTAGTACCACCTAAGTAATGTGAATGTGGTGGCGAATGCCCTTAGCCATCAGCCATGAGGTTTGGTGGTACATATGATGATTCATGAGTGGAAGATGCTTGAGGATATTGCAGCATATGACTTCGAGTTTGACTTGCAGTCTTCTATCGTTCAGTTATCGAGCTTGTCGATTCAATCCTCTCTTGTCATAAGGGTGATCGAGGCTCAGCAGTCAGATGAGTGACTTCAGAATTATCAAGCAGAGGCGACATCTGAGAGTTAGTCAGATTGGTGGATTGGTTCTGATGATGGAATTCACTTAAGAGTCTGATTATGTGTCCCGGATATTCCAGAGTTGCACATAGATCTTCTAACCGAGGCACATCGATCGAGGTTTTCTATCCACCCTGGCTCGATAAAAATGTACCGCGATATGAGGCAACAATATTTTTGAGCAGGGATGAAGCACTAGATTACCAGTTTTGTGGCCGAGCGTGAACTTGCCAGCTTGTCAAGGTCGATCATCACCCCCAGGTCCATTGCAACCATTGAGCGTCCCGATGTGGAAGTGGGAGAACATATCCACAGATTTTATTACGCCATCTAGGTTATTGTGGATCATCTGACGAAGTCATCACATTTTCTCACGATTCGTGTGACTTAGCCTTTAAATTGGCTTGCCAGATTATTTATTGACGAGATTGTGAGACTGCACGGTGTTCCAGTCTCCATCATTTTCGACCGAGACCCGAGGTTCACATCTCAATTTTAGAGGAGCTTCCAGAAGGCGATGGGGTCTGCCTTACAGTTCAGCACCGCGTATCATCCGCAGACCAATGGGCAGACTGAGAGGGTCAACCAGATTCTTAAGGATATGCTTCGGGCCTACGTGATTGACTTCTTATGTAGCTGGGATGGGCATTTGCACCTGGCTGAGTTAGCATATAGTAACAGCTATCAGGAAACTATTGGCATAACTCCTAATTGTTGGGCTAAGGTTGGAGAGTACCGTCTCATAGGTCTCGAGCTCATACAGAAGACATCAAAGGTCATTGATATCATCAGGCAGAGGATGCACACAGCTTAGAGCCAACAGAAGAATTTTGCTTATCATCAGTGTCGTCCCTTGGAGTTTTAGTTGGGGACTGAGTGTATCTCAAGGTCTCACCCATGAAGGGTCTAGTTCGATTTGGAGTGAGGGGCAAGCTCGCCCTAAGATTTATTAGACCTTTTGAGATCACTGGGTGCGTTGGCGCCGTGACCTATAGGCTCGCCTTACCACCTGAGTTGTCTGGCATCCACAACATTTTTCATGTTTTTATGCTTCAGAAGTGTGGGTCAAAGGCCATTCCTGTGATTGATTGGTACCCACTTGAGGTCCATGAGGATGCTTCGTATATTGAGCAACCAGTTCGCATCCTTGATTGGAAGGAGCAGGTCCTTCGGACCAAGGTCATTCCTTTGGTGAAAGTGCAATGGGGTCACCATAGTGTTGAGGAGGCGTCTTGGGAGCATGAGACTGAGATTAGAGAGCGTTATCCCCATCTTTTTATTGTTTGATTGTGCCTTGTAATATGTTTTGATATATATGTTTATGCGATGCCTTGTATCCTATCCTTGATATATTTATATATGTGATGCCATGTTTTCTCTTCCTTCTTGTTTTGAAGGTAAAATTTTTATTAGAAGGGGAGAGCAATCAGGCCTGTGGCCTAGTACTATTCCATTCCTTAGGATCCCACGATCCTCCCTATCAAATTTTGGTAACCCGCGACCTGTAAATAGTATTTGGGCATGACCTTAAGTCGCATCCTATAAACCCAAGTAAGCTCAACCCCAGACCTATGTCATTGTGACCGCATCATTGCCACAGTTCTAACGTCGCGTCTCATGTGCCAATACAATGCTTAGATTGAGAGATATGGTCCAAGCATTATCCTGGCTGTGAACCTAATGTTGCGGGGCCGTGGATCTCCAGATAAAGTGCATTTCCCTAGAGCAATCATGATGATGATATCATCCTAGCTAGCTTAGGGTGACATCACTACCCATGCCTCTTACATGTAATCATTCCAAGCATGGTCTTTCTTTTCCCCATGCTCTTACACCTTTAACACATGTAATGATGCTCTTACATAAGCAATCATTCCACTCTTATATCTCTCTTTCCCTCCCTTTCTTCCTCATTCCTAGCTAGAGAGGAGCTTGGACGTCCCACCATTAGAGAGAAACCCATCTCAAAAATCCAGCCCTCTTACAAGCTTATTCCTCCTAATCCAACCATCCATGACCCATCACCACCATTAAAACACCTTCCTTTGAAGCATTATAACCCAAGGGTGGAAGAAGAAGAAGGAGATTTGAGGTGGGTGCCATTCCTAGGAGTAGATCTTTTATTTTCTTCCTTAGATCTATGATTTTTCTTACATGCGAACATGTATGACCCACCAATCAATGGTGGAGATCCTACTTGACCCCTTAAGTGTAGCCAATGGCCCACCCTTGTTGCATGCATAAGCCATGATGGGGCCATTCTCCATGGACCCCATCATGATGTTTTATTTGAATTCATGCCATTGATAGATCATCTAGACCCTAGATTTCATGATGGGGATGGTATCTCCACCTCAGATTTTCAGATGTAGGGTCCATGCATGCATGGAACCCATGGATGTATGGTTTGTATTGTTTGGAGGGGCTCGTAGTGGTGGAGCCCCCCTCCCATGTCCGTGGATCTCTCTCTCTCTCTCTCTTTATCTCTCCCTCTCTCTCTCTCTCCCTTTCCATATTAATGTGTGGCCCACCTAATGATGTATGTATCTTACCCTAGCTGTCCAAACAGTGGGACACCCACCATCCAGTAATAGGGCCCATCTTGCTACCCAGATTGGGCCTACATGGCTGGATAAACCATGTAGGCCTAGTTGATAGGAAAACACCCAATATCAACTTGATCCATGGCCCTCACCATAATTTATGTAGTATATCCGCGCCGTCCACTTGTGGGGGCCCACCTTGTTGACATCCCACGGTAGGCCCACCTAGACGGGAGAGAAAACACAAATATCGGTTTGATCCAAATGTTGGTGGGCCACCATGTGGACCCACCAGATGTAAGTGTTTTACCCATAATGTCCAGTCCCTAGACGTGGACTGGACCTCACCCGATGTAGGTGTTCTATCCACGCTGTCCAGGCCAAGGACGTGGACCCCACCATGATTTATGCATTACATCCACATCATTCAGACCTAGATGGTGGGACCTGTTGTGATGTGTGTTGCACCCATGCCATCCAGCGGCTGTTGGGCCTACATGATGTATGTGCTTCAGCTCCACTGTCCAGGTGGGACAGTGGGGCCTACCACATGTATGTGTTGTATCTGTTGCATAGTAGTAGTGGGCCCACCGTGATATTTTTATCCACGCTACCAGTAGCAGCAGGCTCACCGGGATGTGTTTTATCCATGTCATCTAGTGGCAACAGGTCCACCATGGTGTGTTTAATCGAGGCCATCCGTCAATTGGATATCCATCTGGCCCACCTGTTGGGTATGTACAGCTCACTTGTTGTATATTTTACACCCATGATGCCCATTTATGTTGTGCAGAGGACCACCTTCCATTTGTGTTTATGGGGCTAGACTATCCAGATTTCTTGATGTCTAGCAGGCCCA
Source organism: Magnolia sinica (assembly GCF_029962835.1). Lineage (NCBI taxonomy): Eukaryota > Viridiplantae > Streptophyta > Magnoliopsida > Magnoliales > Magnoliaceae > Magnolia > Magnolia sinica. Next base: position 39,405,012 of record NC_080587.1, on the reverse strand, counting down.
GATGGGTTGGATGTCCAACCTTAGAGCCCTCTCCAATGTATGAGTTGCCCATCTATTATGGTGGACTATGTGGGCTGTTTTGTAAGCCACTATGATGTATGTATTGTACACCTTGCCCAACTATTTTCTCGAGCCTATGGGCTTCCCAAAGGGGGCCCACCATGATGGATGTGTTGCTCAACCATTTTCCTGGGCTAAGGGCTACCCCATGTAGCTCACCTTGATGTATGCAGATCATGGGCTGACCCAAGAAGCCTAGCATGATGTATGAGATAATATGAATGCTGCCCAATTACTTTCTAACTATTGTGAGGGCCATAAGCTATTTCATGAGGCCCATTATGATGTACATAAGGCCCATGTGATGAGGCCCATTATGGTGTGTATGAGGCCCACGTGATGAGGCCCATTGTGATTAGTAGGAGACCCTTGTCTAAGGCCCATTATGATGTATGGCCCATTGCATTGTATATGTGAGGCCCAATTATGATGTGTGAGCCCACCATAATGTATGTATTGTATGTTTCCTTTGGCCATGGTATTTTTAGGCTATAGTCTGTCCCAAATAGCCCATTTTGATATATGTAGACTTTGGGCCATTTCTTGAGGCCCACCATGTTGTGTGAGATGTTATGATTGCTACCCACTTGTTTCCCAAGTAGTATTTGGGGCATGGGCCCCATTATAAATTAGATTTCATGATGGGACTTTCACCATTGTTAGGCCCATTCTCATCAATTTGGGCCCCCATAGTGTTACCCATCTAGCTTTAGTGGGCTAACCCAAACTGTTGGGCCCCCATTATGGATTATGCTTCCACCATGCCTTGTAGAGCACACCTTGTGCTTATTGGGCCCTTAGGAAGCTTAGATTGCTACGTGATGGAACGGGCGAGGAAGCCCGCTCCTTGTTCTTAGGCCCATTCTTGATATGAGTAGGCTATTTAGGCTCATTCTTAATATGAGTAGGCCATCTAGGCCCATTCTTGATATGAGTAGGCCATCTAGGCGCATACTTGATATGAGGAGAGTACATCATCACCGTAGATGGAAGGATCTGTGGTATCAGATTTGGTATATCCACTGTTGAGGACCGATCTTTTTGTTATGAATTAGATCTGCTATCCCTCTATTGACCCTGCCTTATATATAGGCCGATTATCGAATATAACTATGTTAGTATACGCATCGAGTATGTGTTTGCATAGCATTATGATACATGCTCATGCGCATCATTTGTATGCTTATTATGAGGAGTGATTATTCATAACATATGCCATTGGGCAGATTGATTATGGGATTCCCTGAGAGACAGAGTTGCCCTACATGAGCACGTGGTACATGTAGGATTGCTACATAACTAGATAGTGTGACTTATGCTTCTCGCATTTATGTGGCATGATTACTGTATGCCCTAACGACATCAGGGTCGAAGCTTCCTCATGCATAGTGTGGATGACAGGATTGGATATCAAAAATACTTGTTACTAGCATTGGGGGCCATAGATGTCCCTAGGTGAAAGTCCTTAAACCCTTATGGTACCAGCAGGATGCTCCAACGTCGAGACCGAGTGGATATATGAGCGCACGAGGGCCATATACCAGTAGGCCGTGTCTTCCACAGTGTCATAGTTGGTTGGAAGGGGGTGTGGCCTTACCGCTCGAGGGAGGGGATAATGATTTGGTTGAGTCTGACCTAGCTTGAGGAATGGGTTCGCTATCGACAAACCGAGCTGGTATTGGTAGGTGGATAGTGAGACCTCTTCCACTTGCCCAGTTGTGAGCTTAGATGGGGCGGCGAGCTGGTATGGAGTGTATTAGACCCCGGTGATATTACATAGATGAGTCATATTGTTATGTAGATTAAGATGAGGATTGGTATGCTTAAGTTGCATCTCACATATGATATTGCCCATGTGCGCCTTGCATCGCATAGCCTTGGTACCGCTGATAGCATTCATGGACTTTCCAATAGGTTTTCGCATTACTATGATATTGCATACTTAGCACTTACCTTCCACACACACTTACACCACCCTCTAAGCTTTCTATAAGATTATACATGATCGTTGCATGCACGTGATGCTAGGACGCTGCAGCAGCACTGAGGCGGGAGCATACCGCTGAGTTTTTGATATTTATCTTGTATTTTCCTTTATGCACTGTACTCAAAAGTTTTTTGTTTATTATAGTGGATATGTGGTGATGTCGTGGTTATTATTTGTGAGTTATGCTTCTTATAAAACAAATTTATGTTGAAAATCCTCCTTGTACGATCCCAGGACCAGGAACCTGGTATATGGGTGCCAGGAGCCGATAATGGGGTACTACAGAGGCTCTCGATACCGGATTCTGCGATCAGGAATTTTGTGAGCCTGGTTTCCGAGTTTGGGGCGTGACACAATGGTTAGCCAAGAAACAAACTTTGAAATAATCAAGCATTCGTAAATAGCTCCAAAACATATAGAAGAAGGGGGGTAACCGATAGTCAATGCTTTGCGAGAAATAAATTTGGGAACAGAAGAAGAACTGCGACACACGTTCATAAATGTTGGTTTGCCCAAACAGGAAACTGATCAATGTATTAAATTGTTGAAAGAAAAAAAAATGTGCTTGGTTGGACATATAAAGAGATGTTAGGCTTGGAACCATCAATGGCAATGTATAGGCTAAATATCTCCAAAGATAAAAAGCTGATTAAACAAAGCTTAGAGGTGATTCCATCCAGATTTCATCCCTTTAATAGAGGAAGAAGTAAATAAGCTAATCAAAGTCGGTTTTATTAGAGAAGTCAAATATACTAAATGGATATCAAATAGTCCCGATGAAAAAGAGAAGCAGACAAATCAGAGTATGCATTGATTTAAGAGATTTAAATGAAGCATGTCCAAAAGATGATTTCCCGTTACCCATAACAGAATTGCTAATCGACAGTACGATAAAATATGTTGTCATATCATTTATTGACAGATATGCCGGATATAATCAACTACGAATGACACCTGAAGAAGAAAAAGTGACAGCAAATCAGGACTTCTCTTGGAATCTATTATTATAAAGTTATGCCTTTTGGCCTCAAGAATGCTGGCCCCACATATCAGAGGGAAATGTAGAATATATTTCAAGATATGAAGCATAAACACGTAGAATGTTATGTCGATGACTTGGTAGTCAAGTAATCAGGAAGAATATTGTGAGCATTTGTCCTCAGTATTTTGTAGACTCAAAAAGACACAATTAAAAATGAATCCAAAAAATGTTGAGGGTTAAATATTGCGTATTAAACCCTATTTATATCTTGGTTTTACGAACATGATACCGCTTAATGTCTTATTTTACTCATGTTTGTGTTGTAAGGTGGATTTAAGAACTTGGATTGGAAAAAGTGCTAAAAGCATGGATTTGACGCTCAAAGATCACCAAGGTAAAGAAGGATCTTATGAGATAAAGATTGAAGATTTCAAGGTCCCAAGATTCAAGAAAAGCAAGCGGTGAAGGAACAAAGCCGAAAGAACAAGTGCAGAATATACATTTACCGTGTCATCAAACACCGTTCGATGACATCGAGGACACGTTCGATGACATCGAACAAGGTTCGATGACATTAAATTTATGAAGGAAAATCGAGTTAGTCATTGGATGTAACGACCTTGGGATTTTTGTGCTTATCTTTCCTTAAGTAGTTGTTTCGGGGTAATTAGCGCTTTACTCGATTGCTTGTGAAATTCGCATCAATCACTTTAAATTGTATCTGCATGGCTCTAAACGTGTAGATTAGTGAGCGCTACGTTACTCTGAAATCTGGGATCCATCGCTAAATCCAGTTGTTCTGGGGAATTTTTGGAAGATCTGGATCGGACCTGGACCGCGCGTCGAAAGTCCGATAGCGATGATCTTAGGCTGTTGCGGTCACCGAGTTGGGCTTGATCTTCACCTCGAAAATCAAGTCGATCTGATGTTTTGGGTCGATTTGATTGAGCTCGGAGTGAAGAGTGTGAGAACGGTTGGAATTTATTAAGCTTTTATTGAAATCTGAGTCGTGTCGCTTGCGCGACGATTTTAAGCATTCTGACCGTTGGATTCTGACCCAATTTCACCCTCTGATCAGGATGGTTGGCCCAGGCATATCCTAGTGCTTGTGGACCTGATCGAGTTTCCGTGACCGTTGAATTGAGTGTGGTCCGCCACGGCTGATCTGAAGAGCCGGTCGGTATGAAAACTCTGCTTGACCTAGATCCATGGTCAAGGAGCTTAAGTCCGACCTTTCGTGGTTATAGGCTCACCAGAAGTGCTTCGTTGGATCGAGAAAGGCTTACTTTGGTTATAACCTAAGTATACCTTGACCCTGGGGTTATTTCCATCATTTTAAGGCCTATATATAGTCCTTAAACCCTAGCTCTCATTTCCATACGAATTTTCTCTAACCCTAGCTTGGAAAGAGAGTGGAAAAGAGAGAGTTAGTGAGAGAGATTGGTTGGTGATTCATCTTGATTCTTCCTTGTTCTTCTTCATCTTCGAACCTTCACTTTGAATCGTTCCTCTGACAATTCTGAGTTCCTTTGGGGTAAGTTAACCTAACCCTAACCTGTGTTAGAGCTTAGACTAGACTTGGTGTTGTTGTATCTCATTGCTATCCTTATTTTAGGGTATTCTAGCGCCGTTGACGAAGACAACTCGTCTAAATCAGCTCGGCGGTTCTTTCTTCACTTAAGGTGCGGACTTTAAGTGTATAGGTTATGGTTTTCAAGGCTTTCAATCCCAGTTAGTGATTTATTCTTGTTATGGATGACATTTCACATGCCAAATGTTGTGTTTACATCGCTTTCCTGACATGCATGTGCTATATTGAGATTTGTGTATTCTAAGTGTATTTATAAAGTACCGTATACGTATAAAATATGCACTTGTGTTTGCCATGATTAATTGTCATGTATGTATGCTAGATGCATGTATGACAACTCCTTGGTAAAAGGAATTGTCTAAGTGCATGTATTTCAACATACGTCATGTATGTTGTTCCACGTATGCTAAGTGTTTGTAGAAATGCATGAATGATCTAAGGGTAACTTATCACACTAAATGTGGGCGTTGAGAAATGATTCTCAATACTCCTATTGATGCGCATGATTTCCTTTATGCAGTTACATTCCAAGTTATTTAAATTCAAGCATCTCCTATGCTTACATTTATGTTAAGTTGATATTCTTCAGATGCGTTTGTGCCATGATTTGAGTTATTGTTCCATTACTGTTTTACATTCCATATGAATATCTGTAGTAGTGTAGGATATTTGGGACTATGCCTTAGTCCAGGAGATCGGTAATTGACCCTATATTCGTGGTTGAGAGTGCTTTCGCCACGTAGGACGTATTAGACGAACCCGAGCCGTATTAGAGTTGGCGGCAGTGGTTTGGCCACGCGGAGTGTTTGCGCACTCTATGTTGTTCAATTCAACGTGCGCTCGTGCTAGTCGAGTTCGTCAAGTAACCCGATTGTCCGATGTATGTTAACCATGTATGGACGCTACTGCTTGAATCTAGGGTACCGAACTTACCAGTGAAATCCTAATAACCATGGTACCTGATCCGCTAAGACTCATGAGCCGGACATGGTGGTATGGGACACCGTGGTCGAGCTGTCGGCCTACGTTGGGGTGACGAGCCTCCCCATAGTGACCAGTGAGCAACTAAACTCGTGAGCCGATTATGGTGGTATGGGACACTATATTCGTGCTGTCGGCCTACATTGATTGGTGACGAGCCCTTTGTAGTGACCTCGAGCATACCTGGATACCGCAAGGAGGTGACGAGCCGATCTGTGGTAGTAAGGGCATGAAAGGCGTGCATTGATTGGTGACGAGCCCTTTGCTACGACCTCAACTATATGATCGTATGAGATATCTAGGATTGAGGACCCTAGTATGGATCACTGTTTGGATGGTGATATGAGGAAGGTATCTTAGCTTCCCAATCCTGTTGTGTGAAATGGACTAATAACAACTTGGTAATCATATCCATGCACCGCATTTGCATGTGCTTTGTAGATGTGGCGCACTTTGAGGCGATGTCATGCGTAACGTAAGATGAAGATGCTGAGGGTGTACGCGTGAGGGCACGCATCATATTGCATTCATCCTTGCATTAACAAGAGTACTTAGGATTTAATTACTTATCCTGCTTTATCATTACTGTTTGATTGAACTGATAACATGTTAACCAGTGCCTTATTGTTCCACTGAGTTGATCACTCACTCCCACGTTTCTGGGGCGGTGTTACACACCCACCAGACTCTGTCTTAGGCCCTGATGTTGCAGATGTGGATGCGACGTCTGAGGCAGAGCGGGAGCTGGATGACGACGAGGCTGCCTTCTCCTATATGCAGTTTTCAGACGGGTTCTAGCGAGCCTCGGTTTGATGCGTGGGATTTCTGGGATATTTCTGGGGACTGAAATGATGTAATTTGATACTTATAATTTTGTTAAATAACACTTTTACACGATCTGGCTTATATATGTAATTCAGGGATTTACACTTGTACACATATTTTACTATAAGTCTTCCGCTTGCTTTATTCACTTATCCCTGAATCATATCTGTGTTTTGGCTTAATCTATTCCATGTTTTATGCACTAATACAGTCAACATACATTCATCATTAAATATGTTGCATAAGTGATGTTTTGGAACTCGGGAGCTGAGTTATGCTCGACCCCCGAATTTCAGGGCGTTACATTGGACAAATTGAAAACTTTTTTCGATGACTCGAGAACTTGTTTGATGACTCAATGACATCAAAGACTTGCTCGATGACATCGAATTTTCTCTAAATTTCGGCAAAACTCGCTGGACATATTGGGCACCATTTTCGATTACTCGAAGCAATCCTCGATGACATCGAAGGTAGGTTCATTGACATGGAAGGTTACAGAGTCTAGATGAAGCTATAAAAGTATGGAAAAATCATGTAGAAAAGACACCTTCGATGTCATTGAACGAATCATGTGAAGTTACATAGAGTTACGTTGAATGTATAAATTTGAGGCAGTTTCTAAATTTTTCCAAAGAGGTGTGAAAGGAGGTGTTGCATAACTATAAATAGGAGTCCCCAGGGCATCCCTAGGGACTGATCTAATCAATTTAGGGTTTGGAGGAGTGAAGCATAAGGGCGGAGAGTCGTCACCAAGTGTTTTTCTTCATTCTTCCTTAGTTTTTCATGCTTTCTTCTATGGCTTTAGTTCCAATCATGTCTATGGTTGGCTAAACCTCTTAGCTGGGACTAAGAGGTGAAGTTTGTAGCATGATGGGATGTTTTCTATTCTTGGACTCATGTTTATGTTGAACTCTCTTTGATTCTAGTTTAATTCTTAAGAAATACTTTTAGTTTTTAATGGTTTATTGTGACTCAAATTACAGTAAATTTGCGATAGCTTTAAATATCTTCTTTAATTATATTGAGATTGTGAAATTAGGAAATCCTGTTGTTCACCATCATCCCTTGGGCATGGTTGGATGATGGAATCCCTTCTAATCTTCATGATTCTTTTAGGTTTGTTTATGAGATTTGTGATGCCCGTATCCTAGCTCGTACTATTCTGTAGGCTTTCACGGTCCTCCCGGTTGAATTTCGGTGACCCACGATCTATTATCTATAGTTGTGTGTAACCTTGAGTCGTGTCCTATATTCCAGAGTTGGCTCAACATGAGACTTGTACCTTAGCGACCGCGCCGTTGTCGCGGTTCTGATGCCGCATATTACACACAGAGGTGATACCCGAGGCAGGAGATGTGGGCCCGCGTTCAATTAGAGGAAAAATGTTGCGCATTACAATCCCTATAGAACCCATCACATCAATCACTTCACTTGTCAAAGTACACCCATTACTCTATCCCATCCCCAAGTGCAAAAGCAACCATTAAAAGTCAACTCTCTCCCTTACACAAGTACACCCATCCATCCCTCTCTCCCATCAGTTCTCTCCCATCACCTCTCTCTCTCTCTCATTCTCTCTCTCCATTTTCAAACAACACCCATGAGAGTCCAACGTCCATGGCTTCCATGGGGGAGAGTGCTTTGTGTGGCCCACTTCCTATCTCCTATCCCCACCCTCAAAACCCAATCTCAACCGTTGAAGTTCTTCCTTTGGATCTCTAGGATACGTTAGCGGAAGGAGGAGGAGAAGATCAAAGGTGAGTGATTTTATTTATTTGATTTATGATTTGATGACCCACATTTGTGGGACCCATCCTAATGTATGTATTGTTTAGGGAGGGTCCATAGTGGCGGGGTCTCTCCCCTTCTCACCGATCTCTTTCTCTCTTTCTCTCTTGTGATGGGCGTGGGCCACTAGATCCACACCGATCATGGACCCACCATGATGAACGTATTTTATCCATGCTGTCCACCGAGTGGGCCCACCTGGCAGTCCATTTGGAAGAGCCTAATTGGAGGGAAAGCATAAATGCCAACTTGATACAAGCAGGTGGACCACAAGTGTGGACCCACCAAATAAATGCATTTCATCCATGCCATCCATCGTCCAGCTATCTGGATGGTGAAAACCCATTGTGGTATGTGCTTATTGCACACCGTGCACCCACATGGAGCCCACGTGATGTATATATTTTATATGTATTCACACCCTCCACACACATGGACCCCACTTTGGTGTATGTATCTGATCCACACCATCCACCCTTTTTCCCAGCTCATTTTAAGCGTTGAGCCAAAAAATAAAGCCAATCCGATAATCAAGCGGGCTATACCATAGAAATAGTGATATTGACCATTAAAGGCTGTTAGGACCCACTTTAATGTTTCTATGCACCGAAAAATATTGAATATTTGGCTCATTTGGACTGTCTTGAATCGTAGAGTCTAATGGGTGGAGTGGATTCACCTGATGTGGGCCCCACCTAGGAAAAACCATGAAAAATTACTTTTAAAAAAAAATAATAATAATAACAAGCAGCAGGCGCTGTTGCTACTAGGCATTCAGAGGATGCTGCAGCAGCGTCCTTCTGTATTTGACGCTGGAGGCAGGGGGTCCCAACTGTGGGCCCCACCGTGATGTGTGAGAACATCAACACCGTGCATTTTGTGGCCCCTTCTAGTTGTGGGCCACCCCAAAAAAAATAGCTGTGTAAGAAACTCAGGTGGCCCACACTATAAGGAACAGTGAGGGATTGAACGTCTGCCATTAGAACCTCTTTGGCTCCAAACGTTTGGATATATACATACATATATATTTATATAATAATAATTATTATTATTATATTTTTATATATATGGGTCTGTGTGACCTTATCAACAGTTAGGTGAAAAATAAACGTTATGGTGGGCCGCACGTGGGACCCACTTGTGAAGGATTTGGATTGGCTGGTGTACCAAACACCAGCCCTATTGCTGCTTTGATGCAGCAAGTTATGTGGAGCCCACCTTGGTGACGTGTGCACCCAATTGTGGGGTCCTCTTTGATGTATGTGTTGTATCCAAACCGTCCAACCATTTTAAAAGATAATTTTATGGCATGAGAAAAGAATGAGACAGATCTATAGTTCAAGTGGACCCCAGCATTGAAATAGTGGATAGTGACATCCACCGTTTAAACTTCTAAGGGCCATAGTAGTTTTCAATTAAGCTGATATTTGTCTTCACTTCATCTATCACTATGTAAACTTATGAATAGGTTGGATCTCAAATACATCACGGCGGGCCACTCCTTGATGTGTTCAGCCATTGATCAGGTGGACCACACTGCGGAGAATAGTGGAGGATTGAGCATCTGTCATTGAAACCCATTAGGATCAAAGAAGCTCTGGATCAATAGGGAATTTGTTTTCCCTCTTAATCCAGGTCTTTAAGACCTTATGATTAGATTAGGTGGAAAATAAACTTTATGGTGGCCCTTTTGATTTGTTTAACAGTGAGATTTATTATCTCCAATACTATCTGTGGTATGGTCCAAATGATCATTTAATCCTTCAATATGATTCTTTTTGGGGATGTGATGAGGCTCATATTGATGTATTTGTGGCCCGTCCATTAAGGCCCACCTTGATATATTTAAGGCCCATGGGTTGAGGCTCATTGAGACATGTTTGGGGCCTATGGGTTGAGGCCCATTAAGATGTATTCAGAACCCATGGGTTAGGCCTATTGAGATGTATTCAAAGCCCATGGGTTAAAGCCCATTAAAATGTATTTGGAGCCCATGAGTAGGGCCACCTCATATGTTTCATCCTAATCGTCCAAATCATATAGGGCCTGCCTCGATGTATGTTTTATCCACACCGTCTGTGGGACGTGTGACCCACCAAATGTATGCATTCTATATCCACACTAACCATCTAGTGGGGCCCATCTACTGCACGTGTAGGGCCCACCTATTACGCATTGGTGCAGCCCACTTGATGTATATGAGGCCCATTATGATGTATTTGAGGCCCATGGATGTGGCCCATCGTAATGTATTTAAGACCCATGTGAGCGGCCCATAGTGATGTGTATTAGGCCCATGTGAGCGGCCCATAGTGATGTGTATTAGGCCCATGTGAGCGGCCTATAGTGATGTGTATTAGGCCCATGGGTGAGGCCTAATACGAAGTATATGTGGCCCATTTGGTGAGGCCCATCATGATGTATCTTAGGCCCTTGTAAGAGGGCTAATGTGATATATATTAGGCCCATGTGATGCAGCCCATTGTGATGTACATGTGGCCCATTAAGGTTATATGTGGCCCACCATGTTGAGTACGAGGCCCTTATGCGAGGCCATAGGCCCACTATATGTTTGGCTCTATGTGGGCCACTCCTTGGGAGCAATGTTGGTTAAATGTTCACATTATGACCTTCCCCTGGGCCCTTTGTTAGGCCAAGTCCGATTGTCGAGCCGATTCTAATTCTGATTGTTGAGGCCGATTCCAATTGCTGAGGCCGATTGTCGAGGCTAATTCTGATTGTCGAGGCTGAGTACGATCGATGATGCCAATTCCATTAGTTGAGGCCGATTCGGATTGTCGAGGCCAATTCCAATTATCGAGGATGAGTCCGATTGACAAGGCTAATTCTATTAGTCGAGGACGATTCCGATTGTCGATTCCGATTGTTGAGGCCGATTGTATAGGCCGATTTCGTTTGTTGAAGCCTAATGTGATGTATATGCGATCCGTATTTGAGGCCCATTGTGATGAGTATTCAGCCCGTGTTTGAGGCGCAATGTAATGTATATTAGGCCTATGTGACGAGGCCCATTGTGGTGCATTTGAGGGCCAGGTGATGGAGCCCATTGTGATGTATCTTAGACCCATGTGAGAGGCCCATCGTGATGTGTATTGAGCTCTTGAGTAAGGTCCATGGTGTTGTATATTAGGCCCTTGTGCGAAGCCATGGGTCCATGTAAGTGCTATAGTTTATATCCCTGTTTGTTGTCAAATTTGTGGTGCTAAAATCATTGTTATATATAACTTGCATAAGTGAAGCTCTCTCAAGGATCAACATTCATGAACAAGCTAAGCTCACAACAAGCAAAGCTCACAAGTACAAGGATCAATCTTGAATGCAAGAACTGCTCACAAGACAAGACTCAAGCTGCAAGACTTCAAGAAGAGTACAAGGCAGTTTGTAAAGAACTCAAGACACTTTCAAGATTGAGCTACATCAAGATTTCAAGATTGAGTTACATCAAGATTTCAAGATTGAACTACATCAAGACTTCAAGGCTCATACTTCAAGGTCACTAGTTCCTAATGTTTCAATGTCCTTACTTCATGGTTGAGGTTTAACTGACCTTAGGTTGACCTTAGAAGTAGGTCACTTTGGATACATAAATCGAATGTTTATTTTACATAAGTTTGGTCTGTTCTTCGACTAGTCCTAGGCCTTTTTTGACTAGTCCTAGAGTTGCTTCGGCCAGTCTAAGAAATTCCTCGATCAGTCGTGAGTTTGTTACAAATTTCAGATAAAATCTGTTAGGCTTTGACTAGTCCAGGAATCTGATCGACCAGTCGAAGGAACAATGTCGACTGCATCTTTGACCAGTCGAAAATCTTTGACTCAAAATCCAGCGATGTTTTTCAGGTTCTTCGACCAGTCGAAGGTGACCTACGACCAGTCGAAGGTGACCTACGACCAGTCGTAGAACGGTCAAAGCTTATCGCGCCTGATTTTTCAAATATCTGTTATTGCTTCGACTAGTCGAAGAGCTCCCTAGACCAGTCGAAGACGCGATCTGCTCACCTATAAATAGTGCACGAATCTCAGAAGAAATTATCGAATTAATTAATCCATTCAAGCCAATCTTCGTCGAACTTCTGAGAGATAATTCTGTGCTCCATCTAAGCTAAGTGTGCTTATTTAATATTCTCTTTCCTTAGCTTTATTTAATTGATTTTGTTTCTGCTATTCCAATCTAATTTGATAAGAGGAATTGTTATTTCCTTTCTTTGGAATCAAAATCAATTAAGGCAAGCCCTATTTGGTTTAATTTAAAATCTATTAGAATTAGAACCATTGTAATTGAGTACTGGACATTGAACTTGGACATTCAATCATCTACTCTGATTTGGTTCTACCGGGCTGCTACAATGAAGGAGATAATCAGGTATTTTACATTTAATTGTAAATTCCTTTCTGTTTTGGTTTCTTTCAAGATTTGCCAGAAAAATCTTGTTGTATTGGTTATCTGAGGAGAGCCAGGAAAACTCAGAAGTGGGGTTTTTTTAATTGTGTAAGCCCACAGACAAAGACACAATTGTAAAGGTTTTGGGTGAACCTGGGAAAACCTATTTTGTTAGTGAACGCTAATATCCCCTGTGTGAGGATATTAGGAGTGGAGTAGCATTCTATGTGGCTGTTGTTTAACAGTTGGTGAACACACAGGCGAACCACTATAATCCCTTGTGTTGTGGTTGAATGATTTATACTTCTGATCTTTAATTATTCTTTTGTGGGATGTATGTATGGTGGTGAATGTTGTAATCATTTAATTCAAGCATTGTGAGAATTTTGTAATAGTTTAGAATTTATTTTCTGCTATTCCTTTATCAGCTTGATATTCAATTTCCTTTAAAAGTTGTTCCAGCAAGGTTGCCCTGCCATTTTTATGGTGTATGGTTGTCCCTAGAACAATACATTTGTGATTACAATTTATTTCAATTCAGTTTGTATTTATTTCTGTATTCCTCTTTGGTTTGAGATTTGATACAAAGATCTTTATAGAAATAAGGTTGTCCTACCATAAACTCTGGTTTTTGGTGTAAGGTTGTCCTTAGAATAACATTTGTATCAACCTCTCAAGATCTGAATTTTGAGGTTATTTTACTTTCTTGCATTGTGATTTATTTTGGTTATCATATTCTTTTTAATTCCGCTGTTATAAGTTTTATTTGGCATTGTCCTATTCACCCCCCCTCTAGGACATATAGCTAGGCCTTTTCAAGTGGTATCAGAGCCTAATAGCTCTTTTTTAATTCTTGGATTTAATTCCTAAGCTAACGATTTAAGCTATTTAAGATGTCAAATTTTGATAGCCATTCAGTCACAAGGCCTCCACCCTTTGATGGCTCCAACTATGCCTATTGGAAAGCCAGAATGAGGATCTTCCTCAAATCAATGGATGAAAATGTGTGGCAAGCCACAGTGACTGAATGGAAACCTCCTATCATGGAAGTTACTAGGGTTGATGGTTCAAAATCTATGAAAGTCACACCATATTACCAATGGACCACTCTTCAGAAAAGTGAGAGTAGTGCAAATGCTAAAGCACTAAATGCAATTACTTGCGCACTATCACCGGATGAGTTCAAAAGAATCATTTCCTGTGATACTGCAAAGCAAGCTTGGGATATATTAGAAATGACACACGAGGGTACTACAATTGTCAAAAAATCTAAAGTCCAACTCCTCACAACCAGATTTGAAGAAATTCATATGGAGGAAAATGAAATGTTTATGGACTTTTACACTAGATTGAATGACATTGTAAACTCAATGTGGGGTCTTGGCGATAAAATCCCAGAAAGTAAAGTGTGTGCAAAAATATTACACTTACTTCCTGAACGGTTCAATTCTAAAGTAACCGCGATCCAGGAACTTCGTGATACGGATAATATGAGGGTAGAAGAACTAGCTGGTTCTCTACAAACCTACGAGTTAAACTTTAAAGCTCCTAAAGGTAAATCTATCGCACTAAAATCTTCTAAATGTAATTCAGAAGAAAATTCTGATTCAGAAGATGATATGGCTCTTTTAGCTAAGAAATTTTACAAGATTTTCAAAAGCAAGCAAAGGGTTGATTTTTAAAAATTAAATGATAAAAAGAAGTTTAGACCCAAATCTCAAAAATCTTTGAAGGATAGTCAGTGTTACAACTGTCAAGAATATGGTCACTTAGCAAATAGATGTCCTAAAAGGGACAAACCCAAGAAGAAGGGTATGTTGGCTACATGGGATGAATCATCTGATTCTGAAGGTTCTTCTAAATCAGAAGATTCTGAAACTGAGTCAGGCAATGAGGTTAAAGCTCTTATGACTCTAGTCAAATTCACATTTTCAGATAATAACTCAACAAGTGAAGAAAATCTGAGTAGTGAATGTGAAAATGAAGATGATCTTCAAGACGCTTACAATGCCCTATATAAGGAAAGTTGTAAAATTGCTATCAAACTTAAACTTCAAAAAGAAAAGTTTCCTAAACTCAAAAAATGTTTTGAATCACTTGTCTTAGAAAAATCACAAATTTCAGATTATTTTGAAAAATCAAAATGCGATTTGGAATTCAAAAACTCCCTAATTAATGATTTAAAATCTGAAATTGAGAAACTTAAAACTAAAGTATCTTCTCTTCTGAGTCTAAAGGACACATGGAAATATGCCCAAGGTGATCCAAAGTTAGAGAAACTTTTATCCGGATTAAGAAAATGTGGCGATCTATCCGAGTTGGGCTATGATAAAAATCTACCTCCTAAACAAAAGTATACTCCTCCTATGTTTGTTAAAGGAGAGTCATCAAACTCAAAAGGGAAAAGTACTTATCAAGATTTTTCTAAAAATTCAAAAACTTTTCAAAAACCTAGAAGCAGTCATGTCAACTTTAATCAGAAATGAAATCCACTAGCTGAAAAGATAGTTGATTTACTGAAGGAGCTCTTAAAATCTAACTCTATAGGTCATTCCTACAAATATACACAAAAGAAGACCAACTATGTTCCTAAACCCAAAACAGTTATGAAATGGGTTCCTAAAGTTACCTGCTTGGTTGCTCACACTGCTTTCAAAGCAACAAGTCATTCAAAGTGGTACCTAGACAGTGGATGCTCCAGGCATATGACAGGTGACAAAGCTTTATTCACGGATCTGAAAGATATGACTAATGGTTCAGTCACATTTGGTGATGGTAGCAACTGCAAGATTATAGGCTAAGGTACGGTTCAACTTTTTAATCTTCCTATGTTTAAAAATGTTTTATATGTTGAAGGCTTAAAACTTAACTTGCTTAGTATATCTCAAATATGTGATAATAACTATTGTGTTCGGTTTTCTAATCAAAGCTGTGAGATACTAAACAATAAGGGTTCTGTAATATTAACTGGACGTAGAACGTCTGAAAATTGCTATATTATTAGCGAATCCAGCTCATCTAATCAAACATGTTACATGGTCCATACAGACGAGACTGATTTATGGCACAAACGTCTTGGACATGTACATTATCGAAATTTATATAGATTGAGCAAACGAGAACTTATAAGAGGTTTACCCAAACTTCAGAAATTAGATAAAATATGTGGTGAGTGCCAGATAGGCAAACAAACAAAGAACTCACACAAAAAGGTGAATTCAAATACCACATTAAGACCACTCAAACTTCTCCACATGGATCTGATAGGACCTAGCAGAACAAAAAGTCGTGGTGGGAAAAAGTATATCCTGGTAATAGTTGATGACTTTACCAGATTCACTTGGGTAGTCTTCTTAAGGGATAAATCTGAAACCCTTGAAGAAGTAAGAAAAGTTTTCAAAAGGATTCAAACTGAAAAATCTTCTCAAATCAGTAAAATTCGTAGTGATCATAGATCTGAATTTGAGAATAGCAATTTTGAGAAGTTATGTACCGACTAAGGATATTACATGAATTCTCTGCTCCCAAAACTCCACAACAAAATGAAATTGTAGAAAGAAAGAATAGGGTGCTTCAAGAAATGGCTAATGTCATGTTGAATAGCATGAAGCTCTCTAAAAATCTTTGGGCTGAAGCAGTCAACACAGCTTGCTATATTATTAACCGAGTCTACACTAGTAAAGATAATAATAAAACGGCTTACGAATTGTGGTTCAATAAAAAGCCTACTGTTAAATACTTTCGAGTTTTTGGCAGCAAGTGCTATATTTTACGTGATCGTGAAAATTTGGAAAAATTCGATACGAAGAGTGATGAAGGTATTTTTCTAGGATATTCCTTAAACAGTCGAGCTTATAGGGTTCTGAACAAAAGGACTGGTGTGATTTAAGAATCCATTAATGTTGTCATTGATGATCACTTAAACACGCCAATTTCTAATTCAGATAATGATGAAGTACTAATCATTGATAAACCTGATACTTCATCGAATTAGACTGATTCTGAGTTGAGGACTGTTAAAGATCATCCAACCACACAAATTCTTGGCAACCCTCTCATCGGTGTTCGCACCCATAGACAACTTGAGGATATATGTAATTATGTATGTTTTACATCCCAAATAGAACCATCTAACATAAAAGAAGCTCTTGCTGATGAGAACTGGATTGTTGCGATGCAAGAAGAACTCAACCAATTCATAAGAAATGATGTTTGGTATCTCGTACCAAGACCTAAAGATAAACACATCATTGGAACAAAATAGATTTTCAAAAATAAGTCTGACGAGTGTGGAAATATAATTAGAAACAAGGCTAGACTAGTGGTACAAGGTTATACTCAAATTGAAGGGATTGATTTCGATGAAACTTTTGCACCAGTAGCACGTCTTGAATTTATCAGACTATTTATATCCATTGCATGTTTTAGAAAGATAAAGATCTATCAAATGGATGTGAAAAGTGCTTTTCTAAATGGCGATTTACATGAAGAAGTCTATGTTGAACAGCCAATGGGTTTTGAAGATTCTAAAAATAGTGATTATGTGTATCGACTTAAAAAGGCACTTTATGGATTAAAACAAGCACCTAGGGTATGGTATGAGAAACTAACGAAATTTCTTTTAAGTCATAATTTTCAAATGGGATCTGTTGATAAAACTCTGTTTGTTAAAAAACATAATGATCATATCTTAATGGTGCAGATTTATGTTGATGATATCATTTATGGATCAACTTGTACTGACTTGACTACTGAGTTTGCAGATTTGATGAAATCACAGTTCGAAATGAGCATGGTTGGGGAATTGACTTATTTCCTTAGATTGCAAGTAAAGCAACAACCTGAAGGAATATTCATTTCTCAATCTAAGTATGCTTTGAATCTAATCAAAAGATTTAGATTTGAGAATGGCAAGAATTTCGATACTCCTATGAGTACTACCCTGAAACTCTCAAAAGATTCTAATGGTAAAAATGTTGACTCAAAACTTTATCGGAGTATGATTGGTAGTTTGTTATATTTAACTGCTAGTAGACCTGATATTTCTCTAAGTGTTGGTATTTGCGCAAGATATCAATCTGATCCAAAAGAATCTCACTTGATTGCTGTCAAGCGAATTATTAGATATGTCGCAAGTACTGTAAATCTCGATCTCTGGTATCCTCATGAGACCAGTGTCCAATTAGCTGGGTACTCAAATGCTGACTGGGCTAGTAATCTAGATGATAGAAAATCAACCAGTGGTGGTTGTTTTTACATTGGAAATTGTCTAGTTTCCTGGTTTAGTAAGAAACAAAATTCTATATCACTTTCAACAGCTGAAGCTGAGTATATCGCAGCTGGTAATGCATGTACACAGCTTGTTTGGATGCAACGAATGCTAAGTGATTATGGAATTAAACAGGATTCTATGTTATTACATTGTGATAATTCCAGTGCGATAAATATTTCAAAAAATCCTATTCAGCATTCTCGTACTAAGCACATTGACATTAGATTTCATTATATAAGGGAATTAGTAGAAGAAATAGTTATATCTCTATAATATATTCCTACCGAAGATCAACGAGCTGACATTTTCATAAAACCTCTCGATAAAAGCAGGTTCAAAAAGATGAAATTTGATCTTGGCATGTGCATTTTAAAATGATTATTTATGCCTATTTGTATTATAGTGTATATATTTACTAGATTGAATTCTAATTTTTGTATAATTTATAAGAAATATGAATTTTTGGACATTCTTCGACCAGTCGTGAGTATACTCAACCAGTCGACCTTCGACCGGTCGTAGATATCCACGACCAGTCGTAGAACTCGGGAATCACTTAAAATTTAAGGATTTTTACTTTCTTCCTCATTTCGTTTTTCTTCTCTAAGGAGCTGAGCTTCGACTTGTCGAACCCACTGTTCATGTTCTTCAAGGTTAGTGTTCCAAATCACGTTTTTCTTGCAGATTTGTATCTAGATTGTTTACTTTTCAAGTTTTAAGCTTTGTATTTTGAATTTCATTGAGATTTGGGGTTTGGATTTTGAAAAATCTATTTTAACTAAACTCACTTCTCAATCCTTTGCAACTTCTTAATTCCTTGATATCCTTGTTGCAAATGGCTGCTAGAGGTAGAAAAACTACTTCCCGTGGTCCTTCTTCTTCCTCCAGATCATCCATTATCTCTAAGCGTCATCTTCTTGTTCCCAATGATGATCCATCATGTGTTAAGGACATTAGATTACGTAATGTTATTGTTGAACATCCTGTTGATGTTAATCATATTGCACCTTTTAACATCCTTCCTATGCCTGAAGCTGTAGGTTGGGTTAACTTATTACATTGGGGTGGGCCTGCATACCGGTCCATTGCCCAATCTATGTTTACATGTATTAGTGCTTTCTCACAGGATAATTTAACTTTTAAAATATCTACTAGAGAAGGGCCTTTTGACATTGATCGTCATTTAATTTCAGCCCTTATGGACATTCCTGTGAATGATGAGGGTATTCCTATCCTAACTTAACTGATAAACCCTCAATGTCTGAAAAACGCATGCTCACTAGAGACTTATGCAACATGGATGTTCAATGGACACAAAAAGGGAATGCGCTTCCCGCAAGGTATTTGTTATCCAAGTACAGAATTCTCCACAAAATCTTTGTGTCTTATCTGTATCCTCGTTCGGGTAATAAAACTGACTTGACTTCGTTTATGGTTCGTGTTATCCATGTTATTTCTAATGGTACTCAGATTTGTTTACTATCCTTAATCTGTCATTTCATTCTTCAGTTTAGACTCCATCCTGGTCATAGTGATATTCCTTTTGCCTATTTAATGACTGTATTGGCTACACATATGTTAGTCGATATGCCAGTTGATGAGGCACCAATCCATCATCTGATCTTCAACAATACTAATATCAATAAGATGAAGCTGGATCTACTTCCTGAACAAGGTGGTGGTGGTGGTCATGAAGAAGCTGGTGATGACATTAATATGGATGACATTTTTGAGGAACTGGATTCTGACTCAACAAATGATCCAGATTTTAAACCATCTGATGTTGATGCTCGTCTTAGTGCATTAGAGGATAAAATTGAGAATATAAATGTAAAGATGGAAAACATGTCTGTTGCTCATGATTTACAATTCAAGTACATGCGCAAATATCTTAGGCGATTGAATAAAGGCATGCACCAACTTGATCCCTCTATTCCTGCTCCGTCATATGGTTCTAGTTCTGACTAGTTTATATGAGACTTCTGGTCTGTAATAACTTTATAACTTAGCACTTGGTTGACTGATTTTGAGTTGGATACTATCTATGTTTTATGTTGGATATTTATTCTATGTGAAGCTATGCTGAGTATCTCTATCACTGTTTTGCTATACTCTCATAACTTCTCATGTTTACTCTCATATATCCCTTTATTTAGTTCTCCTTTATTGTTGTTTCCTTTGTCATATTGTGACAAAAAGAGGGAGAATGGTTTGTTCTTAACGATGTGATTGTGAGAGGAGTAGCATTGGTTATGTTACTCAGGGGGAGTATGTTTGAACTAATTGAATGAAACTGGTTGAATGTTGAATGTTGAATATTGAATATTGATTTGCAGGTAAGCCAGTTTATATGACCTGGTTCATAACTCTTTAACCAGTTGTTTTACTTTATGTTTATCTTGGTTATGTGTTTTGTCACTAATTTGACAAAGGGGGAGATTGTAAGTGTTATAGTTTATATCCCTGTCTGTTGTCAAATTTGTGGTGCCAAAATCACTGTTATATATAACTTGCATAAGTGAAGCTCTCTCAAGGATCAACATTCATGGACAAGCTAAGCTCACAACAAGCAAAGCTCACTAGTACAAGGATCAATCTTGAATGCAAGAACTGCTCACAAGACAAGACTCAAGCTGCAAGACTTCAAGAAGAGTACAAGGCAGTTTGTAAAGAACTCAAGACACTTTCAAGATTGAGCTACATCAAGATTTCAAGATTGAGCTACATCAAGATTTCAAGATTGAACTACATCAAGACTTCAAGGCTCATACTTCAAGGTCACTAGTTCCTAATGTTTCAATGTCCTTACTTCATGGTTGAGGTTTGACTGACCTTAGGTTGACCTTAGAAGTAGGTCACTTTGGATACATAAATCGAATGTTTATTTTACATAAATTTGGTCTGTTCTTCGACTAGTCCTAGAGTTTCTTCGACCAGTCTAAGAAATTCCTCGATCAGTCGTGAGTTTATTACAAAATTTGGATAAAATCTGTTAGGCTTCGACTAGTCCAGGAATCTGTTCAACCAGTCGAAGGAACAGTGTCGACTACATCTTCGACCAGTCGAAAATCTTCGACTCAAAATCCAGCGATGTTTTTCAGGTTCTTCGACCAGTCGAAGGTGACCTACGACCAGTCGAAGGAGACCTTCGACCAGTCTTAGAACGGTCAAAGCTTATCGCGCCTGATTTTTCAAATATCTGTTATTGCTTCGACTAGTCGAAGAGCTCCCTAGACCAGTCGAAAAAGCGATCTGCTCACCTATAAATAGTGCACGAATCTCAGAAGAAATTATCGAATTAATTAATCCATTCAAGCCAATCTTCGTCGAACTTATGAGAGATAATTCTGTGCTCCATCTAAGCTAAGTGTGCTTATTTAATATTCTCTTTCCTTAGCTTTATTTAATTGATTTTGTTTATGTTATTCAAATCTAATTTGATAAGAGGAATTGTTATTTCCTTTCTTTGGAATCAAAATCAATTAAGCAAGCCCTATTTGGTTTAATTTAAAATCTATTAGAATTAGAACCATTGTAATTGAGTACTGGACATTAAACTTGGACATTCAATCATCTACTCTGATTTGGTTCTACCGGGCTGCTACAATGAAGGAGATAATCAGGTATTTTTATTTAATTGTAAATTCCTTTCTATTTTGGTTTCTTTCAAGATTTGCCAGAAAAATCTTGTTGTATTGGTTATCTGAGGAGAGCCAGGAAAACTCAGAAGTGGGGTTTTTTAATTGTGTAAGCCCATAGACAAAGACACAATTGTGAAGGTTTTGGGTGAACCTGGAAAAACCTATTTTGTTAGTGAACGCTAATATCCCCTGTGTGAGGATATTAGGAGTGGAGTAGCATTCTGTGTGGCTGTTGTTTAACAGTTGGTGAACACACAGGCGAACCACTATAATCCCTTGTGTTGTGGTTGAATGATTTATACTTCTGATCTTTAATTATTCTTTTATGGGATGTATGTATGGTGGTGAATGTTGTAATCATTTAATCCAAGGATTGTGAGAATTTTGTAATAGTTTAGAATTTATTTTCTGCTATTCCTTTATCAGCTTGATATTCAATTTCCTTTAAAAGTTGTTCCAGTAAGGTTGCCCTGCCATTTTTATGGTGTATGGCTGTCCCTAAAACAATACATTTGTGATTACAATTTATTTCAATTCAGTTTGTATTTATTTCTGTATTCCTCTTTCGTTTGAGATTTGATACAAAGATCTTTCTAGAAATAAGGCTGTCCTACCATAAACTCTGGTTTTTGGTGTAAGGTTGTCCTTAGAACAACATTTGTATCAACCTCTCAAGATCTGAATTTTGAAGTTATTTTACTTTCTTGCATTGTGATTTATTTTGGTTATCATATTCTTTTTAATTCCGCTATTATAAGTTTTATTTGGCATTATCCTATTCACCCCCCCTCTAGGACATATAGCTAGGCCTTTTCAGTCCACTATATGTTAGGCTCTATACGGCCCATTCCTTAGGGCAATGTTAGTTAAATGTCAACATTGTTGAGGCCTATTATTGATGTCGATTATTGATACCGATTATGAGTATGTGATAGCGTAGCATCATGATACATGCTCATACGCATCATCTGCATGTTTGTTATGAGATGTGGTTGACCATTGCATATGTCATTGGGCAGGTTGTTATGAGACTCCCTAATAGGCGGAGCTTATCTCACATGAGCGCACGGTATGCATAGGATTGATACATGATTGGATTGTATGACTCATGCATCTTGCATTGTGTTGGGATTACTGTACGCCCCAGCGACATCAGGGCCGTAGCCTCCATAGGCATATCATGGATGGCTAGATGGGACACCGAAAATATTTGGTTCGAGCATTGGGCTGCCATAGATGGCCCTGGGTGAAAATCCCTAAACCCTCTTGGTACGAGAGGATGCCCCAATGTTGAGACCGAGTGGATATATATGAGCGTATGAGGGCCGTATACCTGTAGGTCGCATCTTCCACTGTGTCGTGGTCGATTGGGAGGGGGTGTGGCCTTACCCGCCTGAGGGAGTAGGCATAGCTAGGCTAAGTTTGACCAGCTCATGAATGGGTCCGTTATCGACGTGTCGGGTAGATATTGGCTGACTACTGGCCAGACGAATAGTGAGGTCTCTTCCACTTACCCAGTTGAGCACTTGATGGGGCGACAAGCTGGTGTAGAGTACGGTGATCTCATGCTCCTTTGGTTGTCAAATTTTGTGGAGCCAAAACCTCTATATGTGTCTTGTGTAGTTTGTTATTGTATGGATGTTCAAGACACTACATCAATGCTTCAAGTCAAGTACGGTGATCTACTTTAAGAAATGTAAGGTCATGTACTTGATCCTCTTCTGTAAGCTTTAATGTTCAGAACTACATCAATCAAAAGAATGCTTGTTCAAGTCTAAAGATGATGTTCAAAAATGAAGTACATTCTAAGAAGATAAATCCAAGCTATAGAAGATCTCAAGATCAAGCTACATCAAGTAGAGATCTCAAGCTTCATAAGGTTCAAAGGTCAACCTTCATCTGATTGAATGAAGTTTCAATGTTCATATTTCATGTCTCAGGTATGATAGACCTTAGATTGACCTTAGGGTAGGTCATTTTGAATACATAATTCATATTGAATCACTTTATAAGTATTTGGTCTATTTTAAGACTAGTCCTGGACCTCATTCAACTAGTCCTAGCACTGGTTCGACCAGTCCTAGAAAATCCAGGACCAGTCCTAAGTTTGTTGCAATTGTTCAGAATTTTCTGTTCATCTACGACCAGTCCTGCACTCTGTTCGACCGGTTGTGTGAATAGTGTCGACTAGTCATCCGACCAGTCCTAGTTCTTTGACTCAAACTACAACAACGAATTCGTGAGTCCTGCGACCAGTCATGGGTTTTCTACGACCAATCGTAGAGGTCCTACGACCAGTTGTAGACACCCTACGACCGGTCGTGTAACTGTCTATTTTAATCCCGCTTGAAAGTTTAAAAATCCGTTTCATCTACGAACAGTCGTGGAGTACTCAGGACCAGTCGTAGGCGTGATTTTTGCATCTATAAATAGACGACGAATTTCAGAGATTGATAACTCAATTCAAGTAAAATCAAGGCATCACTCTGAGATAAGTTTGTGTTTATTTTTAAGCTACATTGTGCTTATTTAATATTCTCTTTTGTTAGCTTATTTAATTTGATTTTGTTTCTATATTCCAATATAAATTGAAAAGAGGAATTGTTGTATTCGTTCTTCTTGGAATCAAAATCAAATATAGCTAGCCTAACTGGTTTAATTTAAAATCAATTAGAACTTAGAGCCATATCAAAGTGAGTATTGGACATTGAACTTCACATTCAAACTTCTACTCTGATTGGTTCTTCTGGGCTACAACAAAAGGAGAAATCCAGGTATTTTACATTTATTGTAAATTCAATTATTTTGGTTTTGTTTGAGGTTAAGCCAGAAAAATCTCATTGTGTTGGTTATCTGAGGAGAGCCAGAAAACTTAGAAAGTGGGGTTTTGAATTGTGTAAGCCCATATAAAAGACACAATTGTGAAGGTTTTAGGTGAACCTGTGAAACCTATTTTGATGGTGAACGCTGATATCCCCTGTGTGAGGATATTAGGAGTGGAGTAGCTATATGGCTGTTGTTTAACAGTTGGTGTACACATAGGCGAACCACTATAATTCTTTGTGTCTTGTGGTTTGAATGTTCATTTAATATTTCCTATCTTTTATCATTCAGAATTGTGGGATGTATGTGTGGATGTGAATGTTGTAATATTTACATTTCAAGCATTGTGGGAATGTTGTAATAGTTTAGACTTTACTTTTTGTTATTTCCCTTTATTATTCCTCTTCAGTTTGGGATATTGATACTTTTCATTCTAGTAAGGTTGTCCTACCATAAACCCTTGATTTTTATGGTGTAAGGTTGTCCTTAGAACAACATTTATATCAGCCTCTCAAGACTTGAATTTGAGGTTGCTTTACATTTCTGTATTGTGATTTGTTTCATTTCTTTTGTTAGTTATCATATTCTTTAGTTTCCATTGTTAAAAGTTTAATTTGGCATAGTCCTATTCACCCCCCTCTAGGACATATATCTTACCCTTTTCAAGTGGTATTAGAGCTTAATAGGTCGTTTTTAATTCTTTATTCTTGGATTCATTTCCTGAGCTAATGATCTAAGCTATATATAAAATGTCAAATTTTGATAGCCTTTCAGTCACTATGCCTCCACCATTTAAGGGCACCAATTATGCCTATTGGAAAGCCAGGATAAGGATTTTCCTTAAATACATGGATAAAAGTGTGTGCCTAGCCCCAGTGAATGAATGAACCCCTCCTACCACTGAAGTGACTGGTATCATGGTTCAAAAACAATGAGAATAAATCTTATTTTTCTTGGACCACACTTCAGAAAAGTGAGAGTAGTGCAAATGCAAAAGCACTAAATGCAATCACTTGCTCACTATCACTGGATGAGTTCAAAAGAATTATATCCTGTGATTCTATAAAACAAGCCTGGGATATATTAGAAATGACACACGAGGGTACATCAATCGTCAAGAAATCTAAAGTCCAAATCCTCACAACCAAATTTGAAGAAATTCATATGGAGGAAAATGAAATGTTTATGGACTTCTACACTCAATTAAATGATATTATGAACTCTATGTGGTGTCTTGGTGATAAAATCCCAGAAAGTAAAGTGTGTGCAAAGATACTGTGCTCACTTCCTGAACGATTCAATTCTAAGGTAACTGCGATCCAGGAACTTCGTGATACGGACAATATGAGGGTAGAGGAATTAGTTGGCTCTTTACAGACTTATAAGTTAATTTTTAAAGCTCTAAAAGGAAAATTGATTTCTCTTAAATCTTCTAAAAATAGTTTTCAATAAAATTTTGATTTAGAAAACTCTGAAGATGATATGGCCCTTTTGGCGAAAAAGTTTTACAAAATTTTCAAAAGCAAAAAGAAGGTTGATTTTCAAAAAGAAAATGATAAGAAAAGATCTAAACCTAAATCAAAATCTTGGAAATCATTAAAAGACAGTCAGTGTTACAACTGCAAGAATATGGGTATTTGGCAAACAAGTATCCTAGAAAGGACAAACCCAAAGAGAAGGGTATGTTGGCTACTTAGGATGAATCCTCTGATTCTGAAGCCTCTTCTAAATCAAAAGATTCTGAAACCGAGTCAGGCAGTGAAGTTAAAGCTCTTATGACTCTAGCCAAATTCACATTTTCAGATAATGATGATTTAACAAGTGAAGAAAATCTGAATAGTGATTGTGAAAATGAAGATGATCTTCAAGATGCTTACAATGCTCTATACAAGGAAAGTTGTAAAATTGCTGTCAAACTTAAACTTTAAAAAGAAAAATTTTTAAAGCTTAAAGAAAATTATGAGTCTCTTGTTTTAGAAAAATCCCATATTTCAGATTGTTTTGAAAAGACTAAATGCGATTTAGAATTCAAAACCTCTCTGATTGAAAATCTTAAATCTGAAAATGACAAACTTAAACTTGAAAACTCTTCACTTTTGACTTTAAAGGATACATGGAGGTATGCCCAAGGAGATTCAAAGTTTGAAAAACTCTTATCTAGATCTAAAAAATGTGGCGACAGATCCAGGTTGGGATACGATAAGAATATACCTTCTAAATAAAAGAAAACTCCTCCTAAGTTTGTGAAAGTTGAAACCTCTAACTCAAAAGGGAAAAGTACTATTCAAGGTTTTTCTATGCTAAAACTTTTCAAAAACCTAAAAGCAATTTTGCCAACTATAAAAATCAAAACCGAAATCCTTTAGCCAAAAAAATAGTTGATTTTCTTAAGGAGCTGTTAAAATCTAACTCAATAGGTCATTATTACAACAACAGATAGAAGAAGACCAACTATTCTCCTAAACCCAAAACTATTATGAAATGGGTTCCTAAGGTTACTTGCTTGGTTGCCCACACTGCTTTCAAAGCTACAAGTCATTCAAAGTGGTACCTAGATAGTGGATGCTCCAGGCATATAACAAGCGACAAGGCTTTATTTACCAATCTTAAAGATACGACTGATGGGTCAGTCACATTTGGTGATGGTAGCAACTGCAAGATTATTGGCCAAGGTACAGTTCAACTCTATAATCTTCCCTTATTTAAGAATGTTTTATATATTGAGGGACTAAAACACAACCTGTTAAGCATATCTCAAATATGAGATAACAATCATAGTGTGAAATTTTCAAATCAAGGTTGTGAAATCGTAAACAAAAAGGGTTCTGTAATATTAACTGGTCGTAGGACTTCTGAAAACTATTATATTGTATATGATGGTAGCTCATCTAATCAATTGTGTTACATGGTCCATACCGATGAAACAGAATTATGGCATAAATGCCTTGGACATGTACACTGCCGTAATCTATATAGATTGAGCAAAAGAGAACTAATAAGAGGTCTACCTAAAATACAGAAAGTAGACAAAATATGTGGCGATTGCCAGATTGGCAAACAAATAAGGAGCACTCACAAGAAAGTGAACTCCAATGCCACATCAAGACCACTCGAACTTCTTCATGTGGATCTTATAGGACCAACCAGGTCGGAGAGTCGAGGTGGCAAAAAATACATTCTGGTGATCGTGGATGATTATACCAGATTCACATGGGTAACCTTCTTAAGGGATAAATCAAAAACCCTTGATGAAGTAAAAAGAGTACTCAAGCGGATTCAAACTGAAAAAGGTTCTCAAGTTAGTAAAATCCATAGTGATCATGGATCTGAATTTGAGAATAACAGTTTTGAGAAATTTTGTAGCAATCAGGGAATATCGCATGAATTCTCTACTCCCAAAGCACCACAACAAAATGGAATTGTGGAGAGGAAAAATAGAGTGCTTCAAGAAATGGGAAATGTAATGTTGAATAGTATGAAGCTTCCTAGAAATCTTTGGGCCGAAGCTATAAATACTGTGTGCTATATTATTAACTGAGTTTATACATGTAAATCTAATAATAAAACTGCTTATGAACTTTGGTTTGATAAGAAGCCTACTATCAAATACTTTTGAGTTTTTGGCAGCTAGTGCTATATTTTGCGTGACCGTGAAAATCTGAAAAAATTTGACATAAAAAGTGATGAAGGAATCTTTTTAGGATATTCTTTAAACAGTCGTGCATATTGTGTACTGAACAAAAGGACTAGTGTGATTCAAGAATCTATAAATGTGGTCGTAGACGATCATTTAAATACACCTGCCCGAAGTTCAGATAATGATGAAGTTCTTTTAATTGACAAACCAGATACTTCATCAAATCAAACTAATACTGAATAGAGGTTTGTTAAAGATCATCCAACTACTCAGATTCTTGGAAACCCTCTCACTAGTGTGCGCACTCGTAGACAACTAGAAGACATATGTAATTACGTATGCTTCACATCCCAGATAGAACCGGCTAATGTAAGAGAAGCTCTTTTTGACGAAAACTGGATAGTTGTGATGCAGGAAGAGCTTAACCAATTTATGAGAAATGATGTTTGGTATCTAGTTCCTAGACCTAAAGATAAACACATTATAGGAACTAAATGGATTTACAAAAATAAGTCTGATGAACTTGGTAATATTATTCGAAACAAGGCTAGACTGGTTGTACAAGGGTCCACTCAAATAGAAGGCATTGATTATGATGAAACCTTTGCCCCGGTAGCTCGTCTTGAGTCAATCAGACTTTTTATATCCATTA
Organism: Magnolia sinica; assembly: GCF_029962835.1. Taxonomy (NCBI): domain Eukaryota; kingdom Viridiplantae; phylum Streptophyta; class Magnoliopsida; order Magnoliales; family Magnoliaceae; genus Magnolia; species Magnolia sinica. The sequence goes on along the minus strand of NC_080587.1, from coordinate 39,376,371 downwards.
CATGCTTTAGGAAGTTTAAAATTTATTAAATGGATGTAAAGAGTGCTTTCTTAAATGGTGATTTACATGAAGAAGTGTATGTGGAACAACCAATCGGTTTTGAAGACCCTAAGAACACTGATCATGTGTATTGCCTTAAAAAGTCTCTCTATAGTTTAAAACAAGCTCTTAGGGCATGGTATGAAAAATTGACTAAGTTTTTACTAAGTCATAATTTTAAAATGGGTAGTGTCGATAAGACGCTCTTTGTTAAGAAACATAATGATGATATCTTAATGGTTTAAATCTATGTTGATGATATTATTTATGGATCAACATGTACTAACACGACTGTTGAGTTTGCCGATTTAATGAAATCTAAGTTCGAAATGAGCATGGTTGGGGAATTAAACTATTTCCTAGGGTTGCAAGTAAAACAACAACCTGATGGCATTTTTATTTCTCAAACCAAGTATGCCTTGAACTTGATTAAAAGGTTCAGATTTGAGAATGGTAAGAACTTTGATACTCCTATGAGTACAACTTTAAGTCTCTTAAAGGACTCTACAGGTAAATATGTGGATCCTAGACTACATAGAAGTATGATTGGTAGTCTACTTTATTTAACTGCTAGTAGACCTGATATTGCTTTAAGTGTTGGTATTTGTGCTAGATATCAGTCTAACCCTAAAGAGTCACATCTAACTGCGGTCAAGCGGATTATGAGATATGTTGCAAGTACTGCTAAATTGGGTCTCTAGTATCCATATGATACTAGTGTTTAATTGGCTAGGTACTCTGATGCTTATTGGGCTGGTAATATCGATGATAGGAAATCAACCAGTGGTGGTTGTTTTTATATTGGAAATTGTTTAGTTTCTTGGTTCAGCAAGGAATAAATTTCTATATCGCTCTCAACTACTGAGGCTGAATACATCGTAGCAGGAAATGCATATACTCAGCTTATTTGGATGAAACGTATGTTAAGCGATTATGAAATTGCATAGGAATTAATGATATTATATTGTGATAATTCCAGTGCAATAAATATTTCAAAAAATCCAATCTAACATTCACGTATGAAGCCCATTGACATTAGGTATCATTATATTTGTGAATTAGTGGAAGAAAAAATAATATCTTTAGAATACATTCCAACTGAGACTCAACTTGCTGACATTGTCACTAAACCGCTCGACAAAAGCAGGTTTAATAAATTAAAATTAGATCTTGGTATGTGCATTCAAAATTAATTATTCATGCATGTATGTATTATAGTGTATATATATATTTGATACTTTATGTGGTTAAATTATAAATTTTTATGAAAAAATACATGTTTTTCCTGTACACGACCAGTCATGGTTGTACTCGAACAGTCGAGGACAGCACAAGACCAGTCATGGAGCGTGTTGGGTCTTTTATAATTTAGGAAAATATCTCATCTTCCTCATTTCCTATTCCCTCTCCAACGAGCCGATGCCCGACCAGTCGAAGCCACCAACTTAGATCTTCAAGGTTAGCACGTTATTTGCATTTTTCTTGTAGATTCTAGTCTATATTACTTCATTTTCACTCTTGGAGTAATCTATTTGATCTTTCATTGTAATTTTGGGGTTTTATTTAAAAAAAATTGATCTAGCAAAACCCCACTCTACATCCTTTGTATCTTTTTGTTTCCTTAAGTTTCTTGTTGCAAATGGACTCCAAAGGGAAAAAGAAAATAACACGTGGTGCTTCCTCTTCTAGGTCGAATTTAACTCGGTGACATCTTCAGTCTCCCGAAGATGATCCCTCATATGTGCGGCATTTGCGTATGCGCAATGTCATTGTCAAACATCGGGTTGATCTTAATCATATTGCTTATTTTAGTATCCTACCTCTAGTCCAAGCTATAGGATGGGATAACATCTTACATTAGGGTGGGCCAGCATTCCAATCTATTGCACAGGCCATGTTTGTATGTCTTTCTGACTTTTCTACTTAAAATTTATCATTTAAGATTGATGGTAGAGAAGGGCCATTTGATGTAGATCATCATTTGATATATGGCCTTATGGATATTCCCATTAATGATGAGGGTATTCATATTCATACTTTAACTGAAAAAACCCTCTGAATCAAAGAAACGTATGCTAACTAGAGATCTATGTAATATAAATGTGCAATGGACGCATAAAGGGAATGCGCTCCCCGCAAAGTATTTGTTAACCAAATACAGGGTGCTCCATAGAATTTTTATTTCAAATATGTATCCTCGTTCAGGTAACAAAACTGAACTAACTTCTTTTATGGTTCAGGTCTTGCATTCTGTTATTTTTGGTACTAAAGTTTGTTTGCCTTCCTTGATATGTCATTCAATTATTCAGTTTTGTCTCCATCCAGGTCATAGTGATATTCCGTTTGCATATCATATGACTGTTTTAGCTAATCATATGCTAATGGCTATGCTTGTTGGAGAGGCTCCTATCCATCATCTCATTTTTAATAATTCTAATATAAACAATATGAAATTGGGATTAGCTCCTGGCCAAGTGGATGTTGGTGGAGTGGAGCTGAAGCTGGGAATGAAGATGTTAGTGATCTTCCTCCTGATGATATTAACATGGATGACATTTTTTTATGAGATAGAATCTAACTCTGAAAATGATCCTGATTATGAGCCATCTGAGTTTGATGCGCGTTTACGTGCATTGGAAGAGAAGGTAGAAAATATGAATGTTGCCCACGATTTAAGGTTTAAATATATGCGCAAGTATCTCAGGTGTATAAACAAGGGCCTTCATCAACTTGATCCTTCTATTCCTGCTCCTTCTTCAGGGTCTGATTAAGTGATTATATTGGTCTGTATTAACTTTATTACTTTTTACTTTTGGTGGTGTACGAACCTTAAGTAACTATTTTTTTATTTGAACTAGCTTATGGTGCGTGGACTTTTTAACTTGCTTATATCTTGACTAGTTCATCCATTACTTACTCTCTTGCTAATTATCCTTTTATTTCTTCCTTTGTCATATTGTGATAAAAAGGGGGAGAATTTATTGGGTATATAGATTGATGTTTGTGGAAGTAGTAGCATAAGCATTTCTTTTGGATTTATATGAGCTACTCAGGGGGAGTAATATTTGTGCTTGTTAACAACTAGTGCATGATTCGTTAACCAGGCTATAATATTTGTGCTTGTTAACAACTGGTGCATGATTCGTTAACCAGGCTATAATATTTGTGCTTATTAACAACTGGTGCATGATTCGTTAAGTTAACAACTGGTGCATGATTCTTTAATCAAGCTGTAACTGGTTCTTTTATATATGAGTTGTGCTTTTCTTCTTTGGAGTGTGTTTTGTCACAAATTTGACAAAGGGGGAGATTGTAAGTGCTATGGTCTCATGCTCCTTTGGCTGTCAAATTTTGTAGTACCAAAACCTCTATATGTGTCTTATGTAGTTTGTTGTTGTATGGATGTTCAAGACACTACATCAATGCTTCAAGTCAAGTACGGTGATCTACTTCAAGAAATGCAAGGTCATGTACTTGATCCTCTTCTATAAGCTTGTTCAAGTCTAAAGATGATGTTAAAAAATAAAGTACATTCTAATAAGACAAATCCAAGCTGTAGAAGATCTCAAGATCAAGCTACATCAAGTAGAGATCTCAAGCTTCATAAGGTTCAAAGGTCAACCTTCATCTGATTGAATGAAGTTTCAATGTCCATACTTCATGTCTCAGGTATGATAGACCTTAGATTGACCTTAGGGTAGGTCATTTTGAATACACAATTCATATTGAATCACTTTATAACTATTTGGTCTATTCTAAGGCTAATCCTAGACCTTGTTCGACTAGTCCTAACACTGGTTCGACCAGTCCTAAAAAATTCAGGACCAGTCCTAAGTTTGTAGCAATTGTTCAGAATTTTTTGTTCATCTACGACCAGTCCTGGACTTTGTTCGACCGGTCGTGTGAACAGTGTTGACTAGTCATCCGGCCAGTCTTAGTTCTTCAACTCAAACTACAACAACGAATCCGTGAGTCTTACGACCAGTCATGGGTGTTCTACGACCAGTCGTAGACACCCTACGACTGGTCGTGTAACTGTCTGTTTTAATCCCGCTTGAAAGTTCAAAAATTCGTTTCATCTACGAACAGTCGTGGAGTACCCAGGACCAGTCGTAGGCGTGATTCTTGCATCTATAAATAGACGATGAATTTCAGAGATTGATAACTCAATTTAAGTAAAATCAAGGCATCACTCTGAGATAAGTTTGTGTTTATTTTTAAGCTACATTGTGCTTATTTAATATTCTCTTTTGTTAGCTTATTTAATTTGATTTTGTTTCTATATTTCAATCTAAATTGAAAAGAGAAATTGTTGTATTCCTTCTTCTTGGAATCAAAATAAAATATAGCTAGCCCAACTGGTTTAATTTAAAATCAATTAGAACTTAGAACCATATTAAAGTGAGTATTGGACATTGAACTTCACATTCGAACTTTTACTACGATTGGTTCTTCCAGGCTACAACAAATGGAGAAATCCAGGTATTTTACATTTATTGTAAATTCAATTATTTTGGTTTTATTTGAGGTTAAGCCAGAAAAATCTCATTATGTTGGTTATTTAAGGAGAGCCAGAAAACTCAGAAAGTGGGGTTTTGGAATTGTGTAAGCCCATATAAAAGACACAATTGTGAAGGTTTTAGGTGAACCTGTGAAACCTATTTTAATAGTGAACGCTGATATCCCCTGCGTGGGGATATTAGGAGTAGAGTAGTTATGTGGCTGTTGTTTAACAGTTGGTGTACACATAGGCGAACCACTATAATTCTTTGTGTCTTATGGTTTGAATGTTCGTTTAATATTTCCTATCTTTTATCATTCAGAATTGTGGGATGTATGTATGGATGTGAATGTTGTAATATTTACATTTTAAGCATTGTGGGAATGTTGTAATATTTTAGACTTTACTTTCCACTATTTTCCTTTATTATTTCTATTCAGTTTGGGATATTGATAGTTATCGTTCTAGTAAGGTTGTCCTGTCATAAACCCTTTGTTCTTATGGTGCAAGGTTGTCCTTAGAACAACATTTGTATCAGCCTCTCAAGACTTGATTTTGAGGTTGCTTTATATTTCTGTATTGTGATTTGTTTCATTTCTTTTGTTGGCTATCATATTCTTTAGTTTCTGCTATTAAAAGTTTAATTTGGCATAGTCCTATTCACCCCCACCCCCCTCTAAGACATATAGCTTGGCCTTTTCAGTTTACTAGACCTCGGTGATGATCTCAGAGATGTACAGTACTGATTTGTCGAGCAGGAGTTGCATACTATTCATTCATTCATTCACTATCCACTCGGGCTGGTGGTGCGCAATTATTTGTTACATGTACATTCGCAATGGCCAGGATTTTGGTTGGGGCACGTGACTAACCCGTGATCAGAAATTTACCACATTAAGTCTGACTATCCAAATTAGGTATGAGACTAGTTTGGATAGAAGTCCCTTGTGATGGACCCCATAGCCTGGGATACTACGTATTATCATCCCGACTTTACACTCTAGCATAGTCATTCCATTCGCACCGCATATCCATTACATCCACGGCATATGGCATTTTGGGTTACTATATTTTTACATTTATATGACCTAAATAAGGCTGTTAGTATTTGTAGCTCTTCCGAATTGCATATTGTTTGCATCCTCAATATCTGATATCTAGTTCATTATGTTTCCGCATTACGTAGCCAATTTACATTACTTTCTCAGTATATGACATTGACTTGCTATATCTTTTATCGCATATCTTGGATGAGGTTGATGATATTTTTATAGACTTGCAGTATTTTTGCTTACTCTGATATCGTATGATTCATGTCAGTAATTCTGATATTGTATGATTAAGGCATTGTAATAAATACTTAGCACTTATCTTGTGCACACACTTACACCACCTTATAAGCTTTCTATAAGCTTATGCACGATAGATGCATGCAGGTGATGCTAAGTTGCAGTAGCATTGAGCTTGGAGCATACAGCGGTCTTCTGGAGCTTTGATTTTCGTTATATATGTATTTCTCTTTCAACATTGTACTCAAAATTTTATATTAGTGGATATGTGATGATGATGTTGCCTATGTGATTTGGATAAACTTGTGGTTATGCATATTATGAGTTAAATGTATATTAGAAAATCCTCCTTGTAGGATCCCAAGATCGGAATCTGGCATATAGATGCTGGGAGCCGAGAATGGGGTACTATGGAGGCTGTCAACACCGGATTCAGCAATCGAGAATTTTGTGAGCCTGGTTTCCGCATTTGCGGCATGACAAGATTGGTATATCCTATTGTGATCCATTGTCTCCTAGGCATGGTTTTGTGATGGCATCACTTCCAGTTCTCACAACTCTCATCCATTGAGAATTAGGTCAAAGGAAGTTCATATTTGGTTTTAATGAGATATCTTCCAACTGGATAAGATAAGACTCTGATTCCAGTTGTGTCCCTGAATCAAGCATAGATCTCCCTGATTACTACAAGTGGATTCTTGGAAACCCTAGTTTTCTAACTTTGAATTTCTTAAGTTTTAGTTAAATAATTCACAATTACTCTCTATTCCCTTCTAGATTTTGGTTTTCATCTTCTTATAGTTCTACTTCTAGTTGTTTTCATAATACTCACAAGGTTGGTCCTTATGGATTCAACCTCGGTCTCATCGAGATTATTACTGCATCGCTATCGTACACTTGGGGTTGTGAACAATTTTTTGGCGCCGTTGCAGGGGATTAACGGTTGAGTTTTTTTTAGATTAATTAGCTTTGAAATTAGTTGAAGATTAGGGTTTTTCTATTTTCTATTTTTAGGATTAGGGTTTTTCTGAGTTATTTTAGTAACTAACTTTACTTTCTATTTCCAGGTTTAGAAACTTTCCTTTTCTGTTTTTAGATCTACTTTCTAATTCCAGGATAAAAACTTTCCTAATTTATTTTTAGAAACTAACTTTTTCTCTTTGTAGACACTTTCTATTTTCTATTTTTATGTTTTTTTTAGAAACTTTCCTTTTCAAGTTTTAGAAACTAACTCATCCTTCTATTTCTATTTTTTTAGAAACTTTCTTATTTCCATTTTAGAAACTAATTCACTTTCCTTTTTTCCCCCTTTTGCAGGATCCTAACATAGAACCTGTAACGCCCTAAATTTCGAGGGTCGAGCAAAGCTCTACTCCCGAGATCTAGCACATCACTTATGCAACATGGATAATGATGTTCAGATTTTATCCATATTAATGAGTTAAACATGAGTGAGATTATACTAAAACATTATATCATACTATAGATATAGTTAAATTAAGCAAGCGGAAGTCTGAAGCATATGTATTTAAATATGAAAGTGTTTCACAACCTTCGGAGTATGATTGTGTAATCAGGCTGAATATATACATGTGTTGTTTCAAAATATACAAAACCGTGGAAATGTAAGATATTCAACTAAGCCAATATCCCTGTAGTCCCTATGTATCGGCACAAGGTCTACATAAACCAGCCCGAGAGCTGAACGTAGGAGAACTCTTCCTCATCCATGAAGTCTTGATCCGTCGCATGGACTTCATCAATACCTGCATCTAAACTAGGGTCTGGTTGGTGTTTTAAAACACCGTCCCAGTGTGGGAGTGAGTGATCGACTCAGTGGTACTATAAGGTAAAGGTTAACATGTTATCAAGTCAATCAAGTAGTAATGATAAAGCAACATAGCAATCACTTCCTAGCTACTCTTATTACTGCAGTAATGGAGTGCAAGTAATGATGCATGCCCTCGCACAAAGCTCCCTCAAAAGCGACTCCGACAACCAATTTCGCATATGACAGCACTCCCTAAAGTGTAACTTCCTTGCCAAAAGCACATCCTAACTAACGTAATACAATGCATGGTCGTGTTAGTCAAGTACTTAATTAAGCTTATTCATACAGCAGATTTGGGAAGCAGGGTACCTCCCTTTATATCATTGACCCGAACCGAAGGATCCATCTAGGTTCGTCACTCCTAGTCAAGCACATACGATAGGCAAGTTGTAGGGTCATCACTCCCAATGAAAAGCAGTCGATGGGCAAGTTCAAAAGTTTATACTCGCGATCACTACGGGGTGGCTAATCACCTCAACGTAGGCTGACAGCTCGAACACGTTGTCCCATACCACCATGCCCAGCTCACGAGTCTAAGTTGCTCACTAGTCACTACGGGGAGGCTCGTCACTCCAGCGTAGGCTGACAGCTCGAACACGGTGTCCTATACCACCACGCTCGGCTCATGAGTCTTAGAGGATCGTGGTACCATAGTTAAAGTGGGCCTTTACATCGGAGAGGGGTACCTTAGATTCAAGCAATAGTGTCCATACATGGTAAACACACAATAGGCCAATCGGTTTATTAGGCAAGTTCGATTGGTATGAGCACACGCTGACTTAATTGACATGGAGCGCATAAGCATTCCTCGTGGCCTAACCACTGTCGACAATCGTTGTGCGACCCGAATTCGTCGAATATACCTAATGTGGTGAGACTAATTCGACCACCCGAACAGAGATTGTTACCGATTGCCTGGGCTACTTTGTAGCCCCAATCTTACTCGGATGCGGTAATTAAATACATGTGATAATCAATTAGCGTTTAACAAACAATCCAAGTGAAATCCTCATTTGAGCATTACATCAAACACCTTAATCATGTTACCAAATACTAGCATTTTATCAATCGTTTGCATAGAGGCGAATATGATTTCATGAAAGAACTATACATATGTATAAAGTAAGAAAGAATCCTATCTTAACACTCGTAATATACACAAATCATCAACAATTTCTCATTCAAACAATTCATCAAACACTTAGATTACACTTCACCAAATACTTAGACTAGGTTAGTTACAACATATATTTTAGCAGATCCTTACACAGAGAGGTCAGCATGCATATAACAAAGATGAATCCTAGATTAGTAGTCATGGCAAACACAAATCATATTTACAAGTTCATTCAAACATCAACAAACACATGTAACACATCTTTTATTCAATTTAGTTCATACATGCATATTATATCGAAAACGGCGTATCTAAAGCAATATGGCAGCAATCAAGTCAGACATAAATCATTAGCTAAAATTGAAAGCATTGATAACCATAACCTAAATGTTTATAGTCCACACCTTTCGTCAAAATACTCGATTCGGACTCGGTTCGAATTCTAAGTTTCCAAAAACAGAACGTCGGGTACCTAAATGGTGAAATCGGTTAGTTAGGTTGTCAAACAACCATTTTGGATCTCAACTACGGTATTAGGGTTAGGATTTCTTTCCCAAATCATAACCAAAATAGATCGTGTAGTGTAACGGGAAGGTGATTCAGTGCGTGGAGTCGTGGGAGAGAATCACGGCAATGATCACCTAAGATTTCTCCTCTCCTTTCTCTTTTCTCTTCTTTTCTCTTTTCTCACACCTATGGTTTGGAAAAATTCGTATGAGAGAGAGATGGGGTGGTATAAGGGCCATATATAGGCCCAGAAGTGATGCAAATGGCCCCAGGGCCACTATATACATGGGTTATACCCTTTGGGCAGTTGTATTCGACAAATGGGGCTCACAGGGAGGCCCACTTCTCACATACGTCATAGGGTAAGTTCCCTGACAATGGATCTATGTCAGGATGTGATTTCGGTGTGATAGGGTGAGCTGATTGACTGTGGAGGACCTTTGTTAGATCAACAGTCGTACTTACTTGTTCCGGGCCACAAGTATGCGAATACATGCAGGGAAATTTCCTTTTCCCATGGGTGAAGTTTGGTCAGAAACTGACGGTCCGAAGTCCTCAATTTTGTATGTGAGTGAATGGCCTAATTCACTTAAGTTTTATTACATTTTCTAAAGATATTCGCATTTCTCACACACTTCACTCAAGGCTCAAGTTGTGCATTTTTGGATACTATCTGGGCTCGATTCCCACGATGGTTGTCAAGCCCAGTAGGACGGACCTAATCCTATAGTTTGCAGTCATCAGACTCTCAACATGCGTATTAGGTCCGATATAGAGTTTCAATGTACTCCCGAGAGCGACATGCTCTTGGGATTTTTCCTAGGTCTTTAAGGGACGTTACGCCAGTGGTATTAATGGTTTTAAGTCTTCTCATTTGTGGAAATGGTGGCCTAAGCTTAATCCACCAATTATTCAATTTAGTACTTAACTAAATTTTACCTTAATTACGACAAGATACGGTCCTTAGGTGATTCTGCTTGAGGTGGTACTCAGGTCCTTGTATGGATTTTTTCGAGACATTACAGAACCTTCTAATTTGGTAACTTCTTTCTAATTCTCTCTCTCTCTCTCTCTCTCTCTCTCTCTCTCTCTTTCTAATTCTAGATTTCTATTTCCCTTCTTTCTTCTAAGTCTAGGTTAGAATATGAAATTGAGGGGTGAGAGTATTTCATGTCCAAGTGGGTTCATGACAACACTCGACATCTTTTGAGTGAAGGAGGATTAGTTGAGGGGTTATCTATCCATTACGGGATTAGACATCAGTTGAGATCCTCAGAGTTAATTGAGGTTATGGCTGCAAATCAACCTATATATCAACCAATGAATCAGCCCCAACCTCGAGTTGCGGAAGTCCAGGATGAGAATGAGGTGCACCATGCACCCATGCCTCGTATTTTATGAGATTACTTACAACTGACAGGGGTGAGCACCCCTTCTTGTATGATTTTTCTAGGAAATGTAGGAAATAGGGATATCAAGCCTAGAGTGATCTAACTCCTCCCAAAGTTCCTTGAACTTGAATATAAAATTCTATGCCTGCACTTGCAAGAATTTGACAAGGTTATAGCCACTTTATACTTTCCTAACGTGTCTGAGGACATGGCCAGGCCGAAACTCTTTCCTTTTTCCTTGAAAGAAAAAGCTAAGACATGGTTGCACTCACTATCTCCACGATCTATTGGCACATGGAATGACATGATGAAGGAGTTCATAATAAAATCTTTTCATACCATAAGATGAACACCATTAGAAAGTCGATCATGAACTTCGCTCAAAAAGAAGATGAAACATTCTTCCAATGTTGGGAGTGGTTTAAGGATCTCGTCAGTTCATGCCCACAGCACAGTTTTTGAAATGTGGCGCATAACAACTTTCTTCCATGATGGACTAACATCTTCTATGTGCCAATTCATCAAGACGATGTGCAATAGGGAATTCATGAACAAAAATGTCGATGAAGTGTGGGATTACATTGACAAACTCGCTAAAACAGCACAATTATGGGATATCTCCCTAAAATCTAGCACCAAATCTAAGCTTACTCAAGCAAGGGAGAGAGGTGGGATATACTTGCTAAAAGAGGATGATGATATAAATGCTAAAGTGTCCAGTCTTGCAAGGAAGGTTGAGGTCATGGAACTTAAGAAGGATAAGGCTAAGGAAGTTGTTTGCGGTAACTGTGCTTGCAGCATACATAAAACTGAAAATTTTCTAACGATACCTGCTTTTCAAGAGGCACTAAACGAGCAATCAAATACCGTGAACAACTACCAAAGACTTTTCAGTGGACCCATCTCTAACACATATAATTATAGTTTGAGAAATCATCCAAACTTTAGTTGGAGGAATGGATAAACTGCTACTCCTCAAGGAGTCCCTAACCAATTCTTGAATTAAGGGAAACCTCAAGAGGATCCAGTCTGGAAACATATTTAAAACCAAGAGCTTATCAATTAGAGTATATTACAAACCCTTCAAGACCTTTCAAAGGCCATACAAGAGCGTGAGATAAAAATTCAATTGGAAAAAAAAAAGGATTCTTCCAACCCGACCTTTCCCCAATCATAAATCGTAATACAAAATAAGTGATCCAAGCTCTTCAAATCAAATGGAGTAAGCTAAGTCTATCACCACTATCAGGAGTGGGAAGATAATTGATAAATCTATTCTAATAAGGGCCAAAAAGTCTAAGGACCCAAAAGTAAATGAAACTAGTAGACCTAGCAACACTCCACAAGGATTAGAACCGAAACATCTAAGCAAGCCAATAATTCCATTCCCCTAATGGTTGATTGCACAAAAATCTCTCTTTAACTCTCAAGACATTTTAGAGGTGTTGAAACAAGCGAAGGTCAATATTCCTTTACTGGATGCGGTAAAACAAATTCCTTTATATGCCAAAATTTAAAAGACCTATGCACAACTAAGAGGCAGTAAAGTATCAAAAAGAAAAAAAAATTGACAGAAAAAGTGAGTACCATCCTCAAGAAAGATGTGCCATAGAAATACAAAGATCTTAGTAGCCCAACCATTGCTTGTGTAATTGGAAATTACCGCATTGAGCACACACTTTTTGACTTAGGAGTGAGCGTAAATTTGATCCCATACTCGGTCTACGAACAACTAGGTCTAGGTGAATTAAAACCCACCTGGACTACTTACAACTTGCTCATCACTTAGTTTGTGCACTGAGAGGGATAATTGAGGATGTATTGGTCCAAGTTGACAAATCTACTACCCGATAAATTTTATCGTCTTGGATACACAACCCATCATGGGCATGAGCATTCAAATTACTATCATTCTTGGTTGCCCATTCCTTACCACATCAAATGCAATCATTAATTATAGGAATGGAGTCATGAGTTTATCTTTTAAAAATATGACATTGGAGTTGAATATCTTTTTTAATATGGGTAAACAATTAGAGGATGATGACGATTCCCGTGACATTATTGACTCTTTCATAGAAGATAGAACACTTTTAACCTTATTCTTTGACCCTTTAGAGATGTTCTTGGCCTACTCCCATGATTTTGATGATGATATGATTAGGGAGATGGAGGCCATGCTTAATATCGTGCCGGTACTTGAAGTTAACCTGTGGAGGCCACAATTTGAAGAATTGCCCTAAGCTGATGTAGTACCTCTGCCGTTTAACCTCAAGGCATTGAAGCTTGACCTAAACCCTTTTTCCTTTGATTTAAAATATGTCTAGTTAGATCAAGATGAGACATACCTGGTGGTGATTTCTTCCCACCTTGAGCAAGAACAAGAGAGTGTGCACATTTCTACTCTCATTGAGCATAAGGGAGCCCTTGGATGGTCGATTGCCGAGCTCAAGGGAATTGACCCTTTGATTCATACTCGTCGCATTTATCTAGAGGATAATGCAAAGACCTCTTGGCAACCACAACATAGATTAAATCCAAACACGAAGAAAATGGTTAAGGCTAAGGTTCTTGAGCTATTGGATGTGGGTATCATATTCCCTATATCTAATATCCAATGGGTGAGTCCAACTCAGGTAGTTCGTAAGAAGTCCAGAATCACCATCGTAGCCAATGCTGACAATGACCTCATACCAACTAGAGTCACTATTAGTTGAAGAATGTGCATTGAGTGGAAGAAGTTGAATACTGTCACGGGAAATGACCACTTTTCTTTGCCCTTCATCGATTAAATATTAGAAAGGCTAGCTGGTCATTCCTATTATTCTTTCCTTGACAGATATTCAGGCTACAATCAGATTGAGATAACCGTTGAAAACTAAGAAAAGACCACGTTCACATGTCCTTTTAGCACCTTTGCTCACCAAATGATGCCAATCAGACTATGTAATGCCTCCACCACTTTTCAGCGATGATGAGTATTTTTTCTGACGTGGTGGGGCAATATTTAAAGGTCTTCATAGACAATTTCTCTATCTTTGGTCCATCCTTCAACGATTATTTGAAAAATCTTAAATGTGTGTTAAAGCGATGTGAGGAAAAGAATTTGGTACTGAATTGGGAGAAGTGTTATTTCATGGTTCGTAACGGGATTGTCATTGGACATATCATCTCGTACAAGGGAAATGAGGTAAATAAGGCTAAGATTGATCTTATCTTTAACTTACCTCCACCCAAGAACATATGAGATGTGCGATCCTTTTTAAGACACGTTGAATTTTACAAAAGATTCATAAAGGACTTTAGTCACCTTTCTTGTCCTTTATGCAATCTACTTCAAAAGGATATCCCATAGAGTAGACTGAGCAATGCCAGGAAGCTTTTACTAAGCTCAAGGGCATGTTAACCATTGCACCTATCATGCAGCCACCTGAATGGAGCCTTCATTTTGAACTTATGTGCAACGTGTATGACTATACTTTTGGGGCGATTTTAGGCCAAAGAAAAGAAAAGAGGCCCTACGTTATTCATTACACAAGTAGAACTCTAAATCTTGCCCAAGTAAACTACTCTACTATGAAAAATGAACTCTTAGCCAGAGTGTTCGCTTTGGACAAATTTAGGTCCCACTTGAAAGGATCCAAGATCATCATTTACACAGATCATACAGCGCTTAAGTATCTTATTTCTAAGAATGATGTTGAGCCCTGCCTGATAAGATGGATCCTCCTACTCCAAGAATTCGATTTGGAAATAAAAGATAAAAAGGGTGTAGAGAACGTAGTGGTTGACCATCTTTCCCACCTTGATCTCTTTGATTCCCTTGAGAAGACACATATAAATGACATGTTCCCTGATGAACAACTATTTAAAGTCTCCCATTCACCTCGGTTTGTGGATATTGCTAATTATCTTGCTACAGGTTTCACGCCGACACATTGGACTGTGCAAGATAAGAAAAAATTCTTTACCGAGGTACGCAAATTCTTCTAGGATGATCCATATCTTTTTAAATATTGTCCAGACCAAATCTCAAGGAGATGTGTGTTAGACAATGAAAATCAAAGTTTCATCTCCTTTTGTCATTCTCATGCCTATGGTGGTCACTTTTCTGCTAAAAAGACCATGGCCAAAATTCTGCAGAGCAGCTTTTACTGGCCCATTATTTTCAAGGATACTCATGAGTTTTATAAAGCTTGTGATCATTTTTAGAAATTGGGAGCGTTGTCTCATCGAAACATGATTCCCTTAAACCCCATTATGATCATTGATGCATTTAATTACTAGGGTAATGATTTCATGGGACTATTCCCCTAATCTTTTGGGAATTTATATATTTTACTCATCGTAGACTATGTCATTAAATCGGTCGAAGTGATTCCATGCCAGAACTATGATCATCAAATGATCATTAATTTCTTAAAAGAAAACATCCTTTCCCAGTTCGGAACACCTCGAGCCATCATTAGTGATGGAGGTTCACATTTTTATAATAAGTCATCTACAAACTTAACGAAGAAATATGGCATCTCCCACAAAGTGAGCACTCCATACCACCGACAAACAAGTGGGCAAGCTGAGATTTCTAATAGGAAAATTAAACACATCTTGGAAAAGATGGTTAACCCTAACCGTAAGGATTGGTTAATTCAATTGACCGATGCCTTATGGGCTTACCATACTGCATGCAAAATCTCTATTGAAATGTCACCCTTTAGACTTGTCTATGGGAAGGCTTTCCACTTGCCTATAGAGTTGAAACATAGAGCCTACTTGTAAGTGTTATAGTTTATATCCCTGTCTGTTGTCAAATTTGTGGTGCCAAAATCACTGTTATATATAACTTGCATAAGTGAAGCTCTCTCAAGGATCAACATTCATGAACAAGCTAAGCTCACAACAAGCAAAGCTCATAAGTACAAGGATCAATCTTGAATGCAAGAACTGCTCACAAGACAAGACTCAAGCTGCAAGACTTCAAGAAGAGTACAAGGCAGTTTGTAAAGAACTCAAGACACTTTCAAGATTGAGCTACATCAAGATTTCAAGATTGAGCCACATCAAGATTTCAAGATTGAGCTACATCAAGATTTCATGATTGAACTACATTAAGTCTTCAAGGCTCATACTTCAAGGTCACTAGTTCCTAAAGTTTCAATGTCCTTACTTCATGGTTGAGGTTTGACTGACCATAGGTTGACCTTAGAAGTAGGTCATTTTGGATACATAAATTGAATGTTTATTTTACATAAGTTTGGTCTGTTCTTCGACTAGTCCTAGGCCTTCTTCGACTAGTCCTAGAGTTGCTTCGACCAGTCTAAGAAATTCCTCGATCAGTCGTGAGTTTGTTACAAATTTTGGATAAAATCTGTTAGGCTTTGACTAGTCTAGGAATCTGTTCGACCAGTCGAAAGAACAGTGTCAACTGCATCTTTGACCAATCGAAAAACTTCGACTCAAAATCCAGCGATGTTTTTCAGGTTCTTCGACCTGTCGAAGGTGACCTACGACCAGTCGAAGGAGACCTTCGATCAGTCGTAGAACGGTCAAAGCTTATCGCGCCTGATTTTTCAAATATCTGTTATTGCTTCGACTAGTCGAAGAGCTCCCTAAACCAGTTGAAGACGCGATCTGCTCACCTGTAAATAGTGCACGAATCTCAGAAGAAATCATCGAATTAATTAATCCATTCAAGCCAATCTTCGTCGAACTTCTGAGAGATAATTCTGTGCTCCATCTAAGCTAAGTGTGCTTATTTAATATTCTCTTTCCTTAGCTTTATTTAATTGATTTTGTTTCTGCTATTCCAATCTAATTTGATAAGAGGAATTGTTATTCCCTTTCTTTGGAATCAAAATCAATTAAGGCAAGCCCTATTTGGTTTAATTTAAAATCTATTAGAATTAGAAACATTGTAATCGAGTACTGGACATTGAACTTGAACATTCAATCATCTACTTTGATTTGGTTCTACCGGGCTGCTACAACGAAGGAGATAATTAGGTATTTTACATTTAATTGTAAATTCCTTTCTGTTTTGGTTTCTTTCAAGATTTGCCAGAAAAATCTTGTTGTATTGGTTATCTGAGGAGAGCCAGGAAACTCAGAAGTGGGGTTTTTTAATTGTGTAAGCCCACAGACAAAGACACAATTGTAAAGGTTTTGGGTGAACCTGGAAAAACCTATTTTGTTAGTGAACGCTAATATCCCCTGTGTGAGGATATTAGGAGTGGAGTAGCATTCTGTGTGGCTGTTGTTTAACAGTTGGTGAACACACAGGCGAACCACTATAATCCCTTGTGTTGTAGTTGACTGATTTATACTTCTGATCTTTAATTATTCTTTTGTGGGATGTATGTATGGTGGTGAATGTTGTAATCATTTAGTTCAAGCATTGTGAGAATTTTGTAATAGTTTAGAATTTATTTTCTGCTATTCCTTTATCAGCTTAATATTCAATTTCCTTTAAAAGTTGTTCCAGCAAGGTTGCCCTGCCATTTTTATGGTGTATGGCTGTCCCTAGAACAATACATTTGTGAATACAATTTATTTCAATTTAGTTTGTATTTATTTCTGTATTCCTCTTCGGTTTGAGATTTGATACAAAGATCTTTCTAGAAATAAGGTTGTCCTACCATAAACTCTAGTTTTTGGTGTAAGGTTGTCCTTAGAACAACATTTGTATCAACCTCTCAAGATCTGAATTTTGAGGTTATTTTACTTACTTGCATTGTGATTTATTTTGGCTATCATATTCTTTTTAATTCCGCTGTTATAAGTTTTATTTGGCATTGTCCTATTCACCCCCCCTCTAGGACATACAGCTAGGCCTTTTCAAGTGGTATCAAAGCCTAATAGCTCTTTTTTAATTATTGGATTTAATTCCTGAGCTAACGATTTAAGCTATTTAAGATGTCAAATTTTGATAGCCTTTCAGTCACAAGGCCTCCACCCTTTAATGGTTCCAACTATGCCTATTGGAAAGCCAGAATGAGGATCTTCCTCAAATCAATGGATGAAAATGTGTGGCAAGCCACAGTGACTGAATGGAAACCTCCTATCATGGAAGTTACTGGGGTTGATGGTTCAAAATCTATGAAAGTCACACCATATTACCAATGGACCACTCTTCAGAAAAGTGAGAGTAGTGCAAATGCTAAAGCACTAAATGCAATTACTTGCGCACTATCACCGGATGAGTTCAAAAGAATCATTTCCTGTGATACTGCAAAGCAAGCTTGGGATATATTAGAAATGACACACGAGGGTACTACAATTGTCAAAAAATCTAAAGTCCAACTCCTCACAACCAGATTTGAAGAAATTAATATGGAGGAAAATGAAATGTTTATGGACTTTTACACTAGATTGAATGACATTGTAAACTAAATGTGGGGTCTTGGCGATAAAATCCCAGAAAGTAAAGTGTGTGTAAAAATATTACGCTCACTTCCTGAACGGTTCAATTCTAAAGTAACCGCGATCCAGGAACTTCGTGATACGGATAATATGAGGGTAGAAGAACTAGTTGGTTCTCTGCAAACCTACGAGTTAAACTTTAACGCTCCTAAAGGTAAATCTATCGCACTAAAATCTTCTAAATGTAATTCAGAAAAAAATTCTAATTCAGAGGATGATATGGCTCTTTTAGCTAAGAAATTTTATAAGATTTTCAAAAGCAAGAAAAGGGTTGATTTTCAAAAATCAAATGATAAAAAGAAGTTTAGACCCAAATCTCGAAAATCTTTGAAAGATAGTTAATGTTACAATTATTAAGAATATGGGCACTTAGCAAATAGATGTCCTAAAAGGGACAAACCCAAGAAGAAGGGTATGTTGGCTACATGGGATGAATCATCTGATTCTGAAGGTTCTTCTGAATCAGAAGATTCTGAAACTTAGTCGGGCAATAAGGTTAAAGCTCTTATGACTCTAGCCAAATTCACATTTTCAGATAATGACTCAACAAGTGAAGAAAATCTGAGTAGTGAATGTGAAAATGAAGATGATCTTCAAGACGCTTACAATGCCCTATATAAGGAAAGTTGTAAAATTGCTGTCAAACTTAAACTTCAAAAAGAAAAGTTTTCTAAACTCAAAAAATGTTTTAAATCACTTGTTTTAGAAAAATCACAAATTTTAGATTGTTTTGAAAAATCAAAATGCGATTTGGAATTCAAAAACTCCCTAATTATTGATTTAAAATCTGAAATTGAGAAACTTAAAACTGAAGTATCTTCTCTTCTGAGTCTAAAGGACATATGGAAATATGCCCAAGGTGATCCAAAGTTAGAGAAACTTTTATCCGGATCAAGAAAATGTGGCGATCGGTCCGGGTTGGGCTATGATAAAAATCTACCTCCTAAACAAAAGTATACTCCTCCTATGTTTGTTAAAGGAGAATCCTCAAACTCAAAAGGAAAAAGTACTTATCAAGATTTTTCTAAAAATTCAAAAACTTTTCAAAAACCTAGAAGCAGCCATGTCAACTTTAATCAGAAACGAAATCCACTAGCTGAAAAGATAGTTGATTTACTCAAGGAGCTCTTAAAATCTAACTCTATAGGTCATTCCTACAAATATACACAAAAGAAGACCAACTATGTTCCTAAACCCAAAACAGTTATGAAATGGGTTCCTAAAGTTACTTGCTTGGTTGCTCACACTGCTTTTAAAGCAACAAGTCATTCAAAGTGGTACCTAGACAGTGGATGCTCCAGGCATATGACAGGTGACAAAGCTTTATTCACGGATCTGAAAGATATGACTGATGGTTCAGTCACATTTGGTGATGGTAGCAACTGCAAGATTATAGGCCAAGGTACGGTTCAACTTTTTAATCTTCCTATGTTTAAAAATGTTTTATATGTTGAAGGCTTAAAACATAACTTGCTTAGTATATCTCAAATATGTGATAATAACTATTGTGTTCGGTTTTCTAATCAAAGCTGTGAGATACTAAACAATAAGGGTTCTGTAATATTAACTGGACGTAGAACGTCTGAAAATTGCTATATTATTAGCGAATCCAGCTCATCTAATCAAACATGTTACATGGTCCATACAGACGAGATTGATTTATGGCACAAACGTCTTGGACATCTACATTATCGAAATTTATATAGATTGAGCAAACGAGAACTTATAAGAGGTTTACCCAAACTTCAGAAATTAGATAAAATATGTAGTGAGTGCCAGATAGGCAAACAAACAAAGAACTCACATAAAAAGGTGAATTTAAATACCACATCAAGACCACTCAAACTTCTCCACATGGATCTGATAGGACCTACCAGAACAGAAAGTCGTGGTGAGAAAAAGTATATCCTGGTAGCAGTTGATGACTTTACCAGATTCACTTGGGTAGTCTTCTTAAGGGATAAATTTGAAACCCTTGAAGAAGTAAGAAAAGTTTTCAAAAGGATTCAAACTGAAAAATCTTCTCAAATCAGTAAAATTCGTAGTGATCATGGATCTGAATTTGAGAATAGCAATTTTGAGAAGTTCTGTACCGACCAAGGAATATTACATGAATTCTCTGCTCCCAAAACTCCACAACAAAATGGAATTGTAGAAAGAAAGAATAGGGTACTTCAAGAAATGGCTAATGTCATGTTGAATAGCATGAAGCTCTCTAAAAATCTTTGGGCTGAAGCAGTCTACACAACTTGCTATATTATTAACCGAGTCTACACTAGCAAAGATAATAATAAAACGGCTTACGAATTGTGGTTCAATAAAAAGCCTACTGTTAAATACTTTCGAGTTTTTAGCAGCAAGTGCTATATTTTACATGATCGTGAAAATTTGGGAAAATTCGATACGAAGAGTGATGAAGGTATTTTTCTAGGATATTCCTTAAACAGTCGAGCTTATAGGGTTCTGAACAAAAGGACTGGTGTGATTCAAGAATCCATTAATGTTGTCATTGATGATCATTTAAACACGCCAATTTCTAATTCAGATAATGATGAAGTACTAATCATTGATAAACCTAATACTTCATCGAATCAGACTGATTCTGAGTTAAGGACTGTTAAAGATCATCCAACCACAAATTCTTGGAAACCCTCTCACCAGTGTTCACACCCGTAGACAACTTGAGGATATATGTAATTATGTATGTTTTAGATCCCAAATAGAACCATCTAACGTAAAAGAAGCTCTTGCTGATGAGAACTGGATTGTTGCGAGGCAAGAAGAACTTAACCAATTCGTAAGAAATGAGGTTTGGTATCTCATACCAAGACCTAAAGATAAACACATCATTGGAACAAAATGGATTTTCAAAAATAAGTCTGGCGAGTGTGGAAATATAATTAGAAACAAGGCTAGACTAGTGGTACAAGGTTATACTCAAATTGAAGGGATTGATTTTGATGAAACTTTTACACCAGTAGCACGTCTTGAATCTATCAGACTATTTATATCCATTGCATGTTTTAGAAAGATAAAGATCTATCAGATGGATGTGAAAAGTGCTTTTCTAAATGGCGATTTACATGAAGAAGTCTATGTTGAATAGCCAATGGGTTTTGAAGATTCCAAAAATACTGATTATGTGTATCGGCTTAAAAAGGCACTTTATGGATTAAAACAAGCACCTAGGGCATGGTATGAGAAACTAACGAAATTTCTTTTAAGTCATAATTTTCAAATGGGATCTGTTGATAAAACTCTGTTTGTTAAAAAACATAATGATCATATCTTAATGGTGCAGATTTATGTTGATGATATCATTTATGGATCAACTTGTACTGACTTGACTACTGAGTTTGCAGATTTGATGAAATCACAGTTCGAAATGAGCATGGTTGGGGAATTGACTTATTTCCTTGGATTGCAAGTAAAGCAACAACCTGAAGGAATATTCATTTCTCAATCTAAGTATGCTTTGAATCTAATCAAGAGATTTGGATTTGAGAATGACAAGAATTTTGATACTCCTATGAGTACTACCCTGAAACTCTCAAAAGACTCTAATGGTAAAAATGTTGACTCAAAACTTTATCAGAGTATGATTGGTAGTTTATTATATTTAACTGCTAGTAGACCTGATATTTCTCTAAGTGTTGGTATTTACGCATGATATCAATCTGATCCAAAAGAATCTCACTTGATTGCTGTCAAACGAATTATTAAATATGTCGCAAGTACTGTAAATCTCGGTCTCTAGTATCCTCATGAGACCAGTGTCCAATTAGCTGGGTACTCGGATGCTGACTGGGCTGGTAATCTAGATGATAGAAAATCAACCAGTGGTGGTTGTTTTTACATTGAAAATTGTCTAGTTTCCTGGTTTAGTAAGAAATAAAATTCTATATCACTTTGTAAAGAACTCAAGACACTTTCAAGATTGAGCTACACTTGTTTGGATGCAACGAATGCTAAGTGATTATGGAATTAAACAGGATTCTATGTTATTACATTGTGATAATTCCAGTGCGATAAATATTTCAAAAAATCCTATTCAGCATTCTCGTACTAAGCACATTGACATTAGATTTCATTATATAAGGGAATTAGTAGAAGAAAAAATTATATCTCTAGAATATATTCCTACCAAAGATCAACGAGCTGACATTTTTACAAAACTTCTCGATAAAAGCAGGTTCAAAAAGATAAAATTTGATCTTGGCATGTGCATTTTAAAATGATTATTTATGCCTACTTGTATTATAGTGTATATATATGCTAGATTGAATTCTAATTTTTGTATAATTTGTAAGAAATATGAATTTTTGGTTATTCTTCGACCTGTCGACCTACGACCGGTCGTAGATACCCACGACCAGTCGTAGAACTCGTGAATCACTTAAATTTGGAGATTTTTGCTTTCTTTTTCATTTTGGTTTTCTTCTCTAAGGAGCCGTGCTTCGACTTGTCGAACCCATCTTTCATGTTCTTCAAGGTTAGTGTTGCAAATCACGTTTTTCTTGTAGATTTTTGTCTAGATTGTTTACTTTTCAAGCTTTCAGCTTTGTATTTTGGATTTCATTGAGATTTGGGGTTTGGATTTTGAAAAATCTGTTTTGAGTAAACCCACTTCTCAATCCTTTGCAACTTCTTAATTCCTTGATATCCTTGTTGCAAATGACTTCTAGAGGTAGAAAAACTACCTCCCGTGGTCCTTCTTCTTTCTCCAGATCTACCGTTATCTCTAAGCGTCATCTTCTTGTTCCCAATGATGATCCATCATATGTTAGGGACATTAGATTACGTAATGTTATTATTGAACATCCTGTTGATGTTAATCATATTGCACCTTTTGACATCCTTCCTATGCTTGAAGCTGTAGGTTGGGTTAACTTATTACATTGGGGTGGGCCTGCATACCGGTCCATTGCCCAATCCATGTTTACATGTATTAGTGCTTTCTCACAGGATAATTTAACTTTTAAAATATCCACTAGAGAAGGGCCTTTTGACATTGATCGTCATTTAATTTCAGCCCTTATGGACATTCCTGTGAATGATGAGGGTATTCCTATCCATAACTTAACTGATAAACCCTCAATGTCTGAAAAATGCATGCTCACTAGAGACTTGTGCAACATGGATGTTCAATGGACACAAAAAGGGAATGCGCTTTCCGCAAGGTATTTGTTACCCAAGTACAGAATTCTCCACAAAATCTTTATGTCTAATCTGTATCCTCGTTCAGGTAATAAATCTGACTTGACTTCGTTTATGGTTCGTGTTATCCATGCTATTTTCAATGGTACTCAGATTTGTTTACCATCCTTAATTTGTCATTTCATTCTTCAGTTTAGACTCCATCCTGGTCATAGTGACATTCCTTTTGCCTATTTAATGACTGTATTGGCTACACATATGTTAGTCGATATGCCGGTTAATGAGGCACCTATCCATCATCTGATTTTCAACAATACTAATATCAATAAGATGAAGTTGGATCTACTTCCTAAACAAGGTGGTGGTGGTGGTGGTGGTCATGAAGAAGCTGGTGATGACATTAATATGGATGACATTTTTGAGGAACTGGATTCTGACTCAACAAATGATCCAGATTTTGAACCATCTGATGTTGATGCTCGTCTTAGTGCATTAGAGGATAAAGTTGAGAATATAAATGTAAAGATGGAAAACATGTCTGTTGCTCATGATTTACAATTCAAGTACATGCGCAAATATCTTAGGCAATTGAATAAAGGCATGCACCAACTTGATCCCTCTATTCCTGCTCCGTCATCTGGTTCTGGTTCTGACTAGTTTATATGAGACTTCTGGTCTGTAATAACTTTATAACTTAGCACTTGGTTGACTGATTTTGAGTTGGATACTATCTATGTTTTATGCTGGATATTTATTTTATGTGAAGCTATGCTGAGTATCTCTATCACTGTTTTGCTATACTCTCATAACTCCTCATGTTTACTCTCATATATCCCTTTATTTAGTTCTCCTTTATTGTTGTTTCCTTTGTCATATTGTGACAAAAAGGGAGAGAATGGTTTGTTCTTAACGATGTGATTGTGAAAGGAGTAGCATTGGTTATGTTACTCAGGGGGAGTATGTTTGAACTAGTTAAATGAAACTGGTTGAATGTTGAATGTTGAATATTGAATATTGATTTGCAGGTAAGCCAGTTTATATGACCTGGTTCATAACTCTTTAACTAGTTGTTTTGCTTTATGTTTATCTTGGTTATGTGTTTTGTCACTAATTTCACAAAGGGGGAGATTGTAAGTGTTATAGTTTATATCCCTGTCTATTGTCAAATTTGTGGTGCCAAAATCACTGTTATATATAACTTGCATAAGTGAAGCTCTCTCAAGGATCAACATTCATGAACAAGCTAAGCTCACAACAAGTAAAGCTCACAAGTACAAGGATCAATCTTGAATGCAAGAACTGTTCACAAGACAAGACTCAAGCTGCAAGACTTCAAGAAGAGTACAAGGCAGTTTCTAAAGAACTCAAGACACTTTCAAGATTGAGCTACATCAAGATTTCAAGATTGAGCTACATCAAGATTTCAAGATTGAGCTATATCAAGATTTCAAGATTAAGCTACATCAAGATTTCATGATTGAACTACATCAAGTCTTCAAGGCTCATACTTCAAGGTCACTAGTTCCTAATGTTTCAATGTCCTTACTTCATGGTTGAGGTTTGACTGACCATAGGTTGACCTTAGAAGTAGGTCATTTTGGATACATAAATCGAATGTTTATTTTACATAAGTTTTGTCTGTTCTTCGACTAGTCCTAGGCCTTCTTCGACTAGTCCTAGAGTTGCTTCGACCAGTCTAAGAAATTCCTCGATCAGTCGTGAGTTTGTTACAAATTTCGAATAAAATCTGTTAGGCTTCGACTAGTCCAGGAATTTGTTCGACCAGTCGAAGGAACAGTGTCGACTGCATCTTCGACCAGTCGAAAAACTTCGACTCAAAATCCAGCGATGTTTTTCAGGTTCTTCGACCAGTCGAAGGAAACCTTCGACCTGTCGAAGGTGACCTACGACCAGTCGAAGGAGACCTTCGACTAGTCGTAGAACGGTCAAAGCTTATCGCGCCAGCTTTTTCAAATATCTGTTATTGCTTCGACTAGTCGAAGAGCTCCCTAGACCAGTCGAAGATGCGATCTGCTCACCTATAAATAGTGCACGAATCTCAGAAGAAATCATCGAATTAATTAATCCATTCAAGCCAATCTTCGTCGAACTTCTAAGAGATAATTCTGTGCTTCATCTAAGCTAAGTGTGCTTATTTAATATTCTCTTTCCTTAGCTTTATTTAATTGATTTTGTTTCTGCTATTCCAATCTAATTTGATAAGAGGAATTGTTATTCCCTTTCTTTGGAATCAAAATCAATTAAGGCAAGCCCTATTTGGTTTAATTTAAAATCTATTAGAATTAGAACCATTGTAATCGAGTACTGGACATTGAACTTGGATATTCAATCATCTACTTTGATTTGGTTCTACCGGGCTGCTACAACGAAGGAGATAATCAGGTATTTTACATTTAATTGTAAATTCCTTTCTGTTTTGGTTTCTTTCAAGATTTGCTAGAAAAATCTTGTTGTATTGGTTATCTGAGGAGAGCCAGGAAAACTCAGAAGTGGGGTTTTTTAATTGTGTAAGCCCACAGACAAAGACATAATTGTAAAGGTTTTGGGTGAACCTGGAAAAACCTATTTTGTTAGTGAACGCTAATATCCCCTGTGTGAGGATATTAGGAGTGGAGTAGCATTCTGTGTGGCTGTTGTTTAACAATTGGTGAACACATAGGCGAACCACTATAATCCCTTGTGTTGTGGTTGAATGATTTATACTTCTGATCTTTAATTATTCTTTTGTGGGATGTATGTATGGTGGTGAATGTTGTAATCATTTAATTCAAGCATTGTGAGAATTTTGTAATAGTTTAGAATTTATTTTCTGCTATTCCTTTATCAGCTTGATATTCAATTTCCTTTAAAAGTTGTTCCAGCAAGGTTGCCCTGCCATTTTTATGGTGTATGGCTATCCCTAGAACAATACATTTGTGATTACAATTTATTTCAATTCAGTTTGTATTTATTTCTGTATTCCTCTTCGGTTTGAGATTTGATACAAAGATCTTTTTAGAAATAAGGTTGTCCTACTATAAACTCTGGTTTTTGGTGTAAGGTTGTCCTTAGAACAACATTTGTATCAACCTCTCAAGATCTGAATTTTGAGGTTATTTTACTTACTTGCATTGTGATTTATTTTGGCTATCATATTCTTTTTAATTCCGCTGTTATAAGTTTTATTTGGCATTGTCCTATTCACCCCCCCTCTAGGACATATAGCTAGGCCTTTTCACTACTGGGCTATTAAAAATCTAAATTTCAATTTGGACAACGTTGGCTCACTACGCAAACTTTAGTTGAATGAACTTGAAGAAATTTGGAATGATACGTACGAGAACTCAAAAATTTACAAGGATAGGATGAAAGTGTTTTATGACTAATACATTTTTTGGAAATCATTCACACCGGGTTAGAAGGTCCTCTTGTACAATTCTTGGTTACATTTCTTTCCGAGCAAACTCCGATCTCGTTAGACCGACCCCTTCTCTATTACCAATGTTTATCCTCATGGGGTTGTTCAGATAAAGAATCCGAACAATGACAATGAATTCAAAGTAAATGACATCGATTAAAGCCATTTGTTAAGAAATTTGATTTAGAGGACATGTCCATACCTCTAAGTGATTCTCTGTACCAAGATTGATCTCCTAGTCTGATGGAGGTATAGGTAGGTTTATCACTTTCATAGGACTGGGGTAGTTTGCTTCCACTGTTTAGGATAGTTTGCTTATACTTTGTTGAGTTTTGTTTGGTGCTAACCTATCTTCACACTAAGATTATTAGAAACGCCTCAGAATTCCTTCTTTAGGTATTACCTTTCCATCACTTCCTTTTTCTTTTCATTGCCTCTTTTGCATTGCATGCTTATTCTTTTACATTAAGGACAATTTAACTTTTTCGTTTGGGGAAGGGGGATTAGGTAACCTAATTAGTGTTTTCTTAGTTTTGAGCAAAAATTTTAAAAATTATCATTGTTTCAAGTTGAAATCTATTTGGGAAGTGATGAATTATGTACTTGAGAATGCTTTGAGCATGATAAGATAAAGATTGAATTTTGAATTACTGAAGTCTAGTCATCTAAGTAATTTATTACCTAAGTACTTGCACTCAATTGATTAAGAGGAAGTTTGAATATCATGTTAAACACAAGACACATTTAATATTGCCTTCTGTAAGATGTACTAGAATTTCTTATTATTAGTATGTAAATCATTGATAGATGGTGATAATCGAGTTTGGAGAATTTTATCCACCTTAAAAGAAGAAGAAAAACCAATTAAAAAATTGGAGATGGATAAAAAGGTCATGTATTATGAAAAAGAATAAAAAGAATGAAAAATCTAGAAAGAATGCAAAAATAAAAAGAATGAATAAAAATTGACCATCGATATAAAATCAAAAATTAAAAAAGAAGGAATAGGGGATAAGTTCAGAATCAGTACTTGAGTTCCAAACTGATCTTGAAGTGATGAGCATAGCTAACATGATGAATTGATATTATTCGTATGGGAAGTAAATTGACTTTCACTAAGCACATTGAAAAACTTGATATATAAATTATGCTTCGATTTAATGGACAAAGAACTTATTTAATTGGTTGCATATGTGATTGGGTTCTAGGTTTTTGAAACCTCACTTTCGTATCTTAATTCGACCCATTCATCATTGAGTGCACAAAAGATTATTTTCTAAAAAAGATTCTGACATTAAGCATTAAGATTTATTTTATACATACTTTGCTCGGGATTAGCAAAATGCTGGTTGGGAATTATATTGAGGGTTAAATATTTCATATTGAACCCCATTTATATCTTGGTTTTATGAACATGATACTGCTTAATGTCCTATTTTACTCATGTTTATGTTGCGAGGTGGATTTAAGAGCTTGAATTATAAAAAAGTGCTAAAAGCATGGATTTGACGCTCAAAGATCACTAAGGCAAAAGAATGGATCATAGGAGAAAGATTAAAGATTTTAAGGTCCCAAGATTCAAGAAAACTAAGCGGAGTGGGAGCGAAGTCGAAAGAACAAGAGCAAAATATACATTTTTGATGACATCAAACACGGGTCGATGACATCGAATTTAAAAAGGAAAATCGAGTTAGTCGCTAGATAAATTGAAGATGTTTTTTGATGAATCAAATCTTTACTCGATGACATCGAAGACCTGCTCGATGACATCCATTTTTTCTGGAATTTCGGCAAAACTCGCTATACATATTGGGCACCATTTTCAATTACTCGAAGCACTCCTCGATGACATCGATGGTAGGTTTGATGACATGAAAGGTTACAAAGTCCAAATGAAGCTATAAAAGCATGGAAAAGGAACATAGAAAAGACACATTTGATGACATCGAAGCCTGTTCGATGTCATTGAACGAATCGCGTAAAGTTACGTAGAGTGCGTAAATTTGAGGCAGTTTCTGGATTTTTCCAAAGAGGTACGAAAGGAAGTGTTGCACAACTATAAATAGGAGTCCCCAAGGTACCCTGGGGATCATTCTAATCAATCTAGGGTTTGGAGGAGCGAAGCACAAGGACAGAGAGCCGTCGTCAAGCGTTTTTCTTCTTTCTTCCTTAGTTTTTCATGCTTTCTTCTAGGGCCTTAGTTTCAATCATGTATATGGTTGGCTAAACCACTTAGCTAGGGCTAAGAGGTGAAGCTTGTAGCGTGATGGGATGTTTTCTATTACTTTGACTCATGTTTATGTTGAACTCTCTTTGATTGTAGTTTGATTCTTAAGAAATACTTTCAGTTTTTAATGATTTATTGTGACTCAAATTACAGTAGATCTGCGATAGCTTGAAGTATATTCTTTTCATGAATTGAGATTGTGAAATTAGGAAATTCCATTGTTCACCTTCTTACCTTGGGCATGGTTGGATGACGGAATCCCTTCTAATCTTCATGATTCTCTTAGGTTTGTTTTTTAGATTGGTATATCCTATTATGAGCCATTATCTCATGGGCATGGTTTTGTGATGGAATCACTTCTAGTTCTCACAATTCTCATCTACTAAGAATTAGGTCAAAGGAAGTTAAGATTTGGTTTTACTGAGATATCTTCCAACTGGATAAGATAGGACTCTGATTCTAGTTGCGTCTTTGAATCAAGCATAGATCTCCCTGATTGCCACAAGTGGATCCTTGGAAACCCTAGTTTCCCAACTTTGAATTTCTTAAGTTTTAGTTCAATAATTCATAATTGCTCTTTATACACTTCTAGATTTAGGTTTTCATCTTCTTATAGTTCTGCTTCTAGTTGTTTTCAGAATACTTACGAGATTAGTCCATGTGGATTCGACCTTGGTCTCACCGAGATTATTACTGCATCGTGACCCTACACTTGGGGTTATGAACAACAAAATATGCCTTCGGTGTCTCATCAGGTAAATTCCTTGGCTTTGTCATCAAGCACAGAGGAATCAAAATTGACCCTTAAAAGATCAAAGTTATTCAATAAATGCCGCCACCGAAGATATTGAAGGAACTGAAAAGGTTGTAGGAAAAATCAACATATATATATATATATATATATATATATATATATATATATTCAAAGCTTTATCTCTAATCTGGTCGGAAAGTGTAAATCGTTCACTCATTTAATGAAGAAAGGAACATAATTTATAACGGATCAGGCATGTCAGAACGTATTCGACTCTAATAAAGAGTTACTAAAATAACCCCTAGTATTAACAGCTCCTGTGAAAGGAAAACCTCTCATCCTATATATCTTTATAGCTGAAAACTCCCTGGGAGCTTTACTAGCTCAAGAGAATGAACAGGGAAAAGAAACTGCACTTTATTATTTAAGTCGAACTCTAATAGGTGCGAAATGTAATTATTCACTTGTAACGCCCTGAAATTCGGGGGTCGAGCATAACTCAACTCCCAAGTTCCAAAACATCACTTATGCAACATATTTAATGATGAATGTATGTTGACTGTATTAGTGCATAAAACATGGAATAGATTAAGCCAAAACACAGATATGATTCAGGGACAAGTGAATAAAGCAAGCGGAAGACTTATAGTAAAATGTGTACAAGTGTAAATCCCTGAATTACATATACAACCAGATCGTGTAAAAGTGTTATTTAACAAAATTATAAGTATCAAATTACATCATTTCAGTCCCCAGAAAGATCCCAGAAATCCCATGCATCAGACCGAGGCTCGCTAAAACCCGTCTGAAAACTGCATATAGGAGAAGGCAGCCTCGTCGTCATCCAGCTCCCGCTCTGCCTCAGACGTCGCATCCACATCTGCAATATCAAGGCCTAAGATAGAGTCTGGTGGGTGTGTAACACCGCCCCAGAAACGTGGGAGTGAGTGATCAACTCAGTGGAACAATAAGGCACTGGTTAACATGTTATCAGTTCAATCAAATAGTAATGATAAAGCAGGATAAGTAATTAAATCCTAAGTACTCTTGTTAATGCAAGGATGAATGCAATATGATGCGTGCCCTCACGCGTACACCCTCAGCGTCTTCATCTTACGTTACGCATGACATCGCCTCAAAGTGCGCCACATCTACAAAGCACATGCAAATGCGGTGCGTGGATATGATTACCAAGTTGTTATTAGTCCATTTCACACAACAGGATTGGGAAGCTAAGATACCTTCCTCATATCACCATCCAAACAGTGATCCATACTAGGGTCGTCAATCCTAGATATCTCATACGATCATATAGTTGAGGTCGTAGCAAAGGGCTCGTCACCAATCAATGCACGCCTTTCATGCCCTTACTACCACAGATCGGCTCGTCACCTCCTTACGGTATCCAGGTATGCTCGAGGTCACTACAAAGGGCTCGTCACCAATCAATATAGGCCGACAGCACGAATATAGTGTCCCATACCACCATAATCGGCTCACGAGTTAAGTTGCTCACTAGTCACTACGGGGAGGCTCGTCACCCCAGCGTAGGCCGACAGCTCGACCACGGTGTCCCATACCACCATGTCCGGCTCATGAGTCTTAGCGGATCAGGTACCATGGTTATTAGGATTTCACTGGTAAGTTCGGTACCCTAGATTCAAGCAGTAGCGTCCATACATGGTTAACATACATCGGAAAATCGGGTTACTTGACGAACTCGACTAGCACGAGCGCACGTTGAATTGAACGACACAGAGTGTGCAAACACTCCGCGTGGCCAAACCACTGCCGCCAACTCTAATATGGCTTGGGTTCGTCTAATACGTCTTACGTGGCGAAAGCAATCTCAACCATGAATATAGGGTCAATTACCGATCTCCTGGACTAAGGCATAGTCCCAAATATCCTACACTACTACAGATATTCATATGGAATGTAAAACAGTAATGGAACAATAACTCAAATCATGGCACAAACGCATCTGAAGAATATCAACTTAACATAAATGTAAGCATAGGAGATGCTTGAATTTAAATAACTTGGAATGTAACTGCATAAAGGAAATCATGCGCATCAATAGGAGTATTGAGAATCACTTCTCAACACCCACAATTAGTGTAATCAGTTACACTTTAGATCATTCATGCATTTCTACAAACACTTAGCATACGTGGAACAACATACATGACGTATGTTGGAATACATACACTTAGACAATTCCTTTTATCAAGGAGTTGTCATCCATGCATCTAGCATACATACATGACAACTAATCATGGCAAACATAAGTGCGTATTTTATACGTATACGGTACTTTATAAATACACCTAGAATACACAAATCTCAATATAGCACATGCATATCAGAAAAGCAATGTAAACATGACATTTGACATGTGAAATCTCATCCATAGCAAGAATAAATCACTAACTGGGATTGAAAGCCTTGAAAACCATAACCTATACACTTAAAGTCCGCACCTTAAGCGAAGAAAGAACCGCCGAGCTGATTTAGACGAGTTGTCTTCGTCAACGGCGCTAGAATACCCTAAAATAAGGATAGAAATGAGATACAACAACACCAAGACTAGTCTAAGCTCTAACACAGGTTAGGGTTAGGTTAACTTACCCCAAAGGAACTCAGAATTGTCAGAGGAACGATTCAAAGTGAAGGTTCGAAGATGAAGAAGAACAAGGAAGAATTAAGATGAATCACCAACCAATCTCTCTCACTAACTCTCTCTTTTCCACTCTCTTTCCAAGTTAGGGTTAGAGAAAATTCGTATGGAAATGAGAGCTAGGGTTTAAGGACTATATATAGGCCTTAAAATGATGGAAATAACCCCAGGGTCAAGGTATACTTAGGTTATAACCAAAGTAAGCCTTTCTCGATCTAACGAAGCACTTCTGGTGGGCCTATAATCACGAAAGGTCGGACTTAAGCTCCTTGACCATGGATCTAGGTCAAGCTGAGATTTCATACCGACCGGCTCTTCAGATCAGCCGTGGCAGACCACACTCAATTCAACGGTCACGGAAACTCGATCAGGTCCACAAGCACTAGGATATGCCTGGGCCAACCATCCTGATCAGAAGGTGAAATTGGGTCAGAATCCAACGGTCAGAATGCTTAAAATCGTCGCGCAAGCGACACGACTCAGATTTCAATAAAAGCTTAATAAATTCCAACCGTTCTCACACTCTTCACTCCGAGCTCAATCAAATCGACCCAGAACATCAGATCGACTTGATTTTCGAGGTGAAGATCAAGCCCAACTCGTGACCGCAACAGCCTAAGATCATCGCTATCGGACTTTCGACGCGCGGTCCAGGTCCGATCCAGATCTTCCAAAAATTCCCCAGAACAACTGGATTTAGCGATGGATCCCAGATTTCAGAGTAACGTAGCGCTCACTAATCTACACGTTTAGAGCCATGCAGATACAATTTAAAGTGATTGATGCGAATTTCACAAGCAATCGAGTAAAGCGCTAATTACCCCGAAACAACTACTTAAGGAAAGATAAGCACAAAAATCCCAAGGTCGTTACATCACCAATTGAGAAAGTATACCTAACATTAGTATTTGCAATATAGAAACTAAGGCATTACACTCTCTCCCATGATATAATTCTAATCTAGCAAGTCGATCCTATAAAGTTCTTGATGCCAAGGCTAATGTTGTCTGATGTTACCGCTCTCAGAATACACGATCTCTTATGAACCAACAAAAGTAGTAAAAGGACAAGCGATGATAGATTTCTTAGTAGCTCATCCTGTTTCGGATAGTGAAATAATTACAAACAGTTTCCCAGATGAACAATTGATGTTGATTGAATCACTTAAATCGTTGCAAATGTATTTTGATGGTGCTTCTCGATCATCAGGAATCGGTGCTGGAGTAATATTTATCAGCCCTCAAGGTGATCTACTGTCATGCCCCAAATCAGGGAATGACAACTTTCATAATGCCCTAAATTTGGCACTCGACTTTCAAAAATAAAGAAGTCATCCATGAAGACCTCTAGATATTACCCCACCATGTCAGAAAAAATACTCATCATGCATCACTGAAAAGTGGAGAGGGCATTGCACAGTCCAAATGACATCCTTTAGTAAGTAAAGGTGCCAAAAGGACATGTGAACGTGGTCTTTTCCTGATCTTCATGTGCTATCTCTATCTGGTTGTAGCCCGAATATCCGTCAAGGAAACAGTAATATGAATGACCAGCTAGCCTTTCCAAAATTTGATCAATGAAGGGCAAAGGAAAGTGGTCCTTCGTCGTGACGGTATTTAATTTCCTGTAGTCAATGCACATTCTCTAACTAGTAGTAACTCTAATAGCATGAGTTCGTTATTGGCATTGGCTATGATGGTGATTCCAGACTTCTTAGGAACCACCTGAGTTGGACTCACCCATTGGCTATTGGATATAGGGTGTATGATACCCACATCCAATAGTTTAAGAACCTCAGCCTTAAACACTTCTTTCATGTTTGGATTTAGTCTACGTTGTGATTGCCGAGAGGTCTTCGTATTATCCTCAAGATAAATGCAGTGAGTATAAATTGACGGGTCAATTCTCTTGAGGTCCACAATCGTCCATCCAAGGGCGCCCTTATGCTCAATGAGAGTAGATATGAGCATACTCTCCTATCTTACTCAAGGTGGGAAGGAATCACCACCGGGTATGTCTCGTCTTGACTTAAATAAACATATTTCAAATAAGAGGGCAATGGTTTTAGGTCAAGCTTCGGTGCCTTGAGGCTAGACAGTAGAGGCACTACATTAGTTTAGGGTAATTTTTCAAATTGTGGCCTCATTGGTTAACTACAAGTACCGACATAGTATTAAGCATGGCACCCATCTCCCTAATCATGTCATCATCAAAATTATAGAAGTGGGCCAGGAACGTCTCTACAGGATCAAATGATAAGGTCAAATGTTTTCTATCTTCCACGAAAGAGTCAATCATGTTAATATCGTGGAAATCGTCATCATCATCTAACCGTCTACCTGTATTAAAAAGGATATTTAACTCCAATGTCATATTCCTGAAAGACATACTCATGACTCCATTCCTGCAATTGATGATTGCATTTGAAGTGGTAAGGAATGGGCGACTAAGAATGACGGGAATTTGAGTGCTCATGTTACTGATGGGTTCCGTATCCAAGACGATAAAATCTACAGGGTAGTAGAATCTGTCAAGCTAGACCAACACATCCTCAATTATCCCTCTCGGTACATGAACTGAGCGATCAATAAGTTGTAATGTGGTTAAGGTGGGTTTCAATTCACTCAAACCTAATTGTTTGTAGACTGAGTAGAGAATCAGATTTATGCTTGCTCTTAAATCAAGAAGTGCATGCTCAATTCGGTAGTTCCAAACTACATAAGGTATGGTTGGGCTACCGGGATCTTTGAATTTCTGTTGCATACCTTGCTTTAAGATGACACTCACTTTCTCAGTTAAGAAGATTTTCTTTTAAATGTTTTGCTGTCTTTTGGTCATATACAAGTCTTTCAGAAATTTGGCATATGAAGGTATTTGTTTAACCACATCCAATAGATGAATATTGACCTTCACTTATTTCAACACCTCTAGAATGTCCTAAGAGTTAGAGAGAGGTTTTAGTGCAACCAACCATTGAGGAAATGGAGCAATCGGCTTCCCTTAAGGTTTCGGTTCTAGTTCTTGTGGGGCATGGTTAGATTAATCATTGTTGTCCTCTTCCGGTGCTTTTTAGCCCTAACCAGAATGGTTTTGTCAATGGTCTTCCCACTCCTAAGAGTGGTGATAGATTTAGCTTGCTCCATTTGATTTGAAGAGCTCGGGTTGCTAATTTCATATTTTGGTTTTAAATTGGGAAGAGGTTGGGCTGGAAGAATCCTTTTTTCCCCAATTGAGTTTTTTGTCTTACACCCTTGTATGGCCTTTGAAATGTCTTGAAGGGTTTGCAATATACCCTGAGTGATAAGCTCTTGTTTTTTAATATGTTTTAGAACCAGATCCTCTTGAGGTTTCACTTGATTTGGAATTTGATTGAAAAAACTTTGAGGAGTAGCAGTTTGTCCATTCCTATAACTGAAGTTTGGATGATTTCTCCAAATGGGATTATATATATTGGAGGTAGGTCCATTGAAAGGTCGTTGGTAATTATTCACGGCATTGGATTGCTCATTCAACACCTCTTGAAAGGTAGGTATTGTAGGATAATTTTCAGTTATGTGAACTTTGCAAGCATAAATACCACAAATAGTTTCCTTAACCTTATCCTTCTTTAGTTCCATGGCCTCAAATTTCCTTATGAGATTAGACACTTTAGCATTAATATCATCATCCTCTTTCAGAAGGTATAATCCGCCCCTCTCCTTTGATTGAGCGGGCCTAGAAGTGGTGCTTGATTTTGGGTAAGTGTCCCATGATTGTGCGTTTTCAGCAAGTCTATCCAAGTAGTCCCACACATCATCGACATGCTTATTTATGAATTCCCCATTGAACATTGTCTCAACCAATTGGCGCATGGAAGATGTTAGTCCATCATAGAAAAAGTGTGTAATGCACCACATTTCAAAACTGTGTCGTGGGCATGAATTGACAAGATCCTTGAACTGCTCCCAACATTAGAAGAATGTTTCATCCTCCTTTTGGGCAAAGTTCATGATTGACTTTCTAAGGGTGTTCATTTTATGATGTAGAAAAAATTTCTTTATGAACTCCCTTATCACATCATTCCATGTGCCAATAGATCGAGGACGTACTGAATGCAACCACCTCTTAGCTTTCTCTTTCAAAGAAAAGGGAAAGAGTTTCAGTATGACTGTATTCTCAGACACGTTCGAAAAATATAAAGTAGTTATGATCTCATCAAACTCTTTCAAGTGCAACTATGGACTTTCATATTCAAGTCCATGGAATTTTGGAAGGAGTTCGATCACCCTTGGCTTAATATCCATGTGTCCTGTATTTTCTAAAAAAACCATGCATGAGGACATACTCACCTCCGCCGGTTGTAAATAATCTCACAAAGTATAAGGCTAGGGTGCTTGATGCACCTCATTCTCATCCTGGACTTCCTCAACCCGAGGTTGAGGTTGTCTTCCCGGTTGATTGACCGGTTGATTTGCAGTCATCACTTCAATTAACTCTGAGGATCTCGAGTGATGTCTAATCCTGTGATGGATAGATAACCCCTCAACCAATCCTCCTTCACTGAAAAGATGTTGAGTGTTGTCACGGACCCACTTGGGCATGAAACACTCTCAGCCCTCAATTCAGAATCTAAACTAAACTTAAAAGAAAGGAAGGAATAAAAATATAGAATTAGAAAGAAGTTACCAAATTAGATGTTCCTAAATTAAGATCTTGCAAAACAAAATAAAACAAGTTAGTTTCTAAAAACAAAAATTGTAAAATTAGAAAGTTTTTTTTAAAAAAAAAAAAAGAAAAAGAAATGGAAAGTTTCTAAACCTAAAATTAGAAAATAAGTTAGTTTCTAAAAATAAAAGAAATCCTAGAATAAGAAAGTTTCACAGAACAGAAAACAAACCCTAATTAGAAAACAAAAAAAATTAGAAAGAGATTACCAATTTAAAAGGTCTATATCAAGATCCTACAAAACAAGAAAGTTAGGTTAGTTTCTAAAAATCAAACAAAAAAACCTAATTCTAAAATTTGAAAGTATAAAAACAATCTTAAATTAATCCCAAAACTAGCTAATCTAAAAAAAACACAACCATTAGTCTCCGACAATGGCGCCAAAAACTTGTTCACAACCCCAAGTGTAGGGTCGCGATGTAGTAATAATCTCGGTAAGACGGAGGTCGAATAAGAAATTACGATAATGACTGCTTTAGTTGAAGTAAGAATATTCCAATAGGTCCTAAAGGGGGGTGAATAGGACTTTTTAATATTTTATAACAATTTAAAATCC
This sequence comes from Magnolia sinica, assembly GCF_029962835.1. NCBI lineage: Eukaryota > Viridiplantae > Streptophyta > Magnoliopsida > Magnoliales > Magnoliaceae > Magnolia > Magnolia sinica. The sequence continues at coordinate 39,338,781 of NC_080587.1, read as the reverse complement.
TATCCCTCTAATACTAAAGGTAAGCATGCATCAAGATTACTACAAATTAACTCTATAGGCTTCCAAGCCTTGTAGAGGATCCAATCATAAAACTATTGGAGAGATACACAATATGTAAATCAGTTTATGATGGATGTGACTGTGTTATGAGGTGTGATCTCAAATAATCAAGTGTGAAAGTATTTAAGGAAATCACTTAAGTAATGGAAGACAATAGCAATCTCAAAATAGTCATTTTTATAGTAGTTTGACTACTTGTCTACTCCACTTTCGACAGACACACTCAACCGATGAGTGTACCGGATCTCACTAAGGAGGTTTCACAACAGGTTCACCTCAAATCGGAGGTTTTAAATAAGGTTCACCTCTAACCGTTATAACCTACACTTAGGCTGACACAATGTGTTTACACGAGATTGTTTACACTCCAATGACCAAGGGTCAACAAATAACACCTAATTTTTAGGCCACACTGGCCAAGGACCTTCACAAGGACCTAAGGATTTATGCTCTCCATAGAGCAAGGGTCAACACAAAGCACCCCTACATACACTCCTGTCGGAGGCCTCCTATGAGGACTTGCAAGGGGTGAGAAACACCTTAGACCCAATCCTACAAAAGGAATGATCTCAAGGGTCTTATGGACTTTAATAACTTACAGGTAAGCAGATGAACCTCTTTCAGCGCGTTGTTGAAGATATCCTCCTTTAATGATGAAAAATCTTTTGCTTTCTTGAACCGCAACTCAGAAGATGTACCAATACATGGCGACGGGTTGGGTCAAGGTTATGGTGGAATTCTACTCTATTAAATGTTTTTCTATAAGGGATATAGAGTAATTCCAATCATATATGCATTCAAGTCATCCGAGCTTAATGATCTCCCATTAAGGTGGTAGCTACAGGATCCATGAATGCGGAAGTTCATTCCCCAATCCACTCTATTGAATGTCAATGATAAGGATGGATTGGAGGATGAACTCCCATGAGAGAAAAATGCTTAGGGTATATGATCTTGGGTTAAACACACAAAAGCACTATCCATTTTCTCTGTCCAACAACCAAGGGCAAGCTCTCATTAAATAGAAAAAAGGTTCCAACAGATATAAAATGGTCACATTTTTTACAGAGTTCAATATCATCGAGCAAGGTCGATATCATCAAGCATATACTCTCGATAGCATCAACTGGCCGCTTGATGACACAAACTCAAATGTCAAATGCTTTCGAAACCTTTTGCCAACTGCTCGAGGAAATCGAACATATGTCGATGTCATCGGATTTCAAACTTCGATTTCATCGACACGAGGTTCTATTCCTTGACATTTGAAAATGTGAGAGATTTGTCTTTGAAGATTTTTCAGGAAACAGATATGATCGAGCATCATTCAATATCATTGAAATTTGAATATCGATGATATCGAGGGCAGTGTCGATTCATCGATAATTTCTAAGGAGTTTTCCTATAAGCTTGCTGGACAGTTTCTGTTCACTTTCGATGACATCGACCATGCCTCAATATGATCAATATTTGAATATCAATTTTATCGAGTGACCCTCGATCCGAGAAAAATATCCTGAACAACTGGCTGGATATAAATGTGTCCCAATCCGATATCATCGAAGGGCTTCTGATATCATTGAGATTTAAATTCCGAGGATAGCGAGAAACTCTTCATTATACTGAAGATTACATGATTTGCCTTGGCAGACCTTTGGACACAACATACCTAATGTTGATTTTATCGAGTCTACTCGATGGACTTGAGATTCAAATTTCGATGATATCGAACCCTCTATCGATACATCGATAATTTCGTCCAGATATCTTTGTGGTTGCTGGACATCTTATGTCCTCATTTCGATAATATCGAGTGAGCTTCGAGGACATCGACAACAAGGTTCGATTTCATTGAACCACTTGTCGATAAATTGACAAAGGCAGAGATTTTTCTGAGTTTGAAAAGAGTTTTCTAACCAATTTTAAGGGTTTTAATTACCTAGTGTTTTGGGACATGGGATGTGAGGCTTAAGATTTACCTGTGATGAGTTTGGGCACACATCCAGTTAAGGCAGTTGCTTGATCAAACTTCCTGTGGGGCTCTTCTGTCTAGCTAACTCAATGCACACGCTAATTGACAAACCTGGGCACTTTCAATCTCCCCCTATGTCAATTACGTGACAAAACACCAAAACACCCTAGAACAACATCTAGACTAACACCCTAAATTGTGTGTACATGAACTTTACACAATTTTACAAATTTATCTAGTTTGCACATATATACATCAATAGTTGCTCCCCCTAACAGCAATCTCCCCCTGTCTCCTTGTAGTTGCTCCCCCTAACACCCACACCACCATCAACAAACAGATACACACAATTTCCCTTCGGGGTGTGGATTTGTTCTCCCCCTTTTTGTCAGTCATTGGTAAAGGATAACATAACAGTTGATATTGACTGAAGTTTAGATAATATGGGAGAACCAAAAGTTAGGGAGCATAAGCACAGTAGATAGATGTACAAGATCATCTCATTTTAGAAAACATATATGCTTATCAGGACAAGAAGAGCAGTGAATAGCAAATAATATGGAAATAAAGAGCAAGCATCACACGCATAGTTGATAGAAACCAGATAAACCAGGGAGAACAGGGAATCGCAAAATATGGCAGTTAGATACATTAGATGTAATTAGCCATAGCCCAAAATTTCCAAAAATATATACTGCCCAAGATTAGCAGTAGTATAATCATTCTTCCCATACCAAAATAAAATTCAGCCCATCCATGGGCACCCAAAAAAAATGTTAGACTTTTTAGGTTAGTAATGTATCACATACACTCATAGGATCGTAGGGAATTCGAAAAGATACCAATGCCCATATGCAGATATAAGAGAAGAATGTATGTGACAAATCCTGGATGTCAGCACTAAGGCAGAGGAGTGAAGGAAGACAGTGCTGTATCGTCGCAACGGTAGGTGAGCAGATCGACCAATTGCTGTTCGGACTATTGCACCCCATTCACTAGACGTTCCAGGACATTGAATCATGCATTTGTAGACTCCTTCAGCTGAATGACATCTCACTGTATCGTGCCAATCTGATCCTGATGTAGCTTGAACTTCTTTGTGTGTCCAGGGTTAGATGAGGGCAGAGCCTGTTGAGATGCAAGAGGGTCACCCTCATCCATTTCAGCGCCTTCTGTTGGAGCACCATGTTCATCTTCTTCTTAAATCCCTTCCTCCAGTTGGTCTTCTGGAAACTAGTGAAACTTCAAGTCCATCCTTCTAATATTGTTCTTGTGGAAGTTTTGGAGGGGAAGTTCCAGATCATTTGTTGTGGGAAGACCAATCGTATTGCACACATTTTGAATAATCCAAGGATAGGGCAACTAGACATCTCTAGACGTATGGATCGCATATACTAGCTGGTGTACAATCAGAGTCGAGAGGAAGATTTTTATCCCTATGGCTACCGAATAGACTATCATGGACATGAAAATAGTGAGGTCGGTACGATTTGTACCACGAGGGTATACGTTGGAGGCAAAGATACCATGCAGAACATGATGCTGGAGTTCCATGAACTTTGTTTTTAGCGCATTCCCTTGGTACCAAGGAATGTCATGACCATGACAAAGAAATTTAGTAACCATGGACTGGGTTTCAACATTTTCGATGTCCATTTCAGGGAGACTGACGGGTGACAGTGTTTGCCCAAGGATGTTTGTAACCACGGTAAGGATAATCTCTACATCATCACCATCAACAGAAACTGTGATGGACGGAGGATCAGACACTGGCGAATGATAGGAGGCAAAGAAATTGTAGGTCTGTTCATAGTGACAAGGGCCCCCAAAATCGAGTAGAGGTAGCCATCTGATTTCGGTTAACAGGGGTTCCAGATTATAGGGTTGTAGGCATTCCTTGTCGACCCTTCTTTCAAAAACTAACTTTCGTCCAGTGTATTTTGCCAGCGCCAAATTCACCATAGCAGGAGGAGGGGCCAATATTTCAGATTGGGACCCACCGCGTGAAGTTTGTCGTGTTCCCTGGCGAGTGGGAGTCCCATGTTCAGTAGCTCTTGCCCTTTCCCTTTGAGCAAGAACTTTTTGTCGCGAGGATCGCGAAGATTCTCCAGGCCCGGACGATTTCCCTTTGTCCTTCCCCATTATTTGAATCTCATAGAAAGAGATTTGAAGAGATTGGAGATAAAGGGACAGAGTTTCTTTTAAAAATCAGGAAATATCCTAACAAGACCAAGATGGAATCTTGATTGTGAGGAGGGAATGGAAGGAGTATTACTAGATTTGAGGAATGTCTAGAACCCACTGATGAACCTCCGGCTGAAGGGGACAAGCAGGGAGAAAGAAAAACAAAAACTTTTTAGAAAAAAAAAGTGATTTTTCCCGCTCGATCGCTTTTTATCAAGCTGCATATCATCAAACGTCATTTCGATGATATCGATTGACCCCATTCGATGTCATCGAGACTGTCTTCGATAACATTCTTGATCATATGACTTCTCATATTCCAAAGAGGTGTCGATGATATCGATCTTTGGTCGATTTAATCGAGAGTCCACATGTTTTATCAACACACATATCGAAGGTGTATATTTTCTTCATTTATTAGCATATCGACAATCTTCTATGTATAATAAAGTATTTCTTTATATCAACCAGTATACTAGTAAAAAATTTGTACAGTCATTATACAATCCAAAATTATAAACATCGAGATGTTTATATACAAAAGTTAAGGTGAGAGACCTCATATATAACATTAAGAGTTCAGCAAAATTGCATCGTTTCAGCAGCTATCCAGATCTAGATGCATGACCTGGACTTTTCTTTCCATGCTCAGTATTTCAAGGCATATGAATTGAGTGAGTTGTCAGGAAATTTTCTTTTCTTTCACTATCCATTTTGTAGCAGGATTTTTAATTTTGGTGCTTTTAGTTTTTTAATCAAGTTTGGCAACTAGATCGTGTTTCCTTGTCTTACAAATTCATTAGTATTCTTGTTTAGTTCAACTAATTGATTCAATAATTCCTCCATTCTGTTGGTCATTCTAGGTGGTAATGGATGTCTATTTCTTCTATTCATATCCCTGGGTGGACTCTTAACATTTTGTATTGTTCCTCTGGTCAGTCTGTATTTATCGGTATGATTTTGACCAGAATTATGTTGAGTCTTCCTAGGTGACATGCATTCAAACTTATAATGACCAAAATCACCACATAAATGACAAACAGGAGTGGTTCTTGTTTTACTACCTGAAGCAGCAGATTTTTCAGTTTGTGTTGCATTTCCATTTTTTGTTTTTAATTTTTCGTATCCTAAGCCACTCTTGTCCTTTCCGAGTCTTCCCATACCTAAGAGTTTTTTTAATTTCTCACCACTCTGGGAAAACTTATAGTTTATCTTGGCAAGTTTTTTGGATTCTTCTGAATCAAACAGGACTGTGTGATTTTCATTTTGAAGGAGCATGTTTTTATCTTTTAATAGCTCAACCTGTTTGTTTAATTTGTCAGACTTGGATTTAAGGAAGGTATTGATTCTTTCTAATTTATCATTATCTGAATGATATTGCTATAAATCATTAGTTAGATGTGTATTAATTTCCAAAGTTTTATCCAGATCTTTTTGCAGCATTCCTTTTTATTTTCAGATATTCCAAGTCTTTTAAGGAGTTGATGCTATGAATATAGAGTTGATTGTAAGAATCCTGTAGTTTGTTCTGTTCCTCTTCTTCCTTCTTAGTTTCCTCATTATCAGATGGAAATGATTTAGTGGCTTGCGGTTCTTCATCGTTCTTAATTTCGATGGGAATGATTAGAGTAGTAGAGACCATAAGAATTTTCAGGGATTTCTGGTCTCCATCACTTTCTGAGTCGCTGCATTTGAGTTTGACTCTTCTGTATCATCCCACGTGGCTGTCATTGCCTTTCCTTTGGTTTTTCTATTTGGGCATTCAGTAGATAAATGTCCAAACTTTTGACAGGTATAACATTGTGGTTCCTTGACCTTTTTACCAGATTTACCTGTGAAATGTTTTTTGTTCATCTGTCTTCCTTTAAATGGTCGGCCACGATTTTTCTGAAAGAATTTTCTGAACCGTTGAGCCAACAAAGCCACTTCTTCATCTTCGTTTTCTCTTTCACTCTCAATGTCCTCATTTGTTGTATTCTTTGAAGTTTCGAGCACAGTAGTTTTGGATTTATGAGTTTGTTTGAAGTGTAGTTCAAATGTTTGTAGGGAACCTACTAGTTATCCCACTTTCATTTCATCTATGTTTCTACACTCCTCAATGATTGTTACTTTAGGATTGAACCGTTCCGATAATGATCTTAGTATTTTCCTACAGATTTTTGAGACCGGAACTTTCTCACCTAATCTACCCATGGAGTTGCAAATGATGTTTGGTTTTATGAAAAACTCCATGAAGGTCTCATGCTCTTCCATTCTGAGACTTTCAAACTGTGATTCTAAGAGTTGTAGTTTGGATCTCTTCACAGTGCTTGTTCTTTCATGGGTTGTTTCTAACAAATCCCATGCTTCTTTGGTTGTCCCACACATACTGATTTGATTGAAAATGTCTTGGGATATAGTATAGTAGATATCATTCATAGCTTTAGCTTCAGATGTTTATTTTTCTTTATCGAAACCACATTTCATTGGATTTTGGTTTGGTGATAGCTATGCCATTTTCAAGTACTATTTGTTCGGTTGGTGGCACGTATCCTCTTTCAACAGTGTCCCAAACATCATAATCCAAAGATCTCAGAAAGTAGTGCATTCTAGCCTTCCAGTATGCATAATTTAATCTGTCAAACACTAAAGGTCTAGTGACCGATGAGCCCTCTCCTTTCGCCATATTACCAACTTCAGTCAAGATCACTCTCTAGGCGGTGAAGCCCTTAAGAGAGACCTGCTCTGATACCAATTGAAATTGTGGTAATGACTGCTTTAGCTGAAGTAGGAATATGCCAATAGGTCCTAAAGGGGGTGAATAGGACTTTTTAATATTTTATGACAATTTAAAATCCTATCCCTCTAATCCTAAAGGTAGGCATGCATCAGGATTACTATAGAGTAATTCTACTGGCTTCCAAGCCTGGCAGAGGATCCAATCATAAAACTATTGGAGAGATACATAATATGTAAATCAGTTTATGATGGATTTGACTGTGTGTGTGAGGTGTGATCTCAAATAATCAAGTGTGAAAGTAATTAAGGAAATCACTTAAGTAATGGAAGACAATAGCAATCTCAAACACAATCATTTTTATAGTGGTTCGACTACTTGTCTACTCCACTTCTGGTAGACACACTCAACCCTTAAGAGTACCAGATCTCGCAAAGGAGGTTTCATAATAGGTTCACCTCAAATCGAAGGTTTTAAATCAGGTTCACCTCTAACTAGTACAACCTACACTTAGGCTGACACAATGTGTCTACACGACACTGTTTATGCTCCCATGAGCAAGGGTCCACACATAACACCCAATTTTTAAGCCACACTGGCCAAGGACCTTCACAAGGACCTAAGGGTTTATGCTCTCCATAGAGCAAGGGTCAACACAAAGACCCCCACGTACACTCCTGCCGAAGGCCTCTTATGAGGACTTGCAAGGGGTGAGAAACACCTTAGACCCAATCCTACAAAATGAATGATCTCAAGGGTCCTCTGGACTTTAATGACTTACGGATAAGTAGATGAGCCCCTTTCAGTGCGTTGTTGAAGACTCCTCCTTTGATGACAAAGAATCTTCAGCTCCATTGAACCGCAACTCAGAAGATGTACCGATACATGATGACAGGTTGGGTGAAAGTTATGATGGAATCCTACTCTATTAAATGTTTTCCTATAAGCGAGATAGAGTGATTCCAATCATCTATGCATTCAAGTCATCCCAACTTAATGATCTCCCATTAAGGTGGTAGCTGTAGGATCCTTAAATGCGGAAGTTCATTCCCCAATCCACTCTATTAAATGTCAATGATGAGGGTGGATTGGAGGATGAACTTCCATGAGAGAAAAAGTCTTTGGGTATATGATCTAGGGTTAAACACACAAAAGCACTCTATATTTTCTCTGTCCAAAAACTAAGGGAAAGCTCTCATTAAATAAGCAAAAGGTTCCAACGGATATAAAACGGTCACATTTTTACAGAGTTCGATATCATTGAGCAAGGTCGATATCATCGAGCGTATACTCTCGATAGCATCAACTGGCCGCTCGATGACACGAACTTAAATGTCAAATGCTTTTAAAACCTTTTGTCAGCTGGTCAAGGAAATCGAACATATGTCGATGTCATCGGATTTCGAACTTAGATTCATCGACATGAAGTTCAATTCCTCGACATTTGAAAATGAGAGAGACTTGTCCTTAAAGATTTTTCAGGAAACAGATATGATCGAGCATCACTCGATATCATCGAAATTTGATTATCGATGATATCGAGGGTAGTGTCGATTCATCGATAATTTTCATGAAATTCTCCTATAAGCTTGCTAGACAGTTTCTGTTCACTTTTGATGATATCGACCATGCCTCGATATGATCGATATTTGAATATCAATTTTATCGAGTGATCCTCGATCCGAGAAAAATATCCTGAAAAACTCGTTGGATATAAATGTGTCCTAATCCAATATCATCGAAGGACTTCTGATGTCTTCGAGATTTAAATTCCGTGGATATCAAGAAGCTCTTTGATATATTGAAGATTACATGATTTGCCTTAGCAGAACTTTGGACACAACAGACCTGATGTCAATTTTATCGAGTCTACTCGATGGACTCGAGATTCAAATTTCAATCATATCGAACCCTCTATCGATACATCGATAATTCCGTCCAGATATCTTTGTGGTTGCTAGACATCTTATGTCCTCATTTCGATAATATCGAGTGAGCTTCGAGGACATCAACAACAAGGTTCGATTTCATTGAACCACTTGTCGATAAATTGACAAAGGAAGAAAACTTAGAGATTTTTTCGAGTTTGAAAAGAGTTTTCTAACCATAATGCCTTACGGTGTTCTAACCAATTTAAAGGGTTTTAATTAACTGGTGTTTTGGGACATGGGATGTGAGGCTTAAGATTTACCTGTGACGAGTTCGGGCACACTTCTAGTTGAGGCAGTTGCTTGATCAATCTTCTTATGGGGCTTTTCTGTCTAGTTAACTCAATGCGCACGCTAATTGACTAACCAGAGCACTTTCAGAATCCATAGGGACTGAAACTTGTACGTATTCTAAAAGTAACTAGAACTAGAATTAAAAGAAGATGTAATCTAAATCTGGAGAATTTAAGAGAATAATTGCAAACTATTTAACTGAAACTTGTAAAATTCAAAGGTGGGAAACTAGGGTTTCCAAGGATCCACTTGTAGAGATCATGGAGATCTATGCTTGATTCACGAACACAACTGGAATCAGAGTCCCATCTTCATCCAATTGGAAGATATCTCATTAAAAATCAAATCTAAACTTCCTTTGATCTAGTTCTCAATGGATGAGAGGCATGAGAACTAGAAGTGATTCCATCACATAACCATTCCCATGAGATAAAGTAAACAACAAAATTTTACCAATTCACAACCAATCTGAGAGAATCATGAACGTTAGGAAGAATTTCATCATCCAACCATGTCCATGGGACAATGGTGAACAACAGGGTTCCCAAGTTCACAATCCATATAATGAAAATAACATACTCCGAGCTATCGCAAATCGATTGTAATTTACGTCACAACAAATCGTTAAAAACTGAAAGTATTTCTTATAATCAAACTAAAATCAAAGAGAGTTCAATCAATATGAATCAAAGAAATAAAAAATAACCCATCACACTACAAGCTTCACCTCTTAGCCCTAGCTAAGAGGTTTAGCCAATCATAGACATGACTGAACTAAAAATCTTTTAAAACATAACAAAATAATGAAGGAAAGGGAGAGAAAATCTAGCCGTCTAATCCTCCACACGTCCTCTCTCTCTCTCTCTCTCTCTCTCTCTCTCTCTCTCTTGTTCTCATGTCCCACATCCACCACTATCTGATGTCTACTCCACACCCTTTCTCCCTCCTTTTATAGCTGTTGGGAGTCGGTCGGCTAGAGTGCATGGTCGGTGAACCCTTTCGCATTGAGTTTCGCAACGGGTTGACACAGCGAGAAGACCACGAAACTGGTTTGCGTGTGGTTGTTGTGGGAGAACCCCATGATTAGATCTCTTTAATCTAACTCCATGGACGTGGTATGCCCCATCGTCCGATTTGAATGGACGGCTCGGATCATCCATCCGATCAAAGGTGGTTGGCCACAATGCATCACAACGGACGAATGTTAGCTGCTATGTAAGAGGAGAGAGCTTCCATTTTGGCTAGGAGTCAGGTTAAACCACGTTTGTCCTGACTCTAAGTTCGGTGCACAGCGGCTGACGTGCGTTGTGTGCACACACAACCCAAGGTGGGGTCCATCGTGATGTTTTTGAAACATCTACACCATCCATTCATTTCTTCCATCTCATATATGGGCTGATCCTAAATATGAAGCATATCTAAAGATTAGGTGGGCCCAAAATTAGTGATTTGTGGCTGATCTTTCCATTGGACACTTCCACAAAGATCCGAGGTTTACAATTTTATATGTACAATTACTTTATGATCCTCAAGCCAGATATAAAGTTTCATGCCTAACGGATGGTGGAAACCCTGTGATCCTGCATTTAGGATGATTTTCAGGCTTCCTTATCTTCAATCACTTGGTTTTCTCAGATCTATGGTGTGTGAATTCTTCAATCTCGGTCTCCTAAGATCCGTCCCTTATCTTGGTGATTTTTGAGTATCAAAATTATGCTTTTAGTACCCTTTTCAGTCCAAGCTCTTAAATTCTCCTTACAACACAACCTTGGTGATTTTTGAGCATCAAATCTATGCTTTTAGTACCCTTTTCAGTCCAAGCTCTTAAATTCTTCTTGCAACACAAACATGATTAAAATAGGACTTTAAGCATTATCATGTTCATAAAACCAAGTAATAAATAGGGTCCAATATGCAATATTTGACCCTCAACATTGAGTTAAGAGGATACATGGAGGTATGCCCATGGAGACCCTAAACTTGAAAAGTTATTAACCACATCTAGAAAATGTGGAGAAAGATCAGGTCTGGGCTATGTCAAAGACATACCTCAGAAAAATAAGAGGGTATCTCCTACATTTGTCAAAGGAGAATCCTCTAACTCAAAAGGAAAGGGCTTGGAATATAATAATCAAAACAACTTTAAAAATGTGAAAAATTTTCAACCATCTAAAGTCAATATTAATAATGCCAGCTTTAGAAAACAATGCTATAATTCTTTAGCTAAAAAAATTGTAGACTTACTTAAGGAGCTTCTCAAATCTAACTCTAATATGAGAGTTGATAGACAAAATAATATCAAGTGAAGGAAAACCAACAATGCTCTAAAACCTAAAACAACGATGAAATGGGTTCCTCAGGTTGCTTGTCTTGTTGTCCACACTACCTTCAAGGCTTCGAGTCAGTCAAAGTGGTATCTAGAAAGTGGTTGCTCAAGACACATGACTGGTGACAGAGATTTGTTCACCAACTACAAAGAAATGACTGTTGGCTCAGTCACTTTTGGTGATGGAAGCAACTGTAAGATAATTGACCAAGGTACAGTTCAAATTTCTAACTTTCCTCCTTTTGAAAATGCTTTATTTGTAGAAGGGCTTAAGCACAATATTTTGAGTATCACTCAAATCTATGATAACAAGCATAGTGTTAAATTTACAAATCAAGGATGCGTGATCTCAAATGAGAAAGGTTGTGTGATATTAAATGGTCATAGAATGTCTGAAAATTGCTATATCATTAATGAATCGTGCTCATCGAAATTATCTTGTTACATGGTCCAAACTAATGAAAATGAATTATGACATAAACGCCTTGGACATGTTAACTACCAAAATCTGTATAGATTGAGCAAAGCCGATCTTATTAGAGGTCTACCCAAATTGAAGAAAATAGATAAAATATGTGATGCATGTCAAATTGGAAAACAAACATGGAGTAGTCAAAAGAAAGTGAACTCCTCTACCACATCCAAACCTCTTGAAATTCTCCACATGGATCTTGTTAGACTAACCAGAATGGAGAGTAGAGGTAGTAAAAAGTATTTCTTGGTAATTGTGGATGACTTTATTAGATTTACTTTAGTAGCATTCATGAGAGAATAATTGGAGACTCTCAATGAAGTTAAAAGAATACTCAAGCATATCTAAAACGAAAAAGAAATAAATGTTGTTAAGATCCGAAGTGATCATGAGTCAGAATTTGAAAATAGTAATTTTGAGAAGTTCTGTAGCAATCATGGTATATCGCATAAGTTTTCAGCTTTGAAGAAACTTTAACAAAATGGGGTCGTTGAAAAGAAAAATAGAGTGATACAAGAGATGGAAAATGTAATGTTAAATAACATAAAGTTACCCAAAAATTTATGGGCCGAAGCTGTTAATACTGCATGTTATATTATAAACCGTGTTTACATTAGAAAATCTAAAGATAAACGACTTATGAATTGTGGTTTAATAAGAAACCTATAGTTAAATACTTTCAAATTTTTGGAAGTAAGTGCTTCATTTTACAAGACCAGAAAAATTTAGGGAAGTTCGATACTAAGAGAGATGAAGGGATATTCCTAGGTTATGCTCTAAATAGTCGACCATATTGTGTTCTAACAAAAGAACTGGTGTCATTCAGGAGTCTATAAATGTTGTTATTGATGATCGCCTGAACACACCAACATCTAGTTCAGAAGATGATGAAGTCAATATAATTGAAAAACCTGACTCATCTTCTCCAATCAATACTGAACTACGATCAGTCAAAGACCATCCTACCGATCAAATTCTAGGCAATCCTCTAATAGGTGTGCGTACTCGAAAACAACTAGAAAACATATGTAATTATATGCGTTTTATTTTTCAAATTGAACTAGCCAACGTAAAAGAGGCACTCACTGATGAAAATTAGATTATTGCCATATAAGATGAATTGAATCAATTTGTTAGGAATGATATGTGGTATTTAGTTCCAAGACCATCTGATAAAAATATAATTGGGACCAAGTGGATTTTTAAAAATAAATCTGATGAATTAGGAAATATAATCAGAAATAAGGCTAGACTAGTTGTAGAAGGGTACACTCAAATAGAAGGAGTTGAATATGATGAAACCTTTGCTCCAGTAGCTCGTCCTGAATCCATCAGATTATTCATATCCATTGCGTTCTTTAAAAAGTTTAAGATTTATCAAATGGATGTTAAAAGTACATTCTTAAATGTTGATCTACATCAAGATGTTTATGTTAAACAGCATAAGGGTTTTGAGGACCCCAAACACTCTAATCATGTGTATCACCTTAAAAAGGTACTTTATGGTTTGAAACAAGCTCCCAAGGTGCGATATAAAAATTTAACTAAGTTCTTACTATGTCATAATTTTGTTATGGGGAGTGTTGATAAAACTCTTTTTGTTAAAAAATATAATGAACACATACTAATAGTACAAATATATGTTGATGATATTATCTATGGTTTCTACTTACTCTAACTTGTCCACTAAGTTTACAAAGCTTATGAAATCCAAGTTCGAAATGAGTGTGGTGAGAGAATTGAACTACTTTCTAGGCTTATAGATTAAACAACTAGAAGATGATAACTTCATTTCTCAAACCAAGTATACCTTAAACCTGGTTAAGAAATTTGGATTTGAAAACGGTAAGAAATTCGATACTCCTATGAGTACGACTCTCAAGCTCTCAAAAGATGCAACAGTTAAAAGTATAGATCCTTGGTTATATTGTAGTATGATTGGTAGTTTGTCATACTTAACTGCAAGCCATCCTAATATCGCATTCAATGTAGGTATTTGTGCAAGATATCAATCAGATCCTAAGGAATCTCATCTTATTACTATCAAGTGCATTATTAGATATGTCGTAACTACGGCTAATCCAAGCCTCTAGTATCTGCATGATACAAATGTTCAATTAGCTGGTTATACGGATGCTGACTGGGTTGGGAACGTAGATGATAGAAAATCTGCTAGCGGTGGATGTTTTTATGTTGAGAATTGTTTAGTTTCCTAGCACGGTAAGAAATAGAGTTCCGTATCATTATCCATAGCTGAGGTTGAATACATTGCAGCTGAAAATGCTTATATCCAGCTTATATGGATGAAAAGAATGGTTAATGATTATGGAATTACGCAAGATACAATGATATTGTATTGCGATAACTCTAGTGCAATTAATCTTTCTAAAAATCCCATCCAGCATTCCCATACGAAGCATATTGACATTTGGTATCAATATATTCAGGAATTGGTTGAAGATAAAAGCATTTCGTTGAAATACATTCAAATGGAAAATCAACTTGCTAACATCTTTACTAAACCACTTGACATGAATAGGTTTTCTAAATTGAAAATGGATATTGGTATGTGGAATTCTAATTGAGTTTATCATGGCATATTTGCATGTTTTATTTTTATATTTTTATGCAAACAATTGTTGAATAAAATTTATATAAAAATTCTGAATTTTTAGTGCTTGCATCACCGGTCAAGCACATCCTCGACCAGTCGTGTCTCGACTGGTTGAGCATGTACTCGACCAGTTGAGTTACACAATTAGGATCCTTTATGTAAGAGAAATCACCTTTTTCTTCACTTTTCTCTTCTTTCTCACTCGTCCCCCTTTCGACTCGTCGAACCCATCTTCGATTGGTACATTGTAAGTGCTCTATTTTTTATTTCCTTTCATATTTGGGTTCTTTGATACTTACATTTCAAGATTTTAGAGTCAATTAGAGCTTTTCTTGTAATTTCTTAGGGGTTTTAGACAAAAATCTATTGTGTTTGAAACCCTTCATTACATTGTTGTATTTCTACATTTTAAGCTTGCAATGGAAGGATGATCTAGGAAGAAAGCTACTCGAGCTTCCTCCTCTCGATCCACTCCTATTAGGGTGAGAACCCTACGTCCTCCCAAGGAAGACCCCGAGTATGTGCAGAATCTCCGTAATCACGAGATTATCTTGAGCATTCGGTTAATTCAAATCACCTTACTCAATTTCAGCTCCTTCCCATCTTTACCACTGTAGGTTGGGAAAGCATCTTGAATTAGGGTGGACCAGCATACCGCTCCATTGCACAAGGAATGTTCGCTTCCATTAGCGATGTATCTCTTGAAGACTTAACTTTCTCTATTAGCTTTAGAGAAGGTACATTTCAAGTTGATCGATTTTTAATTTAAGGTTTGCTTGATGTTAATGTTAACGATGATGGTATTCCGATAGCAACCTTAGCAAAAAAAATGACTAAATCGGAACGTCGATCGCTAACCTGTAAATTATGTTGCATGGACTTTAAATGGAGTGCGATGAATGTGCTTCTGGCCAATCAGATGTTGCCCAAATACAGGGTAATTCATCGTATCTTCATTGCGAATGTTTATCCCCATTTTGGCAACAAAGTTGAATTGACTTCTTTCATGGTTTGCATTCTACATTCAGTTGTGTCAGGTATTCCTATTTGTCTTCCATCCTTAATTTTCTATATTATCATTCAATTCTGTCTTCATCCAAGCCACAGATATATTCCAGTTGCCTACTTGATGACCACTTTGGCTTTACATTGTAATGCGGTCATGCCACCTGGTGAAGCTCCTATTGTAGTTTTTCCTTTCAATAATTCTAATATTAACAAGATGAACCTGAAGCTCAATCTTGGCCAAAGAGATAAGTAAAGGAAGTTGAAGAAGAAGACACCTCACCAACCGACATAATGATGGATGATATTTTTGATGAACTAAAATCAGTTGATGTTGAGGCTGACCCTGATTTTCAGCCACATCAGTTTGATGAGCGCCTTCGCACTTTGGAGGAGAAGGTGGATGAACTGAAAATTTCCCAGGACAGTCTGCAGAGAGCCATAAATCATCTATGAAATATATATATAAGTACTTTCATCACATAACTAGAGGACTCCATCAGATTGATCCGTCCATTCCACCTCCTCCTTCATCTGAATCAGATTAGTTCTCTTTCTTGATGTTTGGGCATCTATAACTTTAACTTTATCTTTCACTTTTTCACTAGTTGTGTATGACTTGATGATGATGACCCTCTGGTATGTTCTATATGCTAACTCTTTTTTATACTATTCTCTTTTGTTATCATAATCACATTTACATTCGATCTCTATATTTATATCTTCCTTTATCAAGTTATGACAAAACGAGGAAGAGCTTTGTGGTTATGTTCATTGATTATATGGTGTAGATTGGAGTGGTGATTTTTTTTTTTTTGGATATTTGTATTTGCTAATACAGGTACTCCACATGTTGCCATGCTTAGTTTGAGGGATAGTAGACTGAGGGGGAGTTTTTATTTAAAAGAGTATTATGTTGTGAAGTGAAGTTATGAAGTTTACGAACTTGTGCATTGTGTGAAGTTTGTATTATAATCTTCTAAGTTGGTTTTGTCACGAATTTGGCAAAGGGGGAGATTGTAAGTGCTATGTTATATATCAAGCACCCTGTGTTGTCAAATTCCGTAGTGAGTAACCACTTTAGAATGATGGACTTGTTCAAAGATGAAAAGTTCACCTTCATAAGAAGATGTGCTACAAAGCTCAAGTCATGAAGATTATTCTACCTTGTTCAAGATCAACTTCAATTGCTACTTCTAGTTCAAGTGCAAGTTCTATTTCAAAGTTCAAGTTAAAGTGCACGTTTAAGTTCAAGAGCAAGACCAAGTTCAAGTGCTACTTCAAGTTTATGTGCTAGCTCAAGTCCAAGTGCACTACATGGTCAAGATCAAGTTAAAGCTTCAAGTGTACAAGATCAAGCTTCAAGTAAATCAAGTTGAAGATCAACCGAAGCAACTGAAGCTATAAGATCAATGTTCAATATTTCATGTATAAATGACCCTAAAAAGACCTTAGGTTTAGGTCATTCATATTGCACATTTAGTATGAGTTATTGTGCATGTTATAGGCTCTATTTCGACTAGTCCTAGCCTATGTTTGACTAGTCTACGGTTTTTCTCGACCAGTCTTGGATTTGTTACAAAATTTTAGATTTTTCTGGTAGGGTCACTGAAAAGGCCAAGCTATATGTCCTAGAGGGGGGGGGGGGGGGGGGGGGTGAATAGGACAGTGCCAAATTAAAACTTATAACAGCGAAATTAAAATGAATATGATAGCCAAAGTAAATCACAATGCAATAAATTAAAATAACCTCAAAATTCAGATCTTGAGAGGTTGATACAAATGTTGTTCTAAGGACAACCTTACACCAAAAACAGAGTTTATGGTAGGACAACCTTATTCCTAGAAAGATCTTTGTATCAAGTCTCAAACCGAAGAGGAATACAATAATAAATATAAACTGAATTGAAATAACTTGTAATTAAAAATGTATTGTTCTAGGGACAGCCATACACCATAAAAATGGCAGGGCAACCTTGCTGGAACAACTTTCAAATGAAATTGAAAATCAAGCGATAAAGGAATAGCAGAAAATAAATTCTAAGCTATTACAACATTCTCACAAAGCTTGAATTAAATAATTACAACATTCACCACCATACATACATCCCACAAAAGAATAATTAAAAATTAGAAGAATAAATCAATCAAACACAAGGGTTTATAGTGGTTCGCCTGTGTGTTCACCAACTGTTAAACAACAGCCACACAAAAGCTACTCCACTCCTAATATCCTCACACAGGGGATATTAGCGTTCACTAAAAATAGGTTTTCCCAGGTTCACCCAAAACCCTTACAATTGTGTCTTTGTATGTGGGTTTACACAATTAAAAAAACCCCACTTCTGAGTTTTCCTGGCTTTCCTCAGATAACCAATATAACAAGATTTTTCTTGCAAATCTTGAAAGAAACCAAAATAATAGAAAGGAATTTACAATATGTAAAATACCTGAATATCTCCTTCGTTGTAGCAGCCCAGTAGAACCAAATCAAAGTAGATGATTGAATGTCCAAGTTCAATGTCCAGTACTCGATTACAATGGTTCTAATTCTAATAGATTTTAAATTAAACCAAATAGGGCTTGCCTTAATTGATTTTGATTCCAAAGAAAGGGAATAACAATTCCTCTTATCAAATCAGATTGGAATAGCAGAAACAAAATCAATTAAATAAAGCTAAGGAAAGAGAATATTAAATAAGCACACTTAGCTTAGATGGAGCACAGAATTAACTCTCGGAAGTTCGACGAAGATTGGCTTGAAAGGATTAAGTAATTTGATAATTTCTTCTGAGATTCGTGCACTATTTATAGGTGAGAAGATCGGGTCTTCGACTGGTCTAGAGTGCTCTTCGACTAGTCGAAGCCATAACAGATATTTGAAAGATTAGGCGGGATAAGCTTTGACCGTTCTACGACTGGTCGTAGGTCTCCTACGACTGGTCGTAGGTCCAGAAAATCTTTGCTGGACTTCGAGTCGAAGATTGTACGACTGGTCGAAGATCAGTCGACACTGTTCCTACGACTGGTCGAACAGATTCCTGGACTAGTCAAAGGCTAACAGATTTTATCCGGAATATGTAACAAACTCACGACTGGTCGAGGAATTTCTTAGACTGGTCGAAGCAAGTCTAGGACTAGTTGAAGAACAGACCAATCACATATAAAATAACATTCGACTTATGTATCCAAAATGACCTACTTCTAAGGTCAACCTATGGTCAATCAAACTTCAACCAAGAAGTATGGACATTGAAACATTCGGAACTTGAGACCTTGAAGTATGAGCCTTGTAATCTTGATGTAGATCAAACCTTGATGTAGCTCAATCTTGAAAGTGTACAAACTGCCTTGAACTCTTCTTGAAGTCTTGCAGCTTGAGTCTTGTCTTGTGAGCTTTGCTTGTTGTGAGCTTAGCTTGTTCATGAATGTTGATCCTTGAAAGAGCTTCACTTAAGCAAGTTATATATAACATAACATTGATTTTGGCACCACAAATTTGACAACAGACAGGGATAAAAACTATAGCACTTACAATCTCCCCCTTTGTCAAATTAGTGACAAAACACATAACCAAACAAAAGTAAAACAACTGGTTAATACCTGCAAATCAATATTCAATATTCAACATTCAACCAGTTTCATTCAACAAGATCAAACATATATTCCCCCTAACTCCCCCTGAGAAACATAACCAATGCTACTCCTCTCACAATCACATTAAGAACAAACCATTCTCCCCCTTTTTGTCACAATATGACAAAGGAGAACTAAATAAAGGAAGTCATGAGAGGAAACATGAGGAAGTAAGAGAGTATAGCAAAAGATTCATAGAGATACTCAAGATAGCATCACATATATCCAGCATAAATATTACATCAAGAACAAATATCCAGCATAAAACCCAACTCAAACTCAAGAAAATAAGTACTAAGTAATAAAGTTATTACAGACCAAAAGTCTCATAAAAACTAGTCAGAACTAGAGCTTGATGAAGGAGCAGGAATAGAGGGATCAAGTTGGTGCATGCCTTTGTTCAAGCGCCTTAGATATTTGCGCATGTATTTGAATTGCAAATCATGAGCAACAGACATGTTTTCCAACTTAACATTTATATCCTCAACTTTACCCTCTAATGCACTCAGACGTGCATCAACATCAGATGGTACAAAATCTGGATCATTTGCTGAGTCAGAATCCAGTTTCTCAAAAATGTCATCCATATTAATGTCAACACCAGCTTCTTCATGACCACCATCACCACCACCTTGTTTAGGAAGCAGATCCAACTTCATTTTATTAATATTTGTATTGTTGAAGATCAGATGATGGATTGGTGCTTCATCAACAGGCATATCGACTAACATATGAGTAGCCAATACAGTCATAATATAGGCAAAAAGAATGTCATTATGACCAGGATGGAGTCAAAACTGAATAATGAAATGACAGATTAAGGATGGCAAACAAATCTGAGTACCATTTGAGATAGCATGGATAACACGAGCCATAAACGAAGTCAAGTCAGATTTATTACCCGAACGAGGATACAGATTAGACACAAAGATTCTGTGGAGAATTCTGTATTTGGGTAACAAATACCTTACGGGGAGCGCATTCCCTTTTTGAGTCCATTGAACATCCATATTGCACAAGTCTCTAGTGAGCATGCGTTTTTCAGCCATTGAGGGTTTATCGGTTAAATTATGGATAGGAATACCCTCATCATTCACAGGAATTTTCATAAGGGCTGAAATTAAATGACGATCAACGTCAAATGGCCCTTCTCTAGTAGAAATTTGAAAAGTTAAATTATCCTGTGAAAATGCACTAATACATGTAAACATGGATTTGGCAATGGACCGGTATGCAGGCTCACCCCAATGCAATAAGTTAACCCAACCTATAGCTTCAAGCATAGGAAGGATGTCAAAAGGTGCAATATGATTGACATCAACAGGATGTTCAACGATAACATTACGAGATCTAATATCCTAACATATGATGGATCATCATTAGGAACAAGAAGATGACGTTTAGAGATAGCGATCGGTCTGGAGGAAGAAGAAGGACCACGTGAAGTAGTTTTTCTACCTCTAGAAGCCATTTGCAACAAGGATTTAAAGGAATAAAGAAGTTACAAAGGATTGAGAAGTGGGTTTGCTCAAAACAGATTTTTCAAAATCTAAACCCCAAATCTCAAAGATTTTCAAAATAGAAAGCTTCAAGAGAGAAAAGGAAGCAATCTAGACACTAATATGCAAGAAAAATAAAATTTGGAACACTAACCTTGAAGAACTTGAAGGATGGGTTCGACGAGTCGAAGTTCGGCTCCAAGGAGAAGAAAGAAGAAATGAGGAAGAAAGTGAAAAAATCCCCAATTTGAAGTGAAACCCGTGTTCCACGACTGGTCGTGGGTATCTACGACCGGTCGTAGTACGACTGGTCGTGTATACTCATGACTGGTCGAATAAACCCCAAAAAATTCAAATTTCTTGCAATTTTAACAAAAAATGGAATTTAATCTAGCAAATATATACACTATAATACAAGAAGGCATAAATTATCAATTTAAAATGCACATGCCAAGATCAAATTTCATATCTTTGAACCTGCTTTTATCGAGAGGTTTTGTGAAAATGTCAGCTCGTTGATCTTCAGTAGGAATATGTTCTAGAGATATAACTTTTTCTTCTACTAATTCCCTTATATAATGAAATCTAATGTCAATATGCTTAGTACGAGAATGCTGAATAGGATTTTTTGAAATATTTATCGCACTGAAATTATCAAAATATAATAACATAGAATCCTATTTAATTCCATAATCACTTAGCATTCGTTGCATCCAAACAAGCTGTGTACATGCATTACCAGCTGCGATATACTCAGCTTTAGCTGTTGAAAGTGATATAGAATTTTATTTCTTACTAAACCAGGAAACTAGACAATTTCCAATGAAAAAACAGCCACCACTGGTTGATTTTCTATCATCTAGATTACCAGCCCAGTCAGCATCCGAGTACCCAGCTAATTGGACATTGGTTTCATGAGGATACCAGAGACCAAGATTTACAGTACTTGCGACATATCTAATAATTCGCTTGACAGCAATCAAGTGAAATTCTTTTGGATCAAATTGATATCTTGCGCAAATACCAACACTTAGTGAAATATTAGGTCTACTAGCAGTTAAATATAACAAACTACCAATCATACTCCGATAAAGTTTTGAGTCAACATTTTTACCATTAGAGTCTTTTGATAGTTTCAGGGTAGTACTCATAGGAGTATCGAAATTATTGTCATTCTCAAATCCAAATCTCTTGATTAGATTCAAGGCATACTTAGATTGAGAAATGAATATTCCTTCAGGTTATTGCTTTACTTGCAATCCAAGGAAATAAGTCAATTCCCCAACCATGCTCATTTCAAACTGTGATTTCATCAAATCTGCAAACTCAGTAGTTAAGTCAGTACAAGTTGATCCATAAATGATATCATCAACATAAATCTGTACCATTAAGATATGATCATTATGTTTCTTAACAAACAGAGTTTTATCAACAGATCCCATTTGAAAATTATGACTTAAAAGAAATTTCGTTAGTTTCTCATACCATGCACTAGGTGCTTGTTTTAATCCATAAAGTGCCTTTTTAAGCCGATATACATGATCAGTATTTTTAGAATCTTCAAAACCCATTGACTGTTCAACATAGACTTCTTCATGTAGATCGCCATTTAGAAAAGCACTTTTCACATCCATCTGATAGATCTTTATCTTTCTAAAACATGCAACGGATATAAATAGTCTGATAGATTCAAGATGTGCTACTGGTGCAAAGGTTTCATCGAAATCAATCCCTTCAATTTGAGTATAACCTTGTACCACCAGTCTAGCCTTGTTTCTAATTATATTTCCACATTCGTCAGACTTATTTTTGAAAATCCATTTTGTTCCAATGATGTGTTTATCTTTAGGTCTTGGTACGAGATACCAAACATCATTTCTTACAAATTGGTTGAGTTCATCTTGCATCGCAACAATCCAGTTCTCATCAGCCAGAGCTTCTTTTACGTTAGAAGGTTCAATTTGGGATGTAAAACATACATAATTACATATATCCTCAAGTTGTCTACGGGTGCAAACACCGGTGAGAGGGTTTTCAAGAATTTGAGTGGTTGGATGATCTTTAACAGTCCTTAACTCAGAATCAGTCTGATTTGATGAAGTATCGGGTTTATCAATGATTAGTACTTCATCATTATCTGAATTAGAAATTGGTACATTTAAATGATCATCAATAACAACATTAATGGATTCTTGAATCACACCAGTCCTTTTGTTTAGGACCCTATAAGCTCGACTGTTTAAGGAATATCCTAGAAAAATCCCTTCATCACTCTTTGTATCGAATTTTCCCAAATTTTCATGATCACGTAAAATATAGCACTTACTGCCAAAAACTCAAAATTATTTAACAGTAGGCTTTCTATTGAACCACAATTCGTAAGCCGTTTTATTATTATCTTTGCCAGTGTATACTCGGTTAATAATATAGCAAGCTGTGTTGACTGCTTCAGCCCAAAGATTTTTAGAGAGCTTCATGCTATTCAACATGACGTTAGCCATTTCTTGAAGCACCCTATTCTTTCTTTCTAGAATTCCATTTTGTTGTGGAGTTTTGGGAGTAGAGAATTCATGTAATATTCCTTGGTCGGCACAGAACTTCTCAAAATTGCTATTCTCAGATTCAGATCCATGATCACTACGAATTTTACTGATTTGAGAGGATTTTTCAGTTTGAATCCTTTTGAGAACTTTTCTTACTTCTTCAAGGGTTTCAAATTTATCCCTTAAGAAGACTACCCAAGTGAATCTGGTAAAGTCATCAACTATTACCAGGATATACTTTTTACCACCACGACTTTCCGTTATGGTAGGTCCTATCAAATCCATGTGGAGAAGTTCGAGTGGTCTTGATGTGGTATTTGAATTCACCTTTTTGTGTGAGTTCTTTGTTTGTTTGCCTATCTGGCACTCACCACATATTTTATCTAATTTTTGAAGTTTGGGTAAACCTCTTACAAGTTCTCGTTTGCTCAATCGATATAAATTTCGATAATGTACATGTCCAAGACGTTTGTGCCATAAATCAGTCTCGTCTGTATGGACCATGTAACATGTTTGATTAGATGAGCTGGATTCACTAATAATATAGCAATTTTAAGACGTTCTACGTCCAGTTAATATTACAGAACCCTTATTGTTTAGTATTTCATAGCTTTGATTAGAAAACCGAACATTATGGTTATTATCACATATTTGTGATATACTAAGCAAGTTGTGCTTTAGGCCTTCAGCATATAAAATATTTTTAAACACAGGAAGATTAAAAAGTTGAACCATACCTTGGCCTATAATCTTGCAGGTGCTACCATCACCAAATGTGACTGAACCATCAGTCATATCTTTCAGATCGGTGAATAAAGCTTTGTCACCTGTCATATGCCTGGAGCATCCACTATCTAGGTACCACTTTGAATGACTTGTTGCTTTGAAAGCAGTGTGAGCAACCAAGTAGGTGACTTTAGGAACCCATTTCATAACTGTTTTGGGTTTAGGAACATAGTTGGTCTTCTTTTGTGTACATTTGTAGGAATGACCTATAGAGTTAGATTTTAAGAGCTCCTTGAGTAAATCAACTATCTTTTCAGCTAGTGGATTTCGTTTCTGATTAAAGTTGACATGGCTGTTTCTAGGTTTTTGAATTTCTAGAAAAATCTTGATAAGTACTTTTCCCTTTTGAGTTTGAGGACTCTCCTTTAACAAACATAGGAGGAGTATACATTTGTTTAGGAGATAAATTTTTATCATAGCCCAACCTGGATCGATCGCCACATTTTCTAGATTCGGATAAAAGTTTCTCTAACTTTGGATCACCTTGGGTATATTTCCATGTGTCCTTTAGACTCAGAAGAGAAGATACTTCAGTTTTAAGATTCTCAATTTCAGATTTTAAATCAACAATTAGTGAGTTTTTGAATTTCAAATCGCATTTTGATTTTTCAAAACAATCTGAAATTTGTGATTTTTCTAAGACAAGTGATTCAAAACAATTTTTGAGTTTAGAAAACTTTTCTTTTTGAATTTTAAGTTTGACAGCAATTTTATAACTTTCCTTATATAGGGCATTGTAAGCGTCTTGAAGATCATCTTCATTTTCACATTCACTATTCAGATTTTCTTCACTTGTAGAGTCATTATCTGAAAATGTGAATTTGGCTAGAGTCATAAGAGCTTTAACCTCATTACCCGACTCAGTATCAGAATCTTCTGATTCAGAAGAACCTTCAGAATCAGATGATTCATCCCATGTAGCCAACATACCCTTCTTCTTGGGTTTGTCCCTTTTAGGACATCTATTTGCTAAGTGCCCATATTCTAGACAGTTGTAACATTGACTATCTTTCAAAGATTTTTGAGATTTGGGTCTAAACTTCTTTTTGTCATTTGATTTTTGAAAATCAACCCTTTTCTTGCTTTTGAAAATCTTGTAAAATTTTTTAGCTAAAAGAGCCATATCATCTTCTGAATCAGAATTTTCTTCTGAATTACATTTAGAAGATTTTAGTGCGATAGATTTTCCTTTAGGAGCTTTAAAGTTTAACTCGTAGGTTTGTAGTGAACCAACTAGTTCTTCTACCCTCATATTATCCATATCACGAAGTTCCTGGATCGCGGTTACTTTAGAATTGAACCGTTCAGGAAGTGAGCGTAGTATTTTTGCACACACTTTACTTTCTGGGATTTTATCGCCAAGACCCCACATTGAGTTTACAATGTCATTCAATCTAGTGTAAAAGTCCATAAACATTTCATTTTCCTCCATATGAATTTCTTCAAATCTGGTTGTGAGGAGTTGGACTTTAGATTTTTTGACAATTGTAGTACCCTCGTGTGTCATTTCTAATATATCCCAAGCTTGCTTTGCAGTATCACAGGAAATGATTCTTTTGAACTCATCCGGTGATAGTGTGCAAGTAATTGCATTTAGTGCTTTAGCATTTGCACTACTCTCACTTTTCTTAAGAGTGGTCCATTGGTAATATGGTGTTACTTTCATTGATTTTGAACCGTCAACCCCAGTAACTTCCATGATAGGAAGATTCCATTCAGTCACTGTGGCTTGCCACACATTTTCATCCATTGATTTGAGGAAGATCCTCATTCTGGCTTTCCAATAGGCATAGTTGGAGCCATCAAAGGGTAGAGGCCTAGTGACTGAAAGGCTATCAAAATTTGACATCTTAAATAGCTTAAATCGTTAGCTCAGGAATTAAATCCAAGAATAAAAAAGAGCTATTAGGCTCTGACACCACTTGAAAAGGCCAAGCTATATGTCCTAGAGGGGGGGTGAATAGGACAGTGCCAAATTAAAACTTATAACAGCGGAATTAAAATGAATATGATAGCCAAAGTAAATCACAATGCAGTAAATTAAAATAACCTCAAAATCCAGATCTTGAGAGGTTGATACAAACGTTGTTCTAAGGACAACCTTACACCAAAAACAGAGTTTATGGTAGGACAACCTTATTCCTAGAAAGATCTTTGTATCAAGTCTCAAACCGAAGAGGAATACAATAATAAATATAAACTGAATTGAAATAACTTGTAATTAAAAATGTATTGTTCTAGGGACAGCCATACACCATAAAAATGGCAAGGCAACCTTGCTGGAACAACTTTCAAATGAAATTGAAAATCAAGCGATAAAGGAATAACAAAAAATAAATTCTAAGCTATTACAACATTCTCACAAAGCTTGAATTAAATAATTACAACATTCACTACCATACTACATCCCACAAAAGAATAATTAAAAATTAGAAGAATAAATCAATCAAACACAAGGGTTTATAGTGGTTTGCCTGTGTGTTCACCAACTGTTAAACAACAGCCACACAAAAAGCTACTCCACTCCTAATATCCTCACACAGGGGATATTAGCGTTCACTAAAAATAGGTTTTCCCAGGTTCACCCAAAACCCTTACAATTGTGTCTTTGTATGTGGGTTTACACAATTAAAAAAACCCCACTTTTGAGTTTTCCTGGCTTTCCTCAGATAACCAATATAACAAGATTTTTCTGGCAAATCTTGAAAGAAACCAAAATAATAGAAAGGAATTTACAATATGTAAAATACCTGAATATCTCCTTCGTTGTAGCAGCCCAGTAGAACCAAATCAAAGTAGATGATTGAATGTCCAAGTTCAATGTCCAGTACTCGATTACAATGGTTCTAATTCTAATAGATTTTAAATTAAACCAAATAGGGCTTGCCTTAATTGATTTTGATTCCAAAGAAAGGGAATAACAATTCCTCTTATCAAATCAGATTGGAATAGCAGAAACAAAATCAATTAAATAAAGCTAAGGAAAGAGAATATTAAATAAGCACACTTAGCTTAGATGGAGCACAGAATTAACTCTCAGAAGTTCGACGAAGATTGGCTTGAAAGGACTAAGTAATTCGATAATTTCTTCTAAGATTCGTGCACTATTTATAGGTGAGAAGATCGGGTTTTCGACTGGTCTAGAGTGCTCTTCGACTAGTCGAAGCCATAACAGATATTTGAAAGATTAGGCGGGATAAGCTTTGACCGTTCTACGACTGGTCGTAGGTCACCTACGACTGGTCGTAGGTTTCCTTCGACTGGTCGTAGGTCCAGAAAATCTTTGCTGGACTTCGAGTCGAAGATTGTACGACTGGTCGAAGATCAGTCGACACTGTTCCTACGACTGGTCGAACAGATTCCTGGACTAATCGAAGGCTAACAGATTTTATCCGGAATATGTAACAAACTCACGACTGGTCGAGGAATTTCTTAGACTGGTCGAAGCAAGTCTAGGACTAGTCGAAGAACAGACCAATCACATATAAAATAACATTCGACTTATGTATCCAAAATGACCTACTTCTAAGGTCAACCTATGGTCAATTAAACTTCAACCAAGAAGTATGGACATTGAAACATTCGGAACTTGAGACCTTGAAGTATGAGCCTTGTAATCTTGATGTAGATCAAACCTTGATGTAGCTCAATCTTGAAAGTGTACAAACTGCCTTGAACTCTTCTTGAAGTCTTGCAGCCTGAGTCTTGTCTTTTGAGCTTTGCTTGTTGTGAGCTTAGCTTGTTCATGAATGTTGATCCTTGAAAGAGCTTCACTTAAGCAAGTTATATATAACATAACATTGATTTTGGCACCACAAATTTGACAACAGACAGGGATAAAAACTATAGCACTTACAGTCACAACTATTCGAGCACCCTGCTCGACCAATCATGGACACTAGCTCAACCAGTCTAGAAGGGCTCGACTCGAACTCCAACAAGCTATTTTGGCCCCACTCAACCAGTCGAGGGATGGTTTTATCCGATCGTGTAAGAATTTTTAAGATTTGGTTGAATCGTAGACCAGTCGAAGCTGACCTTAGACCAGTCGAAGGAACTATTTTTTGGCCTATAAATAGAGGACTTTTCTCAGCTTTTATCCTTGATAAAAAGCCAAATCAAGCCTCCACTTTGAGAGAAAAGCCCTCGTGATTGTCAAGCTATTGTCTGGTAAATTAAGATTGTTTTTATAACTTTTTGATTTCTAATTTCTTGATCACTCTTTGCTTCAATCTGATTTTATAAAAGGGTGTTCTTCTCTACCCCTTTTGAGATCCAAGGAATTAAATCAAAGTAGCCCAAGGTTGGATTAATTTAAAATTCATTTAAACCTAGAACCCTTCTATATGTGTGATTGAACATTGGACATCTTCATCATCAAATGAAGCAGTTTTACCGGGCTACATCAAGCAGAATCTTCATATAAATATTTTTTTTAATTTCTTTTGGTTTTTGAGATGGCCAGAAAATCTCTATTGTGGTTTTGACTGAGATAGCCAGAAAATCTCAGCGCGGGGTTTTTAATTGTGGTAGCCCATTGAAAATGCAATTGTAAAGGTTTTAAGGTAAACCTTGGAAAACCTTCTTTCATAGTGAAATCCAATATCACGTGGGTGGTGATTATTGGGAGTGGAGCAGGTGTGGCTATTTAAGAACAGTTGGTGTACACTCCGAACCACTATAATTTTTAGTGTTTTGTGGTTGATGTATGTGATGTATGAGTGGTGAATGATTGTATCTATTTCATGTACATGTGGTGAATGTTGTAATAGCTAGATTTTATTATTTTACCTCTTGTTTTAGTTTGGGTTTTTTATCCTTATCGAGTTTAAGAAATCAGGTTGTCCTACCATAAACTTTGGTTTTTGGTGTTGTTCTTTGAATAACGTTTGAATCAACTTCTCAATATTATTGCAATTGAGATTGTTATTTGATTGAGCTATATTCATTTATATTCCACAATTATTTTTATTTGGCATAGTCCTATTCAGCCGTTCTCCTCTAGGACTGAGAGCTCACCCTTTTCAAGTAGTATCAGATATAAGTTGCTCATTCTTTTGGATTTATTTCCTGAGCTTATCAATCTAGAGCTTTCAGTATGTAAAATTTTGATAGCCTATCTATTACTAGGCCACTACTGTTTGATGGCTCAAACTATGCTTATTGGAAAGCCAAAATGAGGATTTTTCTGAAATCCATTGATGAAAGCATGTGGCAAGCCACGGTGACTAAATGGAATCCACTGATGTATGAGGTTCTAGGCAGTGATGGAACCAAGTCACTTAAGGAAGCACCTTTATACATGTGGATTACTCTTCAAAAAAATGAGAGCGGTGTTAATGCTAAGGCTTTAAATGTTGTGCACTATCACTTGATGAATTCAAAAGAATCATTTCATGTGATACTACTAAACAAGCCCGGGACATTCTTGAAATGACATATGAGGGAACAACTATAGTCAAAAAGTCTAAAGTTCAGATCCTCACCAGTAGGTTTGAGGAGATTCGTATGGAAGAAAATGAGTCTTTCATGGACTTATATATAAAACTAAATGTCATAGTTAACTCTATGTGGGGTCTAGGAAATGGTATCTCAGAAAGCAAAGTCTGTGCAAAATACTGTGTTCTCTTCTTAAGAGATTTAATTCCAAGGTGAATGCCATTCAGGAACTTAGAGGCACAAATCATATGAAGGTTGAGAAACTTGTTGGTTCACTTCAAACTTACGAGTTAAATTTCAACGCTCCAAAAGGTAAGTCCATAGCTCTTAAATCATCCAAATCTATTTCAAAATAGAGTGATATTAATTCTAATTGTGAAAACTCAGAAGTTGATATGGCTTTACACGCTAAAAAGTTTAACATGATTTTTAAAAGTAAGAAAAGATTAGATTTTCAAAAACCCTTTGAGAAGAAAAAGGGTAAATCTAAAAACTGGAAATCTCTAAAAGATAATGTTTCAACTACCACGAATATGGGCATTAGGCAAATAAGTGTCCAAAAAGAGACAAGCCAAAGAGAAAAGGCATGTTAACCATAAGGGATGAATCATCCAGCTCTGAACATTCTTCTGAGTCAGATGAATCAAAACTTGAAACTTCAAATGAAGCCAAGGCTTTAATGACTCTAGCCAGATTCACTTCCATAGGTGGTTGCGATTCAATTGAATATGAAAATCTAAGAAGTGACCCTAAAAATGAAGAAGATCTTCAGGATGCCTGTAAGACCTCATCTATTTCGTACAACTTTCTATGCTTATGTACACAATGATCGACACCCTTAGCTAGACCTGGATTGGTCGTTCATAGTACACACCTAATTGAGCGGAACCTCAAGACCCCGAAACCTATTTCATATCGACCGGCCCGTCGCCGCGATCGTGGAGGTATAACCCGTGCATCTGTACAATACTCTATTAGTGAGATATGCCGTGAAGAATCATTAGTGTATCATGTACGCAAGGCGCCATGTACTCCATTCCACACATGTGTACAACACATGTCATACACACATGCACATGCCACACATGGGTGAGAGAATCTCTACCCATGTGTGTCATGTCACACACCCATACCCCTCTCTCTCTCATGTACACCCCAAGTCAACTCTTCTCCATGCCACACCTGAAGCATGATGTCATCATGCCATGCCACCCCATGTCTCCTTAATCCACCATTAATTCTTAATCATGCACAAATTCCCATAATCCTATCGTAAGCTAATATTAATCACATTAGCCTAACTTAACCAAATTTTTATCCATTTCTCTATAAATACCCCTCCATCCCTTAACATTTCATCATTTTCTATACAAGAGAGAGAGAGGGGGGGGGGGGGAGTGATCTTGGTGGGCCATCAACTCTATCAATCCCATCCCTTCCATCCATCTCAACCATCAATTCCATCCCTTCCATCCATCTCAACCATCCATCTAATTCATCAAGGTGAGTACACCCACTCCACTCTTGGTTTATTTTCTTTTTGATTATTTGTATGATTATTAGTGGTGACGATTTGATGATAATGATGTGATCGATGGTGTGGATACATAGGAGAGTATGATGTGTTTAATGGTGATAATGATGATCAATAATGGTGATGATATGATGTGTTTAATGGTGTGGATTCATGGGAGAATATAAATAAAAAGAATAATAATAAAAATAATTTATTATAGACTTTATGTGGGACCCATTGATAGTGGGCCCCACTAGAATTTTGTAGTCCATCTAAACCGTCCAAAGTGAGGACTTGGGCTGGCCAAACACACATGCACACACACCACAAATAAACAAAAAATAAAAATAAAATAAAAAAGAAGGCTGGACGCTACTTGCTGCAGTGTCCAGACGTCCCTGCCACTGCTTGAAAACAAAAGAAAAGGGTGTGGGTCCACAACGGGCCCCACCCATGATGTATATATTTAATCCATGTCATTCATCCGATTCCCCAGCTCATTTTAGGCATTGAGCCGAAAACTGAAGCCAATCTAAATCTCTGGTAGGCCCCACCATCAAAGAGATTGTTTTAATGCTAATAATTTGTTAGAGCCTGCTGTAATATTTTCGTACATCAAAACATATTTAATATTAGTCTCATTGGACCCGTCACGAGCCCAAAAAATAATAATAGTAGACGGATTGGATCGTCTTGATGTGGGCCCCACCTACAAAAAACCTAAAAAAAAAAAGCATTGGACGATGTTGCTGTCAGCGCCTGACGCTGCAGCAAGCAGCGTCCTACTGCTGATGCTGGAAGGAAGTGGGCCCCACCACAGGCCCAACCTTGATGCATATCGAGCATCTGCACCATGCATTTGTTGGGTCCCCTTTAAAAGATGGGATCCCCCAAAAATCAGCGGTACACGAAACTCAAGTGGCTCACACCATCAAAAATCATGTGAGGACATGCTAAAACATATAAAAGTACTTGCTGGGGCCCACTTGAAATTTTGATGCATCTGAAACTTGGACTGACCTCTCCACCAAGTGGGATATACACAATAGATGGACTAGATCTCTTAAGTGACCCACCTTGATGAGAAATATATATAAAATAATAATAATAAAAAATAAATAAATAAAATAAAATAAAATAAAAAGGGGCGTGAAGGAGGTGATGTCCTCCCTGGACGTCCAGAGAGGGCGGTGATCATGGCCACACCATGATGTATGTGCTAAATCCACACCATTCATCCATCTTACTAGCCCCATTTATTGTATGGTCCCAAAAATCAAGCCGATTAGAAGTTCATGCAGGCCATGCCACTTGGACAGTGAAAATTATACTCAAAATACTTAGATATTTCTGGGGCCCACCGTGGTGATGAAAGGTATATCTGAGCCATTCATCCACTCCTTCAGACCACTTTAAGTCATGAGAAAAAGAATGAGGTAGATCCACACCTTAGGTGGACCACACTGTAAGAAATAGTGGGAATAAAAATCCCTACTATTAAATCCTTCGAGTTCTACCGTGATGTGTAACTGTCACTAAAGTTGGGTCAGCCATTAGACCGTGGAGCCAACTCGTTACATGTATTTTATATCCAAGTCGTCCATCATTTAGACCATCCATGTTTTATGAGCCCCACCCGACGTATGTACCTTATATCCATGTGATTCGTTTAATGGGTGGTACCAGCTATGATGTTGTTTGTTGTACAAATTGTTCATGGGGTAAACCCCACCATGTCAATGGAACCTACAATTATACAATATATAATAATAATAATAATAATAATAGGAAAGGGAATTATATGCTTACCAATGAAAACTTCCCTGGACATAATGTGATATATGTGAAGCCAACCTAGGTGCATGTGGTGTATACCCACACTGCTTATATTTTTCAGTCACTTGGGAAGTGGGCTCACCTCCTGCCTATGGACACAAGATGAACTCAATTTTAGGTGAGCCACGCTGCAAGTAGAAACAGTAGTAATAACCATTAGAAATTCTTAGGCTCTATTCTGCCACTATATGCCGAGATGCTTCCTTGACCATGGATTCCTCCTTGTAGTATGATGTAGATCCTTGCCATTCATCGGTTTATCCTTATCATTTTAGGGTGTTTCCCCGTAGACTAGTCAGATCCAAATCTCATTCCACGGGAACAATATTGATCACTTGTCCTCCATTAAATATTTCCTAGAGCTGCAGTAATGTTTGTGAGAAATCTATCCATTTATTCTTTTTAACCGATCAAGGACCACCTAATATACATGTTTTACCAGCCATTCATCTATTTTGATTAGATCATTTTAGAGTGTGGGGCTACCTATATATTTACTGCAATCTAAGTTGTTTTCATGGTACCCATTATAATAGCTATTCCTCATTTAGATCATCAGTTGGTAGGAATTATGTGGATCAGTACACTATAGAAATTTGGGATCTTGGGTGACCCAACTAGTTGTGTCAATTGGTGGAAGTTGTGTGGGCCACCACACCATGTGAGTGCGTGATTTTTATAGCCCACCTAACAGTATGAAATTGGAGCAATTGTATGACTACTTGTCTAAATGGATTTATGGTTGTCGTGGCCCTTAACCATATGATCACTGATATGATAAATGGCAGGTACATTTGGCGAAATGGTGTTAAATATATAGCTTATAAATCTTGTGATCATGCATGACGTGGATAGCCATAAATCATGTGGTTATGTGGGGAATGTGTGGCCCAACCATATGATCATGTGGTGCTTAGGTGACTGTTAAGCTATGTGAAATTGTGGTACTAGCCGCCTGACTATGTGAAAGTTTAATAAAGTGGTTGCCCCATTATGCGAGCTATGGTATAATTAAAATAATAATAATAATAATAATCATAATAATAATAAGTAACCATCTCACCTTAAGTCTCTTATTATGACAAGTAGAGTGACATTTCTGTGGCCACTCAACTATACGGACTTCTGATGATGGAGTGGCCATAAGACCATGTGGGCATATGAGAATTGTGTGATTGCTCAGGCTCGTGGACTATGCTAATGGTGTAAACTACTTTATATGTGAACTTAGGGTGTGTGTCAGATTGATTATGGACCCTACCTTGATGTGAGTATTGTATATTTCATCATTTATTCATTAGGCTAGCTAAATCTAGAATATGATTCCAAAATGACCTAGATCCAATTCCTAAATAAGTCAGACAACATGAAATAATGTTAATTGAACGTATAACTTTCAAACACTTGTGAACCCACTCAATATATGTATTTTATCCACACTGTTCAATTGTTTTGCCAACCAAACAGCTTGATGATGGAGCCCATTGATGTGTACCTTGTGCATCTGAACTGTTCTTCCTTGTACTACCTTAATTTATGTGAGATACCTATACTATCTACTTGTTGGGACCCATCATAATGTTTATGTGTGGACCCATCTGCTTGTAGTACCATTGGAAGTAGGACCCACTACGTTGTATAAGACAAACTTGCATTATCTAACCGTAACTAACTCTTATGTGTATATTATATACCAAGTCATTCAACTTAGGGCTCACTATATCTTATGAAGTTTATATGTGCCTTTCCAACCATTGTAGAACTACTAAAATAATTATTTGTAAATCCAATCTACTAACAACCCATGTGAAGATGAAGTTCACTACATTATATGAGTTTCGCCAGCACCATTCATCCTATGGCTCATTTACTATATGTTTTGTTTATGCCTTTCATCTCATAACTACTTGGTGCATGTACTTTGCACCACCACCACTCATTAACCATAAGGCCCAATTAGGGTATAACCATGTGGTCCCAATAGAAGAAAATCATATCGGGCCAAAGCCACTAATGGAATATCTATCTTGCGAAGGATATGGTGTAACTTTTATTACAATTAATGCATGTGATTATGGTAGTTATGGATGATTTGGTGATGTCAGTAATTATGGTTAATAGAAGCATGTGATTTAATACTTAATTAATGTTGTTCCACTCCCTAGCATACTAAATTCATCTACTTAACCATGTTGATATTAATCATACTCATGTACTATGGAATGATGGTATGTGCAAGTGTACTTCAATACATTTGTTCATATGTAAGACATGTCCTCTTCAGTTTAGTCACATGATCATGGATTGATATAGTTGATAGTGGCATATGATGATTATACGTCATTTTTGCCTTAAAGGTTAAGCAGACCATAAACTCATGACATTATATATGCATACCACATGCACTTGAATGTATGCCTCATCATGGTTACTTGAATTCATGTATTATTATGACATACATGTTGATCGAAATACCACAGTCATGCCGTATAACATGAGTTGGATCT
This sequence comes from Magnolia sinica, assembly GCF_029962835.1. NCBI lineage: Eukaryota > Viridiplantae > Streptophyta > Magnoliopsida > Magnoliales > Magnoliaceae > Magnolia > Magnolia sinica. The sequence continues at coordinate 39,303,448 of NC_080587.1, read as the reverse complement.
TGACGATGAAATGTACATCTATGATGATGACTTGGGTTATCCCTAAAAATGAACGGGACACCGGAAGTGTGGAAATAGTAGGGGATGATGTGCCCCTTGGGTTGAAAGTCCCTAAACCCCTATACTAGCTAGGGTTGCCTCACCGTCGGGCCAAGTGAATACATGGGTCATGGATTTGACTCTCACTGATAAGGTCAGGTTGAGAAGAGGTGGGTCCAACCTACTTAAGGGCTGAGGTGCAAACAGGGAACGGTCTAACTCGACGGCGAGGAGAAGCGTGAATGAAGTCCACTACTGGCATGCCAGGTGGAAGTCTACCGCAGGGCAGGTATGTGAGGTCGATTACTGGTGTCTAGTGTATGAGTATCGACCATGGTGTTTTCCATGATATGTAGTTGGTGGAAGTCCACCAAAGGGTGGATATGCGAGGTTGATTACTAGTGTCTAGTGCATGGTATTGACCACAGTGCTTCCCAAGATATATAGTTATGATTTGCTATGACAATATGATGATGATGATGTGATTACAGATGCGTATAATATGGTTATGGCTGTGGTATAGGAGAAATGAAAATATGACTTGGTGATGCTGGTAGTATTGACTCGAAATATTACTATGATGCATATGCATTACATTGGCATTGGCATCATACCTTACGTGCTACATGCCTTTCACCATACATGATTTCCTTGTGGCATATTTATCTTGCTTGCATGTAGGACACACTGCACACACGTGTGTACTCACTAGGCTTTTTGCCTAAGTTTCCTATTTCCAATTTTTTTCAGGGCTAGAGTAGCTTGGAAGACTTAGCTTTCTCAATGCATTGCATCTATTTTTTGATTTGGCAATGTTGACGGTATGTACCTTTTATAAAGCATTGTACTTGTAACCATCAAAATTTATAACGGAGAGTGTTGTTCGGTATTTTGATCATGGATCTTCATGCTCAGGTATTATTATAATAAAAAAATTTAGTCGAAAATCTTCCTTGTGGTGTGCCGAACTCGAGACTTGGTGTATGGAAGTCGAGTGCCAGATTCGGGGCATCACGGAAGCTGTCCATCCCCAGATTTGGGGCATGACAATGCCTATAATGCCCTATACTAGGAAAGTTGTAAGATTGTTGTCAAGCTAAAACTTAATAAAGAAAATTTTCTGAAATTAAAAGAGGAATTTGAAAATTCTTTTTTAGAAAAATCTCATATTTCTGATTGTTTTGAAAAAAACAAAATGCGATTTGAGTTTCAAAACTTCTGAACTAGAAAAATTAAGAATAGAAAATGTGAAACTAAAACTTGAAGTTTCTTCTCTATTAAGTTCAAAGGATACATGAAGGTATGCCCATGGAGACTTTAAACTTGAAAAGTTATTAACTGCAACTAGAAAATGTGAGGACAGATTGGGTCTAGGCGATGTCAAAGACATAACTCAAAAAAATAAGTATGTATCTCCTACATTTGTCAAAGGAGAATCCTCTAACTCAAAAGGGAAGGGCTTGAAATATAATAATCAAAACAAATTTAAAAATGTAAAAACTTTTCAAGCATCTAATGTCAATACTAATAATCTCAACTTTAGAAAATAATGCTATAATCCTTTAGCTAAAAAGATTGTGGAGTTACTCAAGGAGCTTCTCAAATTAAACTCTAATATGAGAGTTGATAGACAAAATAATATCAAGCGAAGGAAAACTAATTGTGCTTTAAAACTGAAAATAATGATGAAATAGGTTCTTAAAGTTTCTTGTCATATTACCCACACTGCCTTCAAGGCTTCGAGTCAGTCAAAGTTGTACCTAAACAGTGGTTGCTCAAGACACATGACAGGTGACAGAGATTTGTTCACCAACTACAAAGAAATGACTGATGACTCAGTCACTTTTGGTGATGGAAGCAATTGCAAGATAATTGGCCAAGGTACCTTTCAAATTTCTAACCTTTCTCCTTTTGAAAATTTTTTATTTATAGAAGAACTTAAGCACAATGTTTTGAGTATCTCTCAAATCTGCGGTAACAAGCATAGTATTAAATTTACAAATCAAGGATGCGAGATCACAAATGAGAAAGGTTGTGTGATATTAAATGGTTGTAGAACATCTAAAATTTGCTATATCATTAATGAATCTTGCTCATTTGAATTATCTTGTTACATAGTCCAAACTAATGAAAACGAATTATGGCATAAACGCCGAAATCCGTATAGATTGAGCAAAGTCAATCTTATTAGAGGTCTACCCAAATTAAAGAAAATGGATAAAATATCTGACGCATGTCAAATTGGAAAACAAATAAGGAATAGTCAGAAGAAAATGAACTCCTCTACCACATCTAAACCTCTTGAACTTCTCCACATGGATCTTATTGGACCAACCAAAACAGAGAGTAGAGGTGGTAAGAAGTATTTCTTGGTAATTGTCAATGACTTTACTAAATTTACTTGGGTAGCATTCATGTCAGGCCTATGTCCTAGTGACCATTCCATTCCTTAGGATCCCGCGATCCTCCCCGTCGAATTCTGATGATCCACGACCTGTAGATAATGTTTGCGAGCGACCTTGAGTAGCGTCCTGTGAACCCGAGCCGACTCAACCCGAGACCTATGCCATTATGACTGCATCATCGCCGCGTCTCGTGTGCCAATCCGATGCTTCGGTTGTGAGAAATGGCCCATGCTCTATTTTGGCCGTGGACCGCACGTTGCAGGACCCACCCATTCCAGATTCTACAATTCCCTAGAAACCATGATGATGATGATGTCATCCTAGCTAGCCTAGGGATGACATCACCACCCATGCTCCTTACAAGTTATGATTGTTAGCCCATGCCTCTCTTACATCTCATAATGGCAACAAGCCATGCCTCCTTACAAACTAATCATTACCTACAAGCTATCACCCATCTCTCTCTCTTATCTATCTCCCTCTCTCTTTCCTTCCTCATTCCTCCATTTGCAAGCCCTAAGACGTCCCAACCCATCTCCAAAAATCCAGCTATCTCCACCCTCTACACCTCCCAATCCAACCCTCCTAAAGCCATCTTAACCATAGAAATCCCCTCCTTTGGAGCTCTAAGACCCTAAGGTGGAAGAAGAAGTTGAAGATCCAAGGTGGGTACATGTTTAGGACTAGATTTCCCTTTTCCCTTCATAGATCTTTGGTTTTTCTTACATAGGAACATGTAGGACCCACTAATCAATGGTAGAGATCTTACTTGATCCCTTGGATGTGGCTAATGGCCCATCCTTGTTGCGTGCATGATCTATGATGAGGTCATTCTCCATGAACCACATCATGATGTTTTATTTAAATCCATGCTATTGATGGGTCATCTAGACCCTTGATTTGTGATGGGGATGGTATCCCCCCCTTGGTTTACTGATTTGAGGGCCCACCCAATCATGAGACCTATCTTGATGAATGTATGATGTATGTTGTAGATCCTAGAGGGGTCCATAGTGGCGGGGCCCCTCCATCACATGTCTCTCTCTCTCTCTCTCACTTGATCCTTTGCATGATGGCCCACCTGATGCATGTTGTTGTCCAGACATGGGGCGCTCACACATCTAGATTTTTGGGGTCACCTTGCTTCCCATTTTCGGGCAAATTTGGATGAGGGAAAACACAAGGATCAGCCTGATTTTCTGGATGGGTGGCCCATCCACGTGGACCCCTTGCATAATGTATGTATTTTATCCATGCTATCCATATGTTAGGCCCACCCTGCTGCCCGTCCAGTGGGCAGGCCTATTGCCTGTCCGCCTGGATAGGCCTGGTTGAAGGGAAAACACAAATATCATCTTTAATCCAAAGCCGGTGGGCCACACCTGTGGACCCACCTGATGCATGTCTTTCATCCATGGCATCCACTATCTATGGATGATAGAGCCCACTGTGATGTATATCTGCTATCCGCACCGTCCAACCTGCTGTACGGTGGGACGCACCATGCTGCATATGTTTTATCCTAGCCGTTTAGTCTAGTTAGACATGGACCCCACCTCGATGTTTGTGGGCAATCCCACCATCCAGTCCATATGGGATGTGGACCCCACAATGATACATGTGTTGTATGTCCACACATTCTAGCCTGTTAGATGGTGAGACCTTTTATGATTTATGTTTTTACCCACGCTGTTTGTCCATTTGCCGAACATGTAGGGCCACCTAATGATCATGCAGGACCCACCTGCTAGATGTGCAGGGCCCCATCTGTGCTATACATGCCCACCTGCTAGATGTGCAAGGCCCCATCTGTGCTATACAGGCCCACCATGATGTGTATATTATCCAGGATGTCCAGCAAGGGCCCATTTGTAGGCCTACAATGTTGTATGTGTTCTATATTCATGATGCCTATTTGTTTTCTGGACTATATGGGCCGCCCCATTAGGCCCACTATGTTGTATGAGTTACACACACTATCCATCCCTTATGCCTAGCTCACGGGCCCTTGTGTGAGGCCCAATATTATGTATATGAGGCCAATGTGGTGAGGCCCAATGTGATGTATATGAGGCCTATTGTGATGTGTATGAGGCCCTTATGATGAGGCCCAAAGTGATGTATATGAGGCCCATGAGATGAGGCCTAATGTAATGTGTGTGAGGCCCTTGTGTGAGGCCTAATGTGATGTATGTGAGGCCCATATGATGAGGGCTAATGTGATATATGAGAGGCCCATGTGGTGAGGCCATTACGATATGTGAGCCCACCATGATGTATATAATAATGTCTATGATGCCAATCCATTTCCTAGTTAGTATATGGCCATGGGCCCCCATTATAAGATAGGCTCTAAATGGGCCATGCCTTAGGAGCAATGATGGTTAAATGTGCACATTGTAAGCCTCTCGAAGGCCCATTCCTAAGCCCATTACCTTGGGAGCAATGATGGTTAAAGGTCCACATTGTAACCTCCTTAGGCCCATCCTTAGGCCCATTCTCATCTTCCCCTAGTGGGCTAACCCAAACCATTGGGCCCCCATTGATATTATCGTAACCCATCTCATTTTTTTAGGCTAAACCCAAACTATTGGGCCCCCATTGATGTTAGAAGAAGTACCCAAACCTGGAAGCCCACTCTTTGTTCTTAGGCCCATTCTCGATATGAGTAGGCCATTTAGTCCCATCCTTGTCATGAGGAGGATGCATCATCACCTCTTGCCATAGGTAGAAAAATTCATCATATCAGATTTGGTATATCGACTGTTAAGGACCGATCTTCATGTTATAGATCAGATCTACTATCCTTCTATGGACCCTGCCTTATATACAAGCTGATTATCGATTACGACTATGAGTATGTGTTAGCATAGCATCATGATACATGCCCATATGCATCATTTTCATGCTTGTTATGGGGAGTGATTGATCATAACATTATAACATTAGGCAGATTGCTTATTGGACTCCTTGATGGGAGGAGTTGTCCCTTATGAGCACACAGTATAAGCATGATTAATGTGTGACAGGATCATATGACTCATGTACCTTGTATTGTGTGATATGATTACTGTGTACCCTAGCGACATCAGGGTTATGACCTCCATATGCATATGATGGATAGCAGGATTGGATACTGGAAATACTTAGTTTTAAGCATTAGGCCGAAATGATGTCCTTGGGTGAAAGCCCTCAAACCCTTATGGTACCAGCAGGATGCTCTGACGTCGAGACTAAGTGGATACTCGAGCCCACGAGGTCTGTCACGCCCCAAATCCAGGGACAGACAACTTTCGTGATGCTCCAAATCCAGCACTCGACTTCCATACACCAAGTCCTGAGTTCGGTGCACCACAAGGAAGATTTTTGATTGAATTTTTTTTTGTTGTATATACATATAATAATACCTAAGAATGAAGATCCATGATCAAAATACTAAGCAACACTTTCCATTATAAATCCTATTGGTTATAAGTGCAATGCTTTCCAAAAGGTACACAATGCCAATATTACAAAATCGAAAAATAGATACAATGCATCGAGAAAGCTAAGTCTTCCTAGCTGCTACTGCCCTAAAAAAAATGGGGAAATAGGAAGCTTAGGTAAAAAGCCTAGTGAGTACACACGTGTGTGCAGTGTGTCCTACATGCAAACAAGACAAATATGCAACAAGGAAATCATGTATGGTGAAAGGCGTGTAACACGTAAGGTATGATGTCAATGCCAATGGAATGCATATGCATTATAGTAATACTCTGAGTCAATACTACTAGCATCACCAAGTCATATTTTCATTTCTCCTATACCACAGCCATAACCGTATTACACATATTCGTAATCATAACATCATTATCAAATTGTCATGCCATATCATAACTGTATATCTCGGGAAGCACCATGGTCGACACCCATGCACCAAACACTAGTAATCGACCTCGCATACCCACCCCATGGTGTCCTTCCACAAACTGTATATCATGGAAAACACCGTGGTCGATACCCATGCACTAGACACCAGTAATCAACCTCACATACCTGCCTGTGGTGGACTTCCACCCGGCATGCCAGTAACGGACTTCATTCGCGTTTCTCCTCGCTGGCGAGTCAGACTGGTCCCTGTTTGCACCTCAACCCTTAAGCAGGTTAGACCCACCTCTTCTCAACCCGACCTCATCAGTGGGAGTCAAATCCATGACTCATGTATCCACTCGGCCCGACGGTGAGGCAACCCTAGCTAGCATCGGGGTTTAGGGACTTTCAACCCAAGGGGCACATCATCTCCTACTATTTCCACACTTCCAGTGTCCCGTTCATTTTCACGAATAACCCAAGTCATCATCATAGATGTACATTTCATCATCAAGATCCAACCAATGTTATACGACATGACTGTGGTATTTCGATCATCATGTATGTCATGATTATGCATGAATTTAAGCAATTATGATAAGGCATACATTCAAGTGCATGTGGTATGTATATAATGCCATGAGTTTAGGGTCTTCTTAACCTTTAAAGTAAAAATGACATATAATCATCATATGCCACTATTAACTATATCAATCCTTGGTCATATCACTAAATTGAAGATGACATATCTTACACATGAACAAATGTATTGAAGTACACTTGCACATACCATCATTCCATGGTGCATGAGTATGATCAATAATAACATGGTTAAGTAAATGAATTTAGTATGCTAGGAAATGGAATAACATTAATCAAGATATTAAATCACGTACTTCTATTAATCAAATAACTAACATCACTGATATCATCCATAGCTATCATAATTACAAGCATTAATTGTATTCAGAGTTACACCATATCCTTCGCAAGATAGGTATTCCATTAGTGGCTTTGGCCCGATATAATTTTTTTCTATTGGGACCACATGGTTATACCCTAACTGGGCCTTATGGTTAATGAGTGGTGCTGACGCAAAGTACATGCACCAAGTGGTTATGAGATGAAAGGCTTAGACATAACATATAGTAAATGATCCATGGGATGAATGGTGTTGGTGAAACTCATATAATGTAGCGCGCTTCACCTTCAGGTGGGTTGTTAGTAGGTTGGAGTTGCAAATAGTTATCGTAACAATTCTACAATAGTTTGAAAGGAATATGTAAACCTCATAAGATACAGTGATCCCTAAGTTGAATGACTTGGTATATAATATACACATAAGGGTTAGTCACGGTTGGAATGACACAGGTTTATCTCATACAGGGTAGTGGGTCCTACTTCCAAGTGGTCCCGCAAGCAGATTGGTCCACACACAAACATTACAGTGGCTCCTAATAAATAGATAATATAGGTAATTTACATACATTAATGTAGTATAAGGAATAACAGTTCAGATGCACAAGGCACACGTCAGCGAGCTCCATCATTAAATCGTCTAGTTAGAAAAACAATTGAACAGGGTGGATAAAATATGTACATTGAGTGGATTCACAAGTGTTCGAAAGTTATACGTTCAATTAATACTCTTTCATATCGTTTGACTTATTTAGGAATTGGATCTAGATCATTTTGGAATCATGTTCTAGAATTAGCTAGCCTAAATGGTGAAATATGCAATACTTACATCAAGGTAGGGTCCATAATCAATCTGATACACGTCTTAAGTTCATATACCCAAGAGGTTACACCACCAGCATAGTCCATGAGTCTGAGCAATCACACAATTCTCATATGCCTACCTGGTCTTATGGCTACTCCATTATCAGAAGTCCATATGGTTGAGTGGCCACACAAATGTCACTCTACTAGTCATAATAAGGGACTTAGGTCACATGGTTACTTAATTTTTACTACACCATAACTCATACATCTATGTGCAACTACTTTATTAAGCTTCCACATGGTCAGGTTGTCGATGCCATAATTTCACTTGGTTGAGTGGACATATAATTAGTATCATAGTTTAGTGACCATATCTCAAAGCATCCAAGGCACAATCAAAAGCTTACCCACCATACCCGGTTACACTATGTTACACTAACTCTTAAACTATGATCGCCCTATACTTCATACGGAGAATGACTTAAATTCGGTGTCACACGATCAAGTGGCCAGGAACTAGCTTCTATCACATCAGATATAGTTTAGTGGTCCCTGCATCTGCCTCACCTATGAGCATAATGTAAGGGTTGTATTTATGTTGCATGATACCGAATTGAGGGGCACTTCATTATCAAGTTGTATAATCCAACCCATATCATAATTTTCATGACTGAGAAAATCTGCACGTACAACCCGATTTTCATGGTTTAGGTGACTATGACTATGCGCATAAGCACGTGGTCATGTCATTGGATGGTCACCAATGCCACCTGACTTCATGTAATTGGTTGGCCTTATGTGCATTTCACAATCATATGGTTAGACGACTATACATACTCCACAATTGCATATGATTAGGTGACCTTACATACGTCACATGTCCACATGATTAAGGGGCCAAACATGTACATCACATCCTCACACCACTAAATCTACATATTTGTTGTAATTGAACGTGTTTATGGGTTTAAACACATATCATATGATCTTACTACTTAAGGCCGCACTCTAACCAAAGTGTTAAATGGTGAAAGGCTGTACACTCATTATATAATTAGGTAATATAAGGCAGCAACATAATACAACACATATCACATACCAAGTGGTGAAGGACTGTACACACAACACAATTTCACATGATTCAATATAGCATACATTTAATACATGTAGATCACAAACACTTGCCGAAGAGGGCCAATGGTTGGCCTAAACAAGGCCACTACTGATGGGCCCACATGACATTCACTCAAAATGGGCCTTAACATTCTTAGGCCCACACATCAATGGAATTCACATGGGTTCTATGCGGTGGAGCACATGGGGTTATACATTCATCATACTTACATCAATTGTAGGTTGTCCAGTCCACACACTACATGGTCACAAGATTGTACACCATCAATATATAGAAATTTTAACAAAGATCCGAACCATTCACATATCAATCCAATTTGCATAATAAATGGCCCACCAATCCATGGTGGGCCTGGGGCTAAAAATCAAGTCAATCTGTGGCACATGTGGGCACACCACGCACAGAAATTGAGAGGATTAACCTCCATTAAAACATTCATGATTATTTATTGGGCTCACAGAGATGTGGTTCATAAATCTAGCCAATCCATTATGTGTGCCCCACTTGGTTAAGGGGGTCAGTCCAAGTTTTCAGATGAATCCAAATTTCAGGTGGACCCTAGCGAGTATTTTTATATGCTCGAGCTCCAAGTTGTTTGAACAGTTCAAGGAGATCAAAGTTACATGGGTCCCAAAGTGATGTATTTATTATATCTACACTGTTTATTTAAAGATCATTTTAGATAATTATCCAAAAATTATTCATATCCAAAGATTATTTGGACCTCACCACAAACAACAGTGAAGATAATGAATTCACCATTAAACAATTCACAGGGCCAATATAAGGTTTATTTTCCATCCAATCTGTTCATAAGGTCACAAAGACCTGAATTAAGAGGAAGAACAAATTTCATATTTGTCCAAAACTTCTGTGATCCAAAAAAGGTTCCAATGGTAGACGTTCAATCCCTGCTGCTTTTGTAGTGTGGACCACTTAATTGTTAGATCTATCTTATTTTCTTCTCAAGCCTTAAGACAACTCGCCAAATGGATGGACGATTTGGATATTAGACATACCTCATGAACAGAACAGACCCACAAATCTTGCTAATAGCTTCAAATTTTATTTATTATTATTATTTTTTCATGGTGAGGGCCACCTGAATTCTGTGTACGACTGATTTTTGGGGGTGACCCATTTTTAAACGGGACCCATCAAATGCACAGTGTAGATGCTCAACATGCATCAAGGTGGGGCCTGTGGTGGGGCCCACTTCCCTCCAGCATCCAGCAGCAGGACACTACTTGCTGCAGCGTCATCTGGATGCTAACAGCAACAACGTCAAGTGTTGTTTATATATATATATATATATATATATATATATATATATATATTCGTGGTATTTTGTAGGTGGGGCCCACATCATGATGATCCACTCCAATTGTTGGGTTCCTTGACTCGTGACTGGTCCAATGAGTCCAATATTCGATATGTTTCGATGTATAGAAACATCACAGCGGGCCCTAACAGTTAATATCACCTAATATCACTGTTTTTTATAATGTGGCCTGCCAAAAATTCAGATTGCCTTCATTTTTGGCTCCATGGCTAAAATGAGTTGGGAAATTGAATGGACAGCGTGGATTGAATACATAGATCATGGGTGGGGCCTACTCTGGTCCCACAGCCCCTTCCCTCTTTTCTTTTAAGCAGCAGCAGGGACACTGCTTGCTGCAGCATCCTCTGGATGCTAGCAGTAACAGCGTCCACTTCTCTTTGTATTTTTTTGTTTTTAATTTTATTTATTCATTTATTTTTATGGTGTGGTGTGCACATGTGTGCATGGGTGTGAGTGTGTGTGTTTGGCCAGCCCAATGGGCCACATTTTGGATGGTTTGGATGGCATGCAAAGGTTCTGGTGGGGCCCACTGCAATGGGTCCCACTTAAAGTGTATAATGATTTATTATTATTATTATTATTATTATTATTTATGAATCCTCTTATGCATCCACACCATTAATCACATCATTATCATCATATCATCACAAGTATTAATCATCTTTTTATATGTATTCTCCTATACATCCACACCGTTGATCACATCATTATCATTAAATCATCACCACTATTAATTGTCCAAATAATCACAAGAGAACAAACCATAAGAGTGGAGGGGGGTGTACTCACCTTAATGGATTAGATAGATGGTTAAGATGGATGGAAGGGATGGGATTGATGAAGTTGATGGCCCACCATGATCACTCCCCTCTCTCTCTTGTGTAGAAAAATGGTGAAATGCTAAGGGATGAAGGACTATTTGTAGAGAAATTATTAAAATGTGGTTAGATTCAATTAATGTGATCTTGGTTAGCTTAGACTAAGATTATGACAATTAATTCATGATTTGTAATTAATGGTGGATTAAAGGAGCATGGGATGACATGGTATGATTATGTCATGCATAGGGTATGGTATGGAGAGAAGTTGACTTTGCATGCACATGAGAGAGGAGAGGTATGGGTGTGCGACATCACACACATAGGTGGAGATTCTCTCACCCATGTGTGCATGGCATGTGTTGTGCACATGTGTGGAATGGAGTACATGGCGCCATGCGCACATGATACAACAATGACTCTTCGCGGGGTATCTCACTAACGGAGTATCATACAGATGCACGGGTTGTACCTCCACAATCATGACAACAGGGCGGTCGATATGAAATAGGTTTCAAGGTCTTGGGGTTTTGGTTAGTTGGGTGTGTACTATGAACAACCAATCTAGGTCTAGCAAAGAGCGTCGATCATCATGTACATAAGCATAGAAATTCATATAGAATAGACGGGGTCTTACAAGGACCATATACCAGTAGGCCGCATCTCCCACTGTGTCGAGGTTGGTTGAAAGGGGATGTGACTTTACCTGTCCGATAGAGGGGGTAATGTTAGGTTGAGTTTGACCATCTTGAGGAATGGGTCCACTATCAATCAGCCAGGCACGATATTGGTAGGCAGATAGTGAGGTATCTTTCACTTACCTAGTTATGTGCTTGGATAGGGCAACAAGCTGGCATAAAGTATACTAGACCCCAATGATTGTCCAGAGTGAGAACTGTACTGATATTTGATGCTCTAGTGATGAATTGTATTGATATGTGGATTCAGATGAGGATGGTATGCTTGCGTTGCATCTTGCATATGATATGGCCTGTAGGCCTTGCATTGCATCATAGCCTTGGTATGACTAATATCATTCATGGACTTACCAGCATTTTTTGCATTACTCTAATATTGGATATTTGACTCATACCTTGCGCACACACTTTCACCACCCTCTAAGCTTTCTATAAGCTTATGCATGACCGTTATGTGCAAGTGACGCTAGGACATAGCTGAGCAGGAGTAAGAGCGTGTAGTTGACTTTCCAGAGTCTTTATGTTATCAATTTTTATATTTTCCTTCATGACTTGTACTGAAGTTTTTTATTGTAGTGGATATGTGGTGATGTTGTTGGTTGTTGTTGTGGGTTATACTTGTGGTTATGCTTCTCATAGAACAAAGTCATGTTCAAAATCCTTCTTATAGAATCCCAGGATCGGAATCTGGTATATGGGTGTTAGGAGCCGAGAATGGGGTGCTATAGAGGCTGTCGGCGACGAATTCAGCAATCGAGAATCTTATAAGCCCAGTTTCTGAGTTTAGGGCATGACGGGAGTTTGTACCAGAGCATAACTTAGGAATAACTGAGAACAACATCACATATCTACTATGATCTTAGGACAATTAGTTCTGGAGTGCGAAATGTTCTGGTTTAGTTCCCTAACATCTGAGCCTTCGAGGGTTCTCAAGGCTGATAGGTGCCTTTGTTCTTTTTCGTAGACCATGCTGCCTTGGCGAGGCATCTGAGGCACCGAGCGACCTGAGTGACTCCCGAAGTTCCTGTTCCCCCACCTGAGCCTCCTATTCCCACGCCTGAGACTTCTGAAGATCCTGCGCCTTCGTCTAAGACCAGCGCAGCCCCTATCATGTAAAGTTAGTGCTGATCAGTTGCACAGTTGCTCGAAGCTGTAATAGCCACCCCCCCATAGGTAAAGGAAGTGCCACGTTGAGACCCTAGAGCGGGTAAAGCAGAAGCACGCGAGCACCTTATTATGAGATTTTCTTCAGCTCGATTCCCCATGATTTCATAGAGAGCCCAATCCATCTGTGGCCGAGAGGTGATGCTCTTAGGTGGAGAAGATGTTCAAGACTACGTGATGTTCGACCCAGCAGTGGGCCCCTTTGCTCATGTATTTACTCAAGGGTGAGGCCGAGCATTGGTGGGCCTCCATCGCCAGTGCTGTAGGAGCTGACTTTTCTTGGACTTGGGAGGATTTCAGGGACCGGTTTAACCAAAAGTTCTTCCCTGACCACAGCGAGCGTTTTTGTTCGAGACTCTAGTGTAGGGAGACATGACCATGGCCCAGTATGAGGTTCATTTTATGGTGCTTTCGAGGTTTGTGCAGTATTTGATTGATGATGGGGGGTGTAAGGCCCACCGTTTCGAGAACGGCTTGCGTTTTAGCCTCCGAGGTCGTGTTATCAGGCATGTGCTCCTGACCTTTGAGGAGATAGTGCAGAGGGCTCAGATCTACGAGGCAAATTAGGTAGGTTCGTAGAGAGATTGTGATCGTAGAGGAGACTGAAATATGTAGGCCCCCTTCGGTGGCTCCTAACATTAGCAGCACCGCCCCCATCAGAGACGCACAGGCTGCCCAACTGCTAGGGCACCAGCGACACCTAGGCACCACCTCAGAGGCAGCTTTCAGGTGCCTGTTTTAAATGCGGTGGGTAGGACACCACAAGTGGAAGTGTCCCCAACCGTAGTAGCAGCCGAGAGTACCACAATAGCCTCCACAGCCATAACAGTAGTAGCGACAACAGCTCCCACCACTGAGGCCCCCTCAGCAGCAGCATCAGCACCAGCCTCTGAGACCACATCAGCCGTGATAACATTTTCGGCCGTAGTAGCAGAAGCAACAACAGAGACCTTAGAGGAAACAGGCACCACACCAACCAACTCCGGCTAGGTTCTACGTGGCTCAGCGGGGCCCACAGTCATCCGGAGGAGTCATTGAGGGTATTCTTCTCATCTTTACATGCATCGCTCGAGTGTTGTTTGATTCTGGTACTTCACACTCCTTTATGTCTGAGGGTTCTTTCCATTCGACCGGATTGCAGATAGAGTCTATCCATGAGGGATTGTCAGTGTTGATGCCCTTGGGGAAGATAGCAGTGTTAGGCCGATTCTATTCATCTTGCCCTATGTTAGTTGGGGAGACCTTCTTGCCCACAAATTTTTTCATGCTGTCAATGTCAGAGTTCGACATCATCCTGGGCATGGATTGGCTCATCGAGTACCACGTCATGTTGGACTGCTCCGCGAGGCTAGTCACATTCTATATACCCGTCTTACCGCAGTTCCAGTTAGTTGTCGAGCCCAGAGGAGAGCTGCTATCTTGTTTGATATCATGTGCAGTAGAGGAGACTGTAGCAGTGAGCATTGATCAGCTACCGATTGTATGTGATTTTCCCAACGTATTCCAAGAGATTCTGGGGTTGCCGCTACGTCACCATATTGAGTTTCAGACTGATCTTGTGCCCAGTACCATGCATATCTCAAAGGCCATGTATCGTATGGCACCGATGGAATTGCGAGAGCTGCAGTAGCAGGTGGACGAGTTATGTGAGCTAGGCTTCATTCGTCTGAGTCGTTCACTATGGGGAGCACCGGTATTATTCGTCAGGAAGAAGGATGGCTCATTGAGGCTCTACGTGGATTACCACGAGCTCAATCGGGTAACGATCAAGAACAAGTATTCGCTCATGAGGATCGATGATTTATTGGATCAGCTGCAGGGAGCACAGTTCTATTTGAAGATTGACCTGCAGTTCGGTTACCATCAAATTTGGGTTCGAGAGGAGGACATCCTGAAGACAGCTTTCAGAGCACGCTATAGTCACTTTGAGTTTTAGGTTATGTCCTTCAGACTGACCAATGCACTCGCGATCTTCATGCAATTGATGAATGAGGTCTTCCATCTTTATCTCGATCAATTTTTTGTGGTCTTCATCGACAACATTCTGATCTATTCGAGGACTCGCGAGGACCATGAACAGTATCTGGAGATTTCCTTGCAGACCCTCCATGCCCACCAGTTGTATGAAAAGCTGAAGAAGTATGAGTTTTGGAAAGATAAGGTGAAGTTCCTCGGTCTTATGGTGACGAGGGAGGGTGTCGCCATGGACCCATCGAAGATTAATGCAGTGCGTCAGTGGGGCCATCCCATAAACGCGTTCAAGATCCGCAGTTTTCTTGGTATGGTGCAATATTATCAACACTTTATTGAGAAATTCTCTCGTATCGTAGCACCATTCACTAGGTTGACCCGGAAGGGCGCAGAGTTTGTGTGGAGTGATGCCTATAAGCGAGCATTTGTGGAGCTGAAGGACCGCCTCACGTCAGCTCCTATCCTCACTCTTCCCTCTCAGAGCGATGGATTTATGATATTCACTGATGCCTTGTGTATTAACTTAGGTGTTGTCCTGATGTAGTACGGGAAGCCAGTGGGTTATGCGTCTCACCAGCTCAAGGTCCATGAGCTGAATTACCCCACGCATGATTTGGAGCTGGCGGTAGTCATCATCGCACTGAAGGTGTGGAGGCATTATCTCTATGGGATTAGGTTCAAGTTCTTCTCCGACCACAAGAGCTTGAAGTATCTCTTCTCTCAATCCAAGTTGAACATGTGGCAGATACATTGGATGGAACTCCTGAAGGAGTATGATTTTGATCTCCAGTACCACCCAGGTAAGGCGAACATAGTGGCGAATGCCCTCAGCCATCAGCCACGAGGCCTGGTGGCACATATGATGATTCAGGAGTAGAAGATGCTCGAGGATATAGCATTGTATGACTTCAAATTTGACTTGCAGTCTTCTATCGTTCAGTTATCAAGCCCGTCGATTCAACCCTCTCTTGTCGCAAGGGTGATCGAGGCTTAGCAGTTAGACGAGTCACTTTAGAGTTATCGAGTAGAGGCGGCATCTGAGAGTCAGTCAGATTGGTAGATTGGTTCTGATGGTGGACTTCGCTTAAGGGGCCGATTATGTGTCCCGGATATCCCAAAGTTGCATAGAGATCTTATGACTGAGGCACTTCGATCAAGGTTTTCTATCTACCCTTACTCGACGAAGATGTACCGTGATATGAAGCGGCAGTATTTTTGGGCAGGGATGAAGCACCTGATCACTAGTTTTGTGGCCAAGTGTGACACTTGCCAGCATGTCAAGGCCGATTATCATAGACCCCTAGGTCTATTACAACCATTGATCATCCCGACGTGGAAGTGGGAGCACGTATCCACCGATTTTATTATGGCCTTGCCAAGGACTCAGTGAGATCATGACGCCATCTAGGTTGTCATGGATCGTCTGACGAAGTTGGCACATTTTCTCGCGATTCATGCGACTTGGCCTTTGGACCAACTTATCAGATTATTTATTGATGAGATTATGAGACTACACAGTGTTCGAGTCTCGATTGTTTCTGACTGAGACCCGAGGTTCACGTCTCAGTTTTGGAGGAGATTCTAGAAGGCTATGGGGTTTGCCTTGTAGCTCAGCACCACGTATCATCCGCAGACTGATGGGCGGATCGAGAGGGTTAACTAGATCCTTGAGGATATGCTCAGAGCTTGCGTGATCGACTTCTCGGGTAGTTGGGATGAGCATTTATGCCTGGTTGAGTTCGTATATAATAACATCTATCAGGAAACTATTGGTATGGCTCCTTTCGAGACCTTGTATGACGGGCCATATAGGTCTCCTAGTTGTTAGGCCAACGTTAGAGAGTACCATCTCCTAGGCCTTGAGCTTGTGCAACAGACATCAGATGTTATTGACAACATCAGGCAAAGGATGCGCACAGCTTAGAGCCGGTAGAAGAGTTTTGCTGATCGTCGGCATCGTCCATTAGAGTTCGAAGTTGGGGACAGAGTGTATCTCAAGGTCTCACCCATGAAGGTGTGGTTCAATTTGGAGCAAAGGGCAAGCTTGTCCCGAGATTTATTAGACCTTTCGAGATCACTGGGCGCGTTGGCACCATAGCCTATAGGTTCGCCTTATCACTTAAGTTGTCTGGCATCCACAACATTTTTCATATTTTGATGTTGCGGTAGTGTGGGTCAAACACCATTCCTGTGATTGATTGGTAGCCACTTAAGGTCTGTGAGGATGCTTCCTACATTGTGCAGCCAATCCGTATCCTTAAGTGGAAGGAGCGGGTCCTCCAAACCATGGCCATTCCTTTGATGAAGTGCAGTGGGGTTATCATAGTACTGATGAGACATCTTGGGAGTGCGAGGCTGAGATTAGATAGCGCTATCCCCATCTTTTTTTAAATTGACTGTGTTTATATTGTATCGATTGATATATCTATATATGCGATGCCATGTTTTCTCTTCCTTCTTATTTTGTTCTCCGTGATAACGTAAATTTCGAGGACAAATTTTTTATTAGGAGGGGAGAGCTGTCTGGCCTGTGTCCTAGTGACCATTCCATTCCTTAGTATCATGTGATCCTTTCCATCAAATTTTGGTGACTGGCGACCTATACATAATGTTTGCGAGTAACCTTGAGTAGTGTCCTCTAAACCTGAGCTGACTCAACTCGAGACCTATGCCATTACAACCGCATCGTCGCTGCATTTTTGATGTTGCATCTCGTGCGCCAATTCGATGGTTAGGTTGTGAGATATGGCCCGTGCTCTATTTTGGCTATGGAACGCACGTTGCAAGACCCACCCATTCCATATTGTGCATTTCCTTAGAACCCACATGATGATGATATCATCCTAACTAGGCTAGGGATGACATCACTACCCATGCTCCTTACAAGTTATGATTGCTAGCCTATGCCTCTCTTACATCTCATAATGGTAACAAGCCATGCCTCCTTACAAACTAATCATAACGTAGAAGCTATCACCCCTCTCTCTCTCTCTTATCTCTCTCCCTCTCTTTCCTTCCTCATTCCTCTATTTGCAAGCCCTTGGACGTCCCAACCCATCTCCAAAAATCTAGCTATCTCCACCCTCTACACCTCCCAATCCAACCCTCCTAAAGCCATCTCAACCATAAAAATCCCTTCCTTGGGAGCTTTAGGACCCTAAGGTGGAAGAAGAAGTTGAAGATCCAAGGTGGGTGCATGTTTAGGACTATATTTCCCTCTTTCCTTCATAAATCTTTGGTTTTTCTTGCATAGGAGCATGTAGAACCCACCAATCAATGGTGGAGATCTTACTTGATCCCTTGGATGTGGCCAATGGCCCATCCTTGTTGCATGCATGATCCATGATGGGGTCATTCTCATGGACCCCATCATGATGTTTTATTTAAATCCATGTTATTGATGGGTCATCTAGACCCTTGATTTGTGGTGGGGATGGCATCCATACCTTGATTTACTGATTTGAGCGCCCACCTAACCATGGGACCCATCTTGATGTATGTTGTAGATCCTAGAGGGTCCCATAGTGGCGGGGGCCCTCTATCACATGTCTCTCTCCCTCTCCCTCCCTCTCTCTCTCTTGATCCTTTGCATGATGGCCTACCTGATGCATGTTACTGTCCAAACATGGGGCAACCACACATCCAAATTTTTGAGGTCACCTTCTGCCCATTTTCGAACTAAGCTAGATGAGGGAAAACACAAGGATCAGCCTGATTTTCAGTATGGGTGACCCACGCATGTGGACCCCTTGCATGATGTATGTATTTTATCGATGTCGTCCACATGTTGGCCCACCTTGCCGCCCGTCCAGTAGGCAGGCATGTTGCCTATCCATCTGGACAGGCTTGGTTAAAGGGAAAACACAAATATCACCTTTAAACCAAAGTTGGTGGGCCACACGTGTGGACCCACCTGATACATGTCTTTCATCAATACCATCCACTGTCCATGGACGGTGGAGCCCACTGTGATGTATATGTACTATCCACACCGTCCAACCTACTGGATGGTGGGACGCACCATGCTGCATATGTTTTATCCTAGTTGTCCAGTCCAGCTGGACGTGGACCCCACCTCGATGTTTGTGGGCCATTCCACCATCCAGTCTAGCTGGGATGTGGAGCCCACCATGATATATGTGTTGTATGTCCACATCGTCCAGCCTGTTGGATGGTGGGAACTTTCATGATTTATGTTTTTAGCCACGCCGTATGTCCATTTGCTAAACGTGTAGGACCACCTGTTGATCATACATGCCCCACCTGCTAGATGTGAAGGGCCCCATCTGTGCTATACAAGCCCACCATGATGTGTATATTATCCAGGCTGTCTAGCAAGGGCCAATCTGCAGGCCCACAATGTTGTCGGTATTCTATATTCATGTTACGTATTTGTTTTCTAGACAATATGGGCTGCCCTATCAGGCCCACTATGTTGTATGAGTTGCACACACTATTTATCCCTTATGCCTAGCTCATGGGCCCTTGTGTGAGGCCCAATATGATGTATATGAGGCCAAAGTGGTGAGGCCCAATGTGATGTATATGAGGCCCTTGTATGAGGCCCATTGTGATGTGTATGAGGCCCTTATGATGAGGCTCAAAGTGATGTATATGAGGCCCATGAGATGAGGCCCAATGTAATGTATGTGAGGCCCTTGTGTGAGGCCTAATGTGATGTATGTAAGGCCCATATGATGAGGCCCAATGTGATATATGAGAGGCCCATGTGGTGAGGCCATTACGATATGTGAGCCCACTATGATGTATATAATAATGTCCATGATGCCCATCCATTTCCTAGTTAGTATAAGGCCATGGGCCTCCATTATAAGATAGGCTCTAAATGGGCCATGCCTTGGGAGTAATGATGGTTAAATGTCCAGATTGTGAGCCTCCCGAAGGCCCGTTGGTAAGCCCATTACCTTGGGAGCAACGAATGTTAAAGGTCCACATTGTAACCTCCCTAGGCCCATCCTTAGGCCCATTCTCATCTTCCCCTAGTGGGCTAACCCAAACCTTTGGGCCCCCATTGATATTAGCATAACCCATCTCTTTTTTTGGCTAAACCCAAACTATTGGGCCCCCATTGATGCTAGAAGAAGTACCCAAACCTGGAAGCCCACTGTTTGTTCTTAGGCCCATTCTCGATATGAGTAGGCCATCTAAGCCCATCCTTGTTATGAGGAGGATGCATCAGCACCTCTTACCATAGATGGAAGAATATGTGGTATCAGATTTGGTATATCCACTGCTAAGGACCGATCTTCATGTTATAGACTAGATCTACTATCCTTCTAGGGACGTCACCTTATATTCAAGTCGATTATTAATTACTACTACGAGTATGTGTGTAATGACCCGAAAAATTTTGTGCTAACCTTTCCTTAGTAGTTGTTTTTGGGGTAATTAGCGCTATACTCGATTGCTTGTGAAATTTGCATCAATCACTTTAAATTGTATCTGTATGACTCAAAACTTGTAGATTAGTTAGCGCTATGTTACTTTGAAATCTAGGATCCATCGCTAAATCCAGTTGTTCTGGAAAATTTTTAAAAGTTCTAGATGGGACCTGGACCGCGCGTCGAAAGTCTGATAGCGATGATCTTAGGCTGTTGCGGTCACCAGGTTGGGCTTGACCATCACCCCGAAAATCAAGTCCATGTGACGTTCCAGGTCGATTTGTTTGAGTTCGGAGTGAAGAGCGTGAGAACGGTTGAAAATTTATTAAGCTTTTATGAAATTTGAGTCGTGTCGCTTGCGCGATGATTTTAAGCAATCTAACCGTTGGATTCTGACCCAATTTCACCCTCTGATTAGGGAAGGTGGCCCAGGCACGTCCTTATGCTTGTGGACCTGATCGAGATTCAGTGACCGTTGAATTGTGTGTGGTCCACCACGGCTAATCTGAAGAGCTGGTCGGTACGAAAACTCAGTTTGACCTAGATCCATGGTCAGTGAGCTTAAGTCCGATCTTTCGTGGTCTTAGGCCCACCAGAAGTGCTTCGTTGGATCGTGAGAGGCTGGTTTTGGTTATACCCTAAGTATACCTTGGCCTTGGGATTATTTTCATCAATTTGAGGCCTATTTAAAGTCCTTAAACCCTAGCTCTCTTTTCCATACGAATTTTCTCTAACCCTAGCTAAGAAAAGAGTGGAAAAGAGAGAGAAAGTGAGAGAGAAGTTTGGTGAATCATCTTAGATTCTTTCCTGTTCTTCTACATCCTTGAACCTTCACTTCGAATCGTTATTCTGACAATTCTGAGTTCATCCTTAGGTAAGTTAACCTAACCCTAATCTATGTTAGAGCTTAGATTAGTCTTAGTGTTGTTGTATCTCATTTCTATTATTACCTTAGGTTATTCTGTCGCCGTTGACGAAGACAACTCGTCTGAAATCAATTCGGTGTTCTTTTCTGGCTTAAGGTGCGGACTTTAAGTGTATAGGTTATGGTTTTCAAGGCTTTCAATGCCAGTTAATGATTTATTCTTGTTATGGATGAGATTTCACATGCCAAATGTTGTGTTTATATTGCGTTCCTGATATGCATGTATTATGTTGAGATTTGTGTATTCTATGTGTATGTATAAAGTACCATATACGTATAAAATATGCACTTATGTTTGCCATGATTATTTGTCATGTATGTATGCTTATGTTTGCCATGATTATTTGTCATGTATGTATGCTAGATATTTGCCATGATTATTTGGTAAAAGGAATTGTCCAAATGTGTGTATTTCAACATATGTCATATATGTTGTATTGTGTATTCTAAGTGTTTGTAGAAATGTCTGAATGATCTAAAGTGTGATGTTTCAACCTAGTATGGGCGTTAAGAAGCGATTCTCAACTCTCCCACTAGTGTGTATATTTTCCTTCATGTAAGTTACATTCCTTGTTATTTAATTTCAAGCATTGCTTATGATTACATTTATGTTAAGTTGATATTCTTCAAGTGCTTGAGTACCACATGATTTGAGTTATTGTTCCATTACTATTCTAAATTGTAGTTATAAATATCTGTTATAGTGTAATGTGTGTGGGACTATGCATTAGTCCAGGAAATCAGTAATCGGCCTTAAGTTCGTGGTTGAGGTTACTTTCGCCACGTAGGACGTATTAGACGAACCCGAGCCATATTAGAGTTGTCGGCAGTGGTTTGGCCATGCGAAGTGTTTGCGCACTCTATGTCGTTTAACCCAACGTGCGCTCATGCTAGTCGAGTCCGTCAAGTAACCCGATTGTCCGATGTATGTTCACCATGTATGGACGCTACTGCTTGAATCTAGGGTACCGAACTTACCAATGAAATCCTATTAACCATGGTACTTGATCCGCAAAGACTCATGAGCCGGACATGGTGGTATGGGACACCGTGGTCGAGCTGTTGGCCTACGCTGGGGTGACGAGCCTCCCCTTAGTGATCAGTGAGCAACTGAACTTGTGAGCCGATTATGGTGGTATGGGACACTATATTCGTGCTGTCAGCCTACATTGATTGGTGACGAGCCCTTTGTAGTGACCTCGAGCATACTTGGATACCGCATTGAGGTGACGAGCCTTAGTGTAGTAATGAAGGTATGATAGACGTGCATTGATTGGTGATGAGCCCTTTGTAATGACCTACAACCATATGATCGTATGAGATGTCTAGGATTAACAACCCTAGAATGGATCACTGTTTGGATGGTGATATGAGAAAGGTATCTTAGCTTCCCAATCCTACTGTATGAAAAGGACTAATAACAATTTGGTAATCATATTCATGCACCGCATTTGCATGTGCTTTGTAGATGTGGCGCACTTTGAGGTGGTGTCATGCGTAACGTAAGATGAAGACGCTGAGGGTGTACGCGTGAGGGCACGCATCATTTTGCATATACCCTTGCATTAACAAGAGTACTTAGGACTTGTTTAATTGTTCTGCTTTATCATTACTGCTTGATTGAACTGATAATATGTTAACCTGTGCTTTATTGTTCCATTGAGTTGATCACTCACTCCCACGTTCTGGGGCGGTGTTAAACACCCACCAGATTCTGTCTTAGCTGATGATGTTGCAGATGTTGAGGCGACCTCTGAGGCAAAGAGGGAGATGGATGACGATGAGGCTGCTTTCTCTTTTATGCAGTTTTCAGACGAGTTCTAGCGAGCCTTGTTCTGATGCGCGGGATTCTGGGATTATTTTTGGGAATTAAATGATGTAACTTGATACTTGTAATTTTGATAGTAACACTTACATTATGACCTGGTATGTTTATGTACTTCAGGGATTTGCACATGTACACATATATTTCTATAAGTCTTCCGCTTGCTTTCTTCACTTATCCTTGAATTATATCTGTGCTTTGGCTTAATCTATTCCATGTTTTATGCACTAATACAGACAACATACATCCATCATTAAATATGTTGCATAAGTGACGTTTTGGAACTCGGGAGCTGAGTTATGCTCGACCCCCGAATTTTAGGGCGTTACAATGTGTTAGCATAGCATCATGATACATGCCCATATGCATCATCTACATGCTTGTTATGAGGAGTGATTGATCATAACTTTATACCATTAGGCAGATTGCTTATAGGACTCCCTAATGGGCAAAGTTGTCTCTCATGAGTGCACAGTACGCATAGGATTGATGCATGACTGGATTGTATGACTCATACACCTTACATTGTGTGATATGATTACTATATACCCTAGTGACATCAGGGTTATGACCTCCTCAAGCATATCATGGATGGCAGGATTGGATACCGAAAATACTTGGTTCTAAGCACTAGGGTGCAATGATGTCCTTGGGTGAAAGCCCCCATACTCTTATAGTACCAAGACGATGCTCCAACATCAAGACCGAGTGGATACACAAGCGTACAAGGGTTGTATATCAGTACATCGCGTCTTCCACTGTGTCGGGGTTGGTTGGAAGGGGTGTAACCTTACTCGCCCGACTGAGGGGGCTAATGTTAGGTTGAATTTGACCAGCTTGAGGAATGGGTTCGCTATTAACGAGCCGGGCCCGATATTGACATTGGCAGGTAGATAGTGAGGTCTCTTCCACTTACCCAGTTGTGCGCTTGGATAGGGGCGGTAAGCTGGCATAGAGTATACTAGACCCTGGTGATTATCTAGAGTGAGAACTATACTGATATTTAATGCTCCAATGATGAGTTGTACTGATAGATGGATTCAGATGAGGGTTGGTATGCTTGCTTTGCATCTTGCATATGACATTGGCCATGTAGGCCTTGCATCACATCAAAGCCTTGGTATGACTAATATCATTCATGGACTTACCAGCATTTTTCACATTACTCTGATATTGGATATTTGACTTATACCTTGCGCACACACTTTCACCACCCTTTAAGCTTTTTATAAGCTTATGCATGACCGTTGCATGTAGGTGATGCTAGGACATAGTTGAGTAGGAGCAGGAGCATGTAGTTGACATTCTGGAGCCTTTTTGTGATCAATTTTTGTATTTCCTTCGTGCCTTGTACTCAAGTTTTTTATTATAGTGGATATGTGGTGATGTTGTTGGTTGTTGTTGTGGGTTATGCTTCTCCTGGAACAAGTTCATGTTGAAAATCCTCCTTGTCGAATCATAGGATCGAAATCTGGCATATGAGTGCTAGGAGCCGAGAATGGGGTGTTACAGAGGCTGTCGGCACCAAATTCGGTGATCGAGAATTTTGTGAACCCAGTTTCTGAGTTTGGGGCATGACAATTCATGAGAAAAAAATCTGAGACTCTCAATGAAATTAAAAGAATACTCAATCATAATCAGAATGAAAAAGAAATAAATATTGTTAAGATCCGAAGTGATCATGGGTCAGAATTCAAAAATAACAATTATGAGAAGTTCGGTAGCGATCATGGTATATCGCTTGAGTTTTTAGCTCCTAAGATGCCTCAACAAAATGGGGTCGTTGAAAGGAAAAACTGAGTGTTATAATAGATGGCAAATGTAATATTAAATAGCATGAAGTTACCCAAAAATTTATGGGCAGAAGTTGTTAATACTGCATGCTATATTATAAACCGTGTTTACATTAGAAAATCTAAAGATAAAACGGCTTATGAATTGTGGTTTAATAAGAAACCTACAGTTAAATACTTTTGAAATTTTGGAACTAAGTGCTTCATTTTACGAGATAGGAAAAATTTAGGGAAGTTCGATACTAAGAGAGATGAAGGGATATTCCTAGGTTATGCTCTGAATAGTCTAGCATATCATGTTCTTAACAAAAGAACTAGTGTCATTCAGGAGTCTATAAATATTGTGATTGATGATCACTTGAACACACCAACATCTAGTTCAGAAGATGATGAAGTCAATATAATTGAAAAACCTAACTCCTCATCTTGTCCAATCAATACTGAACTACGATCAGTTAAAGACCATGATACTGATCAAATTCTAGGCAATCCTCTCATTAGTGTGCGTACTCGAAAACAACTAAAAAACATATGCAATTATGTGTGTTTACTTCCCAAATCAAACCAGCCAACGTAAAAGAGGCACTCAATGATGAAAATTGGATTGTTGTCATGAAGGATGAATTAAATCAATTTGTTGGGAATGGTGTGTGGAATTTGGTTCCAAGACCATCTGATAAACATATAACTGGGACCAAGTGGATTTTCAAAAATAAATCTGATGAATTAGGAAATATAATCAGAAACAAGGATAAATTGGTTGTACAAGGGTACACTCAAATAGAAGGAGTCGATTATGATGAAACCTTTTCCCCAGTAGCTCATCTTGAATCTATCAGATTATTCATATCCATTGGGTGCTTTTAAAAGTTTAAGATTTATCAAATGGATGTTAAAAGTACATTCTTAAATGGTGATTTACATGAAGAGGTTTATGTTGAACAACCTAAGGGTTTCGAGGACCCCAAACACTCTAATCATGTGTATCACCTTAGAAAGGCACTTTATGGTTTGAAACAAGCTCCCAGGGTGTGGTATGAAATTTTGACTAAGTTCTTACTATGTTAAAATTTTGTTATGAGGAGTGTTGATAAAACTCTTTTTGTTAAAAAATATAATGAACACATACTAATAGTATAGATATACATTGATGATATTATTGATGGTTCTACTTGCTCTAACTATCCACTGAGTTTTCAGAGCTCATGAAATGCAAGTTTGAAATGAGTATGGTGGGAGAATTTTTAAGTGTTGTGTTGTAAGTGCACCATGTTTCATCAAATTCTGGTGTGCCAAACCACTCTAGAATCACTGACTCATTTTAATAAATGGAAAGTTCACCTTCATTCAAAGTTGTGTATCAAGCTATCTACATCAACATCTAGAGGGTAGTCAACTTCAAGATAGTGTGCATCCCTCAAGAACTCAAGCTCAAGTAATCTACTCAAGTTAAAGTTCATATGCTCATACCACAAGTTGGAACTCAAGTACTTGGCCTCAAGCTCAAGTCACAAGGACACAAGCTCAAGCTCATGTTCGAGTAAACAAGGACAAGCTTCATGTACTTCACGATAAACTATCAACCAAAGCGGACGATGTTTTAATGTTCTATATTCACCTATAAGGTATGAATGACCCTAGATTGACCATAGGTTAAGTCAGATTGATTGCATATTTAATTCGGGTCATTATATAATTTTATAATATTTTTCTCAACTAGTCCTAGTTATTGTTCGACTAGTCTGGGCACTGGCTCGACCAGTCTAGGGATTTTCTCAACTAGTCTAAGAATTGTTGAGGATTTTTGAGAATTTCTAGTGAAGGTTCGACCAATCGAGTATCCTTTGTGGAGACTGGTTCGACCAGTCGAGTAAGGCTTTACTCGAACTCTAACGAGGAATTTTTAGCCCACTTGAGTAGTCAAGTAGGCCACTCGACCAGTCGAGAAACTGTTTTTTTTTTCTGATTGCACTAGAAAATTTAAAATTGGTTTTGCCTTGACCAGTCGAGCTGAATTTTAGACCAATCGAGAAACCTGATTTTTAGCCCATAAACTGAGGACATTTCTCAGAGATTTCAATTCATTCCATTCCAAATCAAGCCATCACTCTGAGAGATAAGTCCCCACTATTGTGAAGATATTGGTTAGTAATTTTAGATCTTTTATAGCTTTTCTATTTGATTTTATTGATCTTATTTTTCAAATTTATTCTATTAAAAGGGAATTCTACTTTGCCCTTTGAGATCTAAAATCAAATTCAAGCTAGCCCTAGGTTGATTCAATTTAAAATTCATCTAGACCTATAACCCTTCCACTTGTGAGATTGAATATTGAATATCTACATCTGCAAGGAATCGGTTCTATCGGGCTACATTGAAGAAGAATCTTCAGATAAGTATTATTTCAATTTTTTGTATTTTTGATTTGTGAGATTCAGCCAAAAACTCATCTTTTAGTTTTTTATAAGATTAACTAAGAAAATCTCAGAGTGGGGTTTTTGTAATTGTGTAAGCCCATTTGAAAAACACAATTGTGAAGGTTTTAAGGTGAACCTTAGAAAACCTTATTTCATAGTGAATGTCAGTATCACATGGGTGTGGATATTGGAAGTGGAGTAGTTGTATGGCTGTTTGTGAATAGTTGGTGTGTACACACACGAACCACTATAATTCTTAGAGTTTGGATGATGATGATGATGATGGTACATTTCTTGTGGTGAATGTTGTAATAAATTAGTTTATTTCCTTTGCCTCTTTATTAGCTTGAGTTTTTAATTCTTACCAACATTCTAGTAAGGTTGTCCTGCCATAAGCCTTTGATTTTTGGTGTTAGGTTGTCCTTAGAACCAAGTTTGTATCAACCTCTGAAGACTAGTGCATTTGATGTTGCAATTTACTTGTGCTATCTACCTTTACTTTCTGTAATTTTTTATTATTATTTAGCATCGTCCTATTCACCCCCCCCCCCCCCTCTAGGACTTATATCTCGCCCTTTTCAAGTGGTATCAAAGCCTAATAGCTCATTCCATTAGATTCATTTCCTGAGCTAAGCGGTCTCAAGCTCTTAAAATATCAAATTTTGATAGCCTATATATTTATATGCCATCACCTTTTGGTGGCTCCAACTATGCCTATTAGAATGCCAAAATGAGAATTTTTCTAAAATCCATGGATGGAAGTGTGTGGCAAGCAACAATGACTATGTGGCACCCACTTATGGTTAAAGTTCTAGGCACTGATGGAACTAAGTCCTTAAAAGAATCACCTTATTTTTTATGGACTAATCTTCAGAAAAATGGAAGCAGTACAAATGCCAAAGCTTTAAATGCAATCACTTACGCACTATCACTAGATGAGTTCAAAAGAATTATATCTTGTGATACTGCAAAACAAGCCTGGGATATCTTAGAAATGACACATGAGGGAACAACTATTGTCAAAAAGTCAAAAGTACAAATCCTCACAACTAAGTTTGAGGAAATTCGTATGGAAGAAAATGAAACATTCATGGACTTCTATACGAAATTGAATGACATAGTCAACTCAATGTGGGGTCTTGGAGATAGCATCCCAGAAAGCAAAGTTTGTGCAAAATTACTACAATCACTTTCTAAGAGATTCAATTCTAAGGTCACTGTCATTCAGGAACTTCGAGATACCAATAATATGAGGGTGGAAGAACTTGTTGGTTCACTTCAAACCTACGAGTTGAATTTCAAGGCTCAAAAAGGTAATTCTATAGCCCTTAAATCTTCAAAATATATTTCTTAAGATAATAATATTTTTAATTATGAAAATTCAGAGGATGATATGGCTTTATTAGTGAAAAAGTTTTTAAAATTTTTTAAGAGTAAAAAGAAAGTTGATTTTAAAAAACCCTCTGAAAAATTTCAGAAAAAGAGTAAATCTAAAACTTGGAAATCTCTAAAAGATAGGTAATGTTTCAACTGCCATGAATACGGGCATTTGGCAAATAGGTGTCCAAAAAGGGACAAGCCAAAGAGAAAAGGCATGTTGGCCACATGGGATGAATTTTCTATCTCTGAAGCTTCTTCTGAGTTAGATGATTCAGAACCTGAATCTACAAATGAAGTCAAGGCCTTAATGACTCTAGCCAGAGTCACTTCCATAGATAGTTGTGATTCAACTTATGATGAAAATCTGATGATTGACCCTGAAAATGATGAAGATTTGCAAGATGCCTATAATGCCCTATACAGGGAAAGTTGTAAGATAGCTGTCAAGCTTAAATTACAAAAAGAGAAATTTCCAAAATTAAAAGAGGATTTTGAAAATTTACTTTTAGAAAAGTCACCTGTTTCTGATTGTTTTAAAAAATCTAAATATGACTTGGATTTTAAATCATCTAAACTTGAAAAATTAAAACAAAAAATAAGAAATTAAAACTTGAAGTCTCTTCTCTCTTGAGTTTAAAGGACACTTAGAAGTATGCCCAAGGAGACCCTAAACTTGAAAGATTGCTAACTGCATCTAAAAAATGTGGTGATAGATCGGGTCTAGGCTATGATAAATTCACACCTCCTAAAAATAAGAATATGACTCCTATATTTGTTAAAGGAGAGTCCTCCAACTCAAAAGGAAAAGGCTTAAATCAAAATAGTTTTAAAAACTCAAACTTTTCATACTCCCAAATTTAATACCAACCATATCAGCCATAGAAATTAGAATTATAACCCCTTAGCTGACAAAATTGTGGACTTACTCAAGGAGCTTCTGAAATCTAACTCGAATGTGAGATTTAATAATGCCTATAAGAAAAAGAGAAACTAACAATGTTCCAAAACCCAAAATGACTATAAAATGGGTTCCTAAGGTTACTTGTTTGGTTGCCCACACTGCCTTCAAAGCTTCAAGTCAATCAAAGTGGTACCTGGATAGTGGTTGCTCTAGACACATGACAAGTGACAGAGGTTTGTTCACCAACTACAAAGAAATGACTGACGGGTCAGTCACATTTGGTGATGGAAGCAACTGCAAAATAACTGGCCAAGGTACGGTTCAACTTTTCAATCTTTCTCCTTTTGAAAATGTTTTATTTGTAGAAGGTTTAAAGTATAATCTTTTAAGTATTTCTCAAATCTGTGATAATAAACATAGCGTTAAATTCACTAATTAAGGATGCGAGATATCTAATGAGAAAGGTATTGTGATACTAAATGGTTGAAGAACATCTGAGAATTGCGATATTGTAAGTGATTCTAGCTCATCTAAATTTACGTGTTACATGGTCTAAACCAATGAAACCGAGTTATCGCATAAACGCCTTAGACATGTAAACTACTGGAATTTATACAGACTGAGCAAGGCCGATCTAATAAGAGGTCTACCCAAATTGAAGAAAATGGGCAAATTTTATGGCGAATGTCAAATCAGGAAACAAATAAGGGGTAGTCACAAGAAAGTGAACTCATGTGCCACATTTAAACCCCATGAACTCCTCCATATGGATCTTGTTAGACCAACTAGAACGGAGAGTCGAGGTGGAAAGAAATATATTCTGGTAATTGTGGATGATTTTACTAGATTCACATGGGTTGATTTCATGAGAGAGAAGCCTGAAACTCTCGATGAAGTGAAAAGGATACTTAAGCGTATCCAAACTGAAAAAGAAACAAATGTCTCTAAAATCCAAAGTGACCATGGATTGAAGTTTGAGAATAGCAATTTTGAGAAGTTCTATATCGATCACGGAACACATGAGTTTTCTGTACCTAAGACACCTCAACAAAATGGGGTTGTTGAAAGGGAGAACTATGTACTTCTAGAAATGGCTAATGTAATGTTGAATAGCATGAAATTACCTAAAAATCTTTGGGCTAAAGCTGTTAACACTACATGTTATATAATAAACTATGTTTATACTAGAAAATAAAATGATAAAACTACATATGAACTATGGTTCAATAAGAAGCCCACAGTCAAATACTTTCAAGTTTTTGTAAGTAAGTGTTATATTTTGTGTGACCGCGAAAATTTAGGGAAGTTCGACACTAAAAGTGAGGAAGGGATTTTCCTAGTGTATGCTGTAAATAGTCGAGCATATAGAGTTCTCAATAAGAGAACCGATGTTATTCAGGAGTCGATTAATGTGGTTATAGATGATCACCTGAATACACCTATCCCTAGTTCAGAAGATGATGAAGTCATAATATTTGATAAACCTGACTCTTCATCCAGTCAAAACAACACTGAACTACGATCAGTGAAAGACCTTCCAACTGATCAAATACTAGGTAACCCTCTCACTAGTGTGCATACTCGTAAACAATTGGAGAACATATGTAATTATGTGTGTTTTACTTCCTAAGCCGGCTAATGTGAAAGAGGCACTTACTAATGAAAACTGGATAGTAGCCATGCATGATGAATTAAATCAATTTGTAAGAAATGATATATGGTATCTAGTTCCTAAACCAATTAATAAACATATTATAAGAACTAAGTGGATGTTTAAAAATAAATCTAATGAGTTAGGGAACATTATAAGGAACAAGGCAAGATTGGTTGTACAAGGGTACACTCAGATATAAAGCATTAAATATGATGAAACCTTTGCCCCAGTAGCTTTTCTTGAATCCATCAGATTATTCATATCCATTGCTTGTCTTAAAAAGTTTAAAATTTATCAGATGGATGCCAAGAGTGCTTTCTTGAATGGTGATTTACACGAAGAGGTGTATGTTGAATAACCTAAAGGGTTTGAAGATCCTAAACACTCTGATCATGTGTATCACTTGAAAAAGGCACTCTATGGTTTAAAACAAGCTCCCAGGGCATGGTACAATAAATTGACTAAGCTTTTACTAATTCATGACTTTGTGATGGGGAGTGTTGATAAGACATTGTTTGTAAAGAAACACAATGATCACATACTTATAGTGCAGATACATGTTGATGATATTATCTATGGTTCTGCATGTTCTAACCTATCTAATGAGTTTGCAGAGTTGATGAAATCCAAGTTTGAAATGAGCATGGTAGGAGAATTAAATTACTTCCTTGGACTACAAGTGAAACTGCTTAAAGATGAAATTTTAATTTCTCAGACCAAGTATGCCCTAAACTTGGTTAAGAAGTTTGGATTTGAGAATGGTAAAAACTTCGATACTCCTATGAGTACAACTCTTAAGCTTTCTAAAGATGTTTCAAGTAAAAGTGTAGATCTTAGGTTGTATTGTAGTATGATTGGAAGTTTATTATATTTAACTGTAAGCCGACCTGATATAGCATTCAGCGTAGGTATTTGTGCTAGATTCAATCAGACCATAAGGAATCTCACGTAATTGTTGTTAAGAGAATTATTAGATATGTCATAAGTTCAATTAATTTAGGTTTATGGTATCCACATGATACTAATGTTCAATTAGTCGGTTACTCGGATGTTGATGAAAGTGCTCAGGTTTGTCAATTAGCATGAGTGTTGAGTCAATAAGTCAAGGGGGGCCTATATGAAGATTGTTTAAGACATTGCCTCAACTAGATGTGTGTTCAAAGCTCATCATAGGTAAACTTAGCCTCACATCCCAAATCCCAAAACACCCAGGTAAACAAAAGACTTGAGAAAAACTTAGAACAACATAGGTGTTAAAAGTCTGAAAACATGGTTTCAAAATGGAAAATTCTTTAAGTTTTTAGTTAAGTTCGATATCATTGATTCTTGGTTGATACAATTGAACATTCATTCTCGATATATCGAACTGGTATCGATAACATCAAATTGAGTCCTCCTTATGTCCAGCAATCAAAAAGTATTTTGGACAAAATACTTGATAAATCGAAAGTATCATCGATAACATCGAATTTCAAATATCGATGATATTGAAGGATAGTCAATGATATCGAAAATCTCAGAGCTCTACTAGCAAAGGCTTGGTAAATATTCTTGATATTGCTTAAGGAATTGAAGGACAATCAATATCATCAAAATTTAAATCTTGATAATATTGACACAGTATCGATGACAACGAAATGGGACAAGTTCTGTCCAGCGAGTTTTCAAAAGAAAAACATCTAAATGTTAGAGGAATCGAAACCCACATCGATATCATTGAAATTCAAATCACGATGATATTGATATAGACTCGATACGATCGAATTAGGACAAAACTATTCTAGTAAATTTGAAAAGAAAAATCTTATGTGAATAATCGAGGAATCGATACTGGCTTGATATGATCATAATTCAAAAATCGATGAAATTGATATAGGTTCGATTTCATCGAATTGAGTCAAAAAACATCCAACAAGCTTTCTTAAAATATTCATTGAAAAGATTGATAAAAAAAAACCACTGTCGATGATATTGGAATTCAAAATTCGATATCATCGACGCATGTTCAATGCCATTGATCTTCAGTCAAAAAGTTCTGGGTATGTGATTTAGCTGAGTTTGCATCATC
The DNA here is from genome assembly GCF_029962835.1 of Magnolia sinica. Taxonomy (NCBI): domain Eukaryota; kingdom Viridiplantae; phylum Streptophyta; class Magnoliopsida; order Magnoliales; family Magnoliaceae; genus Magnolia; species Magnolia sinica. The sequence goes on along the minus strand of NC_080587.1, from coordinate 39,269,937 downwards.
AAACCCTGGTTCGATGGAATTGAAAGAATATATTCGATGACATCAAGTCAGGACCGATGAGATCGAACTCAGTCAGACTTGACATATTTATTACCGTTGGGACTTTTTGCCTATATATAGAAAGCTTGTTCTTAGTTGCTGTAGTGAGAAAAATAGAGAGAGCCTTGAGAGAGTTTTGCATACTATTTACCCAAAGCTCCTTTTCTCATGGAAGTTCATCCTTCCATCCACCCTCATCATTGATATTAAATAGAGTGGATTGAGGAATGAACTTCCCTATTCAAGGATCATCCAGCTACTACCTTAATGACAAATCATTGAGCTAGGATACCTTGAATGCTTGAATGCTTGGAATCACTCCTTCTCTAAATAGAAAAATATTTAATAGAGTAGGATTCCAACATAACCTTGAACCAACCCGTCACCATTATTAGAACATCATCAAGTGTTGCGGATCAAGGGAGCTGAAGAATCTTCATCATTAAGGAGGAGATCTTCATCAATGTGCTTAATGGGGCTCGCCTACTTATCTGTAAGTCATTAGATTCTAGAGACCTTGTTGATCATTCCTTATGTAGGTTTGGGTCACAGGTGATTCTCACCCCTTGCAAGCCATCACAGGAGGCCTCCGATGGGAGAGTACGTGTGGGTGTTTTATGTTGACCCTTGCTCTTGTTTATGGCATAAACTTAGGTCCTTGTGTAGGTCCTTGACCTGTGTGGTCTAAAAGTTAGGTTCCTTATGTGGATCCTTGACTTGTGTGGTCTAAAAGGTAGGCTCCTTATGTGGATCCTTTGCTCTTTTGTAGGGCATAAAACCTAAGTACACTATGTTGACCTTTGCTCTTGTTTAGGGCATAAACTTGTGCCTCTGTGTAGGCATGTCAAGTACCGTGTATAGGTCCTAGAGTCAGCCTTGTGTAGGTTGTACTCTTGTAACGCCCTGAAATTCGGGGGTCGAGCATAACTCGGCTCCCGAGTTCCAAAACATCACTTATGCAACATAATTAATGAATGATGTATGTTGACTATATTAGCACATAAACATGGGATAGATTAAGCCAAAACGCAGATATGATTCAGGGTAAGTGAATAAAGCAAGCGGAAGACTTATAGTAAAATATGTGTACAAGTGTAAGTCCCTGAATTACTATACAACCCGATCGTGTAAAAGTGTTATTTATCAAAATTATAAGTACAAGTTACATCATTTCAGTTCCCAAAATAGTCATCCCATAGATCCCGCGCAATCCGACCGAGGCTCGCTAGAACCCGTCAAAACCGCATATAGGAGAAGGCGGCCTCGTCGTCATCCAGCTCCCTCTGCCTCAGACGTCGCATCCACATCTGCAACATCGGGGCCTAAACAGAGTCTGGTGGGTGTGCAACACCGCCCGAAACGTGGGAGTGAGTGATCAACTCGGTGGAACAATAAGGCACTAGTTAACATGCTATCAGTTCAATCAAACAATAATGATAAAGCAAGACAATTAAATAAATCCTAAGAACTCTTGTTAATGCAAGGATGAATGCAATATGATGCGTGCCCTCACGCGTACACCCTCAGCGTCTTCATCTTACGTTACGCATGACATCGCCTCAAAGTGCGCCACATCTACAAAGCACATGCAAATGCGGTGCATGGATATGATTACCAAGTTGTTATTAGTCCAATTCATACAGCAGGATTGGGAAGCTAAGATACCTTCCTCATATCACCATCCAAACAGTGATCCATACTAGGGTCGTCAATCCTAGATATCTCATGCGATCATATAGTTGGGGTCATAGCAAAGGGCTCGTCACCAATCAATGCACGCCTTTCATGCCCTTACTACCATAGATCGGCTCGTCACCTCCTTGCGGTATCCAGGTATGCTCGAGGTCACTACAAAGGGCTCGTCACCAATCAATGTAGGCCGACAGCAAGAATATAGTGTCCCATACCACCATAATCGGCACATGAGTTAAGTTGCACACAGGTCACTACGGGAAGGCTCGTCACCCCAGCGTAGGCCGACGGCTCGACCACGGTGTCCCATACCACCATGTCCGGCTCATGAGTCTTAGCGGATCGGTACCATGGTTATTAGGATTTCACTGGTAAGTTCGGTACCCTAGATTCAAGCAGTAGCGTCCATACATGGTTAACATACACCGGACAATCGGGTTAGTTGACGAACTCGACTAGCACGAGCGCACGTTGAATTGAACGACATAGAGTGCGCAAACACTCCGCGTGGCCAAACCACTGCCGCCAACTTTAATACGACTCGGGTTCGTCTAATGCGTCTCACGTGGCGAAAGCAATCTCAACCATGACCAAAGGGTCAATTACCGATTTCTGGACTAAGGCATAGTCCCAAACATCCTACACTACGACAGATATTCATATGGAATGTAAAACAATAATGGAACAACCACTCAAATCATGGTGCATACACATCTGAAGAATATCAACTTAACATAAATGTAAGCATAGGAATGCTTGAATTTAAATAACTTGGAATGTAAATGCATAAGGAAATCATGCGCATCCATAGGAGTATTGAGAATCACTTCTCAACGCCCACATTTAGTGTAATCAGTTACACGTAGATCATTCATGCATTTCTACAAACACTTAGCATTCATGGAACAACATACATGACGCATGTTGAAATACGTGCACTTAGACAATTCCTTTTCCCAAGGAGTTGTCATACATGCATCTAGCATACATACATGACCAATAATCATGGCAAGCACAAGTGCGTATTTTATACGTATACGGTACTTTATAAATACACTTAGAATACACAAATCTCAATATAGCACATGCATATCAGGAAAGCAATGTAAACATAACATTTGACATGTGAAATCTCATCCATAACAAGAATAAATCACTAACTGGGATTGAAAGCCTTGAAAACCATAACCTATACACTTAAAGTCCGCACCTTAAGCAAAGAAAGAACCGCCGAACCTGATTTAGACGAGTTGTCTTCGTCAACGGCGCAAGAATACCCTAAAATAAGGATAGAAATGAGATACAACAACACCAAGTCTAATCTAAGCTCTAACACAAATTAGGGTTAGTTTATTACCCCAAAAGAACTCAAAATCGTCAGAGGAACGATTCAAAGTGAAGGTTCAAAGGTGAAGAAGAACAAGGAAGAATCAAGATGATTCACCAATCAATCTCTCTCACTAACTCTCTCTTTTCCACTCTCTTTCCAAGCTAGGGTTAGAGAAAATTCGTATGGAAATGAGAGCTAGGGTTTAAGGACTATATATAGGCCTTAAAATGATGGAAATAACCCGTGGTCAAGGTATACTTAGGTTATAACCAAAGTACGCCTTTCTCGATCCAACGAAGCACTTCGGTGGGCCTATAACCACGAAAGGTCGGACTTAAGCTCACCGACCATGGATCTAGGTCAGGCATAAGTTTTCGTACCGACCGGCTCTTCGATCGACCGTGGCGGACCACACTCAATTCAACGGTCACGGAAACTCGATCGGTCCACAAGCACTAGGATATGCCGGGGCCAACATCCTGATTAGAGGGTGAAATTGGGTTAGAATCCAACGGTCGAATGCTTAAAATCGTCGCGCAAGAGACTCAAATTTCATAAAAAGCTTATTAAATTCCAACCGTTCTCACACTCTTCACTCCGAACTCAACTAAATCGACCCGAACATCGGATCGACTTGATTTTCGAGGTGAAGACCAAGCCCAACTCGGTGACCGCTAACCTAAGATCATCGCCATCGGACTTTCGACGCGCGGTCTAGGTCCGATCCGGAACTTCCAAATTCCCCAGAACAACTGGATTTAGCGATGGATCCCAGATTTCAGAGTAACGTAGCGCTCACTAAACTACACGTTTAGAGCCATGCAGATACAATTTAAAATGATTGATGTGAATTTCACAAGCAATCGAGTAAAGCGCTAATTACCCAAAAAACAACTACTTAAGGAAAGATTAGCACCAAAAATTCCAAGGTCGTTACAATCTACCCCCTTAAAGAAAATTTCGTCCTCGAAATTCATACCTTCGTATAATCCTCAAGGATCAGAGGGTAGGTCTTCCCTGACCTCAGCTTCAGATTCCCAAGTAGCCTCTTCTACGCCATGATGCGTCCATAACACCTTCACGAGAGGGATAACCTTGCTACGCAGCACCTGCTCCTTTCTATCCAGAGAATACGCGTCGGTTGCAGTACATAAGTGGCATCCTCACTTAACTGCACTTGCTCCCAACCGATAATATGCGAAGGATCAGGAACGTACTTCTTCATCAGATAGAGATATGAAATACGTTATGCACGCCCGCAAGAGGTGTGGGCAAAGCAAGGCGGTAAGCTACCGCTCCCACTCGATCCGAACTTGAAATGGACCAATAAATCTCGGCGTCGTTTCCTTCTTACCGAACCGCAGAACTCCCTTCATAGGAGAGACCTTCGTAAAAACATGATCTCCCACTACGAACTCAAGCGGTCGACGCCTTGTATCCGCATAACTCTTCTGCCTGCGCTGCTAGAAGTCGACGTCGAATGATGTCAACCTTCTCTCAAGTCACCTGCACCAACTTCGGGCCAAGCAAACTACGCTCACCAATTTTTGCCCAACAATGTGGTGCTCGCACGGCGACCATACAACGCCTCGTAGGGAGCCATGCCGATACTCGCCCGAAACTATTATTATACGCGAACTCGGCACCTGAAGACAATCATCCCAACCGTCTTTGAAATCCAAAACACAAGCTCGCAACATATCCTCCAGGACTTGATTCACGCGCTCCGTCTCCCCATCTGCTTGCGGATGAAACGCGGTGCTGAACTTCGATTTCCACACCCATCGCTTCCTAGATACGAGTCCGAAGATAGATGTAAAACGCGTGTCTCTATCGACACAATCTCTAGGGGAACTCCATGCAGACGCACTATCTCCTTGATATACAACCTAGCCAACTCGTCTGCAGAGTAAGTGACTCGATCGGTAAGAAATGCGCCGACTTCGTTAATCGATCGACGATCACCCAAATAGAGTCAAATCCCTTTCTCGTCCTCGGCAACCCGGAAATAAAATCCATAGAGATGAAATCCCACTTCCATTCAGCTATGGGCATGGGCTGCAACCAGGAGGTCGGCGATGCTCTGCCTTGACCTGCTGGCACGTGAGACAACGAGAAACAAATTCAGCAATCTTGACCTTCATATTGTCCCACCAATAAGACCTCTTCATATCCTGATACATCTTCGTGCTACTGGATGCATCGCAAGCTTAGAACTATGGGCTAACTCGAGAACCTCACGTCTCAAGTCAGGGATGTCGGGAACACATAACCGGCCACGAAAACGTAGGCCCCCATCAGAACTAACACTCCAGTCGGAGTTCTCATCTGTACCAACCCGCCGCCTCATCTTCACCAAAAGCTCATCATCCGCCTGAGCCGCAACGATCCTCTCGTCGATAACGGGCCGTACAAGAATGTGTGCGATAACCTCATACGGCTCAACCACCGTAAGCTTCGCTCAAAATCGCGCACGAACTCCAACATCTCCCACTCTGCTATCATCGGCGGAGCGCAAACTTCAAAGCCTTCTTGCGACTCAACGCATCCGCCATAAGGTTCACCTTACCAGATGGTAAGAAACATCGAACTTGAAGTCCTTCAATGTTTCCATCCATCTCCCGCCTCATATTCAAATCACGCTGCGTGAAAATATACTTAAGGCTCTTGTGGTCGCAAAAGAGCTCGAACTCCTCACCATAGAGGTAATGTCTCCAAAGCTTTAATGCGAAGATGACAACTGCCAATTCCAGGTCGTGCGTAGGGTAATTCTCTTCGTGTTTCCTTAACTGACGCGAAGCAAAAGCAATCACCCTGTCCTTTTGCATAAGGACACAACCCAGACCAACGCGAGAGGCGTCATTATATATAATATACTTAACCCCTTGCTCCGGCAATACTAGCACAGGGGCGGACGTCAACTTGTCCTTGAATTCCTAAACTAACTCCGCCCGCTCACTCCAAGCAAACTTCAAATCTTTCCGTGTCACCTGCGACAACGGCCTGGCAATCTTCGAGAAGTCCTGAATAAAGCGTCGATAATATCCTTGCAAGGCCAAGAAAACTTCTCACCTCGGTAACCGAACCAAGCTGCTTCCAGTCCTGACCGCAGCTACCTTGGCAAGGTCGACGGCTATACCTTCCTTGGACACAACATGTCCCAGAACTTGACTTCCTCTTTCCGGAAATCACACTTCTTGAACTGTGCGAAAAGCCGATGCTCCCTAAGAGTACCCAAAACCGCTCTTAAGTGCTCCTCGTGCTCGTCCGCTCGCCGAATAAATCAAGATGTCATCAATAAATACAATGACGAATCGAAACAGAAACGGCCGAAACACCTTGTTTCATTCGATCCATGAACACGGCCGGTGCGTTCGCCGACAACGACATCACAAGGAACTCATAATGACCGAGCCGGTCCTAAGCGGTCTTCGCACGCCCCATCCTTGACGCGCAATCGATGATACCCGATCGCAGATCAACCTTCGAAAAGTACCGTGCCCCCTTCAATCGATCAAACAGATCATCAATCCGGGCAAGGGTACTTATTCTTCACAGCTACCAGATTCAACCCGCGATAATCAATACACAATCGCAAGGAACCATCCTTCTTCTTCACAAACAAACAAGTGCTCCCCAAGGAGACACACTGGGCCGAATAAAACCCAATTCTAGCAAACCATCTATCTCGCTTCCTCAACTCCTCCATTTCACTCGAGGCATCCGATAGGTGGGTAAAGAAATGGGCGCCGCACTGCATAAGATCGATAGCAAAATCAATCTCACGCCGAGGAGGTAATCCAGAATCGACTCAAACACATCTTCAAACTCCCGAACTACCGGCGTACTAACCAACGCCGACTCGGCCGAACTCTCCAACAGAGAAGAATAAAAATCAATACGAATAGGGTAACTGACCTGAACCGGGAAAGTAACAGTCTCGCCCTCAGGTCCATGGATCGTCACTGATCTCGCTTCACAATCAATCTCAGCTCGCATCCTCGTGAGCCAATCCATACCCATAATAACATCGTAGTGATAAAGCGGTGCGACTAGCAAATCAACACGGATCGATCCACTTCCCAGATCGACCAAACAATCCATACAACGCTTGCCCAAAGCAGAGGACATCCCCGTAGCGGTAGTAAGCATCACTCCTTGCATAGGAACAGATCTCAAACCCAAACGCCTAACTGCCGCATAAGAAATAAGAGAAGTAGTGGACCCTGTATCCACTAACATAGAAACGGGAATACCTTCAATATGCGCTGTCACCTCAAAGGACCTCGGCACCAAGTCAGACATAGGTGCTTCAGCTGAAAGCGCATGAACACGAGCCTGCTGCTGACGATTCGGCGGAGGAACCATGGGCCGCTGAGGTGGCCTGAAACCAGGAACTGCAGGTCTGAAGGATGGATGAGCTGGCGCTGATCGAAGAGGAGGAGGAGAAATAACCGGAGGCATCGGACGGCTAACCCTCTGCGGTGGAGTAAAACCACCTGCTCGCATACGGGAAAAGCAGAAACGGTCCAAGTGCCCCACCTTCCCACAATAAGAACATCTCAGATCAGCTCTCATCTGCTGAGCGGGCGGCGCTGAACGCCTCGGAGGAGAATCAACACGCGGCCTCTTGCCGAGGAAATGTGCACCCTGGAAATTCAGTCGCGGCCTAGGAGGCATCGGTGCTCGCATGCGGGACGCTCTATCTCCGTCCTGCTCTGCTCGCAAGGACATGCTCACTAGCTCCGCATATGAAGAAATGCTGGCACAGCAAATCTTCGATCGGATCTCAGGTCTCAATCCCTCAGAAAAACGCCGCATCCTCATCGGTTGATCACCCAGGATCAAAGGAACATACCGCCCCAACTCAAGAAACCGGTTCTCATACTCCGTAACCGACAACCCTCCTCGGCGGAGGCGAAGGAACTCACTCTCCTTCTCATGTCGACACCCCGGAAATACTTCTCGTGGAAGTGCGCCTCAAACGCCCGCCACGACCACACGAAGTCCTCTTCGACTGCGAAGCACACTGTCCCACCACAAACGGCCTCCTTCTCAAACATGAAGGTGGCAAGCTCAACTTGCTCGACCTCAGAGAAGCGGCCTCAAGATCTTAGAGATGCGGTCAATCCAATACTCGGCCTCCTCGGGCCTATGAGAACCCGCAAAGTAGGAGGTCGCAAGCGCCGGAATCGCTCGAATGTGCTGACACTAGCACTGACACTGCACTCCCAGATGGAGGCATAGGTGAAACAGTGGAGTCGCCCCTACCGACTGAGCAAAGTGCGCCATGGAGGAGAGGAACTCCTGCCGCTGCCTGCTGCTTCGCTGCTCGCATCTCCTTGCATCAACAACATCATCTCGCTCAAACCTATCAACAGTGAAGGTAAGAAGGTGCATGGCTCGGCTCAGAAACCGAGGGTGTGACCGGAGGAGCCATAGGTGTCGACCCAACACCAACACGAGATGGACCGCCTGCGGATCCGAATGGCTATCGCTCAAGGGAGGAACCCCTGCAAGCGACTCAATCAAGGAGAGACGGGCCCAAGTCTTCGAACCCTTAGGAGGCATCCCTACATTAAATCAAAGGATGCAACCTGCCGATTCTAAGTCACATAATCCATCCACACAACAACAACAATACAGCACAACTCCAAAAACAAACCACATGCATTCCATTAACCAAAATCGTCGCAATACAAGTAGTGCAGCAATACATGAATCACGACTAGGAAAGCATGAAAACAACAACATCTAACACTTCAAACAACTACAACTACTCCAACCACTAACAGACCACACTACAACAACACCAACTACAAGCCAACAACGGCCACACACGAAAGAAACACCAAACAAAGCAAAGACGGCCACGACGATGCTACTCGTCGGAATCAGGAGATGGAGGCGGAGCACCCTTATCCTGCAAGCAACACAGGATAGACTTCAAAGTCCGAGACATCTTCTTGAACTTGTGCTTAACCAAGCCTCGAAGATCAACCATCTCCTGGCGTAAAGCAGCTTGCCCTTCTTCAAGCCGTGTAAGACGGGCATCTCTGGCAACCTGCTCTGCGCCCTCTGGCACCACAGGAGGAGAGCGATCACTCGAATCCTGTGCCTCAATCTCTTCCTCGTCTTGCTCTGCTTCTTCCTCAGACTCCGCACCGCCTTCAGCATAACTCTCATCGTCACCACTATCAGACTCGGCCTCACCCTCTGAGGCAAGCCGACCAGAACCAACCTCCATTAGCTTAAGAGTCCTCAAATTGATATAACGAACAGGAACCGGCTTCTCAGCTCCAAGCCTATAGCCAAACTCATGTGCGATCTTGCAAATGAGGCGGCCAAAGGGAAGAGACTCGGTCCGTCTACTCGAACGAGCGATGAGAATAATCTGACGCAGGACGTACGTCGGCACACACAACTTCGCATCCTGCCCCACCTGATATAGAAAATCTACCATCAGGCGCGTACACTCGCTGCGATTGCTCCACCTAGGATACACATTGAACGTAAAGATGTGGTGAAGTAAACGGAAGTCGTCCGTCATGAAAGAAGCCAGAAGACTCCTATTCGGCTGCCATTCGACCACACGACCACACAAGGATCGGGTGCGACGATCCCTCTCGCGCACACTGTCCACATTCTTCTCGCTGGCATGCACTTCCCCAAGTGGCACCTTCAAGAGTCGGGATATCAAAGCAACATTGACAATTCCAACTCGACCGCTACCACAGGGAATCTTGAACTGCAGAGGATCCAGCGAAGGCTCCAGAATGTTGGCATAGAAGGCCCGAACAGTGCTAGCATTCGCGCGATACTCGCCTTCGAACAAGGGACCCCAACCAGCCCCTTCTAGGCGCTCCAACAAGAAGAACTCACCAAAGAGCCGCGGATCAACATGAGCGTCAAAAGGACTCTACGCCTCATAGACTCCATGCGACAATTCCGCCAACAAGGTCCTACTAACTGGAGCTCACGGATCGAGGTCCCGCTTCGTGTGGAACTCTCACGTGGCGGTCGTGATAGCGGCGGCACCTCTCGGCCTCCGTGCACGGGTTGGGCGGCTCGGCCCGCCTTCATCCACGGGCGCTCTCTTCTTCCCCATCAAGGAAAGAAGGGAAGAAATGGAAAAGATGGCTGCCACAATCTCAAAGAGGGCCATGAGAAATGAGAGAAAGAGAGAAATAGGAAGATGGTGAAGCTTCCACACAACTATGAGCCAAAAAGGGAATGAAAGGGCTCAAATGAGAGGGAAAGATGGAGAAATCAGCAATGGAATAGAAGATTTGAGAATGGGGTGATGGGTTTGCACGAAAATGGAAGGAAGATGAAGATTTGGGAGAGATTTGAGAGAATTTGGAGAGGTTTTGGAAGAAAAGGAAAGCTTGGAGGTGGGTGTTGTGAAGGAAATAGATGGAAGGAAGGGTTTTAAAATGAAAACCGTGGAGGGGTGGGCCACACAAGCCTCATGGACGATCGGCCCGCGTCGGCCCGGCCCGCGATCCCTCGCCGAACCGGTGATGGCATCGCCGGTCTCTGGACATATCGGCGATGCCTCGCCGATTTGGCGAGGTCCTCCTGGTCCTCCTTGGTCCAAATGATGTGGTCCCCCCCTGGGTCCCACAGAAAATGCCCCGATTGGCCCCTTGTGTAGTTTGAAGCCTATCGGGTCATTCTGACAGAAATCTGATGCAAACAGCGATTTCTGGAAGGTTTAAAAATGAATAATGGGAAGGTAGACCATCTACACTCATTAATAGAGGGTCTAGAACAGGTTTCAGGTCGCTGTGTGTGATCAGGTAAGGGTACAGACTCGATCTCGGCAAAGGTTTTCAGGAAACTTTCGCCGATAGAAACTACGGAGCACAAACACAAAGCGATGATAGACCCGCACCCAATTACACTATAGTGGCGACAACGTGCTGTGTGTGACCATAACCCAGGTCCGGTTTAATCCAGATCATGCTCTGATACCAACTTGTAACGCCCTGAAATTCGGGGGTCGAGCATAACTCAGCTCCCGAGTTCCAAAACATCACTTATGCAACATAATTAATGAATGATGTATGTTGACTGTATTAGCACATAAACATGGGATAGATTAAGCCAAAACACAGATATGATTCAGGGGTAAGTGAATAAAGCAAGCGGAAGACTTATAGTAAAATATGTGTACAAGTGTAAGTCCCTGAATTACATATACAACCAGATCGTAAAAGTGTTATTTATCAAAATTATAAGTACAAGTTACATCATTTCTTCCCAAAATAGTCATCCCATAGATCCTGCGCAACGATCGAGGCTCGCTAGAACCCGTCAAAACCGCATATAGGAGAAGGCAGCCTCGTCGTCATCCAGGCCCGCTCTGCCTCGACGTCGCATCCACATCTGCAACATCGGGGCCTAAGACAGAGTCTGGTGGGTGTGCAACACCGCCTGAAACGTGGGAGTGAGTGATCAACTCGGTGGAACAATAAGGCATTCGGTTAACATGCTATCGTCAATCAAACAAGAATGATAAAGCAGACAATTAAATAAATCCTAAGTACTCTTGTTAATGCAGGTATGAATGCAATATGATGCGTGCCCTCACGCGTACACCCTCCGCGTCTTCATCTTACGTTACGCATGACATCGCCTCAAAGTGCGCCACATCTACAAAGCACATGCAAATGCGGTGCATGGATATGATTACCAAGTTGTTCTGAGTCCAATTCATCCAGCAGAATTGGGAAGCTAAGATACCTTCCTCATATCACCATCCAAAAAGTGATCCATACTAGGGTCGTCAATCCTAGACATCTCATACGATCATATAGTTGAGGTCGTAGCAAAGGGCTCGTCACCAATCAATGCACGCCTTTCATGCCCTTACTACCACAGATCGGCTCGTCACCTCCTTGCGGTATCCAGGTATGCTCGAGGTCACTACAAAGGGCTCGTCACCAATCAATGTAGGCCGACAAAGCACGAATATAGTGTCCCATACCACCATAATCGGCTCACGAATTTAGTTGCTCACTGGTCACTATGGGGAGGCTCGTCACCCCAGCGTAGGCCGACACTCGACCACGGTGTCCCATACCACCATGTCCGGCTCATGAGTCTTAGCGGATCGGTACCATGGTTATTAGGATTTCACTGGTAAGTTCGGTACCCTAGATTCAAGCATAGCGTCCATACATGGTTAACATACACTGGACAATCGGGTTAGTTGACGAACTCGACTAGCACGAGCGCACGTTGAATTGAACGACATAGAGTGCGCAAACACTCCGCGTGGCCAAACCACTGCCGCCAACTCTAATACGACTCGGGTTCGTCTAATGCGTCTCACGTGGCGAAAGCAATCTCAACCATGACCAAAGGGTCAATTACCGATTTCCTGGACTAAGGCATAGTCCCAAACATCCTATACTACGACAAATATTCATATGGAATGTAAAACAGTAATGGAAAAACCACTCAAATCATGGTGCATACACATCCGAAGAATATCAACTTAACATAAATGTAAGCATAGGAATGCTTGAATTTAAATAACTTGGAATGTAAATGCATAAAGGAAATCATGCGCATCCATAGGAGTATTGAGAATCACTTCTCAACGCCCACATTTAGTGTAATCAGTTACACTTAGATCATTCCATGCATTTCTACAAACACTTAGCATTCATGGAACAACATACATGACGCATGTTGATATACGTGCACTTAGACAATTCCTGCTCCCAAGGAGTTGTCATACATGCATCTAGCATACATACATGACCAATAATCATGGCAAGCACAAGTGCGTATTTTATACGTATACGGTACTTTATAAATACACTTAGAATACACAAATCTCAATATAGCACATGCATATCAGGAAAGCAATGTAAACATAACATTTGACATGTGAAATCTCATCCATAACAAGAATCAATCACTAATCGGGATTGAAAGCCTTGAAAAACATAAACTATACAATTAAAGTCAGCACCTTAAGCAAAGAAAGAACCGACTAACTGATTTATACGAGTTGTCTTCGTCAAAGGTGCAAGAATACCCTAAAATAAGGATAGAAATGAGATACAACAACACCAAGTCTAATCTAAGCTCTAACACGGGTTAGGGTTAGGTTAACTTACCCCAAAAGATCAAAATCGTCAGAGGAACGATTCAAAGTGAAGGTTCAAAGGTGAAGAAGAACAAGGAAGAATCAAGATGATTCACCAATCAATCTCTCTCACTAACTCTCTCTTTTCCACTCTCTTTCCAAGCTAGGGTTAGAGAAAATTCGTATGGAAATGAGAGCTAGGGTTTAAGGACTATATATAGGCCTTAAAATGATGGAAATAACCCTATGGTCAAGGTATACTTAGGTTATAACCAAAGTACGCCTTTCTCGATCCAACGACGCACTTCGGGGGGGCCGCTCCCCACGAACGGTCGGACTGCAGCTCACGGACCATGGATCTAGGTCAGGCTGAGTGTTCGTACCGACCGGCTCTTCAGAGCAGCCGTGGCGGACCACACTCAATTCAACGGTCACGAAACTCGATCGTCCACAAGCACTAGGATATGCCTGGGGCCACCTTCCCTGATTAGAGGGTGAAATTGGGTCGAATCCAACGGTCGAATGCTTAAAATCGTCGCGCAAGCGAACGACTCATTTCATAAAAAGCTTATTAAATTCCAACCGTTCTCACACTCTTCACTCCGAACTCAACCAAATCGACCCAGAACATCAGATCGACTTGATTTTTGAGGTGAAGACCAAGCCCAACTCGGTGACCGCAACAGCCTAAGATCATCACCATCGGACTTTCGACGCGCGGTCAGGTCCGATCCAGATCTTCCAAAAATTCCCCAGAACAACTGGATTTAGCGATGGATCCCAGATTTCCGAGTAACGTAGCGCTCACTAATCTACACGTTTAGAGCCATGCAGATACAATTTAAAGTGATTGATGCGAATTTCACAAGCAATCAAGTAGAGCGCTAATTACCCTAAAAACAACTACTTAAGGAAAGATTAGCACAAAATTTCCAAGGTCGTTACAATCTACCCCCCTTAAAGAAAATTTCATCCTTGAAATTGAAATCCAGTATACTCAAGGGTTAAGTGCGTCCACTGGGAGTGGATTAGGCATATAGCTGAACCACTATAAAATGACTGTATTTGAGATTTTTATTTACATATTCTCTTATTATGTTTACTTTGAATATGATCACATGATGCATGATTACTTAGAACTAATAAGTATCACATCTCACACACAGTCACTCAGTGCATCGATCATAGACTAAATTTATATACTGTTTAGATATTAAATAGTCTTGTGATTGGATCCTCTATTTGGATTGGAAACGATTAGAGTTAAATTAAAAGATATCTTAATAATTGATATATTAGATTAAGATAATGGTAATAGGATTTTGAATTGTCATAAAATTTTATAAAGTCCTATTCCTCCCCCCCTCTAGGACACTTTGACTTATTCCTACATCTATTAGAGCGGTCATTACCGCAATTTCAACTGACTAGGTTGAGACTATAGATGATAAAAAATCCACTAGCGGTGGATGTTTTTATGTTGGGAACTGATTGGTTTCCTGGCATAGTAATAAGTAAAGTTCTGTATCTTTATCCCTAGCTGAATATATTGCAGCCGAAAATGCTTGCACTCAACTCGTATGGATGAGAAGAATGTTACTTGACTATGCTATTGTGCAAGATACTATGATTTTATATTGTGTTAACTCGAGCGCAATAAATATATCGAAGAATCCCATCCAACATTCCCATACCAAACATATTGATATACGGTATCATTATATACGGGAATTAGTTAAAGATAAAATTATTTTATTAGATTATGTGCAAACTGAAAATCAACTTACAGACATATTTATTAAACCTTTGGATAGAAACAAGTTTTCTAAATTAAAGATTGATATTGGCATGTGTAATTCTAACTGAGATTATTATGTTTAAATTGCTTTATTTTTGTACATTTTTTGTATTTTATTTCTACATTTAAATTGAAAATTATGCAATTTTTTATGCTTGCACGACCGGTCGAGCACCATACTTGGCTAGTCATGGCATGACTGGTCGAGCAATATACTCGACTAGTCGTGGTGCACGGGCGGAATCCCCTTTTATGTGAAAAAAGTCACTTTTTCGCCATTTTTCTCATCTTCCTCAAGTGTTCCTTCCACAACCCGTTGAACCAATCTTCGATTTTTGAAAGTAAGTGCTCCATTTTTTATTTCCTTTTGGATTTAGGTTCCTAGAGTCACATCTTACTTGGATCTTGTTTTTATTTCATCGATTATAGTGGTCTATTGGGTCTTTTCGAGAAAATCTTGTTGGGTTTCATTTCCTAGCTTTTTTTAGTAGATTTTCTTGATTCATTGTGGTAATGGAACGTCGCACTAAGAAAACCCAAGCTTCTACTTCTCGTGAATCATTTGTTAGGGTGAGAACCCTGCGGGCTCCCAGTGATGATACAAATTATGTGCGTGACTTCCATCAACGGAATGTCATTGTTGAATGGCCCGTTAATGCAAATCATATCGCTCAATTCTAGATTATTCCTCTCCTCGTCACTAAACGATAGGAAAATATATTGAAATAGAGCGGACCTGCATACCGGTTCATTGTGCAGGCCATGTTTGCATGCATCACAGATGTCTCTCTAGATGACCTAACCTTCACTATAGCCTTTAGAGAAGGCACATTTAAAATTGATAGATTTATGTTTGCTGATCAATTAGATGTAAGTGTGAACGATGAAGGTATTCCTATAACGGTCCTAGCTAAGAGAATTTCTGAGTCAGAAAAACGTCTTTAACTCGTAAGTTATGCAATATGGATACGAAATGGGTTTTTGGGAATGCACTCTGGGCCAATCAAATGTTGCCTAGATACAGAGTGCTTCATTGTATTTTTATTGCTAATGTGTATCCCCTATCAGGAAACAAGTCTGAATTAACTTCTTTTATGGTTCGTATCCTTCATTGTGTAGTGTCTAGTACTCCTGTTTATCTTCCTTCCTTGATATGTTATATGATCATTTAGTTTAGACTTCATCCGGGTCACAATGATATTCCTTTTGCGTATCTGATGACCGCACTTGCCTTACATTGCAATGTGGTCATGCCACCCGATGAAGCACCTATCACTCTTCTCCCATTCAACAATTCAAACATCAACAAGATGAATTGGAAGCTAGCTTCTGGACAAACAGATGGGGAAGTTGAGGAAGCTGGAGAAGGAGATGACTTGCCCACTGACACTAATATGAATTATTTGTTTGATGAACTAGAAGAAGATGATCCTAAGGCTGATCCTAACTTTCAGCCTTCTGATTTTAATGAGCGCCTTCGCGCTTTGGAAGGAAAGGTGGATGGTTTGCATGTATCCCACAAGTCATAATTTAAATATATGAGAAAATATCTTCGTCGCATTAAAAGGGGATTATATCAAATTTGACCCATCTATTCCTCCACCTTCTTCATCTGGCTCTGATTAGTTTTTATTTGGGCATGTACTAAATATTAATACTTTCCTTTGCTTGGTTGTTACTTGAACATGATACTTTGATGATACTCCATGAACATGTTATCTTTATTTGAGTTTGATGGATATATTTATAACTCCTAATGTTAACTCTCTTTCTTACTCCTCTCTTTAATTTTTTTTTACTCAATCATCTCTCTCTCTCTCTCTTTATATATATATATATATATATATATCTTTTCTTCCTTTGTCATTTTGTGACAAAAAGGGGGAGAAATAATGAGGTATAATCGGTATAAGTGGTGTGATAATTTTTTTGATGATGATTGGTGGATGTGGTTTGTTGTAGAGAAATATGGAAGTGCATATTTGTATTTGATTGATACAGGTACTCTACAATCATCCATGCTCGGATTGAGGGGGAGTAGTAGATTGAGGGGGAGTAATATCACTGTCTCTCAATGTTATCATTGTCTTGTGATGTTTATAATCTGGTGCATCATTCTTTAGTTAGTTTTGTCACAAATTTGACAAAGGGGGAGATTGTAAGTGCTGTGTTGTAAGTGCACCATGTTTTTTCAAATTTTGGTGTGCCAAGCTACTCTAGAATCACTGACTCATTTTGATAGATGGAAAGTTCACCTTCATTCGAAGTTCTGTATCAAGCTGTCTACATCAACATCTAGAGGATAATCAACTTCAAGATAGTATGCATCCCTCAAGAACTCAAGCTCAAGTAATCTACTCAAGTTAAAGTTCATATACTCATACCTGAGGTTGGAACTCAAATACTCTCACTCAAGCTCAAGTCACAAGGACTCAAGCTTAAGTCACAACGACACAAGCTCAAGCTCATGTTTAAGTAAACAAGGATAAGCTTCATGTACTTTATGATAAACTATCAACTATAGCAGACGATGTTTCAATGTTCTATATTCACCTATAAGGTATGAATGACCCTAGATTGACCACAGGTTAGGTTATATTGATTACATATTCAATTTGGGTCATTATATAATTTTATAGGCTTTTTCTCGAATAGTCCTAGCTTTTGTTCAACTAGTCTAGGCACTGGCTCGACCAGTCCAAGAATTGTTGAGGATTTTTGGGAATTTCTGGTGAAGGTTCGACCAGTCGAGCATCTTGTTCGACTGGTTGTGGAGACTGGTTCGACCAGTCCAGCAGGACTCGACTTGAACTCCACCGAGGAATTTTTAGCCCACTCGACCAGTCCAGCCGGCCACTCAACCAGTCGAGACACTATTTTTTTCTAATCGCGCCAGAAAATTTGAAAATTGGTTTTACATTGACCAGTCAAGCTGAATCTTAGACCAGTCGAGAAACTAGATTTTCAGCCTATAAATTGAGGACATTTCTCAGAGATTTCAATTTATTCCATTCCAAATCAAGCCATCACTCTAAGATATAAGTCCCCACTATTGTGAAGCTATTGGTTAGTAATTTTAGATTATTTTATAGCTTTTTTATTTGATTTTATTGATCTCCTTATTCAAATCTATTCTATTAAAAGGGAACTCTGTTTTACCCTTTGATTTCTAAAATAAATTCAAGCTAGCCCTAGGTTGATTTAATTTAAAATTCATCTAGACCTAAAACCCTTCCACTTGTGAGATTGAACATTGAACATCTACATCTACAAGGAATCGGTTCTACTAGGCTACATTGAAGAAGAATCTTCAGATAAGTATTATTTCAATTTCTTGTATTTTTGGTTTATGAGATTCAGCCAGGAAAATCTCATCTTTTGGTTTTGTCTGAGATTAGCTAGAAAAATATCAGAGTGGGGTTTTTATAATTATGTAAGCCCATTTAAAAAACACAATTGTGTAGGTTTTAAGGTGAACCTTGGAAAACCTTATTTCATAGTGAATGCTAGTATCCCGTGGGTGTGGATGTTGGGAGTGGAGTAGTTGAGTGGCAGTTTGCGAACATTTGGTGTACACACACGAACCATTATAATTCTTGGAGTTTGGATGATTATGAAGATCTATGTCTTGGTTTATTTCCTTAATTTATTTCCTTTGCCTCATTATTGGTTTGAGTTTTTGATACTTACCAACGTACTAGTAAGGTTGTCCTGCCATAAGCCTTTGGTTTTTGGTGTTAGGTTGTCCTTAGAGCCAAGTTTGTATCAACCTCTCAAGACTAGTGCATTTGAGGTTGCAATTTACTTGTGCTATCTTATTATTTATTTGTGTTATCTGCCTTTACTTTTCACAATTTGTTTTTTAAAAATTTGGCATAGTCCAATTCACCCCCCCCCCCCCCCCTCCCTTTTAGGACTTAGAGCTCACCCTTTTCAGAATTAAACTACTTTCTAGGCTTATAGATTAAACAACTAGAAGACGATATCTTCATTTCTCAAACCAAGTATACCTTAAACCTGGTTAAGAAATTTAGATTTGAAAATGGTAAGAAATTCGATACTCCTATGAGTACTTGTAACGCCCTGAAATTTGGGGGTCGAGCATAACTCAACTCCCGAGTTTAAAAAATATCACTTATGTAACATATGTAATGATGAATGTATGTTGTCTGTATTAGTGCATAAAACATGGAGTAGTTTAAGCTAAACTGTAAACATAATCCAGGGACAGGTGAAATATGCAAGCGGAAGACTAAAGAAACATATATATATATATATACATATATAAGTCCCTGAGATATGTATGCTCTGCCAGGTCATAATTACAAGTGTTTGTTTCAAAATACAAGTATCAAAATGAAATACATCATTTCAACAATAACCCTGAATCCCCATAACTCAAGACACGGCTCACATGAACCCGCTTGAGAACTGCATAAAGGAGAACGCCTCCTCGTCATCCTCATACTCCTGCTCTGCCTCGTGGGTCGCATCATCATCTGCATCTAAGACAGAGTCTGGTTGGTGTTTAAACACCGTCCCAGAACGTGGGAGTGAGTGATCAACTCAGTGGAACTATACAGTAAAAGTTAACATGTTATCAATTCAATTAAGCAGTAATGATAAAGCAATACAATCAAACATATCCTAATTACTCTTGTTAATGCAAGGATGTATGTAGAAATGATGCATGCCCTCGCCTGCACTCCCTCAGCGTCTTCATCTTACGGTACGCATGACAACCTCCCGCAGTGCTCCACAACGCCAAGGCACATGCAATGTGGTGCATGAACATGATTACCAAGTTGTTATTAGTCCTTTTCATACAGTAGGATTGGAAATCTAAGGTACCTTCCTTATATCAATTCCCAAACGATGATCCATTCTAGGGACGTCAGTTCTAGACAGTCTCATACAATATTATGGTTCTAGGTCACTGCAAAGGGCTTGTCACCAATTAATGCATGCCTAATCATACCTTAGTTACTACAATAAGGCTCATCGCCTCAATGCAGTATCAAGGTATGCTTGAGGTCACTACAAAGGGCTCATCACCAATCAATGTAGGCCGACAACATGAATATAGTGTCCCATACCACCATAATCGGCTCACGAGTCTAGATTGCTCACTGGTCACTACAGGGAGGCTCGTCACCCCAGCGTAGGCCGATAGCTCGACCACGGTGTCCCATACCACCATGCCTGGCTCATGAGTCTTAGCGGATAGAGGTACCATGGTTAACGGGATTGCACTGGTAAGTTTGGTACCTTAGATTCAAACAGTAGCGTCCATACATGGTGAACATTCACCGGGACAATTGGGTTACTTGACGAGCTCGACTAGCACGAGCGCACGTTGAGTTGAAGTGCGCAAACACTCCATATGGCTGAACCACTGCCGACAACCCTAATACGACTCGGGTTCGCCAAACACGTCCTACGTGACGAAAGCGACCTCGGCCATGAACTCAAAGCTTGTTACCGATTCCCTAGACTATTTCATAGTCCCAAACATATTCAATTATAACAGATACTCATACAAACAATTCAGAACAATAATGGATCAACAATTCCAATCATAGAAGCATGTGAGCATTTGATGGATTTCAACTTAACATGAATTCACACATAGGTAGTGTCTAAGTTAAGCAAATAAAGAATGTAAGTTGCATGGAGGAAATCATACACATCATTAATATAGTTGAGAATCTCTTCTCAACGCTCATAAAAAGTACAATATATTACACACTTATTCATTCAAACATTTCTACAAACACTTAGACTACATATTCCAACATACATGGCGTATGTTGGTGATAGTACACATTAGGACAAATCCTTTCGCCAAGGAGTCGTTACACAGACAACTAGTATAAACACACGACAATAAATCATGGCAAACGCATGCTCGTATTTCATACGTATACGATACTTTCTACATATACATGGAATACACAAATCTCAATATAGTTCATATATATCAGAAACACAATACAAACATCGCATTTGGCATGTGAAATTTCACCCACAATAATAATAAACCATTAATCGACATTGAAAGCCTAGAAAACCATAACCTATACGAATATAGTCCGCACCTTAAACCAGAAATTGCGCAACGGATTCGATTTAGACGATAAGTCTTCGTCAACGGTGAATAGGTAACCTAAGGCATGAATTAGATTAGCTACTTCAACACTTAAACTATTCTAAGCTCCAAAATAGGTTAGAGTTTAATTGACTTACCCAAAAATGAGATTAGAATTGCCGGAATAACGATTCAGATGCGATGGATTAGGTACGCAGGGTAACTAGAAAGAATTCCAAGATGATTCACCAACTTATCTCTCACTTTCTCTCTCCTTTCCTTTCCTCTCTCTCTCTCTTAGCTAGGGTTTGGAAAATTCATATGGAATTTGAGAATGAGGGTTTAAGGTCTTTATATAAGCCTAAAATTGATGAAATTAGCCCCAGGGCCAAGGTATACTTAGGTTATAACCAAATCGGGTCTATTTCGATTCAATGGAGCGTTTATGGAGGTCTTTTTTCTGAGTTCGGTCGGGCTTAAGTTCACTAATATTGGATCTTAAGCAAGTTAAGTTTTTAGTCCGATCAAGTTTGTAGATCGCTCATGGCGGACCAATTTCAATTCAACGGTCACCGAAACTCGATCAGGGCCACAAACACTTTGACATGTGTGGGCCATCTTCCCTGACCCAAGGGTGAATTTGGGTCAGAATCCAACGGTCAGAATGCTTATAATCGACGCGCAAGCGACACGACTCAGATTACTTAAATTTATATTTAATTTCTAAATAAATTCACCTTTCTCACACTCTTCACTTCATACTCATGCAAATCGTCTCAGGACCTCATCTGGACTTGATTTTCGAGGTGATTGTCAAGTCCAATAAGGTGGTCATAATTGTCTAAGTTTATCACTATCGGACTTTCAACGTGCGGTCCAGGTCCGATACAAAGTTTCCAAGTACTCCCGAGAGCAACTGGGTTTAGCGTTGAATCCTAGATTTCAGGATAACATAACGCTAACGATTCTACAAGTTTTGGGTCTTATAGATCGTATTTAACGTGGTTGGTGCTAATTTTCACAAGTAATCGAGTTTAGCGCTAGTTAATCCACGTTTAATTTCTAAAGGATTGGGTCCTAAGAGAATTCTAGTTGAGGTAGTGCTCGGGTCTTTGTACGGAATTTTCTGGGATGTTATAGTCGACTCTCAAGCTCTCAAAAGTTACAATAGGTAAAAGTATAGATCCTTGGTTATATTGTAGTATGATTGGTAGTTTGCTATACTTAACTCCAAGCCATCCTGATATAGCATTCGGTGTAGGTATGTGTGCAAGATATCAATCAGATCCTAAGGAATCTCATCTTATCATTGTCAAGTGCATTATTAGATATGTTGCAAGTACGACTAATCTAGGCCTCTAGTCTCTGCATGATATGAATGTTCAATTAGCTGGTTATACAGGTGTTGACTGGGCTGGGAACATAAATGATAGAAAATCTACTAGTGGTAGATGTTTTATATTGAGAATTGTTTAGTTTCCTGGCATAGTAAGAAATAGAGTTCCGTATCATTATCCATAGTTGAGGGTGAATACATTGTAGCTGAAAATTCTTGTACCCAACTTGTATGGATGAAAAAAATGCTTAATGATTATGAAATTGCGTAAGATACAATGATATTGTATTTCGATAACTCTAGTGTAATTAATATATCTAAAAATCCCATCCAGCATCCCCGTACATAGCATATTGACATTCAGTATCACTATATTCTGGAATTGGTTGAAGATAAAAGCATTTTGTTGGAATACATTCAAATGAAAAATCAGCTTGCTGACATCTTTACTAAACCACTTAACAGGAATAGGTTTTCTAAATTGAAAATGGATATTGGTGTGTGTAATTCTAATTGAGTTTATCATGGTATATTTGCATGTTTTATTTTTACATTTTAATGCAAATAATTGTTGAATAAAATTTATATAAAAATTCTAAATTTTTAGTGCTTGCATGACCGGTTGAAAACGTCATCGACCAGTCGTGTCTCAACGGGTCGAGTTGCACAGTTGGGAGCCTTCATGTGAGAGAAATCACCTTTTTCTTCACATTTCTCTTCTTCCTCACTTGGCCCCCTTTCGACTCGTCGAACCTGTCTTCGATTGGTACATTGTAAGTGCTCCATTTTTTGTTTCCTTTCATATTTGGGTTCTTTTATACATACATTGATAGATTTTAAAGTCGATTTGAGCTTTTTTTGTGATTTCTAAGGGTTCCTAGACAAAAATCTTTTGTGTTTAAAACCCTTCATTCCATTGTTGTATTGCTTCATTTTAATCTTGCAATGGAAGGACGATCTAGGAAGAAAGCTACTCGAGCTTCCTCTTCTCGATCCACTCCTATTAGGGTGAGAACCCTACATCCTCCCGAGGAAGACCTCCAGTATGTGCAGGATCTTCATAATTGCGAGATTATTGTTGAGCATTCGGTTAATTCAAATCACCTTGCTCCATTTCAGCTCCTTCCCATCCTTACCAGTGTAGGTTGGGAAAACATCTTGAATTAGGGCGGACCAGCATACCGCTCCATTGCACAAGGGATGTTTGCTTCCATTGGCGATGTATCTCTTGAAGACTTAACTCTCTACTAGCTTTAGAGAAGGTACATTTCAAGTTGATAGATTTTTAATTTCAGATTTCCTTGATGTTAATGTTAATGATGATGGTATTCCGATACCAACCTTAGCCAAAAAAATGACTGAAGCGGAATGTCGATCGCTAACCTGTAAATTATGTCACATGGAATCTGAGTGGAGTGCGGGAATGTGCTTCGGGCCAATCAGATGTTGCCCAAATACAGGGTACTTCATCACATCTACATTGTGAATGTTTATCCCTATTTTGGCTACAAAGCTGAATTGACTTCTTTCATGGTTCACATTCTACATTCAGTTGTGTCAGGTATTCCTATTTGTCTTTCATCCTTAATTTGCAATATTATCATTCAATTCCGTCTTCATTCGGGCCACGGATATATTCCATTTGCTTACTTGATGACCACTTTCGCTTTACATTGTAATGTGGTCTGCCACTTGGTGAAACTCCTATTGTGGTTCTTCCTTTTAACAATTTTAACATTAATAAGATGAACTTGAAGCTCAATCCTAGCCAAAGAGATGAGGAAGTAGAGGAAATTGAAGAAGAAGATGCCTTGCCAACCGACACAATGATGGATGATATTTTTGATGAACTAGAATCAGATGATATTGAGGCTGACCTTGGTTTTCAACCACCTCAGTTTAATGAGCGCCTTCGCGCTTTGGAGGAGAAGGTGGATGAACTAAAAAATTCTCAGGACAGTCTGCATGAGAGCCACAAATCATCTATGAAATATATGCGTAAGTACTTTCGTTGCATAACTAAGGGAATCCATCAGATTGATCCATCCATTCCACCTCCTTCATCTGGATTAGATTAGTTCTCCTTCTTGATGTTTAGCCATGTATAACTTTAACTTTATCTTTCACTTTTTCACTAGTTGTGTATGACTTGATGATGATGACCCTTTGTTATGTTCTATATGCTAACTCTTTTTTTCTATCATTCCCTTCTGTTATCATAATCACATTTACATTCAATCTCTATATTTATATCTTCCTTTGTCAAGTTGTGACAAAAAGAGGGAGAGGTTTGTGGTTATGTTCATTGATTGTGTGGTGTAGAGTGGAGTGATTTTTTATTTTTTATTTTGGATATTTGTATTTGCTAATACAGGTACTCCACAAGTCGTCATGCTCAGTTTGAGGGAGAGTAGACTGAGAGGGGAGTTTTCATTTGAAAGAGTATTATACTGTGAAATGAAGTTATGAAGTTTGTGAACTTGTACATTTTGTGAAGTTTGTATTATAATCTTCTAAGTTGGTTTTATCACAAATTTGACAAAGGGGGAGATTGTAAGTGTTATGTTATATATCAAGCACCCAGTGTTGTCAAATTTCGTAGTGACTAACCACTTTAAAATGATGGACTTGTTCAAAGATGGAAAGTTCACCTTCATAAGAAGATGTGCTACAAAGCTTAAGTCATGAAGATTGTTCTACCTTTTTCAAGATCAACTTCAAGTGCTACTTCTAGTTCAAGTTAAAGTGCATGTTTAAATTCAAGTGCTACTTCAAGTTTATGTACTAGTTTAAGTCCATGTGCACTACATGGTTAAGATCAAGTTAAAGCTTCAAGTGTATAAGATCAATCTTCAAGTAAATCAAGTTGAAGGTCAACTGAAGCAACTGAAGCAACTGAAGTTATAAGATCAATGTTCAATATTTCAGGTATAAATGACCACAAAAAGACCTTAGGTTTAGGTCATTCATATTGCACATTTAGTATGGGTTATTGTGCTTGTTATAGGCTCTATTTCGACTAGTCCTAGCCTATGTTCAACTAGTCTAGGTTCTGACTCAACCAATCCAGGGTTTTTCTCGACCGGTCTAAGATTTATTGCAAAATTTCAGATTTTTCTGGTAGGGTCACGACCAGTCGAGCACCTTGCTCCACCAGTCATGTACACTGGCTCGACCAGTTGAGAAGGGCTTGACTCAAACTCTAGCAAGCTATTTTGGCCCCACTCGACCAGTCGAGCAGGCCACTCAACCAGTTGAGGGACAGTTTTATCCGATCGCGCCAGAATTTTTGAAATTTAGTTGAATCTTAAACTAGTCGAAGCTGACCTTTGACTAGTTGAGAGAACTATTTTTCAGCCTATAAATAGAGGACTTTTCTCAGCTTTTTTCATTGATAAAAGGTCAAATCAATCCTCCACTTTGAGAGAAAAGCCCCTGTGATTGTCAAGCTATTGTCCAGTAAATTAAGATTATTTTTATAGCCTTTTAATTTCTAATTTCTTGATCTCTCTTTGCTTCAATCTGATTTTATAAAAGGGTGTTTTCTCTACCCCTTTTGAGATACAAGGAATTAAATTAAAGTAGCCTAATGTTGGATTAATTTAAAATTCATTTAGACCTAGAACCCTTCTATATGTGTGATTGAACATTGGACATCTTCATCTATAAAAAAAAAAGCAGTTTTATCAGGCTACATCAAGCAGAATGTTTAGATAAGTATTTTGTTTAAATTGCTTTTGGTTTTTTAGATTGCCTGAAAATCTATATTGTGGTTTTGACTGAGATAAGGCAGAAAATCTCAGTGCGGGGTTTTTAATTGTGGTAGCCCATTGAAAATACAATTATAAATGTTTTAAGGTGAACCTTGGAAAACCTTCTTTCATAGTGAATGCCAATATAATGTGGGTTGTGATTATTAGGAGTGGAGTAGGTGTCGCTATTTGAGAACAATTGGTGTACACACCGAACCACTATAATTTTTGGTGTTTTTTGGTTGATGTATGTGATGTATGAGTGGTGAACGATTGTATCTATTTCATGTACATCTAGTGAATGTTATAATAGCTAGATTTCATTATTTTACCTCTTGTTTTAGTTTGGATTTTTTTATCCTTACCAAGTTCAAGAAATTAGGTTGTCCTACCATGAACTTTGGATTTTGGTGTAAGGTTGTCCTTTGAACAACGGTGCTTGTAATCCACCCATTTTTCCCTTGATTGGGCAGGCCTGGGCCCACTCCATTGGATGTAAAAATTAGGGATAACAACATTCTAGCAACATTTTATTTTCTAAAAGCCTTGTTGTACCAATTTTTAACTCTCATTTGTATCTATGGTTTCTCCCCTTACCTTCCTTATGTTACACCTTGCTGGGACCCACCTCAGGTATATGTGGACCTTTCGGACTGCCCATTTTAGGGGTTTTTGTAGCTAGGCCAGTAGCCCACTTGCTAGACACTCCAGCTAGGCTGACATCCAGCAGGGGCTAGCCATTTTCCCCATGTGGCCCACCTTGATGATGTGTGTTGTCCACCCCGTCCACCCCTCTTTCCGGCCCATTTAGATGTGGTTCACCCCCTGGTGGGACATCCACAAGTGGGGCCCACCTTGGGTATTTGTGCGGCCAACCGTCCAGCCCCATTGGCACACCCAGACATTGGGGTGCTGTTGGACTGCAGGCCCACTTTGATTTATGTGTTGTATTCTCACCTTCCATCTGGTGGGACCCACTGTGACATGTACAGGTCACCAGGGAGTATCTATTTTATTCAGATTTACCATCTGCTAGACCCCAGCAGGCCTAGGAAGTTGGGCGGGATGAATGTCCAACAAAGCCTTAAAGAAATTTCTGCATATGGCTGGATGTTGTGAAGATGAGAGGCCCACCAGATTGAGTGTTGTACAAACACACACACACACCATGCTTGTATTTTTTGAAGATATTGGGCCCCATTAGTGCCTTGTGAGGCCCACCTTTGGGCTGTTTGTTTGAGGACCAAGACAATTTAGATCTTTAGACGTCCAACAGGCCCAGATGGATTGGACGTCCAGCCTTGAGCCCAGTTTTGCGTATGGGCTTTACCCAATGTGCTGGACCTTGTGGGCTGATATATTGCATGTAATTGGATCCTTGTTTGTAACGCCCTGAAATTCAGGGGTCGAGCATAACTCAGCTCTCGAGTTTCAAAAGATTACTTATGCAACATATGTAATGATGGATGTATGTTGTTTGTATGAGTGCATAAAACATGGAGTAGATTAAGCCAAATTGTAAACATAATCCAGGGATAGGTGAAATCTGCAAGCGGAAGACTTAAAAAAATATATATGTATATCTATAT
Source organism: Magnolia sinica (assembly GCF_029962835.1). Lineage (NCBI taxonomy): Eukaryota > Viridiplantae > Streptophyta > Magnoliopsida > Magnoliales > Magnoliaceae > Magnolia > Magnolia sinica. The sequence goes on along the minus strand of NC_080587.1, from coordinate 39,242,208 downwards.
AAGTCTCTGAGATATGTATGCTCTGCCAGGTCATAATTACAAGTGTTTGTCTTCAAAATATAAGTATCAAAATGAAATCATCTATCAAAAAGAAAACCCAGAATCCCCGTAGATCAGGACACAGCTCACATGAACCTGCCTGAGAACCACATAAAAGAAAACGCGTCCTCGTCATCCTCATACTCTTGCTCTGCCTCGGGGGTTGCATCATCATCTGCATCTAAGACAGAGTCTGGTTGGTGTTGAAACACCATCCTAGAATGTGGGAGTGAGTGATCAACTCAGTGGAACTATAAAAGTTAACATGTTATCAAATCAATCAAGTAGTAATGATAAGGCAATACAATCAAACACGTCCTAATTACTCTTGTTAATGCAAGGATGTATGTAGAAATGATGCATGCTCTCGCCTGCACTCCCTCAGCGTCTTCATCTTACGGTACACATGACAACCTTCTGCATGCCCACGACGCCAAAGCACATGCAATGTGGTGCATGAACATGATTACTAAGTTGTTATTAGTCCTTTTCATACAGTAGGATTTGGGAAGCTAAGGTACCTTCCTCATATCAATTTCCACACAGTGATCCATTCTAGGGTCGTCAGTCCTAGGCAATCTCATACGATCATATGGTTCTAGGTCGCTGCAAAGGGCTCGTCACCAATCAATGCATGACTATGATACCTTAGTTGCTACCCTAAGGCTCTTTGCCTCAATACAATATCAAGGTATGCTCGAGGTCACTACAAAGGGCTCCTCACCAATCAATGTAGGCCGACAACATGAATATAGTGTCCCATACCACCATAATCGGCTCACGAGTCTGGTGTGCTCACTGGTCACTACGGGGAGGCTCGTCACCCCAGCGTAGGCCAACAGCTCGACCACGGTGTCCCATACCTACATGCCCGGCTCATGAGTCTTAGCGGATCAAAGTACAATGGTTAACGGGATTGCATTGGTAAGTTTGGTACCCTAGATTCAAACAATAGCGTCCATACATGGTGCACATCCACTAGGACTATCGGATTACTTGATGAGCTCGACTAGCACGAGTGCACGTTGAGTTGAACGACATAGAGTGTGCAAACACTCCATGTGGCCAAACCACTACCGACAACCCTAATACGACTCGGGTTCGTCAAACACGACCTACGTGGTGAAAATAACCTTGGCCATGAACTTAAGGTTTATTACCGATTCCCTGGACTATTTCATAGTCTCAAACACATTCAAGTATAACAGATATTCATACCAGCAATTTAGAACAGTAATGGATCAACAATTCTAATCATACAGTATGTGAGCATTTAATGAATATCAACTTAACATGGATTTACACATAAGTAGTGCCTGAATTTAAACAACAAGGAATGTAAATTGCATGTAGGAAATCATACACATCAATAAGATAGTTGAGAATCTCTCCTCAACGCCCATAAATAGGATAATATATTACACACTTGATCATTCAGACATTTCTACAAATACTTAGAATACATATTCCAACCTACATGACGTATGTTGGTGATAACACACATTTGGACAATTTCTTTCGCCAAGGAGTTGATACACATACAACTAGCACAAATACACGACAATTAATCATGACAAACACATGTTCGTATTTCATATGTATACGATACTTTCTACCTATACATAGAATACACAAATCTCAATATAGCTCATATATATCAGGAACGCAATATAAACATCGCATTTAGCATGTGAAATTGCACCCACAACAATAATAAACCATTAACTGGCATTGAAAGCCTTGAAAACCATAACCTATACGAATATAGTCTGCACCTTAAACCAGAAAATGCGCAACATATCTGATTCAGACGATAAGTCTTCGTCAACGGCGACTAGATAACCTAAGGCATGAATGAAATTAGCTACATCAATACGTAGACTATTTTAAGCTCTAAAATAGGTTAGGGTTTGATTGACTCACCCAAGAATGAACTTAGAATCGCCAGAATAACAATTCAAAAGTGATGGTTTAGGGACGCAGAATAACAAGGAAGAATCTCAAGATGATTCACCAACTTCTCTCTTACTTTCTCTCTCTTTTCCTCTCTCTCTCTTAGCTAGGGTTTAGAAAATTCGTATGGAATTTGATAGTGAGGGTTTAAGGTCTTTATATAGGCCTAATATAGATGAAAATAGCCCCAGGGCCAAGGTATACTTAGGTTATAACCAAATCAGGTCTATTTCGGTCCAACGGAGCACTTCTAGTGGTCCCTTTTCCACGTGTGGTCGGACTTAAGCTCACTGACCATGGATCTAGGTCAGGCTAAGTTTTTGTACCGATCAGATTTACAGATCAACCGTGGTAGACCAGTTTCAATTCAACGGTCATCGAAACTCGATCTGGTCCACCGGCACTATGACATGCCTGGGCCATCTTCCCTGATCCGAGGGTAAATTTGGGTCAGAATCCAACGGTTAGAATGCTTAAAATCGGCGCGCAAGTGACACGACTCAGATTTCATAAATTCATATTTAATTTCTCACCTTTCTCACAGTCTTTACTCCGGACTCAAGAAAATCGTCTCAGGACATCATCTGGTCTTGATTTTTGAGGTGATTGTCAAGCCCAACAAGGTGATCATAATTGTCAAAGATCATCGCTATCGGACTTCCGACACGCGGTCCAGGTCCGATACAAAGTTTTCAAGTACTTCCGAGAGCAACTGGATTTAGCGTTGAATCCTAGATTTTAGGGAACATAGCGCTAACGATTCTGCAGGTTTTGAGTCTTGCAGATCAAATTTAAAGTGATGGGTGCTAATTTCACAAGCAATCGGGTTTAGCGCTAATTAACCCACATATAACTTCTAAAGAATTTGAGGTAGTACTTGGGTCTTTACATGAAAATTTTCAGGTCATTACAATCTATGCCCCTTGAAATTTTTCGGGTCATTACAGTCATCCCAATTGTCCTTGAAATCCAAAACACAAGCTCGCAACATGTCTTCAGAACCTGATTCACACATTCCGTCTGCCCATCTTTCTGCGGATGAAATGCGGTGCTGAACTTCAATTTCACACCCATCGCTTCCTGGATACGAGTCTAGAAGATAGATGTGAATCGCGTGTCTCTGTCAGACACAATCTCTAAGGGAACTCCGTGCAGATGTACAATCTCCTTGATGTACAACCTAGCCAACTCGTCTGCGGAGTTTGTGACTCTGATCGGTAAGAAATGAGTCGACTTCGTCAATCGGTCGACGATCACCCAAATAGAGTCATGTCCCTTCCTCGTTTTCGGTAGCCCTGAAATAAAATCCATAGAGATGAAGTCCCACTTTCATTTATCTATGGGCATGGGCTGAAGCAGTCCAGGAGGTCGGCGATGCTCTGCCTTGACCTGCTGGCACGTGAGACAACAAGATAGGAACTCAGCAATGTGAACCTTCATGTTGTCCCACCAATAGGATCTTCTCATATCTTGATACATCTTCGTACTACCTGGATGCATCGCAAGCTTAGAATTATGGGCTGACTCGAGAACCTCCCGTCTCATGTCAGGAATGTCTGGGACACACAGCCGGCCACGATATCGTAGGCCCCCATCTGAACCAACACTCCACTCTGAGTCCTCATCTGAATGAACCCGCTCTCTCATCTTCGCCAATAGCTCATTATCTGCCTGAGCTGCAATGATCCTCTCGTCAATGAGGGGCTGTACTCGAATGTGTGCGATAACCTCATACGGCTCTTCCACCATGAGTTTCTGCTCAAAGTCTCGCACAAACTCCATCATGGCCCATTCTTCTATTATTAGCGAGCCGCACACTCTACAGCCTTCTTGCGACTTAACGTGTCTGCCACAAGGTTTGCCTTGCCCTGATGGTAAGAGACATCGAACTTAAAGTCTTTCAATGTTTCCATCCATCGGCGTTGCCTCATATTCAAGTCACGCTGCGTGAAGATATACTTAAGGCTCTTGTAGTCGCAAAAGAGCTCGAACTCCTCTCTATAGAGGTAATGTCTCAAGAGCTTTAATGCGAAAATGACAGCTACCAACTCCAGGTTGTGTGTAGGGTAATTGTAACGCCCTGAAATTCGGGGGTCGAGCATAACTCAGCTCCCGAGTTCCAAAACATCACTTATGCAACATAATTAATGAATGATGTATGTTGACTGTATTAGCACATAAACATGGGATAGATTAAGCCAAAACGCAGATATGATTCAGGGGTAAGTGAATAAAGCAAGCGGAAGACTTATAGTAAAATATGTGTACAAGTGTGAGTCCCTGAATTACATATACAACCAGATCGTGTAAAAGTGTTATTTATCAAAATTATAAGTACAAGTTACATCATTTCAGTTCCCAAAATAATCATCCCATAGATCCTGCAACGAGGCTCGCTAGAACCCGTCCGACTGCATATAGGAGAAGGCGGCCTCGTCGTCATCCAGCTCCCGCTCTGCCTCAGACGTCGCATCCACATCTGCAACATCAGGGCCTAAGACAGAGTCTGGTGGGTGTGAAACACCGCCCCAGAAACGTGGGAGTGAGTGATCAACTTAGTGGAACAATAAGGCACTGGTTAACATGCTATCAGTTCAATCAAACAGTAATGATAAAGCAGGACAAGGAAATAAATCCTAAGTACTCTTGTTAATGCAGGTATGAATGCAATATGATGCGTGCCCTCACGCGTACACCCTCAGCGTCTTCATCTTACGTTACGCATGACATCGCCTCAAAGTGCGCCACATCTACAAAGCACATGCAAATGCGGTGCATGGATATGATTACCAAGTTGTTATTAGTCCAATTCATACAACAGGATTGGGAAGCTAAGATACCTTCCTCATGTCACCATCCAAACAATGATCCATACTAGGGTCGTCAATCCTAGATATCGCATACGATCATATAGTTGAGGTCGTAGCAAAGGGCTCGTCACCAATCAATGCACGCCTTTCATGCCTTTACTACCACAGATCGGCTCGTCACCTCCTTGCGGTATCCAGGTATGCTCGAGGTCACTACAAAGGGCTCGTCACCAATCAATGTAGGCCGACAGCACGAATATAGTGTCCCATACCACCATAATCGGCTCACGAGTTAAGTTGCTCACTGGTCACTACGGGAGGCTCGTCACCTCAGCGTAGGCCGACGGCTCGACCACGGTGTCCCATACCACCATGTCCAGGCTCATGAGTCTTAGCGGAACAGGAACCATGGTAATTAGGATTTCACTAGTAAGTACGGTACCCTGGATTCAAGCAGTAGCGTCCATACATGGTTAACATACACTGCACAATCGGGTTAGTTGACGAACTCGACTAGCACGAGCGCACGTTGAAATGAAGCGACATGGAGTGCGCAAACACTCGCGTGGCCAAACCACTGCCGCCAACTCTAATACGACTCGGGTTCGTCTAATGCGTCTCACGTGGCGAAAGCAATCTCAACCACGACCAAAGGGTCAATTACCGATTTCCTGGACTAAGGCATAGTCCCAAACATCCTACACTACGACAGATATTCATATGGAATGTAAAACAGTAATGGATCAACAACTCAAATCATGTTACATACACATCTGAAGAATAATCAACTTAATATAAATGTAAGCATAGGAATGCTTGAATTTAAATAACTTGAAATGTAAATGCATAAGGGAAATCATGTGCATCCATAGAAGTATTGAGAATCACTTCTCAACGCCTGCATTTAGTGTAATCAGTTACACGTAGATCATTCATGCATTTCTACAAACACTTAGCATCCATGGAACAACATACATGACGCATGTTGAAATACGTGCACTTAGACAATTCCTTCTTCCAAGGAGTTGTCATACATGCATCTAGCATACATACATGACCAAAAATCATGGCAAACATAGGTGCATATTTTATACGTATACGGTACTTTATAAATACACTTAGAATACACAAATCTCAATATAGCACATGCATATCAGGAAAGCAATGTAAACATAACATTTGACATGTGAAATCTCATCCATAACAAGAATAAATCACTGACTGGGATTGAAAGCCTTGAAAACCATAACCTATACACTTAAAGTCCGCACCTTAAGCAAAGAAAGAATAGCCGAACTGATTTAGACGAGTTGTCTTCGTCAACGGCGCAAGAATACCCTAAAATAAGGATAGAAATGAGATACAACAACACCAAGTCTAATCTAGGCTCTAACACAGGTTAGGGTTAGGTTAACTTACCCCAAAAGAACTCAGAATCGTCAGAGGAACGATTCAAAGTAAAGGTTCAAAGGTGAAGAAGAACAAGGAAGAATCAAGATGATTCACCAACCAATCTCTCTCACTAACTCTCTCTTTTCCACTCTCTTTCCAAGCTAGGGTTAGAGAAAATTCGTATGGAAATGAGAGCTAGGGTTTAAGGACTATATATAGGCCTTAAAATGATGGAAATAACCCCAGGGTCAAGGTATACTTAGGTTATAACCAAAGTACGCCTTTCTCGATCCAACGAAGCACTTCTGGTGGGCCTATAACCACGAAAGGTCGGACTTAAGCTCACTGACCATGGATCTAGGTCAGGCTGAGTTTTCGTACCGACCGGCTCTACAGATCAGCCGTGGCGGTCCACACTCAATTCAACGGTCACGGAAACTCGATCAGTCCACAAGCACTTGGATATGCCTGGGCCAACTCCCTGATTCGAGGGTGAAATTGGGTCGAAATCCAACGGTCAGAATGCTTAAAATCGTCGCGCAAGCGACACGACTCAGATTTCATAAAAAGCTTATTAAATTCCAACCGTTCTCACACTCTTCACTCCGAACTCAACCAAATCGACCCAGAACATCAGATCGACTTGATTTTCGAGGTGAAGACCAAGCCCAACTCAGTGACCGCAACAGCCTAAGATCATTGCCATCGGACTTTCGACGCGCGGTCTAGGTCCGATCCAGATCTTCCAAAAATTCCCCAGAATAACTGGATTTAGCGATGGATCCCAGATTTCAGAGTAACGTAGCGCTCACTAATCTACACGTTTAGAGCCATGCAGATACAATTTAAAGTGATTGATGTGAATTTCACAAGCAATCAAGTAGAGCGCTAATTACCCCAAAAATAACTACTTAAGGAAAGATTAGCACAAAAATTCCAAGGTCGTTACAGTAATTCTCTTTGTGTTTCCTCAACTGTCTCGAGGCATATGCAATCACCCTGTCTTTCTGCATAAGGACACAACCCAGACCAATGCGAGAGGCGTCAGTATATATCATATACTTAACCCCTTACTCTGGTAATACTAGCACAGGGGTGGATGTCAACTTGTCCTTCAGCTCCTGAAAAGTTATTTTCGCCTTTTCATTCCAAGCAAACTTCAAGTCTTTCCATGTCAACTGAAACAATGGTCTGGCTATCTTCGAGAAGTCTCATATAAAGCATCGATAATAGCCTGCTAGACCCAGAAAGCTTCTCAGCTCAGTAACGGAACCAGGATGCTTCCAGTCCTGAACTGCAGCTACCTTAGTGAGGTCGACAGCTATCCCTTCTTTGGACACCACTTGTCCTACGAACTTGACTTTCTCCTTCAAGAAGTCACATTTCTTGTATTGCTCAAAAAGCTGATTCTTCCTGAGAGCATCCAAGACCGCTCTTAAGTGCTCCTCGTGCTCTCCCCAACTTGTAGAGTATATCAAAATGTCATCGATAAAGACAATGACGAAACGGAACAAAAATGGTCGAAACACCCTGTTCATCAGATCCATGAACACGGCTTGTGCGTTCGTAAGACCGAATGACATCACAAGGAACACATAATGGCCGAAACTAGTTCTGAATGCAGTCTTCTACACGTCCTCATCCTTGACGCGCAACTGATGATACCCTGACTGCAGATCAATCTTCGAAAAGTATCGTGCCCCCTTCAACTGATCAAACAGATCATCGATCGTAGGCAAAGGATACTTATTCTTCACTATCACCTGATTTAACCTGCAATAATTTATACATAATCATAGGGAACCATCCTTCTTCTTGGTAAATAGAACAGGTGCTCCCCAAGGGGACACACTAGGTCGAATAAAGCCCAACTTTAACAAACCATCTATCTGCTTCCTTAATTCCTCCATTTCATTGGGAGGCATACGATAGGTGGGCAATGAAATAGGTGTCGCACTAGGCATGAGATCGATAGTAAAATTAATCTCGTGACGAGGGGGTAATCTAGGAATCGACTCGAATACATCTTCAAAATCCCGAACTACTAGCGTGCTTTCATGCACCGAACCAGCAATACTCTCCAATAGAGAAGTATAACAACCAAAACGGAAAGGGTAACTGACCTGAATAGGGAAAGTAAATGTCTCACCCTCAGGTCCATGGACTATCACCAGTCTAGCTTCACAATCAATCTCTGCTCACATCTTCGTGAGCCAATCCATGCCCAAAATGACATCGTAATGATATAGATGTGCGACAAATAGGTCAACTAGAATCGATATGCTCCCCAGATCAATCAAACAACCCATACAAATCTTGGTAATATCAGAGAAGGTCCCTGTAAGGGTAGTGAGTGTCACTCCCTTCATAGTAACAGTGCCCAAACTTAGGCGCTTAACTGCCGCATACGATATAATAGAGGTAGTGGATCCAGTATCCACCATCAAGGAAATGGGAATACCTTGGATGTGAGCTGTAACCTAAAAATATCTCGGTGCCAAGTCAGCCCCAGGTGCTTCAGCTGTAAGTGCGTGAACTCGAGTCCGCTGTGGGCGATTCGGCGGTGGAACCATGGGCCGTTGAGGTGGCCTGAAGCGAGGTACAAAAGATCTGAAGGATGGGTGAGCTGGCACTGAATGAAGGGGTGGAGTTGATATGACATGAGGCATCGGACGGCTGATCCTCTACGGTGGCGTAAATCCACTGTCCTGCATTCACGTAAAGCAATTATGATCCGAATGCCCAATCTTTCCACAGTATGAATAGCGCAAGTCAGAACGCATCGGCTGAGTCGGCGACGCTACACATCTCGGAGGAGAATCTGCCCGTGGCCTCTTACTGAGAAATGGTGTACTCGGAAAGTCAGGTCACGGTATGGGAACCATAGGTGCTCGCATACGGCATGACCTGTCCCCGTCCTGCTCAGCTCGCAAGGACATGCTCACCAACTCAGCATAAGAAGAGATGCTAGCACAACACATCTTTGATCGAATCTCAGGCCTCAACCCCTCAAAAAAATGTCGCATCCACATCGACTGATTACCCATGAGCAGTGGAGCATATCGACCCAGCTCAGTAAACTAGTTCTCATACTCTGTCACCGACATCCCTCCCTGCTGGAGGCAAAGGAACTCACTCTCCTTCTCATGTTCGTAAGTGATCGAGAAATACTTCTCGTGGAAGCGTGCCTCAAACGCCTGCCACATCCACTCAAAACCCTCCGCAACTGTGCGGAGAACACTATCCCACCATAAATTGGCCTCCTTCTCAAACGTGAAGGAGGCAAGCTCGACCTGCTCAGCCTCAGAACAGTGAAGCAGCCTTAGCATCTTAGAGATGTCGTCAATCCAGTACTCGACCTCCTTGGGTCTATGAGAACCTTCAAATGTGGGAGGTCGTAAGCGATGGAATCGCTCAAATGTGCCGCTAGTACTAGTGTTCCCAGATGGGTGCATAGGTGAAGCAGGTGGAGTCACCTCCATCGACTGAGCAAAGATGCCAGCCATGGAAGATAAAAACTGCTGCGAGTGCTACTGCTACTGGATCTGCTGCTGCAGCATCAACAGCATCATCTGCTTAAGCCTATCAGGAGGCGGAGCGGACGAAGATGCATGAGGCGTCGACGTAGATGCACGATTCTGTTTAGGAACTGAAGGCGTGACTGGAGGAACCATAGATGGTGTCACAGGAGTCGGCTCAGCAGTGGGGCCAGTAGCTGGCTGAGAGTCCGGCTCAGCACCAAAAGGAGACGGGCCCGACTATGGATCCGTCTGGCTATCGCATGGGGGGAAACCACGGCAAGCGACTCACCCAATGAGAGACAAGCCGAAGTCTTCGAGCCCTTAGGAGGCATACCCTACATTCAACAGAGGATGCAACCTATGAGATTCAACCTCCACATAATCCACCCACACAGCATTTACATTACAACTCAAGGAAAAACAACATGCATTTGTAAGTGCTATAGTTTATATCCCTGTCTGTTGTCAAATTTGTGGTGCTAAAATCACTGTTATGTTATATATAACTTATATAAGTGAAGCTCTCTCAAGGATCAACATTCATGAACAAGCTAAGCTCACAACAAGCAAAGCTCACAAGACAAGACTCAAGCTGCAAGACTTCAAGAAGAGTACAAGGCAGAACTCAAGACCCTTTCAAGATTGAGCTACATGAAATTTCAAGATTGATCTATATCAAGACCTCAAGACTCATACTTCAAGGTCACTTGTTCCTAATGTTTCAATGTCCATACTTCATGATTGAGGTTTGACTGACCATAGGTTGACCTTAGAAGTAGATCATTTCGGATACATAAACCGAATGTTTATTTTACATGAGATTGGCCTGTTCTTTGACTAGTCCTAAGCCTTCTTCGACTAGTCCTAGAGTTGCTTCGACCAGTCTAAGAAATTTCTCGATCAGTCATGAGTTTGTTACAAATTCTGGATGAAATCTGTTAGGCTTCGACTAGTCCAGGAATCTGTTCGACCAGTCATAGGAACAGTGTCGACTGCATCTACGACCAGTCGAACATCTTCGACTCAAATTCCAGCGACCTACGACCAGTCGAAGGAGACCTACGACCAGTCGAAGGAGACCTACGACCAGTCGTAGGAGACCTTCGACTAGTCGTAGAATGGTCAGAGCATATCCTACCAGATTTTTCAAATATTGGTTGTTGCTTCGACTAGTCGAAGAGCTCCCTAGACCAGTCGAAGACACGATCTGCTCACCTATAAATAGTGCACGAATCTCAGAAGAAATCATCGATTTAATTAATTCATTCAAGCCAATCTTCGTCGAACTTCTGAGAGATAATTTTGTGCTCCATCTAAGCTAAGTGTGCTTATTTAATATTCTCTTTCCTTAGCTTTATTTAATTGATTTTGTTTCTGCTATTCCAATCTGATTTGATAAGAGGAATTATTATTCCCTTTCTTTGGAATCAAAATCAATTAAGGCAAGCCCTATTTGGTTTAATTTAAAATCTATTAGAATTAGAACCATTGTAATCGAGTACTGGACATTGAACTTGGACATTCAATCATCTACTTTGATTTGGTTCTCCCGGCTACTACAACGAAGGAGATAATCGGTATTTTACATTTAATTGTAAATCCTTTCTATTTTGGTTTCTTTCAAGATTTGCCGAGAAAATCTTGTTGTATCGGTTTTCGAGGAGAGCCAGAAAACTCATAAGTGGAGTTTTTAATTGTGTAAGCCCACACAAAGACACAATTGTAAAGGTTTTGGGTGAACACGGAAAACCTATTTTTAGTGAACGCTAATATCCCTGTGTGAGGATATTAGGAGTGGAGTAGCTTTTTGTGTGGCTGTTGTTTAACAGTTGATGAACACACAAGCAAACCACTATAAACCCTTGTGTTGTGGTTGATTGATTTATTCTTCTAATCTTTAATTAATTTTTGTGGGATGTATGTATGGTGGTGAATGTTGTAATTATTTAATTCAAGCTTTGTGAGAATGTTGTAATAGCTTAGAATTTATTTTCTGTTATTACTTTATCAGCTTGATTTTCAATTTCTTTTGAAAGTTGTTCCAGCAAGGTTGCCCTGCCATTTTTATGTGTCTGTCCCTAGAACAATACATTTGTGATTACAATTTATTTCAATTCAGTTTGTATTTAATTCTGTATTCCTCTTCGATTTGAGATTTGATACAAAGATCTTTCTAGAAATAAGGTTGTCCTACCATAAACTCTAGTTTTTGGTGTAAGGTTGTCCTTAGAACAACGTTTGTATCAACCTCTCAAGATCTGAATTTTGAGGTTATTTTTGTTTACTGCATTGTGATTTACTTTGGCTATCATTTTCTTTATTATTCCGCTGTTATAAGTTTTTATTTGGCATTGTCCTATTCACCCCCCCTCTAGGACATATAGCTTGGCCTTTTCAAGTGGTATCAAAGCCTAATAGCTCTTTTTTAATTCTTGGATTTAATTCCTGAGCTAACGATTTAAGCTATTTACGATGTCAAATTTTGATAGCCTTTCAGTCACAAGGCCTCCACCCTTTGATGGCTCTAACTATGCCTATTGGAAAGCCAGAATGAGGATCTTCCTCAAATCAATGGATGAAAATGTGTGGCAAGCCACAGTGACTGAATGGAATCCTCCTATCATGGAAGTTACTGGGGTTGATGGTTCAAAATCAATGAAAGTCACACCATATTACCAATGGACCACTCTTCAGAAATGTGAGAGTAGTGCAAATGCTAAAGCACTAAATGCAATTACTTGCGCACTATCACCGGATGAGTTCAAAAGAATCATTTCTTGTGATACTGCAAAGCATGCTTGGGATATATTAGAAATGACACACGAGGGTACTACAATTGTAAAAAAAATCTAAAGTCCAACTCCTCATAACCAGATTTGAAGAAATTCATATGGAGGAAAATGAAATGTTTATGGACTTTTACACTAGATTGAATGACATTGTAAACTCAATGTGGGGTCTTGACGATAAAATCCCAGAAAGTAAAGTGTGTGCAAAAATATTACGCTCACTTCCTGAACCGTTCAATTCTAAAGTAACCGCGATCTAAGAACTTCGTGATACGGATAATATGAGGGTAGAAGAACTAGTTGGTTCACTACAAACCTACGAGTTAAACTTTAAAGCTCCTAAAGGTAAATCTATCGTACTAAAATCTTCTAAATGTAATTTAGAAGAAAATTCTGATTCAGAAGATGATATGGCTCTTTTAGCTAAGAAATTTTACAAGATTTTCAAAAGCAAGAAAAGGGTTGATTTTCAAAAATCAAATGATAAAAAGAAGCTTAGACCCAAATTTTAAAAATCTTTAAAAGATAGTCAATGTTACAACTGTCAAGATTATGGGCACTTAGCAAATAAATGTCCTAAAAGGGACAAACCCAAGAAGAAGGGTATGTTGGCTACATGGGATGAATCATCTGATTCTGAAGGTTCTTCTGAATCAGAAGATTCTGAAACTGAGTCGGGTAATGAGGTTAAAGCTCTTATGACTCTAGCCAAATTCACATTTTCAGATAATGACTCTACAAGTGAAGAAAATCTGAATAGTGAATGTGAAAATGAAGATGATCTTCAAGACGCTTACAATGCCCTATATAAGGAAAGTTGTAAAATTGCTGTCAAACTTAAACTTCAAAAAGAAAAGTTTTCTAAACTCAAAAATTGTTTTGAATCACTTGTCTTAGAAAAATCACAAATTTTGGATTGTTTTGAAAAATCTAAATGCGATTTGGAATTCAAAAACTCCCTAATTGTTGATTTAAAATCTAAAATTGAGAAACTTAAAACTGAAGTATCTTCTCTTCTGAGTTTAAAGGACACATGGAAATATGCCCAAGGTGATCCAAAGTTAGAGAAACTTTTATCCGGATCAAGAAAATGTGGCGATCGATCCGGGTTGGGCTATGATAAAAATTTACCTCCTAAACAAAAGTATACTCCTCCTATGTTTGTTAAAGGAGAGTCCTCAAATTCAAAAGGGAAAAATACTTATCAAAATTTTTCTAGAAATTCAAAAACTTTTCAAAAACCTAGAAGCAGCCATGTCAACTTTAATCAGAAATGAAATCCACTAGCTGAAAAGATAGTTGATTTACTCAAGGAACTCTTAAAATCTAACTCTATAGGTCATTCCTATAAGTATACACAAAAGAAGACCAACTATGTTCCTAAACCCAAAATAGTTATGAAATGGGTTCCTAAAGTCACCTGCTTGGTTGCTCACACTGCTTTCAAAGCAACAAGTCATTCAAAGTGGTACCTAGACAGTGGATGCTCCAGGCATATGACAGGTGACAAAGCTTTATTCACGGATCTAAAAGATATGACTGATAGTTCAGTCACATTTGGTGATGGTAGCAACTGCAAGATTATAGGCCAAGGTACGGTTCAACTTTTTAATCTTCCTGTGTTTAAAAATGTTTTATACGTTGAAGGCTTAAAACATAACTTGCTTAGTATATCACAAATATGTGATAATAACCATAATGTTCGGTTTTCTAATCAAAGCTGTGAAATACTAAACAATAAGGGTTCTGTAATATTAACTGGACGTAGAACGTCTGAAAATTGCTATATTATTAGTGAATCCATTTCATCTAATCAAACATGTTGCATGGTCCATACAGACGAGACTAATTTATGGCACAAACGTCTTGGACATGTACATTATTGAAATTTATATCGATTGAGCAAACGAGAACTTGTAAGAGGTTTACCCAAACTTCAGAAATTAGATAAAATATGTGGTGAGTGCCAAATAGGCAAACAAACAAAGAACTCACACAAAAAGGTGAATTCAAATACCACATCAAGACCACTCGAACTTCTCCACATAGATTTGATAGGACCTACCGGAACGGAAAGTCGTGGTGGTAAAAAGTATATCTTGGTAATAGTTGATGACTTTACAAGATTTACTTGGGTAGTCTTCTTAAGGGATAAATCTGAAACCCTTGAAGAAGTAAGAAAAGTTCTCAAAAGGATTCAAACTGAAAAATCTTCTCAAATCAGTAAAATTCATAGTGATCATGGATCTGAATTTGAGAATAGCAATTTTGAGAAGTTCTGTACCGACCAAGGAATATTACATGAATTCTCTGCTCCCAAAACTCCACAACAAAATGGAATTGTAGAAAGAAAGAATAGGGTGCTTCAAGAAATGGCTAACGTCATGTTGAATAGCATGAAGCTCTCTAAAAATCTTTGGGCTAAAGCAATCAACACAGCTTGCTATATTATTAACCGAGTATACACTAGCAAAGATAATAATAAAACAGCTTACGAATTGTGGTTTAATAAAAAGCCTACTGTTAAATACCCTCGATCAGTCGAAGTGCTATATTTTACGTGATCGTGAAAATTTGGGAAAATTCGATACGAAGAGTGATGAAGGTATATTTCTGGGATATTCTTTAAACAGTCGAGCTTATAGAGTTCTGAATAAAAGGACTGGTGTGATTCAAGAATCCATTAATGTTGTCATTGATGATCACTTAAATACACCAATTTCTAATTCAGATAATGATGAAGTACTAATCATTGATAAACCCAATACTTTATCGAATCAGACTGATTCTGAGTTGAAGACTGTTAAAGATCATCCAACCACACAAATTCTTGGAAACCCTCTCACCGGTGTTCGCACCCGTAGACAACTTGAGGATATATGTAATTATGTATGTTTTACATCCCAAATTGAACCATCTAACGTAAAAGAAGCTCTGGCTGATGAGAACTGGATTGTTGCGATGCAAGATGAACTCAACCAATTCGTAAGAAATGATGTTTGGTATCTCGTACCAAGACCTAAAGATAAACACATCATTAGAACAAAATGGATTTTCAAAAATAAGTCTGACGAATGTGGAAATATAATTAGAAACAAGGCTAGACTAGTGGTACAAGGTTATACTCAAATTGAAGGGATTGATTTCGATGAAACCTTTGCACCAGTAGCACGTCTTGAATCTATCAGACTATTTATATCCATTGCATGTTTTAAAAAGATAAAGATCTATCAGATGGATGTAAAAAGTGCTTTTCTAAATGACGATTTACATGAAGAAGTCTATGTTGAACAGCCAATGGGTTTTGAAGATTTCAAAACTACTGATCATGCATATTGGCTTAAAAAGGCACTTTATGGATTAAAACAAGCACCTAGGGCATGGTATGAGAAACTAACTAAATTTCTTTTAAGTCATAATTTTTAAATGGGATCTGTTGATAAAACTCTGTTTGTTAAAAAACATAATGATCATATCTTAATGGTACAGATTTATGTTGATGATATCATTTATGGATCAACTTGTACTGACTCGACTACTAAGTTTGCAGATTTGATGAAATCACAATTCGAAATGAGCATGGTTGGGGAATTGACTTATTTCTTTGGATTGCAAGTAAAGAAACAACCTGAAGGAATATTCATTTCTCAATCTAAGTATGCCTTGAATCTAATCAAGAGATTTGGATTTGAGAATGACAAGAATTTCGACACTCCTATGAGTACTACCCTGAAACTATTAAAAGACTCTAATGGTAAAAATGTTGACTCAAAACTTTATCAGAGTATGATTGGTAGTTTGTTATATTTAACTGCTAGTAGACCTGATATTTTTCTAAGTGTTGGAATTTGCGCAAGATATCAATCTGATCCAAAAGAATCTCACTTGATTGCTGTCAAGCGAATTATTAGATATGTCGCAAGTACTGTAAATCTTGGTCTCTGGTATCCTCATGAAACCAATGTTCAATTAGCTGGGTACTCGGATGCTGACTGGGCTGGTAATCTAGATGATAGAAAATCAACCAGTGCTGGTTGTTTTTTTTATTGGAAATTGTCTAGTTTCCTGGTTTAGTAAGAAATAAAATTCTATATCACTTTTAACAGCTGAAGCTGAGTATATCGCAGCTGGTAATGCATGTACACAGCTTGTTTGGATGCAACGAATGCTAAGTGATTATGGAATTAAACAGGATTCTATGTTATTACATTGTGATAATTCCAGTGCGATAAATATTTCAAAAAATCCTATTCAGCATTCTCGTACTAAGCACATTGACATTAGATTTCATTATATAAGGGAATTAGTAGAAGAAAAAGTTATATCTCTAGAATTTATTCCTACTGAAGATCAACGAGCTGACATTTTCACAAAACCTCTCGATAAAAGCAAGTTCAAAAAGATGAAATTTGATCTTGGCATGTGCATTTTAAATTGATAATTTATGCCTTCTTGTATTATAGTGTATATATTTGCTAGATTAAATTCCATTTTTTATAGAATTTGCAAGTAATTTGAATTTTTGGGGTTTCTTCGACCAGTCGTGAGTATACACGACCAGTCGTGGAACACGGGTTTCACTTCAAATTGGAGATTTTTCACTTTCTTCCTCATTTCTTCTTTCTTCTCCTTGGAGCCGAACTTCGACTTGTCGAACCCATCTTTGAAGTTCTTCAAGGTTAGTGTTCCAAATCACTTTTTCTTACAGATTTGTGTCTAGATTGTTTCCTTTTCTCTCTTGAAGCTTTCTATTTTGAAAATCATTAAGATTTGGGGTTTGGATTTTGAAAAATCTGTTTTGTATAAACCCACTTCTCAATCCTTTGCAACTTCCTATTTTCTTGAAATCCTTGTTGCAAATGGCTTCTAGAGGTAGAAAAACTACTTCACGTGGTCCTTCTTCTTCCTCCAGATCGACTGCTATCTCTAAACGTCATCTTCTTGTTCCCAGTGATGATCCATTATATGTCAGGGACATTAGATCACGTAATGTTATTGTTGAATATCATGTTGATGTTAATCATATTGCACCTTTTGACATCCTTCCTATGCTTAAAGCTGTAGGTTGGGTTAACTTATTGCATTGGGGTGGGCCTGCATACCGGTCCATTGCCCAATCCAGGTTTACATGTATTAGTGCTTTCTCACAGGATAATTTAACTTTTCAAATTTCTACTAGAGAAGGGCCTTTTGACGTTGATCATCATTTAATTTCAGCCCTTATGGATATTCCTATGAATGATGACGGTATTCATATCCATAACTTAACTGATAAACCCTCAATGTCTGAAAAACGCATGCTCACTAGAGATTTGTGCAACATGGATGTTCAATGGACTCAAAAAGGGAATGCGCTCCCCACAAGGTATTTGTTACCTAAGTACAGAATTCTCCACAGAATCTTTGTATCTAATCTGTATCCTCGTTCGGATAATAAATCTGACTTGACTTCGTTTATGGTTCGTGTTATCCATGTTATTTCTAATGGTACTCAGATTTATTTACCATCCTTAATCTGTCATTTCATTCTTCAGTTTCGACTCCATCCTGGTCATAGTGACATTCCATTTGCCTATTTTATGACTGTATTGGCTACACATATGTTAGTCGATATGCCTGTTGATGAGGCACCAATCCATCATCTGATTTTCAACAATACTAATATCAATAAGATGAAGTTGGATCTGCTTCCTGAACAAGGTGGTGGTGGTGGTGGTCCTGAAGAAGCTGGTGTTGACATTAATATGGATGACATTTTTGAGGAACTGGATTCTGATTCAGCTAATGATCCAGATTTTGTACCATCTGATGTTGATGCACGTCTGAGTGCATTGGAGGGTAAAGTTGAGAATATAAATGTAAAGTTGGAAAACATGTCTGTTGCTCATGATTTGCAATTCAAGTACATGTGCAAATATCTTAGGCACTTGAACAAAGGCATGCACCAACTTGATCCCTCTATTCCTGCTCCGTCATCAAGTTCTAGTTCTGAGTAGTTTTTATGAGACTTCTGGTCTGTAATAACTTTATAACTTTGCACTTGGCTGATTTAGAGTTAGATTCTATTTATATTTTATGCTGGATATTTATTCTATGTAATGCTATCACTCTTTTGCTATACTCATGTTTTATGCTTATCTCATCATGTTTACTCTCATGAATTCCTTTATTTAGTTCTCCTTTGTCCTATTGTGACAAAAAGGGGGAGAATGGTTTGTTCTTAATGTGATTGTGAGAGGAGTAGCATTGGTTATGTTACTCAGGGGGAGTCAGGGGGAGTATATGTTTGATCTTGTTGAATGAAACTGGTTGAATGTTGAAACTGGTTGAATGTTGAATATTGAATATTGAATATTGATTTGCAGGTATTAACCAGTTGTTTTACTTTTGTTTATCTTAGTTATGTGTTTTGTCACTAATTTGACAAAGGGGGAGATTGTAAGTGCTATAGTTTATATCCCTGTCTGTTGTCAAATTTGTGGTGCCAAAATCCCTGTTATGTTATATATAACTTGCATAAGTGAAGCTCTCTCAAGGATCAACATTCATGAACAAGCTAAGCTCACAACAAGCAAAGCTCACAAGACAAGACTCAAGCTGCAAGACTTCAAGAAGAGTACAAGGCAGAACTCAAGACCCTTTCAAGATTGAGCTACATGAAGATTTCAAGATTGATCTATATCAAGACCTCAAGACTCATACTTTAAGGTCACTTGTTCCTAATGTTTAAATGTCCATACTTCATGATTGAGGTTTGACTGACCATAGGTTGACCTTAGAAGTAGGTCATTTCGGATACATAAACCGAATGTTTATTTTACATGAGATTGGCCTGTTCTTCGACTAGTCCTAGGCCTTCTTCGACTAGTCCTAGAGTTGCTTCGACCAGTCTAAGAAATTCCTCGATCAGTCGTGAGTTTGTTACAAATTTCGGATGAAATCTATTAGGCTTCGACTAGTCCAGGAATCTGTTCGACCAGTCGTAGGAACAGTGTCGACTGCATCTACGACTAGTCGAACATCTTCGACTCGAATTCCAGCGACCTACGACCAGTCGAAGGAGACCTACGACCAGTCGTAGGAGACCTTCGACCAGTCGTAGAACGGTCAAAGCATATCCTGCCGGATTTTTCAAATATCTGTTGTTGCTTCGACTAGTCGAAGAGCTCCCTAGACCAGTCGAAGACACAATCTGCTCACCTATAAATAGTGCACGAATCTCAGAAGAAATCATCGATTTAATTAATTAATTCAAGCTAATCTTCGTCGAACTTCTGAGAGATAATTCTATGCTCCATCTAAGCTAAGTGTGCTTATTTAATATTCTCTTTCCTTAACTTTATTTAATTGATTTTGTTTCTGCTATTCCAATTTGATTTGATAAGAGGAATTATTATTCCCTTTCTTTGGAATCAAAATCAATTAAGGCAAGCCCTATTTGGTTTAATTTAAAATCTATTAGAATTAGAACCATTGTAATCGAGTACTGGACATTGAACTTGGACATTCAATCATCTACTTTGGATTTGGTTCTACTGGGCTGCTACAACGAAGGAGATAATCAGGTATTTTACATTTAATTGTAAATCCCTTTCTATTTTGGTTTCTTTCAAGATTTGCCAGAAAAATCTTGTTGTATTGGTTTTCTGAGGAGAGCCAGGAAAACTCAGAAGTGGAGTTTTTTTAATTGTGTAAGCCCATAGACAAAGACACAATTGTAAAGGTTTTGGGTGAACCTGGGAAAACCTATTTTTAGTGAACGCTAATATCCCCTGTGTGAGGATATTAGGAGTGGAGTAGCATTTTGTGTGGCTGTTGTATAACAGTTGGTGAACACATAGGCGAACCACTTAAACCCTTGTGTTGTGGTTGATTGATTTATTCTTCTAATCTTTAATTAATTTTTGTGGGATGTATGTATGGTGGTGAATGTTGTAATTATTTAATTCAAGCTTTGTGAGAATGTTGTAATAGCTTAGAATTTATTTTCTGTTATTCCTTTATCAGCTTGATTTTCAATTTCTTTTAAAAGTTGTTCCAGCAAGGTTGCCCTGCCATTTTTATGGTGTATGGCTGTCCCTAGAACAATACATTTTTAATTACAATTTATTCAGTTTGTATTTAATTCTGTATTCCTCTTCGATTTGAGATTTGATACAAAGATCTTTCTAGAAATAAGGTTGTCCTACCATAAACTCTAGTTTTAGGTGTAAGGTTGTCCTTAGAACAACGTTTGTATCAACCTCTCAAGATCTGAATTTTGAGGTTATTTTAATTTACTGCTTTGTGATTTACTTTGGCTATCATTTTCTTTTTATTTTCTCTGTTATTAGTTTTATTTGGCATTGTCCTATTCACCCCCCCTTTAGGACATATAGCTTGGCCTTTTCAGCATTTCATTTAACAAAATTGTCACAATACAAGAAGTGCAGCATTACATGGATCGCGACAGAAAAAGCATGTGAGCTAATACATACTAAGCTTCAAACCACAAAATAACTTCCAAACTACTATGCCTATAACGGCTACACACAATAACAAGCAACAAAACAGAGCAATGGACGACTACATCTGCAACTATTCGTCGAAATCAGGAGATGGAGGAGGGGCACCCTTATCCTGCAAGCAACACAGGATAGACTTCAGAGTGCGAGACATTTTCTTGAACTTATGTTTCACGAGGCCTCGAAAATCCATAATGTCCTGCCGTAGGACAGCCTGACCCTCCTCAAGTCAAGCTAGACGGGCATCCCTAGCGGCCTGATCTGTGTCCTGCTCCGATGTCGTAGGAGTAGAACTCTCACTCATGTCCCAGGCCTCCACTTCTTCCTCGTCCTGCTCTTCTTCTTCTTCTATCTCAGCTCCACCTTCGCCATTACTCTCTTCCTCATCGCTCTCAGTCTCATCCTCACTTTCTTCAAGTAAGGCTTGTCGTCGATGAGGCCCGATATCCTTCTGATTAAGAGTCGTCACATTAATGTAATGGACAGGTACCGGCTTTTTCGCCCTGTGTCTGTAGCCAAACTCATGTGCAAGCTTACAGATGAGTCGGCCAAATGGGAGTGATTCGGTCCTCCTATTCGAATGAGCGATAAGGACAATCTGACGTAAGATGTACGTTAGCACATACAGCTTCTCTCCTTACCCCACCTGATACAGGAAATCTACCATCAGGTGCATACACTCACTGCGGTTGCTCCACCTTGGATAAACATTGAATGTGCAGATGTGGTGAAGCAAGCAAAAGTCGTCCGTCATGTTAGTTGCTAAAAGGCTTCTGTTAGGATGCCATTCGACCAGACGACCACATAGGAACCGCGTGCGGTGATCCCTTTCACGTGCACTACTCAAATTCTTCTCACTTGCATGAACCTCGCCAAGCGGCACGTTCAGAAGTCAGGATATTAAAGCGACGTTGATTGTGGCCTCCCGATCTCTTTCACAAGGGATCTTGAACTGCAATGGCTCCAGCGAAGGTTCCCAAATGTGGGCATAGAAAGCTCAGACAGTACCCACATTGGTGCGGTATTCATCCTCGAACAACGGACACCAACCGGCCCCTTTCAAGTGCTCCAATAAGAGATATTCTCCAAATAGCCGCGGATCTACATTAGCTTCAAAAAGGACCCTATGACCCTCATAAACTCCATGAGATAGCTCTGCCAACAAGGTTCTTCCAATGGGAAACTGAGGATTGAGATCCCACTTTGTCTGAAACACTGGAGTGGTGGTTGTGCTCGCGGCGGCACCTCTCGGCCTCCATACACAGGTTGGGTGGCTAGGCCCAACTTCATCAACGGGAGCTCTCTTCTTTCCCATGAAAGAGAGAATGGAGGAAATGAAAAATATGGCCGTAATAAGCTCGAATAGGGCCATGAAAAATGAGAGAAAAGAGGGAAATGGGAAGAATGGTGAGGCTTTCATGAATTTAAGACTCAAAGGAAGGATTTGAGTGCTTAAATGGAAAGAAAAGAGAGGAAAAATAGTAATGGAGGTGGGTTTTGAGATGGGTAGAATGGGGATGCACGAAAATGGAAGAAGAAAGGGTTTGGGGAGGGATTTTTGTGGGGTTTTGAGGGAAACTTCAAGAAAAGGAAAGCTTGGAGGGTAGCTTTGTGAAGGAAGGAGGGTTTTGGGGGGTTAAAACTGTACAACTATGGAGGGGTGGGCCACACTAGTCCCCACATGCGTCGACCCGAGCCGGCCCGCTGGGCGGCGAGGGCTCACCGAACCGGTGAGGTCATCTCCGGTCTCTGGACAGTCCGGTGAGGACTCATAGTTTAGGCAAGGTCCTCCTACCCCCTAGGCTCAAAAATGATGTGAGTCCTACCCTGGGTCCCCCTATAAATGCCCCGATTGGGCCCTTAGTCCGATTCGACGCTTATCGGGTCACTATGAATAGAATCTAATACATATACACCTTTACTAGCTTTCTAAGGGCTAGAAATGGATGATACACAGCCTAAACCCGTCAATGGACGGTCTAGAAGAGATTTGGGGTCGCTGTGTGTGATCAGGAGTGTGCACGGACTCGATCTCAGCGATCGTTTTCAGTCAACTTTCGCTGATAAGAGCAACTGGAAAATCTACACAGATTCTAGAATAATCTCACACCCTCCTACACTAAGGTGGCATCAGCGTGCATTGTATGACCATAACCCAGGTCTGGTTTAATCCAAATCATGCTCTGATACCAACTTGTAACGCCCTGAAATTCGGGGGTCGAGCATAACTCGGCTCCCGAGTTTCAAAACATCACTTATGCAATATATGTAATGATGGATGTATGTTGTCTGTATGAGTGCATAAAGCATGGAGTAGATTAAGCCAAACTGCTAACATAATCCAGGGATAGGTGAAATCTGCAAGCGGAAGACTTAAAGAAATATATATGTATATTTATTTAAGTCCCTGAGATATGTATGCTCTGCCAGGTCATAATTACAAGTGTTTGTCTTCAAAATATAAGTATCAAAATGAAATCATCTATCACAAAGAAAACCTAGAATCCCCATAAACCAGGACACGGCTCACATGAACCCGCCTGAGAACTGCATAAAAGAAAACGTGTCCTCATCATCCTCATACTCCTGCTCTGCCTCGGGAGTGGCATCATCATCTGCATCTAAGACAAAGTCTAGTTGGTGTTGAAACATCGTCCCAAAATATGAGAGTGAGTGATCAACTCAGTGGAACTATACAGTAAAAGTTAACATGTTATCAAATAAATCAAGCAGTAATGATAAGGCAGTACAATCAAACACGTCCTAATTACTCTTGTTAATGCAAGGATGTATGTAGAAATGATGCATGCTCTCGCCTGCACTCCCTCAGCGTCTTCATCTTACGGTACGCATGACAACCTCCCACAGTGCCCACGACGCCAAAGCACATGCAATGCGGTGCATGAACATGATTACCAAGTTGTTATTAGTCCTTTTCATACAGAAGAATTTGGGAAACTAAGGTACCTTCCTCATATCAATTTCCACACAGTGATCCATTCTAGGGTTGTCAGTCCTAGACAATCTCATACGATCATATGGTTCTAGGTCACTGCAAAGGGCTCGTCACCAATCAATGCATGCCTATGATACCTTAGTTACTACCCTAAGGCTCGTCACCTCAATACAATATCAAGGTATGCTCGAGGTCACTATAAAGGGCTCATCACCAATCAATGTAGGCCGATAACACGAATATAGTGTCCCATACCGCCATAATCGGCTCATGAGTCTGGTGTGCTCACTGGTCACTACGGGGAGGCTCGTCACCCCAGCGTAGCCCGACAGCTCGACCACGGTGTCCCATACCACCATGCCCAACTCATGAGTCTTAGCGGATCAAGGTACAACGGTTAACGGAATTGCATTGATAAGTTTGGTACCCTAGATTCAAACAATAGCGTCCATACATGGTGCACATCCACCGGGACTATCGGGTTACTTGACGAGCTCGACTAGCACGAGCGCACATTGAGTTGAACGACATAGAGTGCGCAAACACTCCGTGTGGCCAAACCACTACCGATAACCCTAATACGACTCGGGTTCGTTAAACACGTCCTACGTGGCAAAAACAACCTCGGCCATGAACTTAAGGTTTATTACCAATTCCCTAGACTATTTCATAGTCTCAAACACATTCAAGTATAACAGATATTCATACCAGCAATTTAGAATAGTAATGGATCAGCAATTCTAATCATACAGTGTGTGAGCATTTGATGAATATCAACTTAACATGGATTTACACATAAGTAGTGCCTGAATTTAAACAACAAGGAATATAAATTGCATGTAGGAAATCATACACATCAATAAGATAGTTGAGAATCTCTCCTCAATGCCCATAAATAGGATAATATATTACACACTTGATCATTCAGACATTTCTACAAACACTTAGACTGCATATTCTAACCTACATGACGTATGTTGGTGATAACACACATTTGGACAATTTCTTTCGCTAAGGAGTTGATACACATACAACTAGCACAAATACACGATAATTAATCATGACAAACACATGTTCGTATTTCATATGTATACGATACTTTCTACCTATACATAGAATACACAAATCTCACTATAGCTCATATATATCAGGAACGCAATATAAACATCACATTTGGCATGTGAAATTGCACCCACAACAATAATAAACCATTAACCGACATTGAAAGCCTTGAAAACTATAACCTATATGAATATAGTTCGCACCTTAAACCAGAAAATGCGCAACATATCTGATTAAGACGATAAGTCTTCGTCAACGGCAACTAGATAACCTAAGGCATGAATGAAATTAGCTACATCAACACTTAGACTCTTCTAAGCTCTAAAACAGGCTAGGGTTTGATTGATTTACCCAAGAATGAACTTAGAATCGCCGGAATAACGATTCAAAAGTGATGGTTTAGGGACACAGAATAACAGGGAATCTTAAGATGATTCACCAACTTCTCTCTCACTTTCTCTCTCTTTTCCTCTCTTTCTCTTAGCTAGGGTTTAGAAAATTCGTATGGAATTTGAGAGTGAGGGTTTAAGGTCTTTATATAGGCCTAATATAGATGAAAATAGCCCCAGGGCCAAGGTATACTTAGGTTATAACCAAATCGGGTCTATTTCGGTCCAACGGAGCACTTTTGGTGGTCCCTTTTCCACGTGCAGTCAAACTTAAGCTCACTAACCATGGATCTAGATCAGGCTAAGTTTTTGTACCGATCGGATTTACAGATCAGCCGTGGCAGACTAGTTTCAATTCAACGGTCACCGAAACTCGATCTGGTCCACCGGCACTATGACATGCCTGGGCCATCTTCCCTGATCCGAGGATAAATTTGGGTCAGAATCCAACGGTCAGAATACTTAAAATCGGC
The DNA here is from genome assembly GCF_029962835.1 of Magnolia sinica. Classification (NCBI taxonomy): domain Eukaryota; kingdom Viridiplantae; phylum Streptophyta; class Magnoliopsida; order Magnoliales; family Magnoliaceae; genus Magnolia; species Magnolia sinica. Next base: position 39,216,320 of record NC_080587.1, on the reverse strand, counting down.
GCGCAAGCGACACGACTCAAATTTCATAAATTCATATTTAATTTCTCACCTTTCTCACACTCTTTAATTCGGACTCAAGCAAATCGTCTCAGGACATCATCTGGTCTTGATTTTTGAGATGATTGTCAAGCCCAACAAGGTGATCATAATTGTCTAAGATCATCGCTATCGGACTTCCGACGCGTGGTCCAGGTCCGATACAAAGTTTCCAAGTACTCCCGAGAGCAACTGGATTTAGTGTTGAATCCTATATTTCAGGGTAACATAGCGCTAACGATTTTGTAGGTTTTGAATCTTACAGATCAAATTTAAAGTGATGGGTGCTAATTTCACAAGCAATCGGGTTTAGTGCTAATTAACCCACATATAACTTCTAAAGAATTTGAGGTAGTACTCGGGTCTTTGCACGAGATTTACCGGGTCATTACATTGTTGCCCATCTATCTTGCCAGTCTTGGGCGGGGTTGTAAGGCTCATCTTGGATATGCCTTACCTATGTATTTGGGCATATGGGCTGCCCATGAGGCCCATCATAATGCATGTATTCCTTGGCTATGATACTTGGGCCATGGTTTGCCCCATTGAGCCCACGTGGATGTATGTAAGCTATGGGCCATTTCTTGAGGCCCATCATGTGGTATGAGATGTCATGGATTGCTACCCATTTTCTTTTCATAGTTATATCTAGGTTATGGGCCTTGTTTAACTAGATTCCTTGTTAGGCTGCCTTCTAGGGAACAATGGTGGTTAAATGTCCACATTGTGAACCCCTCTAGGCCCTTTGATAGGCCCATTCTAATCTATTGGGCACGTAGTATTATTTACCTAGACTTTGTAGGCTACGCCAAACCATTGGGCTCCCACTATTGGTTATGCTTCTTCCATACCATGTAGAGTCGTCTAAGTACCTAGACTCAACCTTCTTAAAAGGAGAGTACAACATCAACGCATGTTATGCTTAGTTTATCCTCATGATTCATTCCCATGTGCATCATATGCATCTTGGTTGAGGAGTGATTGATTATGGCATGTGTCATTGGACAAGTTGTTTATGGGACTCCCTAAGTGATGGAGTTGCCCCACGTGAGCGCACTCTGTGCGAAGGACTGATGCATGGTTGATTGGTATGATTCATGCATCTCACATTTGCATGGCACGGTTATTATTCGCCCTAGCATTATCAGGGCCATAGCCTCCATAAGAACATTGTGGATGGTCAGATTTGGACATAGGAAATGGTTGGTTCTAGCAATGTGGGCACGTAGGATGTCCTTGGGTGAAAGTTCCAGAACCTTTTTGGTACCAAGAGATACTCCAACATCTAGACCGAGTGAAACATGAGCGTCGATGTCGAATACCAGTAGGCCACATCTCCCACTGTGTCGTGGTCACTTGGAAGGGGGTGGGCCTTACCCGCCCGAGTGAGGGGACTATAAGCTAGGCTGAGTTTGACTAGATCGCAAATGGGTCCACTACCGATGAGCCAAGTAGTTGTTGGCAGACTACAAGCGGGTAGTGAGGTCTCTTTCACTCGCTGGGTTGTGCGGCTAGGGAGGTGACAGTCAGTATAGAGTGTATTTGACCCTAGTGATTTCCCAAAGAGGAATTGTACTGATATGTGGACTTGATATGAGGACTGGCATGATCACATTACATTTTTGCATATGGCATTTAGTTATATAGGCCCCACATTGCATAGCCCTAGTATGGCTGATAGCATTCATGCTTGGTGTAGCATAGCCTTGGGATGGCTGATGGCATTCCTGCCTTGTATTGCATAGCCTTGTTACGACTGGTGGTATTCATGGCCTTGCCCACGTATTCCACATACTCTGATGTTGCATACTTGGCACTTGTCCTGCACACACTTACTCTACCCTCTAAGCTTTCTTTAAGCTTATGCGTGATTGATGCATGTAGTTGACGCTAAGCAGTAGCTGAGCAGGAGCAGGAGCGTGCCGTAGAGCTTTCTTTTGGAGTTTTACTATAGCTATTGTATCTTTCCCTTTGTGCGCCTTGTATTATAAAAGTGTTTATTCTTAGTGGATTTTTGTGATGATGTTCATATGGTTATTATTTGTGGGTTATAATTTTGGTTATGCGGATTATGAAATAAACTTATGTTATAGAAATCCTCCTCGTAGGATCCCAGAATCGGAACATAGTGTATGGGTGTTAGGAGCCAAGAATGGGTTACTATGGAGGCTGTCGGCACCAGATTTACTGATAAAAAATTTTGTGAGCCTGGTTTCTGAGTTTGGGGCATGACACAAAGCATTCTTGAGTACACAATTCATCGCTTCCTAAATAGATTTCAACTTGAAATATTGAAATTTTTTAAATTTTTTGCTCAAGACTGAGAAAACACTGATTAATTTACCTAATCCCCCATCTCCAACCAAAAAATCTACATTGTCCTCAATGTAAAAGAATATAAGCATGTGATGCAAAAGAGACCATAAAAAGAAAAGGGAAGTGATGGAAAGGTAATACCTTGAAGAAGGAATTCTAAGGTTTTTCCAATGATCTTAATGTAAAGATGGGTTAGCACAAGAATTAAACCAACATAAAGTAAACTATCTTAAATAGCGGAAAGCAAAGTATCCTAATCTCAACATATATGAAAGCAATAAACCTAATTATACCTCCGTTAAACTAAGAGGTCAATCTTGGTAAACAGGATCAATCAAAGGAATGGAGATGTCCTCTTAATCAAATTTCTCAACAAATGGCTTTAATCAATGTCTATTCACTTTATAAATATTTTCATTGGTTGGATTCTGAACTCGATGGCCCCATGAGTATAGACATTAGTAATCGTGAAAAGGCTGGTCCAACGAGATCGGAGCTTATCTGAAAAAATTTGTAACCGAGAATTATACAAAAGAACCTTTTGACCTAATGTGAATGATTTCTGAAGAATGTGTTAATCATGAAACACCTTCATCCTATCCTTGTAAAATTTCAAGTTCTCATATGCATCATTTCGGATCTCTTCAAGTTCATTCAACTGAAGTTTGCATAGTGAGCCAATGTTATCCAAATTGAAGTTTAGATTTTTAATAGCCTAGTAGGCCCTATGTTCCAACTCCACAGGAAAGTGACAATCCTTCATATGGACAAGTCTAAAGGGAGACATTCTAATAGGGATTTTAAATGTAGTACGGTAAGCCTATAAGGCATCGGTCAATTAGATTGACCAATTCTTACGATCAAGGTTAACCATTTTTTATAAAATATGTTTCATTTCTCTATTGGAAATCTCATCTTGCCCACTTGTTTGTGGGTGGTATGGAGTACTCACTTTATGAAAGATGCCATATTTTTTCATTAAGTTCACAAATGGCCTATTACAGAAATGTGAACCACCATCACTAATGATGGCTCGAGGCGTTTTGAACCGGGAAAGGATGTTCTCTTTTAAGAATTTAATGATTGTTTGATGATCATTGTTCTAGCACGGGATCGCTTCGACCCATTTAGTGACATAGTCTACCGCTAGCAAAATATACAAAATTTCCAAAGCTTGGGGGAATGGTCCTATGAAATTGATGCCCCAACAATCAATGCTTCAATGACCAGAATAGGGTTCAAAGCCATCATATTTCAAGGGGACAATGCTCACAAGCTTTGCAAAACTCGTGTGTCCTTGAACATAGTGGGCCAGTAAAAACCACAATGTAGAATTTTGGCTGTGGTCTTTTTAGCAAAAAAGTGACCACCACAGGCTTGAGAATGACAGAAGGAGATGACCCATTGGTATTCATTATCTAGCACACATCTCCTTAATATTTGATTTAGGTAATATTTAAACAAATATGGATCATCCCAGAAGAATTTGCATACCTTGGTAAAGAATTTTTTCTTATCTTGCGCAGTCTAATGTGTTGGTGTGAAACCAGTAGCAAGATAATTAGCAATATCTGCAAACCAAGGTGAGTGGGAGACTTTGAACAATTGTTCGTCAGGGAACATGTCATTTATATGTGTCATCTTAAGGGAATTAGATAGATCAAGGCGGGAAAGATGATCAACCACTAAATTTTCTACTCCCTTTTTATCTTTTATTTCTAAATCAAATTCTTAGAGTAGGATGATCCATCTTATCAAGCGAGGCTTAGTATCATTCTTAAAGAGAAGATACTTGAGCACCGCATGATCTGTGTAGATGATGATCTTATATCAGATCAGGTAGGACCTAAATTTGTCCAAAGCAAATACTACGGCTAAGAGTTCCTTCTCCGTTGTTAAGTAATTCACTTGGGTAGGATTTTGATTTCTACTTGCATAGTTTATAACATAGGGCTTCTTCTCTTTTCTCAGGCCTAAAACCATGCCAAGACCATAGTCGGATACATCACACATAATCTTAAAAGAAAGATTCTAGTCGGGTGGCTGCATGATAAGTGCGATGGTTAACATGCCCTTAAGCTTAAAAAAAGCTTCCTGGCATTACTTAGTCTACTCGTATGATGCATCCTTTTTAAGTAGATTGCATAAAGGACGAGAGAGGTGACTAAAGTCCTCTATGAATCTTCTATAAAATCTAGCGTGTCCTGAGAAGGATCGCACATCTCGTATGTTCTTGGGTGGAGGTAACTTAAAGATAAGATCAATCTTAGCCTTATCTGTCTCAATTCCTTTGGACGAGATGATATGTCCAAGACAATTTCCTTACAAACCATGAAATGGCACTTCTCCCAATTTAGTACTAAGTTCTTTTCCTCACATCACTTCAACACACATTTAAGATTCTCCAAACAATCGTTGAAGCATGGACCAAAGATAGAGAAATCATCCATGAAGATCTGTAAATATTACCCCACCATGTAAGAAAAAATACTCATCATGCATCGGTGAAAAGTGGCAGGGGCATTACACAGTCCGAATGGCATCTTTCGGTAAGCAAAGGTGCTAAAGGGACATGTGAATGTGGTCTTTTCCTGATCATCAGGGGCTATCTCTATCTGGTTGTAGCCCGAATACCCATCAAGGAAGCAATAGTATGAGTGGCCAGCTAACCTTTCCAAGATTTAATCAATGAAGGGAAAATGAAAGTGGTCATTCCATGTAACGTTATTAACTTCCTGTGGTCAATGCACATTCTCTAACCAGTAGTAACTCTAGTTGGCACGAGTTCATTGTTGGCATTAGCTACAATGGTGATTCCGGACTTATTAGGAACCACCTGAGTTGGACTTACCCATTGGCTATCCGATATAGGGTATATGATACCCACCTCTATCTGGACGGTGGGGACCACAGTGATGTATTTGTTATATCTACACCATCTATCCATCTAGACGAAGGGAAAACATATATATTAGCTTGATTGGTGGGCCACCACGTGGCTCCACCTTGATGATGTGTTGCATACACCGTCCAGCCCATGGACGGTGGGTTTCACCTTGATGTGTTGTATATCCACACCGTCCAAGCGTCGGACGGTGTGGCTTGCCATTATGTATGTACTGTATATCCACACCATCCAACCATGTGGACGGTGGGGATTCCACTTGATGTAGTGGTTTATCCACCCTATCCATGGCCCACATGATGTGTGTCCCTCATCCACATCATTCAACGGTCTAGACAGTGGAAACCACCATGATGCATGGGTTTGATCCCCACCATCCATCCATGGACCCCACCTATTGTGTCTGTTGTTCACACACGTGTAGCCCACACATGATGTATGGGTTTGATCCCCACCATCCGTGCAGTGGACCCCACACTGATGTATGTATTTTATATCCATGCATCCATTCGCCGGGCCCACCTGTTGTATGTGCAAGGTCCACTTGATGTATATGCAGCCTAGATATGAGGCCCATTGTGATGTATATGCGGCCTAGATATGAGGCCCATTGTGATTTATATGCCACCCATGTTTGAGGCCTAATGTGATATATATAGCCTATGTAATGAGGCCTAATGTGATGTATATGCAGCCCAAATATGAGGCCCATTGTGATGTATATGCGACCCGTGTTTGAGGCCAAATGTGATGTATATGCGGCCCAGATATGAGGCCCATTGTGATGTATATGCGGCCCGTGTATGAGGCCTAAGTGATGTATATGTGGCCCTTGTGTGAGGCCCAATGTGATGTATACGAGGCCCTTATATGAGGCCAAATTATGATGAGTGATTCCACCACAATCTATGTGTTATATTCACACCATTCATCCTTTTCTCTAAGGTCATGGGACCCATTACCTTGATAGGCCCACCCTAATTTAATGGGCTATATGCCCACCATGGGGCTGCCTTATGAGACCCATCATGATGTATGTGTTACATACACAATGTCTATCCAGTTTTCCAATTTTTATAAGGGTCGTGGGCCCCATAGAGAGTTAGATTCAAATCCTAAGTGGACCACACTCTAGGAGACAATAGTGGTTAAATGTCCACTGTTGTAATATCCCTAAGGCCCATTGTTAGGCCCATTCTCATCTCCTCTTATCGGGCTTACCCCAAACCATTGGGCACCCATTGATGATTATATTACCCACCTTCCCTTATTAGGCTATTCTAATCCATTGGGACCCCATTGATGAAACCCATCTCACCTTACTGCGCTAACCTAAACCCTTAGGCCCCCATTGATGCTAGTGATACCCATCTTTCCCTTGATTAGGCTATACCAAACCATTGGGCCCACATTTGATGATGCTGCTTTCCACCATACCATGTAGGATTATCCAAACCTTAGAGCCCACCTTATATGCATATCAGGCCTTCCATAGGAGATGTGGACCACCTAGATATATGTGACTACCCAAAGTTTAGTGTCTATACCCAAAGCCCACTTAGATGAAGGGTGAATTACCGACCATTTGTAAGGACACATAGTCCTAGATGTATGGACCCTACCGAGGCCCGTATTCATATTAGGCCCCATGGGAAAGGAAAGCCCACTTGTTTTATACCCACTTGACTCACCCCACGAGACATATCTTATCCTTGTATCTAGTTGCTAAGACCTCGGCATCATGTATATATCATCAACACCGTCCATTTACTTCTTTGGGACAAGTGTGAGGCCTATCCTTGACGCTAGTACACCATCACCTCTTACCATAGATGGGAGAACCATAAATGGTAGAATATGTGGTACTAGATTTAGTATATCTATTGTGTAGAGCCTATCTCAATGTATGGGTTAGACCCGCCGTCCTTCCAATAGACCCTAAAAAGGCCGAGCTCTATGTCCTACAAGAGAGGGGAGGGGGGGGGGGGTGAATAGGACTATGCCAAATTAAAAAATAAATGTGGAATACAAAGATAAATAACACAAATAAAAGCAACCTCAAATGCACGAGTCTTGAGAGGTTGATACAAATTGAGTTCTAAGGACAACCTTACACCAAAAACCAAGGTTTATGGTAGGACAACCTGATTTCTAGAACTTTTGTAAGTATAAAAAACTCAAACTTAGAAAGAGGCAAAGGAAATAAACTAAATTATTACAACATTCACTATAAGTGCATAAAAGGAAATTACAACATTCACCACCCATACATCACCATCAACATCAACCAAACACTAGGAATTATAGTGGTTGATGTGTGTACACCAACTGTTAACAAACAACCACTCAACTACTCCACTCCCAATATCCACACCCACGGGATATTAGCTTTCACTATGAAATAAGGTTTTCCAAGGTTCACCTTAAAACCTTCACAATTGTGTCTTTCAAATGGGCTTACACAATTACAAAAACCCCACAATGAGTTTTTCCTGGTTGAATCTCACAAACCAAAACTGCAGAAAATAAAATACTTATTTGAAGATTCTGATGTAGCTTGGTAGAACCAATTCGATGTAGATGTAAATATTCAATGTCCAATCTCACAAATGACAGGGTTCTAAGTCTAAATGATTTTTAAATTAAATTAACCTAGGGTTAGCTTGATTAGATTTTGATCTCAAAAGGGTAAATCACAATTTCCCTTTTTAATATAGTAGAGTTAAATAGAGATCACAAAATCAAATACAAAAAGTTATAAAGAGAATATAAAATGAATAAGTAATAGTTTCACAATTTGCAAGAACTTATCTCTTAGAGTGATAGCTTGATTAGGCTTAGAATTGATGAAAAACTCTGAGATTCGTCCTCTATTTAAAGGTTAAAATTCTGCTTCCTCGACTAGTCTAAGGGTCGGTTCGACTAGTCAAAGCACCAACCAATTTTCAAAATTTCTAGTGTGAAAAGATAAACCCAATCGAGTGGCTTGCTTGACTGGTCGAGTGGCCTGATCGACTAGTCGAGCAATGCACTTGACTGGTCAAGTGGGACCAGAAAAGATTGTTGGACTTTGAGTCGAGCACTGCACAACTGGTCAAAACTATTCACTCAACTGGTCAAGCAATGTCCACGACTGGTCGAGGCATAACCAATTTTTTTTTTAAATTCTCAACAAATCTTGGACTGGTCGAGCCAGTGCTTGGACTAGTCGAACAAAGGATAGGACTAGTCGAAGAGAAGCTTATAACTTATACATTGACCCAAATTCAATATGACCTATCCTATGGTCAATGCAGGGTCATACATACCTTGTTTTTGAGTTTGAAGCATCGAAACATCGATCGCTTTCGATTACTTGAAGTACATGAAGCTTGTCCTTGAAGTCTTAAACTTGAGCTAGACTTAAGGTAGTAATCTTGAAATTTCACTTGAGCTTTGAACTTCTGTTCTTGTACTTGAGCTTGTAAACTTGAACATTGCCAACATTCTTCAACTTGAAACTGTAGAAAAGTTCGATGATGATGTGGACAAATTATAATGCAAGAAGATGATCTTTCCAACTTATCAAAACATGATACAGATTCTAAATGGTTTGGCACAACAAAATTTGACAAATCCGGGTGCTGGATTTCCAATATAGCACTTATAACCCTGTCTTAGGATAATCATATATTAGTGCTTTGGGAGGCTATGTTAGTCTAACATAGGACATACCACGTGGACTCCTATAGTTATAGAAGGGGCACGTCGTTTAGCTCCTACTCTTTGTATGTGGTATGTTCATGATGGTCAATTATGGATTATCATTGTCTACCCTATTAGATAATCATGCTTATGTACTTTATTACATCATGATACATGCCCATACGCATCATATGTATGCTTGTTATGAGGAGTGATTGATCATGGCATATGCCATTGGGTTGGTTTATTATGGGACTTCTTGTGAGATGGACTTGCCCTACACGAGCGCGTGGTACGTGCAGATTTAATGCATGACTGGATGGTATGACTCATTCATCTCGCATTTGTGTGACATGATTATTGTATGCCCAGCGATATCAGGGCCGTAGCCTCCACAAGCATATCATGGATGGCCAGATGGGACACCAAAAATCTTTTTCTATATGAGATACTATAGATGTCCCTAGGTGAAATTCCTTAAACCCTCTTGGTACCATAGGACGCTCTAACGTCTAGACCGAGTGGATGTAAGAGTGTCAAGTGCTAAATACTAGGAGGTCGCACTTCCCACTATGTCATGGTCGGTTGAAAGGGGGTGTGACCTTACCCGCCCGACGGAGTAAGCAATGCTAGGCTGAGTCTGACCCAGTTTGAGGAATGGGTTCACTATCATCGAGCCGGGGCGATATTGGCTGACGGATAATAGGGTCTCTTCCACTTACTCAGTTGTGTGCTTGATGGGACGACAAGCTGGCATTGAGTGTATTAGACCCCAATGATGATCCCAAAGATGTATGGTACTGATATGTGGACTTATTGAGCAGGAGTTGCATACTCAGTATTTGATCCATTGATTCATTCTTTCACTATCCACTCAGGCTGGTGGTGTGCAACTAATTCGTTATGTGTACCTTTGCAATGGCCAGGATTTCGGTTAGGGTGCACAACCAACCTGATCTCAAGAGTTTACCACATTAAGTCTGGCTATCCAAATTTAGGTATGGGATTGTGTAACACCCTAGAATTCGGGGGTCGAGCATAACTCAGCTCCCGAGTTCCAAAACATCACTTATGCAACATATTTAATGAAGGATGTATGTTGACTGTATTAGTGCATAAAACATGGAATAGATTAAGCCAAAACACAGATATGATTCAGGGATAAGTGAATAAAGCAAGCTGAAGACTTATAGCAAAATATGTGTACAAGTGTAAATCCCTGAATTACATATACAAGCCAGATCGTATGAAAGTGTTATTTAACAAAATTATAAGTATCAAATTACATCATTTCAGTTTCCAAAAATAATCCCAAAGATCCCGCGCATCAGACCGAGGCTCGCTAGAACCCGTCTGAAAACTGCATATAGGATAAGGCAGCCTCGTCGTCATCCAGCTCCAGCTCTGCCTCAGACGTCGCATCCACATCTGCAACATCAGGGCCTAAGACAGAGTCTGGTGGGTGTTTAACACCGCCTCAGAAACGTGGGAGTGAGTGATCAACTCAGTGGAACAATAAGGCACTGGTTAACATGTTATCAGTTCAATCAAACAGTAATGATAAAGCAGGACAATTAAATAAATCCTAAGTACTCTTGTTAATGCAAGTATAAATGCGGTATGATGCGTGCCCTCACGCGTACACCCTCAGCGTCTTCATCTTACGTTACGCATGACATCGCCTCAAAGTGCGCCACATCTACAAAGCACATGCAAATGCGGTGCATGGATATGATTACCAAGTTGTTATTAGTCCGTTTCACACAACAGGATTGGGAAGCTAAGATACCTTCCTCATATCACCATCCAAACAGTGATCCATACTAGGGTCGTCAATCCTAGACATCTCATACGATCATATGTTTGAGGTCGTAGCAAAGGGCTCGTCACCAATCAATGCACGCCTTTCATGCCCTTCCTACCACAGATCGGCTCGTCACATCCTTGCGGTATCCAGGTATGCTCGAGGTCACTACAAAGGGCTCGTCACTAATCAATGTAGGCCGACAGCACGAATATAGTGTCCCATACCACCATAATCAGCTCACGAGTTTAATTGCTCATTGGTCACTACGGGGAGGCTCGTCACCCCAGCGTAGGCCGACAGCTCGACCACGGTGTCCCATACCACCATGTCCGGCTCATGAGTCTTAGCGGATCAAGTACCATAGTTAATTAGGATTTCACTGGTAAGTTCGGTACCCTAGATTCAAGCAGTAGCGTCCATACATGGTTAACATACATCGGACAATCGGGTTATTTGACGAACTCGACTAGCACGAGCGCACGTTGAGTTGAGCGACATAGAGTGCGCAAACACTCCGCGAGGCCAAACCACTGCCGACAACTCTAATACGACTCGGGTTCGTCTAATACGTCCTACGTGGCGAAAGTAATCTCAACCACGCATATAGGGTCAATTACCGATTTCCTGGACTAAGGCATAGTCCCAAACAATTTACACTACTACAGATATTCATATGGAATGTAAAACAGTAATGGAACAACAACTTACACCATGGTACATAAGCATCTGAAGAATCTCAACTTAACATAAATGTAAGCATAGGAGACGCTTGAATTTAAATAACTTGGAATGTAACTGCATAAAGAAAATCATGCGCATCAATAGGAGTGTTGAGAATCACTTCTCAACGCCCACTACTAGTGTAATCAGTTACACTTAGGTCATTCATGCATTTCTACAAACACTTAGCATACATGGAACAACATACATGACGTATGTTGGAATACATGCACTTAGACAATTCCTGTTACCAAGGAGTTGTCATACATGCATCTAGCATACATACATGACAAATAATCATGGCAAACACAAGTGCGTATTTCATACGTATACGGTACTTTATAAATACACAGAATACACAAATCTCAATATAGCACATGCATATCAGGAAAGTAACGTAAACACAACATTTGGCATGTGAAATCGCATCCATAACAAGAATAAATCACTAACTGGGATTGAAAGCCTTGAAAACCATAACCTATACACTTAAAGTCCGCACCTTAAGCGAAGAAAGAACCACCGATCTGATTTAGACGAGTTGTCTTCGTCAACGGCGTTAGAATACCCTAGAACAAAGATAGAAATGAGATACAACAACACCAAGTCTAATCTAAGCTCTAACACAGGTTAGGGTTAGGTTAACTTACCCCAAAAGAACTCAGAACCGTCAGAAGAACGATTCAAAGTGAAGGTTCAAAGATAAAGAAGAACAAGGAAGAAACCAAGATGATTCACCAACTTATCTCTCTCACTTTCTCTCTCTTTTCCACTCTCTTTCCAAGCTAGGGTTAGAGAAAATTCGTATGGAAAAGAGGGCTAGGGTTTAAGGACTATAAGTAGGCCTATTCTTGATGAAAATAACCCTAGGGACAAGGTATACTTAGGTTATAACCAAAGCACGCCTTTCTCGATCCAACGAAGCACTTCTGGTGGACCTATAACCACGAAAGGTCAGACTTAAGCTCCTTAACCATGGATCTAGGTCAAGCAGAGTTTTCATACCGACCGGCTCTTCAGATCAGCCGTAGCGGACCACACTCAATTCAACGGTCACGGAAACTCGATCAGGTCCACAAGCACTAGGATATGCCTGGGCCAACTATCCTGATTAGAGGGTGAAATTGGGTCAGAATCCAATGGTCAGATAGCTTAAAATCGTCGCGCAAGCGACACGACTCAGATTTCAATAAAAGCTTAATAAATTCCAACCGTTCTCACACTCTTCACTCCGAGCTCAAGCAAATCGAACCAGAACATCAGATGGACTTAATTTTCGAGGTGAAGATCAAGCCCAACTCGGTGACCGCAACAACCTAAGATCATCGCCATCGGACTTTCGACGCGCGGTCTAGGTTCAATCCAGATCTTCCAAAAATTCCTCAGAACAACTGGATTTAACGATGGATCCCAGATTTCAGAGTAACGTAGCACTCACTAATCTACACATTTAGAGCCATGCAGATACAATTTAAAGTGATTGATGCGGATTTCACAAGCAATCGAGTAAAGCGCTAATTACCCCAAAAACAACTACTTAAGGAAAGATTAGCACAAAAATTCTAAGGTCGTTACAGATTGGTTTGGATAGAATTCCTTATGATGAACCCCAAAGCTTACGATACCATGTACTATCATCCCGATCACACACTCCAGCTTTATCATTTCTTTTGCATTTACATATTGCACTGCACCCTTAGCTTATGACATTAGGTTTACTATGATTCTACACTGTACGACCTAGATATGACATTTGACTTATTATATCTCCACATTGTGTAGTCGATTTACATTGCTTCCTTAGCATATGACTTTGTCTTATTATGTCTTTGCATCGCATAATCAGGATAAGTCTGATGGTATTGATGGAATTGCCAGTATTTCTGCTTACTCTGATATCTATATGCTTGGCACGTGCATTGCACATATATACACCACCCTCTAAGCTTTCTATAAGCTTATGCACGACCGTTACATGCAGGTGATGTTAGGTCGCAGTAACATTGAGGCAGGAGCGTGGAGGTTGAGCTTTGTGGAGATTTTATTATATTCATGTATTTCCTTTTAGCATTGTAATTAATGATTTATATTAGTGGATATGTGATGATGATGTTGCTCTTGTGATTTGGGTACACTTGTAGTTATGCTCCTTTACAAAAAAAATTACACTGGAAATCCTCCTTATAGGATCCCAAGATAAAAAAATCTGGCTTATGGGTACTAGGAGCTGAGAATGGGGTATCATGGATGCTGTTAGTGCCGGATTTGGCGATCGGAAATTCTATGAGCCCGATTTATGAGTTTGGGGGGTGACACGTATGACTATAATCAATGGAAACATCAATGTTGGGAAGATGAACTAGCAATACACCATAGTGAACATTCTCTTGGGTCCTCTACCTTTGAAACCCAATCAGAAATGATCCAAGAGGATTCACTTCAGGGTTACATGGACTATCTTGTAGAAATTAGAAAAACAGTAGAAGTGCTTAATTTGTGCATTGATAAGATAGTAGAGGCTCGTTTGTCCCAGCCACAACTTAATCTAGAAACACAATGCAAGGAAAGTGATCTTAACTTATTTTTGGAGAACTCTAGAATTTGGAATGAAGAGTTGGATTATATTAATGAGCATATAGTTTAATTTCCTGAAGAGTCGATCTCGATGACTGTCTAAAGGAATGATCAAGAGACATGGATGTCTTTCAAATATAATGATACTGACACACTTCACTCACATGACACACTTAGTTCCAATGATGAGGAAGAGGTTAGTTTATTCGAAACCTCAATCCAATCTAAAAATAGAATGTGAGAAAAGCTATCCCATCCAAGTGTGTACTGCACTAAATTGGAAGATGATGAGTCTTAGGATGACAATCATGAATGTATAGCTCAAATCCCCCTGGATTCAATCTCAAGTTTAGCCCATATCAATAATCAAGAGGTTTAGGAAGTTGTCAACCATAGTGATCTATTCCACCCATCTGACATGACCGATTTAAGTGTGGAGAATGAACCACTTTCAAATAACCCTTCCAACTTTTGTGAGGTATGGTTAAAGCACTCCCCTGAATTGAATGATGATATGATTCGAGAGATGGACAAGTTGCTTGATATGACTCTGGAATTTGAAACTAGCTAGTTAAGGCCACCATTTGAGTTGTCAACCCTTAACAATACAATGCCTTTACTGAGTACTACCAATGAACAGAGTCTTCACATCAATTCTTTGTTGGTTGATTTTCAATCTGTTTGTGTAGGGCAAGAGTAAGAGAGCATGTGTCCATCCACATTTAAAGACGATGAAATCCTTAGGTAGATCATCACAAATTTCAACGTGGAGAATGAGCCACTCTCAACTAAATTTCCCAACTCTTTAGAAGATTGCTTGGCACACTGTGCAGATTCAAACGATCCCATGATACAAGACGTAGTGAATGCCTTGCAAGACAACATCTTGGTACTTGTTACTGACTGAGAGAACCCTTATTCTGAAACCCTTCCCTCCATTGATCCTGAATGTTTACTATCACAGGAGGGAGAGCTGACAATTGAACCGAAGTTTGAAACTTCGAAATGTGTTGGGATTACATCATCCGCTGAGAATTTTTCTGAATGTTATATACTTGTAGTCTCTAATTCACCATGGGGTACTAATTCTGAAACTTTCTTTGTCATAAGTGAATCATAAATACTTTAGACACCTTAGGAGATTAAAAGGAAACCTTATGCTGAGGTCCATAAATTTCTCTGGAAATTCATGCTCATCCAAGCCTATTGTAAAAGGGCTTTTGGAGGATCTTGTTGAGAAACCTACTAAGAAAGTTATCAAGATATTGGCCGGAGGAGGAACCTTGTGGCATGACTGAGTAGCTTTTCCCTTACTTTCTTAGTTTAAGATTAATTTATTTCTTTCATAGGACTAGGGTAGTTTACTTTTGTTGTTTTAAGATAGTTTGTTTATTGTCTATTGAGTCCTCTTGCTAACCCATCTTCACTTTGAGACCCTTGGAAAAGCCTCTAGATTCCTTCTTCAGGTGCTACTTTTCCATCACTTCTCCTTTACTTTCGTTGTCTCATGTGCATTGCATACTTGTATCTTTTACATTGAGGATAATGTAGATTTTAGGTTGGGGGTGTGGATTAAGCAAGCTAATCAGTAGTTTTCTTAGTCTTTAAGCAAAATTTGTGAAATTTTTTCCGAAAATTTTGTAAATTCGAGTGATTTTGAAGTTCATCCATGATTTAAAGTATAAGATATTTAATGCTGGTGATTTGTGACTCTTGGATTCAATTACTTGTTAGGTCTCACAATTAAATTTAAATTATTAATCCATGAGTAGAAATTTTAAACATTGATCGAGTCATGATTTCACATGTCACGTCTAGCTTTCACATTAAAGCTTCAGTCAACGTTGATTTATTAATATAGTGATTATTAAGCATTGAAGGAACCAACCTAGGGAATTTCTCCATCATGTTCAAATAAGAAGAATTGAAAAAAAAAGAAAAGAAAGAATACCTAGCTAAAAAACAGTTGTCGTCGAAAACAACTACCTATTGAAGATCATTGAAAAGATTGAATATAGCGTAAAGCCATCGATGGAAAAAATCAAAAGCTGGAAGAATAAAAACGCTGAATTGTAAGGCAAGTTTTGGTTATCCTGAATGCTCTTTAGATTATCAATGTTATTATGAAAATTGAGAATTGGACCTTTGATAAGTCTAGGCTTCACTATGCACCAATGAAACTCAATGTTTAGGATTGTTTTAATTGGAGGATTAATGCTTTGAACTTGACTATGAGATTTACTGTGAGCTAGAGTTTAGAAGGGAATATAGCTTAATATTAAACTATCCTACATTTTTATGAAATGGATTGTCTTTAAAACCGTTGGAGCTCATGGAAATTATACAGTAGTTTTTCAAAATATCTTTCACATATTTTGCTCGGGACTAGTAAAATGCTAGTTGGGGGCTATGTTGAGACTCAAATATTGCATATTATCCCCCATTTATTACTTGGTTTTATGAACATGATAATGTTTAATGTCCTATTTTAACAATGTTTGTGTTGTGGGGTGAATTTAAGAGCTTGGATTGAAAAGGATGCTAAAAGCATGGATTTAATACTCAAGAATCAGTAAAGCAAAGGATGGATCCTAGAAGACCAAAAATTAAGAATTTACATGTCAAAGATCCAAGAAAACCAAGTGAGAAATAAAATGCATTTTTTCGACTCGGTGCAAAAGTTGGAGTTGCAAAACTATAAACAGGGGTCCCTAGGATGCTCTTAGGCATCTTCCAGGGTTTGAGGAGTGAGGTAAAAGGGTGGAACCGCCGTCTAGGAGTTTTCTTCTTCTTCCTTAGTTGATGTTTTGTTTAAGAGTTCTTAATTCAACATGTCTATGGTTGGCTAAACCTCTTATCTAGGGATAAGAGATGAAGCTTGTAACATGATTGGGATGTATGCTTTGTTTTAATTCATATTTTGTTGAACTCTATTGGATTTTAGTTTGATTATGAAGGAATAGTTTTAATTTTTAATGGTTTATTGTGACAAATTACAATAGATCTTCGATAGCTTGAAATATCTTCTTTTCCTAAATTGAGATTGTGAAATTAGGAAATCCTGTTGTTCACCATTATCTCTTGGCCATGGTAGGTTGATGAAATCCTTCCTAACCTTCACAATTCTCTTATGATTGGTTGTGGAATTGGTAAATCCTATTGTTTGTTTTGTCTCCTAGGCATGGTTAGGTGATGGAATCACTTCCAAATCCTCACAACTCTCATCCATTGATGATTAGATCCATGAGAAGTTTAGAGATCTGACAAATCTCTTCTTACCAATTGGATAGGATAAGACTTTGATTCTAGTTGTGTCCCTGAATCAAGCAATGTAGTCTTCCAATTGCTTCAAGTGGATCCTTGGTACCCTAGTTACCACCTTTAAATTTATAAGTTTTAATTACCTTATTCAAAATCACTTTCTTAAATATTTTAGATTTAGGCTTTCATCTTCTTCTAGTTTTACTTCTAGTTACTTTCAGAAGACACACAAGTTCAGTCCCTGTGGATTCGACCTCGGTCTCACTGAGATTATTCATGTATCATGACCTTACACTTGGGGTTGTGAACAATTAGATGACGGATTATCTATCCATCACAGCATTAGACACCACTCGAGATCCTCAGAGTTAATTGAGGTTATGGCTGCAAATCAACCTGTAAATCAACCAATGCATCAGTTGCAACCTCGAGTTATGAAAGTTTAGGATAATAATGAGGTGCACCATGCACCCCTGCCTCGTACTTCGCGAGATTATTTACAACTGGCTGCGGTGAGCATACCTTCTTATATGATTTTTCTAGAAAATACAAGAAACATGGATATCAAGCCAAGAGTGATCCAACTCCTTCCAAAGTTCCTTAGACTTGATTATGAAAGTCCATATCTACACTTGAAAGAGTTTGACGTGATTATAGCCACTTTCTATTTTCCTAACGTGTCTAAGGACACGGTTAAGTTGAAACTCTTTCCTTTCTCCTTGAAAGAGAAAGTTAAGACGTGGTTACATTCACTACGTCCGTGATCTATTGGCACATGGAATGACATGATGAAGGAGTTCATAAAAAATTATTTCCATACCATAAGACAAACACCATCAAGAAGTCAATCATGAACTTCGCCCAAAAGGATGATGAAACATTCTTCCAATGTTAGGAGCGGTTCAGGGATTTCGTCAGTTCATGTGCATAACACAGTTTTGAAACGTGACGCATAATAAGTTTCTTTCATGATGGACTAACATCTTCCATGTGCTAATTCGTTGAGACGATGTGTAATGGGGAATTCATGAATAAAAATGTCGATGAAGTGTGGAATTACTTTGACAAACTCGCTGAAATCGCACAATCATGGGACATCTCCCCAAGCCCTAACACCATATCTAAGCCTGCTCAATCAAAGGAGAGGGGCGGATTATACCTTCTGAAAGAGGATGATGATGTCAATGCTAACGTGGCTAATCTCATAAGGAAATTTGAGGTCATGGAACTGAAGAAGGATAAGGCTAAGGAAACTATTTGTGGTATTTGTGCTTACAACAGTTACACAAATGAAAATTGTCTAACAATACCTGCCTTTCAAGAGGTATTGAATGAGCTATCCAATGTCGTGAATAATTACCAAAGACCTTTCAATAGACCTACCTCCAATACATACAATCCTAGTTGGAGAAATCATCTAAACTTCAGTTGGAGAAATGGACAAACTGCTACCCCTTAAGGTTTCTTTAATCAAATTCCAAATTAAGGGAAACCTTAAGAGGATCCAGTTCTAAAACATCTCAAAATCAAGAGTTTTTCAATCAGGGGATGACACAAGCCTTTCAAGACCTTACAAAGGCCATACAAGGGCTTGACACTGAAAAAGCCGAGCTCCAAGTCCTAAAGAGGGGGAGGGGGGATGAATAGGATTATGCCAAATTAAAAAATAAATGCGAAATACAAGGATATACAAAGATAGATAACATAAATAAAAGCAACCTCAAATGCACGAGTCTTGAGAGGTTGATACAAACTGAGTTCTAAGGACAACCATACACCAAAAACCAAGGCTTATGGTAGGACAACCTGATTTCTAGAACTTTTGTAAGTATCAAAAACTCAAACTTAGAAAGAGACAAAAGAAATAAACTAAATCATTACAACATTCACTACAAGTGTATAAAAGGAAATTACAACATTCACCACATATATATCATCATCAACATTAGCCAAACACTAGGAATTATAGTGGTTCGTGTGTGTACACCAACTGTTAACAAACAACCACACAACTACTCCACTCCCAATATCCACACCCACAGGATATTGGTTTTCACTATGAAATTAGGTTTTCTAAGGTTCACTTTAAAACCTTCATAATTGGGTCTTTCAAATGGGCTTACACAATTACAAAAACCCCCATAATGAGTTTTTTCTGGCTGAACCTCACAAACCAGAATTGCAGAAAATGAAATACTTATCTAAAGATTTCGATGTAGCCCGATAGAACCAATTCGATGTAGACGCAGATATTTAATGTCCAATCTAACAAATGAAAGGGTTCTAAGTCTAAATGATTTTTAAATTAAATCAACCTGGGGCTAGCTTGATTTGATTTTGATCTCAAAAGGGTAAATCACAATTCCCATTTTTAATACAATAGAGTTGAATAGAGATCACAAAATCAAATACAAAAAGCTATAAATAGAATCTAAAATGAATAAGTAATAGCTTCACAATTTGCAGGAACTTAATCTCTCAGTGTGCTGGCTTGGTTAAGCTTATAATTGATGAAAAACTGTGAGATTCATCCTCTATTTATAAGTTAAAATTCTGTTCCCATGACTGGTCTAAGGGTCAGATCGACTAGTCAAAGCACCAACCAATTTTTAAAATTTCTGGCGCGATAAGATAAAGCCGTTACTCGACTAGTCGAGTGGGACTAGAAAAGCTTGCTAGACTTTGAGTCGAGCACTGCACTACTGGTCGAGACTGTTCACTTGACTGGTCGAGCAGTGTCAACGACTAGTCGAGCCATAACAAAATATTTTCAAAAATTCTCAACAAATCTTGGACTGGTTGAGAAACTTCTTGGACTGGTCGAGCTAGTGCTTAGACTATTCGAACAAAAGCTAGGACTAATCAAAGAAATGCCTATAAACTTATACATTGACCCAAATTCAATATGCAATCAATATGACCTATTGTATGGTCAATCTAGGGTCATCCGTACCTTGTTTATGAGTTTAAAACATTGAAACATCGATTGCTTTCGATTACTTGAAGTACATGAAGCTTGTCCTTAAAGTCTTGAACTTGAGTTAAACTTAAGGTAGTAATCTTGAACTTTAGCTTGAGCTTTGAACTTCTGTTCTTGTACTTGAGCTTTGTCAACGTTCTTCAACTTGAATATGTAGAAAAGTTCGATGATGACATAGACAACTTAAAATGCATGAAGATGATCTTTTCAACTTATCAAAACATGATACAAATTCTAAATGGTTTGACACAACAAAATTTGACAAATCCAGGTGCTAGATTTCCAATATAGCACTTATAATCTCCCTCTTTGTCAAATTTATGACAAAACCAACTAAAGAATCATGCACCAATTCAATAAAGAATCATGCACCAGTAATGCTTCTACAACTCCCCCACAATCCAATACTCCCCCTCAATCCAGGCGAAGTGATTTGTAGAGTATCCGTATTAATCACATACATATCCAAAAAAAGAATATCTCCATATATCTCCCTATATCTCCACAATCACACATCCCCAATGATCAGCATATACATATACTGAATCATACCACATTTCTCCCTCTTTTTGTCACAATATGACAAAGGAAAGAAAATGAAAGAGAGGATTAAAAAAATAAGAGAAGAGTATGATTTAAGAGAGTGAATAGCATAAACATGTCCGTAAATTAGTATCAAAATATCATCATGAAGCATACAAACATGTTCAAAATATCATCATGAAACATAAACCAAACATGTCCAAGTACTATTCAAGCACAAGAAAAGTTAAGAGTTTTTACAAACCCAACATGAATAAAAACTAGTCAGAACTAAAAGATGGAGTAGGAAGAGATGGATCACTTTGATGTTATCCCTTGTTAATACATCGAAAGTATTTGCGCATGTATTTGAATTAAGTCTCTTGGGATATATGCAAACCTTCCACCTTGTCCTTTAAGGTTCTCAACTGCTCATCAAAATCAGATGGTTGATAATCAGGATCAGCTTCATAATTAGATTCTAATTCATCAAAAATATTATCCATAGTCACATCATCAGGGGGTAGTGCTTCTTCCTCTCCAGCTTCTTCAGTAGCTCCTCCAACATCCCTATCAACTTGGCAAGGAGCCAACTTCAGATTCATCTTGTTAATGTTGGAATTGATGAAGGGAAGATGGGAAATAGGAGCTTCTCTACTAGGCATAACCACAAGACAATGAGTAGCAAGGGTAGTCATCAAGTAAGCGAAAGGTATATCGCTATGGCTCGGATGGAGATGAAATTGAATTATCATATAGCAAAGTAGAGATAAAAGACACACTTGAGTACTAGAAATAACAAAGTGAAGAATGTGCACCATGAAAGAAGTTAAATCAGTCTTGTTACCAGATCTCATGTAAACATTCGAGATAAAGATACGATGAATAACTTTGTATCTGGGTAACATATGATTAGATTGAAGCGCAATCCTAAAATTCCAATCCGAGTTCATGTTGCATAAATCTCTGGTTAACATTCATTTTTCAGATTCATTCAATCTCACAACCAATGTAGATATTGGTATTCCTTCATCATTAACAGGAATATCCATCAAGTTAGAAATTAAGTGTAACGCCCTGAAATTCAGGGGTTGAGCATAACTCAGCTCTCGAGTTTCAAAACATTACTTATGCAACATATGTAATGATGGATGTATGTTGTCTGTATGAGTGCATAAAACATGGAATAGATTAAGCCAAACTGCAAACATAATCTAGGGATAGGTGAAATCTGTAAGCGGAAGACTTAAAAGAAATATATATGTATATCTATATAAGTCCCTGAGATATGTATGCTCTGCCAGGTCATAATTACAAGTGTTTGTCTTTAAAATATAAGTATCAAAATGAAATCATCTATCACAAAGAAAACCCAGAATCTCCGTACATCAGGACACGGCTCACATGAACCCGCCTGAGAACTGCATAAAAGAAAATGCGTCCTCATCATCCTCATACTCCTGCTCTGCCTCGGGGGTTGCATCATCATCTACATCTAAGACAGAGTCTGGTTAGTGTTGAAACACAGTCCCAGAATGTGGGAGTGAGTGATCAACTCAGTGAAACTATACAGTAAAAGTTAACATGTTATCAAATCAATCAAGTAGTAATGATAAAGCAATACAATCAAACACGTCCTAATTACTCTTGTTAATGTAAGGGTGTATGTAGAAATGATGCATGCTCTCGCCTGCACTCCCTCAGCGTCTTCATCTTATGGTACCCATGATAACCTCCCGCAGTGTCCACGACGTTAAAGCACAAGTAATACGGTGCATGAACATGATTACCAAGTTGTTATTAGTCCTTTTCATACAGCAGGATTTGGGAAGCTAAGGTACCTTCCTCATATCAATTTCCACACAGTGAATCCATTCTAGGGTCGTCAGTCCTAGACAATCTCATACGATCATATGGTTCTAGGTTGCTGCAAAAGGGCTCGTCACCAATCAATGCATGCCTATGATACCTTAGTTACTACCATACGGCTCGTCACCTCAATGCAGCATCAAGGTATGCTCGAGGTCACTACAAAGGGCTCGTCACCAATCAATGTAGGCCGACAGCACGAATATAGTGTCCCATACCACTATAATCGGCTCACGAGTCTGGTGTGCTCACTGGTCACTACGGGGAGGCTCGTCACCCCAGCGTAGGCCGACATCTTGACCACGGTGTCCCATACCACCATGCCTGGCTCATGAGTCTTAACGGATCAAGGTACAATGGTTAACGGGATTGCATTGGTAAGTTTGGTACCCTAGATTCAAACAATAGCGTCCATACATGGTGCACATCCACCGGGACAATCAGGTTACTTTACGAGCTCGACTAGCACGAGCGCACGTTGAGTTGAACGACATAGAGTGCGCAAACACTCCGTGTGGCCAAACCACTGCCAACAACCCTAATATGACTCGGGTTCGTCAAACACATCCTACGTGACAAAAACAACTTCAGCCACGAACTCAAGGTTTATTACTGATTCCCTGGACTAGTTTATAGTCACAAACACATTCAAGTATAACAGATATTCATACCAGCAATTTAGAACAGTAATGGATCAACAATTCTAATCATACAGTATGTGAGCATTTGATGAATATCAACTTAACATGGATTTATACGTAAGTAGTGCCTGAATTTAAACAACAAAGAATGTAAATTGCATGTAGGAAATCATACACATCAATAAGATAGTTGAGAATCTCTCCTCAATGCCCATAAATAGGGTAATATATTACACACTTGATCACTCAGACATTTCTACAAACACTTAGACTACATATTCCAACCTACATGACGTATGTTGGTGATAACACACATTTGGACAATTTCTTTCGCCAAGGAGTTAATACATGTACAACTAGCACAAATACAAGACAATTAATCATGGCAAACACATGTTCGTATTTCATATGTATATGATACTTTCTACCTATACAAAGAATACACAAATCTCAATATAGCTTATATATATCAGGAACGCAATATAAACATCGCATTTGGCATGTGAAATTGCACCCACAACAATAATAAACCATTAATCGACATTGAAAGCCTTGAAAACCATAACATATATGAATATAGTCCGCACCTTAAATCAGAAAATGCACAACAGATCTGATTCAGACGATAAGTCTTCGTCAATGGCGACTAGATAACCTAAGGTATGAATGAAATTACCTACATCAATACTTAGACTATTCTAAGCTCTAAAATAGGTTAGGGTTTGATTGACTTACCCAAGAATGAACTTAGAATTGCCGAAATAATGATTCAGAAGTGATGGTTTAGGGACGCAGAATAACAAGGAAGAATCTCAAGATGATTCACCAACTTCTCTCTCACCTTCTCTCTTTTCCTCTCTCTCTCTTAGATAGGGTTTAGAAAATTTGTATTTCATGTTGCGGGCGCGCATACCGCCTTGCTTTGCCCACACCTCTTGCGAGCGTGCATAACGTATTTCATGTTTCTATGCTGAAGAAGTACGTTCCTGATCCTTCGCATATTATCAGTTGGGAGCAGGTGCAGTTGAGTGAGGATGCCACTTATGTATTGCGACCGACGCGTATTCTCGACCGGAAGGAGCAGGTATTGCGTAGCAAGGTCATCCCTCTTGTGAAGGTGCTATGGACGCATCATAGTAAGGAAGAGGCTACTTGGGAATCTGAAGTTGAGGTCAGGAAGAGCTACCCTCAGATCCTTGAGGAATATGAGAAGGTATGAATTTTGAGGATGAAATTTTCTTTAAGGGTGGTAGATTGTAATGACCCAAAAAATTTTGTGCCAAGACCCGAGTACTACCTCTATTTTCCTTAGAAGCTTTTTGGGGTAATTAGCGCTTAACTCGATTGCTTGTGAAATTTGCATCAATCACTTTAAATTTGATCTGCATGACTCAAAGCCTGTAGAATGGTTAGCGCTATGTTACTCTGAAATCTGGGATTCATCGCTAAAGCCAGTTGTTCTTGGGAATTTTTAGAAGTTCTGGATCGGACCTGGACCGCGTGTCGAAAGTCCGATAGCGATGATCTTAGGCTGTTGCGGTCACGATGTTGGGCTTGACCATCACCTCAAAAATCAAGTCCAGATGATGTCCTGGGTCGATTTGATTGAGTTCGGAGTGAGGAGTGTGAGAACGGTTGGAAATTTAATAAGATTTTGTGATTTGAGTTGTGTCGCTTGCGTGATGTTTTTAAGCAATCCGACCGTTGGATTCTGACCCAATTTCACCCTCTGATCAGGGAAGGTGGTCCAGGCATATCTTAGTGCTTGTGGACCTGATCGAGATTCGGTGACCGTTGAATTGAGTGTGGTCCGCCACGGCTGATCTGAAGATCCGGTCGGTGCAAAAACTCAGCTTGACCTAGATCCATGGTCAGTGAGCTTAAGTCCGACCTTTCGTGGTATTAGGCCCACCGGAAGTGCTCCGTTGGATCGAGAGAGGCTTGTTTTGGTTATACCCTAAGTATACCTTGGCCCTGGGGTTATTTTCACCAATGACAGGCCTATTTATAGACCTTAAAACCCTAGCTCTCTTTTCCATACGAATTTCCTAACCCTAGCTAAGAAAGAGAGAGGAAAAGAGAGAGAAAGTGAGAGAGAAGTTGGTGAATCATCTTAGATTCTTTCCTGTTCTTTTTCATCCTTAACCCTTCACTTTAAAATCATTATTTCGGCGATTCTGAGTTCATCTTTGGGTAAGTTAACCTAACCCTAATCTGTGTTAGAGCTTAGAATAGTCTTTGTGTGCTGTAACTCATTTCTATTCTTACTTTAGGTTGTCTTGTCGCCGTTGACGAAGACATATCGTCTGAAATCAGTTCGGTATTCCATTTCTGGTTACGGTGCGAACTTTAATTGTATAGGTTATGGTTTTCAAGGCTTTCAATGCCAGTGAATGGTTTATTCTTGCTATGGATGAGATTTCACATGCCAAATGCTATGTTTATTTTGCGTTCCTGATATGCATGTGTTACATTGAGATTTATGTATTCTATGTGTATGTATAAAGTACCGTATACGTATAAAATATGAACATGTGGTTGCCATGATTATTTGTCGTGTACTTATGCTTATTGTATGTGCGTCAACTCCTTGGTAAAAGGAATTGTCCAAATGTGTGTATTTCAACATACGCCATGTATGTTGAACTATGTATTCTAAGTGTTTGTAGAAATGTTTGAATGATCTAAAGTGTGACATATCGATCTAGTATGGGCGTTGAGAAGCGATTCTCAACTCTCCCACTAGTGTGTATGATTTCCTTCATGCAAGTTACATTCCTTGTTGTTTAATTTCAAGTATTACTTATGCTTAAATCCATGTTAAGTTGATATTCTTTAAATGCTCACGTACCATATGATTTGAGTTGTTGTTCCATTACTATTCTAAATTGTTGATATCAATATCTATTATAATGGAATGTGTTTGGGACTATGAATACTCCAGGAAATCGGTAATCGGTCTTAAGTTTGTGGCTGAGGTTGCTTTCGCCACGTAGGACGTGATTAGACGAACCCGAGTCGTATTAGAGTTGTCGGCAGTGGTTTGGCCACGCGGAGTGTTTGCGCACTCTATGTCGTTCAACCCAACGTGCGCTCATGCTAGTCGAGTTCGTTAAGTAACCCGATTGTCCGATGTATGTTCACCATGTATAAACGCTACTGTTTGAATCTAGGGTACCGAACTTACCGATGAAATCCTATTAACCATGGTACCTTGATCCGCTAAGACTCATGAGCCGGACATGGTGGTATGAGACACTGTGGTCGAGCTGTAGGCTACGCTGGGGTGACGAGCCTCCCCGTAGTGACCAGTGAGCAACTAAACTCGTGAGTCGATTATGGTGGTATGGGACACTATATTCGTGCTGTCGGCCTACATTGATTGGTGACGAGCCCTTTGTAGTGACCTCGAGCATACCTGGATACCGCATTGAGGTTACAAGCCTTAGTGTAGTAACGAGGGTATGATAGGCATGCATTGATTGGTGACGAGCCCTTTGCAACGACCTACAACCATATGATCATATGAGATGCCTAGGACTGACGACCCTAGAATGGATCATTGTTTGGATGGTGATATGAGGAAGGTACCTTAGCTTCCCAATCCTGCTGTATGAAAAGGACTAATAACAACTTGGTAATCATGTTCATGCACTGCATTTGCATGTGCTTTGTAGACGTGGCGCACTTTGAGGCGATGTCATGCGTAACGTAAGATGAAGACGTTGAGGGTGTACGCGTGAGGGCACGCATCATTCTTCATACATCCTTGCATTAACAAGAGTACTTAGGACATGTTTAATTGTTCTGCTTTATCATTACTGCTTGATTGAACTGATAACATGTTAATCTTTGCTTTATTGTTCCACTGAGTTGATCACTCACTCCCATGTTCTGGGGCGG
This sequence comes from Magnolia sinica, assembly GCF_029962835.1. Taxonomy (NCBI): domain Eukaryota; kingdom Viridiplantae; phylum Streptophyta; class Magnoliopsida; order Magnoliales; family Magnoliaceae; genus Magnolia; species Magnolia sinica. The sequence continues at coordinate 39,189,102 of NC_080587.1, read as the reverse complement.
TGTTAAACACCCACCAGACTCTGTCTTAGCTACAGATGTTGATGAGACTTCTGAGGCAGAGCGGGAGATCGATGATGATGAGGCTGCTTTCTCTTTTATGCAGTTTTCAGACGGGTTCTAGTGAGCCTTGTTCTGATGCACGGGATGCTGGGATTTCTTTTGGGAATTAAATGATGTAATTTAATACTTGTAATTTTGATTGTAACACTTGGAATATGACCTGGTATGTATATGTACTTCAGGGATTTGCACATGTATTCACATATTTCTATAAGTTTTCCGCTTGCTTTCTTCACTTATCCCTAAATTATATTTGCTATTTGGCTTAATCTATTCCATGTTTATGCACTAATACAGACAACATACATCCATCATTAAATATGTTGCATAAGTGATGTTTTGGAACTCGGGAGCTGAGTTATGCTCGACCCCCAAATTTCAGGGCGTTACAGGCACTATGACATGCCTGGGCCATCTTCCCCGATCTGAGGGTAAATTTGGGTCAGAATCCAATGGTCAAAATACTTAAAATCGGCGCGCAAGCGACACGACTCAGATTTCATAAATTTATATTTAATTTCTCACCTTTCTCACACTCTTTACTCTGGACTCAAGCAAATCGTCTCAGGACATCATCTGGTCTTGATTTTTAGGGTGATTGTCAAGCCTAATAAGGTGATCATAATTGTCTAAGATCATCGCTATCGGACTTTCGACACGCGGTCCAGGTCCGATACAAAGTTTCTAAGTACTCTCAGGAGCAACTGGATTTAGCGTTGAATCCTAGATTTCAGGGTAACATAGCGCTAACGATTCTGTAGATTTTGAGTCTTGCAGATCAAATTTAAAGTGATGGGTGCTAATTTCACAAGCAATCGAGTTTAGCGCTAATTAACCCACATATAACTTCTAAAGAATTTGAGGTAGTACTTGGGTCTTTGCATGAAATTTTTCGGGTCATTACAATTTACCCCTCTTAAAGAAAAATTTTATCCTCGAAATTCGTACCTTCTCTTACTCCTCAAGGATCTGAAGGTAGTTCTTTCTGACCTCAGCTTCAGTCTCCCAAGTAGCCTCTTCTTCACTGTGATGTGTCCACAGTACTTTCACAAGAGGGATGACCTTGCTATGCAATATCTGCTCCTTCCTGTCTAGGATACGCGTCGGTCACAATACATATGTGGCATCCTCGCTCAACTGCACCTGCTCCCAACTGATAATATGCGAAGGATCAGGAACGTACTTCTTCAGCATAGAAATATGAAATACGTTATGCACGCTCGCTAGTGGTGTGGGCAAAACAAGGTAGTACGCTACCACTCTCACTCGATCCAGTATTTGAAATGAACCAATAAATCTCGGCGTGAACTTCCCCTTCTTACTAAACCACAGGACTCCCTTCATAGGGAAAACCTTAAGAAATACATGGTCTCCAATCTCAAACTCAAGCGGTCGCTGCCTCGTATCAGTGTAACTCTTTTGCCTGCTCTGGGCTGTCAGAAGTCGACGTCGAATAATGTCAACTTTCTCTGAAGTCGCCTGAACCAACTCTGGACCAATCAAACTACGCTCACCAACTTCTGCCCAGCAATGCGGTACTCTACACGGGCGACCATACAATGCCTCGTAGGGAGCCAAGCCGATACTCGCCTAGAAGCTGTTGTTATACGCGAACTCTGCATAAGGGAGACAGTCATCCCAACCGTCCTTGAAATCCAAAACACAAGCTCGCAACATGTCTTCCAAAACCTGATTCACATGTTCCGTCTGCCCGTCTGTCTGCGGATGAAACGCGGTGCTAAACTTCAATTTCACACCCATCACTTCTTAGATACGAGTCCAGAAGATAGATGTGAATCGCGTGTCTCTGTCAGAACAATCTCTAAGGAAACTCTGTGTAAACGTACAATCTCCTTGATGTACAACCTAGCTAACTCGTCTACAGAGTTTGTGACTCTGATCGGTAAGAAATGAGCCGACTTCGTCAATCGGTCGATGATCACCCAAATAGAGTCATGTCCCTTCCTCGTTCTCGATAGCCCTGAAATAAAATCCATAGAGATGAAGTCCCACTTCCATTCTGCTATAAGCATAGGCTGAAGCAGTCCAGGAGGTCGGCGATGCCCTGCCTTGACCTGCTGGCACGTGAGACAACGAGATACGAACTCAGCAATGTGAACCTTCATGTTGTCCCATCAATAGGATCTTCTCATATCTTGATACATCTTCGTACTACCTGGATGCATCGCAAGCTTAGAATTATGGGCTGACTCGAGAACCTCCCGTCTCAAGTCAGGAATGTCTGAGACACATAGTCGGCCACGATATCGTAGGCCCCCATCTGAACCAACACTCAAGTCGGAGTCCTCATCTGAACAAACCCGCTCTCTCATCTTCGCCAATAGCTCATCATCTGCTTGAGCTGCAATGATCCTCTTGTCAATGAGGGGTTGTACTCGAATGTGTGCGATAACCTCATACGGCTCTTCCACCGTGAGTTTCTGCTCAAAGTCTCGCATAAACTCCATCATGTCCCATTCTGCTATCATTAACGGAGCCGCAAAATCTATAGCCTTCTTGTGACTCAACGCGTCTACTATAAGGTTTGCCTTGCCCGGAAGGTAAGAGACATCGAACTTAAAGTCTTTTAATGTTTCCATCCATCGGCGTTGCCTCATATTCAAGTCACGCTGCGTGAAGATATACTTAAGGCTCTTGTGGTCATAAAAGCGCTCGAACTCCTCTCCGTAGAGGTAATGTCTCCAGAGCTTTAATACGAAAATGACAGCTGCCAACTCCAGGTCGTGTGTAGGGTAATTCTCTTCGTGTTTCCTCAACTGTCTTGAGGCATATGCAATCACCCTGTCCTTCTACATAAGGACACAACCCAGACTAATGTGAGAGGCGTCAGTATATATCGTATACGTAACCCCTTGCTCTGGCAATACTAGCACAGGGGCGGATGTCAACTTGTCCTTCAGCTCCTGAAAAGCTATTTTCGCCTTTTCATTCCAAGCAAACTTCAAGTCTTTCTGTATCAACTGAGACAACGGTCTGCCTATCTTCGAGAAGTCTCGTATGAAGCGTCGATAATAGCCTGCTAGACCCAGAAAGCTTCTCACCTCAGTAACCAAACCAGGCTGCTTCCAGTCCTAAACTGCAGCTACCTTAGCGAGGTCGACAGCTATCCCTTCCTTGGTTACCACATGTCCTAGGAACTTAACTTCCTACTTCCAAAAGTCACATTTCTTGTATTGCGCAAAAAGCTGATTCTTCCTGAGAGCATCCAAGACTGCTCTTAAGTGCTCCTCGTGCTCTCCCCGACTCGTAGAGTATATCAAAATGTCATCGATAAAGACAATGATGAATCGGAACAAAAATGGCCGAAACTAGTTCTGAATGCGGTCTTCTACACGTCCTCATCCTTGACGCGCAACTGATGAACCCTGACTTCAGATCAATCTTTGAAAAGTACCGTGCCCCCTTCAACTGATCAAACAGATCATTGATCCTGGGCAAAGGGTACTTATTCTTCACTGTCACCTGATTTAACCTGCGATAATCTATACATAATCGCAAGGAACCATCCTTCTTCTTGGCAAACAGAACAGGTGCTCCCCAAGGGGACAACTAGGTCGAATAAAGCCCAACTTCAACAAACCATCTATCTGCTTCCTCAATTCCTCCATTTCACTGGGAGGCATGCGATAGGTGGGCAATGAAATAGGTGTCAAACCAAGCATGAGATCGATAGTAAAATCAAACTCGCGCCGAGGGGGTAATCCAGGAATTGACTCGAATACATCTTCAAAATCCTGAACTACTGGAGTGCTTTCAAGCACCGAACCAATAATACTCTCCAACAGAGAAGTATAACAACCAAAATGTAAAGGGTAAGTGACCTGAACAGGGAAAGTAAATGTCTCGCCCTCAAGTCCATAGATTGTCACCAGTCTAGCTTCACAATCAATCTCTGCCCGCATCTTCGTGAGCCAATCCATGCCCAAAATGACGTCGTAATGATATAGAGGTGCGATAAATAAGTCAACTAGAATCGATCTGCTCCCCAGATCAATCAAACAACCCATACAAATCTTGGTAATATCAGAGGAGGTCCCTGTAGTGGTAGTGAGTGTCACTCCCTTCATAGTAACAATGCCCAAACTCAGGAGCTTAACTGCCGTATACGATATAATAGAGGTAGTGGATCCAGTATCCACCAACAAGGAAACGGGAATACCTTGGATGTGAGCTGTAACCTCAAAAGATCTCGGTGCCAAGTCAGCCCCAGGCGCTTCAGCTGTAAGCACGTGAACTCGAGCCTACTGTGGGAGATTTGGAGGTGGAACCATGGGCCGTTGAGGTGGCCTGAAGCGAGGTACAGAAGGTCTGAAGGATGAGTGAGCTGGCACTAAACGAAGGGGTGAAGTTAATATGACCTGAGGCATCGGACGGCTGATCCTCTGTGGCGGAGTAAATCCATTGTCCCGCATTCGCGTAAAGCAATTATGATCCGAATGCCCAATCTTTTCACAGTATGAATAGCACAAATCAGAACGCATCGGCTGAGCCGGCGATGCTACACGTCTCGGAGGAGAATCTGCCCACGGTCTCTTACCGGGATATGGTGTACTCGGAAAGTCAGGTCGCTGTCTGAGAACCATAGGTGCTAGCATATGGGGCGACCTGTCCCCATCCTGCTCAGCTCGCAGGGACATGCTCACCAACTCAGCATAAGAAGAGATGCTAGCACAACACATCTTCGATCGAATCTTAGGCCTCAACCCCTCAAAAATATGCCGCATCCGCATCGGCTGATCACCCAGGAGCAATAGAGCATATCACAGCTCAGTAAACCGGTTCTCATACTCTGTCATCGACATCCTTCCCTGACGGAGGCGAAGGAACTCACTCTCCTTCTCGTGTCGGTAAGTGACCGGGAAAAACTTCTCGTGGAAGTGTGCCTCAAATGCCTGCCACATCCACTCAAAACCCTGCACAACTAGGTGGAGAACATTGTCCCACCATAAACTGGCTTCCTTCTCAAACATGAAGGAGGCAAGCTCGACCTACTCAGCCTTAGAACAGTGAAGCGGCCTCAGCATCTTAGAGATGCGGTCAATCCAGTACTCGGCCTCCTCGGGTCTATGAGAACCCATAAATGTGGGAGGTCGTAAGCACTGGAATCGCTCAAATGTACCGCTAGCACTAGTGTTCCTAAATGGGTGCATAGGTAAAGCAGGTGGAGTCACTCCCATCAACTGAGTAAAGATGCCAGCCATGGAAGATAAAAACTACTGCTGTTGCTGCTAGATCTACTACTGATGCATCAACAGCATCATCTGCTCAAGCCTATCAGGAGGCGGAGCGGACAAAGATGCATGAGGCATCGACACAAATGCATGATTCTGCTTGGGAACCGAAGGCGTGACTAGAGGAACCATAGATGGTGTCATAGGAGTCAGCTCAGCAGCGGGGCCAGTAGCTGGCTGAGAGTCTGGCCCAGCACCAAAATGAGACGGGCCCATCTGTGGATCCGTCTGGCTATCGCCTAGGGGTAAACCCCAGTAAGCGACTCGCCTAAAGAGAGACGGGACGAAGTCTTCGAGCCCTTAGGAGGCATACCCTACATTTAACAGAGGATGCAACCTGTGAGATTCAACATCCACATAATCCACCTACACAGCATTTACATCACAACTCAAGGAAAAATAACATGCATTTCATTTAACAAAATTGTCGCAATACAAGAAGTGCAACATTACATGGATCACGACAGAGAAACCATGTGAGCTAATACATACTAAGCTTCAAACCATAAAATAACTTCCAAACTACTACGCCTATAACGGCTACACACAATAACAAGCAACAAAACAGAGCAAGGGACGACTACATCTACAACTACTCGTCGGAATCAGGAGATGGAGGAGGGGCACCCTTATCCTACAGGCAACACAGGATAGACTTCAGAGTGCGAGACATTTTCTTGAACTTATGTTTCACGAGTCCTCGAAGATCCATAATGTTCTACTGTAGGACAGCCTGACCCTCCTCAGGTCGAGCTATACGGGCATCCCTAGCGGCCTGATCTGTGCCCTGCCCCGGTGCCACAGGAGGAGAACTCTCACTCGTGTCCTGGGCCTCCACTTCTTCCTCGTCCTGCTCTTCTTCTTCTTCTATCTCAGCTCCACCTTCGCCATTACTCTCTTCCTCATCGCTCTCAATCTCATCCTCACTTTCTTCAAGTAAGGCTTGTTGTCGACGAGGCCCGATATCCATCTGATTAAGAGTTGTCACATTAATGTAATAGATAGGTACCGACTTTTTCGCCCCGAGTCTGTAGCCAAACTCAGGTGCAAGCTTACATATGAGTCGGCCAAATGGGAACGATTCGGTCTTCCTATTCGAATGAGTGATAAGGACAATCTAACACAAGATGTACGTTGGTACACACAGCTTCTCTCCTTACCCCACCTGATACAGGAAATCTACCATCAGGTGCGTACACTCACTGCGGTTGCTCCACCTTGGATAAACATTGAATGTGCAGATGAGGTGAAGTAAGTGGAAGTTGTTCGTCATGTTGGTTGCTTAAAGGCTTCTGTTAGGCTGCCATTCGACTAGACGACCACACAGGAACCGCGTGCGCTGATCCCTTTCACGCGCACTACTCAGATTCTTCTCACTTGGATGAACCTCGCCAAGCGGCACGTTTAGAAGTCGGGATATCAAAGCAATGTTGATTGTGGCCTCCTGATCTCTTTCGGAAGGGATCTTAAACTGCAATGGCTCCAGCGTAGGTTCCCAAATGTGGGCATAGAAAGCTCGGACAGTACCCACATTGGTGCGGTATTCACCGTCGAATAGCAGACACCAACCGGCCCCTTCTAGGCGCTCCAATAAGAGATATTCTCCAAATAGCCGCGGATCTACATGAGCTTCAAAAAGGACCCTACGGCCCTCGTAAACTCCATGAGATAGCTCTGCCAATAGGGTTCTTCCAACGGGAGACTGAGGATCGAGATCCCGCTTTGTTTGAAACTCTCAAGTGGCGGTCGTGCTCGTGGCGGCACCTCTCAGCCTCCGTACACGGGTTGGGCGGCTAGGCCCGGCTTCATCAACGGGAGATCTCTTCTTCCCCATGAAAGAGAGAATGGAGGAAATGGAAAATATGGCCGTAACAAGCTCGAATAGGGCCATAAAAAATGAGAGAAAAAGGGAAATGGGAAGAATGGTGAGGCTTCCATGAATTTGAGACTCAAAGGAAGGATTTGAGTGCTCAAATGGAAAGAAAAGAGAGGGAAAATAGCAATGGAGGTAGGTTTTAAGATGGGTAGAATGGGGATGCATGAAAATGGAAGAAGAAAGGGTTTGGGGAGGGATTTTTGTGGGGTTTTGAGGGAAACTTCAAGAAAAGGAAAGCTTAAAGGGTAGCTTTCTGAAGGAAGGAGGGTTTTAGGGGGGTTAAAATCATGCAACCATGGAGGAGTGGGCCACACTAGTCCCCACATTCTTCGGCCCGAGCCGGCCCGCCCAGCCTGGCCCACTGGGCGGTGAGGGCTCGCTGAACCGGCGAGGTCATCGCCGGTCTCTAGACAGTCCGATGAGGACTTGCCATTTGGGTGAGGTCCTCCTACCCCCTAGGCTTAAAAATGATGTGGGTCCCACCCTGGGTCCCCCTATAAATGCCCCGATTGGGCCCTTAGTCCGATTCGACGCTTATCGGGTCATAATGAATAGAATCTGATACATATACACCTTTACCAGCTTTCTAAGGGTTGGAAAGGGATGATACACAGCCTAAACCCATCAATGGATGGTTTAGAAGAGATTTGGGGTCACTGTGTGTGATCAGGAGTGTGCACAGACTCGATCTCGGTGATCATTTTCAGTCAACTTTCGCCGATAAGAGCAACTAGAAAACATACATAGATTATGGAATAATCTCGCACCCTCCTACACTAAGGTGATGTCAGCATGCGTTTTATGACCATAACCCAGGTCCGGTTTAATCCAAATCATGCTCTGATACCAACTTGTAATGCCCTGAAATTCGAGGGTCGAGCATAACTCAGCTCCCGAGTTTCAAAACATCACTTATGTAACATATGTAATGATAGATGTATGTTGTTTGTATGAGTGCATAAAATATGGAATAGATTAAGCCAAACTGTAAACATAATCTAGGGATAGGTGAAATCTGCAAGCGAAAGACTTAAAGAAATATATATGTATATCTATATAAGTCCCTGAGATATGTATGCTCTGTCAGGTCATAATTACAAGTGTTTTTCTTCAAAATATAAGCATCAAAATAAAATCATCTATCACAAAGAAAATTCAGAATCCCCGTAGATCAGGACATGACTCACATGAACCCGCTTGAGAACTGCATAAATGAAAATGCGTCCTCGTCATCCTCATACTCCTGCTCTGCCTCGGGGGTCGCATCATCATCTGCATCTAAGACAGAGTCTGGTTAGTGTTGAAACACCGTCCCAGAATGTGGGAGTGAGTGATCAACTTAGTGGAACTATACAGTAAAAGTTAACATGTTATGAAATCAATCAAGCAGTAATGATAAGGCAATACAATCAAACATGTCCTAATTACTCTTGTTAATGCAAGGATATATGTAGAAATGATGCATGCTCTCGCCTGCACTCCCTCAGCGTCTTCATCTTAAGGTACGCATGACAACCTCCCACAGTGCCCACGACGCCAAAACACATGCAATGCGGTGCATGAACATGATTACCAAGTTGTTATTAGTCCTTTTCATACAGCAAGATTTGGGAAGCTAAGGTACCTTCCTCATATCAATTTTCACATAGTGAATCCATTCTAGGGTCATCAGTCCTAGACAATCTCATATGATCATATGGTTCTAGGTCGCTGCAAAGGGCTCGTCACCAATCAATGCATGTCTATGATACCTTAGTTACTACCCTATGGCTCGCCACCTCAATGCAGTATCAAGGTATGCTCGAGGTCACTACAAAGGGCTCGTCACCAATCAATGTAGGCCGACAGCACGAATATAGTATCCCATACCACCATAATCGGCTCACGAGTCTGGTGTGCTCACTGGTCACTACGGGGAGGTTAGTCACCCCAGCGTAGGCCGACAGCTCAACCACGGTGTCCCATACTACCATGCCCGGCTCATGAGTCTTAGCGGATCAAGGTACAATGGTTAACGGGATTGCATTAGTAAGTTTGGTACCCTAGATTCAAACAATAACGTCCTTACATGGTGCACATCCACTGGGACAATCGGGTTACTTGACGAGCTCGACTAGCACGAGTGCACGTTGAGTTAAATGACATAGAGTGCGTAAACACTCCATGTGGCCAAACCACTACCGACAACCCTAATACGACTCGGGTTCGTCAAACACGTCCTACGTGGCGAAAACAACCTCGGCCACAAACTCAAGGTTTATTACTGATTCCCTGGACTAGTTCATAGTCCCAAACACATTCAAGTATAACAGATATTCATACCAGCAATTTAGAATAGTAATGGATCAACAATTCTAATCATACAGTATGTGAGCATTTGATGAATATCAACTTAACATGGATTTGTACATAAGTAGTGCCTGAATTTAAACAACAAGGAATGTAATTTGCATGTAGGAAATCATACACATCAATAAGATAGTTGAGAATCTCTCCTCAACACCCATAAATCATACACATCAATATTACACACTTGATCATTCAGATATTTCTACAAACACTTAGACTACATATTCCAACCTACATGACGTATGTTGGTGATAACACACATTTGGACAGTTTCTTTCGCCAAGGAGTTAATACACATACAACTAGCAAAAATACAGGGCAATTAATCATCGCAAACACATGTTCGTATTTCATACGTGTACGATACTTTCTACCTATACATAGAATACATAAATCTCAATATAGCTCATATATATCAGGAACGCAATATAAACATCGCATTTAGCATGTGACATTGCACCCACAACAATAATAAACCATTAATCGACATTAAAAGCCTTGAAAACTATAACATATACGAATATAGTCCGCACCTTAAACCAGAAAATGCACAACAGATCTGATTCAGACGATAAGCCTTCGTCAACGGCGACTCGATAACCTAAGGCATGAATGAAATTACCTACATCAACACTTAGACTATTCTAAGCTTTAAAATAGGTTAGGGTTTGATTGACTTACCCAAGAATGAACTTAGAATCGTCGGAATAACGATTCAGAAGTGATGGTTTAGGGACACAGAATAACAGGGAAGAATCTCAAGATGATTCATCAACTTCTCTCTCACTTTCTCTCTCTTTTCCTCTCTCTCTCTCTCTAAGCTAGGGTTTAGAAAATTTGTATGGAATTTGAGAGTGAGGGTTTAAGGTCTTTATATAGGCCTAACATAGATGAAAATAGCCCCAAGGCCAAGGTATACTTAGGTTATAACCAAATCAGGTCTATTTCGATCCAATGGAGCACTTCTAGTGGTCCCTTTTCCACGTGCGGTCGGACTTAAGCTTACTGACCATGGATCTATGTCAGGCTGAGTTTTTGTACCGATCGGATTTACAGATCAGCCGTGGCGGACCAGTTTCAATTCAACGGTTACCGAAACTCGATCTGGTCCACCGGCACTATGACATGCCTGGGCCATCTTCCCTGATCCGAGGGTAAATTTGGGTCAGAATCCAATGGTCAAAATGCTTAAAATCAGGGCGCAAGCGACACGACTCAGATTTCATAAATTCATATTTAATTTCTCACCTTTCTCACACTCTTTACTCCGGACTCAAGCAAATCGTCTCAGGACATCATCTAGTCTTGATTTTTGAGGTAATTGTCAAGCCCAACAAGGTGATCATAATTGTATAAGATCATCGCTATCGGACCTCCGACGCGCGGTGCAGGTCCGATACAAAGTTTCCAGGTACTCCCGAGAGCAACTGGATTTAGCGTTGAATCCTAGATTTCAAGGTAACATAGTGCTAACAATTCTGCAGATTTTGAGTCTTGCAAATCAAATTTAAAGTGATGGGTGCTAATTTCACAAGCAATCGAGTTTAGACCTAATTAACCGACATATAACTTTTAAAGAATTTGAGGTAGTACTCGGGTCTTTGCATGAAATTTTTTGGGTCATTACATCAAGTGACGATCTAATGAAAATGTACCTTCTCTAGACATAATAATGAAGGTTAAATCTTCAGTAGACACATCACTAATACATACATACATGGCCTGGGCAATGGACCTATTGGAGCATAAAAAAATGAAGAGAGATTGAAAGGGGTGGAAGATTAGAAATTAAACATAAAGTGAAGAAATGAGAAAGAAAGAAGTCAAGTATCTTAGTCAGTTGTTGCGCAAGTCGCACAACTGATTTCCTCCATTATGTGGGTCGCGCAACTGACTTCCTTGTTGTGCGGGTCGCACAACCAAAGATCAAAAGTGGATTGTCGTGAACGGTCAGATTTGATGAAAGGTGGGTCCCATGGCACAAAGATCAAGAGTTCACACGTGTGAAGGCCTATAAATACCCCACTCCCCCTCTTATTTGAGGGAGAGAAGAATTTTGGAATGGGAGCAGAGCTCTGAAGGAAGACTGAAGGTGAGAAGGGGAAGCCAGAGATTAGTTGCGCAGACTGTGCAACCAACAGCATGTTGCATGAGTCATGCAACCAGGCCATCATATGGCAAATTATAAAAAGGGTCAAAGTTGTCACGCCCCAAATCCGAAGATGGACAGCTTCCGTGATGCCCCGAATCCGGCACTCGACTTCCATACACCAAGTCCTGAGTTCGGCGCACCACAAGGAAGATTTTTTGATTGAATTATATATATATATATATATATATATATAATAATACCTGAGCATGAAGATCCATGATCAAAATACCAAGCAACACTCTTCGTTATAAATCCTGATGATTACAAGTATAATGCTTTACAAAAGGTACATAACGTTAACATTGCCAAATCGAAAAATATATGCAATGCATCGAGAAAGCTAAGTCTTCCAAGCTACTCCAGCCCTGAAAAAAATGAGAAATAGGAAGCTTAGGAAAAATGCCTAGTGAGTACACTTGTGTGTGTAATGTGTCCTATATGCAAGCAAGATAAATATGTCATGAAGAAATCATGTATGGTGAAAGGCGTGTAGTACGTAAGGTATGATGCCAATGCCAATGCAATACATATGTATCATAGTAATATTCCGAATCAATGCTACCAGCATCACCAAGTCATATTTTCATTTCTCCTATACCACAACCATAACCATATTACACGCATCCGTAATTACATCATCATCATCATATTGTCATACCATATCATAACAGCATATCTCTGGAAGCACTGTGGTCGATACCATGCACCAGACATTAGTAATCGACCTCGCATACCCGTCCTGAAGTGGACTTCCACCAACTACATATCATGGAAAATACCGTGGTCGATACCCATGCACCAAACACTAGTAATCAACCTCACATACCTGCCCTGCGGTGGACTTCCACCCGGCATGCCAGTAGCGAACTTCATTCACGCTTCTCCTCATCGGTGAGTCAGGCCAGTCCCTATTTGTACCTCAACCCTTAAGCAGGTTGGACTCATCTCTTCTCAACACGACCTCGTCAGTGGGAGTCAAATCCATGACCCACGTATCCACTCGGTCCGATGATGAGGCAACCCTAGCTAGCATAGGGGTTTAGGGATTTTCAACCCAAGGGGCACATCATCCCCTATTATTTCCACACTTCCGGTGTCCCGTTCATTTTCAAGGATAACCCAAGTCATCATCATAGATGTACATTTCATCGTCAAGATCCAACTCATGTTATATGGCACGACTGTGGTATTTCGATCATCATGTATGTCATGATTATACATGAATTCAAGCAACCATGATAAGGCATATGTTCAAGTGCATGTGGCATGCATATAATGTCATGAATTTAGGGTCTGCTTAACCTTTAAGGCAAAAATGACGTATAATCATCATATGCCACTATCAACTATATCAATCTATGATCATGTGACTAAACTGAAGAGGACATGTCTTACACATGAACAAATGTATTGAAGTACACTTGCATATACCATCATTCCATAGTACATGAGTATGATCAATATCAACATGGTTAAGTAGATGAATTTAGTATGTTAGGGAGTGGAACAACATTAATCAAGTATTAAATCACATGCTTCTATTAACCACAATTACTGACATCACTAATATCATCCATAACTATCATAATCACAGGCATTAATTGTAATAAGAGTTACACCATATCCTTCGCAAGATAGATATTCCATTAGTCACTTTGACCTGATATGATTTTCTTTTATTGGGATCACATGGTTATACCCTATCTGGGCCTTATGGTTAATGAGTGGTGGTGACGCAAAGTACATGCACTAAGTGGTTATGAGATAAAAGGCTTAGACATAACATATGGTAAATGAGCTTCATCTTCACGTGGGTTATTAGTAGATTGGATTTACAAATAATTACTGTAGTAGTTCTACAATGGTTTGGAAAGCACATGTAAACTTCATAAGATATAGTGAGCCCTAAGTTGAGTGACTTGATATATAATATACACATAAGAGTTAGTTACAGTTGGATAATGCAGTTTGTCTTATACAACGTAGTGGGTCCTACTTCCAAATGGTACTACAAGCAGATGGGTCCACACAAACATTATGGTGGGTCCCAACAAGTAGATAATATAGGTATCTCACATAAATTAAGGTAGTACAAGGAAGAATAGTTCAGATGCACAAGGCACACATTAATGGGCTCTATCATTAAACTGTTTGGTTGGCAAAACAATTAAATAGTGTGGATAAAATACATACATTGAGTGGGTTCACAAGTGTTTGAAAGTTATACGTTCAATTAACACTATTTCATGTCATCTGACTTATTTAGGAATTGAATCTAGGTCATTTTAGAATCATATTCTAGATTTAGCTAGCCTACTGAATAAATGGTGAAGTATGCAATACTCACGTCAAGGTAGGGTCCATAATCAATTTGACACATGCCCTAAGTTCACATACAGAAGAGGTTACACCATCAGTATAGTCCACGAGTCTGAGTAATCACACAATTCTCATATGCCCATATGGTCTTATGGCCACTCCATTATCAGAAGTCTATATGGTTGAGTGGCCACACAAATGTCACTCTACTTGTCATAATAAAGGATTTAAGGTCACATGGTTACTTATTATTGTTATTATACCATAATTCACATAATGGGGCAACTGCTTTACTAAACTTTCACGTGGCCAGGTAGCCAATGCCACAATTTTGCATAGTTTAGCTGTCACCTAAGCACCACTTGATCATATGGTTGGGTCACACATTCCCCACATACCCACATGATTTACAGCTATCCATGTCACGCATGATCACAAGATTTATGAGCTACATATTCAACACCATTTTCCAAATCTAGCTGCTTTCATCCCATCAGTGATCATATGGTTAAGGGCCACAACAATCATAAATCTAGTTAGACAAGTAGTCACATGATTGCCCCAATTTCATACAGTTAGGTGGGCTGTAAAAATCAAGCACTCAATGTGGTGGTCCACATAACTTCCACCAATCCACATTACTAGTTGGGCCATCCAAAATCTCAAATTCCTATGGTATAGTGATCCACATGTTTTCTACCAACTGACGGTCTAAATGAGGAATAACCATTACAATGGGTACCATTGTAATGACTTACATTGCAATAAATATATAGGCAGTATGGGTATATAACACATTCACCTAGGTGGGCTTCACATACATCACATTATGTGCAAGGAAGTTTTCATTGGTAAGCATACAATTCCCTTTTCTTCTTATTATTATTCTTATATTTTGTATAATTGTGGCTCCCATTGACATGGTAGGGTCCACCCCATGAACAATTTGTACAACAAACAACATCATAGTTAATACTACTCATTAGATGAATGACATGGATATAAGGTACATATGTCGGGTGGGGGTGGGGCTCATAACACATGGATGGTCTCAATGATGGACCACTTGGATTTAAAATACATGTAACGAGTTGGCTCCACGGTCTAATGGTTGACCCAACTTTGGTGGTAGTTACACATCATGGTAGAACTCAAAGGATTTAATAATAGGGATTTTTATTCCCACTGTTTCTTCTAGTGTGGTCCATCTAAGGTGTGGATTTGCCTCATTCTTTTTCTCATGACTTAAAATGGTCTGAAGGAGTGGATGAATGGCCTAGATATACTTTTCATCACCAAGGTGGGCCCTAGAAAAATCTAAGTATTTTGAGTACACCCACTGTCCAAGTGGCATGGCTACATGAACTTCTAATCGACCTGATTTTTGAGACCATATAATAAATGGGGCTAGTAAGATTGATGAATGGTGTGGATTTAGCACATACATCATGGTGTGGCCATGATCACCGCCCTCTCTGGACGTCCAGGGAGGGCGTCACCTCCTCCACGCCCCTTTTTATTTTATTACTTTTATTTCTTTTTATATATTTCTCATCAAGGTGGGTCACTTGAGAGATCCAGTCCATCTATTGTGTGTGTCCCACTTGGGGGAGGAGTCAATCCAAGTTTCAGATGCATCGAAATTTGAAGTGGACCCCGGCAAGTGTTTTTATATGCTTGAGCTCCGAGTTGCATAAACGGTTCAAGGAGATCAAAGTTACATGAGTCCCAAAGTGATGTATTTCTTATACCTACACTGTCCATCTATATTTAGAGATCATTTTAGAGCATTATCCAAACAAAATGAATCTTATCCAAAGATTATTTGGACCATAATACAAATAATGATTTCACTGTTAAACCATACATAGGGCCTAGCACAACGTTTATTTTTTATCCAGTCTGTTCATAAAGACCTCAAGTAAGAGGAAAAACAAATTTCATATGAGTCTAAAACTTCTATGACCTAAAAAAAGGTTTCAATGGCAAACGTTCAATCCCCCACTACTTTTTATAACCTGATAGTTAGATCTGTCTTATTTTTCTTCTCAAGCCTTAAGGCAAGCTTGCCAAATGAATGGATGGTTTGGATATAACACATACCTCATGATCAGATTGATTCAGCTTCCTATTTTTTTGCATTTTATTTTTTTAATTTTTTTATTTATTTTTAATGGTGTGGACCACCTGAGTTCCGTGTACGGCTGATTTTTTGGGGGTGACCCATTTTTAAAGGGGACCCATCAAATGCACGGTACAGATGCTCGACATGCATCATGGTGGGGTATTTGGTGGGGCCCACTTCCCTCCAACGTTAGCAGCAGTAGACGTTGCTTGCTGCAGCGTCACCTGGATGCTAACAGCATCAGTGTCATTTGATGTTTGCATTTTTTTTATTTTTCTATGATTTTTCATAGGTGGCGCGCACATCAAGATAATCAAGTCCATCTGCCAAGTTTTTTGGCTCGTGACGGGTCTAATGAGACCAATATTTAATATGTTTTGACATACGAAAATATTTCAGCAGGCCCCTACAGATTATTAGTATTAAAACAATCTCTTTGATGGTGTGACCTACCAAAAATTTAGATTGGCTTCATTTTTTAGCTCAATGCCTAAAATGAGCTTGGGAATTGGATAGACGGCGTGGATTAAATATATTCATCATGGGTGGGGCCCGTTGTGGGCCCACAGTCCCTGCCCCTTTGTACCAAACTGCTGGGACACTGCTTGATGGCAGTAGCGTCTCTCCCCCTTTTTTGTGATATGTGCACGTGTGTGCATGGGTGTGTGTGTGAGTTTGGCCAGCCCAATGGGCCAATGCTTGGATGATTTGGATGTCATACAAACATTTGGTGGGGCCCACTATCATGGGTCCCACATGATAAATATAATAAATTGATTTTATATGTTTTCTCCTATTCATCCGCACCATTAATAGCATCATCATCATTATTGCAATTATCTTCACCATCAATCATACTATCTTCATCATCCACACCATTCCTAACTTTAGAGTATCATAATCACCATCCATAAACACAATGAAAATAAAAATAAAATAAGTGGGAAGGGTGTACTCACCTTGATGAATTGGATGGATGGTTGAGATGTATGGAAGGGATGGAATTGATGGTTGAGATGAATGGAAGGGATGGGATTAATGGAGTTGATGGCCCACCAAGATCACTCCTCTCTCTCTCTCCATGTGTAGAAAAATGGTGAAATGTTAAGGAATGAAGAGATATATGTAGAGAAATTGTTAAAATGTGGTTAGATTCAATTAATGTGATCTTGGTTAGCTTAGAATATGATTATGATAATTAATTTATGATTTGTAATTAATGGTGGATTAAAGGAGCATGGGATGGCATGGTGTGATGATGTTATACATGAGGTGTGGCATGGAGGAGAGTTGACTTGAGGTGTATATGAGAGATGGGAGGTATGGGTGTGTGACATCACACACATGGGTAGAGATTCTCTCACCCATGTGTGGCATGTGCATGTGTTGTGTACATGTGTGGAGTGGAGTACATGGCGCCTTGTGCGCATGATACACTAATTATTCTTCACGGCGTATCTCACAAACGGAGTATCATATAGATGCACGGGTTGTACCTCCACGATCTCGGCGACGGGGCGGTCGATATGGAATAGGTTTCAGGGTCTTGAGTTCTAGTCAGTTGGGTGTGTACTATGAATGACCAATCCAGGTCTAGCTAAGGGCGTCAATCATTGTGTACATAAGCATAAAAAGTCATATAGAATAAATGGGGTCTTATAAAAGTGCTGTCGAAATCATCCAGTTTGATCTTCGTTGCTCCAAGCTCTCATTTTACACAAGGGACAAGCTCAAAAAGGGGAGAAGTTGAATGATCAAATCAGTACAACATTCCTCCTAAGAAGATGACCGAAACAACTGTGGAAATGCTGCCAAATTTGAGATTCGACATTTAAACTTTATTAATTTCAATTTATGTATTCCGAATGATCTATCCTAGAATCAAGCGATATTAAAGGATGTAAATGAATTCAGTACGAATAAAACAATGATTATTCTTCATATATTCTCTTTGTTATGTCCGAATAAGATAATTTTCCCCAAATTGAATGCATTTGTTTCTTGTTCGAAACAAAATGGCGACTCTATTGGGGAATCCTTTATTTATCTTATTTGATATTAACAATTGAGAGTATTACAGACCTTTCATTATAGTTTGCCATCTTTAGATGTTAAAATGGCGACTCTCATTAGGAACATCCTCCCCTTCATCTCTAAAATAGATTATTTGATTCTTCAAGTGCTAACTATAATTTAATTCTATGACTGAAGAACTGAAGATGTCAAACTGCAAATTACGACCAATGTCAATCTTTGCAAGGAAGCTAGACCTCTATTTCACTGCGACCAGATTTGTGGTGGAGTATGTGCCGAACTAACCTTCGGAAAGCAAGGCTCAACTTCCTACAAGAAAAAACAACTCAACCTGAGCAATAGCTGGAGTTGTATCTGCTTCGTCTCAATTACTAGAAGGTGATGAGGACTAGACAATTGTAATGTCTCGCAGGATGAGAGCACGGAACATAAGAAGCCATGGACTGAATTTGTCTTCGCCAAGAGTTAGCGGGCCAATAATGCGTTATGCTGCTAGGAGGAATCTTGAACTCTCCCCTCCTGCAATATATCCCAGGCGAACAGTTCCACAGTTACTGTCACGCGACTTCTCGGCTCTGGTTGCCCCAACAGTCATATAGATAAAAGAACAAAAATGTAAGGAATTACTAGTAAGTTCACCAATGTCTATATCACCCTAATCAATTAATGGTAACAAGAGCATAGAGAAGTCAAATGAAACTCTGTCCTCCCCTCTCTTCATAAGTCCTATTACATAGACATATTCCCTCCCCACTCTAACTATGACTTCATCAAAGAGTGGAGAATCCATAGTACATATGGCCAGAACAAACCAAGAAAATATGCCAACTACGGAGGACCGTATGAATGAGATGGCGAAAGCATAGAGAGCACTAATGAAAGAATGCAAAAATCTCAATGAAGCCTTAGCGACTCTCACACATAATGTAGCCCAAATAGCGGCTCCCCCGATGATGCCCAATGAATGGGCAAGAAAACCAACCCGAACGCTTTCAACCACCGGGGCCGAGATCACTAGGGTCTATCCTACCAGCGAAAACCATGACATAAGACGAGGTGAGATAAGTCATCGAAGAAGATGTCAGAGTAGAGAGGGAACTGAGAATACTGGCCGTTTCAGATACCGAACGCCGTATCCAAGAGAGGTAGAAGACGTCCTGTTCCCAGCCAACTTCAAACATCCAGATTTTCAGAAGTTTAATAGAGAAGGGTCACCGGAGGAGCACTTAATGTACTTTATTACTAGCATGGGGAACTTTTCTATAATACTGCAGTATTATTTGTGATTGTTTGGATCATCTCTGACAAACAAAGCATTCCGATGGTATTTTAGCCTAGCCCCGGGGTCGATACGTACTTGGGAACAAATGCAAGAGGCCTTCATGTCAAACTTCTCTTTAGAGCGTGATGTCAGTATTATGAAATTGGCTTCAGTACTGCAGAGAGAGGGGGAACCAGTAGAAAAGTTTATAGATAGATAGAAGACATTGGGAGCCTCGTGTAGACAGTTGCCGGAAGAAAAGGAATAGGTCAAGATGTGTCTGAACTCCATAGAAATGAGGATCACGTTTGGACTCACTAGCGCCAATATCAAAACTTTCCATGACCTGACCACTAAGGCTCATGCTTTAGAGCTGAGACTCGGAAGATGCCAGCATTTCACTATGAGACAGCCAGGAGAGCACCTAACAAGATGGCCATAAATACCATCGATCATGAAAAGAGAAGCAAAGATTTGAGAGATTCGAGAGATAAAAGGCCAGAATGGAAAGAATAATCGAATCAGCCAAAAAACAGATACAGTGAAAAAAGGCCCAAAATGCTCAATTCTCATGAAGGGTTTGCATTTGATAGGGAAGATGTTGTTCTTATGATGAACTAATTGCTAAAAGCCGGTACAATAGAATTACCAGAACCCAAGCGTCCTGAAGATGTGACAAGAACAAGAGAAAAATTTTTGCCGCTATCATTGCTTGGTGGGACATCCGATGGAGAATTGTTATCCGTTGAAATGTATAATATAATAGATGATAGACAGAGGTGAAATAGTGGTTGGAAAAGAAAAAGAAATGGGTGCAATGACAATAGCAAATATGCTCACAATCCGAGAAAGGGCAAAAGAAATGAAAGAGAAAGAGGACCGTAAGGCAACAAAAAAGGTAGCGGTGATTACGCTACAATCAGGAAAGAAGATAACAAGCCCTATGAAGTAGAAAATAGGAATTATAAAAAGAGAAGTTGTTGAAAGACAGAACGATGATAATAAGAAGTAAAAGAAGAATGAGACAATAAAAGTGACCTACAATGTGGTAAATCATTTAAAAGGCATACCGACTCGATTAAGCGTTTATGATGCACTTAAGTTGTCAGAGGAATTTCAGCAAAGCTTAGTTCAAGCATTGTCTAATCATGAAGTCAGAGAAACCTTGCTAGCAGAAATGGAACACAAAGAATATAAAGAGCAAGAAGGCTGCCTGCCAGTCATTTCCTTCTCCAATGATGATCTGATCTGCGATACATGGCATAATAGGCCATTAATGATAGAAGGCCACATCTGTGGAAAAAAGGTTAAACTGATTATGATAGATAATGGGTCTGCGGTGAACCTCTTACCACTCTCGATGTTGAGTAAATTGGGTTGTCATCGTTCTAATCTACGCCCTAGTGGAATGATGATACAGGGCTTCAATCAAGATGGGCAACGTGCACATGGTAAAATTACAGTGACGTTGGAGATAGGAAAGCTAACTACTGATGTCATGTGCCATATTATAAATGCAGTGACAACATACAATCTTCTCCTAGGAAGGCCATGGATACATCAGTACAACATTATACCCTCTACTCTGCATCAATGCTTCAAATATTGTAAAGATGGGATAATTATAAAGCAATGGCTGATGCAAAGCCCTATACAGAAGCTGAGGCCTTCTTTACAGACGCCAGTTATTATAAGGGGTTCGCTAAAGAAGAAAGAAAGAATGATGAAAACAAGGTCCTAAAGGACATTCAAGTAAAGGTGATGAAAGAAGAAATAGAAAAGGCAGAGTCATCCAGAGATGTAGAAACAAAGAAGAAATTCTATTTTATGCCAAAACATTTGGGACAACCAGGGCAACTACCACTAACTCTGTTATCACCTGAATAGTTGAAAATTTTACAGTCCAATTATACAGTGTCATTGTCGTATGCTAAAAGAAATAAGCCATTTTCGGCTATTTCGGGAAGATTTCAGGTCAGGGCCAACGCAAAATACCCAAAATCGATAGAATTTTACGCCCCATTGGAAGCAAAGATAAGGGAAGAGGCCAAGAATAATGTATATTGTGGTAAGCTGACACCGCAAGATCTTAAAAAATACAGCCTGGCAAGCAAGAAAATCATGAGAAAGATGAGTTTTGATTATGAAGAACCCACCGGCCTGAATTATGGGAGAGGAATTCATATTCCTATTGGGGTTGGTCAAGAAAAGCGAGGAAATTTTCAAGGATTAGGGGTAGAAAATCAGTGACCATGGTTACCACTAAGCAGTCATCAGAAGAATATCCTAAAATAGTCGAGCATCCTGAAATGGCCCCAAAGTAAATGGAAGACAGGGGACAGCCAATGATAGATGGTTTGCGAGAAGTAAACTTGGGGATGGAAGAAGAGCCAAGGAACATGTTCATTAGCGCCGGTCTTTCTGAGCAGGAGGTTGAGAAATACATTCAACTTCTCAAAGAAAATAGAGACGTCTTTGCTTAGACGTATGCAGATGTCAGGTTTGGAGCCTTTACTAGCAATAAACAATTAAATATTTATAAGCAGAAAAGGCTGGTTAAACAAGTGCAAAGGCGATTTCATCCGGACTTGGTTCCCCTGATAGAAGAAGTGAACAAGCTGATAAAAGTCAGGTTTATCAGGGAGGTCAAGTATCCCAAATGGATATCAAACATTATCCCAGTGAGAAAAGAAAAATGGGTAAGTTAGGGGGTGTGTTGACTTCAGAGGTCTGAATGAAGCCTATCCGAAAGATGATTTTCCTCTCCCGATAACCGAATTACTGATTGATAGCATGACTCAGTATGTTATCATGTCCTTCATGGATGGCTATGCAAGTTATAATCAAATTAGAATGGCACCTGAAGATGAAGAAGCAACAATGTTTAGAACTTCGCTGGGGATTTATTGTTATAAAGTTATGCCATTTGGTCTCAAAAATGCCAAGGCGACATATCAGAGGGCAATGCAGAATATCTTCCAAGACATGATGCACAAACATGTTGAGTGTTATGTTGATAACTTAGTGGTCAGGTCAAGAGATCATCAGGAGCATTGTGAAAATTTGACATCGATTTTCTGTCAACTCAGAAAGAAGCAACTGAAGATGAATCCAGCTAAATGCGCATTGGGGTGTCTTCAGGAAAATTCCTCAGTTTTGTTATCTGACATAGGGGCATTGAAATTAATCCAGGGAAAGTTATGGCCATTTAAAATATGCAGCCACAAAAAACATTAAAAGAATTAAAAAGTTTGCAAGGAAAACTGGCGTACATTCGCCATTTTATTTCGAATCTAGCGGGGAGATGTCAGCCATTTTCTCATCTGATGAAGAAAGGCACAGAGTTTGTATAGGACCAAGCCTGTCAGACAGCGTTCGTTTCGATAAAGGAATTGTTGAAACAGCCGCCAGTATTGACAACTCCAATAAAAGGAAAGCCGCTTATTTTGTATATATCTGCAGCTAAGAACTCTTTAGGAGCTTTATTGGCATAGGTGAATGAATCTAGGAAAGAGATCACTCTTTATTATTTAAGCAGAACTCTGATAGGTGCAGAATGCAACTACTCTCCAATCGAGAAAGAATGTATGGCACTGATATTCACGGTGCAGAAATTGAGACATTATTGTCTCTCTGATGACATAACTTTGATCTCAAGAGTAGATCCGATAAAGTTTTTTATGACAAGACCGATGTTATCTAGGAGATTGGCCAAATGGATGTTGCTACTTTCGGAATATATTAT
Organism: Magnolia sinica; assembly: GCF_029962835.1. Lineage (NCBI taxonomy): Eukaryota > Viridiplantae > Streptophyta > Magnoliopsida > Magnoliales > Magnoliaceae > Magnolia > Magnolia sinica. Next base: position 39,165,929 of record NC_080587.1, on the reverse strand, counting down.
TACGTATAAGCCAGTAAAAGCGATAAAGGTGCAAGTAGTGGCGGACTTCCTTACAGCACACCCTATAGCAGAGTGCGAGACCATTAGTGATATTTTCCCAATGATCAAGTTATGTTGACCGAGTCACAAAGCCCATGGCAAATGTATTTCGATGGTGCTTCTCGAGCATCAAGAACGGGGGTAAGAGTTATTTTCATCACACCCCAGGGTGACTTATTACCTTACTCGTTCACATTGGGAACTACATATGCAAATACTAAAGCTGAATATAAAGATCTCATCATCAGAATGGAAATTGCACAGGAAATGAAGATAAGAACGCTGCATATTTTTGAGGATTCCAAATTGACTATAAATCAATTGACGACTGAATTCGAGATAAGAAAACAAGAGCTCTTGCCATACTGCCGGAAAGCGCAACACTTATTGGAGTAGCTCTGTCATGTTGAAATCAATCATCTACTGTAGTCTGAAAATGTAAAAGCAGATGCTTTGGCTAGCCTAGCAGCCACTCTGTCCTACCCAAATCGAAGTCCTCTCCAGGTGACCATAGAAGAAAGAAGATTTTTACCATCTTCAGAGGTCATTGATGAAAATGTTGAAGCACTTCCTATATCATGTTTGGAGGTAATAACAGATGATTGGCGTCAGCCTTTCATAGATTATCTCAAATATGATATCTAGCCAGAAGACTCAGTATAGAGATAACAAGCCAAGCAAAGATTGAGTAGATTCATCATATATAGCGAAGTATTGTGCAGAAAATCTTACAATGGGATGCTACTACGTTACCTAGATGAATGAGAAGTAGACCAGATATTGCAAGAAGCGCACTTTGAAGAATGTGGAGCACATTAAGCTAGCCGAAATTTATTCCATCGGATACATCGAATGGGGTATTACTGGCCTACCATGTTCAAAGATGCGATAGATTATGTGAAGCGGTGTCACGAATGTCAGATTCATGGAGATGTTATACACATTCATCCAGAAGACCTGCATCAGTAAGCTGCCTCTTGGCCCTTCTCTACCTGGGGACTTGACATTATTAGTCCTATAAATCCACCTTCATCTAAAGGAAAACAGTATATTTTGGCAGCAACTGATTATTTTTTCAAGTGGACAGAATCAGTTGCATTACGCAGTGTCAAGGAAAAAGATGTGGTCAATTTCATCCGACACGCAATCATATCCACCATGGTATCCCAAAGAAAATTATCACAGATAATAGAACTCCTTTCAAAAATAGAGGTATGGAGAAGCTATGTCAAAAATTCACATTCATCATTCATTTTCAACACCTTACTATACACCAACCAATGGATTAGCAGAGGCATTTAATAAAATGATAATCAACATATTGAAGAAAACAATGATAGGAAACAAGCGAGATTGGGACGAGAAGTTGCAAGAAGCATTGTGAGCATATAGAACTACCCACCGGACAACAACACGAGCAACATCTTATTCACTGGTTTATGGTGTAGAAGCGATGATCCCGATTGAAATACAAGTGGCGTTACTCAGAGTGGTGATACATCAGTCAATTATAGACGATGAAAATGCAAAAATAAGGCTGAATGAATTAGATTTGCTTGATAAGAAACGCCTGACATCCCAACAGCGATTGCAATCGTGTCAGGCAAGGATATCAACCGCCTTTGATAAACGAGTCAAGTATCGCTCTTTCAAAAAAGGGGATATGGTACTGATGTTGAAAAGACCTATAGTGGTCACCCGTAGAATAGGGGGCAAATTTGAGCCCAAATGGGACGGACCATACATAATAAAAGAAGTATACTCTAATGGAGCGTACAGAGTCGTAGATCAAGATGGACAAGGTATTAGTATATCGGTCAATGCTCGCTTCATCAAAAGATATCGTCCCTGAAGATAATACTGATTTTGATCCAGAATATTATCAGAATAATGATTCTGTATCAAAAGGGGCCAAGAATAAACAAGACCATGGCTATATACTATCAGATGAATGAATAAAGAAGAAATTTGTGAGCACATCAAGACTATGTACCAATAACTGTTATAAAAGGAAAGTGACCATTGTTATTATCATCAAGTGACCTCTATAAAATTTTGTTGAAATTGGTATCGTCACTAAGCTGATATATTGAGAATAACACATATGAATGTCATTGAATATATTAGTAGAAGTGGTGACATATCTATCTTAGACAGAGATGTCTATCATTCTCATGACAACGATGGTCACCTAATATTATCTTTTAAGGTAGCGTAGCCAAGCCCTAAAAAATGGCCAGTTACGCATAAGACCTATCATTTTTGTCATTTGGGTAGTAGTGAGAAGTTAGTGGCCCTAAAAAGGTCATGAAGGTCATCATATGCATACCTATGCGGGCAGCAGACGGAGCCAGCGACTAAAAGCTATGAAAGGCTAAAAACTCCTCAACGGCCAGGCACGTGTGAGACCAATGCTGTCTATATAGCTTTTCGACAGCATCATGGGGATCAAATGAAAATGCCCTCCCATGAATGGGTTTGACCTTGCAGGCGAAGAAAACTCGGGCTGCGATGTGAGCTTTTTGACCATGTCCATAGATAGGCCAACCATGCGTAAGACCCCTTAGATATCTGGCTTGATTTCAGTATTAACTCATGAGGAAGGGCCTAAACCTACTCACTGATGGACTGGTGACTCTAGATTTGGTACCCCAAAGGTCGCCTTGTGATCCCCGTGAACTCTAGAGAGTTATTGCAGCCAACCCTATGCGTAAATTCAACCGAATTCACGGCCCTAGTAACTTCACTAGGCCCCTCTGATGGATCGTAGTTTGTGAACTCACCAGACTATGAGAAGTCCAATGAACTCCTAGGAGTTATAGAGACCATCACATGAGACCCGACTCCACTACTCAAGAGTCTAAAAAACTGCGTTGCTCCACTACTCAAGAGGATAAATTGTGTGATTATTTGACTAAACTAAAACTTAGCACCACCAATTAAGACATGAATCATATAGGAAATCCCTTATTAACAAGTCATAAGAGAATATTTTAAAAAAGGGAAAGAAGATAGAAGAGGCATAACACATCAATCAAAACATCACATAAATAAAACAAGAGCATTATTATCAAGAATATCATGAAATACTTATATAACTTGCAATTCTAAAAGTACTTGTATTGACAAAAGAGAAAATATTAAAATTTTACATCTCATAGTTCTCCTGTAATGCCCAATGCTGCTAAGTATTGTTGTAAATTTTCTTGAAGATTAACTTGAGCAGCCGCATGTTCTAGTTTGACATTTGAAATAATTCTGGTAGGATCTGGGATACTAGTTAGTTTTTCTTCCAAAGAGGCAACTAGTTCTTCATTCTTAGCCAATTCGGATCTTTCAGTATCCACGAAATGAAGGCTACATTGTGTTTTTTCCTGTACTCTTTCAATGTTCAGATCTTCCTCCAGACTTTGCTTCTCCAACTGAATGATTTCTTGCTTCAAAAGAGTAATACGATTCTGCATAGTCGCCTTGTTATCCGTAAAAGTCTTCAGTTGCTCTCACAAAGATAGTTGTTCTTAATCGTAACGAGAGACAATGGGAGCAATCTAAGAAACATTCTCCTTAGAGTATGCAAGCTGCTTCCTATACTCCAAAATTTCAGGTGGAACAATCGCAGTTTCGGCTGATGATAGAACGGTTATTGAATTATGGAATCTTAGGAGAGCATCGCGTATGGAAGAAACGTTAACTTTAGCCATCCGTGCAGCACTATCCAAAACATCTAAAGCAACAACCAGATCTAACCATTGATCAGGATCTTTAAATATCTCGACAATAGCTAATATGGAATTCCTGATCAACGGCAATTTATATAAAGAAATCTTCTCAAGGGACAACACATTTGATGAAGTCCCAATAGAACCAGAACTTGTCGTACCACTTTGAGGTAAGTTCCCTGTTTAAGAAAAAAGAAATATAAAGTTATAGCAAAACTGTAAGTACAGATAATATGGAAAGTGTGAATGAGGAAAAGGATTGTGTCTCTCTAACAGAAGGGGGATTAGGTTCCACCATCTCAACAAAAGATGGAGCCCTAGCTTCAGTACTGGAATCAACTGTGGTGGGAGTTAGCAGATAAGTTAATTCCACCGAAAAAACAATTTCACGTGCCATTGCCGTGGAGGCATTGAGAATCTTGGTGAAGCCGTTGGTACGATGGGAGATAAATCTATGGGGAAAGTACTATCTGCCTCCATGTTGACAAAATGATCACCTGAAATAAAATATGTAAGGCAGGAAAGGAGAAAAGAATAAAAGCAAACAAAAAAATGGCAGGATTCTCTTACATGGTGAATAACCATATTCCCCATAGTCTAAGGGTTCGTCTTCTTCTTCCCCAGCAATGGGTGAAGTCTTTGCAAGAATAGCCTCGGAGGTCGAGAGAATGTGTCCTTCATCAGCAGGAACATCTTCTGCAATGACATGTTCTTCACCACTAATATCAACTTCCCCCTCCTTATAGTCATCGTCTTGATTGTTTCCTTCCATCTCATATTCATCAGAAATAGTATTTCTAGATGAAGAAGTTGAACCTTCACTGTCTGAACCTCCTTCACTAGAATCTTCAATAACAACTTGTTTCCCTTTAGAAAAAAGAGATTGGTTGCTTTTTGGTTGAGGTTCTGCACTGGTTAAAATCGAAGAAGCAGAAACAACGGTCCCTTCTTGGGTAGAAGCTCGGGCACACATTTGAGATCTTGTCATTGGCGAAGAAGGACTATGATGGACAGTCCTAGGGCCAGGAGTGGAGGTCGACTAATGTTGAAGATGGGTAGAAGAGGTTGGCTGATCTTAAACGTTGGCAACGTTCTCTGGCGCAGGGGAAGCAGCTTCTGTGACTTCTTCTCTTCTTAAACAGTGGAGAGGAAAATTTTCAAATTCACGAATAACAGCGTAAGTTATCCACTCTTCAAGGGTATTGTCGAGCTTCTTCTCACGGATAGGTTCATCTATGGATATTTTGACACAATGATGACTACCAAAAGGAGAATGACTGGTCTCCGTTATTGTAACGCCCTGAAATTCGGGGGTCGAGCATAACTCAGCTCCCGAGTTTCAAAACATCACTTATGCAACATATTTAATGATGGATGTATGTTGTCTATATGAGTGCATAAAACATGGAATAGATTAAGCCAAACTGTAACCATAATCCAGGGATAAGTGAAAGACGCAAGCGGAAGACTTAAAGAAGTATAGATATCAGTATATGTTCCTTAGATATGCATACTCTGCCAGGTTATAATTACATTCACGTGTGTCTCAAAATGCAAGTATCAAAAGAAAGAAAACAAGACAACATAAATCCTGTATCCCCGTAGATCAGGACACGGCTCACATGAACCCGCCTGAGAACTGCATAACAGAAAATGCGTCCTCATAATCCTCATACTCTTGCTCTGCCTCAGGGGTCGCGTCATCATCTGCATCTAAGATAGAGTCTGGTTGGTGTTGAAACACCATCCCAGAATGAGGGAGTGAGTGATCAACTCAGTGGAACTATACAGTAAGAGTTAACATGTTATCAAATCAATCAAGCAGTAATGATAAGGCAATAAAATCAAACACGTCCTAATTACTCTTGTTAATGCAAGGATGTATGCAGAAATGATGCATGCCCTCGCCTGCACTCCCTCAGCGTCTTCATCTTACGGTACACATGACAACCTCCCGCAGTGCCAACAACGCCAATGCACATGCAATGCGGTGCATGAACATGATTACTAAGTTGTTATTAGTCCTTTTCATACAGCGGGAAGCTAAGGTACCTTCCTCATATCAACTCCCAAACGGTGATCCATTCTAGGGTCGTCGGTCCTAGACAATCTCATACGATCATATGGTTCTAGGTCACTGCAAAGGGCTCATCACAAATCAATGCATGCCTATCATACCTTAGTTACTACCCTAAGGCCCGTCGCCTCAGTGCAGTAGCAAGGTATACTCGAGGTCACTACAAAGGGCTCGTCACCAATCAATGTAGGCCGACAGCACGAATATAGTGTCCCATACCACCATAATCAGCTCACGAGTCTGGTGTGCTCACTGGTCACTACGGGAGGCTCGTCACCCCAGCGTAGGCCGACAGCTTGACCACGGTGTCCCATACCACCATGTCCAGCTCATGAGTCTTGGCGGATCAAGGTACAACGGTTAACGGGATTGCATCGGTAAGTTTGGTACCCTAGATTCAAACAATAACGTCCATACATGGTGTACATCCACCGGGACAATCAGGTTACTTGACGAGTTCGACTAGCACGAGCGCACGTTGAGTTGAACGACATAGAGTACGCAAACACTCCGTGTTGCGAAACCACTACCGACAACCCTAATACGACTCGGGTTCGTCAAACAGTCTTACGTGGTGAAAACAACCTCGGCCACGAACTCAAGGTTTGTTACCGATTTTCTGGACTATTTCATAGTCCCAAACACATTCAATTATAACAATTATTTATATTAACAATTTAGAATAGTAATGGAACATCAATTCAAATCATACAGTATGTGAGCATTTGAAGAATATCAACTTAACATGGATTTACACATAAGTAGTGCTTGAACTTAAATAATAAAGAATGTAAATTGTATGTAGGAAATCATACACACCAATGGGAGAGTTGAGAATCTCTTCTCAACGCCCGTAAATAGGATAATATATTACACATTAGATCATTCAAACATTTCTACAAACACTTAGACTACATATTCCAACATAGATGACGTATGTTGGTGATAACACACCTTTGGACAATTCCTTTTGCCAAGGAGTTGACACACATACAACTAACACAAGTACACGACAATTAATCATGGCAAACACATGTTCGTATTTCATACATATACGATACTTTCTACATGTACATGGAATACACAAATCTCAATACATCTCATATATATCAGGAACGCAATATAAACATCGCATTTGGCATGTGAAATTACACCCACAGCAATAATAAATTATTAACCGACATTGAAAGCCTTGAAAACCATAACCTATACGAATATAGTCCGCACCTTAAACCAGAAAAAGCGCACCGATCTGATTCAGACGATAAGTCTTCATTTACGGTGACTAGATAACCTAAGGCATGAATAGAAATGAGCTACATCAATACTTAGACTATTCTAAGCTCTAAAATAGGCTAGGGTTTGATTGACTTACCCAAGAATAAACTTAGAATCGCCAGAATAACGATTCAGAAGTGATGGTTTAAGGATGCAGAGTAACAAGAAAGAATCTCAAGATGATTCACCAACTTCTCTCTCACTTTCTCTCTCTTTTCTCCTCTCTCTCTTAGCTAGGGTTAGAAAATTCGTATGGAATTGAGAGTGAGGGTTTTAAGGTCCATATATAGGCCTAACATTGATGAAAATAGCCCCAGCGCCAAGGTATACTTAGGTTATAACCAAATCGGATCTATTTCGATCCAACGGAGCACTTCCGGTGGTCCTTTTTCCACATGTGGTCAGACTTAAGCTCATTGACCATGGATCTAGGTCAGACTAAATTTTTGTACCGATCGAATTTACAGATCAGCCGTGGCAGACCAATCTCAATTCAATGGTCACCAAAACTCGATCAGGTCCACCAGCACTAGGACATGCCCGGGCCATCTTCCCTGATCCGAGGGTGAGATTGGGTCAAAATCCAACGGTCAGAAAGCTTAGAATCGGCGCGCAAGCGACACGACTCAGATTTCATAATTTCATATTTAATTTCTCAGCTTTCTCACACTCTTCACTCTGGACTCAAGCAAATCGACCCAGGACATCATTTGGACTTGATTTTTGAGGTGATGGTTAAGCCTAATCAGGAGATCATAAATGTCTAAGATCATCGCTGTCAGACTTACGACACGCGGTCCAGGTCCGATACAAAGATTCCAAGTACTCCCGAGAGCAACTGGATTTAGCGTTGAATCCCAGATTTCAGAGTAACATAACGCTTACGATTCTATAAGTTTTAAGTCTTGCAGATCAAATTTAAAGTGATTGATGCTAATTTCACAAGCAATTGAGTTTAGCGCTAATTAACCCACATTAAACTTCTAAGGAATTTAAGGTAGTACTCGGGTCTTTGCACAAAATTTTTCGGGTCATTACAATCTACCCCCCTTAAAGAAAAATTTCGTCCTTGAAATTCATACCTTCTCATACTTAAGGATCTGAGGGTAGCTCTTTCTAACCTCAGCTTCTGTCTCCTAAGTAGCCTCTTCTTCACTATGATGCGTCCATAGTACTTTCATAAGAGGGATGACCTTGCTACGCAATACCTGCTCCTTGCTGTCCAGGATACGTGTCAGTCACAGTACATATGTGGCATCCTCGCTCAACTGCACCCGCTCCCAACTAATAATATGCGAAGGATCAGGAACGTACTTCTTTAGCATAGAAACATGAAATACGTTATGCACGCCTGCATGTGGTGTGGGCAAAGCAAGGCGGTATGCTACCGCTCCCACTCGATCCAGTATTTGAAATGGACCAATAAATCTCGGTGTGAGCTTTCCCTTCTTACCGAACCGCAGAACTCCCTTCATAGGGAAAACTATAAGAAATACATGGTCTCCAACCTCAAACTCAAGCGGTCGCTGCCTCGTATCAGCGTAACTCTTCTGCCTGCTCTGGGCTGTCAGAAGTCACCGTCGAATAATGTCAACTTTCTCTGAAGTCGCCTGCACCAACTCTGGGCCAATCAAGATACGCTCGCCAACTTCTGCCCAGCAATGCGGTGCTCTACACGGGCGACCATACAATGCCTCATAGGGAGCCATGCCGATACTCGCCTGGAAATTGTTATTATACGTGAACTCTGCATAAGGGAGACAATCATCCCAACTGTCCTTGAAATCCAAAACACAAGCTCGCAACATGTCTTCCAGAATCTGATTCACACGTTCTGTCTGCCCATCTGTCTGCGAATGAAATGCGGTGCTGAATTTTAATTTCACACCCATCGCTTCCTGGATACAGGTCGAGAAGATAGATGTGAATCGCGTGTCTCTGTCAAACACAATTTCCAAGGGAACTCCGTGCAGACGTACAATCTCCTTGATGTACAACCTCGCCAACTCGTCTGTAGAGTTTGTGACTCTGATCGGTAAGAAATGGGATGACTTCGTCATTCGGTTGATGATCACCCAAATAGAGTCATGTCCCTTCTTCGTTCTCGGTAGCCCTAAAATAAAATCCATAGAGATAAAGTCCCACTTCCATTCTGCTATGGGCATGGGCTGAAGCAGTCTAGGAGGTCGGCGATGCTCTGCCTTGACCTATTGGCACGTGAGACAACGAGATACAAACTCAGCAATGTGAACCTTCATGTTGTCCAACCAATAAGATCTTCTCATATCTCGATACATCTTCGTGCTACCGGGATGCATCACAAGCTTTAGAGTTATGGGCTGACTCGAGAACCTCCCGTCTCAAGTCAGGAATGTCTGGGATGCATAACCGACCACGATATCGTAGGCCCCCATCTAAACCAACACTCCACTCGGAGTCCTCATCCGTACCAACCTGCTCTCTCATCTTCGCCAATAGCTCATCATCTGCCTGAGCTGCAATGATCCTCTCCTCAATGAGGGGCTGTACTCGAATGTGTGCGATAACCTCATACGGCTCTTCCACCGTAAGTTTCTGCTCAAAGTCTCACACAAACTCCATCATGTCCCATTCTACTATCATTAGCGGAGCCACAAACTCTATAGCCTTTTTGCGACTGAATGCATCCACAAGGTTTGCCTTGCCCGGATGGTAAGAGACATCGAACTTAAAGTCTTTCAATGTTTCCATCCATCGGCGTTGCCTCATATTCAAGTCACGTTGTGTGAAGATATACTTAAGGCTCTTGTGGTCTCAAAAGAGCTCGAACTCCTCTCCGTAGATATATTGTCTCCAGTGCTTTAATGCGAAAATGACAGCTGTCAGCTCCAGGTCGTGTGTAGGGTAATTCTCTTCGTGCTTCTCAACTGTCTCGAGGCATATGCAATCACCGTGTCCTTCTGCATAAGGACACAACTCAGACCAATGCGAGAGGCGTCAGTATATATTGTATACTTAACCCCTTGCTCTGGCAATACTAGCACAGGGGCGGATGTTAACTTGTCCTTCAGCTCCTGAAAAGCTATCTCTGCCTTTTCATTCCAAGCAAACTTCAAGTCCTTCCGTGTCAACTGAGACAACGGTCTGGCTATATTCGAGAAGTCTCGTATGAAATGTCGATAATAGCCTGCTAGACCCAGAAAGCTTCTCACCTTAGTAACTGAACCAGGCTGCTTTCAGTCCTGAACTGCAGCTACCTTAGCGAGATCGACAGTTATCCCTTCCTTGGACACCACATGTCCTAAGAACTTGACTTCCTCTTTCCAGAAATCACATTTCTTGAACTGCGCAAAAAGCTGATTCTTCCTGAGAGTATCCAAAACCGCTCTTAAGTGTTCCTCGTGCTCTTCCTGACTCACAGAGTATATCAAAATGTCATCGATAAAGAGAATTACGAATCAGAACAAAAATGGCCGAAACACCCTATTCATCAGATCCATGAACACGGCCGGTGTATTCGTAAGACCGAACGACATCACAAGGAACTCATAATAGCCAAAGCTAGTCCTGAATGCGGTCTTCTGCACGTCCTCATTCTTGACGTGCAACTGATGATACCCTAACTGTAGATCAACCTTCGAAAAGTACCGTGCCCCCTTCAACTGATCAAATAGATCATTGATCCTGGGCAAGGGATACTTGTTCTTCACAGTCACCTGATTTAACCTGCGATAATCAATACATAATCGCAAGGAACCATCCTTCTTCTTGACAAACAGAACAGGTGCTCCCCAAGGGGACACACTAGGTCGAATAAAACCCAACTTCAACAAGCCATCTATCTGCTTCCTCAATTCCTCCATTTCACTCGGAGACATGCGATAGGTGGGCAATGAAATAAGTTTCTCACCAGGCATGAGATCGATAGTAAAATCAATCTCGCGCTAAGGGGGTAATCCAGGAATCGACTCAAACACATCGTCAAAATCCCGAACTACAGGCGTGCTTTCAATCGCCGAACTAGTAATACTCTTCAACAGAGAAGTATAACAACCAAAACGAAAAGGGTAACTGACCTGAACAAGGAAAGTAAATATCTCACCCTCAAGTCCATGGACTATCACCAGCCTAGCTTCATGATCAATTTCTGCTCGCATCTTCGTGAGCCAATCCATACTCAAAATGACATCGTGATGGTATAGAGGTGCGACAAAAAGGTTAACCAGGATCGATCTGTTCCCTAGATCAATCAAACATCCCATACACATCTTGGTAATATCAGAGGAGGTCCCTATAGCGGTAGTGAGCGTCACTCCCTTCATAGTAACAGTGCCCAAACTTAGGCGCTTAACTACCGCATACGATATAATAGAGGTAGTGGACCCTGTATCCACCAATAAAGAAACAGGAATACCTTGGATGTGAGCTGTAACCTCAAAGGATCTCGGTGTCAAGTCAGTCTCAGGCGCTTCAGCTGTAAGCGCGTGAACTCGAGCCTGCTGTAGACGATTCGGCGGTGGAACCATGGGCCGCTAAGATGGCCTAAAGCGAGGCACAGAAGGTCTGAAGGATGGGTGAGCTAGCGCTGACCGAAGGGGTGAGGTGATATGACCTAAGGCATCGGACAGCTGATCCTCTGCGGTGGAGTAAATCCACTGTCCCGCATTCGCGTAAAGCAATTACGATCCGAATGCCCAATCTTCCCACAGTACGAACAGCGCAAGTCAGAACGTATCGGCTGAGCGGGAGGCGCAACACACCTCGGAGGAGAATCTGCCCGCGGCCTCTTGCCGAGAAATGGTGTACTCAAAAAGTCAGGTCGCGGTCTGGGAACCATAGGTGCTCGCATACAGGACGACCTGTCCCTGTCCTACTCAGCTCTAAGGGACATACTCACCAACTCAGCAAAAGAAGATATGCTAGCACAGCACATCTTCGATCGGATCTCAGGCCTCAACCCCTCAAAAAAATGCCGCATCCACATCGGTTGATCACCCAAAAGCAATGGAGCATAATGACCCAACTCAGTAAATCGGTTTTCATACTCACTCACCGACATCCCTCCCTGACGGAGGTGAAGGAACTCACTCTCCTTCTCGTGTCGGTAAGTGACCGAAAAATACTTCTCGTGGAAGCTTGCCTCAAACGCCTGCCACGTCCACTCAAAACCCTCCTCAACTGTGCGGAGAACACTGTCCCACCATAAACTGGCCTCCTTCTCAAACATGATGGATGCAAGCTCGACCTGCTCAGCCTCAGAACAGTGAAGCGGCCTCAGCATCTTAGAGATGCTATCAATCCAGTACTCGGCCTCCTCGGGTCTATGAGAACCCGCAAATGTGGGAGGTCATAAGCGTTGGAATCGCTCGAATGTGCTGCTAGCACTAGCATTCCCAAATGGGTGCATAGGTAAAGCAGGTGGAGTCGCCCCCATCGATTGAGCAAAGATGTCAGCCATGGAAGATAAAAACTGCTGCTACTGCTGGATTTGCTATTGCTGCATCAACAACATCATTTGCTCAAACCTATCAGGAGGCGGAGTGGATGAAGATGCATAAGGCGTTGACGCAGATGCATGGTTCGGCTCAGGAACCGAAGGCATGACTGGAGGAGCCATAAGTGGTATCACAGGAGTCGGCCCAGCAACGGGGCCAGTAGCTGGCTGAGAGTCTGGCCCAACACCAAAATGAGACGGGCCCGACTGTGGATCCTTCTGGCTATCGCCTAGGGGAGAAACCCCGGTAAGCGACTTGCCCAAAGAGAGACGGGCCAAAGTCTTCGAACCCTTAAGAGGCATAAACAGAGGATGCAACCTGTGAGATTCAAAATCCACATAATCCACCCACACAGCATTTACATCACAACTCAAAGATAACAACATGCATTTTATTTAACAAAATTGTGGCAATACAAGAAGTGCAGCATTACATGGATCGCGACAGAGAAAGCATGTGAGCTAAAACATCTAAAGCTTCAAACAACAAACAACTTCCAAACTACTACGCCAATAACGGCTACACATAATAACAAACAACAAACAGAGCAAAGGACGACTACATCTGTAACTACTCGTCAGAATCAGGAGATGGTGGAGGGGCACCCTTATCCTGTAGACAACATAGGATAGACTTCAGAGTTCGAGACATCTTCTTGAACTTATGCTTCACGAGGCCTCGAAGATCCATAATATCCTGGCGTATAACAGCCTAACCCTCCTCAAACCGAGTCATACGGGCATCCCTGGTGGTCTGATCTGCGCCCTACTCTGGTACCGCAGGAGGAGAACTCTCACTTATGTCTTGGGTCTCCACTTCTTCCTCGTCCTGCTCTTCTTCTTCTTCCTCTATCTTAGCTCCACCTTCGTCATAACTCTCTTCCTCATCGCTCTCAGTCTCATCCTCACTTTCTTCAAGTGAGGCTTGTCATCGACGAGGCCTAATATCCATCTGATTAAAGATCGTCTCATTAATGTAGCGAATAGGTACCGGCTTTTCCGCCCCAAGCCTGAAGCTAAACTCATGTGTAAGCTTACAAATGAGTCAGCCAAATGGGAGAGATTCGGTCCTTCTATTCGAACGAGCGATAAGGATAATCTGATGCAAGATGTACGTTAGCACACATAGCTTCTCTCCTTGCCCCACCTGATACATGAAATCCACCATCAGGCGTGTACACTCGCTGCGGTTGCTCCACCTTAGATAAACATTGAATGTGCACATATGGTAAAGCAAGCGGAAGTCGTCCGTCATGTTGGTAGCTAAAAGACTTTTGTTAGGTTGCCACTCAACCAGACGACCACATAAGAACCGCGTGCGGTGATCCCTCTCGCGCGCACTACTAAGATTCTTCTCACTAGCATTCACCTCACCAAGCAGCACATTCAGGAGTCGGGATATCAAAGCGACATTGATCGTGCCCTTCTGATCTCTTCTGCAAGGAATCTTGAACTTCAAGGGCTCCAACGAAGGATCTCGAATGAGGGCATAAAAAGCTCAGACAGTACCCACATTGGCACGATACTCACCCTCGAACAGGGGACACCAACCGGCCCCTTCCAAGTGCTCCAATAAGAGAAAATTTTCAAGTAGCCACGGATCTACATGAGCTTCAAAAAGGACCCTACGGCCTTCATAAACTCCATGAGATAGCTCCGCCAACAAGGTTCTTCCAATAGGAGCTTGAGGATCGAGGTCTCATTTTTTCTGAAACTCTCGCGTGGCGGTCGTGCTCACGGCAGCACCTCTCGGCCTCTGTGCACGGGTTGGGCGGCTAGGCCCGGCTTCATCAACGGGCGCTCTCTTCTTCTCCATTAAAGAGAGAATGGAGGAGATTTAAAATATGGCCGTAACAAGCTCGAATAGGGCCATGAAAAATGAGAGAAAAGAGGGAAATGGTAAGAATGGTGAGGCTTCCACGAATTTGAGACTCAAAGGAAGGATTTGAGTGCTCAAATGAAGTGGAAAGAGAGGGAAAATAGCAATGGAGGTGTTTTTGAGATGGGTAGGATGGGGATGCATGAAAATGAATGAAGGAAGGGTTTGGAGAGAGGTTTTTGTGGAGTTTTGAGAGAGATTTCAAGAAAAGGGAAGCTTGGAGGGTGGGTTTGTGAAGGAAAGAGGGTTTAGAAGGGGTTAAATTCATGCAACCATGGAGGAGTGGGCCACACTAGGCCCCACATGCGTCGGCTCAAGCCGGCCCGCTGGGCGGCGAGGGCTCGCCGAACCGGTGAGGTCATAGCCGGTCTCTGGACATTCCGGCGATGACTCGCCATTTGTGCGAGGTCCTCCTAGCCCCTACGCTGGCAAATGATGTGGGTCCCCCCTGGGTCCCCCTGGAAGTGCCCCGATTGGGCCCTTAGTCTGATTCGACGCATATCAGGCCACTATGAATAGAATCTGATACAGTTGCAGGTTTACAGACATTTTAATGGCTGGGATGGGATGATACACCATCTAAATGCATCAATGGATGGTCTAGAAGAGATTTAGGGTCGATGTGTGTGATCAAGAGTGTGCACAGACTCGATCTCGGTGATCGTTTTCAATAAACTTTCGTCGATAGGAGCAACGGGAAAACTACACAGATTTAAGATTAAGCTCGCACCCTTTTACACTAAGGTGGCATCAGTGTGCGATGTGTGACCATAACCCAGGTCCGGTTTAATCCAAATCATGCTCTGATACCAACTTGTAATGCCCTGAAATTTGGGGGTCGAGCATAACTCAGCTCCCGAGTTTCAAAACATCACTTATGCAACATATTTAATGATGGATGTATGTTGTCTGTATGAGTGCATAAAACATGGAATAGATTAAGCCAAACTGTAACCATAATCCAAGGATAAGTGAAAGATGCAAGCGGAAGACTTAAAGAAGTATAGATATCAGTATATGTCCCTGAGATATGCATACTCTGCCAGGTTATAATTACATTCACGTGTGTCTCAAAATGCAAGTATCAAAAGAAAGAAACCATAACAACATAAACCCTATATCCCCGTAGATCAAGACATGGCTCACATGAACCCGTCTAAGAACTGCATAACAGAAAACGCGTCCTCATCATCCTGATACTCCTGCTCTGCCTCAGGGGTCATGTCATCATCTACGTCTAAGACAGAGTCTGGTCAGTGTTGAAACACCGTCCCAAAATGAGGGAGTGAGTGATCAACTCAGTGGAACTATACAGTAAGAGTTAACATGTTATCAAATCAATTAAGCAGTAATGATAAGGCAATAAAATCAAACACGTCCTAATTACTCTTGTTAATGTAAGGATGTATGCAGAAATGATGCATGCCCTCGCCTGCACTCCCTCAGTGTCTTCATCTTACGGTACACATGACAGCCTCCCGCAGTACTAACAACACCAACGCACATGCAATGCGGTGCATGAACATGATTACCAAGTTGTTATTAGTCCTTTTCATATAGCAAGATTAGGAAGCTAAGGTACCTTCCTCATATCAACTCCCAAACGGTGATCCATTCTAGGGTCGTCAGTCCTTAGACAATCTCATACGACCATATGGTTCTAGGTCACTGCAAAGGGCTCATCACCAATCAATGCATGCCTATCATATCTTAGTTACTACCCTAAGGCTCGTCGCCTCAGTGCAGTAGCAAGGTATGCTTGAGGTCACTACAAAGGGCTCGTCACCAATCATTGTAGGCCGACATCACGAATATAGTGTCCCATACCACCATAATCGGCTCATGAGTTTGGTGTGCTCACTGGTCACTACGGGGAGGCTCGTCACCCCAACGTAGGCCGACAGCTCGACCACGGTGTCCCATACTACCATGTCCGGCTCATGAGTCTTAGCAGATCAAGGTACAACGGTTAACGGGATTACATCGGTAAGTTTGGTACCCTAGATTCAAACAATAGCGTCCATACATGGTGTACATCCACAGGGATAATTGGGTTAATTGACGAGTTCAACTAGCACGAGCGCATGTTGAGTTGAACGACATAGAGTGCGCAAACACTCTATGTGGCCAAACCACTGTCGACAACCCTAATACGACTCGGGTTTGTGAAACAAGTCCTATGTGGCGAAAACAACCTCGGCCACAAACTCAAGGTTTGTTACCGATTTCCTGGACTATTTCATAGTCCCAAACACATTCAATTATAACAATTATTCATATTAACAATTTAGAACAGTAATGGAACAGCAATTCAAATCATACAGTATGTGAGCATTTGAAGAATATCAACTTAACATGGATTTACACATAAGTAGTGCTTGAACTTAAATAACAAAGAATGTAAATTGTATGTAGGAAATCATACACACCAATGGGAGAGCTGAGAATCTCTTCTCAACACCCGTAAATAGGATAATATATTACACATTAGATCATTCAGACATTTCTACAAACACTTAGACTTCATATTCCAACATACATGACGTATGTTGGTGATAACACACCTTTGGACAATTCCTTTTACCAAGGAGTTGACACACATACAACTAGCACAAGTACATGACAATTAATCATGGCAAACACATATTCATATTTCATACGTATACGATACTTTCTACATGTACATGGAATACACAAATCTCAATACATCTCATATATATTAGGAACGCAATATAAACATCGCATTTGGCATGTGAAATTACACCCATAACAATAATAAATCATTAACTGACATTGAAAGCCTTGAAAACCATAACCTATATGAATATAGTCCGCACCTTAAACTAGAAAAAGCGCACCGATCTGATTCAGACGATAAGTCTTCGTCAATGGTGACTAGATAACCTAAGGCAGGAATAAAAATGAGCTACATCAACACTTAGACTATTCTAAGCTCTAAAACAGGCTAGGGTTTGATTGACTTACCCAAGAATAAACTTAGAATCACCGGAATAACGATTCAGAAGTGATGGTTTAAGGATGCAGAGTAACAAGAAAGAATCTCAAGATGATTCACCAACTTCTCTCTCACTTTCTCTCTCTTTTCTCCTCTCTCTCTCTTAGCTAGGGTTAGAAAATTCGTATGGAATTGAGAGTGAGGGTTTTAAGGTCTATATATAGGCCCAACATTGATGAAAATAGCCCCAGGGCCAAGGTATACTTAGGTTATAACCAAATCGGGTCTATTTCGATCCAACGGAGCACTTTCGGTGGTCCTTTTTCCACGTGCGGTCGGACTTAAGCTCATTGACCATGGGTCTAGGTCAGACTGAGTTTTTGTACTAATCGGATTTACAGATCAGCCATGGTGGAGCAATCTCAATTCAACGGTCACCGAAACTCGATCAGGTCCACCGGCACTAGGACATGCCTGGGCCATCTTCCCTGATCCGAGGGTGAAATTGAGTCACAATCCAATGGTCAGAAAGCTTAGAATCGGCGCGCAAGTGACACGACTCAGATTTCATAATTTCATATTTAATTTCTCAGCTTTCTCACACTCTTCACTTCGGACTCAAGCAAATCGACCAAGGACATCATCTTGACTTGATTTTTGAGGTGATGGTCAAGCCCAACCAGGAGATCATAAATGTCTAAGATCATCGCTGTCAGACTTTCGACATGCAGTCCAGGTCTGATACAAAGATTCCAAGTACTCCCGAGAGCAACTGGATTTAGCGTTGAATCCTAGATTTCAGAGTAACATAGCGCTAACGATTCTATAGGTTTTGAGTCCTGCAGATCAAATTTAAAGTGATTGATGCTAATTTCACAAGCAATCGAGTTTAGCGCTAATTAACCCACATTAAACTTCTAAGGAATTTGAGGTAGTACTCAGGTCTTTGCACGAAATTTTCTGGGTCATTACAGCTATGAAGCCTACTCCCTCTTCGATTGTACGACCCCTGAGTCTTGGTGGTGGAAGCCCGATGGGCTTAGCTACTAGTAGACCTTTCCTTACCAGATATGATTGGTGGACCCACCATCTCATATAGTTATATGAAGCCCGATGGATACTATCATAGCCTGGGATAATGAAAGAAGAATTAGCTCGGCCTAATAGTTGCTTCCAGACCATCGCCTAATTAAATGGGCTAGTGCCATAACTCCGCATTGTTTGAGTTACAAGTCCACAGTCTTCGAGAACTGCCTTATCGAAGCCAAATTGAAGAGAAAAATGTCTGGGATAGTTCAGTTCTCTCCAGAATTTTGTTCCCTCCCTTAATGGGAGACTACATGATCTAATCGACAGAAAGAATCCTCTTTCTCCTGTAATGAGTGATTTTGTATCCGCCTTGTCTGTGTCCATTGTGTTTCGAGGCAGACAGAAATGAAAATAATTAATCTTGTCGTTGGAGGAGATGGCATCTTTCACCCAGTCATAAGACTGCTTCACCATGTCTCTCTTTTGAAAAAACTAGAGAAGAATCTGAGGAGGATGGATGTAGGCTTTCTCTTGCACTTCGAATGTGTAAGGGAAATAGACGCTAAGCCAACCAAGGAAGTAATGGCATGGCATATAGGTAGAAGTAGAACTGATGGAGGGACTTTTTATGTGAGAAGTGTAACGCCCTGAAATTCGGGGGTCGAGCATAACTCAGCTCCCGAGTTCCAAAACATCACTTATGCAACATAATTAATGAATGATGTATGTTGACTGTATTAGCACATAAACATGGGATAGATTAAGCCAAAACGCAGATATGATTCAGGGGTAAGTGAATAAAGCAAGCGGAAGACTTATAGTAAAATATGTGTACAAGTGTAAGTCCCTGAATTACATATACAACCAGATCGTGTAAAAGTGTTATTTATCAAAATTATAAGTACAAGTTACATCATTTCAGTTCCCAAAATAATCATCCCATAGATCCCGCGCAACAGACCGAGGCTCGCTAGAACCCGTCTGAAAACTGCATATAGGAGAAGGCAGCCTCGTCGTCATCCAGCTCCCGCTCTGCCTCAGACGTCGCATCCACATCTGCAACATCAGGGCCTAAGACAGAGTCTGGTGGGTGTAGAACACCGCCGCTGAAACGTGGGAGTGAGTGATCAACTCGGTGGAACAATAAGGCACTGGTTAACATGCTATCAGATCAAACAGGAATGATAAAGCAGGACAATTAAATAAATCCTAAGTACTCTTGTTAATGCAGGTATGAATGCAATATGATGCGTGCCCTCACGCGTACACCCTCCGCGTCTTCATCTTACGTTACGCATGACATCGCCTCAAAGTGCGCCACATCTACAAAGCACATGCAAATGCGGTGCATGGATATGATTACCAAGTTGTTATTAGTCCAATTCATATAGCAGATTGGGAAGCTAAGATACCTTCCTCATATCACCATCCAACAGTGATCCATACTAGGGTCGTCATTCCTAGACATCTCGAAACGATCATATAGTTGAGGTCGTAGCAAAGGGCTCGTCACCAATCAATGCACGCCTTTCATGCCCTTACTACCACAGATCGGCTCGTCACCTCCTTGCGGTATCCGGGTATGCTCGAGGTCACTACAAAGGGCTCGTCACCAATCAATGTAGGCCGACAGGACGAATATAGTGTCCCATACCACCATAATCGGCTCACGAGTTTAGTTGCTCACTGGTCACTACGGGAGGCTCGTCACCCAGCGTAGGCCGACGGCTCGACCACGGTGTCCCATACCACCATGCCCGGCTCATGAGTCTTAGCGGATCGGTACCATGGTTATTAGGATTTCACTGGTAAGTTCGGTACCCTAGATTCAAGCGTAGCGTCCATACATGGTTAACATACACCGGACAATCGGGTTAGTTGACGAACTCGACTAGCACGAGCGCACGTTGAATTGAACGACATAGAGTGCGCAAACACTCCGCGTGGCCAAACCACTGCCGCCAACTCTAATACGACTCGGGTTCGTCTAATGCGTCTCACGTGGCGAAAGCAATCTCAACCACGACCAAAGGGTCAATTACCGATTTCCTGGACTAAGGCATAGTCCCAAACATCCTACACTACGACAGATATTCATATGGAATGTAAAACAGTAATGGAACAACCACTCAAATCATGGTGCATACACATCTGAAGAATATCAACTTAACATAAATGTAAGCATAGGAATGCTTGAATTTAAATAACTTGGAATGTAAATGCATAAGGGAAATCATGCGCATCCATAGAAGTATTGAGAATCACTTCTCAATGCCTGCATTTAGTGTAATCAGTTACACGTAGATCATTCATGCATTTCTACAAACACTTAGCATTCATGGAACAACATACATGACGCATGTTGAAATACGTGCACTTAGACAATTCCTTCTTCCAAGGAGTTGTCATACATGCATCTAGCATACATACATGACCAAAAATCATGGCAAACATAAGTGCGTATTTTATACGTATACGGTACTTTATAAATACACTTAGAATACACAAATCTCAATATAGCACATGCATATCGAAAGCAATGTAAACATAACATTTGACATGTGAAATCTCATCCATAACAAGAATAAATCACTAACTGGGATTGAAAGCCTTGAAAACCATAACCTATACACTTAAAGTCCGCACCTTAAGCAAAGAAAGAACCGCCGAACTGATTTAGACGAGTTGCCTTCGTCAACGGCGCAAGAATACCCTAAAATAAGGATAGAAATGAGATACAACAACACCAAGTCTAATCTAAGCTCTAACACAGGTTAGGGTTAGGTTAACTTACACCAAACAAAATCGTCAGAGGAACGATTCAAAGTGAAGATTCAAAGGTGAAGAAGAACAAGGAAGAATCAAGGTGATTCACCAACAAATCTCTCTCACTACCTCTCTCTTTTCCACTCTCTTTCCAAGCTAGGGTTAGAGAAAATTCGTATGGAAATGAGAGCTAGGGTTTAAGGACTATATATAGGCCTTAAAATGATGGAAATAACCCGTGGTCAAGGTATACTTAGGTTATAACCAAAGTACGCCTTTCTCGATCCAACGAAGCACTTGGTGGGCCTATAACCACGAAAGGTCGGACTTAAGCTCACCGACCATGGATCTAGGTCAAGGCTGAGTTTTCGTACCGACCGGCTCTTCAGATCGGCCGTGGCGGACCACACTCAATTCAACGGTCACGGAATCTCGATCAGGTCTACAAGCACTAGGATATGCCTGGGCCAACCATCCTGATCAGAGGGTGAAATTGGGTCAAAATCTAACGGTCAGAATGCTTAAAATCATCGCGCAAGCGACACGACTCAGATTTCATAAAAGCTTATTAAATTCCAACCGTTCTCACACTCTTCACTCCGAACTCAACCAAATCGACCTAGAATCAGATCGACTTAATTTTCGAGGTGAAGACCAAGCCCAACTCGGTGACGCAACAACTTAAGATCATTGCCATCGGACTTTCGACGCGCGGTCAGTCCGATCCAGATCTTCCAAAAATTCTCCGGAACAACCGGATTTAGCGATGGATCCCAGATTCCGAGTAACGTAGCGCTCACTAATCTACACGTTTAGAGCCATGCGAGATACAATTTAAAGATATTTATGCTAATTTCACAAGCAATCAAGTAAATCACTAATTACCCCAAAAACAACTACTTAAGGAAAGATTAGCACAAAAATTCCAAGGTCGTTACAATCTACCACCTTAAAGAAAATTTCGTCCTCGAAATTCATACCTTCATATAATCCTCGAGGATCGGAGGGTAGGTCTTCCTGACCTCCAGATTCCCAAGTAGCCTCTTCTACGCCATGATGCGACCATAGCACCTTCACGAGAGGGATAACCTTGCTACGCAGCACCTGCTCCTTTCTATCCAGAATACGCGTCGGTCGCAGTACATAAGTGGCATCCTCACTTAACTGCACTTGCTCCCAACTGATAATATGCAAAGGATCAGGAACGTACTTCTTCAGCATAGAAACGTGAAATACGTTATGCACGCCCGCAAGAGGTGTGGGCAAAGCAAGGCGGTAAGCTACCGCTCCCACTCGATCTAGAACTTGAAATGGACCAATAAATCTCGGCGTCACCTTCCCCTTCTTACCGAACCGCAAAACTCCCTTCATAGGAGAGACCTTCAGAAAAACATGATCTCCCACTACGAACTCAAGCGGTCGACGCCTCGTATCAGCATAACTCTTCTGCCTGCTCTGCGCTGCTAGAAGTCGACGTCGAATGATGTCAACCTTCTCCGAAGTCACCTGCACCAACTCTGGGCCAAGCAAACTACACTCACCAATTTCTGCCCAACAATGTGGTGCTCTGCACGGACGACCATACAACGCCTCGAAGGGAGCCATGCCGATACTCGCCTGGAAACTATTATTATACGCGAACTCTGCATACTGAAGACAATCAT
Organism: Magnolia sinica; assembly: GCF_029962835.1. Classification (NCBI taxonomy): domain Eukaryota; kingdom Viridiplantae; phylum Streptophyta; class Magnoliopsida; order Magnoliales; family Magnoliaceae; genus Magnolia; species Magnolia sinica. The sequence goes on along the minus strand of NC_080587.1, from coordinate 39,143,049 downwards.
CCCAACTGTCTTTGAAATCCAAAACACAAGCTCGCAACATATCTTCCAGGACTTGATTCACGCGCTCCGTCTGCCCATCTGTTTGCGGATGAAACGCGGTCTTGAACTTCGCCACACCCATCGCTTCTGGATACGAGTCCGTGAAGATAGATGTAAAACGCGTGTCTCTATCGGACACAATCTCCGGGGAACTCCATGCGGACGCACTATCTCCTTGATATACAACCTAGCCAACTCGTCTGCGAGTAAGTGACTCGATCGGTAAGAAATGCGCCGACTTCGTTAATCGATCGACGATCACCCAAATAGAGTCAAATCCCTTTCTCGTCCTCGGCAACCCGGAAATAAAATCCATAGAGATGAAATCCCACTTCCATTCAGCTATGGGCTGAAGCAACCCAGGAGGTCGACGATGCTCTGCCTTGACCTACTGGCACGTGAGACAACGAGAAACAAATTCAACAATCTGGACCTTCATATTGTCCCACCAATAAGACCTCTTCATATCTGATACATCTTCGTGCTACTGGATGCATCGCAAGCTTAGAACTATGGGCTAACTCGAGAACCTCACGTCTCAAGTCAGGGATGTCGGGAACACATAACCGCCACGAAAACGTAGGCCCCCATCGGAACTAACACTCCAGTCGGAGTTCCCATCTGTACCAACCCGCCGCCTCATCTTCACCAAAAGCTCATCATCCGCCCTGAGCCGCAACGATCCTCTCGTCGATAACGGGATACGAATGTGTGCGATAACCTCATATGGCTCAACCACCGTAAGCTTCCGCTCAAAATCACGCACGAACTCCAACATCTCCCACTCTGCTATCATCAGTGAGTCGCAAACTTCAAAGCCTTCTTGCGACTCAACGCATCGCCACAAGGTTCGCCTTACCAGGATGGTAAGAAACATCGAACTTGAAGTCCTTCAATGTTTCCATCCATCTGCTCTGCCTCATATTCAAATCACGCTGTGTGAAAATATACTTAAGGCTCTTGTGGTCGCAAAAGAGCTCGAACTCCTCACCATAGAGGTAATGTCTCCAAAGCTTTAATGCGAAGATGACATGTGTTATTCCAAGTCGTGCGTAGGGTAATTCTCTTCGTGTTTCCTTAATCGACGCGAAGCATAAGCAATCACCCTGTCCTTTTGCATAAGGACACAACCTAGAACACGAGAGGCGTCGGTATATATAATATACTTAACCCCTTGCTCGCAATACTAGCACAGGGGCGGACGTCAACTTGTCCTTGATGAAAAGCTAACTCCGCTGCTCACTCCAAGCAAACTTCAAATCTTTCCGTGTCACCTGCGACAACGGTCTGCAATCTTCGAGAAGTTCTGAATAAAGCGTCGATAATATCCTGCAAGGCCAAGAAAACTCCTCACCTCGAAAATCGAACCAGGTCCTTCACTCTAGCTACCTTGGCAAGGTCGACGGCTATACCTTCCTTGGACACCACATGTCCCGGGAACTTGACTTCCTCTTTCCGGAAATCACACTTCTTGAACTGTGCGAAAAGCCGATGCTCCCTAAGAGTACCCAAAACCGCTCTTAAGTGCTCCTCGTGCTCTGCCCGCTCGCCGAATAAATCAAGATGTCATCAATAAATACAATGACGAATCGGAACAGAAATGGCCGAAATACCCTGTTCATCGGATCCATGAACACGGCCGGTGCGTAAGAACGAACGACATCACAAGGAACTCATAATGACCGGAGCTGGTCCTGCGGTCTTCCGCACGTCCCCATCCTTGACGCGCAATTGATGATACCCTGACTGCGGATCAACCTTCGAAAAGTACCGTGCCCCCTTCAATCGATCAAACAGATCATCAATCCGGGCAAGGGGTACTTATTCTTCACGATTACCAGGTTCAACTGCGATAATCAATACACAATCGCAAGGAACCATCCTTCTTCTTCACAAACAAAACAGTTGCTCCCCAAGGAGACACATTAGGCTGAATAAAACCCAATTCTAGCAAACCATCTATCCGCTTCCTCAACTCCTCCATTTCACTCGGAGGCATCCGATAGGTGGGTAAAGAAATGGGCACCGCACCAGGCATAAGATCGATAGCAAAATCAATCTCACGCTGAGGAGGTAATCCAGGAATCGACTCAAACACATCTTCAAACTCCTGAACTACCGGCGTACTAACCAACGCCGACTCGGCCGAACTCTCCAACAGAGAAGAATAAAAATCAATACGAATAGGGTAACTGACCTGAACCGGGAAAGTAACAGTCTCGCCCTCAGGTCTATGGATCGTCACTGATCTCGCTTCACAATCAATCTCAGCTCGCATCCTCGTGAGCCAATCCATACCCATAATAACATCGTAGTGATAAAGCGGTGCGACTAGCAAATCAACACGGATCGATCCACTTCCATGATCAATCACAGCACAACTCCAAAAACAAACAACATGCATTCCATTAACCAAAATCGTCGCAATACAAGTAGTGCAGCAATACATGAATCACGACTAGGAAAGCATGAAAACAACAACATCTAACACTACAAACAACCACAACTACTACAACCACTAACAGCTACCACACTACAACAACTCCAACTACAAGCCAACAACGGCTACACACAGAAAGAAACACCAAACAAAGCAAAGACGGCCACGACGATGCTACTCGTCGGAGACGGAGGCGGAGCACCCTTATCCTGCAAGCAACACAGGATAGACTTCAAAGTCCGGGACATCTTCTTGAACTTGTGCTTAACCAAGCCTCGAAGATCAACCATCTCCTGGCGTAAAGCAGCTTGCCCTTCTTCAAGCCGTGTAAGACGGGCATCTCTGGCAACCTGCTCTGCGCCCTGCTCTGGCACCACAGGAGGAGAGCGATCACTCGAATCCTGTGCCTCAATCTCTTCCTCGTCTTGCTCTGCTTCTTCCTCAGACTCCGCACCACCTTCAGCATAACTCTCATCATCACCACTCTCAGACCCGGCCTCACCCTCAGAGGCAAGCCGACCAGAACCAACCTCCATCAGCTTAAGGGTCCTCAAGTTGATATAGCGAACAGGGACCGGCTTCTCAGCTCCAAGCCTATAGCCAAACTCATGTGCGATCTTGCAAATGAGGCGGCCAAAGGGAAGAGACTCGGTCCGTCTACTCGAACGAGCGATGAGAATAATCTGACGCAGGACGTACGTCGGCACACACAACTTCGCTTCCTGCCCCACCTGATATAGAAAATCTACCATCAGGCGCGTACACTCGCTGCGGTTGCTCCACCTGGGATACACATTGAACGTAAAGATGTGGTGAAGCAAACGGAAGTCGTCCGTCATGAAAGAAGCCAAAAGACTCCTATTCGGCTGCCATTCGACCAGACGACCACACAAGGATCGGGTGCGACGATCCCTCTCGCGCACACTGTCCACATTCTTCTCGCTGGCATGCACTTCCCCAAGTGGCACCTTCAAGAGTCGGGATATCAAAGCAACATTGACAATTCCAACTCGACCGCTACCACAGGGAATCTTGAACTGCAGAGGATCCAGTGAAGGCTCCAGAATGTTGGCATAGAAGGTCCGAACAGTGCTAGCATTCGCGCGATACTCGCCTTCGAACAAGGGACCCCAACCAGCCCCTTCTAGGCGCTCCAACAAGAAGAACTCACCAAAGAGCCACGGATCAACATGAGCCTCAAAAAGGACTCTACGCCCCTCATAGACTCCATGCGACAATTCCGCCAACAAGGTCCTACTGACAGGAGCTCGAGGATCGAGGTCCCGCTTCGTCTGGAACTCGCGCGTGGTGGACGTGCTAGCAGCGGCACCTCTCGGCCTCCGTGCACGGGTTGGGCGGCTCGGCCCGGCTTCATCCACGAGCGCTCTCTTCTTCCCCATCAAGGAAAGAAGGGAAGAAATGGAAAAGATGGTCGTCACAATCTCAAAGAGGGCCATGAGAAATGAGAGAAAGAGAGAAATAGGAAGATGGTGAAGCTTCCACACAACTATGAGCCAAAAAGGGAATGAAAGGGATCAAATGAGAGGGAAAATCAGCAATGGAATAGAAGATTTGAGAATGGGGTGATGGGTTTGCACGAAAATGGAAGGAAGATGAAGATTTGGGAGAGATTTGAGAGAGTTTGGAGAGGTTTTGGAAGAAAAGGAAAGCTTGGAGGTGGGTGTTGTGAAGGAAATAGATGGAAGGAAGGGTTTTAAAATGAAAACCGTGGAGGGGTGGGCCACACAAGCCTCATGGACGATCGGCCCGCGTCGGCCAGGCCCGGCGATCCCTCGCCGAACCGGCGATGGCATCGCCGGTCTCTGGACATATCGGTGATGCCTCGCCGATTTGGCGAGGTCCTCCTGGTCCTCCTTGGTCCAAAGATGTGGTCCCCCCCCTGGGTCCCACAGAAAATGCCCCGATTGGCCCCTTGTGTAGTTTGAAGCCTATCGGGTCATTCTGACAGAAATCTGATGCAAACAGCGATTTCTGGAAGGTTTAAAAATGAATAATGGGAAGGTAGACCATCTACACTCATTAATAGAGGGTCTAGAACAGGTTTCGGGTCGCTGTGTGTGATCAGGTAAGGGTACAGACTCGATCTCGGCAAAGGTTTTCAGGAAACTTTCGCCGATAGAAACTACGGAGCACAAACACAAAGCGATGATAGACCCGCACCCAATTACACTATAGTGGTGACAACGTGCGGTGTGTGACCATAACCCAGGTCCGGTTTAATCCAGATCATGCTTTGATACCAACTTGTAACGCCCTGAAATTCGGGGGTCGAGCATAACTCAGCTCCCGAGTTCCAAAACATCACTTATGCAACATAATTAATGAGAGATGTATGTTGACTGTATTAGTGCATAAACATGGGATAGGTTAAGCCAAAACGCAGATATGATTCAAGGGTAAGTGAATAAAGCAAGCGGAAGACTTATAGTAAAATATGTGTACAAGTGTAAGTCCCTGAATTACATATACAACCAGATCGTGTAAAAGTGTTATTTATCAAAATTATAAGTACAAGTTACATCATTTCAGTTCCCATAATAATCATCCCTTAGATCCCGCGCAATAGGATCGAGGCTCGCTAGAACCCGTCTCAAAACCGCATATAGGAGAAGGCAGCCTCGTCGTCATCCATCTCCCGCTCTGCCTCGGACGTCGCATCCACATCTGCAACATCTGCAACTAAGACAGTCTGGTGGGTGTGTAACACCGCCCCAGAAACGTGGGAGTGAGTGATCAACTCAGTGGAACAATAAGGCACTGGTTAACATGCTATCAGTTCAATCAAACAGTAATGATAAAGCAGGACAATTAAATAAATCCTAAGTACTCTTGTTAATGCAGGTATGAATGCAATATGATGCGTGCCCTCACGCGTACACCCTCAGCGTCTTCATCTTACGTTACGCATGACATCGCCTCAAAGTGCGCCACATCTACAAAGCACATGCAAATGCGGTGCATGGATATGATTACCAAGTTGTTATTAGTCCAATTCATACAGCAGGATTGGGAAGCTAAGATACCTTCCTCATATCACCATCCAACAATGATCCATACTAGGGTCGTCATTCCTAGACATCTCGTACGATCATATAGTTGAGGTCGTAGCAAAGGGCTCGTCACCAATCAATGCACGCCTTTCATGCCCTTACTACCACAGATCGGCTCGTCACCTCCTTGCGGTATCCAGGTATGCTCGAGGTTACTACAAAGGGCTCGTCACCAATCAATGTAGGCCGACAGCACGAATATAGTGTCCCATACCACCATAATCGGCTCACGAGTTTAGTTGCTCACTGGTCACTACGGGGAGGCTCGTCACCCCAGCGTAGGCCGACAGCTCGACCACGGTGTCCCATACCACCATGCCCGGCTCATGAGTCTTAGCGGATCAGGTACCATGGTTATTAGGATTTCACTGGTAAGTTCGGTACCCTAGATTCAAGCAGTAGCGTCCATACATGGTTAACATACATCGGACAATCGGGTTATTTGACGAACTCGACTAGCACGAGCGCACGTTGAATTGAACGACATAGAGTGCGCAAACACTCCGCGTGGCCAAACCACTGCCGCCAACTCTAATACGACTCGGGTTCGTCTAATGCGTCTCACGTGGCGAAAGCAATCTCAACCACGACCAAAGGGTCAATTACCGATTTCCTGGACTAAGGCATAGTCCCAAACATCCTACACTACGACAGATATTCATATGGTATGTAAAACAGTAATGGAACAACCACTCAAATCATGGTGCATACACATCTGAAGAATATCAACTTAACATAAATGTAAGCATAGGAATGCTTGAATTTAAATAACTTGGAATGTAAATGCATAAGGGAAATCATGCGCATCCATAGAAGTATTGAGAATCACTTCTCAATGCCTGCATTTAGTGTAATCAATTACACGTAGATCATTCATGCATTTCTACAAACACTTAGCATTCATGGAACAACATACATGACGCATGTTGAAATACGTGCACTTAGACAATTCCTTCTTCCAAGGAGTTGTCATACATGCATCTAGCATACATACATGACCAAAAATCATGGCAAACATAAGTGCGTATTTTATACGTATACGGTACTTTATAAATACACTTAGAATACACAAATCTCAATATAGCACATGCATATCAGGAAAGCAATGTAAACATAACATTTGACATGTGAAATCTCATCCATAACAAGAATAAATCACTAACTGGGATTGAAAGCCTTGAAAACCATAACCTATACACTTAAAGTCCGCACCTTAAGCAAAGAAAGAACCGCCGAACTCATTTAGACGAGTTGCCTTCGTCAACGGCGCAAGAATACCCTAAAATAATGATAGAAATGAGATACAACAACACCAAGTCTAATCTAAGCTCTAACACAGGTTAGGGTTAGGTTAACTTACCCTAAAAGAACTCAGAATCGTCAGAGGAACGATTCAAAGTGAAGATTCAAAGGTGAAGAAGAACAAGGAAGAATCAAGGTGATTCACCAACCAATCTCTCTCACTACCTCTCTCTTTTCCACTCTCTTTCCAAGCTAGGGTTAGAGAAAATTCGTATGGAAATGAGAGCTAGGGTTTAAGGACTATATATAGGCCTTAAAATGATGGAAATAACCCCAGGGTCAAGGTATACTTAGGTTATAACCAAAGTACGCCTTTCTCGATCCAACGAAGCACTTCTGGTGGGCCTATAACCACGAAAGGTCGGACTTAAGCTCACTGACCATGGATCTAGGTCAGGCTGAGTTTTCGTACCGACCGGCTCTTCGGATCAGCCGTGGCGGACCACACTCAATTCAACGGTCACGGAATCTCGATCAGTCCACAAGCACTAGGATATGCCTGGCCAACCATCCTGATCGGAGGGTGAAATTGGGTCAAATCCAACGGTCGAATGCTTAAAATCGTCGCGCAAGCGCACGACTCAATTTCATAAAAAGCTTATTAAATTCCAACCGTTCTCACACTCTTCACTCCGAACTCAACCAAATCGACCCAAAACATCAGATCGACTTGATTTTCGAGGTGAAGACCAAGCCCAACTCAGTGACCGCAACAGCCTAAGATCATCGCCATCGGACTTTCGACGCGCGGTCTAGGTCCGATCCAGATCTTCCAAAAATTCCCCAGAACAACTGGATTTAGCGATGGATCCCAGATTTCAGAGTAACGTAGCGCTCACTAATCTACACGTTTAGAGCCATGCAGATACAATTTAAAGTGATTGATGCGAATTTCACAAGCAATCAAGTAAAGCGCTAATTACCCCAAAAATAACTACTTAAGGAAAGATTAGCACAAAAATTCCAAGGTCGTTACAAGAAGCGATCTCTTTGAAACCTCTGTAAATTAAGCATAAAGCAAGAGGGGTAAGGGAGTATTTGATTCCTTCAGCCATGGCACCGGCTACTATGAATAGTGAAGGGCAGATGGCATCTGCTGACTTAGAGCTGGGAAAAACCACTATGCTCAGCCAGTAAGCCATGAATACTGCAAGTTCCCCATAAACAGAGTTCTCAGTATGATCTTTCATGCCTCAACGAAGACGTTCCTGCTCTCGTGAGTGGTTACCGTTAAACATAGAAGAAAAAAAGGAGAAACAAGTGAAATTGAGATTATGTATTAGGGCTCAATAAACAAATGTTAATTTAAAAAAGAAGGAAAATTACTGAAGAGCTCTGCTGAAATGGGCTAGCCATTGTATAGGGTGAATCTTTTGGCTATTCAGAAACTTAGACATCCCCTTGAAGAGTTCAGTGGTTGTTTTCGAGATGGAGGCGAGATGGTCAGGCGAAGAGACAAAGGCTAGCTCATCATTGGTGGGGACAAATTCATCGAAGAATTTTTTAGTTATCGGTAGACCGGTAATCCTTTGAATATCCCGGAGCATAATGCTCATTTCACCTTCAGGAAGGTGGAAAGAATTGGTAGAAGGGCACCAATAGTTGAGAAAAGCCTTCATAATGGAGGATTCCTTGTAAAAAGGATGTGATGTTGCTTCGATCGTAGTGTAGACGTCAATCTTGGACAAACTCCCAGCATGCTTTGTAAGAATTTTTGTAGCCCATTCAGAGTAATAATTGCGAGGAGTTAGGAGACCCCTTGTTCTGAACTCTTCCAGACACCAGAAAAGGTGACGATCGCTGAAACACTGCTAGAGCGTCTCGTAAAAACAGGTCGGATATAAGCTGTGAGGATCATAAGATGGGGTGAGGAAGATCATAGAGTGAACATCATCGATTTGCTGTCGCGGTTTCATTGGCTGTAGAATGCCCTCCAGTAGCCTCGACTCTCTGAATGACTAAAGACTCTGCATAGGCTAGTCTTTCTCCATCCAGATGATCCCTAGGTTCACAATTCAGTATGGAATGGTGACGATGGATTCTAATCAGAATCACCACGATACCTTGTTTATAGGGGTTGTCAAATTTTATGACACCCTCAATCGCACGAACTGATTCCCAAGAATTGTGTAATTTCTTCCGGTTCTACTCCATGATTTTCTCTTGAAATTCTTGGGTCTTGTTTCGGTGATTCTTCTTCGGTCGAGAGGGGAGTGGAGTATCTTCCCTGGTAGGAGCCTTTTAGCTGATGGTTTGATGATGTGTTGTTGTCTTCAGCCACTAGTCCCAGTCATATTCAAGACCTTGTTTGGGAGGTCTTTCGAGATTGCCCATTGTAATGGCTCTGTGGATAGGCGAGGGTAGTGTGTGGATGCGTTCAGAGAAATCGAAGGTAGGGAGCACTGGCTCCTTGATGTAGGCGGGATGCTTAGCGGTTGTCTTGAAATGCTTGCATGAAGGTTGGGATTGAGATGAGGGAGACTCTCTGACCTGTGAAGGTGATGGATTAGGTAATTCTCGGTGGGACGAAGTTCAGTGGGAGGATCAACAACAATGAAAGTTCTTTTTGTGCGGGCCATGATGAGAAAGATCAAAGGTTTGGAAAAATGGCTAAGTCTGGAAAAATGGCCAAAGGGCCGGTTGTGCGGGTTGTGCAACCAAAGTTCATTACTTGGACTCACGCAATTAGTTTCTGTATTACGCAAACGGGATTTTCGTTGCGTGGGTCACACAACCAATTTCAGTTGCGCAGGGAAGAAACAACGAAACAAAGCTTTGCTGCAGGAAATTAAAAGTGAGATAATGAACCGGGACCAGTTATTTATAGGGACGAGGTCGAGTACGGTACTCGAGCGCTCATTGCACGGGTCGTGCAACGACTTCAGGAAGGCCATAAATTTAAGAAGATTGATCCTAATTCTTTGATTCAAAAGAACAGAGAACGGATCAAGGTGGCATCTGTTGGAGCATAAAAAATGAAGAGAGATTGAAAGGGGTGGAAGATTAGAAATTAAACATAAAGTGAAGAAATGAGAAAGAAAGAAGTCAAGTATCTTAGTCAGTTGTTGCGCGGGTCGCACAACCAATAAATTTGTTGTGCAGGTTGTACAACTGATTTCCTCCATTGCACAAGTCGCGCAACTGACTTCCTTGTTGCACGGGTCATGCAACCAAAGATTAGAAGTGGATTGTCATGAACGGTCAGATTTGATGAAATGTGGGTCCCATGGTACAAAGATCGAGGGTTCGCACGTGTGAAGGACTATAAATACCCCACTCCCCCTCTCATTTAAGGGAGAGAAGAATTTTGGAAGAGGAGTAGAGCTCTGAAGGAAGACTGAAGGTGAGAAGGGGAAGCCAGCGCAACCAACAACATGTTGAGCGGGTCGCGCAACCAGGCCATCATATGGCCAATTATAAAAGGGTCAAAGTGCTGCCAAAATCATGCAGTTCGATCTTCGTTGTTCTAAGCTCTCCTTTTACATAAGGGACAAGCTTTAAAAGGGGAGAAGTTAAATGATCAAATCAGTACAACATTCCTCGTAAAGAGATGACTGAAGCAACTTCGAAATGCTGACGAATTCGAGATTCGACATTTAAACTTTGTTAATTTCAATTTATGTATTTTGAATGATCTATCCTAGAATCAAGGGATATTAAAGGATGTAAATGAATTCATTACGAATATAACAATGATTGTTCTTCATATATTCTCTTTATTATGTTCGAATAAGATAATTTCCCCCAAATCGAATGCATTTATTTCTTGTTCGAAACAAGACCGATATGCGGCTCCACCCCTATTCAATATGTTAGCCCATCCTACAGCCTCAAGGAGAGGCATGATATTGAAAGGACTCAAATGGTTGGAATTGACAGTCCGCTCAACAATGACATTACGGAGACGAACATCCTACACATATTTTGGGTCCTCTTCGGGTGGTCGAAGAGTACATACCGAAATCGGTGTGGAACAGGAAGAAGAAGGACCATGAGTGGTTCTCTTCTTATATCTACCTTCCATTACAAGAAACAAAAATAAAATCTAAGAAGGATTTAAGATTTTCACACAAATCAGATTTTTTGCTAAAAATGCAAAGAAACCACTAGAAATTTTGAAATAAACCTTAGAATCAAGCAAATAGAAGTGCAAAAAACTAAAATTTGAAAGGAAAATGGAAAAAAACGCACTAACTAACTTGCAATCGAAGGTGGGTTCAACCGGTTGTGAAATGGACTGTTGGAGAAGATGAAGAGAGTGAAGGAAAAGTGGTTTTACTCATCTTAAAAGCACCCTACACGCACTACTCGACTGGTCATATACATACTCGACCGGTCGTGCCACAACTGGTCAAGTGTGTACTCGACTAGTCGTGTAAACCCAAAAATGTACAATTTTTATTAATTTTTGAAATCTAATCAATTTATAAAAATAACAATATACAATATAATACAAGAAAACATAATAATCTCAAACCACATTACACATACCAATATCCAATTTCAATTTAGTAAACCTGTTACTGTCAAGTGGTTTTGTGAAAATATCCGCAAGTTGATTTTTAGTTCGAACATAATCCAATGAAATAATTTTATCTTCCACTAATTCATGAATATAATGATATCTAATGTCAATATGCTTAGTTCGTGAATGTTGGATGAGATTTTTAGAGATGTTAACAGTGCTAGAGTTATCGCAATAAAGAACCGTAGTATCTTGAGCAAATCCATAGCCATTTAGCATCCTTTTCATCCACACAAGCTGAGTGCTTGCATTTTCGGCTACAATATATTTAGCCTTAGCTGTGGATAGTGAAATAGAACTTTGTTTCTTGCTATGCCATGAAACTAAACGGTTCATGACATAAAAATATCCGCCACTGGTAGACTTTTGATCATCTATATTCCCAGCGTAGTTAACATCCATATAACTAGCTAATTGAACATTAGTATCATATGGATACCAAAGGCCAAGATTGGCCGAACTTCCAACATATCTCATAATTCGCTTGACAACAACCAGGTGAGATTCTTTAAGATCTGATTGATATCTAGCATAGATACCTATACTAAATGTTATATCAGGTTGGCTTGCAGTTAAATATAATAAGCTACTAATCATACTGCGATATAACTTAGGATCTACACTTTTACTTGTTGCATCCTTAGAGAGCTTAAGAGTCATACTCATAAGAGTATCAAAGTTTTTGCCGCTCTTAAATCCCAGCTTCTTCACCAAGTTTAGAGCATACTTGGATTGACAAATAAAAATCCCGTCTTCAAGTTGTTTCACTTGTAGACCTAAAAAGTAGTTTAGTTCTCCAACCATGCTCATTTCAAACTTGGACTTCATTAATTCTGCAAACTCAATAGACAGGATAGAACACGTAGAACCATAAATAATATCATCAACATATATTTGTACTATGAGTATGTGATCATTGTGTTTCTTTACAAATAATGTCTTATCAACACTCGCCATTATAAATTTATGACTTAGGAAAAACATAGGCAGCTTCTCATACCATGCCCTGGGAACTTATTTTAAACCATAGAGTGCCTTTTTTAGGCGATAAACATGATCAGTGTATTTAGGGTCTTCAAAACCCTTAGGTTGTTCTACATATAATTCCTCATGTAAATCACCATTCAAGAAAGCACTCTTGACATCTATTCGATAAATTTTAAATTGTTTGAAATAAGCAATGGATATGAATAATATGATAGATTCAAGACAAGCTACTGGGGCAAAGGTTTCATCATAATCAATGCCTTCTATCTGATTGTACCCTTGTACAACCAGTCTTACCTCGTTTCTTATAATATTTCTTAATTCATCGTATTTATTTGTAAAGATCCAGTTAGTTCCAATTATATGTTTATCATTAGGTCTAGGAACTAGATACCACACATCATTGCTTACAAATTGATTCAGTTCATCTTGCATGACTACTATCCAATTTTCATTAGTAAGCGCTTCTTTTACATTGGTCGGCTCAATCTGGGAAGTGAAGCACACATAATTACATATGTTTTCTAATTGTCTTCAAGTGCGCACACCAATGAGAGAGTTCCCAAGAATTTGATCAATTGGATGGTCTTTAACTAACCACAGTTCAGTGTCATTTTGACTGGATGAAGAGTCTATTTTATCAACTATAGAGACTTCATCATCTTCTGAACTAGAGACAGGTGTATTCAAGTGATCATCTATAACCACATTAATGGACTCTTGAATAACACCAGTTCTTTTGTTGAGAACTCAATATACTCGACTATTTAGACCATACCTTAGAAAAATTCCTTCGTTACTTTTAGTGTCGAACTTTCCTAAATTTTCACAGTCACGCAAAATATAGCACTTGCTGCCAAAAACTCAAAAGTATTTGACTATGGGCTTCTTATTGAACCACAGTTCATACGCAGTCTTATCATTTGATTTTCTAGTATAAAAATGGTTTATTATATAGCATACAGTGTTCACAACTTTAACCCATAGATTTTTAAGTAATTTCGTGTTATATAACATAACATTGGCCATTTTTTGAAGCACACGACTTTTCCTTTCCATAACCCCATTTTGTTGAGGTGTCTTAGGTAAAGAAAATTTATTCGATATCCCATGATCGCTACAGAATTTCTCAAAATTTCTATTATCAAATTCTGATCCATAGTCACTTCGGATTTTCAAAACATTTGATTCCTTCTTAGTTTGATACTCTTAAGTTTCCTTTTCACTTCATCGAGAGTTTCAGACTTCTTTCTCATGAAAGCTACGCATGTATACCTGGTAAAGTCATCCACTATTACCAAAATGTATTTCTTACGACCTCAACTCTCCGTTCTAGTAGGTCTAATGAGATCTATGTGGATGAGTTCAAGGGGTTTGGATGTGGCACTGGAGTTCACTTTCTTGTGAGTACTCGTAGTTTGTTTCCCAATCTGACATTTGCCATAAATTTTATCCATTTTCTTTAACTTGGGTAGACCTCTTATTAATTCACCTTTGCTTAGTCTATAAAGATTACGGTAGTGTACATGTCCTAGGCGTTTATGCCATAAGTCGGTCTCATTAGTCTGGACCATGTAACATGATAACTTAGATGAGCTCGAATCACTAACTATATACCAATTTTCTCATTAGAAATTTCACACCCTTGATTAGTGAATTTGATGCTATGTTTATTATCGCAAATTTGAGAAATGCATAAGAGATTATGTTTAAGACCTTTTACAAACAAAAGATTCTCAAAAGGAGGAAGTTTGAAGAGTTGAACCGTACCTTGGCCTACCATCACCGAAAGTGACTGAACCATTAGTCATATCTTTAAGGTTGGTGAACAAACCTTTGTCACCTGTCATGTGTCTAGAGCAACCACTGTCTAGGTACCACTTTGATTGACTCAAAGCCTTAAAAGTGGTGCGAGGAACCAAACAAGTAACCTTAGGGACCCATTTCATTATTTTTTGGGTTTTGGATCATTGTTGGTTTTTCTATGCTTGTAGTTGTTATACATTCTACCATTAGAGTTAGATTTCAGAATCTCCTTGAGTAGATCCACAATTTTCTCAGCAAAGGGGTTATAATTCTGAGTTCTAAAATTGATATGGTTGTTTTTAAGTTTTATAGCTTGAAAAGTTTTAGGATTTTTAAAACCATTTTGATTAAGACTTTTTCCTTTTGAGTTGGAGGACTCCCCTTTAACAAACTTAGGAGGAGTAAACTTACATTTTTAGAGGCGTATTCTTATCATAGCCTAGACCAGATCTATTTTCACATTTCCTTGATCCGGTTAGCAATTTTCTAGTTTAGGATCATCCTGGGCATACCTCCAAGTATCCTTCAAACTCAAGAGAGAAGAGACTTCTAGTTTTAGTTTTTCATTTTCTTATTTTAGATTTTCAACTTAGGATGTTTTGAAATCTAAATCACATTTAGTCTTTTCAAAACAATCAGAAAGATGTGATTTTTCTAGAACTAGGTTTTCAAAATCTTCTTTCAACTTTAAAAACTTTTCTTTTTAAAGTTCAAGTTTTACAGCTATCTTACAACTTTCCCTGTATAAGGCATTATAGGCATCTTATAAATCTTCATCGTTTTTAGGGTCACTCCTCAGATTTTCATCATAAGTTGAATCACAACTCTCTAAGAAAGTGACTCTGGTTAGAGTCATTAAGGCCTTGACCTCATTAAAAGATTTGGGTTCAGAATCATCTGACTCAAAAGAAGCTTTAAAGCAAGACGATTCATCCCATGTAGCCAACATGCCTTTTCTCTTTGGCTTGTCCTTTTTTGGACACTTATTTGCCAAATGCTTGTATTCATGGCAGTTGAAACATTGGCTGTGTTTGAGTGATTTCTAATTTTTAGATCTACCCTTTTTCTTCTCAGATGGTTTTTGAAAATTAAATCTCTTCTTGCTTTTGAAAATTTTATAAAACTTCTTAGCTAATAGTGCCATATCATCCTCTGAATTTTCACAATCAGAATTACTAGAATTGTTTTGAGAAATACATTTAGATGACTTACGAGCTATGAACTTACCTTTAGGAGCCTTGAAATTTAACTCATAGGTTTGTAAGGAACCAACAAGCTCTTCAACCCTCATATTATCTGTATCACGAAGTTCCTTAATGGCAGTGACCATAAAATTGAACCTTTTAAGTAATGAGCGCAGGATCTTTGCACAAACTTTAATTTCTGGGATGCTATCTCCAAGATCCCATATTGAGTTGACTATGTCATTCAATTTAGTATAGAAGTCCATGAACGTTTCACTTTCTTCTATACGTATTTCCTCAAACTTAGTGGTGAGGATTTGAAGTTTAGATTTATTGATTATATTCGTACCCTCGTGTGTCATTTCTAAGATATCCCAGACTTGCTTTGTAGTATCATAAGATATAATTCTTTTGAATTAATCTCATGATAGTGTGCAAGTGATTCCATTTAAAGCTTTGGCATTGACACTACTCTCATTTTTCTGAAGAGTGGTCCATGAATAATAAGGTGTAACTTTAACAAATTTAGTTCCATCAGTGCCTAGAACTTCAGACGTGGGTGGGTTCCATCTAGTCACTGTGGCTCGCCACATGCTCTCATCGATGGACCTCAAAAAGATCATCATCCTGCCTTTCCAATAAGTATAATTGGAGCTATCAAAAGGTGGAGGCCTAGTAATAGAGAGGCCATCAAAATTTGACATATTATAAGTTCAAGATCAGTTAGCCCAGGAAATGAATCTAAATAATAAATGATCTATTAGGCTTTGATACCAATTGAAAAGGTCGAGCTCTAAGTCCTAGAGGGGGGGGGGGGGGGTGAATAGGACTATGCCCAATTAAAAAATAAATGTGTAATACAAAGATATACAAAGATAGATAGCACAAATAAAAGCAACCCTAAATGCACGAGTCTTGAGAGGTTGATACAAACTGAGTTATAAGGATAACCTTACATAAAAAACTAAGGCTTATGGTAGGACAACCTAATTTTTAGAACTTTTGTAAGTATCAAAAACTCAAACTTAGAAAGAGGCAAAGGAAACAAACTAAATTATTACAACATTCACCACAAGCACATAAAATAAAATTACAACATTCACCACACATACATCACTATCAACATCAACCAAACACCAGGAATTATAATGGTTCGTGTGTGTACACCAACTGTTAGTAAAAAACCACATAACTACTCCACTCCCATTATCCACTCCCACGGGATATTGACTTTCACTATGAAATAAGGTTTTCCAAGGTTCACCTTAAAACCTTCACAATTGTGTCTTTTAAATGGGCTTACACAATTACAAAAACCCCACAATGAGTTTTTCCTAGCTGAATCTCACAAACCAAAATTGTAGAAAATGAAATACTTATCTGAAGATTTTGATGTAGCTCGGTAGAACCAATTCGATGTAGATGCAGATATTCAATGTCCAATCTCACAAATGAAAGGGTTCTAAGTCTAAATGAATTTTAAATTAAATCAACCTGGGACTAACTTGATTTGATTTTGATCTCAAAAAGAGTAAATCAAAAGTTTCTTTTTTAATACAATAGAGTTGAATAGAGATCACAAAATTAAATACAAAAATCTATAAATAGAATCTAAAATGAATAAATAATAGCTTCACAATTTACAGGAACTTATCTCTCAAAGTGATGGCTTGATTAGGCTTAGAATTGATGAAAAAATCTGAGATTCATCCTCTATTTATAGGTTAAAATTTTGATCCCTCGACTGGTCTAAGCGTCGGTGCAACTAGTTGAAGCACCAACCAATTTTTAAAATTTCTGGCATGATAAGATAAACCCATTACTCGACTGGTCGATTGTCTTACTCAACTAGTCTAGCAATGCACTCGACTGGTCGAGTGAGACTAGAAAAGCTTGCTAGACTTTGAGTTGAGTACTGCATGACTGGTCAAGACTATTCACTCGACTAGTCAAGCACTATCCACGACTGGTTGAGTCAAAACTAAAAATTCTTAATAAATCTTGGACTGGTCGAGAAACTTCTTGGACTAATAGAGCCAATGCTTAGACTAGTCGAACAAAGGCTAGGACTAGTCGAAGAAAAGCCTATGAACTTATACATTGACCTAAATTCAATACGTAATCAATATGACCTATCCTATGGTCAATCTAGGGTCATCCATACCTTGTTTGTGAGTTTGAAACATCGAAACATTGATTGCTTTCTATTACTTGAAATACATGAAGCTTGTCCTTGAAGTCTTGAACTTGAGCTACACTTAAGATAGTAATCTTGAACTTTAGCTTGAGCTTCGAACTTCTGTTCTTGTACTTGAGCTTGTAGACTTGAACTTTGTCAACATTCTTGAACTTGAATATGTATAAAAGTTCAATGATGATGTGGAGAACTTAAAATGCATGAAGATGATCTTTCCAACTTATTAAAACATGATACAGATTCTAAATGGTTTGGCATAACATTTGACAAATCTGAGTGCTGGATTTCCAATATAGCACTTACAAACATAAGGAATACGATTGGGAATAAGGGGAGCCTTCCAGCTCAACCTCTTCCCAATCCAAAACTACAATATGAAGTTAGTGACCCGAGCTCTTCAAATCAGATGGAGCAAGTTAAATCTACCACCACTCTTAGAAGTGGGAAGACCATTAACAAAACCATTCCGGTTAGCGCTAAAATGCTTAAGGACCCGGAAGAGGACAACAATGATAGACCTAACACTTTTCCACAAGAATTAGAACTGGAACTTCAAGGCAAGCCGATTGCCCCATTTCCCCAATGGTTGATAGCACTAAAATCTCTCTCTAACTCTGAGGACATTCTAGAGGTGCTTAATTAAGTGAAGGTCAATATTCCTCTATTAGATGCCATTAAGAAAATACCTTCATATGCTAAATTTCTGAAAAACTTATATACGACTAAAAGATGGCAAAGTATCCAAAAGAAAATCTTTTTAACTAAAAAAGTGAGTGCCATCCTAAAGCGAGATGTGCCACAAAAGTATAAAATCCCTGTAGCCCAATCATTGCTTGCATAATCAGGAACTACAAGATTTAGCACGCACTTCTTAACTTAGGAGCGAGCATGAATCTGATCCCATACATGGTTTACGAGCAACTGGGTTTAGGTGAATTAAAACCCATCAGGACCATGTTACAACTTGCCAATCGCTTAGTCTGTTTACCGAGAGGAATAATCAAGAATGTGTTGGTCTAGGTTGACAAATTCTACTATCTGATAGATTTTATCATCTTGAATACTCAACCCATTTGGACATGAGCACTCAAATTCTCATCATTCTTGGTCACCCATTCCTTGCCACTTCAAACACAATAATTAACTGCAGGAATGGAGTCATGAGTATGTCTTTCAAGAATATGACATTGGAGTTGAATATCTTTTTCAACACAGGCAAACAATTAAAGGATGAAGACGATTCCCATGATATTAACTTGATTGATTCTTTCGTGGAAGATAGAGCACTTCTGACCTTATCCTCTGACCCTTCAGAGACATTTTTGGCCTACTCCCATGATTTTGATGATGACATGATTAGGGAGATGGGGACCATGCTGAATACCGTGCCGGTAGTTGAGGTTAACTGGTGGAGGCCACAATTCGAAAAATTGCCCCAAACTGATGTAGTGCCTCTATCGTTTAACCTCAAGGAACCGAAGCTTGACCTAAAACCTTTGCCCTCTGATTTGAAATATGTTTATTTAGGTTAAGATGAGATATACCTGATGATGATTTCTTCCCACCTCGAGCAACAACAGGAGAGTATGCTTATCTCTACTCACATTGAACATAAGGGAGCCCTTTGATGGTTGATTGCGGAGCTCAAGGGAATTGACCCTTCGATTTATACTCACTGCATTTATCTAGAGGATAATGCGAAGACCTCCCAGCAACCACAACGTAGATTAAATCTGAACATTAAGGAAATGGTTAAGTTCGAGGTTCTCAAGCTATTGGATGTTGATATCATATGCCTAATATCCGATAGCCAATGGGTGTGTCTAACGCAGGTGGTTCCTAAGAAGTCTGGAATCACCATCGTAGCCAATGCTGACAATGAACTCGTAGCAACCAGGATCACTACCAGTTGGAGAATGTGCATTGAATACATGAAGTTGAATACCATCACTAGGAACGACCACTTTCCTTTGCCCTTCATTAATCAAATCTTGGAAAGGCTAGTTGGTCGCTCATACTATTGCTTTCTTGACAGGTATTCACAGCCACATAGAGATATGCCTTAAAGAACAGGAAAAGACCATGTTCACATGTCCCTTTGGCACCTTTGCTTACCAAAGGATGTCATAGGGACTGTGTAATGCCCCCGCCACTTTTCAATGATACATGTTGAGTATTTTTTTTACATGGTGGGGCAATATCTAGAGGTCTTCATGGACGACTTCTCTGTCTTTGGTCCATCTTTCAGTGACTGCTTAGAAAATCTTAAATGTGTTCTAAAAAGATGTGAAGAAAAGAATTTGGTACTCAATTAGGAGAAGTGCCATTTCAATGTTCGTAAGGGAATAGTCCTTGGACATATCATTTTGTCCAAGGGAATTGAGGTAGATAAAGCTAAAACTGATCTTATCTCTACCCTACCCCCACCCAAAAGCATACGAGATGTGCGATCCTTCTTAGAACACGCTGGATTATACAATCTACTTCAAAAGGATATCCCATTTGAGTGGACTGAGTAACGCCAAGAAGCTTTTTCTAAGCTCAAGGGCATGTTGACTACCGCACCTATTATGTAGTCACCCGATTGGAACCTTCTTTTTGAACTTATGTACAACGCGTTTGACTATGCTCATAGGGTGATTTTAGGCTAGAGAAAAGAAAAGAAGCCCTACATTATTCATTACGAAAGTAGAACTCTAAATCCTACCCAAATGAACTACTCTACTATGGAAAAGGAACTCTTAGCCGTGGTGTTCTCTTTGGACAAATTTAGGTCCTACTTGATCGGATCCCAGATCATCATTTACACATATCATGCGGCGCTCAAGTATCTTCTTTCTAAGAATTATGCTAAGCCCTGCCTGATAAGATGGATCCTTCTAATCCAAGAATTTGATTTAGAAATAAAAGATAAAAATGGAGTAGAGAATGTAGTGGCCGACCATCTTTCCCACCTTGATCTCTCTGATTCCCTTGAGACGACACATATAATGACATGTTCCTTGAAGAACATCTATTTAAAGTCTCCCACTCACCTTAGTTCGCTAATATTGCTAATTACCTTGCCATAGGTCTCACACTGACACATTGGACGATGCAAGATAAGAAAAAAAATTTCACCGAGGTACACAAATTCTTCTGAGATGATCCTTATTTATTTAAATATTATCCAAATTAGATTTTAAGGAGATGTGTGCTAGACAATGAACACCAAAGTGTCATCTCCTTTTGTCACACTCAGGCCTGTGGTGGTCACTTTTCTACTAAAAAGACCATGGCCAAGATTCTACAGTATGGCTTATACTGGCCCACTATATTCAAGGACACTCATGAGTTTTGTAAAGCTTGTGAGCATTGTTAGAAATTGGGAGCATTGTCCCATCGAAATATGATACCCTTAAACCTCATTCTTATCATAGAAGCATTTAATTACTGGGGCATCGATTTCATGGCACCATTCCCCCAATCCTTTGGGAATTTATATATTCTGCTAGTAGTAGAATATGTCACTAAATGGTTCGAAGCGATTCCATGCCGGAACAATGACCATTGAATGGTCATTAAATTCTTAAAAGAAAACATTCTTTCCATGTTCAGAATGCCTCAGACCATCATTAGTGATGGAGGCTCACATTTTTACAATAAGTAATTTGCAAACTTAATAAAGAAATATAGCATCTCTCATAAGGTGAGCACTCCATACCACCTATAAACAAGTGGGCAAGATGAGATTTCTAATAGGGAGATCAAACAAATTTTAGAGAAAACGGTTAACCCTGACCACAAGGATTGGTCAATCTGATTGACTGATGCTCTATGTGCTTACTGTACCACAATTAAAACTCTTATTGGAATGTCTCCCTTTATACTTGTCTATGGGAAAGCTTGTCACTTACCTGTGGAGTTGGAACATAGAGCCGATTGAGTTATTAAGAATTTAAACTTCAATTTGAACAATGCTGGTTCACTACGCAAACTACAATTGAATGAACTTGAGGAGATCCGAAATGACGCATATGAGAATTCGAGAATTTACAACGACAGGATGAAGGTATTCCATGACAGGAACATCCTTCGAAAATCATTCTTAGTTGGTCAAAAAGTCCTTTTGTATGATTCGCAGTTATATATTTTTTCGGGTAAACTTCGATCTCATTGGACCGGTCCTTTCACCATTACTAATGTCTATCCTCATGGGGCCATCAAGATAAAGAATCCAAATAATGGCAATGCTTTTAAAGTAAATGGAGATTGGCTGAAGCCATTTTTTGAAAAAATTGATTCAGAGGACATGTCCATAACTCTAATTAATCCTGTTTACCAGGATTGACCTCCTAGTCTGATGGAGGTATAGTTAGGTTTATTGCTTTCATAGAATTTAGGACTAGGATAGTTTGCTTCCACTATTTTAAGATAGCTTGCTTTCACTATTTTAGGATAGTTTGCTTCCGCTATTTTAGGATAGTTTGCTTCTTCTATTTTAAGATAGTTTGCTTTCCATTTGTTTATGATAGTTTGCTTTTCGGTTGTTTAATTCTTGTGCTAACCCGCCTTCACGCTGAGATCATTTGGAAAAAGCTTCAAAACTCCTTCATCAGGTACTATCTTTCCATCACTTCTCCTTCAATTACGTTGTTTCTTTTACAAATCATGTTATTTCTTTTACATTGAGGACAATGTAGATTTTAGGTTGGGGATGGGAGATTAGGTAAACTAATTAATGTTTTCACAGTTTTGAGCAAAATTTGTAAAATTTTTGAAATTTTTTCAATGGTTATCTATTTGGAACGTAATAAGTTGTGTATTTAAGATTATTTAAGTATGATGATAAGATAGAAATTGAATTTTGAACTATTGGGTTTGATCATCTAAGTAATCTATCGCTTAAAGTTCTTACACTCAATTGATTAAAAGGAAGTTTCAATATCATGTTTATCAAATTCAAAAGACATTCAAATTATTTTCTTTAGATAATACTAGAACCTCTGACTGTTAGCATGTGAATCATTGATGGATATTAAGGAATGAGTCTTGATAATTTTATCCACCTTAAAAGATGGAAAAGAACCAGTTAAAAAATAATGAGCTCGACAAAAAGGTGATGAAAAAGAATTGAGAAAATGAAAAGTATGAAAAAGAATGAAAAGACTGAATGAATACAAATGACCATCGATATAAAATCAAAAACTGGAAAACAAAGGGAAGGGAATAAGTTTAGAATCAGTACTTAAATATTCAACCAATCTGAATATGATAAACATGGCTAACATTATGAATTGATAGTATTTTTATGGAAGTAAGATGATTTTCACTGAGCACGTTGAAAAACTTGATATGCGAACTATGCTCTGACTTAATGGATAAATAACTTACCTAATTGATTGCTTATGAGATTCGGCTCCAGGTTTTCAAAATCTCACATTCATGTCTTGAGTTTACTCATTCATACTTGATTACACAAAAGATTGTTTTCTAAAAAAGGTTTGAACATTGAGCATGGAAGTTCAGTTTTCGCATACTTTGCTTAAGACAAGAAAAATACTGGTTAGGGATTGTGTTGAGGGTCAAATATTGCATATTAACCCCCATTTATTACTTGGTTTTATGAACATGATAAGGCTTAATGTTGTATTTTAATCATGTTTGTGTTACAAGGTGAATTTAAGAGCTTGGATTGAAAAGGATGCTAAAAGTATAGATTTAACGCTCAAGAATCACCAAAGCCAATGATGGATCTTATGAGACCAAGAATGAAGAATTCACATACCAAAGATCCAAGAAAACCAATGTCTTCCTTGTTAATCTTGTCTACATTCAAGTACAAGATCAAGACATTTAAGTACAAGATCAAGAAGTTCAAGTACAACATCAAGAAGTTCACTTTCAAGAACAAGAAGTTCAAGTACAAGATCAAGAGGTTCAAGAACAAGAAGTTCAAGTAATAGATCAAGTCTTCAAGCTTAAACTATTTTAAGAGAATGATATGTGATGAATCAATCTCACAAGTAAGGTTTGTTTGACCCTATATTGACCTTAAGATGGGTCATACAATTTGCACTTATATCATAAGTCATTTTAATAATTTTATAGGTCATTTTTCGACCAATCCTAGTCATGATTCGACTAGTCCAGACACTGGCTCGACCAGTCCAAGAATTCCCTCAACTAGTCCAAGGTTTATTGGGAATTTTTAGGATTTTCTGATGCACCCTCGACCAGTTCTGGAGACTACTCGACTAGTCGAGTGAACAATGCTCACTTGACTCAAAGTCTAGCAACATTTCTAGGTCCCACTCGACCAATCGAGTGTAGTGCTTAACTAGTCGAGTAGGCCACTCGACCAGTCGAGCAAGCCACTTGACCAGTCGAGTAGTGATCTTATCTTATCGCGCTAGAAATTTTAAAATGTTGTTAGTCCTTTGACCAGTCGAGCTAACCACTAGGCCAGTCGAGTGAACAGTATTTTTGCTTATAAGTTGAGAAAATTTTTTAGAGTTTTTCAATTCATTTCAAAGTTATTCAAGTCACAACTCTGGGAAACTTGTCCCCACATTCTAGAAGCTAATTGGTTAGTATTTAAGATTCTTTTAACAGCTTTTTTACATTTGATTTTATGGTCTCTATTCAATTCTATTTCTTTTGGAAATGGAATATTGATTTTACTCTTTTTGAGATCAAAATCAAATCAAGCTAGCCCAGGTTGATTTAATTTAAAAATCATTTAGACCTTAGAACCCTTTCATATGTGAGATTGGACATTGAACATCTACATTAAATTAGTTCTACCAGGCTTCATCAAAAGAAAAATCTTTAGATAAGTACATTTCAATTTTCTGTATTTGGTTTGTAAGATTGTAAGAAAATCTTTCATTTTTGGTTTTAACTAAGATAGCCAGAAAATCTCAGTGAGTGGGGTTTTTAATTGTGGTTTCCCTTTGAAAACATAATTGTGAAGGTTTTAGGTGAACCTTCGAAAACCTATTTCATAGTGAAAGCCAATATCCCGTGGGTGAGGATATTGGGAGTGGAGTAGTTGTGTGGCTGTTTTCTAACAGATGGTGTACACACAAGCAAACCACTATAATTGATGGAGTTGTGGTGAATGTTTATTTTTGTGCAGTTGTGGTGAATGATTGTAATTTATTTTCTACACATGTAGTGAATGTTGTAATAGCAGTAGATATTTATTTCTGTTTTATTCTTTATTCCTTTGTATCAGTTTAAGATTTTGATACACAGACCATTCTAGAAATCAGGTTGTCCTACCATGAGCCATTGGTTTTTGGTGTAAGGTTATCCTTAGAACAACATCTGTATCAACCTCTCAATACTTGTGCATTTGAGGTTGCTATTTATTTATGTTATTTGGGATTGATAAGTGCTATATTATTCTCGTTATTTCATTAATTCCACATTTAAATTTTAATTTGGCATAGTCCTATTCACCCCCCACTCCCCTCTAGGACTTTTAGCTTGGCCTTTTCAAGTGGTATCAGAGCTTAATAGCTCATTTATTTAGATTAATTTCCTGGGCTAACCGATTTGAGCTTTTATCATATCAAATTTTGATAGCCTTTCAATTACTAGGCCACCACCATTTGATGGCTCTAATTATGCCTATTGGAAAGCCAGGATGAGAATTTTCTTGAGATCTATCGATGAAAATGTGTGGCAATCCACAATAACTAGGTGGAACCCACCTACCATTGAAGTTCTTTGCATTGATGGTATTAAAACTCTTAATGTTGCACCTTATAATACTTGCACCACTCTTCAAAAAAATGAGGGCAATGCTAATGCCAAGGCTTTAAATGCAATTACTTATGGACTATCACTAGATAAATTCAAACGGATTATATCTTGTGATACTACAAAACAAGCCTGGGATATCTTAAAAATGACACATGAGGGGACGACTACTATTAAGAAATTTAAACTTCAAATCCTCACTACTAGGTTTGAGGAAATACATACAAAAGAAAGTGAAACATTCATGGACTTCTATACTAAGTTAAATGACATAGTCAAGTCAATGTGAGGTCTTGGAGACAGCATCCCAGAAAGTAAAGTCTGTGTAAAGATACTGCACTAATTGCCTGAAAGGTTCAATTCAAAAGTCACTGCCATTCAGGAACTTTGTGATGCGGGTAACATGCAGGTTGAAGAACTTGTTGGTTCATTGCCAACCTATGAGTTAAATTTTAAGGCTCCCAAAGGGAATTCCATAGCCCTGAAATCTTCTAAACGTATTTCTTATAATTCTTCTAATTGTGAAAACTTAGATGATGATATGACACTTTTAGCAAAGAAGTTTTATAAAATTTTCAAAAGTAAAAAGGGAGTCGATTTTCACAAACCCTCTAAGAAGAAAAAGGGTAGATCTAAAACTTGGAAATCACTTAAAGATAGCCAATGCTTCAACTGCTATGAATATGGGCATCTAGCAAACAAATGTCCTACGAAGGACAAGTTTAAAAAGAAAGGTATGTTGTCTACATGGGATGAATCTTCCTGCTTTGAAGTCTCTTCTGAGTAGAAGATTCTGAAATCGAGTCGGCTAATGATGTTAAAGCCCTAAGAAACTCTAGCCAAGTTTACTTTCTCAGATAATGATGATTCAACCAGTGAAGAAAATCTGAGTACTGACCATGAAAATGAAGAAGACCTTCAAGATGGTTATGATGCCCTAAATAGGGAAAGTTGCAAAATAGTTGTAAAGTTAAAACTTCAGAAAGAAAAGCTTTCAAAACTAAAAGAGAATTTCGTTAATCTAATCTTAGAAAAATCACACTTTTCAGATTACTTTGAAAAAACTAAGTGAGACTTAGATTTTAAAACATCCCAAGTTGAAAACTTAAAATCTTAAAATGAAAAGATAAAACTAGAAGTCGCTTCGCTTTTGAGTTTGAAGGACACGTGGAGGTATGCCCAAGGTGATCCTAAATTAGAAAAACTTTTATCCGGATCTAGAAAATGTGGCGATCGATCTGGATTGGGCTATGATAAAAGTATTCTTCCTAAATATAAGAATACTCCACCTAAATTTGTTAAAGGGGAGTCTTCTAACTCAAAAGGAAAAAAGTCTGAATTAAAATAATTCTAAAAATATTAAAACTTTTCAGACCTTAAAACTTAAAAGCAATCATATCAACTATAGAAATCAGAATCATAACCCTTTTGCTGAAAAAATTATGGATATACTTAAGGAGCTTCTAAAATCCAACTTGAGTGGTGGAATATATAATAAGTATCGAAAAACCAACAATGTTCCTAAACTCAAAACTATAATGAAATGGGTCCCTAAGGTTACTTGTTTGGTTGTTCACACTGCTTTCAAGGCTTTAAGTCAATCAAAGTGGTACCTAGACAGTGGATGCTCTAGACATATGAAAAGTGACAAAGATTTGTTCACCAATCTCAAAGATATGGTTGATGGTTTAGTCACATTCGGTGACGGTAGCAACTACAGAATTATTGGCCAAGGTATGGTTCAACTCTTTAACCTCCCTCTATTTGAGAATGTTTTATATATAAAAGGTTTAAAACATAATCTATTAAGCATCTCTCAAATATGCAATAATAATCATAGTGTAAAATTTACAAACCAAATGTGTGAATTTTAAATAAGAACGGTTCTATAATATTAACTGGTCACAGAACTTCTGAAAACTACTACATAGTTAGTGATTTAGGCTCATCTAAGCTATTGTGTTACATTGTCCAAAATGATGAGACCGAATTATGGCATAAGCGCCTAGGACATGTACACTACCACAACTTGTATAGATTAAGTAAAAGTGAATTAGTAAGAGCTCTACCCAAAGTAAAGAAAGTGGATAGAATATATGGCAAGTGCCAGATTGGTAAACAAACAAGGAGTGCTCAGAAAAAAGTGAACTCCAATGCCACATCTAAACCACTTAAACTTCTCCACATGAATCTCATTGGACCAACTGGAACGGAGAGTCGAGGTAGCAAGAAGTATATTTTGGTCACTGTAGATGACTTTACCAGGTTTACTTAGGTAGTCTTCTTAAGAGAGAAATTAGAAACTCTTGACCAAGTAAAAAGGGTACTTAAACATATCCAAACTGAAAAGGAATCACAAGTCACTAAGATCCGTAGTGATCATGGTTCTGAGTTTGAAAATAGCAGTTTTGATAAATTTTACAGTGACCAGGGAATATCACATGAATTTTCTGCTCCTAAGACACCTCAACAGAATGGGGTTGTTGAAAGAAAAAATCGTGTACTTTAAGAGATGGCTAATGTTATGTTAAAAAGCATGAATCTTCCTAAAAATCTTTGGGCTGAAGCTGTTAACACTGCTTGCTATATTATTAATCGTGTATATACTAGAAAATTAAATAATAAGACTGCATATGAACTATGGTTCAATAAGAAGCCAATGGTCAAATATTTTTAATATGACCGGGAAATTTTGAAAAAATTCGACACTGAAAGTGACAAAGGTATCTTCCTTGGATATGCTCTAAATAGTCGAGTGTATTGTGTTCTAAATAAGAGGACTGGTGTAATTCAGGAATTCATTAATGTTATTATAGATGATCATCTGAATACATCTACCTCTAGTTCAGAAGATGATGAAGTCACATTAATTGATAAACCAGATTCTTCATTTAGTCAAAATAATGACACTGAACTACGATCAGTTAAAGACCATCCAACTGATCAAATACTTAGGAATCCTCTCACTGGTGTGCGCACTCGTAAACAACTTGAAAACATATGTAACTATGTGTGCTTTACTTCCCAGATTGAGTCGGCCAATGTAAAAGCACTTGCTAATGAAAACTGGATTATAGCTATGCAAGATGAACTTAATCAATTTGTTCGAAATGATGTATGACATTTAGTTTCTAAACCTAATGATAGACATATAATTGGAACCAAGTGGATCTTTAAAAATAAGTTTGATGAACTCGGTAACATTATAAGAAATAAGGCAAGACTGGTTGTACAAGGGTACACACAAATAGAAGGCATCGATTATGATGAAACCTTTGCCCCAGTAGCTCATCTTGAATCTATCAGACTGTTCATATCCATTGCTCATTATAAATTTTTTAAAATCTATCAAATGGATGTTAAGAGTGCTTTTTTGAATGGTGATCTGCATGAGGAAGTATATATAGAACAGCCTAAAGGTTTTGATGACCCTAAACATTATAACCATGTTTATCATCTAAAAAAGGCACTTTATGGTTTAAAACAAGCTCCCTGGGCATGGTACGAAAAGTTGACTAAGTTTCTACTAAGTCATAACTTTGTAATGGGAAGTGTTGATAAGACATTATTTGTAAAGAAATACAATGATCACATTCTAATAGTATAGATATATGTTGATGACATTATCTATGGATGTACTTGTGCTAACATGTTTGTTGAGTTTGGAGAATTAATGAAGTCCAAGTTTGAAATGAACATGGTAGGAGAATTGAATTATTTTCTAGGTCTGCAAGTGAACAACTTACTGATGAGATACTTATCTCTCAAACCAAGTATGCTCTAAACTTGGTGAAAAAATTTAGATTTGAGAGCGGTAAGAACTTCAATACTCCTATGAGTACGACACTTAAACTCTCTAAGGATTTAATGGGTAAGAGTGTGGATCCGAAGTTATACGACAGTATAATAGGTAGTTTACTTTATTTAACTGCGAGCCGACCTGATATTACTTTTAGCATAGGAATTTGTGCTAGATATCAATCGGACTCTAAAGAGTCACACCTGATTGTTGTTAAGAGCATTTTAGGATATGTCACTAGTTCAGCTAATCTTGGTCTTTAGTATCCATATGATACTAGTGTGCAATTAGATGGTTATATGGATACTGATTGTGTTGGTAACATTGATGATCATAAATCGACCAGTGATGGTTGTTTCTATTTTGGGAACTGTTTAGTTTCTTGGTTAAGTAAGAAATAAAGTTCCATATCGCTCTCCACAGCTGAGACTGAATATATTGCTGCTAGTAATGCATGCACTCAGCTTGTGTGGATGAAGAGAATGCTAAGCAATTACGGAATTGTGCAAAAAACTTTGGTTTTATATTGTGACAATTCAAGTGCAATTAATATTTCTAAAAATCCAATTCAGCATTCACGAACCAAGTATATTAACATTAGATATCATTATATTCGTGAATTGGTGGAAGACAAAATAATTTCATTAGAATATATTCAGACTGAGAATCAACATGTAGACATATTCACAAAACCGCTTGATAAAAACAGGTTTGCAAAATTGAAATTTGATCTTGGTATGTGCAATATGAACTGATGATGTGTGCCTATTTATATCATAATGTATATATTTATTAATTTGAAATTTTTAAAATTCAAATAGATGCAAAATTACATATTTTCTATGGTGCATGACTAGTCGAGTATGTACTTAACCAGTCGTGAATCTCAGATTTTGCCTTTTATTTAGGGAAAAACACCTTTTTCTTCACTTAGTTCTTCTTCTCCAACAAGCCCTACTACGACCGGTCGAACCCATCTTCGATTCCTCCATAGTTAGTGCATCATTTTCAATTTCCTTGTAGATTTGAGTTCTTTACACTTCGATTTCCTTGTTTGTGATTATTTATTTAAAGGTTTATGGTTGTTTTGTGGGTTTTCTAGTTAAAAATTTGATTTACTTGAAACCCTTCTTGCCTCTTTTACAATCCTTGTATTCCTTGATTTTCTTATTGCAATGGAGAGTAGAAATAAGAAGAAATGATCTCGTAGTCCCTCTTCTTCTCTTTCCGCTCTTATTACGGTGCGCCATATTCGGTCACCCGAGGAAGATCCCAATTATGTGCAGGATATTCGCTTACGCAACATGATAGTTGAACGGACAGTTAAAGCTGATCATTTGACACCATTTGGTATTATTCCAATCCTTCAATCTGTAAGATGGGGTAACATTTTATATTGGGGTGGTTCGACATATTGTTCTATTGCGTAGGCCATGTATACTTGCATTAGTGACTACTCTTCTGAGAATCTAACATTTACAATTACAACCAGAGAAGGTCCAATTGAAGTGGACCATCACTTAATTTCTGTATTAATGGACCTTCCAGTTAATGATGATGGTATTCTCATTCATACACTTGCAGCAAAATGGTCTGAATCTGAGAAAAGAATGCTCACTAGACTTTTATGCAACATGAATGCAGAATGGAGTTCTGGGAATGCGCTCGCTTCCAAGTTTATGTTACCTAGATATAGGGTTCTCTATCGAATTTTCATTTCAAATGTCTACCCTAGTCTGATAACAAAACGGAGCTTACTACATTCATGGCTCGTATTCTTCATTTGATTGTTACTGGTGTTTCCGTTTATCTTCCATCCCTTATCTGTTACATTATTATTCAGCTCCATCTCCACCCAGGTCATAGTGATATACCTTTTACCTATCTTATGACTACACTAGCCACCCATGGTCTTGTGGCAATGCCTGTTAGAGAAACTCCAATTAACCATCTGCCATTCAACAACTTGAACATAAATAAGATGAATTTGAGGTTGGCTCCAGGCCAAGTTGATGTAGGTGCTAGAGGAGTAGCTGAAGCAACTGAAGAGGAGGATGCTTTACCTCTAGATAATGTCAATATAGATGACATATTTAATGAGCTTGAGTCTGACTCTGCGGCTAATCCTGATTATCAGCCTTCTGACTTTGATGCGTGTTTGCAATCTCTTGAGGAGAAGGTAGAGGGTATGCATGTGTCCCAAGAAATGCAATTTAAATATATGCACAAATATCTTAGGTGCATTAATAAAGGACGCATCAAATAGATCCTTCCATACCTGCTCCTTCCTCTAGTTCAGATTAGTTTTGAATTTCTGATATGTAATAACTTTCATACTTGGATTTCTTTTGACTCTATATGCTTGGACATGTTTTATTGTTTGTGTGGTTATCTTGACATTATTTATGTTATTTTTAACTTACTTTTTATTCTCATTACTCAATGCTCTTATTCTACTCTTATATTTTCATAATTTATATGCTCTTTTCTTTGTCACATTGTGACAAAAAGGGAGAGAATTTGTGTTGGTATGTCTATTCTATTGAGTGGAAGTTGTGGAGAATATGTGGAGAGAAGTGGTGATTATTATTTTTAGGCACCACAAGTAATAATTTCTTCTCTTCACTTGGATTCTATGGAGTAATGTATTAAGGGGGAGTATTTATTGCTGACCAGTTTTTCACTGGTGCATGATTCTTTACTGATCTAACTGGTGCATGATTCCTTCGTCTTGGTTTGTTTTGTCACAAATTTGACAATGGGGGAGATTGAAAATGTTATCTTATCTAGCTCATAGGTTTATCAAATTTCGTAGTGCCAAAACCTTTTGGAATCGTAGTGCTAAAACCTTTTGAAATTTGTATCTTATTTAACGGTTATTGTAAGATCAATTTCATGTCATCCTTGTCAATCTAGTCTACATTCAAGTACAAGATCAAGACATTCAAGTACAAGATCAAGAAGTTCAAGTATAACATCAAGAAGTTCACTTTCAAGAACAAGAAGTTCAAGTACAAGATTAAGAGGTTCAAGAACAAGAAGTTCAAGTAATAGATCAAGTCTTTAAGCTTCAACTATTTCAAGAGAATGATATGTGATGAATCAATCTCACAAGGTTTGTTTGACCCTAGATTGACTTAGGATAGGTCATACAATTTGTACTTATATCATAAGTCATTTGATAATTTTATAGGTCATTTTTCGACTAGTCCTAGTCATGTTCGACTAGTCCAAACACTGGCTCAACTAGTCCAAGAATTCCATTAACCAGTCCAAGGTTTGTTATGAATTTTTAGGGTTTTTTGTTGCACCCTCGACTAGTCCTAGAGATTGCTCGACCAGTCGAGTGAACAGTGCTCGACCAGTTAAGCAGGCTTGACTTAAAGTCCAACAACATTTTTGTGTCCCACTCGACTAGTCGAATACAGTTCTCAACCAGTTGATCAGGCCACTCGACCAGTCAAGTAGTGATCTTATCTTATTGCGACAAAAATTTTGAAATGTTGTCGGTCCTTCGATCAGTCGAGCTAACCACTAGGCCAGTCGAGTGAACAGTATTTTTTCTTATAAATTGAGGACATTTTTTAGAGTTTTTCAATTCATTTCAAAGCTATTCAAGCCACAACTCTGAGAAACTTGTCCCCACATTCTAGAAGCTAATTAGTTTGTATTTAAGATTCTTTTAATAGATTTTTTGCATTTGATTTTGTGATCTCTATTCAATTCTATTTCTTTTGGAAAGAGAATATTGATTTTACCCTTTTTTGAGATCAAATCAAATCAAGCTAGCCTAGGTTGATTTAATCTAAAAATCATTTAGACTTAAGAACCCTTTCATATGTGAGATTGGACATTAAACATCTACATTGAACATCTACATCGAATTGGTTCTACCGGGCTTCATCAATAGAAGAATCTTCAAATAAGTACATTTCAATTTTCTATATTTGGTTTGTAAGACTTCCAGAAAATCTTTCATTTTTAGTTTTGACTAAGATAGCCAAAAAATCTCAGTGAGTGGGGTTTTTAATTGTGGTAGCCTTTTGGAAACACAATTGTGAAGGTTTTGGGCGAACCTTGGAAAACCTATTTTATAGTGAAAGCCAATATCCCATGAGTGCGGATATTGGGAGTGGAGTAGTTGTGTGGCTATTTTCTAACAGTTGGTGTACATAGAAGTGAACCACTAAAATTGTTGGAGTTGTGGTGAATGTTTATTTTGTGCATTTGTGGTGAATGATTGTAATTTATTTTCTACACATGTGGTGAATGTTGTAATAGCAGTAGATATTTATTTCTATTTTATTTTTTATTCCTTTATATCGGTTTGGGATTTTGATACACAAACCGTTCTAGAAATCAGGTTATCCTACCATAAGCCATTGGTTTTTGGTGTAAGGTTGTCCTTAGAACAACATTTGTATCAACCTCTCAATACTTGTGCATTTGAGATTGCTATTTATTTTTGCTATTTGGGATTGATAAGTGATATCTTGTTATACTTATTTCATTAATTTCGCATTTAAATTTTAAATTAGCATAGTCCTATTCAACCCCCTTCTAGGACTTTTAGCTTAGCCTTTTCATGCTTTTGAATTTAACTAGAATTAAAATTAGGAGGAGAGAAATCTAGAATAATGTGAATAATTGTGATTGAAATGGCCTAGCTATATGTCCTAGAGGGGGCGGATGAATAGGACAATGCCAAAATAAAACTTTAATAGCAGAATAAAAAAAGATAGATAGCTAAATAAACTAAATCAAATCACAATGCTGAAATAAAAGCAACCTTACTAAACAAGTATTGAGAGGTTGATACGAATTCAGTTCTAAGGACAACCTTACACCATAAAAACTAAGGGTTTATAGCAGGACAACCTTATTTCTAGAACGTCCTTTGTATCAAAAACTCAAACAGGAGAGGAATAAATAAATAGCAAGGAATTGAAATAAATAGGACAATCCCAAAATAAAACTTTAATAGCGGAATAAAAAAAGATAGATAGCTAAATAAACTAAATCAAATCACAATGCTGAAATAAAAGCAACCTTACTAAACAAGTATTAAGAGGTTGATACGAATTCAGTTCTAAGGACAACCTTACACCATAAAAAACAAGGGTTTATAGCAGGACAACCTTATTTCTAGAACGTCCTTTGTATCAAAAACTCAAACTGGAGAGGAATAAATAAATAGCAAGGAATTTATATAAATTGCAGGAATTTAAAACTAAATTATTACAACATTCCCACTGTGCTTGAAATGTAAATTTTACAACATTCACATCCACACATACATTCCACAAATTTAAATGAAAAGAGATAAAAACTTAAGCAAGCATTCAAACCACAACACAAAGAGTTATAGTGGTTTGCCTATGTGTACACCAACTGTTCAATAACAGCCACACAATGCTACTCCACTCCTAATATCCTCACACAGGAGATATCAGCGTTCACTATCAAAGATAGGTTTTCCAAGTTCACCAAAAACCTTCACAATTGTGTTTTTCTCTGTGGGCTTACACAATTAAAAAAAAAACCCCTCTTCTACAATGAGATTTTTCTGAAAAATCCCAAACGAAAATCAAATGAAAGTAAATTACACAAATGTAAAATACCTGAATTTCTCCTTCGTTGTAGCAACCCAGAAGAACCAAGTCGGAGTAGAGATTTGAATGTCAAAGTTTAATGTCCAATACTCTCTTTATAATGGTTCTAGGTTCTAATAAATTTTAAATTAAACCAATTGGGTGTAGCTCTATTTGATTTTGATTCCAAGAAGACGGAATACAGTAATTCCACTTTTCAAATAAGATTGGAATACAGGAACAAAATCAAATAAGGAAAGCTAACGAACGAGCATATTAAATATGCACACTTAGATTAAAATGAAGCACAGACTTATCTCTCAGAAGGCCGAATTAAATTAGCTTCAATTTCATTATTTAATTTTGAGATTCGTGCTCTATTTATAGGTGAACAAATCGCGTCTTCAACTGGTCTAAAGACCTCTACGACTAGTCGTAGAACCAACAAATATTTGAAAATTCGGGCACGATAAGATCTAGCGGTTTCACGACTAGTCGTAGGTGGTCTGCGACTGGTCGTAGGTCCCCTTCGACTGGTCGTAGGTTTCACATGACTAGTCGAAGCTAGCCAGTTTTCAATGCTGTACATTGAGTCGTAGCTCTACGACAGGTCGAAGAAACAGTCAACATTGTTCATACGACTAGTCGAACAAACCCTAAGACTAGTCGAAGCCAAACAGAAAATATCTAAATTTTGCAACAAACTTACGACTGATCTAGGAAATTCTTAGACAGGTCGAAGTAGTGCTAGGACTAGTCGAACAAAGTCCAGGACTAGTCTTAGAATAGCCTAAACTCACTTATATAAAACATATGAATTATGTATCCAGAATGACCTACTGTAAAGGTCAACCTAAGGCCAGTCATACCTCAATAGTGAAGTAAGGACATCGAACATAGGAGACAAGAGACCTTTGAAAGTAGCAAGGCTTGAAGTCTTGATGGAGCTCAAACTTGAAAGCTTCTTGAGATCTTGAGGTTAAACTTAAAAGCTTCTTGAGATTCTTGACTTATGAACAGTGCTTGTCAAATAAAGCTGATCTTGAGTAGAGCATTGTTCTTCACAGATGTAAGCTTCATAAGAGTGTCTTTTACACCACAAATTTGACAACAAAAAGGGCTATAAACTATAGCACTTACAGTGATTAAGGTGAAAACTATCAATTAAAAGGAACTAGGGTGCCAAGGATCCACTTGTAGCTTCTTAGGATGCTACCTTGTTTGATTCAAGAAATCCAACTAGAATTGGAGTCCTATCCTATCCAATTGGAAAAGAGAGATAATCGAATCTTTAAACTTCTCATGAACCTAATCTCAACGGATGAGAATTGTGAGGATTGGAAGTAATTTCATCCTCCAACCATGCCTAGGAAATAATGGCAAACAATAGGATATAATAATCTCACAACCAATCTTTGGAGAATTGTGAAGATTAGGAAGGATTACATCACCCTACTGTGCCCAAGGGACGATGGTGAACAACGTGTCTTACTAATTTCACAATCTTAAATCAGAAAAAGAAGAAATTTAAAGCAATTGCAGATCTATTGTAGTCACAACAAACCATTAAAAACTTCCTTAAATAAGAACTAGAATCCATATAGTTAAATAAAAACATGAATCAAAGCAAAACAAACATCCCAATCACACTACAAGCTTCACCTCTTAGCCCTAGCTAAGAGGTTTAGTCAACCATAGACATGATTGAACTAAGAAATCTTAAGAAAAACATTAAAAAAAAAATAAGGAAGAAGAGGAAAAACTTTTAGAGAAGGCTCTCCATGCTTTTGCTCCACTTCTTAAACCCTAGAAGATGCCTAGGAACATCCTAAGGACTCCTATTTATAGTTGTGCAACTCCAACTTTCGCATCGAGTTGGAAAAATCTAGAAACTACCTCAAATTTACACAGTCCGTGCAACATTTGCGTAACCCTCGACTAGTCAAGGACAACCTTTAACTGGTTGAGGGTCACCTTTAACTGGTCGAGGATAGTCTTTGACTGGTTAAGGATCACGTGAATTTGAAAGTCCATGTTACTAGAGTTCGAGTCGAAGTTTCTTCGACTAGTCGAGGCAGAGCTTAGACTGGTCGAAGGAGGGCTTAGACTAGTCAAAGTAGGTAGAGTTTTAGGGTTCCTTTTCTTCACTTCAAGTCTTTGATTCTATTCATTCCTGTTTTCTTAGATCTTTGGCATGCGAATTCATCATTTTTGGTCTACTAAGATGCATCCTTTGCTTTGGTGATTCTTGAGCATCAAATCCATGCTTTTAATATTCTTTTCAATCTAAGCTCTTAGATTCACCTTACAACACAAACATGTATAAAATATACCATTAAGCAGTATCATGTGCATAAAACCAAGATATAAATAGGGGAGAATATGTAATATTTGACACTCAATACACTCCCCAACCAACATTTTGCTACTCCCGAGCAAAAATATGCATAAAATAATCTTTCCATCTTCAAAGTTCAAAACCTTTTTTAGAAAACAATATTTTGTGCAATCAAGTATGAATGAGTAGAGTCAAGATAAGAAACTGAGATTTTGAAAACCTAGAGCCAAATCACATAAGCAATCAATCAAATAGGTTCTTTATCGGTTTTAAATTCATATGTTAAAATTTTCTATTGTGCTTGGTGAATATCAACTTACTCCCCATAAGAACACAATCGTTTCATAATGTTAGCCATGTTCATCATATCAAGAGTAGTTTGAAAATTCAAGTACTGATTCCGAACTTATCCCCTTCTCCTTCTTTTTCAGTTTTTGATTTTTTTATCGATGGCTACTCCTATTCATTCTTTTTTAGACAGTACATCCTTTTCAAAGACCTTTTTCATTCTCCTCAAAGATGTTGTCATTCCTCAAATTGTGGCTTTTTTGTCGATCTCCTATTTTTTAACTAGTTTTTTATCTTTTAAGGTAGATAAAATTCTCCAGACTCAATTATCATCATCTATCAATGATTCACCTGCTACCCATCACAAATCCTAGCATATCCTAGGGAAGCAACTTGAACGTGTTTTGTTATTTAGCTTAACATGATTTACAAATATCCTCTTAACCACTCATGAACCTTAGGTGATAATTTCCTCAGGTAATCAAACTCTAATAATTTAAGATCCAATTTTCATCTTATTATCCTACTCAAGGCATTCTTAATTATACAAACTATCGCTTCTGAAAAAGGTTTAGTTTGAAATTTTTAAAAATTTCACAATTTCTACTCAAAACTAAAAAAAAAAATACTAATTAGTTTACCTAATTCACACCCCAACCTAAAAACTACATTGTCCTCAATGTAAAAGAAATAAACATATATTACATATAAGGCTACGAAAAGAAAGGGAATAGTGATGGAAAGATAGTACATGAAGGAAATTTGAAACTTTTTTACAAATCTCAGCATGAATGGGTTAGCACAAAACTTAAACAAAGTGGAAGCAAACTACCCTAGTCCTAAATCTTATGACAACAATAAACTTAACTATACCTCTATCACACTAGGAGATCAATCTTGGTATACAGGATCAGTCAGGGGCATGGACATGTCCTCTGAATCAAATTTCTTAACAAATGGCTTTAACCGATGTCCATTTACTTTGAAAGAGTTGCCATTGTTCAAATTCTTTATCTCAATAGTCCCATGAAGATAGATGTAAAGCCCTCAAATTCGGGGGTCGAGCATAACTCAACTCCCGAGTTTCAAAATATCACTTATGTAACATATGTAATGATGAATGTATGTTGTCTGTATTAGTGCATAAAACATGAAGTAGATTAAGCCAAGCTACAAACATAATCTAGGGACATGTGAAATATGCACGCGGAAGACTGAAGAAATATATATATATATATATATATATATAAGTCCCTGAGATATGTATGCTCTGCCAGGTCATAATTACAAGTGTTTGTTTCAAAATACAAGTATCAAAATGAAATAAACCACTACAATAATAACCCTGAATCCCCGTAGCTCAGGACACGGCTCACATGAACCCGCCTGAGAACTGCATAAAGGAGAACGCCTCCTCGTCATCCTCATACTCTTGCTCTGCCTCATGGGTCGCATCATCATCTGCATCTAAGACAGAGTCTGGTAGGTGTTTAAACACCGTCCCAGAACGTGGGAGTGAGTGATCAACTCAGTGGAACTATACAGTAAAAGTTAACATGTTATCAATTCAATCAAGCTGTAATGATAAAAGCAATACAATCAAACATATCCTAATTACTCTTGTTAATGCAAGGATGTATGTAGAAATGATGCATGCCCTCGCCTACACTCCCTCGGTGTCTTCATCTTACGGTACGCATGACAACCTCCAGCAGTGCTCCACAATGCCTAGGCACATGCAATGCGGTGCATGAACATGATTACCAAGTTGTTATTAGTCCTTTTCATATAGCAGGATTGGGAAGCTAAGGTACCTTCCTTATATCAATTCTCAAACAGTGATCCATTCTAGGGTCGTCAGTCCTAGACAATCTAATACGATATTATGGTTCTAGGTGTAAAGGGCTCGTCACCAATCAATGCATGCCTAATCATACCTTAGTTGCTACAATAAGGCTCGTCGCCTCAATGCAGTATCAAGGTATGCTCAAGGTCACTACAAAGGGCTCATCACCAATCAATGTAGGCTGACAGCACGAATATAGTGTCTCATACCACCATAATCGGCTCACGAGTCTACATTGCTCACTGGTCACTATGGGGAGGCTCGTCACCCCAGCGTAGGCCGATAGCTCGACCACGGTGTCCCATACCACCATGCCCGGCTCATGAGTCTTAGCGGATCGAGGTACCATGGTTAACGGGATTGCACTGGTAAGTTTGGTACCTTAGATTCAAACAGTAGTGTCCATACATGGTAAACATCCACCGGGACAATCGGGTTACCTGACGAGCTCGACTAGCATGAGCACACGTTGAGTTGAACGACATGAAGTGCACAAACACTCCATGTGGCCAAACCACTGCCGACAACCCTAATACCACTCGGGTTCGTCAAATACGTCCTACGTGATGAAAGTGACCTCTGCCACGAACTCAAAGCTTGTTACCGATTACCTGGACCATAGTGTGGTCCCATACACATTCAACCATAATAACAAACATATTATAAAATGCAAGATAACGAGAATCCATTCATAAGTAAGGCGGTAAAATCAACAACTTGCATGAAGGAAATCAAGCACATAGTTGACATGGATAGTTAGACTAAGAAATTCATGGAGGAAAAGTACATATAAGGAAGTAGTTGGGATTTTATATCTCAACTCCCTCATAATTCACACCTTACTAAATACAAACTTATTCAGGCATTTTCACAAGCACTTAGACTACACTTGGCAACATACATCACATATGTCAGCCATATTACATAGTAGGGCAAATCCTTTTAACAAGGAGTTGTCGCATAAATAACAATCATATTCCTACGACAATTAATCATGGCAATCACAACGCCAAATTCCAAATGCATACAAACATTTCAACAACCACATGAATCACACTACTTACAACATAGATTATCTATATATGTAAAACGAAATAGATATCGCATTTGGCATGTGAAATGGCACCCACGTCAGTAATAAATCATTAACTGACATTGAAAGCTTTGAAAACCATAACCTATACGAATATAGTTCGCACCTTAAACCAGAAATTGCACAACGGATTCGATTTAGACGATAAGTCTTCGTTAACGGCGAATAGGTAACCTAAGGCATGAATTAGATTAGCTACATCAACACTTAAACTATTCTAAGTTCCAAAATAGGTTAGGGTTTAATTGACTTACCCAAAAATGAGATTAGAATTGCCAGAACAATGATCCAGATGCGATCGATTAGGTACGCAGGGTAACTGGAAAGAATTCCAAGATGATTCACCAACTTCTCTCTCACTTTCTCTCTCTTTTCCTCTCTCTCTCTCTTAGCTAGGGTTTGGAAAATTCGTATGGACTTTGAGAGTGAGGGTTTATGTAACGCCCTGAAATTCGGGGGTCGAGCATAACTCAGCTCCCGAGTTCCAAAACATCACTTATGTAACATATTTAATGATGGATGTATGTTGTCTGTATTAGTGCATAAAACATGGAATAGATTAAGCCAAAGTACAGATATAATTCAGGGATAAGTGAAGAAAGCAAGCGAAAGACTTAAAGAAATATATGTGTATACATGTGCAAATCCCTGAAGTACATACACATACTAGGTCGTAATGTAAGTGTTGCTATCAAAATTACAAGTATCAAATTACATCATTTAATTCCCAAAAGAAATCCCAGCATCCCGCGCATCAGAACGAGGCTCACTAGAATCCGTCTAAAAACTGCATAAAAGAGAAAGCAGCCTCATCATCATCAATCTCACGCTCTGCCTCAGAAGTCGTGTCAACATCTGCAACATCAGCAGCTAAGACAGAGTCTGGTGGGTGTTTAACACCACCCCAGAATGTGGGAGTGAGTGATCAACTCAGTGGAACAATAAAGCACAGGTTAACATGTTATCAGTTCAATCAAGCAGTAATGATAAAGCAGAACAATTAAACATGTCCTAAGTACTCTTGTTAATGCAATGATGCATGCAGAATGATGCGTGCCCTCACGCGTACACCCTCAGCGTCTTCATCTTACGTTACGCATGACATCGCCTCAAAGTGCGCCACGTCTACAAAGCACATGCAAATGCGATGCATGAACATGATTACCAAGTTGTTATTAGTCCTTTTCATAAAGCAGGATTGGGAAGTTAAGGTACCTTCCTCATATCACCATCCAAATGGTGATCCATTCTAGGGTCGTCAGTCCTAGGCAATCTCATACGATCATATGTTTTCAGGTCATTACAAAGGGCTCATCACCAATCAATGCACGCCTATCATACCATCGTTACTACACTAAGGCTCGTCACCTCAATACGGTATCCAAGTATGCTCGAGGTCACTACAAAGGGCTCGTCACCAATCAATGTAGGCCGACAGCACTATAACGACCTTGGAAATTTTGTGTTAATCTTTCCTTAAGTAGTTGTTTTTAGAGTAATTAGTGCTATACTCGATTGCTTGTGAAATCCGCATCAATCACTTTAAATTGTATCTTCATGGCTCAAAACTTGTAGATTAGTTAGCGCTACGTTACTCTGAAATCTGGGATCCATCGCTAAATCCAGTTATTCTGGAGAATTTTTGGAAGATCTGGATCAGACCTGGACCGCGCGTCGAAAGCCCGATGGCGATGATCTTAGGCTGTTGCGATCACCGAGTTGGGCTTGACCATCACCTCGAAAATCAAGTCCATGTGATGTTCTGGGTCGATTTGATTGAGTTCGGAGTGAAGAGTGTGAGAACGGTTGGATATTTAATAAGCTTTTATGAAATCTGAGTCGTGTCGCTTACGCGATGATTTTAAGCAATCTAACCATTGGATTCTGACCCAATTTTACCCTCTAATCAGGGAAGGTGGCCCAGGCATATCCTTGTGCTTGTGGACCTGATCGAGATTCTGTGACCGTTGAATTGAGTGTAGTCCGCCACGACTGATCTGAAGAGCCGGTCGATATGAAAACTCAGCCTGACCTAGATCCATGGTCAGTGAGCTTAAGTCCGACCTTTCGTGGTTATAGGCCCACCAGAAGTGCTTCGTTGGATCATAAGAGGCAGGTTTTGGTTATACTTTAAGCATACCTTGACCCTGGGGTTATTTTCATCAATTTGAGGCCTATTTATAGTCCTTAAACCCTAGCCCTCTTTTCCATACGAATTTTCTCTAACCCTAGCTTGGAAAGAGAGTGGAAAAGAGAGAGATAGTGAGAGAGAAGTTGGTGAATCATCTTGGATTCTTTCCTATTCTTCTTCATCCTTGAACCTTCACTTTGAATCGTTATTCTGACGATTCTGAGTTCATCTTGGGGTAAGTTAACCTAACCCTAATCCATGTTGGAGCTTAGAATAGTCTTGGTGTTGTTGTATCTCATTTCTATTCTTGCTTTAGGGTATTCCATCGCCGTTGACGAAGACAACTCATCTAAATCAGTTCGGTGTTTCTTTTCTTGCTTAAGGTGCGGACTTTAAGTGTATAGGCTATGGTTTTCAAGGCTTTCAATGCCAGTTAATGATTTATTCTTGTTATGGATGAGATTTCACATGCCAAATGTTGTGTTTATGTTGCTTTCCTGATATGCATGTGTTATATTGAGATTTGTGTATTCTTTATGTATGTATAAAGTACCATATATGTATGAATTATGCACTTGTGTTTGCCATGATTATTTGTCATGTATGCATGCTAGATGTGTGTATGACAACTCCTTGGTAAAAGGAATTGTCCAAATGCATGTATTTCAACATATGTCATGTATGTTGTGCCATGTATTCTAAGTGTTTGTAGAAATGCATGAATGATCTAAAGTGTAATTTATTACACTAATTGTGGGCGTTGAGAAGTGATTCTCAGCACTCCTATTGATGTGCATGATTTCCTTTATGCAAGTTACATTCCATGTTATTTAAATTCAAGCATTACTTATGCTTACATTTATGTTAAGTTGATATTCTTCAGATGCTTGAGTACCACTTGATTTAAGTTGTTGTTCTATTACTGTTCTATATTCAATTCAAATA
Source organism: Magnolia sinica (assembly GCF_029962835.1). Classification (NCBI taxonomy): domain Eukaryota; kingdom Viridiplantae; phylum Streptophyta; class Magnoliopsida; order Magnoliales; family Magnoliaceae; genus Magnolia; species Magnolia sinica. The sequence continues at coordinate 39,099,718 of NC_080587.1, read as the reverse complement.
TCTGTTGTAGTGTAATGTGTTTGAGACTATGTATTAGTCCAAGAAATCGGTAATCTGCTTTATGATCGTGGTTGAGGCTGCTTTCGCCACGTATGACGTATTAGACGAACCCGAGTCATATTAGAGTTGTCGGCAGTGGTTTGGCCACGCGGAGTGTTTGCGCACTCTATGTCGCTCAATTCAACATGTGCTCGTGCTAGTCGAGTTCGTCAAGTAACCCGATTGTCTGAGGTATGTTCACCATGTATGGACACTACTGCTTGAATCTAGGGTACCGAACTTACCAGTGAAATCCTAATAACCATGGTACCTTGATCCGCTAAGACTCATGAGCCGGACATGGTGGTATGGGACACCGTGGTCGAGCTGTCGGCCTATGCTAGGGTGACGAGCCTCCCCGTAGTGACCAGTGAGCAACTAAACTCGTGAGCCGATTATGGTGGTATGGGACACATATTCGTGCTGTCGGCCTACATTGATTGGTGACGAGCCCTTTGTAGTGACCTCGAGCATGCCTGGATACCGCATTGAGGTGACGAGCCTTAGTGTAGTAGTGAAGGTATGAAAGGCGTGCATTGATTGGTGACGAGCCCTTTGCTACGACCTGAAACCATATGATCGTATGAGACGACTAGGATTGACGATCCTAGAATGGATCACTGTTTGGATGGTGACATGAGGAAGGTATCTTAGCTTCCCAATCCTGCTGTGTGAAATGGACTAATAACAACTTGGTAATCATATCCATGCACCGCATTTGTATGTGCCTTTGTAGATGTGGCGCACTTTGAGGTGGTGTCATGCGTAACGTAAGATGAAGACGCTGAGGGTGTACTCGTGAGGGCACGCATCATTTTGCATACATCCCTGCATTAATAAGAGTACTTAGGATTTATTTAATTGTTCTGCTTTATCATTACTGTTTGATTGAACTGATAACATGTTAACCAGTGCCTTATTGTTCCACTGAGTTGATCACTCACTCCCACATTCTGGGGCGGTGTTAAACACCCACCAGACTCTGTCTTAGGTTCTGATGTTGCAGATGTTGATGCGACTTCTGAGGCAGAGCGGGAGATGGATGATGTGAGGCTGCTTTCTCTTATATGCAGTTTTCAGACGGGTTCTAGCGAGCCTTGGTCTGATGCGCGGGATGCTGGGATTATTTTTGAGAATTTAAATGATGTAATTTGATACTTATAATTTTGATAAGTAACACTTTCATACGACCTAGTTTGTATATGTACTTCAGGGATTTACACTTGTACACATATATTTCTATAAGTCTTCCGCTTGCTTTATTCACTTATCCCTGAATCATATCTGTGTTTTGGCTTAATCTATTCCATGTTTTATGCACTAATACAGTCAACATACATCCATCATTAAATATGTTGCATAAGTGATGTTTTGGAACTCGGGAGCTGAGTTATGCTCGACCCCCGAATTTCAGGACTTTACAAGTTGGTATCAGAGCATGATCTAGATTAAACCGGACCTGGGTTATGGTCACACACCGCACGTTGTCGCCACTTTAGTGTATTTGGGTGCGGGTCTATCGTAGATTTTGTGTTTGTGCTCCGTAGCTTCTATTGGCGAAAGTCTCCTGAAAACCTTCACCGAGATCGAGTCTGTACTCTTACCTGATCACACACAGCGACCTGAAACCTTCCCTAGACCATCTATTAATGAGTTTAGATTGTCTATCTTCCCTTTTTTAACCCTTAAACCTTCAAGAAATCTTTATTTGAATCAGATTTCTGTCAGAATGGCCCGATAGGCGTCAAATCATGCAAGGGGCCAATCGGGGCATTTCCTGTGGGGCCCAGGGGGGACCCATACTTTTCTGAGCATGGGAGACCAGGAGGACACAAGGATCGGAAGGTCCAGAGACTGGCGATGTCATCGCCGGTTCGGCGAGGGCTCGCCGGCCAGAGGGCCAGTCCGGGAGGGCCGGTGCGGGCCGATGGATTCTAGGCCTAGTGTGGCCCACCTCTCCACGGTTTTCACTTTAAAGCCCTTCCTTTCATCTATTTCCTTCACAAATACCCCTCCCAAGCTCTCCCTTTCTTGAAAAGCTTCTCTAAATCCTTCCAAATCTCTCCCAAATCTTCTTCTTCTTCCATTTTTCGTGCAAACCCATCACCCCATTTCAAAATCCTCCCTCCCATTGCTGATTTCCCTTTCTTTCCTTCTCATTTAAGCTCTTACATTCCCTTTTTGGCTCTCAAGTGTGTGGAAGCGTCACCATCTTCCTATTTCTCTCTTTCTCTCATTTCTCATGGCCCTCTTTGAGATTGTGACAGCCATCTTTTCCATTTCTTCCCTTCTTTCCTTAATGGGGAAGAAGAGAGAGCCTGTGGATGAAGCCGGGCAGAGCCGCCCAACCCGTGCACGGAGGCCGAGAGGTGCCACCGCGAGCACGTCCGCTACTCGTGAATTTCAGACGAAGCAGGACATTGATCCTCGAGCTCTTGTTAGTAGAACTTTATTGGCGGAGTTGTCGTATGGAGTCTATGAAGGCCGCAGAGTCCTTTTTGAGGCTCATGTTGATCCACGGCTCTTTGGTGAGTTTATGTTGTTGGAGCGCCTAGAAGGGGCTAGTTGGGGTCCCTTGTTTGAAGGCGAGTATCGCGCGAATGCTAGCACTGTTTGAGCCTTTTATGCAAATATTCTTGATCCTTCGCTGGAGCCTCTGCAGTTCAAGATTCCTTGTGATAGTGGTCGTGTGGGTATTGTCGATGTTACCTTGATATCCCGCCTCCTGAATGTGCCACTTGGTGAAGTGCACGCCAGCGAGAAGAATGTGAACAGTGTGCGCGAGAGGGATCGTCGCACCCGATCCTTGTGTGGTTGTCTAGTTGAATGGTAGCCGAATAAGAGTCTTCTGGCTACCTACATGACGGACGACTTTCGTTTGCTTCACCACATATTTACGTTCAATGTATATCCGAGGTGGAGCAACTGCAGTGAGTATACGCGCCTGATGGTGGATTTCCTATATCAAGTAGGGCAGGAAGCGAAGTTGTGTGTGCTGACGTACGTCCTGCGCCAAATTATTCTCATCGCTCGTTCGAGTAGGAGGACCGAGTCGCTTCCATTTGGCCACCTCATTTGTAAGCTTGCTCATGAGTTTGGCTATAGGCTTGGAGCTGAGAAGCCGGTCTCTGTTCGTCATATCAATCTGAGGACTCTTAAGCTGATGAAGGTTGGTTCTGGTCGGCATGCCTCAGAGAGTGAGGCTGAGTCTGAGAGCGGTGGTGAAGAGAGTTATGCTGAAGGTGGTGCGGAGATTGAGGAAGAAGCAGAGCAGGACGAGGAAGGAGATGAGGCACAGGATTCGAGTGATAGCTCTCCTCCTGTGGCGCCAGAGCTGGGCGCAGAGCAGACTGCCAGAGATGCCTGTCTTACACGGCTTGAAGAAGGGCAGGCTATTTTACGCCAGGATATTGTTGATCTTCGAGGCATTGTTAAACATAAGTTTAAGAAGGTGACTCAAACTCTGAAGTCTATCCTGTGTTGCTTGCAGGATAAGGGTGCCTTGCCTCAATCTCCTGATTCCGACGAGTAGCTATCGTCGTGGCCGTATTTTGCTTTGTTTGTCGGTTTCTTTCTGTGTGTAGCCGTTGTTGGCTTGTAGTTGGAGTGTTGTAATTGTTGTAGTTGTTGTAGTTGTTGGAGTTGTTTGTGGTTGTTTGTAGTTGCTGTGGTTGTTTGAAGTGTTAGATGTTGTTGTTTTCATACTTTTCTAGTCGTGATTCATGTATTGCTGCACTACTTGTATTGCGACGATTTTGTTTAATGGAATGCATGTTGTTGGCCTTTTTGTCGCACCGCTTTATCATTATGATGGTATTATGGGTATGGATTGGCTCACGAGGATGCGAGCTGAGATTGATTGTGAAATTAGATCAGTGACGATCCATAGACCAGAGGGTGAGACTGTTACTTTCCCAGTTCACGTCAGTTACCCTCTTCGTATTAATTATTATTCTTCTCTGTTAGAGAGTTCGGCCGAATCGGCGTTAGTTAGCACGTCGGTAGTTCAGGAGTTTGAAGATGTGTTTGAGTCGATTCCTGGATTACCTCCTCGGCGTGAGATTGATTTTGCTATCGATCTTATGCCTGGTGCGGTGCCCATATCTTTACCCACCTATCGTATGCCTCCGAGTGAAATAGAGGAGTTGAGGAAGTAGATAGATGGTTTGCTGGATTTGGGTTTTATTCGGCCTAGTGTGTCTCCTTGGGGAGCACCTGTTCTGTTTGTGAAGAAGAAGGATGGTTCCTTGCGATTGTGTATTGATTATCGCAGGTTGAATTTGGTAACTGTGAAGAATAAGTACCCTTTGCCCAGGATTGATGATCTGTTTGATCAGTTGAAGGGGGCATGGTACTTTTCGAAGGTTGATCTGCAGTCAGGGTATCATCAGTTGCTCGTCAAGGATGGGGACGTGCAGAAGACCGCTTTCAGGACTAGCTTCGTTCATTATGAGTTCCTTATGATGTCGTTCGGTTTGACGAACGCACCGGCCGTGTTCATGGATCTGATGAACAGGGTGTTTCGGCCATTCTTGTTCCGATTCGTCATTGTTTTCATCGATGACATCTTGATATATTCGGCGAGTCGGGGAGAGCACGAGGAGCACTTAAGAGTGGTTTTAGATACTCTTAGGAAGAATCAGCTATTTGCGCAGTTCAAGAAGTGTGATTTCTGGAAAGAGGAAGTCAAGTTCCTGGGACATGTGGTGTCCAAGGAAGGAATAGCCATCGATCTTGCCAAGGTAGCTACAGTGGAGGACTGGAAGCAGCCTGGTTCAGTTACTGAGGTAAGGAGTTTTCTGGGTCTTGCAGGCTATTATCGACGCTTCATTCAGGACTTCTCGAAGATTGCCAGACCGTTGTCGCAGTTGACACGGAAAGATTTGAAGTTTGCTTGGAATGAGCAGGCGGAGTTATCTTTTCAGGAGCTGAAGGACAAGTTGACGTCCGCCCCTGTGCTAGTATTGCCAGAGCAAGGGGTCAAGTATATTATTTATACTGACGCCTCTCGCGTTGGCCTGGGTTGTGTCCTTATGCAGAAGGATAGGGTAATTGCTTATGCTTCGCGTCAGTTGAGGAAACAAGAAGAGAATTACCCTACGCATGACCTGGAGTTAGCAGCTATCATCTTCGCATTAAAGCTTTGGAGACATTACCTCTATGGTGAGGAGTTCGAGCTCTTTTGCGACCACAAGAGCCTTAAGTATATTTTCACGCAACGTGATTTGAATATGAGGCAGCGCAGATGGATGGAAACATTGAAGGACTTCAAGTTCGATGTTTCTTACCATCCGGGTAAGGCGAACCTTGTGGCAGATGCATTGAGTCGTAAGAAGGCTATTGAGTTTGCGGCTCCGCTGATGATAGTAGAGTGGGATATGTTGGAGTTCGTGCGCGATTTTGAGTAGAAGCTTACGGTGGTTGGGCCGTATGAGGTTATCGCACACATTCGTGTACAGCCCCTTATCGATGAGAGGATCGTTGCAGCTCAGGCAAATGATGAGCTTTTGGTGAAGATGAGGCAGCGGGTTGGTACAGATGAGAACTCCGACTGGAGTGTTAGTTCTGATGGGGGCCTACGTTTTCGTGGCCGGTTATGTGTTCCTGACATCCCTGACTTGAGACAGGAGGTTCTCGAGTTGGCCCATAGTTCTAAACTTGCGATGTATCCAGGTAGCACGAAGATGTATCAGGATATGAGGAGATGTTATTGGTGGGACAATATGAAGGTCCAGATTGCTGAATTTGTTTCTCGTTGTCTCACGTGCCAGTAGGTCAAGGCAGAGCATCGCCGACCTCCTAGGTTGTTGCAGCCCATGCCCATAGCCAAATGGAAGTGGGATTTCATCTCTATGGATTTTATTTCTGGGTTGCCGAGGACGAGGAAGGGATATGACTCTATTTGGGTGATCGTCGACCGATTAACGAAGTCGGCGCATTTCTTACCGATCAGAGTCACTTACTCTGCAGACGAGTTGGCTAGGTTGTATATCAAGGAGATAGTACGTCTACATGGAGTTCCCCTGGAGATTGTGTCTAATAGAGACATGCGTTTTACATCTATCTTCTGGACTCGTATCCAGGAAGCGATGGGTGTGAAACTGAAGTTCAGCACCGCGTTTCATCCGCAAACAGATGGGTAGACGGAGCGTGTGAATTAAGTCCTGGAAGATATGTTGCGAGCTTATGTTTTGGATTTCAAGGACAGTTGGGATGATTGTCTTCAGTATGCAGAGTTCGCGTATAATAATAGTTTCCAGGTGAGTATCGGCATGGCTCCTTATGAGGCGTTGTATGGTCGCCCGTGCAGAGCACCACATTGCTGGGCAAAAATTGGTGAGCGTAGTTTGCTTGGCCTGGAGTTGGTGCAGGTGACTTCAGAGAAGGTAGACATCATTCGACGTCAACTTCTGACAGCGCAGAGTAGGCAGAAGAGTTATGCTGATACGAGGCGTCGACCGCTTGAGTTTGAGGTGGGAGACCATGTTTTTCTGAAGGTCTCTCCTATGAAGGGAGTTCTGCGGTTCGGTAAGAAGGGGAAGCTGACGCCGAGATTTATTGGTCCATTTCAAATTCTGGATCGAGTGGGAGCGGTAGCATACCGCCTTGCTTTGCCCACACCTTTTGCGAGCGTGCATAACGTATTTTATATTTCTATGCTGAAGAAGTACGTTCCTGATCCTTCGCATATTATCAGTTGGGAGCAAGTGCAGTTGAGTGAGGATGCCACTCATGTACTGCAACCGACGCGTATTCTCGACAGGAAGGAGCAGGTATTGCGTAGCAAGGTTATCCCTCTTGTGAAGGTGTTATGGACGCATCATGGTGTGGAAGAGGCTACTTGGGAATCTGAAGCTGAAGTCAGAAAGACCTACCCTCTGATCCTTGAGGATTATATGAAGGTATGAATTTCGAGGACGAAATTTTCTTTAAGGGGGGTAGATTGTAACGACCTTGGAAAATTTGTGTTAATCTTTCCTTAAGTAGTTGTTTTTGGGGTAATTTGCACTATACTCGATTGCTTGTGAAATTCGCATCAATCACTTTAAATTGTATCTTCATGGCTCAAAACTTGTAGATTAGTTAGCGCTACGTTACTCTGAAATCTGGGATCCATCGCTAAATCCAGTTGTTCTGGAGAATTTTTGAAAGATCTGGATCGGACCTGGACCGCACGTCGAAAGTCCGATGGCGATGATCTTAGGCTGTTCCGGTCACCGAGTTGGGCTTGACCATCACCTCGAAAATCAAGTCCATGTGATGTTCTGGGTCGATTTGATTGAGTTCAGAGTGAAGAGTGTGAGAACGGTTGGATATTTAATAAGCTTTTATGAAATCTGAGTCGTCTCGCTTGCGCGATGATTTTAAGCAATCTGACCGTTGGATTCTGACCCAATTTTACCCTCTGATCAGGGAAGGTGGCCCAGGCATATCCTTGTGCTTGTGGACCTGATCGAGATTTTGTGACCGTTGAATTGAGTGTGATCCGCCACGGCTGATCTGAAGAGCCGGTCAGTACGAAAACTCAGCCTGACCTAGATCCAAGGTCAGTGAGCTTAAGTCTGACCTTTCGTGGTTATAGGCCCACTAGAAGTGCTTCGTTGGATCGTAAGAGGCAGGTTTTGGTTATACTTTAAGTATACCTTGACCCTGGGGTTATTTTCATCAATTTGAGGCCTATTTATAGTCCTTAAACCCTAGCCCTCTTTTCCATACGAATTTTCTCTAACCCTAGCTTGGAAAGAGAGTGGAAAAGAGAGAGATAGTGAGAGAGAAGTTGGTGAATCATCTTGGATTCTTTCCTATTCTTCTTCATCCTTGAACCTTCACTTTGAATCGTTATTCTAACGATTCTGAGTTCATCTTGGGGTAAGTTAACCTAACCCTAATCCGTGTTGGAGCTTAGAATAGTCTTGGTGTTGTTGTATCTCATTTCTATTCTTGCTTTAGGGTATTCCATCGTCGTTGACGAAGACAACTCGTCTAAATCAGTTCGGTGTTTCTTTCCTTGCTTAAGGTGCAGACGTTAAGTGTATAGGTTATGGTTTTCAAGGCTTTCAATGCCAGTTAATGATTTATTCTTGTTATGGATGAGATTTCACATGCCAAATGTTGTGTTTACGTTGCTTTCCTGACATGCATGTGTTATATTGAGATTTGTGTATTCTGTGTACGTATAAAGTACCGTATACGTATGAATTATGCACTTGTGTTTACCATGATTATTTGTCATGTATGCATGCTAGATGTGTGTATGACAACTCCTTGGTAAAAGGAATTATCCAAATGCATTTATTTCAACATACGTCATGTATGTTGTGCCATGTATTCTAAGTGTTTGTAAAAATGCATGAATGATCTAAAGTGTAATTTATTACACTAATTGTGGGCGTTGAGAAGTGATTCTCAACACTCCTATTGATGTGCATGATTTTCTTTATGCAAGTTACATTCCATGTTATTTAAATTCAAGCATTACTTATGCTTACATTTATGTTAAGTTGATATTCTTCAGATGCTTGAGTACCACTTGATTTAAATTGTTGTTCTATTACTGTTCTATATTCAATTCAAATATCTGTTGTAGTGTAATGTGTTTGGGACTATGTATTAGTCTAGGAAATCGGTAATCTGCTTTATGATCGTGGTTGAGGTTGCTTTCACCACGTAAGACGTATTAGACGAACCCGAGTCATATTAGAGTTGTCGGCAGTGGTTTGGCCATGCGGAGTGTTTGCGCACTCTATGTCGCTCAATTCAACGTGCACTCGTGCTAGTCGAGTTCGTCAAGTAACCCGATTGTCCGATGTATGTTCACCATGTATGGACGCTACTGCTTGAATCTAGGGTACCGAACTTACCAATGAAATCCTAATAACCATGGTACCTTGATCCGCTAAGACTCATGAGCCGGACATGGTGGTATGGGACACCGTGGTCGAGCTGTCGGCCTACGCTGGGGTGACGAGCCTCCCCATAGTGACCAGTGAGCAACTAAACTCGTGAGTCGATTATGGTGGTATGGGACAACATATTCGTGCTGTCGGCCTACATTGATTGGTGACGAGCCCTTTGTAGTGACCTCGAGCATGCCTGGATACCGCATTGAGGTGACGAGCCTTAGTGTAGTAGCGAAGGTATGAAAGGCGTGCATTAATTGGTGACGAGCCCTTTGCTACGACCTGAAACCATATGATCATATGAGACGACTAGGATTGACGACCCTAGAATGGATTAATGTTTGGATGGTGACATGAGGAAGGTATCTTAGCTTCCCAATCCTGCAGTGTGAAATGGACTAATAACAACTTGGTAATCATATCCATGCACCGCATTTGCATGTGCCTTTGTAGATGTGGCGCACTTTGAGGTGGTGTCATGCGTAACGTAAGATGAAGATACTGAGGGTATACGCGTGAGGGCACGCATAATTTTGCATACATCCCTACATTAACAAGAGTACTTAGGATTTATTTAATTGTTCTGCTTTATCATTACTGTTTGATTGAACTGATAACATGTTAACCAGTGCCTTATTGTTCCACTGAGTTGATCACTCACTCCCATGTTCTGGGGCGGTGTTAAACACCCACCAGACTCTGTCTTAGGTTCTGATGTTGCAGATGTTGATGCGACTTCTGAGGCAGAGCGGGAGATGGATGATGATGAGGCTGCTTTCTCTTATATGCAGTTTTCGGACGGGTTCTAGCGAGCCTTGGTCTGATGCGCGGGATGCTGGGATTATTTTTGGGAATTTAAATGATGTAGTTTGATACTTATAATTTTGATAAGTAACACTTTCATACGACCTGTTTTGTATATGTACTTCAGGGATTTACACTTGTACACATATATTTCTATAAGTCTTACGCTTGCTTTATTCACTTATCCCTGAATCATATCTGTGTTTTGGCTTAATCTATTCCATGTTTTATGTACTAATACAGTCAACATACATCCATCATTAAATATGTTGCATAAGTGATGTTTTGGAACTCGGGAGCTGAGTTATGCTCGACCCCCGAATTTCAGGGCATTACAAGTTGGTATCAGAGCATGATCTAGATTAAACCGGACCTGGGTTATGGTCACACACCGCACGTTATCGCCACTTTAGTGTATTTGGGTGTGAGTCTATCGTTGATTTTGTGTTTGTGCTCCGTAGCTTCTATTGGCGAAAGTTTCCTGAAAACCTTTGCCGAGCTCGAGTCTGTACTCTTACCAGATCACACACAACGACCCGAAACCTTCCCTAGACCATCTATTAATGAGTTTAGATTGTCTATCTTCCTTTTTTTTAACCCTTAAACCTTCAAGAAATCTTTATTTGAATCAGATTTCTGTCAGAATGGCCCGATAGGCATCAAATCATGTAAGGGGCCAATCGGGGCATTTCCTGTGGGGCCCAGGAGGGGACTTGACGGGTTACTTGGACAATCGGGTTACTTGACGAACTCGACTAGCATGAGCGCACGTTGGGTTGAACGACATAGAGTGCGCAAACACTCCGCGTGGCCAAACCACTGCCGACAACTCTAATACGACTCGAGTTCGTCTAACGTCCTACGTGGCGAAAACAACCTCAGCCACGAACTTAAGGTCGATTACCGATTTCCTGGACTAGTCATAGTCCCAAACACATTCTACTATAACAGATATTGATATCAACAATTTAGAATAGTAATGGAACAACAACTCAAATCATATGGTACATGAGCATTTAAAGAATATCAACTTAACATGGAATTTCACATAAGTAATACTTGAATTTAAACAACAAGGAATGTAACTTGCAAGAAGGAAATCATACACACTAGTGGGAGAGTTGAGAATCGCTTCTCAACGCCCATACTAGGTTGATATATCATACTTTAGATCATTCAGACATTTCTACAAACACTTAGAATACATAATACAACATGCATGATGTATGTTGAAATACACACATTTGGACAATTCCTTTTACCAAGGAGTTGTCACATGTACATCTAGCATACATACATGACAAATAATCATGGCAAACGCATGTGCATATTTAATACGTATACGGTACTTTATACATACACATAGAATACACAAATCTCAATGTAACACATGCATATCAGGAACGCAAAATAAACATAACATTTGGCATGTAAAATCTCATCCAAAACAAGAATAAACCATTTACTGGCATTGAAAGCCTTGAAAACCATAACCTATACGATTAAAGTCCGCATCTTAATCCAGAAAAGAACACCGAACTGATTTCAGACGATATGTCTTCGTCAACGGCAATAGAATACCCTAAAGCAAGAATAGAAATGAGATACAACAATACCAAGACTATTCTAAGCTCTAACACAGATTAGGGTTAGGTTAACTTACCCAAAGATGAACTCAGAATCACCGGAATAACGATTCTAAGTGAAGGTTAAAGGATGAAGAAGAACAGGAAAGAATTTAAGATGATTCACCAACTTCTCTCTCACTTTCTCTCTTTTCCTTTCTCTTTCTAAGCTAGGGTTAGGAAATTCGTATGGAAAAGAGAGCTAGGGTTTTAAGGTCTATAAATAGGCCTAACATTGATGAAAATAACCCCAGGGCCAAGGTATACTTAGGGTATAACCAAAACCAGCCTCTCACGATCCAACGAAGCACTTCCGATGGGCCTATTACCACGAAAGGTCGGACTTAAGCTCACTAACCATGGATCTAGGTCAAGCTGAGTTTTCGTACCGACCGGATCTTCAGATCAGCCGTGGCGGACCATACTCAATTCAACGGTCACCGAATCTCGATCAGGTCCACAAGCACAAGGACATGCCTGGGCCACCTTCCCTGATCAGAGGGTGAAATTGGGTCAGAATCCAACAGTTAGATTGCTTAAAATCGTCGCACAAGCGACACGACTCAGATTTCATAAAATCTTATTAAATTTCCAACCGTTCTCACACTCTTCACTCCGGACTCAATCAAATCGACCCAGAACATCACATGGACTTAATTTTTGAGGTGATGGTCAAGCCCAACATGGTGACCGCAACTGCCTAAGATCATCGCTATCGGACTTTCGACGCGCAGTCCAGGTCCGATCTAGAACTTTTAAAAAAACCCAAGAGCAACTGGCTTTAGCGATGAATCCCAGATTTCAGAGTAACATAGCGCTAACTAATCTACAGGTTTTGAGTCATGCAGATACAATTTAAAGTGATTGATGCAAAATTCACAAGCAATCGAGTTAAGCGCTAATTACCCCAAAAAGCTACTAAGGAAAGAATAGCACAAAATTTTCAGGGTCATTACAATCTACCCCCCTTAAAGAAAATTTTGTCCTCGAAATTCATACCTTCTCATATTCCTCAAGGATCTGAGGGTACCTCTTTCTAACCTCAGCTTCAGATTCCCAAGTAGCCTCTTCTTTATTATGATGCGTCCATACCACCTTCACAAGAGGGATAACCTTGCTACGCAATACCTGCTCCTTCCTGTCGAGAATACGCATCGGTCGCAGTACATAAGTGGCATCCTCACTCAACTGCACCTGCTCCCAACTGATAATATGAGAAGGATCAGGAACGTACTTCTTCAGCATAGAAACATGAAATACATTATGCACGCTCGCAAGAGGTGTGGGCAAACAAGGCGGTATGCTACCGCTCCCACTTGATCCAGAACTTGAAATGGACCAATAAATCTCGGCGTCATCTTCCCCTTCTTACCGAACCGCAGAACTCCCTTCATAGGAGAGACCTTCAGAAATACATGGTCTCCAACCTCAAACTCAAGCGGTCGACGCCTCGTATCAGCATAACTCTTCTGCCTACTCTGGGCTGTCGGAGTCGACGTCGAATGATGTCAACTTTCTCTGAAGTCACCTGCACCAATTCTGAGCCAAGCAAACTACGCTGGCCAACTTCTGCCCATCAATGCGGTGCTCTACACGGGCGACCATACAACGCCTCATAGGGAGCCATGCCGATACTCGCCTGGAAACTGTTATTATACGCGAACTCTGCATACTGAAGACAATCATCCTAACTGTCCTTTAAATCCAAAACACAAGCTCGCAACATGTCTTTCAGGACCTGATTCACGCGTTACGTCTGCCCATCTGTTTGCGGATGAAACGTGGTGCTGAACTTCAGTTTCACACCCATCGCTTCCTGAATACGAGTCCAGAAGATAGATGTGAAACGCATATCTCTATCAGACACAATCTCCAGGGGAACTCCATGCAGATGTACTATCTCCTTGATATACAGCCTAGCCAACTCGTCTGCAGAGTTTGTGACTCTGATAGGTAAGAAATGAGCCGACTTTGTCAATCGGTCGACGATCACCCAAATAGAGTCATATCCCTTCCTCATTCTCGGTAACCAGAGATAAAATCCATAGAGATGAAGTCTCACTTCCATTCTGCTATGGGCATGGGCTGCAGCAACCCAGGAGGTCGGCGATGCTCTGCCTTGACCTGCTGGCATGTGAGACAACGAGAAACAAACTCAGCAATCTGGACCTTCATATTGTCCCACCAATATGATCTCATCATATCCTGATACATCTTCATGCTACCTGTATGCATCGCAAGCTGAGAACTATGGGCTAACTCGAGAACCTCCCGTATCAAGTCAGGGATGTCAGGAACACATAACCGGCCACGAAATCGTAGGCCCCCATCAGAACTAACACTCCAGTCGGAGTTCTCATCTGTACCAACCCGCTTCCTCATCTTCACTAAAAGCTCATCATCTGCCTGAGCTGCAACGATCTTCTCGTCGATAAGGGGCTGTACACAAATATATGCGATAACCTCATACGGCTCAACCACCGTAAGCTTCTGCTCAAACTCTCACACGAACTCCAACATATCCCACTCTGCTATCATCAGTGGAGCCGCAAACTTAATAGCCTTCTTGCGACTCAACGCATCTGCCACAAGGTTCGCCTTGCCCGGATGGTAAGAAACATCGAACTAAAAGTCTTTCAATGTTTCCATCCATCGGTGCTGCCTCATATTCAAGTCACGCTGCGTGAAAATATACTTAAGGCTCTTGTGGTCGCAAAAGAGCTCAAACTCCTCACCATAGAGGTAATGTCTTCAAAGCTTTAATGCGAAAATGACAGCTACTAACTTCAGGTCATGCATAGGGTAATTCTCTTCGTGTTTCCTCAACTGACGCGAAGCATAAGCAATCACCCTGTCCTTCTGCATAAGGACACAACCCAGGCCAACGCGAAAGGCATCAGTATATATAATATACTTAACCCCTTACTCTGGCAATACTAGCACAGGGGCGGACGTTAATTTGTCTTTCAGCTCTTGAAAAGCTAACTCCGCCATCTCATTCCAAGCAAACTTCAAATCCTTCCGTGTCAACTGCGACAACGGTCTGGCAATCTTCAAGAAGTCTTGAATGAAGCGTCGATAATAGCCTGCAAGACCCAGAAAGCTCCTTACCTCAGTAACTGAATTAGGCTGCTTCCAGTCCTGCACTGCAGCTACCTTGGCAAGATCGACAGCTATCCCTTCCTTGGACACCACATGTCCCAGGAACTTGACTTCCTCTTTTCAGAAATCACACTTCTTGAACTGCGCAAAGAGCTGATTCTTCCTAAGAGTATCCAAAACTGCTCTTAAGTGCTCCTTGTGTATCTTCCCAGCTCACAGAATAAATCAAGATGTCATCGATAAAGACAATGACGAATCGGAATAGGAATGACCGAAACACCCTGTTCATCAGATCCATGAACATGGCCGGTGCGTTCGTAAGACCGAACGACATCACAAGGAACTCATAGTGACCAAAGCTAGTCCTAAAAGTGGTCTTCTGCACGTCCCCATCCTTGACGTGGAACTGATGATACCCTGACTGCAGATCAACCTTCGAAAAGTACCGTGCCCCCTTCAATTGATCAAACAGATCATCAATCTTGGGCAAAGGGTACTTATTCTTCACAGTTACCAAATTCAGCCTGTAATAATCAATACATAATCGCAATGAACCATCCTTCTTCTTCATAAACAAAACAGGTGCTCCTCAAGGAGACACACTAGGCTGAATAAAACCCAAATTCAGCAAACCATCTATCTGCTTCTTCAACTCCTCCATTTCACTCGATGGCATACGGTAGGTGGGTAAAGAAATGGGCGCCGCACCAGGCATGAGGTCGATAGTAAAATCAATCTCACGCTGAGGAGGTAATCTAGGAATCGACTCAAACACATCTTCAAACTCCCGAACTACCGATGTGCTAACCAACGCCGATTCAGCCATACTCTCCAACAGAGAAGTATAATAATCAAGACGAACAGGGTAACTGACCTGAACTGGGAAAGTAACTGTCTCGCCCTCAGGTCCATGGATGGTCACCGACCTTGCTTCACAATCAATCTCAGCTCGCATCCTCGTGAGCCAATCCATACCCATAATAACATCATAATGATAAAGGGGTGCGATAAAGAAATCAACACGGATCGATCCACTTCCTAGATCGACCAAACAATCCATACAATGCTTGCTCATAGCAGAGGAAATCCCTGTAGCGGTAGTAAGCGTCACTCCTTGCATAGGAACAGTTCTCAAACCCAAACGCCTAACTGCCGCATATGATATAAGAGAAGTAGTGGACCCTATATCCACCAACATAGAAACGGGAATACCTTTGTCACCTCGAAGGATCTCGGCACTAAGTCAGACATAGGCGCTTTAGCTGAGAGTGCATGAACTCGAGCCTGCTGCTGACGATTCGGCGGAGGAACCATGGGCAGCTGAGGTGGCCTGAAGCTAGGCACTGCAGGTCTGAAGGATGGATGAGATGGCACTGAACGAAGAGGTGGAGGAGAAATAACCTGAGGCATCGGACGGCTAATCCTTTGCGGTGGAGTAAAACCACTGGCCCGCATACGAGAAAAGCAAAAATGGTCCAAATGCCTCATCTTCCCACAATACGAACAGCGAAGATCAGCTCGCATCTGCTGAGCGGGTGGCGCTGAATGCCTAGGAGGAGAATCTGCTCACGGCCTCTTGCCGAGAAAAGGTGCACCCTGAAAGTCCGGTCGCGGCCTAGGAGCCATCGGTGCTCGCATGCGGGACGACCTGTCCCCGTCCTGCTCTACTCGCAAGGACATGGTCACCAACTCCGCATAAGAAGAAATGTTGGCAAAGCAAATCTTCGATCGGATCTCAGGTCTCAATCCCTCAGAAAAATGCCGCATCCTCATCGGCTGTTCGTCTATAAGAAAAGGCACATACCGACCCAGCTCAGTGAACCGGTTCTCATACTCCGTCACCGACAGCTCTCCCTAGCGGAGGCGAAGGAACTCACTCTCCTTCTCATGTCGGTACGTAACCGGGAAATACTTCTCGTGGAAGTGTGCCTCAAACACCTGCCACGACCACACAAATTCTTCCTTGACAGTGCGAAGAACACTGTCCCACCATAGACTGGCCTCCTTCTCAAACATGAAGGAGGCAAGCTCAACCTGCTCAACCTCTGAACAATGCAGCGGTCTCAGCATCTTAGACATGCGATCGATCTAATACTCAACCTCCTCGGGTCTATGAGAACCCGCAAATGTAGGAGGTCTCAAGTGCTGGAATAGCTCAAAAGTGCCGCTCGCACTGGCGCTCCCAGATGGAGGCATAGGTGAAGCCGGTGGAGTCGCCCCCACTGACTGAGCAAAGATGCCAGCCATGGAAGATAGGAACTCCTGCTGCTGCTGCTGCTGGTGGTGCTGCTGCTGAATCTACTGCTGCTGCATCAACAGCATCATCTGCTCAAACCTATCAGTAGGCAGAGCAGACGAAGGTGCACGGCTCGGCTCAGGAACCAAAGGCATGATTGGAGGAGCCATAGGTGTCAGCCCAACACTGGCATGAGACGGGCCCGCCTGTGGATCCATCTGGCTATCACTCAAGGGAGGAACCCTAGCAAGTAACTCAACCAAGGAGAGACGGGCCGAAGTCTTCGAACCCTTAGGAGGCATCCCTACATTCAACAGAGGATGCAACCTGTCAGATTCTATATCCACATAATCCATCCACACAGCATTCACAGCACAACTCCAAAGATAAACAACATGCATTCCATTAAACAAAATTGTCACAATACAAGTAGTGCAGCATTACATGAATCAAGACTAGGAAAGCATGTGAACTACAACATCTAACACTTCAAGCAACAGCAAAC
Organism: Magnolia sinica; assembly: GCF_029962835.1. Taxonomy (NCBI): domain Eukaryota; kingdom Viridiplantae; phylum Streptophyta; class Magnoliopsida; order Magnoliales; family Magnoliaceae; genus Magnolia; species Magnolia sinica. The sequence continues at coordinate 39,082,507 of NC_080587.1, read as the reverse complement.
ACTACAAACAACTCCAACTACAAAGCCAACAATAGCTACACACAGAAAGAAATAACAAACAAAGAAAAGGACAACTACAATGACAACTACTCGTCGGAATCAGGAGATAGAGGTAGGGCACCCTTATACTACAAGCAACAAGGATAGACTTCAGAGTTCGAGTCACCTTCTTAAACTTATGCTTCACAAGGCCTCGAAGATCCATGATATCCTGGCGTAGAACAGCCTGCCCTTCTTCAAGCCGAACAATACGGGCATCTCTGGCAGCCTGATCTGCACTCTGCTCTGGTGCCACAGGAGGAGAGCTCTCACTCGTATCCTGTGCCTCTACCTCTTCATCGTCCTTCTCTGTTTCTTCCTTAATCTCAGCACCACCTTTAGCATAACTCTCTTCATCATCGCTCTCTGACTCATCCTCACTCTCCGAGGCTTGCCGACCAGAACCAATCTCCATCTGCTTAAGGGTCGTCAGGCTAATATGACGAATAGGAACCGGCTTCTCTGCTCCAAGCCTATAGCCAAACTCATGAGCAAGCTTACAAAAGAGGCGGCCAAAAGGAAGCGATTCGGTCCTCCTAGTCAAACGAGCGATGAGAATAATCTTATGCAAGATGTACGTTGGCACACACAACTTCGCTTCTTGCCTCACCTGATACAGGAAATCTACCATCAGGCGTGTACACTCGATGCGATTGCTCCACCTTGGATATACATTGAACGTACACATGTGGTGAAGCAAGCGAAAGCCGTCCGTCATGTTGGTAGCCAGAAGACTCCTATTAGGCTGCCATTCGACCAGACGACCACACAAGGATCGGGTGCGACAATCTCTCTCGCGCATACTGTTCAAATTCTTCTCGCTGGCATGCACCTCACCAAGTGACACATTCAGGAGTCGAGATATCAAAGCGACGTTGACTATAGCTTCCCAACCACTACCACAAGGAATCTTGAAATGCAAAGGCTCCAGCGAAGGATCACGAATATTGGCATAAAAAGCTCGAACAGTACTTGCATTCGCGCAATACTCACCCTCAAACAAGGGACATCAACCAGCCCCTTCCAGGCGCTCTAATAACAGAAACTCGCTATACAGCCGCAGATCAACATGAGCCTCAAAAAGGACTCTACGGCCTTTATAGACTCCATGCGATAGCTCCGCCAACAAGGTTCTACCAATGGAAGCTCGAGGATCGAGGTCCTGCTTGGTCTGAAATTCACGAGTGGCGGACGTTCTCGGGGCGGCACCTCTTGGCCTTGTGCACGGGTTGGGCGGCTAGGCCCGGCTTCATTCACGGGCGTTCTCTTCTTCCCCATCAAAGAAAGAAGGGTAGAAATGGAAAAGATGGCCGTGATAAACTCAAAGAGGGCCATGAGAAATGAGAGAAAGAGAGAATTAGGAAGATGGTGAAGCTTCCACACACTTGAGATCCCAAAGATGGATTTAAGAGCCCAAATGAGAAGAAAAGAAAGGATAAACAGCAATGGGGGTGAGGTTTTGAGATGGGTGGGTAGGGTTTGCACAAAAATGGAAGAAGAAGAGGATTTGGGAGAGATTTGGAGAAGTTTTGAGAGGGATTTCAAGAAAAAAGAGAGCTTGGGAGGGAGGTTTGTGAAGGAAGTAGGGCTTATAAGGAGTTTTAACCAACGAACCGTGGAGGGGTGGGCCACACTAGGCCAAACAAACGTCGACCCGAGCCGACCCCCTGATCGGCGAGGCCTCGCCGAGCCTACGATGGCATCGCCGGTCTCTGGACCATCCGGTGATGCCTCGCCTTTTGGATGAGGTCCTCCTGGTCCCTCATGCTCAAAATGATGTGGGTCCCCCTTGGGCCCCACTGGAAATGCCCCGATCGGCCCCTTGCATGATTCGACGCCTATTGGGCCATTTGAGCAGAAATCTGATTCAAACATAGATTTCTTGAAGATTTAAGGGTTGAAATAGGATGATAAACCATCTAAACTCATTAATAGATGGTCTAGGAAAGGTTTCGGGTCGCGTGTGATCAGGAGAGAGCACAGACTCGATCTCGGCGATCGTTTTCAGTAAACTTTCGCCAATAAAAGCTACGGAACACAAACACACAATCTACGATATACTCGCACCCAAATACACTAAAGTGGCGACAACGTGCGGTGTGTGACCATAACCCAGGTCCGGTTTAATCAAAACATGCTCTGATACCAACTTATAACGCGCTGAAATTCGGGGGTCAAGCATAACGCAGCTCCCGAGTTCCAAAACATTACTTATGCAACATATTTAATGATGGATGTATGTTGTCTGTATTAGTGCATAAAACATGGAATAAATTAAACCAAAGTGCAGATATAATTTAGGGATAAGTGAAGAAAGCAAGCGGAAGACTTAAAGAAATATATGTGTATACATGTGCAAATCCCTGAAGTACATACACATACCAGGACATAATGTAAGTGTTGCTATCAAAATTATAAGTATCAAATTACATCATTTAATTCCCAAAAGAAATCCCAGCATCCCGCGCATCAAAACAAGGCTCACTAGAACCCGTCTGAAAACTGCATAAAAGAAAAAGCAGCCTCATCATCATTAATCTCCCGCTCTGCCTCAGAAGTCGCGTCAACATCTATAACATCAGCAGCTAAGACAGAGTCTGGTGGGTGTTTAACACCGCCCCAGAACGTGGGAGTGAGTGATCAACTCAGTGGAACAATAAAGCACAGGTTAACATGTTATTAGTTCAATCAATCAGTAATGATAAAGCAGAACAATTAAACATGTCCTAAGTACTCTTGTTAATGCAAGGATGCATGCAGAATGATGCGTGCCCCCACGCGTACACCCTCAGCGTCTTCATCTTACGTTACGCATGACATCGCCTCAAAGTGCGCCACGTCTACAAAGCACATGCAAATGCAGTGCATGAACATGATTACCAAGTTGTTATTAGTCCTTTTCATACAGCACGATTGGGAAGTTAAGGTACCTTCCTCATATCACCATCCAAACGGTGATCCATTCTAGGGTCGTCAGTCCTAGGCAATCTCATACGATCATATGTTTTCAGGTCATTGCAAAGGGCTCGTCACCAATCGATGCACGCCTATCATACCATCGTTACTATACTAAGGCTCATCACCTCAATGCGGTATCCAAGTATGCTCGAGGTCACTACAAAGGGCTCGTCACCAATCAGTGTAGGCCGACAGCACGAATATAGTGTCCCATACCAACATAATCGGCTCACAAGTTTAGTTGCTCACTGGTCACACGGGGAGGCTCGTCACCCCAGCGTAAGCCGACAGCTCGACCACGGTGTCCCATACCACCATGTCCGGCTCATGAGTCTTAGCGGATCAAGGTACCATGGTTAATAGGATTTCATTGGTAAGTTTGGTACCTTAGATTCAAGCAGTAGCGTCCATACATGGTGACATACATCGGACAATCGGGTTACTTAACGAACTTGACTAGCACGAGCGCACGTTGGGTTGAACGACATAGAGTGCGCAAACACTCCGCGTGGCCAAACCACTGCCGACAACTCTAATACGACTCGAGTTCGTCTAATCACGTCCTACGTGGCGAAAGCAACCTCAGCCATGAACTTAAGGCCGATTACCGATTTCCTAGACTATTCATAGTCCCAAACACATTCCACTATAACAGATATTGATATCAACAATTTAGAATAGTAATGGAACAACAACTCAAATCATATGGTACATGAGCATTTAAAGAATATCAACTTAACATGAAATTTCACATAAGTAATACTTGAATTTAAACAACAAGGAATGTAACTTGTAAGAAGGAAATCATACACAATAGTGGGAGAGTTGAGAATCGCTTCTCAACACCCATACTGGGTTGATATATCATACTTTAGATCATTCAGACATTTCTACAAACACTTAGAATACATAATACAACATACATGACGTATGTTGAAATACACACATTTGGACAATTCCTTTTACCAAGTAGTTGTCACACATACATCTAGCATACATACATGACAAATAATCATGGCAAACACATGTGCATATTTAATACGTATATGGTACTTTATACATACACATAGAATACACAAATCTCAATGTAACACATGCATATCAGGAATGCAAAATAAACATAACATTTGGCATGTGAAATCTCATCCAAAACAAGAATAAACCATTCACTGGCATTGAAAGCCTTGAAAACCATAACCTATACGATTAAAGTCCGCACCTTCATCCAGAAAAGAACACCAAACTGATTTCAGACGATATGTCTTCGTCAACAGCGATAGAATACCCTAAAGCAAGAATAGAAATGAGATACAACAACACCAAGACTATTCTAAGCTCTAACACAGATTAGGGTTAGGTTAACTTACTCAAAGATGAACTCAGAATCGCCGGAATAACAATTCTAAGTGAAGGTTAAAGGATGAAGAAGAACAGGAAAGAATCTAAGATGATTCACCAACTTCTCTCTCACTTTCTCTCTCTTTCTCTCTTTTCCTTTCTCTTTCTAAGCTAGGGTTAGGAAATTCGTATGGAAAAGAGAGCTAGGATTTTAAGGTCTATAAATAGGCCTAACATTGATGAAAATAACCCCAGGGCCAAGGTATACTTAAGGTATAACCAAAACCAGCCTCTCACGATCCAACGAAGCACTTCCGGTGGGCCTATTACCACGAAAGGTCGGACTTAAGCTCACTGACCATGGATCTAGGTCAAGCTGAGTTTTCGTACAGACCGGATCTTCAGATCAGCCGTGGCGGGCCACAGTCAATTCAACGGTTACCGAATCTCGATCAGGTCCACAAGCACAAGGACATGCCTGGGCCATCTTCCCTGATCAGAGGGTGAAATTGGGTCAGAATCCAACGGTCAGATTGCTTAAAATCGTCGCGCAAGCGACACGACTCAGATTTCATAAAATCTTATTAAATTTCCAACCGTTCTCACACTCTTCACTCCGAACTCAATCAAATCGACCTAGAACATCATCTGGACTTGATTTTTGAGGTGATGGTCAAGTCCAACATGGTGACCACAACAGCCTAAGATCATCGCTATCAGACTTTCGACGCGCGGTCCTGGTCCGATCTAGAACTTCTAAAAAATCCCAAGAGCAACTGGCTTTAGTGATGAATCCTATATTTCAGAGTAACATAGCGCTAACTAATCTACAGGTTTTGAGTCATGCAGATACAATTTAAAGTGATTGATGCAAAATTCACAAGCAATCGAGTTAAGCGCTAATTACCCCAAAAAGCTACTAAGGAAAGATTAGCACAAAAATTTTAGGGTCATTACAGTAGGAGACCTCGAACTTAAAGTCCTTCAAGGTTTCTATCCATCGGCGTTGCCTCATATTCAAGTCATGCTGAGTGAATATATACTTTAAGGCTCTTGTGGTCACAAAAGAGCTCAAACTCCTCTCCGTAGAGGTAATGTCTCTAGAGCTTTAGTGCGAAAATGATAGCTGCCAACTCCAAGTCGTGTGTAGGGTAATTCTCTTTGTGTTTCCTCAACTGTCTCGAGGCATATGCAATCACCTTGTCCTCCTGCATAAGGACACAACCCAGACCAATGCGAGAGGCGTCAATATTTATCGTATACTTAACCCCTTGCTCTGGCAATACTAACACAAGGGCGGACGTCAACTTATCTTTCAGCTCCTGAAAAGCTGTTTCGACCTTCTCATTCCAGGCAAACTTCAAGTCTTTTTGTGTCAACTGAGACAACAGTCTGGCTATCTTTGAGAAATCTCATATGAAGCGTCGATAATAACCCGTTAGGCCCAGAAAGTTTCTCACCTCAGTAACCGAACCAGGCTACTTCCAGTCCTGAACTACAGCTACCTTAGCGAGGTCGACTGCTATCCCTTCCTTGGACACCACATGTCCTAGGAACTTGACTTCCTCTTTCCAGAAGTCACATTTCTTATACTGCGCAAAAAGCTAATTCTTCCTGAGAGCATCCAAGACCGCTCTTAGGTGCTCCTCGTGCTCTCCCCAACTCATAGAGTATATCAAAATGTCATCGATAAAGACAATGACGAATCGGAATAAAAACGGCCGAAACACCCTGTTCATCAGATCCATGAACACGGCCGGTGCATTCGTAAGACCGAACGACATCATAAGGAACTCGTAATGGCGAAGCTAGTTCTGAATGCGGTTTTCTGCACGTCCTCATCCTTGACGCGCAACTGATGATACCCTGACTGTAAATCTATCTTCGAAAAGTGTCGTGCCCCCTTTAACTGATTAAACAGATCATCGATCCTAGGCAAGGGATACTTGTTCTTCACTGTCACCTGATTCAACCTGCGATAATCTATACATAATCGCAAGGAACCATCCTTCTTCTTGGCAAACAGAACAGGTGCTCCCCAAGGGGACACACTAGGTTGAATAAAGCCTAAATCCAACAAGCCATCAATTTGTTTCCTCAACTCCTCCATTTCACTCGGAGGCATGCGATAGGTGGGCAATGAAATAGGTGTCGCAACAGGCATGAGATCGATGGTAAAATCAATCTCGCGCCGAGGGGGTAATCTAGGAATCGTCTCAAATACATCCTCAAAATTTCGAACCACTGGCGTGTTTTCAAGCGCCAAACCAGCAATAATCTCTAACAGAGAAGTATAACAACCAAATTGGGAAGGGTAACTGACCTGAACAGGGAAAGTAAATGTCTCGCCCTCATGTCCATAGGCTGTCACCAGTCTAGCCTCACAATCAATCTCTGCTCGCATCTTCGTAAGCCAATCCATGCCCAAAATGACATCGTAATGATATAGAGGTGCGACAAACAATTCAACTAGAATCGATCTGCTCCCTAGATCTATCGAACAACCCATACAAACCATGGTAATATCAGAGGAGGTCCCTGTAGCAGTAGTGAGTGTCACTCCCTTCATAGTAACAGTGCCCAAACTCAGGCGCTTAACTACCGCATATGATATGATAAAGGTAGTGGACCCGGTATCTACCAACAAGAAGACGGGAATACCTTAGATGTGAGCTGAAACCTCAAAAGATCTCGGTGCTAACTGCCCCAGGTGCTTCAGCTATAAGCGAGTGAACTCGAGCCTGTTGTGGGCAATCCGACGGTGGTACCATAGGCCGTTGAGGTAGCTTGAAGTGAGGTACGGAAGGTTTGAAAGATGGGTGAGCTAGTGCTAAATGAAGGGGTGGAGTTGATATGACCTAAGGCATCGGATGGCTGATCCTCTATGGTGGTGTAAATCCACTGTCCCGCATTCGGGTGAAGTAATTACGATCTAAATGCCCAACTTTCCCACAGTATGTACAGTGCAAATCTGAACACATCAGCTGAGCCGGCGACGCTGCACATCTCGGAGGAGAATTTGTCCGTAGCCTCTTACCGAGAATTGGTCTACTCGAAAAGTTAGGTCACGGTCTAGGAACCGTAGGTGCTCGCATACGGGACAACCTGTCCCCATCCTACTCAGCTCGCAGGGACATGCTCACCAACTCAGCATAAGAAGAGATGCTAGCACAACACATCTTCGATCGAATCTCAAGCCTCAGCCCCTTAAAAAAATGTCGCATCCGCATTGGCTGATCATCCAGAAGCAAAGGAGCATACCTACCCAGCTCCGTAAACCGGTTCTCATAATCTGTCACCGACATCCCTCCCTAACGGAGGCAAAGGAACTCACTCTCCTTCTTGTGTCGGTAAGTGACCGGGAAATACTTCTCGTGGAAGCGAGTCTCAAACGCCTCCCACATCCACACGAAATCCTCTGCAACTGTGCGGAGAACACTGTCCCACCATAAACTGGCCTCCTTCTCAAACATGAAGGAGACATGTTCGACCTGCTCTGCCTCATAACAGTGAAGCGACCTCAGCATCTTAAAGATGCGGTCAATCCAGTACTCAACCTCCTCGGGTCTATGAGTACCTGCGAATGTGGGAGGTCATAAGCGTTGGAATCGCTTAAATGTGTCGCTAGCACTAGCGTTCCCAGATGGGTGCATAGGTGAAGCAGGTGGAGTCACCCCCATCGACTGAGCAAAGATACCAGTCATGGTAGACAAAAACTGCTACTGCTGGATCTATTGTTGTTACATCAACGGCATCATTTGCTCTAGCCTATCAAGAGGTGAAGCGGACGGAGATGCATAAGGCGTTGACGCAGATGCACGATTTTGTTCAGGAACCGAAGGCATGACTGGAGGAACCATAGATGGTGTCACAGGAGTCGGCTCAGCAGTGGGGCCAGTAGCTGGCTGAGAGTCCAGCCCAACACCAAAATGAGACGGGCCCGACTGGGGGTCCGCCTGGCTATCGCCTAGGGGGGAGACCCCGTCAAGCGACTTGCCTAAAGAGAGACGGGCCGAAGTCCTCGAGCCCTTAGGAGGCATACCCTAGATTCAACAGAGGGTGCAAACTATGAGATTTAACATCCACATAATCCACCCACACAGCATTCACATCACAACTTAAGGAAAACAACATGCATTTCATTTAACAAAATTGTCGCAATACAAGAAGTGCAGCATTACATGGATCGCGATAAAGAAAGCATGCGAGCTAATACAACTTAAGCTTCAAACAACAAAATAACTTCCAAATTACTATGCCTATAACGGCTACACATAATAAAAAGCAACAAAACAGGGCAAAGGACGACTACATATGCTACTACTCGTCGAAATCTGGTGATGGAGGAGGGGCACCTTTATCCTGCAGGTAGCATAAGATGGATTTCAGAGTGCGAGTCACCTTCTTGAACTTACGTTTCACGAGGCCCCGAAGATCCATAATGTCCTGTCGTAGGGCAGCCTGACCCTCCTCAAGTCAAGCTATACGAGCATCCCTGGTGGTCTTATCCGTCCCTGCTCCAGTGCTGTAGGAGGAGAACTCTCACTCGTGTCCTGGGCCTCCACTTCTTCCTCGTCCTGCTCTTCTTCTTCTATTTCAGCTCCACCTTCTTCATTACTCTCTTCCTCTTCGCTCTCAGTCTCATCCTCACTTTCTTCAAGTAGAGCTTGTCGTCGTCGTGGTTGAGGCCCGATGTCCATTTGATTAAGAGTCATCTCATTGATGTAATGGATAGGTACCAGCCTTTCCGCCCCAAGCCTGTAGCCAAACTCATGTGCAATCTTACATATGAGTTGGCCAAATGGGAGTGATTCAGTCCTTCTATTCGAACGTGTGATAAGGACTATCTGTCGCAAGATGTATGTAGGCACACACAGCTTCTCTCCTTGCCCCACCTGATGCAAGAAATCCACCATCAAGCACGTGCACTCACTGCGGTTGCTCCACCTAGGATAGACGTTGAATGTGCAGATGTGGTGAAGCAAGCGGAAGCCGTCCGTCATGTTGGTCACTAAAAGGCTTCTGTTAGACTGCCATTCAACTACCACAAAGGAACCACGTGCGGCGATCCCTTTCACGGGCACTACTCAGATTCTTCTCACTTGCATGAACCTCGCCAAGCGGCACATTCAGAAGTCGGGATATCAAAGCAATGTTGATTGTGGCCTGCCGATCTCTTCCGCAAGGGATCTTGAACTGCATTGGCTCCAGTGAAGGATCTTGAATGTGGGCATAGAAAGCTCGGACAGTACCCACATTGGCGCGGTATTCACCCTCAAATAGCGGACCCCACCTGGCCTCTTCCAGGCCCTCAAATAAGAGATATTCTCCAAATAGCCGTGCATCTACATGAGCTTCAAAAAGGACCCTACAGCCCTCATAAACTCCATGAGATGGCTCCGCCAACAAAGTCCTTCCAACGGGAGCCTGGGGATCGAGTTCCCGCTTTGTCTGAAACTCTCGAGTGGAGAAATTTCAAGAACTCGGCCTCCTTAAAGCTTGGGCGACTAGGCGCTATCACGGAGCTTTTCTTCCATGAAAGAGAAGGATGGAATGAAATATGGCGTAGAGGTAAGCTCAAATAGGGCCATGGAAAATGAAAGAAAAGAGGAAATGCCTTTAACAGTGAGGCTTCCATGAATTTGAGACTCAAGTAGGGATTTGAGTGCTCAATGGAAAGAAAAGAAAGGAAAATCAACAATGGAGGTGGGTTTTGAGAGTTGGGTGTGCGCGAAAATGGAAGAAGAAAGGGTTAGGAGAGGGATTTTTTAGGGTTGAGAGAAATTTCAAGAAGGAAAGCTTGGAAGGGTGATTTGTGAAGGAAGGAGGGTTTGGGAGAGGTTATAAATGTCTGACCATCGAACCGGCGAGGGCCTCGCCGGGTCTCTGGAGTGTTTGCCAGGGCTCACCATTTAAGCAAGGTCCTCTTGTCCCCAGGGTCAAAAAATGATGTGGGTCCCACCCTAGGTCCCCCCGAAAATGCCCCGATTGGGCCCTTAGTTCGTTTCGACTCATTTCAGGTCACTTTGAATAGAACTTGATACAGATTCAAGTTTACCGGATGTTTAACGGCTGGGATGGGATGATACATGGTTTAAACCCGTCGATGGATGGTCTAAAAGTGATTTGGGATCGTTGTGTGTGATCAAGAGTGTGCACAGACTCGATCTCCGCGATAGTTTTCATTAAACTTTCGCCGATTGGTGCAATTGGGAATCCTGCATTATTTTTAGATTTATCTCGCACCCTCCTCCACTAAGGTGGCATCAGTGTGCGTTGTGTGACCATAACCCAGGTCCAGTTTAATCCAAATCATGCTCTGATACCAACTTATAAAGCCCTGAAATTTAGGGGTCGAGCATAACTCAGCTCCTGGGTTTCAAAACATCACTTATGCAACATATGTAATGATGAATGTATTTTATCTGTATTAGTGCATAAAACATGAAGTAGATTAAGCCAAGCTGCAAACATAATCCAGGGACAGGTGAAATATGTAAGCGGAAGACTGAAGAAATATATATATATAAGTCCCTAAGATATGTATGCTCTGCCAGGTCATAATTACAAGTGTTTGTTTCAAAATACAAGTATCAAAATGAAATAAACCACTGCAACAATAACCCTGAATCCCTATAGCTCAAGACACGGCTCACATGAACCCGCCTGATAAATGCATAAAGGAGAACGCCTCCTCGTCATCCTCATACTCCTGCTCTGCCTCGTGGATCGCATCATCATCTATATCTAAGACAGAGTCTAGTTGGTGTTTAAGCACCGTCCCAGAACGTGGGAGTGAGTGATCAACTCAGTGGAACTATACAGTAAAAGTTAACATGTTATCAATTCAATCAAGCAGTAATGATAAAGTAATACAATCAAACATATCCTAATTACTCTTGTTAATGCAAGGATGTATGTAGAAATGATGCATGCCCTTGCCTACACTCCCTCAGCGTCTTCATCTTACGGTACGCATGATAACCTCCAGCAGTGCTCCACAACGCCAAGGCACATGCAATGCGGTGCATGAACATGATTACCAAGTTGTTATTAGTCCTTTTCATATAACAGGATTGGGAAGCTACGGTACCTTCCTTATATCAATTCCCAAACGGTGATCCATTCTAGGGTCATCAGTCCTAGACAATCTCATATGATATTATGGTTCTAGGTCGCTGCAAAGGGCTCATCACCAATCAATGCATGCCTAATCATACCTTAGTTGCTACAATAAGGCTCGTCGCCTCAATGCAGTATCAAGGTATACTCGAGGTCACTACAAAGGGCTCGTCACCAATCAATGTAGGCCGACAGCACGAATATAGTGTCTCATACCACCATAATCGGCTCACGAGTCTGGATTGCTCACTGGTCACTACAGGGAGGCTCGTCAACCCAGCGTAGGCCGACAGCTCAACCACGGTGTCCCATACCACCATGCTCGGCTCATGAGTCTTAGCAGATCGAGGTACCATGGTTAACGGGATTGCACTGGTAAGTTTGGTACCTTAGATTCAAACAGTAGCATCCATACATGGTGAACATCCACCGGGACAATCGGGTTACTTGACGAGCTCGACTAGCATGAGCACACGTTGAGTTGAATGACATGAAGTGCACAAACACTCCGTGTGGCCAAACTACTGCCGACAACCCTAATACCACTTGGGCTCGTCAAACACATCCTACGTGACAAAAGCGACCTCAGCCACGAACTCAAAGCTTGTTACCGATTGCCTGGACCATAGTGTGGCCCCATACACATTCAACCATAATAGCAAACATATTATAAAATGCAAGATAATGAGAATCCATTCATAAGTAAGGCGGTAAAATCAACAACTTTCATGAAGGAAATCAAACATATAGTTGACATGGATAGTTAGACTAAGAAATTCATGGAGGAAATAGTACATATAAGGAAGTAGTTGAAATTTTATATCTCAACTCCCTCATAATTCACACCTTACTAAATACAAACTTATTCAGGCATTTTCACAAGCACTTAGACTACACTTGGCATCATACATCACATATGTCAGCCATATTACATAGTAGGGCAAATCCTTTTGACAAGGAGTTGTCACATAAATAACAATCATATTCCTATGAAAATTAATCATGGCAATCACAATGCCAAATTTCAAATGCATACAAACATTTCAACAACCACATGAATCACACTACTTACAACATAGATTATCTATATACGTAAAACGAAACAGATATCGCATTTGGCATGTGAAATGGCACCCACGTCAGTAATAAATCATTAACTGACATTGAAAGCGTTGAAAACCATAACCTATACGAATATAGTCCGCACCTTAAACCAGAAATTGCGCAACGGATTCGATTTAGACGATAAGTCTTTGTCAACGACGAATAGGTAACCTAAGGCATGAATTAGATTAACTACATCAACACTTAAACTATTCTAAGTTCTAAAATAGGTTAGGGTTTAATTGACTTATCCAAAAATGAGATTAGAATCGCCGGAACAATGATTCAGATGCAATGGATTAGGTACACAGGGTAACTAGAAAGAATTCCAAGATGATTCACCAACTTCTCTCTCACTTTCTCTCTCTTTTCCTCTCTCTCTCTCTCTTAGCTAGGGTTTGGAAAATTCGTATGGACTTTGAGAGTGAGGGTTTAAGGTCTTTATATAGGCCTAAAATTGATGGAATTAGCCCCAGGGCCAAGGTATACTTAGGTTATAACCAAATCGGGTCTATTTCGATTCAATGGAGTGTTTTTGGAGGTCCTTTTTCTGAATGCGGTCGGACTTAAGCTTACTAATATTGGATCTTAAGCAAGTTAAGTTTTCAGTCCGATCGGGTTCCCAGATTGCTCATGGCGGACCAATTTCAATTCAATGGTCTCCAAAACTCGATCAGGGCCACAAGCACTTTGACATGTGTGGGCCATCTTCCTTGATCCGAGAATGAATTTGGGTGAGAATCCAACGGTCAGAATGCTTATAATCGACGTGCAAGCAACGTGACTCAGATCACTTAAATTCATATTTAATTTCTAAATAAATTCACCTTTCTCACACTCTTCACTCGGGACTCATGCAAATCGTCTTAGGACATCATCTGGACTAGATTTTCGAGGTGATTGTCAAGCCCAACAAGGCGGTCATAGTTGTCTAAGTTTATCGCTATTGGAGTTTCAACGTGCGGTCCAGGTCCGATACAAAGTTTCCAAGTACTTCCGAGAGCAACTGGGTTTAACGTTGAATCCTAAATTTTACGGTAGCGTAGCACTAATGATTCTATAGGTTTTGGGTCTTACAGATCGTATTTAACGTGGTTGGTGCTAACTTTCACAAGTAATCGAGTTAGTACTAGTTAATTCACGTTTAATTTCTAAAGGATTAAGTCCTAAGAGAATTCTAGTTAAGGTGGTGCTCGGGTCTTTGTACGAAATTTTTCGGGATGTTACAATAGACATTAGTAACAGTGAAAGGGCTGGTCCAATGAGATCGGAGTTTACCTAGAAAAAGATGTAACTAAGAATTGTACAAAATGACTTTTTGGCCAGTCATGAATGATTTTCGATGGATGTTCCTATCATGGAACACCTTCATCTTGTCCTTGTAAATTCTTGAGTTCTCATATGCGTCGTTCTGAATTTCCTCGAGTTCATTTAACTGAAGTTTGTGTAACGAGCCTGCGTTGTCCAAATTGAAGTTCTTATTTTTAATAGCCCAGTAGGCTCTATGTTCCAATTCCACGGGCAAGTGGCAAGCTTTCCCATGGACGATTCTAAAGGGAGACATTCCAATATGGGTCTTAAATGCAGTACGGTAAACCCATAAAGCATCGGTCAAGTGGATTGACCAATCCTTACAATCAGGGTTAACTTGTTTCTCTAAAATGTGTTTAATCTCCCTGTTAGAAATCTTAGCTTGCCCACTTGTTTGTGGATGGTATCGAGTGTTTATGTAACACCCTGAAAATCGAGGGTCGAGCAAAGCTTAACTCCCGAGTTCCAACGCATCACTTATGCAACATAGATAATGATGAATAAATGTTGTCTATATTAGTACATTAAACATGAGTGGGATAACACCAACACAGCATATCATACGCCAGAGTTACTTAAATTGGGCAAGTAGAAGACTGAGATGAATATATAAAGTATGTAAGTGTCTATCAATCCCCAGAGTATAAGTATGTTACTAGGCTAAATAAATACAAGTGTTTGTTCCAAAATTTCCAAAATATCAAAATTTAACTGTCCAACTAATCCATGTAAACCTGTAATCTTGGCGAATCAAAACAAGTTCTACAGAGACCCACCTGTAGCTGAACATAGGAGAATTCCTCCTCCTCATCCATGAAGTCTAGCTCTGTCACATAAGCTGCATCAGAACCTGCATCTAAATCAAGTCTGGTTGGTGTTTTAAAACATCGTCCTAGGGTGGGAGTGAGTGATCAACTCAGTGGTACTATAAGGCAAAGGTTAACATGTTATCAATTCAGTCAAGTAGTAATGATAAAGGAATACAACAATCATATAGTAAGTACTCTTATTAATGCAGGAATGATATCCGCAATGATGCATGCCCTCGCTTGCACTCCCTCAATGACTTCATCTCACGGTCGCGCATGGCAAACTCCCTAAACGTGTGCTTCCTCACCAAAGCACATGCAATGCACTGCACGATCGTGTTAGCCAAGTAATTTATTAGGCTTATTTATACAGCATATTCGGGAAGCTAAGGTACCTCCCTTTATATCATCCACCCAAACAAGGATCTATCTAGGGTTGTCAATCCTAGTTAGTCACAAGTGATAAGCAAGTTATAGGGCATCACCCCTGATGAAAATAGTGGATAGGTAAGTTCATGAGTTTACACTCGAGGTCACTGCGGAGAGGCTCGTCACCATCAACGTAGGCTTATTTTATACTCGAGCTCACTACGAGAGGCTCGTCACTTGAACGTAGGCCAACAGCTCGAATATAGTATCCCATACACCGCCATATTCGGCTCACGAGTTTAGGTTGCTCACTGGTCACTACGAGGAGGCTCGTCACCCCAACGTAGGCTGACAACTCGACCACAGTGTTCCATACACCACCATGTCCGACTCATGAATCTTAGCAGATCCTGGTACCATGGTTAAATGAACTTTACATTGGTAAGTAGTACCTTAGATTCAAGCAGTAGTGTCCATACATGGTAAACACACAATAGGCCAATCGAGTTATTTAACAAGTACAATTGGTATGAGCGCACGTTGAATTGATTGACATGAAACACATGAGCACTCCACGTGGCCTAACCACTATCAATAATCAACGTATGGCTCGGATTCATCAAATGTGCCTAATGTGGCAAAACAAAATCAACCACTCAATCGGGAATCGTTACCGATTACCTGGACTACATAGTAGTCCCAAACATACTCAAACGCAGCATGTGGATACATGTGATATTCATAACAACATTTAACAGACAATTTCAATATAAATCTCCTTTGAGCATTTTATCAAACACATTGACAAGTTAACATACATATGCATTTCATTCATAAGTCATATAGTAATAATTTACAATACATGAAGAAAAACTATTCATATGACTAAGGAAACTAAGAATCCTGTCTCAATACACTTAATAAGTACAATCCATCAACAAAATCTCATTCAGACATTTTATCAGACACTTAGACTACAAATAATATATACATAAACTAAATTAGTTATAGCATATATTAAGGCAAATCCTTTCCTAAAGGGGTTGTCATACGTACAACAAACATATATTCCAGATTAATAGTCAAGGCAAGCATAAATCATAATAACAATTTCATTCAATCATTTCAACAAACACATAGAATGCATTTTATATTCACTTAGTACACACACATGTATAGTTTATCAAATACATTGTAACTAAGATCAAATGGCAGCAATCAAGTCAGACATAAATCATTGCTAACATTGAAAGCCTTGAAAACCATAACCTAAACATTTATAGTCCACAACTTTCGTCGGTTTGCTCATTACGAACTTGGTTCGTACACTACGCTTCCATCTACAGCACAACGGCTACCTAAATCACAAAATAGGCTAGCTATTTCATCATTTCCTCTATTTGAATTCCTAAACCAAGATTAGGATTAGGATTTCTTATCCAGATCATATTTGGAATCGATGGTGTAGCGAAACGGGAGAGATGATTCAGCCTGTGGGGTGGTGGGAGTGAATCCCAACAACGATCCACTGATCTCTCTCTCTCTCTTCTCCTCACTCTTTCCTCCTCTTTTCTCTCTTCTCTCTCCTAGGGTTAGAGAATTCATATAGAATGAGAGAGGGGTGGTTTAAGGGCATTATATAGGCCCAGAACTGATGTCAATGGCCCTAGGGCCATGGTATACTTAGGTTATAGCCAAAGGATGTCTGTTTCAGACAAACGAGACTCATTTGGAGGCCCATTTCTCACCTAAGTCATGGAGTAAATTCCCTGACCATGGATCTATGTCAGGTTATGTTTTTGGTCCGATCAGATTTGTGGATCGACCGTGGAGGACCTGTTTCAGTTCAACAGTCATCGTCACTTAATCAGGGCCATAAGTATACTAACTTGTGCAGGAAAATTTTCCTGATCCAAGGGTATAGTTTAGTCAAAATCTGACGGTCAGAAGTCTTCAATTTCATCTGCAAGTGAATGGTCCAATTCACTTAAGTTTGAGTTCATTTCCTAAAGATATTCGCATTTCCCACATACTTTGCTCCGGGCTCAAGTTGTGCGTTTCTGGATACTATTTGGGTTCGATTCCCACAATGCTTGTCAAGCCCAGTATGGTGATCATAACTTTATAGTTTTGCGAAAATCAAACTTTCGATGCACGGTCCAGGTCCGATACGGAGTTTTAATGTGCTCCCGAGAGTAATTGAGTTTTGAGGTTGCTCCTGGTTTTTAGGTAGTGCTGAGTTAGCGATTCTAATGGTTTTGAGTCTTGCAGTTTGTACAGATAGTGGTTCAAGATAATTCACCAATTAATTTAGCATAAACTTAACTAATTTTCATCTAATTTTTAAAGGATTCAGTCATTAAGGATTTCTGCCTAAGGTGGTACTCGGGTCTTTGTATGGATTTTTTCGAGACGTTATAATCTACCCCCCTTAAAGAAAAATTTCATCCATGAAATTAGTACCTTTTCGTAGTCCTCGAGAATCTGAGGGTAGTTCTTATGGACTTCGGCTTCTGTTTCTCAAGTCGCCTCTTCCTCAGTGTGGTGTGTCCATAATACTTTCACAAGCGGGAGAACTTTGCTGCGCAGCACCTGTTCCTTCCTATCTAGAATACATGTTGGCCGTAGTACATAGGTAGCATCTTCACTCAACTGCACCTGCTCTCACTTGATAATGCGAGTAGGATTAGGAACGTATTTCTTCAGCATCGATACGTGAAATACGTTGTGCACACTGGCGAGTGGTGTGGGCAAGGTGAGATGGTATGCTACCACACCCACTCGATCTAAAATTTGGAATGGGCTTATGAACCTCAGCATAATCTTCCCTTTCTTGCCAAAGCAAAGGACTCCCTTCATTGGGGAAACCTTAAGAAATACATGGTCCCTAATGAATTCCAATTGTCGCCATCGTGTATCGGCGTAGCTCTTCTGTCCGCTCTGTACTGCAAGAAGTCGGTGCTTGATAATGTCAATCTTCTCTGAGGTTGCATGTACTAAGTCTGGGCCAATCAGACTCTTCTCAGCAACTTTTGCCCAACAATGCAATGCTCGACATGGACACCCATATAATGCTTTGTAGGGAGCCATACCAATGCTCGCTTGGAAACTGTTGTTATAAGCGAACTCAGCATAGGGAAGACAGCCATCCCAACTATTCTTGAAATTGATCACACATGCCTACAACATATCTTCTAACACCTGATTTACCCATTCCGTCTGCCTGTCAGTCTGTGGGTGGAACGTGGTACTGGACTTCAGTTTCACCCTCCATTGCTTCCTTGATTCGAGTCCAAAAGATAGACATGAATCACGTGTCTCAATCCGACACAATCTCCATAGGCACTCCATGTAAATGTATTATCTCCTTGATGGACAGCTTGGCTAAATCGTCTACTGAGTTTGAAACTCTAATAGGGAGAAAATGAGTCGATTTCATCAATCGGTCCACAATCACCCTAATGGACTCGAGTCCCTTCCTCATTTTCAGCAACCTAGTAATGAAATCCATAGATATAAAATCTCACTTCCATTCAGCTATGGGCATGGGCTGAAGTAAACCAGGAGGTCGGCGATGCTCGGCCTTGACCTGCTGGCACGTGAGACAACGTGATACAAAATCTGCTATGTGGGCCTTCATGTTGTCCCACCAGTATGAATGCTTCATATCTCGATACATCTTTATACTACCAGGATGCATCGCCATCTTTGAGTTGTGAGCAGCTTCGAAGACTTCCTTTCTCAAGTCATGAAGATTCGGGACGCATAGGTGACCACGATATTGTAAACCCCCATCCGAACCAACTCTCCATTCAAAGTCTTCATCGTCACTAGCTCGTTTTCTCATCTTCATAAACCATTCATCTTCCTTCTGAGCCACAATGATCTGGTCATCAATAAGTGGTTGTATACGAATATGTGCGATGCTCACGAATGAATCCTCTACCGTAAGCTTCTGTTTAAAGTCTCGCACAAATTGTACCATGTCTCCAGAGTTTTCTTCATGCTTCCTCAATTGTCACGAGGCATAGGCGATCACTCTGTCCTTCTGCATAAGAACACAATCCAAACCAACATGAGATGCGTCGGTGTATATCATATATCTGACCCCTTGCTCTGGCAATACTATCACTGTCACACCCCAAACCTGAAAATCGAGCTCACAAAATTCCTAATCGCCGAAGATCCTAGGATCCTACAAGGAGGATTTTTCAACGTACATTTGTCTTGTAAGAAGCATAACCACAAGTATACCCATATTACAAGAGCAACAACATCACCACATATCCACTAATATACTCATTCGAGTACAGTGCTTAAATGGAAATACAATATAAAGATATCAAAGAAAACTCCAAAAGCTCCAACGCAAGCTCTTGCCTCAGATTGGCTACATCCTAACATCACCTGCACACATCTATCATGCATAAGCTTATATAAAGCTTAGAGGGTGGTGACAGTGTATGCACAAGATAAGTGCCAAATATTCAATATAATGTCATAAATCATACATCATCGGAATAAGTGAAAATACTGACAAGATCATGAATCATACAATATCAGGGTAATCAAAAATATACTAGTAAGTCTATAAGTCATAATATCAGGGTATGTAATGCAGATCATAATGAGCTAAATATCATATACTGCGGATGCAATGTAATATGCAAATCTTGCCAAGTCCGTCTAAGCAAAATAAGTGCAGAAACGTAGCAATCCAAAATACCATATGTTGTGGATGAAATGCAATATGCGATGCGAATGAAATGACCAAGCTGGAGTGAAGTCGGGATGATAGTACAAAGTATCGCAGGCTATGGTGTCCATCACAAGGGAATTCTATCCAAACTAGTCTCATACCTAAATTTAGATAGTCAAACACAATGTGGTAAACTCCTGATCTCAGGTTAGTAACGCGCCCCAATCGAAATCTTGGCTATTGCGTAGGTACACGTTACAAATAGTTGCGCACCACCAGATCGAGTGGATAGTGAATGGATGAATGAATGAGTATGCAACTCCTACTCAGTAGCCTACCAGCACAAAAGCCTACCAACCACTGGTAGCTCGGCCAGTGTGGTAGCTCGCCCAGGCCTAGCCCTGCCCACATCACACCAGCCCACATCAGCGTCCACCCACGTGCGCCCGCCCACATGTGCAACAGTGACGGGGTGTTATAATATCATGTCAGTCCTCATATCAAGTCCACAAATCAGTATTGTTCCTCTCTGTGGAATGACCGGGGTCTATTACACTCCACACTGATTACTGCCTCCCTAGCCGCACAGCCCAGTAAGTGGAAAAGACCATACATCCGCCTGACCAATAGTCTACCAATACCTACCTGACTCGTCGATAGCGGACCCATTTGCGAGCTGGTCAAACTTAGCCTAGCTTACAGCCTCCTCACTTAGGCGGATAAGGCCACACCCCCTCCCAACCGACCACGACATAGTGGGAGATGCGGCCTACTGGTATTTGGCACTCGGGTGCTCATGTTCCACTTGATCTAGACATTGGGGCGTCTCCTGGCCTTGGAGGTTCTGAGACTTTCACCAAAGGACATCCTAAGTGCCCACAGTGCCAGAACCAAGTATTTTCGGTGTCCCATTTGGCCATCCACGATGTGCCTGTGGAGGCCATGGTCCTGATGTCACTATGGCGTATAATGATCATGTCGCACATATGTGAGATGCATGAGTCACACCGTACAGTATGCAGTAATCCCTCACGTACTACACGCTCATGTGGGTAACTCTTATCCATGAGTCCCATAAATAATATGTCCAATGACATATGCAATGATCAGTCACTACTCATATCAAGCATACATATGATGCGCATGGGCATGAGTCATGGAGTTACATTAAGCATGGTATAAGGTGATGAACTATCCTCACAATGAAGATGGGCCTAGATGGCCTACACACCATAAGTATGGGCTATCAATGGGCCCTAGGGAGAGTTTATACTGTCGACATTTAACTAACATTATTCTTACAATGTGGATGTTAAACCATCATTGCTCCCAAGGCATGACCTGCCATAAACATCATTACATAAACTATGGTGGAATCACACATTGCAATGAACCTTAAGGACATCCTGTTGGGCCTCAACCCATGGGCCTTAGATACATCAGATGGGCCGCATCACATGGGCCTTATATTGATCAAATGGACCGCATCAATGGGCCATACCAATGGGCCTTATGTACATTGCAATGGGTTATAACTCATGGGGCTTGAATACATCACAATGAGCCTCATAACATGGGCCTCATATATATCAAGGTGGGCCTCAACGGAAGGTCATAAATACATCAAGATGGGCCTAATCACATGGGCCCCATGTATATATCAAATGGGCAGCATCAATGGACGGCATAGATATATAATAAATTCATCACGACGCGCTGCACAAATGGACGGTCATGGATGAAAAACAGGTGAGCGGCGTGGAATACACCACATAAATCAAGTGGGCCCCATGAAACTGGTTGGCGTTAAAACCCTAGCTATCCAGTTGGTGTGAGGTACTTCAGTCAATCCACATCCACCGTCCATGGATTGGATGGTCTGGATGTAATACATTAAATTAAGATAGGCCCCACACGCTGCCATGGTGGGGCCACGTCCAATGAATGGTCGAGGTGAAGAAACGTATACATCAAAGTGAAATCCCACCATCCTTGTTCTAGACAGTGAGGATAAAACACTTACATCATGGTGTGGTCCACTGTAATGACCCGAAAATTTTTGTAGTAAGACCCGAGTACTACCTCTATTTTCCTTAGAAGCTATTTGTGGGTTAATTAGTGCTAAACTCGATTGCTTGTGAAATTAGCATCAATCACTTTAAATTTGATCTGCATGACTCAAAACCTATTGAATCGTTAGCGCTATGATACTCTGAAATCTGGGATTCAACGCTAAATCCAGTTGCTCTTGAGAATTTTTAGAAACTTTGGATCAGACCTAGACCGCGCGTCAAAAGTCCGATAGTGATGATCTTAGATAGTTATGGTCACCATGTTGGACTTGACCATCACCTCAAAAATCAGGTCCAGATGATGTTCTGGGTCGATTTGATTGAGTCCGGAGTAAAGAGTGTGAGAACGGTGAGAAATTAAAGTGATTTTATGAAATCTGAGTCGTGTCTGATTCTATTTTGTGTCGATTCGACCATTGGATCTGACCCAATTTCACCCTCGGATCGGGAAGGTGGCCTAGGCATGTCATAATGCTTGTGGAACTGATCGAGTTTAACCAGTTGAATTGAGTGTGATTGCCTTCTCATGTAAATCTAATCGGTACGAAACTCAGCCTGACCTAGATCCATGGTCAGTGAGCTTAAGTCCGACCGCACGCGGAGAAAGGACCACCGGAAGTGCTACGTTGGATCGAGAGAGGCCTGATTTGGTTATAACCTAAGTATACCTTGGCCCTGGGGTTATTTTCATCAATGTTAGGCCTATATATAAACCTTAAAACCCTCACTCTCTTTTCCATACGAATTTCCTAACCCTAGTTAAGAAAGAGAGGAAAAGAGAGAGAAAGTGAGAGAGAAGTTGGTGAATCATTTGAGATTCTTTCCTTTTACTCTACATCCTTAAACCATCACTTTTGAATCGTTATTCCGGCGATTCTAAGTTCCTTCTTGGGTAAGTTAATCTAACCCTAATCTGTTTTAGAGCTTAGAATAGTATATGTGTTGATGTAGCTCATTTCTATTCTTGCCTTAGGTTCTTTAGTCGCCGTTGACGAAGACATATCGTCTGAATCAATTCGGTGCACTATTTCTGGTTTAAGGTGCGGACTTTATTGGTATAGGTTATGGTTTTCAAGGCTTTCAATGTCAGTTAATGGTTTATTCTTGTTGTGGGTGCAATTTCACATGCCAAATGCTATGTTTATTTTGCGTTCCTGATATGTATGTGTTATATTGAGATTGTGTATTCTATGTATATGTAGGAAGTATCATATACGTATAGAATATGAACATGTACTTGCCATGATTATTTGCCATGTATTTGTGCTAGTTGTATGTGTGTCAACTCCTTGGCAAAACACTCATATGTCGTTCAACCGAGTCGTATTAGAGTTGTAGGTAGTGGTTTGGCCACACGGAGTGTTTGCGCACTCATATGTCGTTCAACCCAATGTGCGCTCGTGCTAGTCGAGTTCGTCAAGTAACCCGATTGTCTGATGTATGTTCACCATGTATGGACGTTATTGTTTGAATCTAGGGTACTAAACTTACCGATGAAATCTAGTTAACCATTGTACCTTGATATGCTAAGACTCATGAGCCGGACATGGTGGTATGGGACACCGTGGTCGAGCTGTCGACCTACGCTGGGGTGACGAGCCTCCCCGTAGTGACCAGTGAGCAACCAAACTCGTGAGCCGATTATGGTGGTATGAGACACTATATTCATGCGGTCGGCCTACATTGATTGGTGACGAGCCATTTGTAGTGACCTCGAGCATACCTGGATACTGCATTAGAGCGACGAGCCTTAGAGTAGTAACGAAGGTATGATAGGCGTACATTAATTGGTGACGAGCCCTTTGCAGTGACCTAAAATCATATGATCGTATGAGATGCCTAGGATTGACGACCCTAGAATGGATCACCGTTGGAAATTGATATGAGGAAGGTACCTTAGCTTCCCAATCCTACTGTATGAAAAGGACTAATAACAACTTGTAATCATATTCATGCACCGCATTTGCATGTGCATGGTAGTCGTTGGCACTACGAGAGGATGTCATGCGTAACATGAGATGATGACGCAGAGGGAGTAAGGCGAGGGCATGCATCATTCTACATACATCCTTGCACTAACAAGAGTAATTAGGACATGTTTGATTGTTCTGCTTTATCATTACTGCTTGACTGAATTGATAACATGTTAACTTTTGCGATATTATTCCACTGAGTTGATCACTCACTCCCACATTCTGGGACGGTGTTTAAACACCAACCAGACTCTGTCTTAGATGCAGATATTGATGCGACCCCTGAGGCAGAGCAGGAGTTCGAGGATGATGAGACAGACTCATGTGAACCATGTCCTGATGCGCGGGAATTCTGAGTTTTCTTTTGGAATAGATAATTTCATTTTGATGCTCGTATTTTGATAGCAACACTTGTAAGTATCACCTGGCATGTATACATATTTCAGGGACTTGCACATGTACACATGTTTCTTTAAGTCTTCCGCTTGTGTCTTTCACTTATCCCTGATTATGTTTGCAGTTTGGCTTAATCTATTCCATGTTTTATGTACTCATACAGACAACATACATCCATCATTAAATATGTTGCATAAGTAATGTTTTGAAACTCGGGAGATGAGTTATGCTCGACCCCTGAATTTTAGGGCATTACAAGTTGGTATCAAAGCATAACTTAGATTAAACCGGACCTGGGTTATGGTCACACACCGCACGCTATCGTCACCTTAGTGTAGGAGGGTGTGAGTTTATTATAGAATATGTGTATGTGTTTTTGTTACTTCTATCGACGAAAGTTTTCTGAAAACGATCGTCGAGATCGAGTCTGTGCGCACTCCTGATCACACACAGTGATCCAAAATCTCTTCTAGACCGTCTATTAATGAGTTTAGATAGTTTATCTTCCCATCTCAGCCCTTAAAATGTCAGTAAACTTGTGTTTGTATTAGATTTTAACCTGAGTGGCCCGGTAGGCGTCGAATCGGACTAAGGAACCGATCGGGGCATTTTCAGAGGGACCCACATCATTTTAGAGCTAAGAGACCGGCGATGACCTCGCCGATTAGGCGAGCCCTCGCCGTCCAGAGGGCCAGGCTGGGCGGGCCGGCTCAGGCTGATGCATGTGGGGTCTAGTGTGACCCACTCCTCCATGGTTGCTCGGTTTTAAACCCTCCTAAAACCTATTTCCTTCACAAAATACCTTTCCAAGCTCTCCTTTTCTTCAAGTTTATCTCAAAACTCTACCAAAATCTCTCCTCAATCTCCTTCTTCTTCCATTTTCGTGCACACCCATTCAACCCATCTCAAAAATCCATCCCCAATGCTGTGTTCACTCCCTTTCCTTCTCATTTGAGCTCTCAAATCCTCCTTTGTGATCTTAAGTGCATAGGAGCCTCACCATTCTTCCCATTTCTCCCTTTTCTCTCATTTTCCATGGCCCTCTTTGAGTTTGTCACGACCATATTTTCCATCTCCACCTTTCTCTCTTTGATGGGGAAGAAGAGACCCCCCGTGGATGAAGCCGAACCTAGCCGCTCAACCCGTGCACAGAGGCCGAGAGGTGCCGCCGCGAGCACGACCACCACCCGTGAGTTTCAGACCAAGCGGGACCTTGATCCTCAAGCTCCCATTGGAAGAACCTTGTTGGCGGAGCTATTTCATGGACTCTATGAAGGCCGCAGGGTCCTTTTTGAGGCTCATGTAGATCCGCGGCTATTTGGCGAGTTTCTGTTGTTGGAGCGCCAGGAAGGGGCCGATTAGTGTCCCTTATTTGATGGTGAATATCGCGCCATTGCAAGCACTGTTCGAGCTTTTTATGCCATCATTTGTGATCCTTCGCTGGAGCCTCTATAGTTCAAGATTCCTTGTGAAAGCGGTCGGGAGGCCACGGTCGACGTCGCTTTGATATCCCGACTCTTGAATGTGCTGCTTGGTGAGGTCCATGCCAGTGAGAAGAATTTAAGCAGTGCGCGCGAGAGGGATCGCCGCACGTGGTTCCTGTGTGGTCGTTTGGTCAAATGGCAGCCTAATAGAAATCTTTTAGCTACCAACATGACGGACGACTTTCGCTTGCTTCACCACTTGTGTACATTCAATGTATATCCTAGGTGGAGCAACCGCAGCGAGTGTACATGCCTGATGGTAGATTTTCTGTATCAGGTGGGGCAAGGAGCGAAGCTATGTGTGCCAACGTACATCTTGCGTCAGATTATCCTTATCACTCATTCGAACAGGAGGACTGAATCACTCTCATTTGGTTGACTCATTTGTAAGCTTGCACATGAGTTTGGCTTCAGGCTTGGGACAGAAAAGCCGGTACCTGTTCGATACATTAATGAGATGACCCTAAATCAGATGGAAATTGGGCCTCATCAACGACAAGCCTCGAAAAGTGAGGATGAGACAGAGAGCGATGAGGAAGAGAGTTATGGCGAGGGTGGAGCTGAGATTGAAGAAGAAACAGAGCAGGACGAGGAAGAGGTTGAGACACAGGATACGAGTGAGAGTTCTCCTCCTGTGGCACCAGAGCAGAGCGTAAATCAGGCTGCCAGGGATGCCCGTATCGCTCGGCTCGAGGAGGGTTAGGTTGTTCTATGCCAGGATATTATGGATCTTCGAGGCCTTGTGAAGCATAAGTTTAAGAAGGTGACTTGAACTCTGAAGTATATCCTGTGTTGTTTGTAGGATAAGGGTACCCCGCCTCCATCTCCTAATTCTGACGAGTAGCTGCAGTTGTAGTCATCCTTTGCTTTGTTTCGTTGTTTACCTTGTTGGCATAGTTGTTGGTAGTTGTTTGTTGTTTGTAGCCTTAGGTGTTTTAGTTCACATGCTTTCTCTGTCGTGATTCATGCAATGCTGCACTTCTTGTATTGCGACAATTTTGTTAAATAAAATGCATGTTGTTTGTCGTTGAAGTTGTGCTGTGAATGCTGTGTGGGTGAATTATGCGGATGTTAAATCTTACAGGTTGCATCCTCTGTTGAATGTAGGGTATGCCTCCTTAGGGTTCGAAGACTTTGACCTGTCTCTCTTTGATCGAGTCGCTTGTCGGGGTTTCTCCCCTAGGCGATAGTCAGATGGATCCACAGTCGGGCCCATCTCATACTAGTGCTAGGCCAACACCTGTGATTCCACCTATGGCTCCTCCAGTCACGCCTTCGGTTCCTGATCCGAACCGTGCATCTGCGTCGATGCCGTATGCATCTTCGTCTTCTCCACCTCCTGATAGGTTTGAGTAGATGATGTTGTTGAAGCAGTAGCAGCAGATTCAGCAGCAGTAGCACCACCAGCAATAGCAACAGCAGCAGCAGCAGTTTCTGTCTTCTATGGCTGGTATCTTTGCTCAGTCGGTGGGGGCGACTCCACCTGCTTCACCTATGCACCCATCTGGGAGCACTAGTGCGAGTGACACATTTGAGCGATTCCGGCGCTTAAGACCTCCCACATTTGCGGGTTCTCATAGACCCGAGGAGGCTGAGTACTGGATTGATCGCATCTTTAAGATACTGAGACCACTACACTGTTCTTAGGTTGAGCAGGTCGAGCTTGCCTCCTTCATGTTTGAGAAGGAGGCCAGTTTATGGTGGGACAGTGTTCTTCGCACTGTTGAGAAAGGGTATGAGTGGTCGTGGTAGGCATTTGAGGCACGCTTTCACGAGAAGTATTTTCCGGTTACGTACTAACATGAGAAGGAGAGTGAGTTCCTTCGCCTCCGCCAGGGAGGGATGTTGGTGATGGAATATGAGAACCGGTTTACCGATCTAGGTCGTTATGCTCCTTTGATTCTGAGTGATTAGCTGATGCGGATGCGGCATTTTTCTTCCTATGCGGAGTTGGTGAGCATGTCTCTGCGATCTAAGTAGGATGGGGACAGGTCGTCCTGTATGCGAGCACCTATGGTTCCTAGACCACGACCTGACTTTCAGAGTGCACAATTTCTCGGCAAGAGGCCGCTGGCAGATTCTCCTCCGAGGTGTTCATCGCCGCCCACTCAGCATGTGCGAGCTAATTTTCGCTGTTAGTACTATGGGAAGTTGGGGCATTCGGATCGTACTTGCTTTTCGCGTATGTGGGATAGTGGATTTACTCTACCGCAGAGGATCAGCCGTCCGATGCCTCAGGTTATATCACTCCACCTCTTCGATCAGCGCCAGCCCATCTATCCTTCAGACCTTCTGTACCTAGCTTCAGGCCACCTCGGCGGCCCATGGTTCCTCCGCCGAATCGCCAGCAGCAGGCTCGAGTTCACGCGCTCTCTGCTAAAGCGCCTGTGGCTGACTTGGTGCCAAGATCCTTCGAGGTTACTGCTCACATCCAAGGTATTCCCGTTTCTATGTTGGTGGATACAGGGTCCACTACCTCTCTTATATCATATGCGGCAGTTAGGCGTCTGAGTTTGGGCACTGTTACTATGAAGGGAGTGACACTCACTACTGCTACAGGGATCTCCTCTGCTATGAACAAGCATTGTATGGATTGTTTGATTGATCTAAGAAGTGGATCGATTCTTGTTGACCTTTTTGTCGCACCTCTTTACCATTATGATGTCATTATGGGTATGGATTGGCTCACGAGGATGCGGGCAGAGATTGATTGTGAAGCTCGGTCAGTGACAATCCATAGACCTGAGGGCGAGACAGTTACTTTCCCAGTTCAGGTCAGTTACCCTTTTCGTCTTGGTTATTATACTTCTCTGTTGGAGAGTATGGCTAGATCGGCGTTTGAAAGCACGCCTGTAGTTCGAGAGTTTGAAGATGCGTTTGAGTCGATTCCTGGATTACCCCCTCAGCGCGAGATTGATTTTGCTATTGATCTCATGCCTGGTGCGGCACCCATTTCTTTGCCCACCTATCATATGCCTCCGAGTGAAATGGAGGAATTGAGAAAGCAGATAGATGGCTTGTTGAATTTGGGTTTTATTCGGCCTAGTGTGTCTCCTTGGGGAGCACCTGTCCTGTTTGTTAAGAAGAAAGATGGTTCCTTACGATTATGTATTGATTATCGCAGGTTGAATCAGGTGACTGTGAAGAATAAGTACCCTTTGCTTAGGATTGATGATTTATTTGATCAATTGAAGGGGACACGGTACTTCTCTAAGGTTGATCTGCAGTCAAGATATCACCAGTTACGTGTCAAGAATGAGGACGTGCAGAAGACCGCCTTCAGGACTACCTTTGGCCATATGAGTTCCTTGTGATGTCGTTCGGTCTTATGAACGCACCGACTATGTTCATAGATCTGATGAACAGGGTGTTTCGGCCATTCTTGTTCCGATTCCTCATTGTCTTTATCGATGACATTTTGATATATTCTGCGAGTCAGGAAGAGCACGAGGAGCACTTAAGAGCGGTCTTGGATGCACTTAGGAAGAATAAGCTTTTTGCACAGTTTAAGAAATGTGATTTCGGGAAAGAGGAAGTCAAGTTCCTGGGACATGTGGTGTCCAAGGAAGGGATAGCTGTCGATCTTGCTAAGGTAGCTGCAGTTCAGGACTGGAAGCAGCCTGGTTCAGTTACTGAGGTGAGGAGCTTTCTGGGTCTAGCAAGCTATTATTGACGCTTCATACGAGACTTCTCAAAGATAGCCAGACCGTTGTCTCAGTTGACACAAAAAGATTTGAAGTTTGCTTGGAATGAGAGGGCGGAGATAGCTTTTCAAGAGCTGAAGGACCAGTTGACGTCCGCCCTTGTGCTAGTATTGCCAGAGCAAGGGGTTAAGTATACGATATATACTGACGCCTCTCGTATTGGTCTGGGTTATGTCCTTAGGATGAAGGACAGGGTGATTGCTTATGCTTCGAGACAGTTGAGGAAACACGAAGTGAATTACCCTACACACGACCTGGAGTTGGCAGCTGTCATTTTTACATTAAAGCTCTGGAGACATTACCTCTACGGAGAGGAGTTCGAGCTCTTTTGCGATCACAAGAGCCTTAAGTATATTTTCAAGCAGCGTGACTTGAATATGAGGCAACGCCGATGGATGGAATCATTGAAAGACTTTAAGTTCGATGTTTCTTATCATCTGGGCAAGGCGAACCTTGTGGCAGACGCGTTGAGTCGCAAGAAGGCTATAGAATTTGCGGCTCCGCTAATGATAGCAGAATGGGACATGTTGGAGTTTGTACGAGAGTTTGAGCAGAAACTTACGGTGGAAGAGGCGTACGAGGTTATCGCACACATTCGTGTACAGCCCCTCATTGACGAGAGGATCATTGCAACTCAGGCAGATGATGAGCTTTTGACGAAGATTGGAGAGTGGGTTGGTACAGATGAGAACTCAGAGTGGAGTTTTGGTTCAGATGGGGGCCTATGACTTCGTGGCCAGTTATGTGTCCCAGACATTCCTGACTTGAGACGGAAGGTTCTCGAGTCAGCCTATAATTCTAAGCTTACGATGCATCCGGGTAGCACGAAAATGTATCAGGATATGAGAAGATCTTATTGGTGGGACAACATGAAGGTCCACATTGCTGAGTTTGTATCTCGTTGTCTCACGTGTCAGCAGGTCAAGGCAGAGCATCGCCGACCTCCTGGGCTGCTTCAGCCCATGCCCATAGTAGAATGGAAGTGGGACTTCATCTCTATGGATTTTATTTCAGGGTTGTCGAGAACGAGAAAGGGACATGACTCTATTTGGATGATCGTCAACCGATTGACGAAGTCGGCTCACTTCTTACCGATCAGAGTCACAAACTCTGCAGACGAGTTGGCTAGGTTGTACATCAAGGAGATTGTATGTCTGCATGGAGTTCCCTTGGAGATTGTGTCTGACAGAGACACGCGTTTCACATCTATCTTCTGGACTCGTATCTAGGAAGCGATGGGTGTGAAATTGAAGTTTAGCACCTCGTTTCATCCGCAGACAGACGAGCAGATGAAACATGTGAATCAGATTCTGGAAGACATGTTGCGAGCTTGTGTTTTGGATTTCAAGGACAGCTGGGATGATTGTCTCCAGTATGCAGAGTTCGAGTATAATAACAGTTCCAGGCGAGTATTGGCATGGCTCCCTACGAGGCATTGTATGGTCGCCCGTGCAGAGCACCGCATTGCTGGGCAGAAGTTGGCGAGCATAGTTTGATTGGCCCAGAGTTGGTGCAGGCGACTTCAGAGAAAGTTGACATTATTCGACGTCGACTTCTGACAGCCCAGAGCAGGCAGAAGAGTTATGCTGATACGAGGCGGCGACCGCTTGAGTTTGAGGTTGGAGACCATGTATTTCTTAAGGTTTTCCCTATGAAGGGAGTTCTGCGATTCGGTAAGAAGGGAAAGCTCACGCCGAGATTTATTAGTCCATTTCAAATTCTGGATCGAGTGGGAGCGGTAGCATACCGCCTTGCTTTGTTCACACCACTTGCGGGCGTGCATAACGTATTTCATGTTTCTATGCTGAAGAAGTATGTTCCCGATCCTTCGCATTTTATTAGTTGGGAGCAGGTGCAGTTGAGCGAGGATGCCACATATGTACTGCGACCGACACGTATCCTAGACAGGAAGGAGCAGGTATTGCGTAGCAAGGTCATCCCTCTTGTGAAAGTACTATGGACGCATCATAATGAAGAAGAGGCTACTTGGGAGACTGAAGCAGAGGTCAGAAAGAGCTACCATCAGATCCTTGAGGAATATGAGAAGGTAAGAATTTCGAGGATGAAATTTTTATTTAGGGGGGGTAGATTGTAATGACCCGAAAAATTTCATGCTAAGACCCGAGTACTATCTCTATTTTCCTTAGAAGCTATTTGGGGGTTAATTAGTGCTAAACTCGATTGCTTGTGAAATTAGCATCAATCACTTTAAATTTGATCTGCATGACTCAAAACCTATAGAATCGTTAGCACTATGATACTCTGAAATCTGGGATTCAACGCTAAATCCAGTTGCTCTTGGGAATTTTTAAAAACTTTGGATCGGACCTGGACCGTGCGTCAAAAGTCCGATAGCGATGATCTTAGATAGTTATGGTCACCATGTTGGAGTTGACCATCACCTCAAAAATCAAGTTCAGATGATGTCCTGGGTCGATTTGATTGAGTCTGGAGTGAAAAGTGTGAGAACGGTGAGAAATTAAATGTGCTTTAATGAAATTTGAGTCGTGTCGCTTGCGCGATGATTTTAAGCAATCTGATCGTTGGATTCTGACCCAATTTCACCCTCGGATTAGGGAAGATGGCCCAGGCATGTCATAATGCTTGTAGACTTGATCGAGTTTCGGTAACCGTTGAATTGAGTGTGGCCGCCACGGCTGATCTGTAAATCCGATCGGTACGAAAACTCAGCCTGACCTAGATCCTTGGTCAGTGAGCTTAAGTCCGACCGCACGTAGAGAAAGGACCACCGGAAGTACTCCGTTAGATCGAGAGAGACCTAATTTGGTTATAACCTAAGTATACCTTGGCCCTGGGGTTATTTTCATCAATGTTAGGCCTATATATAAACCTTAAAACCCTCACTCTCTTTTCCATACGAATTTCCTAACCCTAGTTAAGAAAGAGAGGAAAAGAGAGAGAAAGTGAGAGAGAAGTTGGTGAATCATTTGAGATTCTTTCCTATTACTCTACATCCTTAAACCATCACTTCTGAATCGTTATTCCGGCGATTCTAAGCTCCTTCTTGGGTAAGTTAATCTAACCCTAATCTGTTTTAGAGCTTAGAATAGTATATGTGTTGATGTAGCTCATTTCTATTCTTGCCTTAGGTTCTTTAGTCGCCGTTGACGAAGACATATCGTCTGAATCAATTCGGTGCACTATTTCTGGTTTAAGGTGCGGACTTTATTCGTATAGGTTATGGTTTTCAAGGCTTTCAATGTCAGTTAATGGTTTATTCTTGTTGTGGGTACAATTTCACATGCCAAATGCTATGTTTATTTTGCGTTCCTGATATGTATGTGTTATATTGAGATTGTGTATTCTATGTATATGTAGGAAGTATCATATACGTATAGAATATGAACATATACTTGGCATGATTATTTGCCATGTATTTGTGCTAGTTGTATGTGTGTCAACTCCTTGGCAAAAGGAATTGTCCAAATGCGTGTATTTCAATATGCGTCATGTATGTTGAACTATGTATTCTAAGTGTTTGTAGAAATGTTGAATGGGCTAATGTGTAAATACATTATCCTATTTGCGGGCGTTGAGAAGAGATTCTCAATTCTCCTATTGGTGTGTATGATTTCTTACATTCAATTTACATTCTTTGTTCTTTAAGTTTAAGCACTACTTATGTTGAAATCTATGTTAAGTGATATTCTTCAAATCCTCACATACTACATGATTTGAATTGATGTTCCATTACTGATCTAAATTCTATATGCATATCTGTTGTAATGGAATTCGTTTGGGACTATGAAATAGTCCAGGAAATTGGTAATCGGCCTTGAGTTCGTGGTTGAGGTTGCTTTCGCTACGAAGGATGTGATTTGACGAACCCGAGTCACATTAGAGTTGTCGGCAGTGGTTTGGCCACACGGAGTGTTTGCCCACTCATATGTCGTTCAACCCAATGTGCGCTCATACTAGTGGAGTTCGTCAAGTAACCCAATTGTCCGATGTATGTTCCCCATGTATGGACGCTATTGTCTGAATCTAGGGTACCAAACTTATCGATGAAATCCAGTTAACCATTGTACCTTGATCCGCTACGACTCATGAGCCGAACATGGTGGTATGGGACACCGTGGTCGAGCTGTCGGCCTACGCTGGGGTGACGAGCCTCCCCGTAGTGACCAGTGAGTAACCAAACTCGTGAGCTGATTATGGTGGTATGGGACACTATATTCGTGCTGTCGGCCTACATTAATTGGTGACGAGCCATTTGTAGTGACCTCGAGCATACCTGGATACTGCATTAGGGTGACGAGCCTTAGAGTAGTAACGAAGGTATGATAGGCGTGCATTGATTGGTGACGAGCCCTTTGCAGCGACCTAAAACCATATGATCGTATGAGATGCCTAGGATTGACGACCCTAGAATGGATCACCGTTGGGAATTGATATGAGGAAGGTACCTTAGCTTCCCAATCCTGCTATATGAAAAGGACTAATAACAACTTGTAATCATATTCATGCACCACATTTGCATGTGCATGATAGTTGTTGGCACTGCGGGAGGATGTCATGCGTAACGTGAGATGAATTCGCAGAGGGAGTAAGGCGAGGGCATGCATCATTCTACATACATCCTTACACTAATAAGAGTAATTAGGACATGTTTGATTGTTCTGCTTTATCATTACTGCTTGAATGAATTGATAACATGTTAACTTTTATGATATTGTTCCACTGAGTTGATCACTCACTCCCACATTCTGGGACGGTGTTTAAAAACTAACCAGACTCTGTCTTAGATGTAGATATTGATGCGACCCCTGAGGCAGAGCAGGAGTTCGAGGATGATGTGGTCACATTTTCTTTTATGCAGTTTTCAGGCGGGTTTATGTGAGCCATGTCCTGATGCGCGGGAATTCTGGGTTTTCTTTTGGAATAGATAATTACATTTTGATGCTCATATTTTGATAGCAACACTTGTAAGTATCACCTGGCATGTATATGTATTTCAGGGACTTGCACATGTACACATATGTTTCTTTAAATCTTCCGCTTGCGTCTTTCACTTATCCCTGATTATGTTTGCAGTTTGGCTTAATCTATTCCATGTTTTATGTACTCATACAAACAACATACATCCATCATTAAATATGTTGCATAAGTGATGTTTTGAAACTCAGGAGCTGAGTTATGCTCGACCCCCGAATTTTAGGGTGTTACAAGTTGGTATCAAAGCATGAATTGGATTAAACCGGACCTGGGTTATGGTCACACACCACACGCTGTCGCGACCTTAGTGTAGGAGGGTGCGAGTTTATTGTAGAATATATGTATGTGTTTTTGTTGCTTCTATCGACGAAAGTTTTCTGAAAACGATCACCGAGATCGAGTCTGTACGCACTCCTAATCACACACAGTGATCCAAAATCTCTTCTAGACCCTTTATTAATGAGTTTAGATGGTTTATCTTCCCATCTCAGCCCTTAAAATGTTAGTAAACCTGTGTTTGTATCAGATTTTAACCTGAGTGGCCCGGTGGCGTCGAATCGGACTAAGGAGCCAATCGGAGCATTTTCAGGGGGACCCACATCATTTTGGAGCTAAGAGACCGACGATGACCTCGCCGGTTCGACGAGCCCTCGTCGCCCAGCGGGCCAGGCTGGGCAGGCTGGCTCGGCCCGATACATGTGGGGCTAGTGTGACCCACTCCTCCATGGTTGCTCGGTTTTAAACCCTCTTAAAACCTATTTCCTTCACAAAATACCTTTCCAAGCTCTCCTTTTCTTCAAGTTTCTCTCAAAACTCCACTAAAATCTCTCCCCAATCTCCTTCTTCTTCCATTTTCGTGCACACCCATTCAACCCATCTCAAAAATCCATCCCCATTACTGTTTTCACTCCCTTTCCTTCTCATTTGAGCTCTCAAATCCTCCTTTGGGATCTTAAGTGTGTGGGAGTCTCACAATTCTTCCCATTTCTCCCTTTTCTCTCATTTTGCATGGCCCTTTTTGAGTTTGTCACGACCATATTTTTCATCTCCACATTTCTCTCTTTGATGGGGAAGAAGAGAGCGCCCGTGGATGAAGCCGGGCCTAGCCGCCCAACCAGTGCACGGAGGCCGAGAGGTGCCGCAGCGAGCACGACCACCACCCGTGAGTTTCGGACCAAGCGGGACCTTGATCCTTAAGCTCCCATTGGAAGAACCTTGTTGGTGGAGCTATTTTATGGAGTCTATGAAGGCCGCAGGGTCCTTTTTGAGGCTCATGTAGATCCGCGGCTATTTGGCGAGTTTCTGTTGTTGGAGCGCCTGGAAGGGGCCAGTTGGTGTCCCTTGTTTGATGGTGAATATCGCGCTAATGCAAGCATTGTTCAAGCTTTTTATGCCATCATTCGTGATCCTTCGCTGGAGCCTCTACAGTTCAAGATTCCTTATGGAAGCGGTCGAGAGGCCACGGTCGACGTCGCTTTGATATCCCGACTCTTGAATGTGCTGCTTGGTGAGGTCCATGCCAGTGAGAAGAATTTGAGCAGTGCAAGTGAGAGGGATCGCCGCACGCGGCTCCTGTGTGGTCATATGGTTGAATGGCAGCCTAATAGAAACCTTCTAGCTACCAACATAACGGACGACTTCCGCTTGCTTCACCACTTGTGTACATTCAATGTATATCCCAAGTGAAGCAACCGCAGCGAGTGTATGCGCCTGATGGTAGATTTTCTGTATCAGGTGGGGCAAGGAGCAAAGCTATGTGCGCCAACGTACATCTTGCGTCAGATTATGCTTATCGCTCGTTCGAACAGGAGGACTGAATCACTCCCATTTGGCCGACTCATTTGTAAGCTTGCACATGAGTTTGGCTTCAGGCTTGGGGCAAAAAAGTCGGTACCTGTTCGATACATTAATGAAACGACCTTAAATTAGATGGAAATTGGGCCTCATCGACGACAAGCCTCGAAAAGTGAGGATGAGACAGAGAGCGATGAGGAAGAGAGTTATGGCGAGGGTGGAACTGAGATTGAAGAAGAAACAGAGCAGGACGAGGAAGAGGTTGAAGCACAGGATACGAGTGAGAGTTCTCCTCCTGTGACACCAGAGCAGAGCGCATATCAGGTTGCCAGGGATGCCCGTATCGCTCGGCTCGAGGAGGGTCAGGTTGTTCTACGCCAGGATATCATGGATCTTCGAGGCCTTGTGAAGCATAAGTTGAAGAAGGTGACTCGAACTCTGAAGTCTATCCTGTGTTGTTTGTAGGAAAAGGGTGCCTCGCCTCCATCTCCTGATTCTGACGAGTAGCTGCAGTTGTAGTCATCCTTTACTTTATTTCGTTGTTTGCCGTTGTTGGCATAGTTGTTGGTAGTTGTTTGTTGTTTGCAGCCTTAGGTGTTTTAGTTCACATGCTTTCTCTGTCGCGATTCATGCAATGCTGCACTTCTTGTATTGCGACAATTTTGTTAAATGAAATGCATATTGTTTGTCGTTGAAGTTATGTTGTGAATGCTGTGTGGGTGAATTATGCGGATGTTGAATCTTACAGGTTGCATCCTCTGTTGAATGTAGGGTATGCCTCCTAAGGGTTCGAAGACTTCGACCCGTCTCTCTTTGATCGAGTCGCTTGTCGGGGTTTCTCCCCTAGGCGATAGTCAGATGGATCCACAGTCGGGCCCGTCTCATACTGATGCTAGGCCGACACCTGTGATTCCACCTATGGCTCCTCCACTCATGCCTTCGGTTCCTGATAGGTTTGAGCAGATGATGTTGTTGATGCAGCAGCAGCAGATTCAGCAGCACCACTACCACCAGCAACAGCAGCAGTAGCAGCAGCAGTTTCTGTCTTCCATGGCTGACATCTTTGCTTAGTTGGTGGGGGTGACTCCACCTGCTTCACCTATGCACCCATCTGGGAGCGCTAGTGCGAGTGGCACATTTGAGCTATTCCAGCGCTTACAACCTCCAACATTTGCGAGTTCTCATAGACCCGAGGAGGCCGAGTGCTGGATTGATCGCATCTCTAAGATGATGAGACCGCTACACTGTTCTGAGGTTGAGCAGGTCAAGCTTGCCTCCTTCATGTTTGAGAAAGAGGCCAGTTTATGGTGGGACAGTGTTCTTCGCACTGTTGAGGAAGGGTATGAGTGGTCGTGGCAGGCGTTTGAGGCACGCTTCTACAAGAAGTATTTTCCGATTACGTACCGACATGAGAAGGAGAGTGAGTTCCTTCGCCTCCGCCAGGGAGGGATGTTGGTGATGGAATATGAGAACCGGTTTACCAAGCTAGGTCGCTATGCTCCTTTGATTCTGAGTGATCAGCCGATGCAGATGCGGCATTTTTCTGAGGGGTTGAGGCTTGAGATCCGATCGAAGATGTGCTGTGCTAGTATTTCTTCCTATGCGAAGTTGGTGAGCATGTCTCTACGAGCTGAGCAGGATGGGGACAGGTCATCCCGTATGCAAGCACCTATGGTTCCCAGACCACGACCTGACTTTCAGAGTGCACCATTTCTCGACAAGAAGCCGCGGGCAGATTCTCCTCCGAGGCGTTCAGCGCCGCCCGCTCAGCAAGTGCGAGCTGATTTTCACTGTTCATACTGTGGGAAGTTGGGGCATTCAGATCGTACTTGCTTTTCACGTATGCGGGATAGTGGATTTACTCCACCGCAGAGGATCAGCCGTCCGATGCCTCAAGTTATATCACCTCCACCTCTTCGATCAGTGTAAGCTCATCCATCCTTTAGACCTTCTGTACCTAGCTTCAGGCCACCTCAACGGCCCATGGTTCCTCCGCCGAATCACCAGCGGCAGGCTTGAGTTCACACGCTCTCTGCTGAAGCGCCTATGGCTGACTTGGTGCCGAGATCCTTCGAGGTTACTGCTCACATCCAAGGTATTCCCGTTTCTATGTTGGTGGATACAGGGTCCACTACCTCTCTTATATCATATGCGGCAGTTAGGCGTCTGAGTTGGGGCACTGTTACTATGAAGGGAGTGACACTCACTACCGCTACAGGGATCTCCTCTGCTATGAACAAGCGTTGTATGGATTGTTTGATTGATCTAGGAAGTGGATCGATTCTTGTTGACCTTTTTGTCTCACCTCTTTACCATTACGATGTCATTATGGGTATGGATTGGCTCACGAGGATGCGGGCAGAGATTGATTGTGAAGCTCGATCAATGACAATCCATGGACCTGAGGGCGAGACAGTTACTTTCCCAGTTTAGGTCAGTTACCCTTTTCGTCTTGGTTATTATACTTCTCTGTTGGAGAGTATGGCTGGATCGGTGTTTGAAAGCACGCCTGTAGTTCGGGAGTTTGAAGATGCGTTTGAGTCGATTCTTGGATTACTCCCTCAGCGCGAGATTGATTTTACTATTGATCTCATGCCTGGTGCAGCACCCATTTCTTTGCCCACCTATCATATGCCTCCGAGTGAAATGGAGGAATTGAGGAAGCAGATAGATGGCTTGTTGAATTTGGGTTTTATTCGGCCTAGTGTGTCTCCTTGGGGAGCACCTGTCCCGTTTGTTAAGAAGAAAGATGGTTCCTTGCGATTATATATTGATTATCACAGGTTGAATCAGGTGACTGTGAAGAATAAGTACCCTTTGCGTAGGATTGATGATTTATTTGTTCAGTTGAAGGGGGCACGGTACTTCTCGAAGGTTGATCTGTAGTTAGGGTATCACCAGTTGCGTGTCAAGAATGAGGACGTGCAGAAGACCGCCTTCAAGACTAGCTTTGGCCATTATGAGTTCCTTATGATGTCGTTCGGTCTTACGAACGCACCGGCCGTGTTCATGGATCTGATGAACAGTGTGTTTCGGCCATTCTTGTTTCAATTCCTCATTGTCTTTATCGATGACATTTTGATATATTCTGCGAGTCGGGAAGAGCACGAGGAGCACTTAAGAGCGGTCTTGGATACTCTCAGGAAGAATAAGCCTTTTGCACAATTCAAGAAATGTGATTTCTGGAAAGAGGAAGTCAAGTTCCTGGGACATGTGGTGTCCAAGGAAGGGATAGCTGTCGATCTTGCTAAGGTAGCTGCAATTCAGGACTGGAAGCAGCCTGGTTCAGTTACTGAGGTGAGGAGCTTTCTGGGTCTACAAGGCTATTATCGACGCTTCATATGAGACTTCTCGAAGATAGCTAGACCGTTGTCTCAGTTGACATGGAAAGATTTGAAGTTTGCTTGGAATGAGAGGGCGGAGATAGCTTTTCAAGAGCTGAAGGACCAGTTGACGTCCGCCCCTATGCTAGTATTGCTAGAGCAAGGGGTTAAGTGTATGATATATACTGACGCCTCTCGCATTGGTCTGGGTTGTGTCCTTATGCAGAAGGACAGGGTGATTGCTTATGCTTCGAGATAGTTGAGGAAACACGAAGAGAATTACCCTACACACGACCTGGAGTTGGCAGCTGTCATGTTTGCATTAAAGTTCTGGAGACATTACCTCTACGGAGAGGAGTTCGAGCTCTTTTACGACCACAAGAGCCTTAAGTATATTTTCACGCAGCTTGACTTGAATATGAGGCAACGTCGATGGATGGAATCATTGAAAGACTTTAAGTTCGATGTTTCTTACCATCCGGGCAAGGCAAATCTTGTGGCAGACGCGTTGAGTCGCAAGAAGGCTACAGAGTTTGCGGCTCCGCTAATGATAGCAGAATGGGACATGTTGGAGTTTATGCGAGACTTTGAGCAGAAACTTACGGTGGAAGAGCCGTACGAGGTTATTGCACACATTCGTATACTGCCCCTCATTGACGAGAGGATCGTTGCAGCTCAGGCAGATGATGAGCTTTTGGCAAAGATGAGAGGGCGGGTTGGTACAGATGAGAACTCCGAGTGGAGTGTTGGTTCAGATGGGGGCCTACGACTTCGTGGCCGGTTATGTGTCCCAGACATTCCTGATTTGAGACGGGAGGTTCTCGAGTCAGCCCATAATTCTAAGCTTGCGATGCATTCGGGTAGCACGAAGATATATCAGGATATGAGAAGATCTTAATGGTGGGACAACATGAAAGTCCACATTGCTGAGTTTGTATTTCGTTGTCTCACGTGCCAGTAGGTCAAGGCAGAGCATCGCCGACCTCCTAGGCTGCTTCAGCCCATGCCCATAGTAGAATGGAAGTGGGACATCATTTCTATGGATTTTATTTCAGGGTTGCCGAGAACGAGGAAGGGACATGACTCTATTTGGGGGATCGTCGAGTGATTGACGAAGTCGGCTCACTTCTTACCGATCAGAGTCACAAACTCTGCAGACAAGTTGGCTAGGTTGTACATCAAGGAGATTGTACGTCTGCATGGAGTTCCCTTGGAGATTGTGTCTGACAGAGACACGCGTTTCACATCTATCTTCTGGACTTGTATCCAGGAAGCGATGGGTGTGAAATTGAAGTTTAGCACTGCGTTTCATCTGCAGACAGACGGGCAGACAGAACATGTGAACCAGATTCTAGAAGACATGTTGCGAGCTTGTGTTTTGGATTTCAAGGACAGTTGGGATGATTATCTTCAATATGCAGAGTTCGAGTATAATAACAGTTTCCAGGCAAGTACCGGCATGGCTCCCTATGAGGCATTGTATAATCGCCCGTGCAGAGCACCGCATTGCTGGGAAGAAGTTGGCGAGCATAGTTTGATTGGCCCAGAGTTGGTGCAGGTGACTTCAGAGAAAGTTGACATTATTCGACATCGACTTCTGACAGCCCAGAGCAGGCAGAAGAGTTACGCTGATACGAGGCGGCGACCGCTTGAGTTTGAGGTTGGAGACCATGTATTTCTTAAGGTTTCCCCTATGAAGGGAGTTCTGCGGTTCGGTAAAAAGGGAAAGCTCACGCCGAGATTTATTAGTCCATTTCAAATTCTGGATCGAGTGGGAGCGGTAGCATACCGCCTTGCTTTACCCACACCACTTGCGGGCGTGCATAACGTATTTCATGTTTCTATGCTGAAGAAGTATGTTCCTGATCCTTCGCATTTTATTAGTTGGGAGCAGGTGCAGTTGAGCGAGGATGCCACATATGTACTGCGACCAACGCGTATCCTAGACCGGAAGGAGCAGGTATTGCATAGCAAGGTCATCCCTCTTGTGAAAGTACTATGGACGCATCATAGTGAAGAAGAGGCTACTTGGGAGACTGAAGCAGAGGTCAGAAATAGCTACCCTCAGATCTTTGAGGAATATGAGAAGGTAAGAATTTCGAGGACGAAATTTTTATTTAAGGGGGGTAGATTGTAATGACCTGTAAAATTTTGTGCTAAGACCCAAGTACTACCTCTATTTTCCTTAGAAGCTATTTGTGGGTTAATTAGTGTTAAACTCGATTGCTTGTGAAATTAGCATCAATCACTTTAAATTTGATCTGCATGACTCAAAACCTATAGAATCGTTAGCGCTATGATACTCTGAAATCTGGGATTCAACGCTAAATCGAGTTGCTCTTGGAAATTTTTAGAAACTTTGGATCCGACCTAGACCGCGCGTCGAAAGTGCGATAGCGATGATCTTAGACAGTTATAGTCACCATGTTGGACTTGACCATCACCTCAAAAATCAAGTCCAGATGATGTCCTGGGTCGATTTGATTGAGTCTAGAGTGAAGAGTGTGAGAACGGTGAAAAATTAAATGTGATTTTATGAAATCTGAGTCGTGTCGCTTGCGCGATGATTTTAAGCAATCTGATCATTGGATTCTGACCCAATTTCACCCTCGGATCAAAGAAGATGGCCCAGGCATGTCATAATGCTTGCGGACCTGATCGAGTTTCGGTAACCGTTAAATTGAGTGTGGTCCGCCAT
Source organism: Magnolia sinica (assembly GCF_029962835.1). NCBI lineage: Eukaryota > Viridiplantae > Streptophyta > Magnoliopsida > Magnoliales > Magnoliaceae > Magnolia > Magnolia sinica. Next base: position 39,040,358 of record NC_080587.1, on the reverse strand, counting down.
GGCTGATCTATAAATCCGATCTATACGAAAACTCAGCCTGACCTAGATCCATGGTCAGTGAGCTTAAGTCCGACCGCACGTGGAGAAAGGACCACCGAAAGTGCTTCGTTGGATCGAGAGAGGCCTGATTTGGTTATAACCTAAGTATATCTTGGCCCTGGGGTTATTTTCATCAATGTTAGGCCTATATATAGACCTTAAAACCCTCACTCTCTTTTCCATACGAATTTCCTAACCCTAGCTAAAAAAGAGAGAGGAAAAGAGAGAGAAAGTGAGAGAGAAGTTCGTGAATCATTTGAGATTCTTTCCTGTTACTCTACATCCTTAAACCATCACTTTTGAATCGTTATTCCGGCGATTCTAAGTTCCTTCTTGGGTAAGTTAATCTAACCCTAATCTGTTTTAGAGCTTAGAATAGTATATGTGTTGATGTAGCTCATTTCTATTCTTGCCTTAGGTTCTCTAGTCGCTGTTGACGAAGACATATCGTCTGAATCAGTTCGGTGCGCTATTTCTGGTTTAAGGTGCGGACTTTATTCGTATAGGTTATGGTTTTCAAGGCTTTCAATGTCAGTTAATGGTTTATTCTTGTTGTGGGTACAATTTCACATGCCAAATGCTATGTTTATTTTGCGTTCCTGATATGTATGTGTATATTGAGATTTGTGTATTCTATGTATATGTAGGAAGTATCGTATACGTATAGAATATGAACATGTACTTGCCATGATTATTTGTTGTGTATTTGTGCTAGTTGTATGTGTGTCAACTCCTTAGCAAAAGGAATTGTCCAAATGCGTGTATTTCAATATGCATCATGTATGTTGAACTATGTATTCCAAGTGTTTGTAGAAATGTTGAATGGGCTAATGTGTAAATACATTATCCTATTTGCGGGCGTTGAGAAGCGATTCTCAATTCTCCTATTGGTGTGTATGATTTCTTACATTCAATTTACATTCTTTGTTCTTTAAGTTCAAGCACTACTTATGTTGAAATCCATGTTAAGTGATATTCTTCAAATGCTCACATACAACATGATTTGAATTGATGTTCCATTACTGTTCTAAATTCTATATGCATATCTGTTGTAATGGAATGCGTTTGGGACTATGAAATAGTCCAGGAAATCGGTAATCGGCCTTAAGTTCGTGGCTGAGGTTGCTTTCGCCACAAAGGACGTGATTTGACGAACCCGAGTCGTATTAGAGTTGTCGGCAGTGGTTTGGCCACACGAAGTGTTTGCGCACTCATATGTCGTTCAACCCAACGTGCACTCGTGCTAGTCGAGTTTGTCAAGTAACCCGATTGTCCGATGTATGTTCACCATGTATGGACGTTATTGTTTGAATCTAGGGTACCAAACTTACCGATGAAATCCAGTTAACCGTTGTACCTTGATCTGCTAAGACTCATGAGCCGGACATGGTGGTATGGGACACCGTGGTCGAGCTGTCGGCCTACGCTGGGGTGACGAGCCTCCCCGTAGTGACCAGTGAGCAACCAAACTCGTGAGCCGATTATGGTAGTATGGGACACTATATTCGTACTATCGGCCTACATTGATTGGTGATGAGCCCTTTGTAGTGACCTCGAGCATACCTGGATACTGCATTAGGGCGACGAGCCTTAGAGTAGTAACGAAGGTATGATAGGCGTGCATTGATTGGTGATGAGCTCTTTGCGGCAACCTAAAACCATATGATCGTATGAGATGCCTAGGATTGACGACCCTAGAATGGATCGCCGTTGGGAATTGATATGAGGAAGGTACCTTAGCTTCCCAATCTTGCTGTATGAAAAGGACTAATAACAACTCGTAATCATATTCATGCACTGCATTTGCATGTGCGTGGTAGTCGTTGGCACTGCAGGAGGATGTCATGCGTAATGTGAGATGAAGACACAGAGGGAGTAAGGCGAGGGCATGCATCATTCTACATACATCCTTGCACTAACAAGAGTAATTAGGACATGTTTGATTGTTCTGCTTTATCATACTGCTTGACTGAATTGATAACATGTTAACTTTTTCGGTATTGTTCCACTGAGTTGATCACTCACTCCCACGTTCTGGGACGGTGTTTAAACACCAACCAGACTCTGTCTTAGATGCAGATATTGATGCGATCCCTGAGGCAGAGCAGGAGTTCGAGGATGGTGAGGCCGCATTTTCTTTTATGCAGTTTTCAGGCAAGTTCATGTGAGCCATGTCCCGATGCGCGGGAATTCTGGGTTTTCTTTTGGAATAGATAATTTCATTTTGATGCTCGTATTTTGATAGCAACACTTGTAAGTATCACCTGTCATGTATATGTATTTCAGGGACTTGCACATGTACACATATGTTTCTTTAAGTCTTATGCTTGCGTCTTTCACTTATCCCTGAATTATGTTTGCAGTTTGGCTTAATCTATTCCATGTTTTATGTACTCATACAGACAACATACACCCATCATTAAATATGTTGCATAAGTGATGTTTTGAAACTCGGAAGCTGATTTATGTTCGACCCCCGAATTTCAGGGCGTTACATCCACGAATGATGTGGATAAAACACTTACATTAGGGTGGGGTCCACCCACGTGGCCCACAAGAGAATTGATTCTGCTTCATTTTGTCTCAAGCCTAAAGAAGAGCCCGCCAACGGGTGAACGACTTGGGTCAAAACACATCAAAGGTGGGTCCACCACACGAATTGTCTAGATGGACGACTAAACACATAAATCAAGGTGGGGCCCCACGTTCGTGTACATGGACAGACAACATAGATAGAATGCATACATCATGGAGTCCCACGTGGGACTCATGATCTGGATGGTCTGATGACCCATTGAACTTGCTGGCATAAATACAGCAGCTATATCGCTGTTGTACGGTACTCCAACCAATCCACTTCATTAAGGTGGGTCCCACATCAGGCCCACTATAACATTTATTCTCCATCCAATCTATTCATAGGGTCACAAAGACCTGAATTAAGAGGAAAATTTTCATAATAATCCACAACCTCTGAGAAAAACCCAAATGGGTTTCAAAGACAGACGTTCAATATCACATTGTTTCCTGTGACGTGGGCCACCTGAGCTTCGATATGGTTGATTTTTGGGGTGGCCCACTAGTCAGAGGGGACCCAACAAATGCATGGTGTTGATGATCAACACACATCATGGTGGGGCCCACGGCTGGGACCCTGGTCCCTGCCCGTTCGTCCACAGCGTAGGACGCTGCTGCTCGTCCTCAGCAGTGCCTGCTGCTGTGGCTTGTATTTTTTTTGAAAATCTTAATTTTCATGATTTTTCACAGGTGGGGCCCACATCAGAAGAATTCACTCCAGCCATTGCATTCCATGGCTCAGGACAGACCAAACAAGCCTAATATGCAGTATGTTTTGGCACAAGGTGTGTCCTAACCAATTTTTAATGGTAAAAATCAATATTTTCTATGTAATGGCCCACCAGAAAATCAGATTGGGTCCATTTTTCAGCTCAACGTCTAAAATGAGCTAGAGAATGGAATAGATGGCGTGGATTGGGTTCATACATTAAGGTGGGGCCTACATAAGTGGCCCACTCTAAGGCTTAAATCAAACTGATATTTATTTATTTTATTTAGCACATCCAGCGTCTGTTTATACTTCATAGACCACATCTAGTGTCCCTGGATGCTAGATGGTTTGAATACCACACATTTCCAAGGTGGGCCTCACCTACAGACGTGCTACAGATGGGCCACCAAATGGCTGGATGGTGTAGATAAGACACACATTGAGGTAGGGTCCATCTGATGGGCCACACAACTACATCATCACATAAAAAGATAAAGAGAGAGAGAGAAAGAGAGAGGGACACGTGTGATGGAGGGACCCCAGAACTATGGGCCCTCCCTTCCATGCATTCAATTGTACATCAAGTGAGTCCTAATACATGTGGGCCCACTAAATCAAAAATCAACGGTGGAGATTACTACTCCACCAAAATGGAAGGTCTAGATGACCCTTATCAAACTAGAAATTAAACATCATGATGGGGTCCATGGAGAATGGCCCCCTCATGGAATGATCATGTGAATCATAGTGGGCCATCGGCTACATCTAGGGTCCAAAGTGAGATCCATACTATTAATCGGTAGGCCTCATTTGGCCCATTATCAAAACATGAAAATCTAGCCTATAAAGCACCCACCGTTCGATCTTCTTGGTTCGTTGGAACGTCGATCCCCTTGTGCTTCTCTTTAATGGAAGATGATGAGAAAGGAATGGATAGGATAAAGGATTTTGAGGTGGGAAGTGGGCCACACAAAACACACTTTTCTCTCACTTGGGATGCTTGGACGTCCACCACTTTTCTTCTCCTTTGTTGCTTGGAAAATGTGAAGAGAAAGAGAGAGAGGGGGGGTGGTTGTAAGAGAGGTGATGGGTGATGGGTGATGGAGTGATGGATATGAGGTGATGGTGTACTTGACATGTATGGGTGTGTAAGAGAGAGGGTGAGAAAGAGTTGACTTTGGGGTTACTCTTGTACTTGACATTAGGTGATTAATTGATTGATTGAGTGATTGATTGATGGACATGTTGTAGAGATTCTCTTAGGATTGCAAACGCGCGGTGTTTTCCTCGAACTGAATGTGGGTCCACATCTCCCTACCAGGGTATCGGATTGGTATGCAAGACGCGGCGTTAGAACCACGGCAACGATGCGGTCGCAATAGTACAAGTTTTAGGTCGAGCGAACTCTGGAATATGGGACACGACTCAGGGTTGTGTGCAAATGCAGTCTACGTATCGTGAGTCACCGAAATTCGACGGGAAGGATCACGAGAGTCAGCGGAGTAGTACGGACTAGGATACAGGCCTTACAAGCACAGGTGCAGATGTCAACTTGTCTTTCAATTCCTGAAATGCTACTTCTACCTTCTCATTCCAGGCAAACTTAAGATCCTTTCGCGTAAGCTGAGACATCGGTCTGGCTATCTTGGAGAAATCTTTAATAAATCGGTGATAGTAGCCAGCAAGTCCTAGAAAACTCCTCACTTATGTAACCAAACCGAGCTACTCCTAGTCCTGAACTGTGGCCACCTTGGCAAGGTCCACAGCGATACCTTTCTTGGACATAACAGGTCCCAAGAGCTTGACTTCTTTCTTTTAGAAGTATTTCTTGTACTGGGCCAATAACTAGTTCTTCCTGAGAATATCGAAGACTGCTCGCAGGTGCGCTTCGTGATCCTTTCAGCTCTTGGAGTATATCAAGATGTCATCTATAAATACAATGACGAACCGGTATAGGTACGGCCAAAACACCCAGTTCATGAGGTCCATGAATACTGTTGGTGCATTTGTGAGTCCAAATGACATCATAAGGAATTCATAGTGCCCAAAACTAGTTGTGAATGCCGTCTTCTGCACGTCTTCATCCCTGACGTGCAACTGATGGTACCTGGACTGTAAGTCGATCTTCGAGAAATACTGAGCCCCTTTCAACTTGTCAAACAGATCATCTTTTCTGGGCAAAGGATACTTGTTCTTGACTGTCACTTGGTTCAACCTGTGATAATCAATACACAATCGCAGTGATCCATCCTTCTTCTTCACAAACAACATAGGTGCTCCCCAAGGAGATACACTCGGTCGTATGAAACCCGAATCCAGCAAATCATCAATTTGTCTCCTCAATTGCTCCATTTTATATGGAGGCATGCGATACGTGGGTAAGGAAATGGGTGTTGTAAAAGAACAAGGTCGATAGTAAAGTCGATCTCGCACTGAGGAGGTAATCCACGGATTGTCTTAAACACTTCCCAAAAGTCCTGGACCACAGGCGTGTTTCGAAGTGTTGGACCATTATGATTTTTCAATAGGAAAGCATAACAAAGAACTCGGAAGGGGCAACTGACCAGAACGGGGAAAGTGAAGGTCGTGTTTTCGGGCCCGTGAGCCGTCACCAGTCAGGTCTCGCAGTCAATCTCGACCTTTATTTCAGTAAGCCAATCCATGCCGAGGATGACGTCATAATGGTATATAGTGGTGACGATCAGGTCAACAGACACCACCCTACTTCCTAAATCTATCAAGTAACCCTTACAAAGCTTAGTGGCATCTATGAAGGTTCTTACTGCCGCAATGAATCTCACCCCAACCATAGGGGTAGTATTCAACCCAAAATGCTTGACCGTAGAGTAATCGAAATAGTGGACCCGATGTCCACCAACAAAAAAACTGGTATACCTTGGATGTGGGCAGTGACTTCGAAGGTTAAAGACACTGTAGCTGCTGTCTCAGATGCTTTAGTTATAAGCACATGCACATGTGCTTGTTGAGGACAATTTGGTTGCGCTGGCATAGGTCGTTAAGGCGGCCTATTGCGAGGTACATTTGGCCTGTAAGAAGGCTGTGCTGGCGGTGCTGATCGTAGAGGTGGAGCTGAAATGACTTGTGGCAACTGACGGTTGATCTTCTGACACGGCGTAAAGCTATTATCCCTCATCTTGGTAAAGCAATAAGTATCTGTATGGCCCAACCTCTTATAGTAGGTGTAATGCCCAGAAAATCGGGGGTCGAGTAAAGCTCAATTCCCGAGTTCCAACGCATCACTTATGCAACATAAATAATGATGATTAAATGTTGTCTGTATTAGTGCATTAAACATGAATAGGATTACACTAAAACAATATATCATACTCCAGAGATGATTAAATTTAACAAGTAGAAGACTGTGATAGATATGTAAGATATATGAGTGGTTACAAATCCCCAGAGTATGATCATGTCACCAGGCTGAATATATACATGTTTGTTCCAAAATATACAAAATGACAAAGTATAATGTCCCACTAATTCATATCCTTGCAATCTGATCGATCAGTATATGGTCTACATAGATCCGCAAGATAGCTGCATATAGGAGAACTCCTCATCGTTGTAGAAGTTAGGCTCCGCTTCGTAAGCCTCGCCATCATCTGCAGCTAAAATAAAGTCTTGTTGGTGTTTTAAAACACCGTCCTAGAGTGGGAGTGAGTGATCAACTCAGTGGTACTATAAGGCAAAGGTTAACATGTTATTAATTCAGTCAAGCAGTAATGATAAAGCAATACAACAATCATGTCCTAAGTACTCTTGTTAAGGCAAGAATGATATGTTATAATGATGCATGCCCTCGGCTGCACTCCCTTAGCAATATCATCTCACGATCGTGCATGACAAACTCCCTAAACGTACGCTTCCTTGCCAAAGCACATGCAATGCGGTGCATGATCATGTTAGCTAAGTAATTTATTTAGGCTTATTCATACAGCTGATTTGGGAAGCTAAGTTACCTCTCTTTATATCATTTACCCAAATGATGATCCATCTAAGGTCGTCAATCCTAGTTAATCAAATATGATAGGCAAGTTATAAGGCAACATTACCCCTGATTTAAAAGCAGTGAATAGACAAGTTCAGGTCACTAAGGGAGACTCGTCACCTTGGCGTAGGCCTAATTTATACTCGAGGTAACTAAGAAAAGGCTCGTCACCTTAGCGTAGGCCGACAGCTTGAATACAGTGTCCCATACCACCGTATTCGGCTCACTAGTTTAGGTTGCTCACTTGTCACTACGAGGAGGCTCGTCACCCCAGCGTAGGCCAACAGCTCGACCACGGTGTCCCATACCACCATGGCCGACTCATGAGTCTTAGCGGATCGTGGTACCAAGGTTAAAACGGGCTTTACATTGGTAAGTGGTACCTTAGATTCAAGTAGTAGCGTCCATACATGATAAACACACGATAGGCCAATCAGGTTATTTGTGAAGTTCAGTTTGCATGAGTGCACGTTAAATTGATTGACATGAAGTGCCTAAGCACTTCGCATAGCCTAACCACTATCGACAATCACCGTACGACTCGGATTCCTCGAACATGTCTAACGTGGCAAAACTAGTTTGGCCACTCGATTAGGAGCCATTACCAATTGCCTAGACTAAGTGGTAGTCCCAATCATACTTAAATGCAGTAGGGAATCACATATGTTACTCATATTCACATTTAATAAATAATACAAACATGAATCTCATCTGAGCATTTTATCAAACACATTTGACAAGTTAACATACACATGCATTTCATCCACAAATCATATAGTGACAATTTACAACACATGAAGAAAAACGAATTATATGACTAAGAAAACTAAGAATCCTGTCTCAATACATTTAATAAGTACAATCCTTTAACAAAATGTCATTCAGACATTTTAACAAACACTTAGACTATATAATACTACATACATGAACTAATCTAGTTATAGCATATATTATGACAAATCCTTTCATAAAGGAGTTGTCACACATACAACGAACATGTATTATAGGTTAATAGGCATGGCCAGCATAAATCATAATTTCACTTTCATTTAAACATTTCAACAAACACATAGAATGCATTTTAAACTCACATATTTCACACATGTATAGTTTATCAAACAAAACGTCATAGCTAATATCATATGACAGCAATTAAGTCAAGCATAAATCATTGCTGACATTGAAAGCCTTGAAAACCATAACCTAAATGTTTATAGTCCGAAACTTTCATCGGTGCACTCATTACGAACTCTGTTCGTACACCACGTCTTTGTCTATGGCACAACGGCTACCTAAACATTGAAATAGGTTAGCTGTTTCACTGGTTTCTCTATTTAGATTTCTAAAACAAGATTAAGGTTAGAATTTCTTACCTGAATTGAAGATAGAATTGACGGTGTAGCGACAGTGGGGCGGTGATTCAATACGAGGAGCAGTGGGAATGAATCCTAGTAACGATCTCTTGAACTCTCTCTCTTCTCCTCACTCCTTTCTCCTCTTTTCTCTCTTCTCTCTCATAGGGTTAGGAAAATTCATATGGAATGAGAGAGGGGTGGGTTAAGGTCCTTATATAGGGCCAGAACTGATGTCAATGGCCCCAGGGCCATGGTTTACTTAGGGTATAACCAAAGGATGGATGTTTCAGGCCAACGGAGCTTATTTGGAGGTCCATTGCTTGCATACGGTATGGAGAAAGTTCCATAACAATGGATCTATGCCAGGTTAAGATTTTGGTCCGATCGGATTAGTAGATCGATCGTGGAGAACCTATTTCAGTTTAATAGTCATCGTCTCTCAATCAGGGCCACAAGTATACCAATGGGTGTAGGGAAATTTCTCTGATCTAAGGGTGCAGTTGGGTCAGAATTTGACGGTCTGAAACCTTAAATTTGTCCTGTAAGTAAATAGCCCAATTCACTTAAGTTTGAGTTAATTTTCTGAAGATATTCGCATTTCTCGCACACTTTGCTCCAGGCTCAAGTTGTGCGTTTCTGGATACTATTTGGACTCAATTCCCGTGATGGTTGTCAAGCCCAGTAAGTTGGTCATAACCTTATAGTTTCGTAATCATCAGACTTTTAATGCACAGTCCAGGCCCGATATGGAGTTTCAATGTGCTTCCGAGAGCAACTGGGTTTTGAGACTGATCCTTGGGTTCTGGGTAATGTTGGGTTAGCGATTCTAATAGTTTTGGGTCTTGCAGTTCGTATAGAAAGTGGTTCGAGTTAATTCTTTGACTTATTTAGTTTAGTACTTAATAAATTTTCATCTAATTTCTAAAGGATTCGGCCCTTAGTGATTTCTGCCTGAGGTGGTACTCGGGTCATTGTACAGATTTTTTGAAGACGTTAAAATCTACCCCCTTTAAAGAAAATTTTCATCCTCGAAATTAGTACCTTTTCATACTCTATGAGAATCGAGGGTAGTTCTTACGGACATCGGCTTCTGTTTCCTAAGTAGCCTCTTCCTCAGTGTGATGCGTCCACAATACTTTCACAAGCGGGATAACTTTACTGCGCAACACATATTCCTTCCTGTCTAGGATATGTGTTGGTCCCAGTACATAAGTAGCATCTTCACTCAACTGTACCTGCTCCCATTTGATAATGTGGGAAGGGTCAGAAACGTATTTCTTCTGCATCGATACATGAAATACGTTGTGCACGCATGTGAGTGGAGTGGGCAAAGAGAGGCGGTATGCTACCATACCCACTCGGTCTAGAATCTGGAATGGACTAATAAATCGTGGCGTGAGTTTCCCCTTCTTGCCAAATCGAAGGACTCCCTTCATTGGAGAAACCGTAAGAAACACATGGTCCCTAACTTCAAACTTTAGCTGTTTCTGTCTAGTATCGACGTAGCTCTTCTGTCTGCTCTAGGTTGTAAGAAGTCGACGTCTGATAATATCAATCTTCTCTGAGGTCACCTGTACTAAATCTGGACTAATCAAACTCTTCTCGCCAACTTCTGCCCAACAATGTGGTGCTCGATATAGACGTCCATACAGTGCTTTGTAGGGAGCTATGCTAATACTCCCTTGAATGCTATCATTACAAGTGAACTCAACATAGGGAAGACAGTCATGCCAACTGTCTTTGAAGTCAAGCACACATGCCTGTAATATGTCTTCTAATACCTAATTTATCCATTCTGTCTGCCCGTCAATCTATGGGTGGAACACGGTACGGAACTTCAGTTTCACACCCATTGCTTCTTGGATACGAGTCCAGAAGATAGATGTGAATCACGTGTCTTGATCCAATAGGAACTCCATGAAGATGTACTATATCCTTGATGTATAGCCTAGCCAAACCGTCCAGTGAATTTGAGACTCTAATCGGGAGGAAATGAGCCGATTTCGTCAATCAGTCCATAATCACCCAAATGGAGTCATGTCCCTTCCTCATCTTCAGTAACCCCGAAATGAAATCCATAAAGATGAAATCCTATTTCCATTTAGCTATAGGCATGAGCTGAAGTAAACCAAGATATCGGCGATGCTCGGCCTTGACCTACTGGGACGTGAGGCAACGGGACACAAAGTCTGCTATGTGGGCCTTCATGTTGTCCCACCAACACAAACGGTTCATGTCTCGGTACATCTTCGTACTGCCAGGATGCATTGCCATTCTCGAATTATGAGTGGCTTCTAGAACTTCCTTTCTCAAGTCATGAAGATTCGGGACGCATAGGCAGCCACGATAACGTAATCCTCCATCCGAACCAACTCTCCATTCGGACTCTTCGTTGTTGGTTGCTTGCTCTCTCACCTTCATCAACCATTCATCTTCTCTCTGGGCCACAATAATTCAGTCATCAATAGGTGGCTGCAAGTGGATGTGTGCGACGCTCTCAAACTGCTCCTCTACCGTAAGTTTCTGCTCAAAGTCTCACACGAATTCTACTATATTCCATTCTTCCATCATCAGCGGAGCTGCAAATGCTATCGTCCTCTTACGGCTCAATGTCTCTGCCACAAGGTTAGCCTTGCCAGGATGGAAGGAGACCTTAAACTTGAAGTCTTTCAAGGTTTCCATCCATCGTCGTTGCCTCATATTCAGGTCTCTTTGTGTGAATATGTACCTGAGGCTCTTGTGGTCGCAAAAGAGCTCGAACTCTTCTTCGTAGAGATAATGTCTCCAGACCTTTAATGCAACGATGACGACCGCCAATTCCAGGTCATGCGTAGGGTAGTTCTCTTCATGTTTCCTCAACTGTCGCGATGCATAGGCAATCACTCTATCTTTCTACATAAGAACACAACCCAAACCAACATGAGAGGCATCGGTGTAAAGGTATATCTGACACCCTGCTTTGGCAATACTAGCATGGGTGTGGACATTAACTTGTCCTTCAGTTCCTGAAAGGCTGCTTCTGCCTTCTCATTCCAGGCAAACTTGAGATCGTTCCGAGTGAGCTACGACAACAGTCTGGCTATCTTGGAAAATTCCATAATGAATCGACAATTGTAACCTGCCAGGTTGAAGAAACTCCTCACTTCAGTAACCGAACTAGGCTGCTCCTAGTCCTGAACTGTGGTCACCTTAGCAAGGTCTACAGCTATTCCTTTCTTGGACACCGCATGTCTTAGGAACTTGACTTTTTCTTTTCAGAAGTCACATTTCTTGTACTGAGCAAACAACTAGTTCTCCCTGAGAGTATCAAAGACTGCTCGCAGGTACTCCTCATGATCTTTCTGACTCTTGGAGTATATCAAGATGTCATCTATAAATACAATGACGAATCGGTATAGATACAGCCGAAACACCCAGTCTATAAGGTCCATGAACACGGCAGGCACGTTTGTGAGTCCAAATGACATCACAAGGAACTCGTAGTGCCTAAAGTTAGTTTTGAGCACTGTTTTTTGCACGTCCTCATCCCTGACACGCAACTGGTGATACCTTGACTGTAAGTCTATCATTAAAAAATACTGTGCCCCTTTCAACTGGTCGAACAGATCATCTATCCTGGGCAAAGAATACTTATTCTTCACTGTCACTTGGTTCAACCTGTGATAATTAATACACAATCGTAGTAATTCATCTTTCTTCTTCACAAACAACACAGGTGCTCCCCAAGGGGATACACTCGGTCGTATGAAGCTCGATTCGAACAGACCATCAATCTGTTCCTCAATTCCTCCATTTCACATGGAGGCATGCGATACATCGGTAGTGAAATGGGTGTCGCCCCAGGCACAAGGTCGATAGAAAAGTCGATCTCACGCCGAGGAGGTAGTCCAGGTATCGTCCTGAACACATCTGTAAAATCTCAGACTACAGGCTTGTTCCCAAGTGTTGGACCATCAACATTCTCTAACAAGGTTGTATAACAACACTCAATTTCTCAAGCATTCTACACATTTTATAACAAAAGGAGCTTCATGCATTTCATTTAACCAAAATTGTCACAATACATGAGATGTAGATTTACATGGATCATGACAGAAGATGCATGTGAGCCAATCTAACAAAGCTTTAAACACTAAAACACACCAACAACTCTACCCTACTACTAAGCCTAACTAGGTTGTAACATGGAAAGCAAGAAAATAAGGAAAACCCAAAGGCGACTACAACATAGGACTAGTCATCCGAATCTGGTGATTGTGGAAGAGCACCCTTGTCCTGCATACAGCACAAGAGAGCCTTCAAGGTGTGAGACACCTTCTTAAACCTTTGTTTCATGTAAGCCTGACTCTCGTCAAGCTTTTGCTTTACTTCGGCCCGGGTCTCTCTGACCTCCTGTCACAGGGCGACTTGGTTCTCCTCAAGCTGAGCCAAGCGGGCTTCTAAAGTAACCCGATCATGGTGGTGCTCTTGCGTAGTAGGAGGAGAGCCCACATCAGAGTCTTGGGCCTCCTCCTTTTCTTCTTCTTCTTCTTCCTGCTCTTCCTCATCACTTCCTTCCTCACCTTCTTCATCTTCACTCCCCTCATCCTCTTCACTTTCTTCCTCTTCCTCTATCTCGTCACCATACTCATTAAGTTGGGCTTGATGCTGTTGCGGCCCAATGCCCATGTTGTTGAGTGTGGTCTCATTGATGAAATGGATCGGCGCAAGCTCATCCGCATTAAGTCTGTAGCCGAACTCATGAGCAATCTTACATATAAGTCGGCTAAATGGGAGTGAAATATCCGTCCTAATGGAGTGTGCGGTCTGGACTATCTGTAATAATATATACGTAGGCAGACACAACTTATCTCCCTACCCAGCTCTGTATAGAAAGTCCACCATCAAACGCGTGCATTTACTGCGATTGCTCAACCTAGGATACACATTATTTGTGAATATATAGTGGAGTGGGCGGAAGTCAGAAGTCATCTCGGACACTAGGAGGCAATTGCCTCGCTTCCAATAGACCAGTCAGCCACAAAGAAACCACGTGCGGTGATCTCTTTCTCGTATACTCTTGAGATTGTTCTCTCTAGCCTGTACTTCTCCACGTAGAATCCCCACGATTCGGGATATCACACCAACATTGATAATGGCTTCCCGCCTTCCCATGGGGATAGTGAACTATAGAGGCTCCAGCAGTGGATCTCGTATGTGGGTGTAGAAGCCTCGAACAGTGCTCACACACCCACGTGACTTGCCCTCAAATATGGGACCCTACCGGGCATCCAACTGGAGGTCCATCACCGGATAAAGCCCAAACAGTCTTTCGTCCACATGTGCTTCAAAGATAACTCTACGGCCTTAAAACCTACCATGTGTGATGCCCGCTGATAGAGCTCTTTCAACAGGAATTTAAGAATCGAGATCCCGCTTCATCCTTCACTCCCGCTTAATGCTAGTGCTAGCCTCAGTGTCTCTCTGCTTCCTTGGATGAGTAGGGTGGCTAGGCCCGGCTTCATCCGCAGACGTCCTTTTCTTTCCCATGGGGGAAAGAAGCGTGGAGAGGGAGAAAATCATGATAACTAGCTTGAAAAGAGCCATGGAGTTAAGAGAGCTTACAAGATAAGATGGGTTGGAGAATTTTGAGATTTTTGAGACACAAAGGTGGGTTTGTGTACTCAAATGAGAAGAAATAAAGGGGATAGTATAAGTGCTATAGTTAATAACCCCTTTTTTAATCAAATTTGTGGTGCCAAAGACACTGTTATGAAGCTTGCATATGTGAAGAACAAAGCTCTACTCAAGATCAGCTTTGATTGACAAGCACTGTTCACAAGTCAAGACTCGAGAAAGTAAGATTGTTCGGTTTAATTCAAGACAAGGATAATGTAAGATCTCAAGAAGCTTTTAAGTTTGAGCTACATTAAGACTTCAAGCTTCATTACTTTCAAAGGTCACTCGTTTCTAAGTTTCAATGTCCTTACTTCACTATTGAGGTATGACTGACCTTAGGTTGACCTTTAAAGTAGGCCATTTAGGATACATAATTCATATGTTTTATATAAGTGAGTTTAGTCTGTTCTAAGATGAGTCCTGGTGTAACGCACTGGAATTCGGGGGTCGAGCATAACTCGGCTCCCGAGTTCCAAAACATCACTTATGCAACATATTTAATGATGGATGTATGTTGTCTATATTAGTGCATAAAACATGGAATAGATTAAGCCAAATAGTAAATATAATTCAGGGATAAGTGAAGAAAGCAAGCGGAAGACTTATAGAAATATATGTGTACTAGTGCAAATCCCTGAAGTACATATACATACCAGGTCGTTCTGACAAGTGTTACTATCAAAATTACAAGTATCAAATTACATCATTTAATTCCCAAAAGAAAACCCAGCATCCAGCGCATCAAAACAAGGCTCTCTAAAACCCGTCTGAAAACTGCATAAAAGAGAAAGCAGCTACATCATCATCCATCTCCCGCTCTACCTCAGAAGTCGCATAAACATCTGCAACATCAGCAGCTAAGACAGTCTGGTGGGTGTTTAACACCGCCCCAGAACGTGGGAGTGAGTGATCAACTCAGTGGAACAATAAAGCACAGGTTAACATGTTATCAGTTCAATCAAGTAGTAATGATAAAGCAGAACAATTAAACATGTCCTAAGTACTCTTGTTAATGCAAGGATGCATGCAGAATGATGCGTGCCCTCACGCGTATACCCTCAGCGTCTTCATCTTACGTTACGCATGACATCGCCTCAAAGTGTGCCACATCTACAAAGCACATGCAAATGCAGTGCATGAACATGATTACCAAGTAGTTATTAGTCCTTTTCATACAGCAGGATTGGGAAGCTAAGGTACCTTCCTCATATCACCATCCAAACGGTGATCCATTCTAGGGTCGTCAGTCCTAGGCAATCTCATACGATCATATGTTTTCAGGTTGTTGCAAAGGGCTCGTCACCAATCAATGCACGCCTATCATACCATCATTACTACACTAAGGCTCGTCACCTTAATGCGGTATCCAGGTATGCTCAAGGTCACTACAAAGGGCTCGTCACCAATCAATGTAGGCCAACAGCACGAATATAGTGTCCCATACCACCATAATCGGCTCACAAGTTTAGTTGCTCACTAGTCACTATGGGGAGGCTCGTCACCCCAGCGTAGGCCGACAGCTCGATCACGGTGTCCCATACCACCATGTCCGGCTCATGAGTCTTAAAAGATCAAGGTACCATGGTTAATAGGATTTTAATGGTAAGTTTGGTACCCTAGATTCAAGCAGTAGCGTCCATACATGGTGAACATACATCGGACAATCGGGTTACTTGACGAACTCGACTAGCATGAGCGCACATTGGGTTGAATGACATAGAGTGCACAAACACTCCGCGTGGCCAAACCACTGCCGACAACTCTAATACGACTCGAGTTCGTATAATCACGTCCTACGTGGCGAAAGCAACCTCAGCCACGAACTTAAGGCCGATTACCGATTTTCTGGATTATTCACAGTCCCAAACACATTCCACTATAACAGATATTGATATCAACAATTTAGAATAGTAATGGAACAACAACTCAAATCATATGGTACATGAGCATTTAAAGAATATCAACTTAACATGAAATTTCACATAAGTAATACTTGAAATTAAACAACAAGGAATGTAACTTGCAAGAAGGAAATCATACACACTAGTGGGAGAGTTGAGAATCGCTTCTCAGTGCCCATACTAGGTTGATATATCATACTTTAGATCATTCAGACATTTCTACAAACACTTAGAATACATAATACAACATACATGATGTATGTTGAAATACACACATTTGGACAATTCCTTTTACCAAGGAGTTGTCACACATACATCTAGCATACATACATGACAAATAATCATGGCAAACACATGTGCATATTTAATACGTATACGGTACTTTATACATACACATAGAATACACAAATCTCGATGTAACACATGCATATCAGGAACGCAAAATAAACATAACATTTGGCATGTGAAATCTAATCCAAAATAAGAATAAAACATTCACTGGCATTGAAAGCCTTGAAAACCATAACCTATATAATTAAAGTCCGCACCTTAATCCAGAAAAGAACACCGAACTGATTTCAGACAATATGTCTTCGTCAACGGCGACAGAATAACCTAAGACAAGAATAGGAATGAGATACAACATCACAAAGACTATTCTAAGCTCTAACACGGATTAGGGTTAGGTTGACTTACCCAAAGATGAACTCAAAATCGCCGGAATAACGATTTTAAAGTGAAGGTTAAAGGATAAAGAAGAACAGGAAAGAATCTAAGACGTTTCACCAACTTCTCTCTCACTTTCTCTCTCTTTTCCCTTCTCTTTCTTAGCTAGGGTTAAGAAATTCGTATGGAAAAGAGAGCTAGGGTTTTAAGGTCTATAAATAGGCCTAACATTGATGAAAATAACCCCAAGGCCAAGGTATACTTAGGGTATAACCAAAACCACCCTCTCACGATCCAACGAAGCACTTCCGGTGGGCCTATTACCACGAAAGGTCGAACTTAAGCTCACTAACTATGGATCTAGGTCAAGCTGAGTTTTCGTACTGACCGGATCTTCAGATCAGTCGTGGCGGACCACACTCAATTCAATGGTCACCGAATCTCGATCAGGTCCACAAGCACAAGGACATGCCTGGGCCACCTTCCCTGATCAGAGGGTGAAATTGGGTCAGAATCCAATAGTCAGATTGCTTAAAATCATCGCGCAAGCGACATGACTCTGATTTCATAAAATCTAATTAAATTTCCAACCGTTCTCACACTCTTCACTCCGAACTCAATCAAATCAACCCAGAACATCATCTGTACTTGATTTTTGAGGTGATGATCAAGCCCAACATGGTGACCGCAACAACCTATGATCATCGCTATCGGACTTTCGACGCGCGGTCCAGGTCCGATCCAGAACTTCTAAAAAATCCCAAGAGCAACTGGCTTTAGCGATGAATTCCAGATTTCAGAGTAACATAGCGCTAATTAATCTACAGGTTTTGAGTCATGCAGATACAATTTAAAGTGATTAATGCAGATTTCATAAGCAATCGAGTATAGCGCTAATTACCCCAAAAGCTACTAAGGAAAGAATAGCACAAAACTTTCAGGGTCATTACACCTGGACTTTTTTCAACTAGTCCTAGCACTGCTTTGACCTATCTAAGAATTTTCTAGATTAGTCGTAAGTTTGTTACAAAATTCAAAAAATTTCTGTTAGGCTTCGACTAGTCTTAGGGACTGTTCGACTAGTCGTATGAATAGTATTGACTGTTGCTTCGACCTGTCGTAGACCTACGACTCAAAGTAGAGTGTTAAAATTTAGCTAGTTTCGACTAATCGTGAGCAACTTATGACCAGTCAAAGGAGACCTACGACCAGTCATGAAACTGCCAGATCTTATCGCGCTTAAATTTTTAAATATCTGTTGGTTCTACGACTAGTCGTAGAGATCTTTAGACCAATCAAAGACGTGATTTGATCACCTATAAATAAAGCGCGAATCTAAGAATAAAATAGAAAATTCAAGCTAATTTAATTCGGCCTTTTGAGAGATAAGTCTGTGCTCCATTTAAGCTAGGTGTGCGTATTTAATATTCTCTTTCTTTAGCTTTTCAAATTAATTTTGTTTCTTGTATTCCAATCTGATATGAAAAAGAGGAAGTTTCATTTTTCCTTTTTCTGAAATCAAAATGAATTAGAGCCAGCCCCATTTGGTTTAATTTAAAATCTATTAGAACCTAGAACCATTATAAAGTGAGTATTGGACATTGAACTTTGACATTCAAATCTCTACCCTGACTTGGTTCTTCTAGGCTGCTGTAACGAAGGAGAAATTCAGGTATTTTACGTTTATGTAACTTACTTTCATTTGGTTTTCTTTTGAGATTTGCCCAAAAAATCTCATTGTATTGGTTAACTGAGGAGAGCCAGGAAAACTCAGAAGAGGAGTTTTTTTAATTGTGTAAGCCCACAGAGAAAGACACAATTGTGAAGGTTTTGGGTGAACTTGGAAAACCTATCTTTAATAGTGAATATTGATATCCCCTATGCGAGGATATTAGGAGTGGAGTAGCTGTGTGGCTGTTTATTAACAGTTGGTGTACACACAGGCGAACCACTATAATCCCTTGTGTTTTGTGGTTGTGTGATTTATATTTCATATCTTTAATTATTCATTTGTGGAATGTATATGTGGATGTGAATGTTGTAATCATTTTATTTCAAGCTCAGTGGGGAATGTCATAATAGTTTAGATTTATATTTCTGCAATTTATTCATTGCTATCTCTTTATCAGTTTGAGCTTTAGTTTCTCTATTTTGTTCTAGTAAGGTTGCCCTGCCATTTTTATGGTGCATGGTTGTCCTTAGAACAATCAATATTTTGAGGTTGCATTCCACGTTGTGTATTGATTTATTTATTTGGCTATCTCTCTTTCTTTATTTTCGTAGTATTTATTTTAAATTCGGCATAGTCCTATTCACCCCCCCTCTAGGACATAAAGCTTGGCCATTTCAAGTGGTATTAAAGCCTTATAGCTCGCTCTTATTGCTTTTTATTTGGATTTAATTCCTGAGCTAATGATCTAAGCTTTATATAAGATGTCAAATTTTGATAGCCTTTTCAATCACTAGGCCTCCACCCTTTGATGGCTCCAACTATGCCTATTGGAAAGCCAGGAAGAGGATCTTCCTTAAATCAATGGATGAGAGTGTGTGGCAAGCTACAGTGACTAAATAGAACCCTCTTACCACTGAAGTGACTGGCATCGATAGTTCAAAATCAATGAGAGTAACTCCTTATTTCTCTTGAACCACCCTTTAGAAAAATGAGAGTAGTGCCAATGTAAAAGCACTAAATGTAATCACTTATACACTATCACCGGATGAGGTAAAAAGAATCATATCTTGTGATACTGTAAAGCAAGCTTGGGATATATTAGAAATGACACATGAGGGTACTACAATTGTTAAAAAATCTAAAGTCCAACTCCTCACAACCAAATTTGAAGAAATTCATATGGAGAAAAATGAAATGTTTATGGACTTTTACACATGATTAAATGACATTGTAAACTCAATGTGGGGTCTTGGCGATAAAATCCCAGAAAGTAAAGTGTGTGCAAAGATACTACGCTCACTTCCTGAACGGTTCAACTCTAAGGTAACCGCGATCCAGGAACTTCGTGATATGGACAATATGAGGGTAGAAGAACTATTTGGTTCTTTACAAACCTATGAGTTAAAGTTTAAAGCTCTTAAAAGTAAATCTATTACTCTTAAATCTTCTAAATGTATTTCTCAAGAAAACATTGATTCTGAAGATGATATGGCTCTTTTAGCGAAAAAGTTTTACAAGATTTTCAAGAGTAAAATGAGGGTTGATTTTGAAAAATCAAATGATAAGAAAATATCAAAACCTAAATCTAAAACTTGGAAGTCTTTGAAAAATAGTCAATGTTACAACTTCCAAGAATATGGGCATTTAGCAAATAAATGTCCTAAAAAGGATAAACCAAAAAGGAAGGGTATGTTGGCTACTTAGGATGAATCGTCTGATTCTGAAGCTTCTTCTGAATCAGAAGATTCTGAAACTGAGTCGGACAGTGAAGTTAAAGCTCTTATGACTCTAGCCAAATTCTCTTTTTCAGATCATGATGATTCAACTAGCGAAGAAAATCAGAATAGTGATTATGAAAATGAAGATGATCTTCAAGACGCTTACAATGCCTTATACTGGGAAAGTTGTAAAATTGCTGTCAAACTTAAACTTAAAAAAGAAAAGCTTTTTAAACTTAAAGAAATTTATGAATCTCTTATTTTAGAAAAATCCCAAATTTCAGATTGTTTTGAAAAATCAAAATGCGATTTAGAATTCAAAACCTCCCTGATTGAAAATCTGAAATCTAAAAATAAGAAACTTAAAAATGAAGTATCTTCTCTTCTGAGTTTAAAGGATACATGGAGGTATGCCCAAGGAGATCCAAAGTTAGAAAAACTTTTATTCAGATCTAAAAAATGTGGCGACAGATCTGGGTTGGGCTACGATAAAAATGTTCCTCCTAAACAAAAGTATACTCCTCCTAAGTTTGTGAAAGGAGAGTCCTCTAACTCAAAAGGGAAAAATACTAGTCAAGGTTTTTCTAAAAATAAAAAGCTTTTCAAAAACCTAAAAGCAGCTATGTCAACTTCAAAATTCAGAACAGAAACCCACTAGCTGAAAAGATAATTGATTTACTCAAGGAACTCTTAAAATCTAACTTAGTAGGTCATTCTTATAACAACAGACAGAAGAAGACCAACTATATTCCCAAACCTATAACAGTTCTGAAATGGGTTCCTAAGGTTGCTTACTTGGTTGCCCACACCGCTTTCAAAGCTACAAGCCATTCAAAGTGGTACCTAGATAGTGGATGCTCTAGGCATATGACAGGCGACAAGGATTTATTCACCGATCTTAAAGATATGACTGATGGGTTAGTTACTTTGGTGATGGAAGCAATTGCATGATAATTGGCCAAGGTACGGTTCAACTCTATAACCTTCCTTTGTTTAAAAATATTTTGTATGTTGAAGGACTGAAACATAATCTTCTAAGCATATCTCAAATGTGTGATAATAACCATAGTGTATGGTTTTCTAATCAAAGTTGTGAGATTCTAAACAACAAGGGTTCAGTAATATTAACTAGACGTAAAACGTCTAAAAACTGCTATATTGTTAGCAAATCCAGCTCATCTAATCAATCGTGTTACATGGTCCATACAGACGAGACTGATTTGTGGCACAAACATCTTGGACATGTACACTACCGAAATCTATATAGATTGAGCAAACGGGAACTTATAAGAGGTCTACCCAAACTATAAAAATTAGATAAAATATGTGTTGAATGCCAGATTGGAAAACAAACGAGGAACTCACACAAAAAGGTGAATTCTAATACCACACAAGACCACTCGAGCTTCTTCATATGGATCTTGTAGGACCTACTAGGACGACCTACTAGGACGGAAAGTCGAGGTGGCAAAAGATATATCTTGGTAATAGTAGATGACTTTACCAGATATATATGGGTTGTCTTCTTAAGAGACAAATCAGAAACCCTTGAAGAAGTGAAAAAAGTTCTCAAAAGGATTCAAACTGAAAATGGTTCTCAAGTCAGTAAGATTCGTAGTTATTATGGATCTGAATTTGAGAATAGTGGTTTTGAGAAGTTCTGTAGCGATCAGGGAATATTACATGAATTCTCAGCGCCCAAAACTCTACAACAAAAATTGTATAGTTGAAAGAAAAAATAGAGTGCTTCAAGAAATGGCTAATGTCATGTTGAATAGTATGAAGCTCTCTAAGAGTCTCTAGGCTGAAGTAGTCAATACAGCTTGCTATATCATTAACCGGGTTTACACTAGTAAAGGTAATAATAAAATGGCTTACGAAATGTGGTTCGATAAAAAGCCTACTGTCAAATACTTTCGAGTTTTTGGCAGCAAGTGCTATATTTTACGAGATTGTGAAAATCTTGAAAAGTTTGATACAAAGAGTGAGGAAGGGATCTTTTTAGGATACTCTTTAAATAGTCGAGCTTATAGGGTTCTGAACAAAAGGACCAGTGTGATTCAAGAGTCTATCAATGTAGTCATTGATGATCACTTAAACACACCAGTCTCAAGTTCAAATAATGATGAAGTTCTAGTAATTGATAAATCTGATACCTTATCTAATCAGACTGATTCTGAACTGAGGACTGTTAACGATCATCCAACTACGCAGATTCTTGGAAACCCTCTCACTGGTGTTCGTACTCGTAGACAACTTGAAGATATATGTAATTAAGTATGTTTTACATCCCAGAAAGAACCATCTAATGTAAAAGAAGCTCTTGCTAATGAAAACTGGATTATTGCGATGCAAGAAGAACTTAACCAGTTTGTGAGAAATGATGTTTGGTATCTCGTACCTAGACCTAAAGATAAACACATCATTGGAACCAAATGGATTTTCAAAAATAAGTCTGACGAGCTTGGCAATATAATTAGAAACAAGGTTAGGTTAGTGGTACAAGGTTACACTCAAATTGAAGTTATTGATTATGATGAAACCTTCGCACCAGTAGCACGTCTTGAATCAATTAGACTTTTTATATCCATTGCGTGTTTTAGAAAGTTTAAGATTTACCAAATGGATGTGAAAAGTGCATTTTTAAATGGCGATCTGCATGAGGAAGTCTTTGTTGAACAACCGATGGGTTTTGAAGACCCCAAAAATGTTGATCATGTGTATCGCCTTAAAAAGGCACTTTACGGTTTAAAACAAGCTCCTAAGGCATGGTACGAGAAACTAAGACTGTTTATTAAGCCATAATTTTCAAATGGGATATGTTGATAAGACTCTGTTTATTAAAAAACATAATGATCACATTTTGATAGTACAAATTTATGTTGATGATATCATTTATGGATCTACCTGTACTGACATGTCTATTGAGTTTGTAGATTTGATGAAATCTCAGTTTAAAATGAGCTTGGTTGGGGAATTGAATTATTTCATTGGGTTGCAAGTAAAACAAAAACCTGATGGAATGTTCATTTCTCAATTTAAATATGCTATGAATCTGATTAAGAGATTTGGATTTAAGAATGGTAAGAATTTTGATACTCCTATGAGTACAACCTTGAAACTCTCAAAAGATTCTACTGGTAAAAATGTGGATCCAAAATTATATCAGAGTATGATTGGTAGTTTATTGTATTTAACTATTAATAGACCCGATATCACTCTAAGTGTTGGTATTTGCACTAGATATCAGTCTGTTCCTAAAGAATCGCATTTGACTGATGTCAAGCGGATTATGCGATATGTCGCAAGTACTGTTAAATTAGCTAGGTACTCAGATGCTGACTGGGCTGGTAATCTTGATGATAGAAAATCAACCAGTGGTGGTTGCTTTTATATTGAAAACTATTTAGTTTCTTGGTTTAGCAAGAAACAAAGTTCTATATCACTTTCAACAGTTGAAGCTGAATATATCGCAGCTGGTAATGCGTGTACACAATTTGTTTGGATGAAACGTATGCTAAGTGATTATGAATTAAACAAGATTCTATGTTATTATATTGTGATAATTCCAGTGCCATAAATATTTCAAAAAATCCAATTCAGCATTCTCGTACTAAGCACATTGACATTAGATTTCATTATATTCGAGAATTAGTAGAAGAAAAGGTTATATCTTTGGAATATATCCCTACTGAGAATTAACGTGCTGACATTTTTACTAAATCACTTGACAAAAGCAGGTTTAACAAAATGAAATTTGATCTTGGCATGTGCATTTTTAAATGAGTATTTATGCCTATTTGTATCATATTGTATATAATTACTTGATTAGATTTTAATTTTTATATATAATGCTGAAAATCAGATTTTTTGGCCGGTACTCGACCAGTCGTGTTACGACCGATCGTGTACATCCACGACCAGTCGTGAATCGCGTGAATTACTTAAATTTGGAGAAAATGCTTCATCTTCTTCATTTCCTCTTCACTCTCCAATGAGCCGACGCCCGACTAGTCAAACCCTTCCTTCAAAATCTTCAAGGTTAGTGCTCTATTTGCTTTTTTCTTGTAGATTTGTGTCTAGATTACTTCTATTTTACTCTTGAAGTTATCTATTTCAAATTTCGTTAAGATTTGGGGTATTTCTTTTGTAAAATCTAATTTGAGAAAATCCTCTTCTCAATCCTTTGCAACTCTTTATTTTCTTGAGATCCTTGTTGCAAATGGCATCTAGAGGGAGAAAGACAACATCTCGTGGTCCATCTTCTTCCTTCAGATCAACCCCTATCACTAAGTGTCATCTTCGGGCTCCCGAGGACGATCCATCTTATGTTCGGGATATCAGATTGCGTGACGTTATTGTTGAACATCCTGTTGATACTAATCATGTTGCTCCTTTTGATATCCTTCCTATGCTCCAAGCTGTAGATTGGGATAACTTATTACATTGGGGTGGGCCAGCATACCAGTCCATTGCCCAATCCATGTTCACATGCATATGTGATTTTTCATTAGAAAATTTATCTTTTAAGATTGCCACAAGAGAAGAACCATTTGACGTTGATCGTCATTTGATTTCAGCTCTTATGGAAATTCCTGTGAATGATGAGGGCATTCCTATCCATACCTTATCTGAAAAACCCTCAGTATTTGAAAAACGTATGCTCACTAAAGATTTATGCAATTTGGATGTTTAATGGACACATAAAGGGAATGCGCTTCCCTCAAAGTATCTGTTACCCAAATACATAAAGAATATGAATTTTAAGATGGAAAACATGTCTGTTGTCCATGATTTACAATTCAAATATATGCGCAAATATCTTAAGCGCTTGAACAAGGGCATGTATCAACTCGATCCTTCCATCCCTGCTCCTTCATCTAGTTCAGATTAGTTCTTTTAAGTTTGCTAGTATATTATAACTTTATTACTCTTGCACTAGCTTAACTAGTTTTGAGATTGTAGCTATCTTTGACTTAGCTCAGTTTATGAATTATGTGGTTTGTTTATGCTGGTTACTCATATCTTGTCTTGTTACCTCTCATATATCTCTTTACTTATTTCTCTTCAGCCATCTGTTTTGTGCTTCCTTTCTCCTATTATGACAAAAAGGAGAAGAATGGATATAGATGTGTCTAACGATTATGTTATGAGGAGGGAGTATCATTGCGTTTTTTATGTATGTTACTCAGGGGGAGTATGTGCAGAAGTGGATTGTATATTATGTTGAATATTGATTTACAGGTTTACAGGATCATGTTAGTATGCCGGTTGATAACAACTAGTGCATGATTCTTTAATCAGATATTTTGCGTTATGTAACATATCTTGAAAGTGTGTTTTATCACTAATTTGACAAAGGGGGAGAATGTAAGTGCTATAGTTAATAGCCTCTTTTTGTTATCAAATTTGTGGTGCCAAAGACACTGTTATGAAGCATGCATATGTGAAGAATAAAGCTCTACTCAAGATCAGCTTTGATTGACAAGCACTGTTCACAAGTCAAGACTCGAGAAAGTGAGATTGTTCGGGTTAATTCAAGACAAGGATAATGCAAGATCTCAAGAAGCTTTCAAGTTTGAGCTACATTAAGACTTCAAGCTTCATTACTTTCAAAGGTCACTCGTTTCTAAGTTTCAATGTCCTTACTTCACTATTGAGGTATGACTGACCTTAGGTTGACCTTTAAAGTAGGCCATTTAGGATACATAATTCATATATTTTATATAAGTGAGTTTAGTCTATTCTAAGACTAGTCCTGGACTTTGTTCGACTAGTCCTAACACTGGTTCGACCTATCTAAGAATTTCCTAAATCAGTCGTAAGTTTGTTACAAAATTTAAAAATTTTCTGTTAGGCTTCGACTAGTCTTAGGGACTGTTCGACTAGTTGTATGAACAGTAGCGACTGTTGCTTCGACCAGTCGTAGACCTATGACTCAAAGTACAATGTTAAAATTTGGCTAGCTTCAACTAGTCGTGAGCAACCTACGATCAGTCGAAGGAGACCTACGACCAGTCATGAAACTGCCAGATCGTATCGCGCCTGAATTTTCAAATATCTGTTGGTTCTATGATCAGTTGTAGATATCTTTAGACCAGTCGAAGACGTGATTTGATCACCAATAAATAGAGCATGAATCTCAGAATAAAATAGGAAATTCAAGCTAATTTAATTCGGCCTTCTGAGAGATAAGTCTGTGCTCCATTTAAGCTAAGTGTGCGTATTTAATATTCTCTTTCTTTAGCTTTTCAAATTGATTTTGTTTCTTGTATTCCAATCTAATCTGAAAAAGAGGAAGTTTCATTTTTCCTTTTTCTGGAATCAAAATCAATTAGAGCTAGCCCCATTTGGTTTAATTTAAAATCTATTAGAACCTAGAACCATTATAAAGTGAGTATTGGACATTGAACTTTGGCATTCAAATCTCTACTCTGACTTGGTTCTTCTGGCCTGCTACAACGAAGGAGAAATTCAGGTATTTTACATTTATGTAATTTACTTTCATTTGGTTTTCTTTTGGGATTTATCAGAAAAATCTCATTGTATTAGTTATCTGAGGAGAGCCAGGAAAACTCAGAAGAGGGGTTTTTTTAATTGTGTAAGCCCACAGAGAAAGACACAATTGTGAAGGTTTTGGGTGACCCTGGAAAACCTATCTTTGATAGTGAACGCTGATATCCCCTGTATGAGGATATTAGGAGTGGAGTAGCTGTGTGGTTGTTTATTAACAGTTAGTGTACACACAGGCGAACCACTATAATCCCTTATGTTTTGTGGTTGTGTGATTTATATTTCATATCTTTAATTATTCATTTGTAGAATGTATATGTGGATGTGAATGTTGTAATCATTTTATTTCAAGCTCAGTGGGGAATGTTGTAATAGTTTATATTTTTATTTCTACAATTTATTCCTTACTATCTCTTTATCAGTTTGAGCTTTAGTTTCATTATTTTGTTCTAGTAAGGTTGCCCTGCCATTTTTATGGTGCATGGTTGTCCTTAGAACAATTAATATTTTGAGGTTGCATTCCGCGTTATGTATTGATTTATTTATTTGGCTATCTCTCTTTCTTTATTTTCGCTGTATTTATTTTAAATTTGGCATAGTCCTATTCACCCTCACCCCCCCCCCCCCCTCCCCTCTACGACATAAAGCTTGGCCATTTCAGATAGGAGATGGGTTTTGATGAAGATGGTGGAGATAGAGGGTCTCACACGATTTTCGTGGGCCCACACATGTGCAAAGGGTCAGCGCGCCACCAGACCCACGAGCCCGACTCAACCCGCTGGACCGGACCGTTAGGCCTCACAGTAGGCGCAATGGCATCGAGGTCCCCTGGACTTAGGGCTATGGCTTCCCCTCTCAGGGTGGCAAAAATGTACGGGGGACCCCCTGTGTCCCACCGTTTTGTGCCGTTTGGGCCCCCAAGTCCGTTTGAGGTGGTTTCGGGTTCCATCTCGTGCATAACACACTTTCCGGGTTATTTAAGTGTGGAATGCTCCGAATTACTATCTAAACCCGTCGATTGACGGTCTCGAAAAGAACTGAGATCATCTCACATGATCACCGTTGCATACAGGTCATATTTCAACGGTCAGTTTCGCCCGTCGGTGAAACTTGGAATCCTATGATTATTTGTACGTTTTATCGCCCCCACCTAAGTCAAAGTACGTCAGTGTGCATCGTGTTACCATAACTCAGGTCCAATTTAATCCAAATCATGCTCTAATACCAACTTGTAACGCCCTAAAAATTAGGGGTGGAGCAAAGCTCAACTCCCGAGTTCCAACACATCACTTATGCAACATAAATAATGATGATTAAATGTTGTCCGTATTAGTGCATTAAACATGAATGGGATTACACTAAAACATCATATCATACTCCAGAGATAATTAAATTTAGTAAGCGGAAGACTGTGATAGATATGTAAGATATATGAGTGGTTACTAATTCCCAGAGTATGATTATGTCACCATGCTGAATATAAACATGTTTGTTCCAAAATATATAAAATGACAAAGTGTAATATCTCACTAATTCGTATCCTTGCAATCCCGTCAATCAGTACATGCTCTACATAGACCCGCCTAATAGCTACATATAGGAGAACTCCTTCTCATCGTCGTAGAAGTCAGGCTTCGCTTTGTAAGCCTGGCCATCATCTACAGCTAAAATAGAGTCTGGTTTGTGTTTTAAAACACCATCCCATAGTGGGAGTGAGTGATTAACTCAGTGATACAATAAGGCAAGGGTTAACATGTTATCATTCAGTCAAGCAGTAATGATAAAGCAGTACAACAATCATGTCCTAAGTACTCTTGTTAATGCGGGAATGATATGCTATAATGATGCATGCCCTCACTTGCACTCCCTCAGTGACATCATCTCACGATCGCGCTTGGCAAACTCGCTAAACGTATCCTTCGTCGCCAAAGCACATGCAATGCAGTGCATGGTCGTGTTAGCGAAGTAATTTATTTAGGCTTATTCATACAGCAGATTCAGGAAGCTAAGGTACCTCCCTTCGATGATCCATCTAGGGTCGTCAATCCTACTTAATCACATACAATAGGCAAGTTATAGGGCAACATGACCCCTAATTTAAAAGCAGTTGATAGGCAATTTCAGGTCACTACGGGAGGCTCGTCACCTCGATGTAGGCCTAGTCTATATTCGAGGTCACTACGGAAAGGCTCGTCACCTTAGCGTAGGTTGACAACTCGAATATAGTGTCCCATACCACCATATTCGGCTCACGGGTTTGGGTTGCTCACTGGTCCCTATGAAGAGGCTTGCCACCCCAGCGTAGGCCGACAGCTCGACCACGGTGTCCCATACCCCAATGCCCGGCTGATGAGTCTTAGCGGATTGTGGTACCAAGGTTAAAACAGTCTTTACATTGGTAAGTGGTACCTTAGATTCAAGTAGTAGCGTCCATACATGGTAAACACACGATAGGCCAATTGGGTTATTTTTTAAGTTCGGTTTGTACGAGTGCACGTTAAATTGATCGACATGAAGTGCGTAAGCACTCCGCGTGGCCTAACCATTGTCGACAATCACCGTACGAATCAGATTCCTCGAACGTGTTTAACGAGGTGAAACTAGTTCGGCCACTCGATTAGGAGCCATTACCGATTGCCTGGACTAAGTGGTAGTCCCAAACATACTTAAATGCAGTAGGGAATCACATTTGTTACTAATATCCACATTTAACAAATAATACAAACATGAATCTCATTTGAGCATTTTATCAAACACATTTGACAAGTTAACATACACATGCATTTCATCCACAAATCATATAGTCACAATTTGCAACACATGAAAAATGAATCATATGACTAAGGAAACTAAGAATCCTGTCTCAATACATTTAATAAGTACAAACCTTCAACAAAATGTCATTCAGACATTTTAACAAACACTTAGACTACATAATACTTCATACATGAACTAATCTACTTATAGCATATATTATGACAAATCCTTTCATAAAGAAGTTGTCACACATACAACGAACATGTATTCTAGGTTAATAGGCATGGCCAGCATAAATCATAATTTCACTTTCATTCAAACATTTCAACAGACACATAGAATGCATTTTAAACTCACATATTTCATACATGTATAGTTTATCAAACAAAACGTCGTAGCTAATATCATTTGGCAACAATCAAGTCAAGCATAAATCATTGCTGACATTGAAAGCCTTGAAAACCATAACCTAAACATTTATAGTCCGTACCTTTCGTCGGTACGCTCATTACGAACTCAGTTCGTACACCACATCTTTATCTACGGCACAACAACTACCTAAACATTAAAATAGGTTAGCTATTTCACTGGTTTCTCTATTTGGATTTCTAAAATAATATTAGGGTTATAATTTCTTACCCAAATTGAAGCTAGAATCGACAGTGTAGCGACGGTGGGATGGTGATTCAATACGAGGAGTAGTAGGAATGAATCCCAGTAACGATCTCCTGAACTGTCTCTCTTCTCCTCACTCATTTCTCCTCTTTTCTCTCTTCTCTCTCCTAGGGTTAGGAAATTTCATATGGAATGAGAGGTGGGTTAAGGTCCTTATATAGACCCAGAACTGATGTCAATGGCCCCAGGGCCATGGTATACTTAGGGTATAGCTAAATGATGGTTGTTTTGGGCCAACGGAGCTCATATGGAGGTCCATTGCTCACATACGGTCTGAAAAACGTTCCCTGACAATGGATCTACGCCAGGTTAAGATTTCGGTCCGATCGGATTAGTGGTTCAATCATGGCGGATCTGTTTCAGTTTAACGATCATCGTCTCTCGATCAGGGCCACAAGTATACCAATGGGTGTAGGGAAATGTCCCTGATCCAAGGGTATAGTTAGGTCAGAATCTGATGGTCTGAAACCTTAAATTTGGCCTGCAAGCGAACGACCTAATTCACTTAAGTTTGAGTTAATTTTCTAAAGATATTCGCATTTCTCGCACACTTAGCTCCAGGCTCAAGTTGTGCATTTCTGGATACTATTTAGACTCGATTCCCGCAATGGTTGCAAGCCCAGTAGGTGGTCGTAACCTTATAGTTTCGTAGTCATTGACTTTCAACGCGCGGTCTAGGCCCGATATGGAGTTTCAATGTGCTCCCGAGAGCAACTAGGTTTTGAGACTGATCCTTGGGTTATAGGTAATGTTGGGTTAGCGATTCTAATAGTTTTGGGTCTTGCAGTTCGTATAGAGAGTGGTTCGAGTTAATTTTCTGATTTATTTAGTTTAGTACTTAATAAATTTTCGTTTAATTTCTAAAGGATTCGACCCTTAGTGATTTCTGTCTGAGGTGGTACTTAGGTCTTTGTACGAATTTTTTCGAGACGTTACAATAGGTGCACCACAAATCAGATCGCCTCTGCTGAGTCAACGGAGCCATAAGCCTGGGAGGCAAATCTATCTGTGGTCTCTTGCTGAGGAATGGTCGGTTCGACAAGTCAAGTTGGGGCCTCGGGCCCATGGGAACACGTGTAAAGGATAGTCTGTCTCCATCCTGCTCAGCTCGCAGGGACATGCTCACTAGCTCAGCATAGTTAGGAATGCTAGCACAACACATTTTCATGTGGACTTCAGGCCGCAGAGCCTCAGAAAATTACTGCATCTTCATCGGCTCGTCTGCTAGTATCAAAAGAGCACATCTGGCTAATTCCGTAAGGCAGTTCTCATACTCTGCCATGGTCATCCCTCCCAGTCAGAGGTGAAGAAACTCACCCTCCTTTTCATTACGATAAGTAAGGGGGAAATACTTCCCATGGAAGCGAGTCTCAAACGCATCCCATGTCCACACGTATCCTGGGGTAACTGTTCGCAGGACACTTTCCCAACAGAGACTAATCTCCTTCTCGAATGTATATATAACCAACTCTACCTACTCTGCCTCAGTGCAGTGCAGCGGCTTCAGCATCTTAGAGATGCAGTCGAGCCAGTATTTGGCCTCCTCGGACCTATGAGTGCCTGCAAAGGTGGGAGGTCGAAAACGCTGAAAGCGTTCGAATAAACCACAGGCATTCATATTCCCAATAGGTTGCACAGGTGGTGCAGGCAGGACCATATTCATGTTCTGAGTAAGGGCCCCCGCGATCGTGGTCCAAACTTGCTGCTGCTACAGTATTAGGAGCATCATCTGCTCCAACCTATCAGGAGAAGGAGCCGCTTAAGGCATTCGTGGCCTCGAAGTAGACGTGCGGTTCTGTTATAAAACCGGTGGTGCACTAGGTGTTGGCTTATTGGTGGGGCCCACGGGTGGCTGTGAATCCAGCATGGTGTCACTATCAGGGCCCAAATTAGGGTCCGTGTGGCTATCTCTTAGGGGAAGTGCCCCGTCAAACGATTCGCCAAGTACGAGTTGTGCAGTGCTCTGAGTGCTCTTAGGTGGCATTCCCTATATACAACATCGGGTGCAGCCCGTGTAAGATTTAGCATAATAATGCACACTTATCCAAACATCATTCACATTCCAAATCAAAAGAAGCTTCATGCATTTCATTTAACCAAAATCGTTGCAATACATGAGATGTAGTCTTACATGGATCATGACAGAAGATGCATGTGAGCTATTCTAACACAAGTTTTAAACATTAAAGACACTAACAAACAACCAAAAATATCACTAAGCCTATCAAGGCTATTACAAAACAAACAAGAAACAAGGAAAACCCAAAGACAACTAAAACACATGACTAGTCTTCCGACTCTGGTGATGGTGGAGGAGCACTCTTATCCTACATACTGCATAGGAGGGCCTTTAGGGTGCGAGACATCTTCTTGTATTTCTTCTTCAAATAGGCCTGACTCTCCCTGACCTCCTGTCTCAAGGCGGCCTGATTCTCCTCAATTCTGGCCATGCGGGCTTCTAAGGCAGCCCGATCATGGCGGTCTTCATGTGTGACAGGAGGGCCTCCATTAGAGTCTTGGGCCTCCTCTTCTTCTTCCTGATCTCCCTCTTCATTACTGCCCTTATCCCCACTACCTTCCTCTCCACTTCCTTTTTCTCCGTCACCACTTTCTTCCTCACCTTCACTTTCCTCGACATCTTCACTCTCTTCTTCTATATCATCGCTCTGCTCCTCAAGCCGGGCTTGGCGTTGCCTAAGGCCAATGCCCATGTTGTCGAGCGTGTTATCGCTGATAATGTGGATTGGGGCGACGTTATCCATATGGAGTCTGAAATTGTAGTGGTAGGCAATTTTGTAAACAAGTCGACCAAAAAGTAGCAAGGAGCTTTGCCTAGTAGACCGCGTAGTGTTGATTATCTGAGATAGGTTAAGAGTAGGCAGGCACACTTTCTCTCCTTACCCAACTCTATACAAGAAGTCCACCATGAACCTTGTGCATTTGGTGTGGTTATTCCACCTAAGATACACGTATACGTGCATATGTGGTGGAGCAGGCAGAAGTCATTCATCATCTTGGATGAAGCAAGGCTATTTCCCCGCCTCTAACGCTTAAGCTGGCCACATAGGAAATGTGTGCGGCATCTTTTCTCTCATTCACTAGCGAGGTTCTTCTCACTACCACACCTCTTTCAACTCCCATAATGTGGGCAATCTCGTCCACATCAACTATAGTCTCCTGCCTTCCCAAAGGGATAGTAAACTGGAGAGGCTTCAACAATGGTTTCCGAATGTGGGCATAGAAGGTGCGCACAGTACCTTCGCTCGCATGAGTGTTTCCCTCAAATATGGGACCCCACCCATTTTCTAGGAGAAATTTGATGAATGTATCTATCCCAAACAACTTCTCATTGACATGTTCTTCAAACACGACCTTGCGGTTGCAAAACTTACCGAGATTGACGTCCGGTGGTAGCAATCTTTCCAACGAAATTTGAGGATCGAGGTCCCACTTGGACCTTCGTTCATACTTGACACTTACACTAGCTTCAACGCCCGCCCTCTTCGTAGTACGGCATGGTCGGCTCGGCTCAGCCTCATCCGAGTCCGCTCGCTTCCTTCCCATGAGAGAAAGGAGCGTAGTGATTGAGAAGATGGTGACAACAAACTCAAAAAGAGCCATTGGAAGTGGAAATGCTTGAAGGATGAGTTGGGTTGGTGGGTTTTAGTTTTGAGGTTTTGAGACACAAAAGGAGGGCCTTTGTGCTCAATAGATGGAAATAGGGAAGTTAGAAAGATAAAAATGATAGTTTCAAGGCAATGGAGGTGGGTAGATGTAATGGGTAGAAGATTTGGAAGTTGATAATATGTATAGAAGGGAATTTGAGAGAGAAATGAGGGTTTGAGGGGTTTAGGGGGATTATAAAACATGAAATGGAGGTAAATAGGGGGTTAGGGCAGTAAAATAGAGGCCCCACATGAGGGACCAGGCCCACCTGACCGATCGGACGGCGGTGCGCCGCCGACCAGGCAGTGCTGCCACCCGGCCACTGTGAAGGCAGGCGGTACCGCCACCCCACCCCTGGACTTCCGGTGGTGGCCACCCCCTCTCGGGATGCTGAAAATGTGTGGGACCCCTTGGGTCCCACTGTATTTTACGATATGGCCCCCCACATCTGTTCGAGGTACTTTCAGATTCCAACTCGCACGTATTCACGCTTTTTGGCGTGTTTTGAGAGTGGGATTCACCAAATTATCATCCCAACCCGTCGATTGATGGTCTAAAAAGAGGTGGGGATCATTTCACATGATCTTATACACATATGAGGTGCATTTCAGCTATCAGTTTTGCCCGCCGATGAAACTGGGGATCCTATGTTCATTTCTACATTTTTTTTGCCCCCACCTAAGTCAAAATATGTCAGTGTGCGTTGTATTACCATAACCCAGGTTTAGTTTAACCCAAATCATGCTCTAATACCAACTTGTAACGTCCCAAAAATTGGAGGTCGAGCAAAGCTCAACTCCCTAGTTTCAACTCATCACTTATGCAACATAGATAATGATGATTAAATGTTGTTCATATTAGTGCATTAAACATGAGTGGGATTACACTAACATAGCATATCATACTCCAGGGTTACTTAAATTGGGCAAGCGAAAGACTGAGATGAACATATAAAGTATGTAAGTGTCTATTAATCCCCAGCGTATAAGTATGTTACCAGGCTAAATAAATACAAATGTTTGTTCCAAAATTTACAAAATATCAAAATTTAACTATCTAACTAATCCATGTAACCCTGTAATCCCGACGAATCAAAATAAGGTCTACAGAGACCCGCTTGATAGCTGAACATAGGAAAATTCCTCCTCCTCATCCATGAAGTCTAGCTCCGTCACATAAGCCGCATCCAACCTACATCTAAATCAGAGTCTGGTTGGTATTTTAAAACACCGTCCCAAAGTGGGAGTGAGTGATCAACTTAGTGGTACTATAAGGCAAATGTTAACATGTTATCAATTCAGTCAAGAAGTAATGATAAAGCAATACAACAATCATATCTTATGTACTCTTGTTAATGCAGGAATGATATGCGCAATGATGCATGCCCTCGCCTACACTCCCTCAGTGACTTTATCTCACGGTCGCGCATAGTAAACTCCCTAAACGTGCGCTTCCTCACCAAAACACATGCATTGTGGTGCATGATCATGTTAGCCAAGTAATTTATTAGGCTTATTCATACAACATATTTGGGAAGCTAAGGTACCTCCCTTTATATCATCCATCCAAACAAGGATCCATCTAAGGTCGTCAATCCTAGTTAGTCACATACGATAGACAAGTTATAGGGCATCACCCCTGATGAAAACAGTGGATACGTAAGTTCACGAGTTTATACTCGAATCACTACGGAGAGGCTCGTCACTGTCAATGTAGGCCTATTTTATAGTCGAGCTCACTACGGGAGGCTCGTCACCTGAACGTAGGCTGACAGCTCGAATACAATGTCCCATACACCAACATATTCGGCTCACGAGTTTGGGTTACTCACTGGTCACTACGGGGAGGCTCGTCACCCCAGTATAGGCCGATAGCTTGACCACGGTGTCCCATACACCACCATATCCAGCTCATGAGTCTTAACGGATCTTGGTACCATGGTTAAACGAGCTTTACATTGGTAAGTGGTACCTTAGATTCAAGCAGTAGTGTCGATACATGGTAAACACACAATAGGCCAATCGGGTTATTTAATAAGTGCAATTGGTATAAATGCACGTTGAATTGATCGACATGAAACACATGAGCACTCCACGTGGCCTAACCACTATCGACAATCAGCGTACGGCTCGGATTCATCGAACGTGCCTAATGTGGCGAAATGAAATCAACCACTCAATCGGGAATCTTTACTAATTGCCTGGACTATATAGTAGTCTCAAACATACTCAAACACAGCATGTGGATACATGTGATATTCATAACAGCATTTAACAGACAATTTCAATATAAATCTCCTTTGAGCATTTTATCAAACACATTAGACAAGTTAACATATATATGCATTTCATCCATAAGTCATATAGTGACAATTTACAATACATG
Source organism: Magnolia sinica (assembly GCF_029962835.1). Classification (NCBI taxonomy): domain Eukaryota; kingdom Viridiplantae; phylum Streptophyta; class Magnoliopsida; order Magnoliales; family Magnoliaceae; genus Magnolia; species Magnolia sinica. Next base: position 39,004,052 of record NC_080587.1, on the reverse strand, counting down.
AAGAAAAACTATTCATATGACTAAGGAAACTAAGAATCATGTCTCAATACACTTAATAAGTACAATCCATCAACAAAATCTCATTCAGATATTTTATCAAACACTTAGACTACATAATAGTATATACATAAACTAAATTAGTTATAACATATATTAAGGCAGATCCTTTCATAAAGGGGTTGTCATACGTACAACAAACATATATTCCAGGTTAATAGTCATGACAAGCATAAATCATAATAACAATTTCATTCAATCATTTCAACAAACACATAAAATGCATTTTATATTCACACAGTACACACACATGTATAGTTTATCAAATACATCGTAACTAAGATCATATGGCAGCAATCAAGCCAGACATAAATCATTGCTGACATTGAAAGCCTTAAAAACCATAACCTAAACATTTATAGTCCGCACCTTTCGTCGATTTGCTCGTTATAAACTCGGTTCGTACACTACGCTTCCATCTACAGCACAACGGCTACCTAAATCACGAAATAGCTTAGCTATTTCATCTTCTCCTCTATTTGAATCCCTAAAATAGGATTAGGGTTAGGATTTCTTACCCAAATCATATTTGAAATCGACAGCATTGCGAAACGGGAGACATGATTCAGCTCGTGGGGTGGTGGGAGTGAATCCCAGCAACGATCCACTGATCTCTCTCTCTTCACCTCACTCTTTTCTCCTCTTTTCTCTCTTCTCTCTCCTAGGGTTAGAGAATTCGTATGAAATGAGAGAGGGGTGGTGTAAGGGCATTATATAGGCCCAGACTGATGTCAATGTCCCCAGGGCCATGGTATACATAGGTTATAGCCAAAGGATGTCTTTTCGAACAAATGGGACTCATCTGGAGGCCCATTTCTCACCTAAGTCAGAGTAAATTTCCTGACCATGAATCTAAGCCAAGTTATGTTTTCGGTCTGATCGGATTTGTGGATCGACCGTGGAGGACATGTTTTAGTTCAATGGTCATCGTCACTCGATCAGGGCCATAAGTATACTGACTTGTGTAGAGAAATTTTCCTGATCCAAGGGTATAGTTTGGTCAAAATTTGACGGTCAGAAGTCTTCAATTTCCTCTGCAAGTGAATGATCCAATTCACTTAAGTTTGAATTCATTTCCTAAAGATATTCACATTTCTCACACACTTTACTCCGGGCTCAAGTTGTACGTGTCTGGATACTATTTGGGTTTGATTCCCCCGATGCTTGTTAAGCCCAGTATGGCGATCATAACCTTATAGTTTCGCGAAAATCGGACTTTCGATACGTGGTCCAAGTCCAATACTAAGTTTTAATGTGCTCCGGAGAGCAACTGGGTTTTGAGGTTGCTCTTACATTTTTAGGTAATGTTGAGTTAGTGATTTTAATGGTTTTGAGTCTTGCAGTTCGTACAGATAGTGGTTCAAGATAATTCATTGATTAATTTAGCTTAGTACTTAACTAATTTTCATATAATTTCTAAAGGATTCGGTCAATAAGGATTTCTGCCTGAGGTGGTACTCAGGTCTTTTTCCAAGATGTTACAGTTTACCTTGTGAGAGACACTACGTGAAAAAGGGAAAAATAAGATGAATTTTGAGACGGTTGTGGACTGTCTGCAAAATCCCTTAGTTTAAAGACGACTATTAACCATCTCTAAAATTTGAGATGGCTTTTAACCGTCCTTAATATGAATCAAAATCGTCTTATAAATGTTGAACATCCAAAAATCATTTAGGACGGTCAGAATCCATCAGTAACTTCGGAGAAAAGACAGCTATCGACCGTCTAGAATTAAAGACGGTCCTTAGTTGTCTTATATGCAGTTATCTGAGACAGTTAAAGACCGTTTGCATTAGAGACGGTTATTAGCAGTCTTAATTTGGTCATATGAGACAGTCAAGGACCGTCTACATTAGAGACGGTCATTAGTGGTCTTATAGTGATCATTTGAGATAGTCAATAGTCGTCTGCATTAGAGATGGTCATTAGCGGTCTTACAATGGTCATCTAAGACAGTCAAAGACCATCTGCATTAGAGATGGTCATTAACAGTCTTATGGTTTATAGGCATTCATTTGAGATAGTCCAAGACCGTCTACATTGGAGACTGTCCTTGGCCACCTTCCACACACAAGGTGGAGCATCTCAAGGACGCGGATTGCGTACCGACATTGTCAGTGGTGAGGTAGCTATTGACAATTATATGTGGGATCCATCGTTATGTATTTATAACATCTAAGCCTTCCATCCATTTTGTCAAACTATTTTATAGCATAGGCCTAAAAATGAGGCATAACCAAATCTTATATGGACCACACCACAGGAAAGAGTGGTGATTGAACACTCACCACTAAAAACTTCTTAAGTGACAAAAGTTTTGGATTAAGTTGATATTTATTTATTCTCTCCATACATGTGTCTATGACCTAATCAACTGGTTAGATGATAAATAAACATTATAGTGAATCCTATGAAGTTTTCAATGGTTGGCATTTAATCGCCACTATTTTATTGTGGTGTGGTCGACTCAAGATTTGGATCTTCATCATTTTTTGGGCCCTTGCTCTATAATGATTATTATTATTTTTTAAAAAAATAAAAATAGACAGCTTGGTAAAACACATATTCATGATGATGGGGACCACAGATTGCTGTCAATAGCCACCTCACTACCGATGTTGTTAGTAAGCAGTCCAGCCATAAGTGGGCTTAGTGTAGGGGCCGGCTTGATGTATGTATTAAGTATTTAGGCCATCTATTAGTTCTTTCAAATCAATATTGAGCATCATCCATGCCATCTATCTATTTTTGGGGGTCAATCTCAAGTGGACCATGTTACAAGAATTTGTGTTGATTAAACGTCGACCATTAAAATTTTTTTAAGTTCCATAAGTTTTGGATCAAGCTGATCTTAGTTTTTTCCCTTCATCTAGGTCTATATGACCTAATCAACAGATTGGATGTCAAATAAACAGTACAGTGGGCATTAGGAGGATTTTAATGGTGGATATCCAATCATCATTGTTTTCCTATTGTGTGGTCCACCTGAGATTTATATCGGTCTTACTTTCGGTATCAATCCCTAAAATGATATGTAAAAATGGATGAATGACATAGATAAAAGATATACTTCATAGTGGGGCCCACATGGCTGGTGGTAGGGGAGTAGCCAATCCATTTACTTGGGAAGCGGATTGTGTGCGGGTTGTAACTAAGCTTACTGAGTAAACTCCATGGTGTTCACCATGATTTATGTATTTAATCCACTCTGTCCATCCATTTTATCAGATAATTTTATGGCTTGAACCAAAAAATTAAGCATATCCAAAGATAAAATGGACCACACTACGTTAAAAAATTCTTAGGGGCCACAAAAGTTTTAGATCAAGCTTATATTCGTGTTTTCCCTTCATCCATGCCTGTATGATCTTATGAACAGGTTGGATGACAAATAAACATCACTGTGGGGCCTAGAAAGGTTTCAACGGTGGAAGTCATTATTTCCACTTTTTCTTGTAGTATGATCCACGTGAGCTTTGTATATGCTTCAATTTTGGGCTAAATCCCTTAAATGAGCTGGAAAAACGGATAGACGGTGTGGATAAACCACTTCCATTCACAATGGGCCCGACTGAGTTTACTCAGCATGATATCCGATTATGTAGGGCTGTAATCCGGACGCGGTTTGACTAGTTAAGAGTGGCTAGTTGTCGGTGCTATACGGACCCACCATGATATATGTGTTTTATCCATGCCATTAATCAGTTTTCCCAGCCCATTTAAGGGGTTGAGACCAAAATTAAACCATCTCAAAGCTGAAGTAGACCATACCACAGGAAACAGTGAGAATAATGATTTCCACCGTTGAAACCTTGCTGGCCCCACAGTGATGTTTATTTATCATCCAACCTGTTCATAATTTTTTATTTTTTTTTAAATAACATGGATGAAAGGGAAAACACATAATATTAATCCAAAACTTTCGTGGCCCTCAAGAGTGATTTTTAATTCATATTATTTCCTTTGGTGTGGTCCATTTAGGCTTTAGATATGCTTTATATTTGGGCTCGGGCCCTAAAGTTATCTGGTAAAATGGAAGGAAGGAGTGGATAAAATATACAAATCATGTGGACCCCACAGAGTTTACTCAGTATGGCCGTACTGAGATTCTAAACAATTACACATTCCGCTTCCAGGGTATCCTGTTTCCGGATTTCTTGCCAAAGCCTTTTGCATGATGATCCTTAGTTAGAACCTATGTGGGGTCCACCGTAATTTTTTGAGAAATCCACCCCATTCATCCATTTTTTGAGATCATGTTAGGACATGGGGCAAAAATTGAGCTACATCCACTACTCAAGTGTACCAAAAACGTGAGGACTGAATGTCCATAGTTTAAATATTCGTAGGGCCAAAAAAGTTTTGAATCAAGATAATGTTTATGTTTTTAGTTCATCTCAGCAGGAATGATGTTATATAAGGTGTGGATGGCATGTAAACATTAATGTTGACCCAGGGAGGTTTCAACGGTAGGAATTTCCCTACCTACCTTTTCCTTTAGTGTGGCCCACTTGAGTCTTGGATCCTTTTTATTTTTGGTAGAAAGTCTCAAAAGTATCTCACAAAATGGATGGAAGGGGAAGATTTCTCCCAAACATCACGATAGGCCCCACTTAGGTTTCCAGCACAGAAACTTCGTGCGGAACTTCGTGGCAAAGGCTTTCACAGGAAATCTGCTTCTAGTTAAACCACTCCCTTTTAAGGCAGTGAAATTCGAAAGGATGTGGATTGTATCCTACCCACGCGGTATCCCATTAGATATAACACCATATGTTAGAGTTGACACCATGATGTATGGGTCTTATCCACACCGTCTATCCATTTTTTTCGTATAATTTTAGGGTACAAGACCAAAAATGAGGTAGCTTTAAGGCTCAAGTGGAACACACCATAGGAAGCAGCAGCGACAATGGTTCTCACTGTTGAAACTTTTGTAGGGCCCACCGTCATGTTTATTTTCTATCCAACATATTCATCAAGTTACATAGACCAGTAAGAAAATAAAAGGCAAATATAAGCTCCATCCAAAGCTTCTGTGGGCCCCAAGAGGTTCTCAACAGTAAGAATTTAATCCCCATTGTGTGGTCCACTTGAACCTTAATCCCGATTGTGTAGTCAACTTTAGCCTTGGATCCTCGTCATTTTTAGGCTAATACCCTAAAACGATATGAAAAAATGGATTGACGATGTAGATATGATCCATACATCAGGTGGCCACTCAAAACTCATGCACGTTCGTAGCCCCACACTGGCGTGGGTGCTAAAGTCTTTCCTTGCTTAAAAATGAAAAGGCATGCACGATCCCTCTCAATTTCCTTTTTCCCTCTCCAAAGCTCTGGTTAAAATTGGTTTATGTGCGAGAGGGAGATCAATTTCCTTTTTTCCTTCTCTAGATCTAATCAAAACCAGTTTGTGTGTGTGTGTGTGAGAGAGAGAGAGAGAGAGAGAGAGAGAAATCGGTGGACCCTTCATCACAAGATTCAAGCCATCAAGAGGTAGATCCAACTGAACCAAACCCTCTCTAGGTGAGTACCTTTTCCTTATCTCTTTTGAAATTTAATTTTATCCTTTAAACATGATCATGATGATGTAAAGGAATCCACTAATGGATGGCCCAGATGATGGATGAGGTCCTTGATGATCCAACCATTCATCCATAGGGTAAATCCACCTTGATGCTTGTATTGTATATTCATGGTAGGGCCCACACAGCTAGACCAAATGGGTAGTTCCCATGAGGTTGAGCTTATAGTACAATTTCCCACACAGCCAATGATTGATCCTAAGGGTTTCTTTGATTTTCCAAGATAATACTTTGGGAATTAGAGACACGACTCAAGTGGGCCACACTTAGATTTTGATCTACAGTAAGTAAGGGGGGTCTGTTTAGAAGTATGCCCTACAATTCTAAACTAAGATAATAATAATAATAATAATAGTAATTTACAACAAATTAATAATAAAATTACTATTAAAACTATTATTTGGTTACTAACATATTGTGAAGGTCTTGAACGTACACATGACCCATTAGGACCTTTTAACAGTTGATGATCGAATTAGAATTAATCCGATTATCGGATCATCATAATGGATACTTGATGTTGAGGCATAAAAAGTGAGGAAGACAGAAGAAGAAGCGTTGTGCACAAATAATATGATAAAAAAGAGTTGTGTGCGGAAAAAAGGAGCTTTTGTGCGGAAAAAATGGTCATTGTGCGGAAATAGACATTGTGCGCAGATGCTTGGGTGCGCACAGTAGAGTCCGAACAAAGGAGGGGCACATAACAAAGTCCGTACAAAGGAGGGGCACACATCGAGGTCCGCACAAAGGGGAAGCGCGTACCAAGGTCCGCACAAAGGAGGAGTGCACAACGCTTATGTGGCGTATTCACACATGTGAGAGGGCTATAAATACCCCTTGACCCCTTTAAAAGGGTCATTAGCAACCAATCACGGAGAGAGAAGAAACCGTAGAAGAAGAAAGGTAGAGCTCACAACCATTGTGCAGAACAGGCGTTGTGCGGTGCACAACACTGCTACCACACAACAAAAGCTAGTGCACAACAGAAGCTAGCACACAACAGAAACCAGCCAACAATAAGGGTCAGCGCACAATGGTTTCTCCCAGCGCACAATGGTCTCTGTCGGCGCACAACGACCTTTGACAGCGCACAATGGCTTTTGACAGTGCACGATGACTTCTAGTGCAGTGTTCAACATTATGTTTTAATGTTTTATACATTTATGCATAATTTGGGTGCTAAATACTGATTATGCACTATAATTCATAAGTATTCTATTTGAAATCAAAGGAGAAAGGGATGTAAAGAACTTAGAATATATAAATAAAGTGATTGTCTTTCTTGTTTTCTTCTGGTAATCAATTCAATGAATGAAATTTTCCAAACAAAATGCATTTGTTTCCTGTTCGAAACAAAATAGCGACTCTGCTGGGGAATTTCATATTCACTTGAATATTAACCTAAGAATTACAAGGGATAATCACAACTGTTTGGCGTCTTCAAGGCGCCAAAATGACGACTCGCAATAGGAACATCCTACCTTTCATCTCCAAAATAAAATACAATTCAATATAAGTCCTAATTTTCCTTTATTTCGTGAATATAAACGACAAGAAGAGAAGAACATTGTAACCAACCAATCAATGGCAGCCATTCAGAGGAATACAATTTTCTACTTCACCACGACAGGATTTGTTGTGGAGTATGCTGATAAACGAACTAGATTTAGTGAAAGTAAAGCGATAACAGACAAGCAAATAGAACCATAGGTAGCTGTTACAGTCATGACTGCTTCGCCAGTAACGCAAGGAGAAAAAGATGAATGGATTGTTGTCACTCACAGAAGGACAAAGACTCAGAATGTAACTGCAATAAGAACAAACTCGCCGCTAAGAAGAGTTGGGGGGCCGATAACACGAAATGCCGCCAGTAAAAATCCTGAACTCGCCCCTCCTGCGATATACCTTGTGCAACCAATTCTGCAGCTAATGCGCGTGATTTCCCAGCTTTGACGACCCCAAGAGCCAGATGGACAAATGAACAAAAGGGCAAAGCACTGCTAGTGAGTTCACCGGTGTTTGTTTCACCCCGATCGATCAATGGTAATGGGGTTACAGAGAAGTCGAATGAAACCCCATCCTCTCCTCTTTTCGTGAGCCCTATCAGGTCGACGTATTCTTATCCCACTCCAACTACAACTTCAACGAAGAGTGGAGAAGCCGCGGTGCACATGGCCAGAACAAATCAGGAAAATACACCATGGGGGATCATGTAAATGAAATGGCGGAAGCACAAAGAGCACTAATGAAAGAATGCAATGTTGCTCGAATGGCAGCACCCCCAGTGGCTAATAATGTGAATGAAAGAGAGCAACACCCTGAAGGGTCACAACTGTCGAGGACCAAGTCGCATGGATCTGTCCCCACGACAAGAATAGTGACACAGGAAGAAGTACGACAGGTCGTTGAGGAAGCGGTTAGGTCAGAGAGAGAACGTGAGGGTACAGGAAGATTCAGATATCATACACCATATCCGAGAGAAGTGGAGGATATCCTTTTCCCAAACAATTTAAAACAACCAGACTTTCAGAAGTTCAATGGGGATGGATCACCAAAAGAACACCTGATGCACTTCATCACTAGTATAGAGAATTTCTCCACAATACCCCAATACTGTCTCCAATTATTTGGGTCTTCTCTAACGAATAAAACGTTCAGGTGGTATGCTAGCTTAATGCCTGGGTCGATAAGAACATGGGAGAAGATGCAAGATGTGTTCATGTCAAATTTCTTCTCATCAGAACGTGATGTCAATATCACAGAACTAGCTTTAGTGCGACAGAGAGAAGGAGAGCCAGTGGAAAAATTTATAGACAGATGGAAGACCTTGGGAGCTTTTGTATGCAGTTACCAGATGAGAAAGAACAGGTGAAAATGTGCTTGAACTCTATGGAAACCAGAATAGCATTTGGTCTCACCAGCTTAGACATCAGAACCTTTCGCAACTTAGATACAAAGACCCGGAAGATGCTGGCGTTCAATTATGAAATGGTTAGAAAAGGACCTCAGAAGTTGATCACAAATGTGGTTGATCACGAAAAAAGGAACCAGTAAACAAGCAAAGTGAAAGGCAAAAGGACAGAAAGGAGAGAAGAGCCAAGTCACCCCAGAGGGAGGTTTTATGACAAGAGACCCCGATCATTGAATTCTCATGAGGGTTTCGCGTTTGAAAAAGAGGACGTACTCCCCATGATGAATCAGTTGCTAAAAGCTGAAACAATTGAACTGCCACCATCAAAACGTCCCGAGGAGGCATTTAAAACAAAGGAGAGAGACTTCTGTCATTATTACGGACTAGTAGGGAACCCAACAGAAAATTATTATATACTAAAGTGTATTATACAAAGGATGATAAACAAGGGCGAAATAATAGTCAGGAAAGAGAAAGAAAGGGACAAAAGAGCAACAACAAATGTACTCACCTTATGAGAAGATTATCAGGAGAAGACAAGGGTGAAGGATCAGAAAACAATAGGAAAAATTGTCGTAACTACCTTGTGATCAGGAAAGAAGATGGCTAGCCCACCGAGTTTGAAAAATGAAAAAGCAAAGGTGAAAGTAGCCAAGAGTCACGCTAGCAACAATAACAATGGTGAAAAGGAAAACAGAAAAGAGACAAGGAAAGTGACTTACGATATTATAAGTCATTTGAAAGGCATTTCGGCCTGATTGAGTGTTTATGATGCTTTGCAATTATTAGAAGATTTCCGACAAAGCCTAATTAAAGCCTTATCTGATGACAATATAAGGGAGGTGTCGTTGACTGAATTAGAAAGTGAGAAACAAGAAGATTGTTTGCCAGTTATCTCCTTCTCTAATGAAGACCTGACCTGTGATGGGGAACATAATAGGTCGTTGATGTAATGGGTCATATCCACAGTAAACAAGTAAAATGGATAATGCTCGATAACGGGTCTGCTGTAAACTTGTTGCCATTAACAATGTTGAATAAATTAGGTTAATGACGCTCAAGCCTACGCCCTAGTGGAATGATGATACAGGGCTTTAATCAAGACGGACATCGCGGGAAGATCATAATAACGCTGGAGGTAGGAGAGCAAACTACGAACGTCATCTGCCACATTATAAATGTAGTGACTACATATAATCTCCTCTCGAGAAGACAATGGATGCATCAGTATGGCATCATACCTTCTACCCTACACCAGTGTTTCAAGTATTGCAAAGGCGAGGTACAGCATAAAGTGTTAGCCGATGAGAGACTGTATATAGAAGCTGAAGCTTTCTTTGCAAATGCAAGTTATTATGACACATTTGCCAATAAGGAAGAGAAAGAGAATGATGAGAACAATAACCAAGAAAATGCTTCCATGGAAATAGTGAAAGAAAAAGGAACAAAGTCGCCTGTAATAGAGAAAGCGAGGAAGAAGTTCTATTTTGTCCTGAAACATCTACGACAGCCAGGCAACCACCATCAACGTTGCTATCGCTTGAGCAATTGGAGATTCTGCAGTCGAATTATACAGTACCGCTCACGTATGCTGAGAGGAATAGGTCGTTTCCCCTCATTCCGAAGAGGTTTTGTGTTAAACCTAGTGCAAGGTATCCAGAGTCGATTGAATTCTATGCTCCTTCAGAAATAAAATAGGACAAAGCAGTTAGCAATGGGGTGGAAAATCATGAAGAAAATGGAAGCTTGATGCCCGAAGAGCTGGAAGATATAGTTTGGCAAGTCGAAAAATCATGAAGAAAATGGGCTTTGACCACGAAGAACTATTGGTTTAAATTATGGGAAAGGAATACAGATTCCAATCGGGGTCAATCAAAGGAAACGAGAAAATTTTCAAGGTCTAGGGGCAGAATCTTCGGTCAATATGGTGACAGCTGACCCGATAGAAGAGACGGACCTTGATGTGATCAGTAAGCCCGAGATAGCCCCAAAGCAAATAGAGGATGGGGGGCAGCTGACGATTGACAACTTGAAAGAGATAAATTTGGAAACAGAGGAAGAATTGCGGAATACTTTCATGAGTATCAGTCTATCAGAAAAAGAAGCTGATCAATATGTTAGTCTCTTGAAGGAAAAATATGTCTTTGCTTGGTTGTATGCATAAATGCCATGTCTAGAGCCGCGGTAGCAATACATCAGTTGAATATCTCTAAAGACAAAAGACCCATTAAGCAAATACAGAGGCGGTTTCACTCAGACTTCGTTCCCAAAATAGAAGAAGAAATAAGTAAGCTGATAAAGGTTGGATTCATTAGAGAAGTTAAATATCCCAGGTGGATATCAAATATAGTCCCGGTAAAGAAGAAGAATGGGCAGATCAGGGTTTGTGTTGACTTCAGAGATTTGAATGAAGCATGTCCGTAAGACAATTTTCCATTGCCGATAACAGAAATGTTAATTGACAGTACTACACAATATGTTATCATGTCCTTTATGGACGGCTATGCCAGTTACAATCAAATACGAATGACACCTGAAGATGAAGAGGAAACATCTTTCATAACCCCATTGGGAATATATTGTTATAAGGTCAAGTCGTTTGGGCTTAAGAATGCAGGAGCAACGTATCAAATTAAGGGCGATGCAGAACATATTTCAAGACATGATGCATAAGCATGTTGAGTGTTACGTGGATGACTTGGTGGTCTGGTCAAGTCATCATGAAGAGCATCGTGAACATTTGGCATCAGTCTTTCGCTGAATCAGAAAGAAATAGTTGAAGATGAACCTGGCTAAATTGTGTTTGGAGTGTCATCGGGAAAATTCCTTGGTTTTGTGGTGAGACAGAGGGGTATTGAGATAGATCAAGAAAAAGTTAGAGCTATTCAGGGTATGCCTCCTCTTAGAACGTTGAAAGAGCTAAAATGCTTATAGGGCAAGTTAGCATATATCCACTGCTTTATCTTAAACCTAGTAGGAAGATACCAGCCATTTTCTCATCTGATGAAGAAAGGAATATAATTCATATGGGGTAAATCTTGCCAAAATGCCTTCGATTCGATAAAAGAATTGTTGAAACAGCCTCCAGTATTAACAGCCCCCATGAAAGGAAGGCCCCTCATTTTGTATATATCAGCAGCTGAGAATTCACTAGGAGCCCTACTAGAGCAAGTGAATGAAAATAGAAAAGAAGTGGCACTTTATTATTTAAGTCAAACATTGATCGGTGCAGAATGCAACTATACGCCTATCAAAAAAATATGTCTGGCGCTGGTGTTTAAAGTTCAGAAATTAAGGCATTATTGCTTGTCCCATGACATAACTCTGATATCTCACGCAGATCCCATTAAGTTTTTTGATGACAAGGTCGATGTTGTCAGGAAGGTTAGCAAAGTGGATGTTATTATTGTCAGAGTATGCGATTACGTACGAACTAGCGAAAGCAGTGAAAGGACAAGCAGTGGTAGATTTTCTAGTGGCTCATCCTGTGACAGATTGCGAAGCTATTCTAGATAACTTTTCAGATGAACAAGTCATGATGACAGAATTAGCTAAAGTATGGTAAATGTTCTTTGATGGGGCGGCTCAGGCAACGGGTCCAGGTGCCGGAGTAATATTCATTACCCCACAAGGCGATTTCTTACCTTATTCTTTCACATTAGGTATGGCATGTACGAATAACAAAGATGAATATAATGTCCTTATCATCGGTATGGAGATAGCTGGTGAACTGGGAATAAAACACCTACAGATTTATGGGGATTCTAAGCTAGTCATAAATCAGGTGGCGACAGAATTTAAGACAAGGAAACCGGAACTTCTGCCATACTGTTGAAAAGTGCAACACTTATTGGAGAAATTTTTAAATGTTGAAGTTAAGCATATACCATGATATGAGAATGCAAAGGCTAATGCTCTGGCCAGTCTAGCAACAGCACTATCTTGCCCAGATTGAAGCCCCCTGCAAGTAACAATCGAAGAAAGAAGATTCCTACCTTCAGCAGAGATAGTGAAATAATGGAAACCCTACCCGTATCATCCTTAGAAGTGGCAATAGATGATTGGCGTTAGCCTTTCATCGACTATCTCAAGTACGATATCTTGCTAGACGATCTAGAAGTGAAATCACAGATTAAGCAGAAAGTAAAAAAAATTATTTTTTGAAATAAAGAATTATATAAAAGATCTTATAATGAAATGTTATTGTGATGTCTAAACAAAGAAGAGGCGTGTCAAGTGCTACAAGAGGCACATTCTGGGGAATGCGGGGCGCATCAAGCCGGGAGGAATTTATTCCACCAAGTGGATCGAAGGGGATATTACTGGCCGGTAATGTTTAAAGACGCAATAGATTATGTGAAGCGGTGTCATGAGTGTCAAATTCATGGAGACACCATACATGTCCCTCCTGAAGATCATCATTAATCAGTTACTTCTTGGCCTTTTACTGCATGGGGACTTGATGTCATTGGCCCCATAAATCCACCATCGTTTAGAGGAAAACAATATATATTGGCAGAAATGGACTACTTTTCCAAATCGATAGAAGCGATTGCACTACGAAGTGTTAAAGAGAAAGATGTTGTTAGTTTTATTCGGCATGCGATAATATATCGCCATGGTATCCCAAAGAGAATCATTACAGATAATGGCACTCCTTTCAAAAACAAGGGGATGGAGAAGTTATGTCAGAAATTCAAGATTCACTAGTCATTCTCAACACCCTATTATCCACTAGCCAATGGGCTGACTAAAGTATTCAATAAGACGATTGTAAAAATATTGAAGAAAACTGTGAGCGAGAATAAGCGTGACTGGGATGAAAAACTGCAGGAGGCTCTATGGGCTTATAGAACAATGCATCGTACAGCGACACAGGCTACTCTGTATTCGTTAGTTTATGGTGTGGAAGCTATCATGCCGATCGAGATACAAGTCGCTTCACTAAGGGTGGCGGTGCATCAATCAATTACAGATGACAAAAATGCAAAGATATGGCTGAAAGAATTGGATTTTCTTGATGAAAAAAGACTGGAAGCCCAACATTGCTTACAATTATATCAAGCCCGAGTTTCTACTGCTTTCCATAAAAAGGTTAAACACCGATCTTTCAGAAAAGGGGATTTGGTTTTGATGTTGAAAAGGTCGATAGTAGTCACTCGGCGAACAGGGGGCAAGTTTGACCCTAAGTTGGATGGACCGTATGTGATAACTGAAGTTTACTTTAATGAAGCGTACAGAGTAACAGATCAAGACGGACGAGGTATCAGTATACCGATCAATGCTCGCGTCCTTAAGAAATATTACTCCTGACAGTGGGAGAAAATTTTGATTTAGAAGATTATCAAGATAATTCTTTTATATCGAAAGGGGCCAATCACAGATGAAAGGATGAAATGATGAAATAGCCTTTAAAGGCACAGCTTTATATTTTATCTTCATGTGCAAAAGAGCTGCGAAAGACAAAGTCATGTACTCCCTCTCATATGAATGAATAAAAGGCTCAAGTTCTCAAGTAAAAGCTACTCAAATGTATCAGAAGCATTGATGATCACCAAGCATTGATGATTATTGCCGAACATTGATAATTATCGCCAAATTCACCAAATGTCAATGATTATCGCCAAAATTAGCAAACTATCACTACCATCATCAATCGTTCATATTAGTTTATTTTATCAAAATTGTTATCATCGCCAAGCTAATATACTATATTAAACATAACACGAATGTTCGCAGGACATCATCAACGACGGCGAAATATCAGTTATTAATTTACCAATTTTGGCAGCAAAATATCAAAGTTGATGACAGCGATGGCAGCTTCTTAAGGCCGCCTAGCCAAGCCTTACATCGTCAACTACGCATAAGACCTATCGCTTTCACCATTCGGGCAGCAGTGAGAAGCCAGTGGCCCTAAAAAACCTGTGAAGGTCATCATCTGCATACCCATGCGGGCAGCGGACAGAGCCAGCGACTAAAAGCCCTAAAAGGCTAAAAAGTTATAAAACAGCTAGTCACGCGTGAGACCAATGCCATTTGTGAGCTCTCCAATAGCATCATGGACGAGAATAAAAATACCCTCCCAGGAATGGGTCCAAACTCATAGACGAAGAAAACCTAGATCCCCGGTTTGATTTTGGTATTAACTCTTGAGTAAGGGCATAAACCTACTCATTGATGGACTGACGACCTTGGGTTTGGTACCTAAGGTAGCCTGGTAAAGCCCCGCGAACTCTATAGAGTTACTGTGGCCATCCCTGTGCATAAATCCCATTCACGGTCGTGATTGCTCCAACTACTCAAGAACTTAAACTATGTGTAGCTATCTAACTAAACTGAAATCTAGTACTGCCTATCAAAACATAAATCACATAGGGGAATCCCATATTGACAATCATAATATGTAGTGATTTTGTTAATATTACTTAGATGAGATGTCATGTTGAGACTATTGCATAAGTGAACATGTTAGGTGAACATGCCCAAAATGATTCATGATGTAGAAATTGATGAAAGAGCAAAATAGCTTGAGATATCTCTAAGAAATTTTGTGAACTGTTTATATATCATGATACAAAAGGAATATTTACATGAAACATCGATAGATCTCTAGTAATGTTTAATATCTCTAAGTAATGTTGTAACTCTTCTTTCAACTGGGACTGTACCGCAACAATTATGCACTCGGCTGCAAGGATCATGCCAGCCTGGTCAGGAGCACCGATCAGTTCAGATTCTAAAGAAGCGGCAACTTTCCCATTCCTCATCTGTTCAGTTTGTATGGTACCAATTAATTAAATATTTGTTTCAAGCTCCTCTTTGATCTGGCAAATAGTTGCGTCTTCTGCTTCCCACTCACTCTTGAGTAATAAAATCTCCTTCTCAAGAAAGGAAATCTAATCACTAATGTTTGCCTTATTTCTATCGGAAACCTTCAATTTCTCATGGAGAGACTAATTAACAGTTTTATAGTTAGTAAGAATATCATCCACCTAAGAGAGTTTCTCCAAAAGAAGCTCCAATTCCTTCTGACGATGTAGAATTTCAGGGGCAATGACCATATTCTTCACTGCTTCTAAGTTCTTCGTGGAGTCATAAAATTGTGATAAGTGTAAAGAGGCTGAACATCCACATGTGCCAGGCGAGCTGAATGAGCAAGAACTACTAGAGCACTATCCAAAAAGGGTCACTGAGTTGGATTGTTAAAAGCACGGATGATGACAGAAATCACATTTTTGAAAAGCCCCAACATAAGAGGCGACACCTTTTCTAGAGAGAACTTGTCAAAAGCTGCAGTTACTGAGTTAGATCCTTTAGATCCATTGGGAGTTGGCACAACTGAAACTAAATGATAAGAAGGGAATATAAGTTCAAAAGAAAACATATGTATATTCAATGTTGGTATGTGTAATGACCCGAAAAATTTTGTGCCAAGACCCGAGTACTACCTCTATTTTCTTAGAAGTTATTTGTGGGTTAATTAGCGCTAATCTCGATTGCTTGTGAAATTAGCATCAATCACTTTAAATTTGATTTACAGGACCTAAAACCTGTAGTATCGTTAGCGCTATGTTACTCTAAAATCTGGGATTCATCGCTAAATCCAGTTGCTCTTGGGAATTTTTAGAAACTTTAGATCGGACTTGGACCGGGCGTCGAAAGTCCGATAGCGATGATCTTAGACTGTTATGGTCACTATGTTGGATTTGGCCATCACCTCAAAAATCAAGTCCAGATGATGTCCTGGGTCAATTTGATTGAGTCCGGAGTGAAGAGTGTGAGAACAGTGAGAAATTAAATATGATTTTATGAAATCTGAGTCGTGTCGCTTGCGCAACGATTTTAAGCAATCTGACCGTTGGATTCTGACCCAATTTCACTCTCGGATCAGGGAAGATGGTCCAGGCATGACATTATGCTTGTGGACCTGATCAAGTTTCGGTGACCGTTGAATTGAGTGTGGTCCACCACAGCTGATCTATGAATCCGATCAGTACGAAAACTCAGCCTGACCTAGATCCATGGTCAGTGAGCTTAAGTCCGACCGCACGCGGAAAAAGGACCACCGGAAGTGCTCCGTTGGATCGAGAGAAGCCTGATTTGGTTATAACCTAAGTATACCTTGGCCCTGGGGTTATTTTCATCAATGTTAGGCCTACATAATGACCTTAAAACCCTCACTCTCTTTTCCATACGAATTTCCTAACCCTAGCTAAGAAAGAGAGAGGAAAAGAGAGAGAAAGTGAGAGAGAAGTTGGTGAATCATCTTAGATTCTTTCCTATTACTCTTCATCTTTAAACCATCACTTTAGAATCATTGTTCCGGCGATTCTAAGTTCATCCTTGGGTAAGTTAATCTAACCCTAATCTGTTTTAGAGCTTAGAATAGTTTATGTGTTGTTGTAGCTCATTTCTATTCTTGTCATAGGTTATCTAGTCGCCGTTGACGAAGACATATCGTCTGAATCAGTTCGGTGCGCTATTTCTGGTTTAAGGTGCAGACTATATTCGTATAGGTTATGGTTTTCAAGGCTTTCAATCTCAAATAATGGTTTATTCTTGTTATGGATGCAACTTCACATGCCAAATGCTATGTTTATTTTGCGTTTCTAATATGTATGTGTTAGATTGAGATTTGTGTATTCTATGTATATGTAAAATGTACCGTATACGTATAAAATATGAATATGTGTTTGCCATGATTATTTGTCATTTATTTGTGCTAATTGTATGTGTGACAACTCCTTGGCAAAAGGAATTGTCCAAATGCGTGTATTCCAACATACGTCATGTATGTTGCACTATGTAGTCTAAGTGTTTGTAGAAATGTCTGAATAGTCTAAAGTGTAATTTATTATCCTGATTGCGAGCGTTGAGAAGCGATTCTCAACTCTCTTCTTGGTGTGTATAATTTCCTACATGCAAGTCATATTCTTTGTTGTTTAACTTCCAGTATTACTTGTGTAAATCCATGTTGAGTTGATATTCTGCAAATGCTCACATACTACATGATTTGAATTATTGTTCCATTACTGTTCTAAATTCTATATGAATATCTGTTGTAGTGGAATGTGTTTGGGACTATGAAATAGTCCAGGAAATCGGTAATCGGCCTTGAGTTCGTGGCTGAGGTTGCTTTCGCCACAAAGGACGTGATTTGACGAACCCGAGTCGTATTAGAGTTGTCGGCAGTGGTTTGGCCACGCGGAGTGTTTGCGCACTCTATGTCGTTCAACCCATCGTGCGCTCGTGCTAGTCGACTTCGTCAAGTAACCCGATTGTCCGATGTATGTTCACCATGTATGGATGCTATTGCTTGAATCTAAGGTACCAAACTTACCAGTGTAAATCCTGTTAACCATTGTACCTGGATCCGCTAAGACTCATGAGCTGGACATGGTGGTATGGGATACCGTGGTCGAGCTGTCAACCTATGCTGGGGTGACGAGCCTCCCCATAGTGACCAGTGAGTAACCAAACTCGTGAACCAATTATGGTGGTATGGGACACTATATTCGTGCTGTCGGCCTACATTGATTGGTGATGAGCCCTTTGTAGTGACCTCGAGCATACCTGGATACTGCATTAGGGCGACGAGCCTTAGAGTAGTAACGAAGGTATGATAGGCGTGCATTGATTGGTGACGAGCCCTTTGCAGCGACCTAAAACCATATGATCGTATGAGATTGTCTAGGACTGATAACCCTAGAATGGATCACTGTTTAGAAATTGATATGAGGAAGGTACCTCAGCTTCCCAATCCTGCTGTATGAAAAGGACTAATAACAACTTGGTAATCATGTTCATGCACCGCATTGCATGTGCCTAAAAGAGGTGGAGCACTTGAGGTGATGTCATGCGTAACGTAAGATGAAGACGCTGAGGGTGTACAAGTGAGGGCATACATTATTCTACATACATCCTTGCACTAACAAGAGTAATTAGGACATGTTTGATTGTTCTGCTTTATCATTACTGCTTGATTGAATTGATAACATGTTAACCTTTACTTTATTGTTCTACTGAGTTGATCACTCACTCCCACGTTCTGGGACGGTGTTTAAACACCCACCAAACTCTGTCTTAGATGCAGATGTTGATGCGACCCCTGAGGCAGAGCAGGAGTTCGAGGTTGATGAGGCCGCATTTTCTTTTATGCAGTTCTCAGGCAGGTTCATGTGACACATGTCCTGATGCGCGGGAATTATGGGTTTTCTTTTGGAATAGATCATGTCTTTTGATATTTATGTTTTTTTATAGTAACACTTGTAAGTATGACCCAGCATGTATACGTATTTCAGGGACTTGCACATGTACACTTATGTTTCCTTAAGTCTTTCGCTTGCGTTCTTCACTTATCCCTGAATTATGTTTGCAGTTTGGATTAATCTATTCCATGTTTTATGTACTCATACAGACAACATACATCAATCATTAAATATGTTGCATAAGTGATGTTTTGAAACTCGGGAGCTGAGTTATGCTCGACCCCCGAATTTCAGGGCGTTACAGTATGAAATGATATATATATATATATATATATATATATATATATATATATATATATATATATATATATATATATATATACCTGGAGTGGGAGCAGTAATAGGGGCAATTGGAACAGAACTAGTTGTAGGAGCTGTAGAGCTGGGGACTTTCATATTCATAATAGCATTGAAAGAAAGCTCCTGAGCTCCTACAGTGCTTGAGTCAAGGGTGCTTGGAGTAGGGATATCAATTGGATCTGAAATAAACTTCAAACTCCAAACTTAGGGACTTGCTGGTCTGAGTGGGGGCATCAAATGTTTAAGGAACCGATGGCAAAGTTCCTTCTGGATCGAGAAGAAGAAGTACATTCCCCATCATTGCCTAAATATCGGAGGGTTGAGCCTCTGCATCCCCTGAAGTTGATGTTCTACGAGCGGACACCTTAGTAACATCCACGATAAAAGGAGAATACGAAGCATCGAAAGAAAGGAAGATGTTTCTACTAGGAGTACCATCATATTCTCCATAGTCAAGTTGCTCTTCATTATCCAGAGAAGTCTCCGGAATGGGATGGAAAGTATTCGGTTGAGTGGTCTGAGCATCAGGAAGAGAAGACCTAACTTCAACATCGCTCTCTTCTCCAACGTTTATCTCAGCATCAGCATCTGCATTTAGCAAAGCATCTCCTTCATCAGTGAGACTTGTGGAAGAAGACGTGTCTTCGCTTGCAGTGTTTATAGAATATTCTGACAAGTTGTCTTCCTCCGATACAACTTCTTTTCCTTTATAAATAGTCTTCACAGGACGAAGACGTGCGCCTCGCGAGGGAGAAGGAATTGGTTGTGCCAAAACCACAGGAGACAGTGACTTAGCACGAAAGTAGGTCATTGGGAAGTAGCAATGACAACTCGACGTGTAGCCGGAGAAGTTGTAGCAGTGGCACGATTGGCTTCGGTTTCTGTAAGATCCATGATAGGAACAATCGTGGCAGCTGCATATTCAACAGGTTGGGAAGTTGCAGGAGGGACAGGTTCTATAACCAGAGGAATAACAGGAGCAGGACTTGTAGGTTGATTTTCGCCTATAGGAGTAGGGGAGGGCAGAAACCCCCTGCAGTTTCAAATTCATTGTAAGGACTGGTCGATTTTTCTCTCCGATTTATTAGGTCTAAGGGGGAACCAAAAGTAATCCAGCCTTCAAGAGTGTTCGAGGGCTTTATCTCTCTGATAGGCTCTTCTCTAGAAAATTTTCGACGAAGTTGTCCTGGGACGGCGACTTGATCTTTCTTGTAAAAGTATCCGATCCCTTGTTCCGATTTGTAATTCCTCAAACGCGGGGGAGGAACCCAGATAGGGCAATCCACTGAGAAGCAATTACGTACTAAATAGTAATGATGACTCCACCATCGCATCCAGGAATATGAAGCTGTTGAGCCAAAATTTCTAGTCAGAAGCTGCTTCCATATCAGAGCCCAGTTGTAAGGAACGACTCCGTAGCTCCTCATTGTTTTGGTGACTTCTTCGCTTACTTGGGGCATGGCTTGATCATACCCAAACTGTCTAGCGAATCGATTTGGGTAATATGATTCTCGCCAGAACTTTAATCCTTCCCGTAATGGAAGGCTGCCAGAACGAATGCAGAGAAAGAAAGTCCTTTTAATAGGGTCCAGGTCCTGGTTGTCTTCAACATCTCTGTCCTCGGCCTAATAATCTAAATAAAAAAGAAAGAAGTCGATGGATTCTGTGTTGTCAATTTTATTTACTATCCATTCATATCCTTTCCTTATCATTTTCCGCTTTAGAAAGTGCCACAAGGGCAGATGGTCAGGATGGACATAAGCCTTCTCCAGATCATTGTATGTCCAAGGGAAATAAATGCCGACCCTTCTGAAGAAGTAATGCCATGGAGCGAAAGCAGATGAAATTCCTAGCGCCGGGCTTGAGCAATGCGCCGCGGCGTGACTAAAAGCTCTGTATAATGAACATAAAACTGGAGGGGCCAAGGAATATCTTTTTCTTCCTTCTGCCATTACACCCGCCGCTACAAATAGAGTTGGCTGAATAGAGTCTAAACTCTTTGAACTAGAAAGCACAACTAAATTAACCAGTAAGTCAAGAAAGTGGCTAGTTCAGTTTCGGTAGTGAAGTTGGCCGGACCTCTTATTTTCTTACGAGTGGCTTCTAATTTAGCACAATGGCTGCCAGGGAACCTAAAAAGAAAAAAGGGAGAAGACAAGTGAGTAATTCATGCTTATGGTAAGTGTTATTTGAAAGGGAAGGAAAAGGTTAAAGTACTTACACCAAGTATTGGGAAAAGTGCGCCAACCATTGAAGGGGAGCAATCTTGTGGACATCAGCAAAATAAGATGTCTCACAGAAAAGTTCAATGGTTGATGCTATAATTTTAGGCACCCTGTTAGG
Organism: Magnolia sinica; assembly: GCF_029962835.1. NCBI lineage: Eukaryota > Viridiplantae > Streptophyta > Magnoliopsida > Magnoliales > Magnoliaceae > Magnolia > Magnolia sinica. The sequence continues at coordinate 38,982,586 of NC_080587.1, read as the reverse complement.
CACGAGAAAGGCAAACTCTTTGTTTGAAGGAACGTATTCGTCAAGAAAAGACCCGGAGATAGGTAGACCTGCCATCATATAAAGATCCCACAGGGTGATACTTACTTCTCCTACTGGAAGATGGAAAGAATTCGTGGTAGAAGACCAGTATTTCACAAAACCTTTATATATGATCGTGTCTTTTTGGAAAAATTCTGAAGTAGCTTCTATGGCATGATAAGTTCTTTCCACAGTAAGGACGTCTTTATGTTTCTCAAAAATCACTTTGGTCCAAGCACTGTAGTATGGACGAGCGGTCCAAAGACCTCGTGTTCTGAATTCATCTTTACCCCACAATGATTCATGATGATGGAAACGTTGTTGAATCGTCTTGAAGAAATGAGTATAATATAGGGAGTAAGGGTCGTGACATGGCGTGAGAAAGCGCATGTAACTTATTTGTCCAGTCTTTTGAGTTAAGCCTTTATCTATGACATAACCCTTGAGAATTTGCGGCTCTTTTATTACCCAATTAGACACAAATAAGATCTCGTTCTATGCCATGTAGTCGGTTGGTTCGCTCTGGAGGATGGAGAGGTGGTGCTGAAGTTGTAGGGGTAGAGCGATGGTCTCATCCTTATACGGGTTGTAGAATTTAATTGCCTCGGTAGTCAGCTTAACTGAGTCCCAAGCATTCTGGAAACGTCTTCTATTATGTTCTCGAATCTTCTCCTGGAAAATTTCATCTTGGCTCTTTTCTCTTGCTTTTTTTTTTTTTGGGACTGACAGGGGAGGGGAAGCCTCTGCAACAGAAGGGCGATTATCATCAGTGCGAAAGTTGGTTGTGCATTTCAACCAATCTTCCCAATCAGATTCTTGTCCTGAAAAGGGGGGACCCTCTATCTCCTTCATTATTATGCCCATGCGGATATGCTTAGACAACTGTTGAATACGATCAACAAAGTTCACAATGATGGGAGCTAGCTCCTTGAAGAAAGAGTTGTAGTTCTCACTAGAGCGGGGCCTTTTTGGGTTGTGGGTCTCAGCAAATTGTGGGTTAGATGGCCCGGTGACATTTGGGGAAGCAAGCAGTCTCTTGGAGCTGGCCATTGGAGATTTGAACAGGAGTTGATAAAAAATCAAAGTCAGAAGGAAAGATTTATAAAGTTAGAAGTGCAAGGAAAATGCTCAAGTCTGAGCTATTGCGCGCAAAGCACTGTGCGGAAGCTGTTGCATGCAAAGTATTGTGCAGAAGTTGTTGTGCACAAAGTACTGTGCAGAAACTGTTATGCGCGAACGCAAGGGCATTGTGTGCCACTTGTAATAAGCAGAAATTTGACCAAGTATAAAAGGCTGTTGTGTGCGGAAGGCTTTGTGCGGAGCAGTCGTTGTGCGGCGCACAATGAGGTTAGCGCACAAAGGGTAGAAACTTGACGCGAGAACAGTATGAAGCAGAAGAGAAAGGTGGCGAAAAAGAAGACAAGTCCTATATTTATAGGCGGGGGCTGGGCTATTGTGCGCTAATGGTTGTGCGCAAATCGTTGTGCGAAATTCATTGTGCGCAGTTCAGTCAGCGCACAATAAAGAAAATCAGCGCACAATGAGGGAGATCAAAAAATAAAATAGTATTTGGAAAGGATTGATCCTACATATTTATTTTAGTAGGTATCAAAATAAAATGTAGGATCAATGGGGGCATCTGTTGAGGCATAAAAAGTGAGGAAGACAGAAGAAGAAGCATTGTGCGCAAATAATATGCTCAAAAAGAGCTTTGTGCCGAAAAAAGGAGCTTTTGTGCGGAAAAAAATGGTCATTGTGTGAAAATAGACATTGTGTGCAGATGCTTGGTGCACACAGTAGAGTCCGCACAAAGGAGGGGCGCACAACAAAGTCCGCACAAAGGAGGGGTGCACATCGAGGTCTACACAAAGGGGAAGCGCGCACCAAGTTTCGCACAAAGGAGGAACGCACAGTGCTTATGTGATGTATTTACACGTGTGAGAGGGCTATAAATACCCCTTGACCCCTCTAAAGGGGTCATTAGCAACCAATCACAGAGAGAGAATAAACTGCAGAAGAAGAAAGGTAGAGCCCGCAACCGTTGTACGGAATAGGCATTGTGTGGCACACAACAGAAGCCAGTGCACAACAGAAACCAGCGCACAACAGGGGTCAATGCACAATGGTTTCTCCTAGTGCAGAATGGTCTCTGTCAATGCACAACGATCTTTGACAGCGCACAATGACTTTTGATAGTGCATGATGACTTTTAGCGCAGAGTTCAACATTATGTTTTAATGTTTTATACGTTTATGCATAATTTGGGTGCTAAATACTGATTATGCATTATAATTCATAAATATTCGATTTGGAATCCAAAGAGAAAGGGATGTAAAGAACTTAGAATATATAAATAAAGTGATTGTTTTTTTGTTTTCTTTTGGTAATCAATTCAAAGAATAGAATTTTCCAAACGGAATGTATTTGTTTCTTGTTCGAAACACTTAAAAATCGTAATTCAAATGGTATGGCCCACCTAAGTATTGGATCTATCTCAACTCCTGATGGATGTCCTTTTTAGGTGAGTAGGAATGAATAGACAGGGCGGATTTCCTTAATGATCATTGTGGACCCCACCTTAAGGATTATGAAAACAATAGCATTGTTTACCCATGAAGCACCGAACTGGAGGGTCAGCCTTACGGTGTTTGACCCGAGCCGCGAGGAAAAATCCTCGGACGCAGATTAGATACTAACAGGTAGAGTACGAGAATCGCTGCTGAGGTGACGTCACTAAGTTCTCTGGACCGCATTATGATGTATGTTTTATATCCACGCCATCCATTCATTTGGAGATATTATTTCAAGGCATGAACTAGAGAATGAGGCAGATCCAAAGCTTTAGTGGACCCCACCACAGAAAACAGTGGGAAGATTGATGCCCACCGTTGAAACATTCCTAAGGCCCACCATGGTGTTTTGTTTTTGAAATCCAACCTCTTCAAAAGTTAACAAAGACTTTTTAGAAGGTAAAACACAAAATCAGCTTGATCGAAAACATTTGTGGCCTTTAGAAGTTTTTAATGGTGGTTTCACTCTCCTCACTGTTTTCTGTGGTGGGGTCCACTGGAGCTTTGGATGTGATTGATTCTTTGGAAGGTACCCTAAAATTATCTCTCCAGATGGATGGACGGTGTGGATACAAAACATATATCATGGTGGGGCCCACAGAACTTGGTGACGTCACTTCAGTAGCAGTCTCGCTATTCAACCTGTCAGTAGCCAATGCGCGCCCGAAATTCAACTCCTCCCTTTCACGTTTGCCCAGCGACGGAAGGACAGCGGTCCGCTATTCTAATTGGTGGGCTAACATCATTGTCATCTTGGACGATCCAAACTGTCCATCTGATGGAGCACCCTCATTCGACCAAAACCAAGTCGTCCGTACGCATTCATACAACAGTATGTTCACACAATCAAGGGTCCAAACCGGCTACGTGTGATGGATTTGTTTCGAAAACGGAAATTTTCCGTTTCTTCCTCCTTGGAAACCAACAACCAAATGGAGTCAAAGCTCCATTCCTCCCATCCTCCGAGATTCCATGCCTATCCGCACCATCCACAACAATTAGATTAGAAGAAGATGTAATGATGGTGAATCCGCCATTGAAGCATAAGCTTCTTCCATTTTCAAGCTGCACCGGGTCATTGAATTTACTTGACTCAGCTGGATAATGAGATAAGTTAGAGTTTTTGAATTTTCAAACTATGACTTAGCCGACTACAATGGAAGGAATTAACTTTTCAAATTCAAACCGACGGTTTAGAAGTTTTTTATTTAAAAAAAGGTCAATACAGATCACAGTGATGTTTATTTGTAATCCAACCTGTTCATAAGATCACACATACATGGATGAAGAAGATCTAAACTTTCTAGGGAATAATGACTTCCACCGTTGAAACCCCACAGAGTTTACTCAGTACGCTAATCGTACTGAGTTACTCGGTATCTAATCCGCTACCCTCTGCTTCGGCCCTGACAGTGGGGTGCAACATGATATATGTGCCTTACATCCATGCCGTCCATCTGTTTTGAAAGATCATTTAAGTATACGAATAAAAAAGGAAGAAGATCCAAATCTCAGGTGGACCACACCACAGGAAACAGTGGTGATTGAATAACTACCATTAAAAGATTCTTGTTAGCCACTGTAATGTTTATTTGCCATCCAACCTGGGAATCGGATTAGATACCGACGGGTTGAGTAGCGAGTCGGCTACTGAAGTGACGTCACCAAGTTCTGTGGGCCCCACTATAATGTATGTGTTGAATCCACACCGTCCATCCATTTTGAGATATCATTCTAGGGCACGAGACAAAGAATGAGGCAGACAAAAAGCTGTAGTGGACCCCACTACAGAAAACAGTTGGGAGAGTGATTCCCATCGTTGAAACTATCCTAAGGCCCACTATAATGTTTATTTGAAATCCAACTTGCTCAAAAGTTGAAAAAAGACATGAAATAAAGAAAAACACAAATATTAATTTGATCTAAAACTTTTATGGCCTTTAGAAGCTTTTAATGGTGGGCGTCATTGTCGCCACTGTTTTCTGTGCTGGGGTCCACTGAAGCTTTGGATTTAACTCATTCTCTAAATATCACCCTAAAATGATCTCTCCAAATGGATGGAAAGTGTGGATACAAAACATACATCATGGTAGGGCTCACGGGACTTGGTGACGTCACTTCAGTAGCCAATCTGGCTACTCAACCTGTCAGTAGCTAATCCACTCCCTCCAACCTGTTGATAAGTTTACGAAGGCCCCTATTTGTATGGATCGCTCCTATTTCCTGTGTTATGGTCCACCCGAGATTTGGAGGTGTAAACACATATATTATGGTGGGCCCCACAATGAGGGATCAACTGAAGACGTGTCCTACCTAGATGGTATAGAAGGCAATTTTAAAAAGGTGACCATTCATGATAGGGCCCACTATATGGACGGTCCTGATTGTTGTATGGATGGTCTTCTGTACTTTTGATGAGATGGCTCTACTACCATGTTGCGATTCAACCGGCTCTACGGGGTGGGCTCACGTGAGGAAGGAAGAAGCTGGAGTTACGTAGATTGGCCTACTTAGCCAAAACGTATGGACATCGTCACAAGTATCAAAGTAGCGTGGAAAGCGATTAATAAAGAATTTGTCTATAAAAGTTAAAAGCTGGCGTAAAAGATCCGCTCGTGGGTAATTCGCGTTAGGTACTCACTGGGTTTACTTTCAAGAACCAAAACCATATATCTGGCGTAGATCTGGTCATGAGATGCACACGTGTTTTCCTTATCAAATAGATCATACATATTTTCCTTATCATTATTGATTCATATGGAATGTCATACATGTTTTCCTTATCATCATTGAATCACATGAAAATGATGATAAATGTTAGCTCTAATTGAGTAATTCTTTATAAATAATTGATGACTGGATTAAATTTAATGATTCAATGATTTGCACTTTTCTTAGGAAATAGTAATTAATTAATTCATGTGGTATGATGATCATGTGCATATATTTGTGGATAGACATAGATATTTATTTTTCGTGATTGGTGACCACATGTGTGGCATGTTTTGACTGTTCATGAAAAGCCTCTTTTTATTGTATCTCACTTTTTATTTACTGCATACACGTGGTATCAAAAATGGATTTGACGCCCCCAAGCAAGAATTAGACGACGAAAGATATATTGAGTGATGAATACATTAAAGGTATTTAATCGTTTATTATTTTTGGCAAAAGGAATTCGGGAGGTGTTGATTGGTATAGTTGTCCTTGTACTAGATGTCGTAATGTGCATGGGAAGAAAATACTAAGTACGGTTTTTGAGCATTTGATTATGAATGGTATAGATCAGATATACACAACTTGGTTTTTTCATGAAGAAACTTCCCAAAATAGGTGTCAATGCCAAGGCTCCTAGTACATCTGTCACTAATTGTAATGAAGAGTTGTTGCCCATAATAGTTGATTTGGTTAATGATACTTTTGTTTGTGTTCAACCCAATGACTTGGATGCATGTATGAATGAGGTCATTGAAGAACATGGTAGTTAACCTCAAGATGACATAGACAATGATACTCAGTACAATAAATTAAGAGAGAACACAATTCAACCCCTATATCCATCATGTAAACGTGAGTATATAAAGTTTTCAGTGACAGTTGAGTTGATGAGCATGAAGGCTAGATATCAATGGTCAGATAATAGCTTTACGAGTTTGTTGTAACTGCTCAAGAAGATTTTGCCAAGCGAGAACTCTTTGCTAGATAATACGTATAATGTAAAGAGATTGATCAGTTCATTGGGTATGAACCATGAGGTGATACGTGCATGCCGTAATGATTGTATTTTGTACTGGAAGGAGCATGCTATTAAGGAAAGTTGTCGTACATGTAAAGCAAGTAGATGGAAAGTGAATCGTGTTGTAAGATCAAGAGTCTCACATGTACCAGGGAAGGTGCTAAGATACTTCCCATTAACACCAAGGTTATAATGACTTTATAGTATATCATGGATTGTAGAGAATATGTTGTGGCATTCAAAGGGGGCTAAAAATGATTCGTACATGCGTCATCCCGTGGATTCTTTTATGTGGGAATCTGTAGATAGAAAGTTAATGATTTTGCTTTAGATCCACGTAACGTTCGGTTGGGACTGCAACAGACAGATTCAACCCTTTTGGGCATATGAGCATCTCATATAGTTGCTGGCCTGTTATTATTGTTCCATACAATCTTCCACCTCATTTATGCATGTGAAAGGAATTTATTATGTTAACACTTTTGATTGTTGGAAAAAATGGTACAGGGCACGACATCGACGTGCATTTACAACTATTAATTGAAGAATTAAATGAATTGTGAAAAGGGTCCATAACATATGACTTGTTCGAGAAGAGCAAGTTTACAATGAAGGCAATTTTATTATAGGCAATATATGATTTTCCAGCATATGGACATCTTTCTGGGTGTAGGTTAGGAGGAAAGTACGGATGTCCTGTTTATAGTGAGGAGACTGACTCCGTTTGGATAAAACATATAAAGAAGTTTGCTTATATGGGGCACAGAAGATTCCCCCATGTAATGACCCGAAAAATTTTGTGTCAAGACCCGAGTACTACCTCTATTTTTCCTTAGAAGTTATTTCTGGGTTATTAGCACTAAACTCGATTGCTTATGAAATTTGCATCAATCACTTTAAATTTGATCTGTATGACTCAAAACTTATAGAATCATTAGCGCTAGGTTACTTTGAAATCTGGGATTCATCGCTAAATCCAGTTGCTCTTGAAAATTTTTGGAAGTTCTGAATCGGACATGGACCGCGCGTCGGAAGTCCAATAGCGATGATCTTAGGGTGTATTGGTCACCATGTTGGACTAGGCCATCACCTCAAAAATTAAGTCCAGATAATGTTCTGGGTCGATTTGATTGAGTCCGGAGTGAAGAGTGTGAGAACGGTGGGAAATTAATATGATTTTATGAAATCTGAGTCGTGTTGCTTGCGGGACAATTTTAAGCAATTTGACCATTGGATTCTGACCCAATTTCACCCTCTGACCAGGGAAGATGGCCCAGGCATGTCCTTGTGCTTGTGGACCTGATCGAGATTCGGTGACCGTTGAATTGAGTGTGGTCCGCCACGGATATCTGTAGATCCGATCGGTACGAAAACTCACCCTGACCTAGATCCATGGTCAGTGAGCTTAAGTCCGACCTCTCATGGAAAAAGGCCCACCGAAAGTGTTCCGTTGGATCGAGAGAAGCCTGTTTTGGTTATAAACTAAGTATACCTTGGCCCTAGGGTTATTTTCATCAATGTTAGGCCTATGTATAGACCTTAAAAACTCTAACTCTCTTTTCCATACGAATTTCCTAACCCTAGCTAAGAAAGAGAGAGGAAAAGAGAGAAAGTGAGAGAGAAGTTGGTGAATCATCTTAGATTCTTTCCTGTTCTTCTTCATCCTTAAACCTCCACTTTTGAATCGTTATTCCGGCGATTCTAAGTTCATCCTTGGGTAAGTTAACCTAACCCTAATCTGTTTTAGAGCTTAGAAAAGTTTATATGTTGCTGTAGCTCATTTCTATTCTTGCTTTAGGTTATCTTGTCGCCGTTGACGAAGACATATCATCTGAATCAGTTCGGTGTTCTATTTCTGGTTTAAGGTGCGGACTTTAATCGTATAGGTTATGGTTTTCAAGGCTTTCAATGCCAGTTAATGGTTTATTCTTGTTATGGATGAGATTTCACATGCTAAATGTTATGTTTATATTGTATTCCTAATATATATGCCTTGTGTAGAGATTTGTGTATTCTATGTGTATGTAGGAAGTACCGTATACGTATAAAATATGCACATGTGTTTGCCATGATTATTTGTCGTGTATTTATGCTTGATGTATGTGTGTCAACTCCTTGGTAAAAGGAATTGTCTAAATGCGTGTATTTCAACATACGTCATGTATGTTACACTATGTATTCTAAGTGTTTGTAGAAATGTCTGAATGATCTAAAGTGTAATATATTGACCTAATTACGGGCATTGAGAAGCGATTCTCAACACTCCTATTGATGTGTATGATTTACCACATGCAAGTCATATTCCTTGTTGTTTAATTTCAAGTATTACTTATGTGAAAATCCCTGTTGAGTTGATATTCTTCAAATGCTTACATACCACATCATTTGAGTTGTTGTTCCATTACAATTCTAGATTGTTAATATGAATATCTGTTGTGGTGGAATATGTTTGGGACTATGAATAGTCTAGGAAATCGGTAATCGGCCTTGAGTTCATGGCTGAGGTTGTTTTCGCCACGTAGGACGCGATTTGACGAACCCGAGTATTAGAGTTGTCGGCAGTGGTTTGGCCACACGGAGTGTTTGCGCACTCTATGTCGTTCAACCCAACGTGCGCTCGTGCTAGTCAAGTTCGTCAAGTAACCCGATTGTCCGATGTTTGTTCACCATGTATGGACGCTATTGTTTGAATCTAAGGTACCAAACTTACCGATGAAAATCCTGTTAACCATTGTACCTTGATCCGCTAAGACTCATGAGCTGGACATGGTGGTATGGGACACCGTGGTCGAGCTGTCGGCCTACGCTGGGGTGACGAGCCTCCCCGTAGTGACCAGTGAGCAACCAAACTCGTGAGCCGATTATGGTAGTATGAGACACTATATTCATGCTGTCGGCCTACATTGATTGGTGACGAGCCCTTTGTAGTGACCTCGAGCATACCTGGATACCGCATTGAGGTGACGAGCCTTATTGTAGTAACGAAGGTATGATAGGCGTGCATTGATTGGTGACGAGCCCTTTGCAACGACCTAAAACCATATGATCGTATGAGATTGTCTAGGACTGACGACCCTAGAATGGATCACTGTTTGGAAAATTGATATGAGGAAGGTACCTTAGCTTCTCAATCCTACTGTATGAAAAGGACTAATAACAACTTGGTAATCATGTTCATGCACCGCATTTGCATGTGCCTGGAAGAGGTGGCGCACTTTGAGGCGATGTCATGCGTAACGTAAGATGAAGACGCTGAGGGTGTACGCACCAGGGCACGCATCATTCTACATACATCCTTGCATTAACAAGAGTACTTAGGACATGTTTGATTGTTCTACTTTATCATTACTGCTTGATTGAATTGATAACATGTTAACCTTTGCTTTATTGTTCCACTGAGTTGATCACTCATCTCCTCGTTCTGGGTCGGTGTTTAAACACCCACCAGACTCTGTCTTAGTTGCAGATGTTGATGCGACCTCTGAGGCAGAGCAGGAGATCAATGATGATGAGGCTGCATTCTCTTTTATGCAGTTTTCTGGCGGGTTCTAGTAAGCCTTGTTCTGATGCGTGGGATTATGAGATTTCTTTTGGAAATATATAATGTAATTTGATACTTGTAATTTTGATAGTAACACTTGTAAGTATGACCTGGTATGTATATGTATTTCAGGGATTTGCACATGTACACATATATTGTTTTAAGTCTTCCGCTTGCTTTTCTTCACTTATCCCTGAATTATATTTGCAGTTGGCTTAATCTATTCCATGTTTTATGCACTCATACAGACAACATACATCCATCATTAAATATGTTGCATAAGTGATGTTTTGGAACTCGGGAGCTGAGTTATGCTCGACCCCTGAATTTCAGGGCATTACAAGTTGGTATCAAAGCTTGAATTGGATTAAACCGGACCTGGGTTATGGTCACACACCGCACGCTGTCGCCACTTTAGTGTATTTGAGTGCGAGTTTATCGTAGATTTTGTGTTTGTCTCGTTTCTTCTATCGGCGAAGGTTTACTGAAAACGATCGCCGAGATCGAGTCTATCCGCACTCCTAATCATACACAGCGACCCAAAATCTTTAATAAGTCTAGATGGTTTATCTTCCCATCTTAACCCTTCAAATATCAGTAAACCTCAGTTTATATCAGATTTCTTCCCGAGTGGCCCGTTAGGCGTCAAATCAAGCAAAGGGGCCGATCGGGGCATTTCCAGGGGGACCCAGGGGCGACCCACCTCATTTTGGAGTTAAGGGGCCATGAGGACCTCTCCCAAATGGTGAACCATCACCGGACGGTCCAGAGACCGGCGATGTCCTCGCCGGTTTGGCGAGCCCTTGCCGCCCAGTGGGTCAGCTCGGGCCGACGCCTATGGGGCCCAGTGTGGCCCACTCCTCCATGGTTGCTCGATTATATTACTTTTTAAACCCTACTTCCTTCATAAATCACCCTCCCAAGCTCTCCTTTTCTTCAAGTTCCTCTCAAAACTCCATCAAATCTCTCCCCAAATCTTCTTCTTCTTCCATTTTCGTGCTCACCCATCCAACCCATCTCAAACCCTCACCCCCATTGCTGTTTACACTTTCTTTTCTTCTCATTTGGGCTCCCAAATCCTTCTTTGGGATCTCAAGTGTGTGGAAGCTTCACCATCCTTCCCATTTCTCCCATTTCTCTCATTTTTCATGGCCCTCTTTGAGTTCATCACGGCCATATTTTTCATCTCTACCCTTCTTTCTTTGATGGGGAAGAACAGAGCGCCCGTGGATGAAGTCGGGATTAGCCGCCCAACTCGTGCACGGAGGCCAAGAGGTGTCGCCGCGAGCACAATCGCCACCCGTGAATTCTGGACCAAGCGGGACCTTGATCCTCAAGCTCCCATTAGAAGAACCCTGTTGGCAGAATTATCTCATGGAGTCTATGAAGGCCGTAGGGTCCTTTTTGAGGCTCATGTTGATCCGCGGCTATTTGACAAGTTTCTGTTGTTGGAGCGCTTGGAAGGGGTCGGTTGGTGTCCCTTGTTTGAGGGCGAGTATCGCGCGAATACAAGCACTGTTCGAGCTTTTTATGCCAACATTCATGATCCTTCGCTGGAGCCTCTGCAGTTTAAGATTCCTTGTGGTAGCGGTCAGGAGGCCACGGTCAACGTCGCTTTGATATCCCGACTCCTGAAGGTGCCACTTGGTGAGGTGCATGCTAGTGAGAAGAATTTGAATAGTATGCGCGAGAGGGATCATCGCACTCGGCTCTTGTGTGATCGTCTGGTCGAATGGCAGCCTAATAGAAGTCTTCTAGCTACCAACATGACGAATGACTTCCGCTTGCTTCACCACATGTGTACGTTCAATGTATATCCCAGGTGGAGCAACCGCAGCGAGTGTACGCGCCTGATGGTAGATTTTCTGTATCAGGTGGGGCAAGGAGCGAAGTTATGTGTGCCGACGTACATCTTGTGTCAGATTATCCTTATCGCTCGTTCGACTAGGAGGACTGAATCACTTCCATTTGGCCACCTCATTTGTAAGCTTGCACATGAGTTTGGCTATCGGCTTAGGGCAGAGAAGCCGGTTCCTATTCGTCACATTAATTTGACGACCCTTAAGCAGATGGAAATTGGTCCTCGTCAACAGGCCTCAGAGAGTGAGGATGAGTCAGAGAGTGATGAGGATGAGAGTTATGCTGAAAGTGGAGCTGAGATTGAAGAAGAAATAGAGCAGGACGAGGAAGAGGTTGAGGCACAGGATACGAGTGAGAGTTCTCCTCCTGTAGCACCAGAGCAGAGCACAGATCAGACTGCCAGGGATGCCTGTATCGCTCGGCTTGAGGAAAGGCAGGCTGTTCTACGCCAGGATATCATGGATCTTCGAGGCCTTGTGAAGCATAAGTTCAAGAAGGTGACTCGAATTCTGAAGTCTATCCTGTGTTGCTTGTAAGATAAGGGTGCCCTGCCTCCATCTCCTGATTCTGATGAGTAGTTGTCGTTGCAGTCGTCCTTTACTTTGTTTGTCGTTTTCTTTTTGTGTGTAGCCACTGTTGGCTTAGTAGTTGGGAGTTGTTTGTTGTTGTTTGAAGTTTAGATGTAGTAGTTCACATGCTTTCCCTGTCGTAATTCATGTAATGCTGCACTACTTGTATTGCGACAAATTTTGTTAAATGGAATGCATGTTGTTTATCATTGAAGTTGTGCTGTGATTACTGTGTGGGTGGATTATGTGGTCATAGAATCTTACGGGTTGCATCCTCTGTTGAATGTAGGGTATGCCTCCTAAGGGTTCGAAGACTTCGGCCCGTCTCTGCTTGGTTGAGTCGGTTGCTGGGGTTCCTCCCCTGATTGATAGTCAGACGGATCCACAGTCGGGCTCGTCTCATGCTGGTGTTGGGCCGACACCTATGGCTCCTCCAGTCACGCCTTCGGTTCCTGAGCCGAACCGTGCATCTTCGTCTGCTCCGCCTTCTAATAGGTTTAAGCAGATGATGTTGTTGATGCAGCAGCAGCAGATTCAGCAGCAGCAGCAGCAGTTCCTATCTTCCATGGCTGGCATCTTTCCTCAGTCGGTGGGGGTGACTCCACCTGCTTCACCTATGCCCCCATCTGGGAGTGCTAGTGCGAGCGGCACTTTTGAGTGATTCCAGCGCTTACGACCTCCCACATTTACGGGTTCTCATAGACCTGAGGAGGCCGAGTACTGGATCGATCGCATCTCTAAGATGCTGAGACCGCTGCACTGTTCAGAGGTTGAGCAGGTCGAGCTTGCCTCCTTCATATTTGAGAAGGAGGCCAGTTTATGGTGGGATAGTGTTCTTCGCACTGTCGAGGAAGGATAGGAGTGGTCGTGGCAGGCGTTTGAGGCACGCTTCCACGAGAAGTATTTTTCGGTTACATATCGACATGAGAAGAAGAGTGAGTTCCTTCGCCTCTGCCAGGGAGGGATGTCGGTGACGGAATATGAGAACCAGTTCACTGAGTTAGGTCGCTATGCTCCCTTGATTCTGAGCGATCAGCCGATGAGGATGCGGCGTTTTTCTGAGGGATTGAGGCCTGAGATCCAATCGAAGATGTGCTGTGCTAGCATATCTTCCTATGCGGAGTTGGTGAGCATGTCCTTGCGAGTAGAGCAGGACGGGGACAGGTCGTCCCGTATGCGAGCACCTATGGTTCCTAGGCCGTGAACTGATTTTTAGAGTGCACCTTTTCTCGGCAAGAGGCCGCGAGCAGATTCTCCTCCTAGGCGATCAGTGCCACCCGCTCAGCAGATGCGAGATGATCTTCGCTGTTCATACTGTGGGAAGATGGGGCATTTGGAACGTTTTTGCTTTTCGCGTATGCGGGCCAGTGATTTTACTCCACCGCAGAGGATCAGCCGTCCGATGCCTCAGGTTATTTCACCACCATCTCTTCGTTCAGCGCCAGCTCATCCATCCTTCAGACCTACTGTACCTAGCTTTAGGCCATCTCAGCGGCCCATGGTTCCTCCGCCGAATCGTCAGCAGCAGGCTCGAGTTCATGCGCTCTCAGCTGAAGCGCCTATGTCTGACTTAGTGTCGAGATCCTTCGAGGTTACAACGCACATTGAAGGTAGTCCCGTTTCTATATTAGTGGATACAGGTTCCACTACCTCTCTTATATCATATGTAGCAGTTAGGTGTTTGAGTTTGAGTATTATTTCTATGAAAAGAGTGATGCTCACTACCACTACGGGGATCTCCTCTGCTATGAACAAGCGTTGTATGGATTGTTGGGTTGATCTAGGCAGTGGATCGATTCGTGTTGACTTTTTTGTCGCACCTCTTTTTCATTACGATGTTATTATGGGTATGGATTGGCTCACATGGATGCGAGCAGAGATTGATTATGAAGCAAGGTCGGTGATAATCCATGGACCTGAGGGCGAGATAGTTACTTTCCCAGTTAAGGTCAGTTACCCTTTTCGTCTTGATTATTATACTTCTCTGTTGGAGAGTATGGCTGAATCGGCGTTTGAAAGCACGCCTGTAGTTCAGAAGTTTGAAGATGTATTTGAGTCGATTCCTGGATTACCTCCTCAGCGTGAGATTGACTTTACCATCGATCTCATGCCTGGTGCAGCGCCTATTTCTTTACCCACCTATCATATGCCACCGAGTGAAATGGAGGAATTGGGGAAGCAGATAGATGGTTTGTTGAATTTGGGCTTTATTCGGCCTAGTGTGTCTCCTTGGGGAGCACCTGTCTTGTTTGTGAAGAAGAAAGATGGTTCCTTGCGATTATGTATTGATTATCGCAGGTTGAATCTGGTAACTGTGAAGAATAAGTACCCTTTGCCCAGGATTGATGATCTGTTTGATCAGTTGAAGGGGGCAAGGTACTTCTCGAAGGTTGATTTGCAGTCAGGGTATCATCAGTTGTGCGTCAAGAATGAAGACGGGCAGAAGACTGCTTTCAGGATTAGCTTCGGTCACTATGAGTTCCTTGTGATGTCGTTCGGTCTTACGAACGCACCGGCCGTGTTCATGGATCTGATGAATAGAGTGTTTCGGCCATTCTTATTCCGATTCGTTATTGGCTTTATCGATGACATTTTGATTTATTCTGTGAGTCGGGAAGAGCATGAGGAGCACTTAAGAGCGGTTTTGAATACTCTTAGGAAGAATCAGCTTTTTGTGCAGTTCAAGAAATGCGATTTCTGGAAAGAGGAAGTCAAGTTCCTGGGACATGTGGTGTCCAAGGAAGGGATAACTGTCGATCTTGCTAAGGTAGCTGCAGTTCAAGACTGGAAGCAGCCTGGTTCAGTTACTGAGGTAAGGAGGTTTCTGGGTCTAGCAGGCTATTATCGACGCTTCATACGAGACTTCTCGAAGATAGCCAGACCATTGTCTCAGCTGACACGGAAAGATTTGAAGTTTGCTTGGAATGAGAGGGCGGAGATAGCTTTTCAGGAGCTGAAGGATAAGTTGACGTCCGCCCCTGTGCTAGTATTGCCAGATTAAGGGGTTAAGTATATTATATATACTGACGCTTCTCGCGTTGGCCTGGGTTGTGTCCTTATACAGAAGGACAGGGTGATTGCTTATGCTTCGAGACAGTTGAGGAAACACGAAGAAAATTACCCTATACATGACCTGGAGTTGGCAGCTGTCATTTTCACATTAAAGCTTTGGAGACATTACCTCTACGGAGAGGAGTTCGAGCTCTTTTGCGACCACAAGAGCCTTAAGTATATTTTCACGCAGCGTGATTTGAATATGAGACAGTGCCGATGGATGGAAACATTGAAAGACTTTAAGTTTGATGTTTCTTACCATCCGGGCAAGGCGAACCTTATGGCAGATGCGTTGAGTCACAAGAAGGCTATAGAGTTTGTGGCTCCGCTAATGATAGCAGAATGGGACATGTTGGAGTTTGTACGAGACTTTGAGCAGAAACTTACGATGGAAGAGCCGTATGAGGTTATCGCACACATTCGTGAACAGCCCCTCATTGACGAGAAGATCGTTGCAGCTCAGGCAGATGATGAGCTTTTGGTGAAGATGAGAAAGCTGGTTGGTACAGATGAGAACTCCGACTGGAGCATTGGTTCTGATGGGGGCCTACGATTTCGTGGCCGATTATGTGTCCCAGACATTCCTGACTTGAGACGGGAGGTTCTCGATGCATCCAGGTAGCACGAAGATGTATCAGGATATAAGAAGATCATATTGGTGGGACAATATGAAGGTTCACATTTCTGAGTTTGTATCTCGTTGTCTCACGTGCCAGCAGGTCAAGGCAGAGCATCGCCGACCTCCTAGGTTGCTTCAGCCCATGCCCATAGCAGAATGGAAGTGGGACTTCATCTCTATGGACTTTATTTCTAGGTTGCCGAGAACGAAGAAGGGACATGGCTCTATTTGGGTGATAGTCGATCGATTGACGAAGTCGGCTCACTTCTTACCGATCAGAGTCACAAACTCTGCAGACGAGTTGGCTAAATTGTATATCAAGGAGATTGTACGTCTGCATGGAGTTCCCTTGGAGATTGTGTCTGACAGAGACACGCGTTTCACATTTATCTTCTAGACTCGTATCCAGGAAGCGATGGGTGTGAAATTGAAGTTCAGCACCGCGTTTCATCTGCAAACAGATGGGCAGATGGAACGTGTGAACCAGATTCTGGAAGACATG
The DNA here is from genome assembly GCF_029962835.1 of Magnolia sinica. Lineage (NCBI taxonomy): Eukaryota > Viridiplantae > Streptophyta > Magnoliopsida > Magnoliales > Magnoliaceae > Magnolia > Magnolia sinica. The sequence continues at coordinate 38,966,096 of NC_080587.1, read as the reverse complement.
TTGCGAGCTTGTGTATTGGATTTCAAGGACAGTTGGGATGATTGTCTTCAGTATGCAAAGTTCGCGTATAATAACAGTTTTCAGGCGAGTATTGGCATGGCTCCCTATGAGGCGTTGTATGGTCGCCCATGCAGAGCACCACATTGTTGGGCAGAAGTTGGTGAGTGTAGTTTGGTTGGCCCGGAGTTGGTGCGGGTGACTTCAGAGAAAGTTGACATTATTCGACTCGACTTCTGACAGCTCAGAGTAGGCAGAAGAGTTACTCTGATAAGAGGCGGCGACAGCTTGAGTTTGAGGTTGGAGACCATGTATTTCTTAAGGTCTCTCCTATGAAGGGGTTCTGCGGTTCGGTAAGAAGGGAAAGCTTACGCCAAGATTTATTGGTCCATTTCAAATTCTGGATCGAGTGGAAGCGGTAGCATACCGCCTTGCTTTACCCACATCTCTTGCGGGCATGCGTAATGTATTTCATGTTTCTATGCTGAAGAAGTACGTTCCTGATCCTTCGCATATTATCAGTTGGGAGCAGGTGCAGTTGAGCGAGGATGCCACATATGTACTGCGACCGACGCGTATTCTAGACAGGAAGGAGCAGGTATTGCGTAGTAAGGTCATCCCTCTTGTGAAAGTTCTATGGACGCATCATAGTGAAGAAGAGGCTACTTGGAAAACTGAAGCTGAGGTCAGAAAGAGCTACCCTCAGATCCTTGAGGAATATGAGAAAGTATGCATTTCGAAGATGAAATTTTCTTTAAGGGGGGTAGATTGTAATGACCCGAAAAATTTTGTGCCAAGACACGAGTACTACCTCTATTTTTCCTTAGAAGTTATTTCTGGGTTATTAGCGCTAAACTCGATTGCTTGTGAAATTTGCATTAATCACTTTAAATTTGATCTGCATGACTCAAAACCTATAGAATCATTAGTGCTAGGTTACTCTGAAATCTGAGATTCATCACTAAATCCAGTTACTCTTGGGAATTTTTGGAAGTTCTGGATCGGACCTGGACCGCGCGTCGGAAGTCCAATAGCGATGATCTTAGGCTGTATTGGTCACCATGTTGGACTTGGCCATCACCTCAAAAATTAAGTCCAGATGATGTTCTGGGTCGATTTGATTGAGTCCGGAGTGAAGAGTGTGAGAACGGTGGGAAATTGATATGATTTTATGAAATCTGAGTCGTGTTGCTTGCGCGACAATTTTAAGCAATCTGACCGTTGGATTCTGACCCAATTTCACCCTCTGACCAGGGAAGATGGCCCAGACATGTCCTTGTGCTTGTGGACCTGATCAAGATTCGGTGACTGTTGAATTGAGTATGGTCTGCCATGGATGATCTGTAGATCCGATCGGTACAAAAACTCAGCTTGACCTAGATCCATGGTCAGTGAGCTTAAGTCCGACCTCTCGTGGAAAAAGGCCCACCGAAAGTGTTCCGTTGGATCGAGAGAAGCCTGTTTTGGTTATAACCTAAGTATACCTTGGCCCTGGGGTTATTTTCATCAATGTTAGGCCTATATATAGACCTTAAAACCCTAACTCTCTTTTTCATACGAATTTCCTAACCCTAGCTAAGAAAGAGAGAGGAAAAGAGAGAGAAAGTGAGAGAGAAGTTGGTGAATCATCTTAGATTCTTTCCTATTCTTCTTCATCCTTAAACCTCCACTTTTGAATCGATATTCCGGCGATTCTAAGTTCATCCTTGCGTAAGTTAACCTAACCCTAATCTATTTTAGAGCTTAGAATAGTCTATGTGTTATTGTAGCTCATTTCTATTCTTGCTTTAGGTTATCTTGTCGCTGTTGACGAAGACATATCATCTGAATCAGTTTGGTGTTCTATTTCTGGTTTAAGGTGCGGACTTTAATCGTATAGGTTATGGTTTTCAAGGCTTTCAATGCCAGTTAATGGTTTATTCTTGTTATGGATGAGATTTCACATGCTAAATGTTATGTTTATATTGTATTCCTGATATATATGCCTTGTGTAGAGATTTGTGCATTCTATGTGTATGTAGGAAGTACCGTATACGTATAAAATATGCACATGTGTTTGCCATGATTATTTGTCGTGTATTTATTCTTGATGTATGTGTGTCAACTCCATGGCAAAAGGAATTGTCCAAATGCGTGTATTTCAACATACGTCATGTATGTTGCACTATGTATTCTAAGTGTTTGTAGAAACGTCTGAATGATCTAAAGTGTAATATATTGACGTAATTACGGGCGTTGAGAAGTGATTCTCAACACTCCTATTGATGTGTATGATTTACCACATGCAAGTCATATTCCTTGTTGTTTAATTTCAAGTATTACTTATGTGAAAATCCCTGTTGAGTTGATATTCTTTAAATGCTTACATACCACATGATTTGAGTTGTTGTTCCATTACTATTTTAGATTGTTAATATGAATATCTGTTATGGTGGAATGTGTTTGGGACTATGAATAGTCTAGGAAATCGGTAATCGGCCTTGAGTTCGTGGCTGAGGTTGCTTTCGCCACGTACGACGCGATTTGACGAACCCGAGTATTAGAGTTGTCGGCAGTGGTTTGGCCACACGGAGTGTTTGCGCACTCTATGTCGTTCAACCCAACGTGCGCTTGTGCTAGTCAAGTTCGTTAAGTAACCCGATTGTCCGATGTTTGTTCACCATGTATGGACGCTATTGTTTGAATCTAGGGTACCAAACTTACAGATGAAAATCCTGTTAACCATTGTACCTTGATCCGCTAAGACTCATGAGCCGGACATGGTAGTATGGGATACCGTGGTCGAGCTGTCGGCCTACGCTGGGGTGACGAGCCTCCACGTAGTGACCAGTGAGCAACCAAACTCGTGAGCCGATTATGGTGGTATGGGATACTATATTCATGCTGTCGGCCTACATTGATTTGTGACGAGCCCTTTGTAGTGACCTCGAGCATACCTGGATACCGCATTGAGGTGACGAGCCTTATTGTAGTAACGAAGGTATGATAGGCGTGCATTGATTGGTGACGAGCCCTTTGTAACGACCCAAAATCATATGGTCGTACGTAGGGTAATTCTCTTCGTGTTTCCTCAACTGACGCGAAGCATAAGCAATCACCCTGTCCTTCTGCATAAGGACACAACCCAGACCAACGCGAGAGGCGTCAGTATATATAATATACTTAACCCCTTGCTCTGGCAATACTAGCACAGGGGCGGACGTCAACTTATCCTTCAACTCCTGAAAAGCTAACTCCGCCTGCTCATTCCAAGTAAAGTTCAAATCCTTCCGTGTCAACTGCGGCAACGGTCTGGCAATCTTCGAAAAGTCTTGAATAAAGCGTCGATAATAGCCTGCAAGACCCAGAAAACTCCTTACCTCAGTAACTGAACCAGGCTGCTTCCAGTCTTGCACTGCAGCTACCTTGGCGAGGTCGATGGCCAACCCTTCCTTGGACACCACATGTCCCAGGAACTTGACTTCTTCTTTCCAGAAATCACACTTCTTGAACTACGTGAAAAGCTGATTCTTCCTAAGAGTATCCAAAACCGCTCTTAAGTGCTCCTCGTGTTCTTCCCGGCTCGCCGAATAAATCAAGATGTCATCGATAAAAACAATGACGAATCGGAACAAGAATGGCCGAAACACTCTGTTCATCAGATCCATGAGCACGGCCAGTGCGTTCGTCAGACCGAACGACATCACAAGGAACTCATAATGACCGAAGCTAGTCCTGAAAGCGGTCTTCTGCACGTCCCCATCCTTGACGCGCAACTGATGATACCCTAACTGCATATCAACCTTCGAAAAGTACCGTGCCCCCTTCAACTGATCAAACAGATCATCAATCTTGGGCAAAGGGTACTTATTCTTCACAGTTACCAGATTCAGCTTGTGATAATTAATACACAATCGCAAGGAACCATCCTTCTTCTTCACAAACAAAACAGGCGCTCCCCAAGGAGACACACTAGGCCGAATAAAACCCAATTCCAGCAAACCATCTATCTACTTCCTCAACTCCTCCATTTCACTAGGAGGCATACGATAGGTGGGTAAAGAAATGGGCGCCGCACCAAGCATAAGATCGATAGTAAAGTCAATCTCACGTTGAGGACGTAATCTAGGAATCGACTCAAACACATCTTCAAATTCCTGAACTACCGGCGTACTAACCAACACCGATTCAGCCATACTCTCCAACAGAGAAGAATAATAATCAATACGAAGAGGGTAACTGACCTGAACTGGGAAAGTAACAGTCTTGCCCTCAGGTCCATGGATCGTCACTGATCTAGCTTCACAATCAATCTCAGCTCGCATCCTCGTGAGCTAATCCATACCCATAATAACATCGTAATGATAAAGAGGTGCGACAAAAAGGCCAACAACATGCATTCCATTAAACAAAATTGTCGCAATACAAGTAGTGCAGCAATACATGAATCACGACTAGGAAAGCATGAGAACAACAACATCTAACACTTCAAACAACCACAAACAACTACAACAACTCCAACTACAAAGCCAACAATGGCTACACACAGAAAGAAAACAACAAACAAAGCAAAGGACGGCCACGACGACTGCTACTTGTCGGAATCAGGAGATGGAGGCGAGGCACCCTTATCCTGCAAGCAACACAGGATAGACTTCAGAGTTCGAGTCACCTTCTTAAACTTATGTTTAACAAGGCCTCGAAGATCAACAATATCCTGGCGTAAAACAACCTGTTCGTCTTCAAGCCGTGTAAGATGGGCATCTCTGGCAGTCTGTTCTGCGCTCTGCTCTGGCGCCACAGGAGGAGAGCTATCACTCGAATCCTATGCCTCATCCTCTTCCTCGTCCTGCTCTGTTTCTTCCTCAATCTCAGCACCACCTTCAGCATAACTCTCTTCAGCATCGCTCTCAGACTCAGACTCACTCTCTGAGGCATGTCGACCAGAACCGATCTCCATCTGCTTAAGAGTCCTCAGATTAATATGACGAACAGGAACCGGCTTCTCAGCTCCAAGCCTATAGCCAAACTCATGTGCAAGCTTGCAAATGAGGCGGCCAAATGGAAGCGACTCGGTCCTCCTACTCGAACGAGCGATGAGAATAATCTGGCGCAGGATGTACGTCGGCACACATAACTTCGCTTCCTACCCCACCTGATACAGGAAATCCACCATCAGGCGCGTACACTCGGTGTGGTTGCTCCACCTTAGGTATACATTGAACGTACACATGTGATGAAGCAAACGGAAGTCGTCCGTCATGTAGGTAGCCAGAAAACTCCTATTAGGCTGCCATTTGACCAGACGACCACACAAGGATCGGGTGCGACGATCCCTCTCGCGCACACTGTTCACATTGTTCTCGCTGGCATGTACTTCACCAAGTGGCATGTTTAGGAGTTGGGATATCAAAGCAACATTGACAATACCCACTCGACCGCTACCACAAGGAATCTTGAACTGCAGAGGCTCCAATGAAGGATCAAGAATATTGGCATAAAAGGCTCGAATGGTACTAGCATTCGCGCGATACTCACCTTCAAACAAGGGACACCAACCAGCCCCTTCTATGCGCTCCAACAACATAAACTCACCATACAGCCGCGGATCAACATGAGCCTGAAAAAGGACTCTACGGCCTTCATAAACTCCATGCGATAGCTGCACCAACAAAGTTCTACCAATGGGAGCTCGAGGATCGAGGTCCCGCTTGGTCTGGAATTCACGAGTGGCGGACGTGCTCGCGGCGGCACCTCTCGGCCTCCGTGCACGGTTGGACAGCTAGGCCCGGCTTCATCCATGGGGGCTCTCTTCTTCCCCATCAAAGAAAGAAGGGTAGAAATGGAAAATATGACCGTGATGAACTCAAAGAGGGCCATGAGAAATGAGAGAAAGAGAGAAATAGGAAGATGGTGAAGCTTCCACACACTTGAGAGCCCAAAAAGGAATGTAAGAGCTCAAATGAGAAGGAAAGAAAAGGAAATCAGCAATGGGAGTGAGGGTTTTGAAATAGGGTGATGGGGTTTGCATGAAAATGGAAGAAGAAGAAGATTTGGAAAGGATTTGGAGAATATTGGAGAGGGTTTTCAAGAAAAGGAGAGCTTGGGAGGGGAGATTGTGAAGGAAATAGGTTAGAGGAGAGGTTTTAAACACAAAACCGTGCATTGATTGGTGACGAGCCCTTTGCAACGACCTAAAACCATATGATCATATGAGATTGTCTAGGACTGACGACCCTAGAATGGATTACTGTTTGGAAAATTGATATGAGGAAGGTACCTTAGCTTCCTAATCCTGCTGTATGAAAAGGACTAATAACAACTTGGTAATCATGTTCATGCACCGCATTTGCATGTGCCTGGAAGAGGTGGCGCATTTTGAGGCGATGTCATGTATAACCTAAGATGAAGACCCTAAGGGTGTACGCACGAGGGCACGCATTATTCTACATACATCCTTGCATTAACAAGAGTACTTAGGACATGTTTGATTGTTCTGCTTTATCATTACTGCTTGATTGAATTGATAACATGTTAACCTTTGCTTTATTGTTCTACTGAGTTGATCACTCATCCCCTCGTTCTGGGGCGGTGTTTAAACACCCACCAGACTCTGTCTTAGTTGCAGATGTTAATGCGACCTCGAGGCAGAGCAGGAGATCGAGGATGATGAGGCTGCATTCTCTTTTATGCAGTTTTCGGGCTGGTTCTAGTGAGCCTTGTTCTGATGCATGGGATTATGGGATTTCTTTTGGGAATAGATGTAACACCCTGAAATTCGGGGGTCGAGCATAACTCAGCTCCCGAGTTCCAAAACATCACTTATGCAACATATTTAATGATGGATGTATGTTGTCTGTATTAGTGCATAAAACATGGAATAGATTAAGCCAAAACACAGATATAATTCAGGGATAAGTGAATAAAGCAAGCAGAAGACTTATAGAAATATGTGTACAAGTGTGAATCCCTGAAGTACATATACAAACTAGGTCGTTCTATAAGTGTTACTTAACAAAATTACAAGTATCAGGTTACATCATTTAAATCCCAAAAATAATCCCAGAGTCCCACGCATCAGAACAAGGCTCGCTAGAACCCGTCTGAAAACTGCATATAAGAGAAAGCAGCCTCATCATCATCCATGTCCCACTCTGCCTCAGAAGTCGCATCAACATCTACAACATCAGAACCTAAGACAGAGTCTGGTGGGTGTTTAACTCCGCCCCAGAACGTGGGAGTGAGTGATCAACTTAGTGGAACAATAAGGCACTGGTTAACATGTTATCAGTTCAATCAAGCAGTAATGATAAAGTAGAATAAGTAAACAAGTCCTAAGTACTCTTGTTAATGCAAGGATGTATGCAAAATGATGCGTGCCCTCATGCGTACACCTTCAGCGTCTTCATCTTACGTTACGCATGACACCACCTCAAAGTGCGCCACATCTATAAAGCACATGCAAATGCGGTGCATGGATATGATTACCAAGTTGTTATTAGTCCTTTTCATACAGCAGGATTGGGAAGCTAAGATACCTTCCCCATATCACCATCCAAACAGTGATCCATTCTAGAGTCCTCAGTCCAAGACATCTCATACGATCATATGGTTTCAGGTCGTAGCAAAGGGCTCGTCACCAATCAATGCACGCCTTTCATACCTTTATTACCACAGTTCGGCTCGTCACCTCATTGCGGTATCCAGGTATGCTCGAGGTCACTACAAAGGGCTCGTCACTAATCAATGTAGGCCGACAGCACGAATATAGTGTCCCATACCACCATAATCGGCTCACGAGTTTGGTTGCTCACTGGTCACTACGGGGAGGCTCGTCACCCCAGCGTAGGCCGACAGCTCGACCACGGTGTCCCATACCACCATGTCTGGCTCATGAGTCTTAGCGGATCAAGGTACCATGGTTAATAGGATTTCACTGGTAAGTTCGATACCCTAGATTCAAGCAGTAACGTCCATACATGGTGAACATACATCGGATAATCGGGTTACTTGACGAACTCGACTAGCACGAGCGCACGTTGGGTTGAACGACATAGAGTGTGCAAACACTCTACGTGGCCAAACCACTGCCGCCAACTCTAATACGGCTCGGGTTCGTCTAATTACATCCATTGTGGCGAAAGCAATCTCAGCCACAACCTTAAGGCAGATTACCGATTTCCTGGACTATTCATAGTCCCAAACACAGTACACTACAACAAATAATCATATTAAATGTAAAACAGTAATGGAACAACAACTTAAATCAAGTGGTACTCAAGCATCTGAAGAATATCAACTTAACATAAATGTAAGCATAAGAAATGCTTGAAATTAAATAACAAGGAATGTAACTAGCAAGAAGGAAATCATACACACTAGTGGGAGAGTTGAGAATCGCTTCTCAACGCCCATACTAGGTTGGAATATCACACTTTGAATCATTCAAACATTTCTACAAACACTTAGAATACACAATACAACATACATGACATATGTTGAAATACATGCATTTGAACAATTCCTTTTACCAAGGAGTTGTCATATACACATCTAGCATACATACATGACAAATAATCATGGCAAACACAAGTGCATATTTTATACGTATACGGTACTTTATACATACACATAGAATACACAAATCTCAATATAACACATGCATATCAGGAACGCAACATAAACACAACATTTGGCATGTGAAATCTCATCCTTAACAAGGATAAATCATTCACTGGCATTGAAAGCCTTGAAAACCATAACCTATACACTTAAAGTCCGCACCTTAAGCCAGAAAAGAACACCGAACTGATTTAGACGAGTTGTCTTCGTCAAGGGCGATAGAATACCCTAAAACAAGGATAGAAATGAGATACAATAACACCAAGACTAATTTAAGCTCTAACACAGATTAGGGTTAGGTTAACTTACCCCAAAGATGAACTCAGAATCGTCAGAATAACGATTCAAAGTGAAGGTTCAAGGATGTAGAAGAATAGGAAAGAATCCAAGATGATTCACCAACTTCTCTCTCACGTTCTCTCTTTTCCACTCTCTTTCCAAGCTAGGGTTAGAGAAAATTCGTATGGAAAAGAGAGCTAGGGTTTAAGGACTATAAATAGGCCTAACTTTGATGAAAATAACCCCAGGGCCAAGGTATACTTAGGGTATAACCAAAACCTGACTCTCGAGATCCAACGAAGCACTTCTGGTGGGCCAAATACCACGAAAGGTCGGACTTAAGCTCACTGACCATGGTTCTAGGTCAGGCTGAGTTTTCGTACCTACAAGATCTTTAGATCAGCTGTGGCGGACCACACTCAATTCAACGGTCACAGAATCTCGATCAGGTCCACAAGCACAAGGATATGCTTGGGCCACCTTCACTGATCAGATGGTGAAATTGGATCAGAATCCAACGGTCAGATTGCTTAAAATCGTCGCGCAAGCGACACGACTCAGATTTCATAAAAGCTTAATAAATATCCAACCGTTCTCACACTCTTCACTCCAGACTCAAACAAATCGACCCAGAACATCACATGGACTTGATTTTCGAGGTGATGGTCAAGCCCAACATAATGACCGCAACAGCCTAAGATCATCGCTATCGGACTTTCGACGGGCGGTCCAGGTCCGATCCAGAACTTCCAAAAATTCTCCAGAACAACTGGATTTAGCGATGGATCCCAGATTTCACAGTAACATAGCGCTAACTAATCTACAAGTTTTGAGTCATGCAGATCGAATTTAAAGTGATTGATGCGAATTTCACAAGAAATTGAGTATAGCGCTAATTCCCCCAAAAACTACTTAAGGAAAGATAAGCACAAAATTTCCAAGGTCATTACAATCTACCCCCTTAAAGAAAATTTCATCCTCGAAATTCATACCTTCATAAATTCCTCGAGGATCAGAGGGTAGGACTTCCTGACCTTAGCTTCAGATTCCCAAGTAGCTTCTTCCACACCATGATGCGTCCATAGCACCTTCACAAGAGGGATAACCTTGCTACGCAATACCTGCTCCTTCCTGTCGAGAATACGCGTCGGTCGCAGTACATAAGTCGGTGGCAGCACATAAGTGGCATCCTCACTCAATTGCACTTGCTCCCAACTGATAGAAACATGAAATATGTTATGCACGCCTGCAAGAGGTGTGGGCAAAGCAAGGCGGTATGCTACCGCTCCCACTCGATCTAGAACTTGAAATGGACCAATAAATCTCGGCGTCAGCTTCCCCTTCTTACCGAACCGCAGAACTTCTTTCATAGGAAAGACCTTCAGAAACACATGGTCTCCAACCTCAAACTCAAGCGGTCGACGCCTCGTATCAGCATAACTCTTCTGCCTACTCTGCGCTGTCAGAAGTCAACGTCGAATGATGTCAACCTTCTCTGAAGTCACCTGCACCAACTCTGGGCCAAGTAACTACGCTCACCAATTTTTGCCCAACAATGTGGTGCTCTACACGGGTGACCATACAACGCCTCATACGGAGCCATGCCGATACTCGCTTGGAAACTATTATTATACGCGAACTCTGCATACTGAAGACAATCATCCCAACTGTCCTTGAAATTCAAAACACAAGCTCGCAACATATCTTCCAGGACCTGATTCACGCGCTCCGTCTGCCCTTCTGTTTGCGGATGAAACGCGGTGCTGAACTTCAGTTTCACACCCATCGCTTCCTGGATACGAGTCCAGAAGATAGATGTAAAACTCGTGTCTCTATCAGACACAATCTCTAGGAGAACTCTATACAGACGTACTATCTCCTTGATATACAACCTAGCCAACTCGTCTGCAGAGTTAGTGACTCTGACCGGTAAGAAATGCGCCGACTTGGTTAATCGGTCGACGATCACCCAAATAGAGTCATATCCCTTCCTCGTTCTCGGCAACCCAGAAATAAAATCTAAAGAGATGAAGTCCCACTTTCATTCAGCTATGGGCATGAGCTGCAACAACCCAGGAGGTCGGCGATGCTCTGCCTTGACCTGCTGGCACCTGAGACAACGAGAAACAAATTCAGCAATCTGGACCTTCATATTATCCCACCAATAAGATCTCTTCATATCCTGATACATCTTCGTGCTACCCGGATGCATCGCAAGCTTAGAACTATGGGCTAACTCGAGAACCACCCGTCTCAAGTCAGGGATGTCAGGAACACATAACCGGCCACAAAAACATAGGCCCCCATCAGAACTAACACTCCAGTCAGAGTTTTCATCTGTACCAACCCGCTTCCTCATCTTCACTAATAGCTCATCATCAGCTTGAGCTGCAACGATCCTCTTGTCGATAAGGGGCTGTACATGAATGTGTGCGATAACCTCATACGGCTCAACCACCATAAGCTTCTGCTCAAAATCACGCACGAACTCCAACATATCCCACTCTGCTATCATCAGCGGAGCCGCAAACTCAATAGCCTTCTTGTGACTCAACGCATCTGCCACAAGGTTCGCCTTGCCCGGATGGTAAGAAACATCGAACTTGAAGTCCTTTAATGTTTCCATCCATCGGTGCTGCCTCATATTCAAATCACGCTGCGTGAAAATATACTTAAGGCTCTTGTGGTCACAAAAGAGCTCGAACTCCTCATTATAGAGGTAATGTCTCCAAAGCTTTAATGCGAAAATGACAGCTGCTAACTCCAAGTCGTGCGTAGGGTAATTCTCTTCGTGTTTCCTCAACTGACACGAAGCATAAGCAATCACCCTGTCCTTCTGCATAAGGACACAACCCAGACCAACGCGAGAGGCGTCAGTATATATAATATACTTAACCCCTTGCCCTGGCAATACTAGCACAGGGGCGGACGTCAACTTGTCCTTCAGCTCCTGAAAAGCTAACTCCGCCTGCTCATTCCAAGTAAAGTTCAAATCCTTCCGTGTCAACTGCGACAACGGTTTGACAATCTTCGAGAAGTCTTGAATAAAGCGTCGATAATAGCCTGCAAGACCCAGAAAACTCCTTACCTCAGTAACTGAACCAGGCTGCTTCCAGTCCTGCACTGCAGCTACCTTGGCAAGGTCGACGGCTAACCCTTCCTTGGACACCACATGTCCCAGGAACTTGACTTCCTCTTTCCAGAAATCACACTTCTTGAACTGCGTGAAAAGCTGATTCTTCCTAAGAGTATCCAAAACCGCTCTTAAGTGCTCCTCGTGTTCTTCTCGGCTCGCCGAATAAATCAAGATGTCATCGATAAAAAAATGACAAATCGGAACAAGAATGGCCAAAACACACTGTTCATCAGATCCATGAACACGGCCGGTGCGTTCGTCAGACCGAACGACATCACAAGGAACTCATATGACCGAAGCTAGTCCTGAAAGCGGTCTTCTGCATGTCCCCATCCTTGACGCGCAACTGATGATACCCTGACTGCATATCAACCTTCGAAAAGTACTGTGCCCCCTTCAACTGATCAAACAGATCATCAATCCTGGGCAAAGGGTACTTATTCTTCACAGTTACCAGATTCAGCCTGCGATAATCAATATATAATCGCAAGGAACCATCATTCTTCTTCACAAAAAAAACAGGCGCTCCCCAAGGAGACACACTAGGCTGAATAAAACCCAATTCCAGCAAACCATCTATCTGTTTCCTCAACTCCTCCATTTCACTCGGAGGCATACGATAGGTGGGTAAAGAAATGGGCGCCGCACCAGGTGTAAGATCGATAGCAAAGTCAATCTCACGCTGAGGAGGTAATTCAGGAATCGACTCAAGCACATCTTCAAATTCTTGAACTACCGGCGTACTAACCAACGCCAATTCAGCCATACTCTCCAACAGAGAAGAAGAATAATCAATACGAAGAGGGTAACTGACCTGAACTGGGAAAGTAACGGTCTCTCCCTCAGGTCCATGGATCGTCACTGATCTAGCTTCACAATCAATCTCAGCTTGCATCCTCGTGAGCCAATCCATATCCATAATAATATCATAATGATAAAGAGGTGTGACAAAAAGGCCAACAACATGCATTCCATTAAACAAAATTGTCCCAATACAAGTAGTGCAGCAATACATGAATCACTACTAGGAAAGCATAAGAACAACAATATCTAACACTTCAAACAACCACAAACAACTACAACAACTCCAACTACAAAGCCAACAACGGCTACACAGAGAAAGAAAACAACAAACAAAGCAAAGGATGGCCACGATGACTGCTACTCATCGGAATCAGGAGATGGTGGCGGGGCACCCTTATCCTGCAAGTAACACAGGATAGACTTCAGAGTTCAAGTCACCTTCTTAAACTTATGTTTAACAAGGCCTTAAAGATCAACAATATCCTGGCGTAAAACAGTCTACCCTTCTTCAAGCCATGTAAGACGGGCATCTCTGGCAGTCTGCTCTGCGCTCTGCTCTGGCGCCACAGGAGGAGAGCTATCACTCGAATCCTGTGCCTCATCCTCTTCCTCGTCCTGCTCTATTTTTTTCTCAATCTTAGCACCACCTTCAGCATAACTCTCTTCAGCATCGCTCTCAGATTCAGCCTCACTCTCTGAGGCATGTCGACCAGAACCGATCTCCATCTGCTTAAGAGTCCTCAGATTAATATGACGAACAGGAACCGGCTTCTCAGCTCTAAGCCTATAGCCAAACTCATGTGCAAGTTTGCAAATGAGGCGGCCAAATGGAAGCGACTCGGTCCTCCTACTCGAACGAACGATGAGAATAATCTGGCGCAGGATGTACGTCGGCACACACAACTTTGCTTCCTGCCCCACCTGATACAGGAAATCCACCATCAGGCGCGTACACTCGCTGCGGTTGCTCCACCTTGCGTATACATTGAACATACACATGTGATGAAGCAAACGGAAGTCATCCGTCATGTAGGTAGCCAGAAGACTCCTATTAGGCTGCCATTCGACCAGACGACCACATAAGGATCGGGTGCGACGATCCCTCTCGTGCACACTGTTCACATTCTTCTCGCTGGCATGCACTTCACCAAGTAGCACGTTTAGGAGTCAGGATATCAAAGCAACATTGACAATACCCACTCGACCGCTACCACAAGAAATCTTAAACTGCAGAGGCTCCAACGAAGGATCAAGAATATTATCATAAAAGGCTCGAACAGTACTAGCATTCACGCGATACTCACCTTCAAACAAGGGACACCAACCAGCCCCTTCTAGGTGCTCCAACAACATAAACTCACCATACAGCCGCGGATCAACATGAGCCTCAAAAAGGACTCTACGGCCTTCATAGACTCCATGCGATAGCTCCGCCAACAAAGTTCTACCAATGGGAGCTCGAGGATCGAGGTCCCACTTGGTCTGGAATTCACGAGTGGCGGACGTGCTCGCGGCGGCACCTCTCAGCCTCCGTGCACGGGTTGGACGGCTAGGCCCGGCTTCATCCACGGGCTCTCTTTACTTCCCCATCAAAGAAAGAAGGGTAGAAATGGAAACTATGGCCGTGATGAACTCAAAGAGGGCCATGAGAAATGAGAGAAAGAGAGAAATAGGAAGATGGTGAAGCTTCCACACACTTGAGAGCCCAAAAAGGAATGTAAGAGCTCAAATAAGAAGGAAAGAAAAGGAAATCAGCAATGGGAGTGAGGGTTTTGAAATAGGGTGATGGGGTTTGCACAAAAATGGAATAAGAAGAAGATTTGGAAAGGATTTGGAGAAGATTGGAGAGGGTTTTCAAGAAAAGGAGAGCTTGGGAGGGGAGATTGTGAAGGAAATAGGTTAGAGGAGAGGTTTTAAACACAAAATTGTGCATTGATTGGTGACGAGCCCTTTGCAACGACTTAAAACCATATGATCGTATGAGATTGTCTAGGACTGACGACCCTAGAATGGATTACTGTTTGGAAAATTGATATGAGGAAGGTACCTTAGCTTCCCAATCCTGCTGTATGAAAAGGACTAATAACAACTTGGTAATCATGTTCATGCACTACATTTGCATGTGCCTGAAAGAGGTAGCGCACTTTGAGGCGATGTTATGCATAACGTAAGATGAAGACCCTGAGGGTGTACGCACAAGGGCACGCATTATTCTACATACATCCTTGCATTAACAAGAGTACTTAGGACATATTTGATTGTTCTGCTTTATCATTACTGCTTGATTAAATTGATAACATGTTAACCTTTGCTTTATTGTTCCACTGAGTTGATCACTCATCCCCTCATTCTGGGGCGGTGTTTAAACACCCACCAGACTCTGTCTTAGTTGCAGATGTTAATGCGACCTCTGAGGCAGAGCAGGAGATCGAGGATGATGAGGCTGCATTCTCTTTTATGCAGTTTTCAGGCGGGTTCTAGTGAGCCTTGTTCTGATGCGTGGGATTATGGGATTTCTTTTGGGAATAGATGTAACGCCCTGAAATTCGGGGGTCGAGCATAACTCAGCTCCCAAGTTCCAAAACATCACTTATGCAACATATTTAATGATGGATGTATGTTGTCTGTATTAGTGCATAAAACATGGAATAGATTAAGCCAAAACACAGATATAATTCAGGGATAAGTGAATAAAGCAAGCGAAAGACTTATAGAAATATGTGTACAAGTGTGAATCCCTGAAGTACATATACAAACTAGGTCGTATTGTAAGTGTTACTTAATAAAATTACAAGTATCAGGTTACATCATTTAAATCCCAAAAATAATCCCAGAGTCCCGCGCATCAGAACAAGGCTCGCTAGAACCCGTCTGAAAACTGCATATAAGAGAAAGCAGCCTCATCATCATCCATGTCCCACTCTGCCTCAGAAGTCGCATCAACATCTGCAACATCAGAACCTAAGACAGAGTCTAGTGGGTGTTTAACACCGCCCCAGAACGTGGGAGTGAGTGATCAACTTAGTGGAATAATAAGGCACTGGTTAACATGTTATCAGTTCAATCAAGCAGTAATGATAAAGCAGAATAAGTAAACAAGTCCTAAGTGCTCTTGTTAATGCAAGGATGTATGCAAAATGATGCGTGCCCTCATGCGTACACCCTCAGCGTCTTCATCTTACGTTACGCATGACACCACCTCAAAGTGCGCCATATCTATAAAGCACATGCAAATGCAGTGCATGGATATGATTACCAAGTTGTTATTAGTCCTTTTCATAAAGCAGGATTGGGAAGCTAAGATACCTTCCCCATATCACCATCCAAACAGTGATCCATTCTAGAGTCGTCAATCATAGAAATCTCATACGATCATATGGTTTCAGGTCGTAGCAAAGGGCTCGTCACCAATCAATGCACGCCTTTCATACCTTTATTACCACAGTTCGGCTCGTCACCTCATTGCGGTATCCAGGTATGCTCGAGGTCACTACAAAGGGCTCGTCACTAATCAATGTAGGCCGACAGCACGAATATAGTGTCCCATACCACCATAATCGGCTCACGAGTTTGGTTGCTCACTGGTCACTACGGGGAGGCTCGTCACCCCAGCGTAGGCCGACAGCTCGACCACGGTGTCCCATACCACCATGTCTGGCTCATGAGTCTTAGCGGATCAAGGTACCATGGTTAATAGGATTTCACTGGTAAGTTCGGTACCCTAGATTCAAGCAGTAGCGTCCATACATGGTGAACATACATCGGATAATCGGGTTACTTGACGAACTCGACTAGCACGAGCGCACGTTGGGTTGAACGACATAGAGTGCGCAAACACTCTACGTGGCCAAACCACTGCCGCCAACTCTAATACGGCTCGGGTTCGTCTAATTACATCCATTGTGGCGAAAGCAATCTCAGCCACAACCTTAAGGCAGATTACCGATTTCCTGGACTATTCATAGTCCCAAACACAGTACACTACAACAAATAATCATATTAAATGTAAAACAGTAATGGAACAACAACTTAAATCAAGTGGTACTCAAGCATCTGAAGAATATCAACTTAACATAAATGTAAGCATAAGAAATGCTTGAAATTAAATAACAAGGAATGTAACTAGCAAGAAGGAAATCATACACACTAGTGGGAGAGTTGAGAATCGCTTCTCAACGCCCATACTAGGTTGGAATATCACACTTTGAATCATTCAAACATTTCTACAAACACTTAGAATACACAATACAACATACATGACATATGTTGAAATACATGCATTTGAACAATTCCTTTTACCAAGGAGTTGTCATACACACATCTAGCATACATACATGACAAATAATCATGGCAAACACAAGTGCATATTTTATACGTATACGGTACTTTATACATACACATAGAATACACAAATCTCAATATAACACATGCATATCAGGAACGCAACATAAACACAACATTTGGCATGTGAAATCTCATCCTTAACAAGGATAAATCATTCACTGGCATTGAAAGCCTTGAAAACCATAACCTATACACTTAAAGTCCGCACCTTAAGCCAGAAAAGAACACCGAACTGATTTAGACGAATTGTCTTCGTCAAGGGCGATAGAATACCCTAAAATAAGGATAGAAATGAGATTCAATAACACCAAGACTAATCTAAACTCTAACACAGATTAGGGTTAGGTTAACTTACCCCAAAGATGAACTCAGAATCGTCAGAATAACGATTCAAAGTGAAGGTTCAAGGATGTAGAAGAACAGGAAAGAATCCAAGATGATTCACCAACTTCTCTCTCACTTTCTCTCTCTTTTCCACTCTCTTTCCAAGCTAGGGTTAGAGAAAATTCGTATGGAAAAGAGAGCTAGGGTTTAAGGACTATAAATAGGCCTAACTTTGATGAAAATAACCCCAGGGCCAAGGTATACTTAGGGTATAACCAAAACCTGACTCTCGCGATCCAACGAAGCACTTCTGGTGGGCCAAATACCACGAAAGGTCGGACTTAAGCTCACTGACCATGGATCTAGGTTAGGCTAAATTTTCGTACCGACAGGATCTTCAGATCAGCCGTGGCGGACCACACTAAATTCAACGGTCACAGAATCTTGATCAGGTCCACAAGCACAAGGATATGCCTGGGCCACCTTCCCTGATCAGAGAGTGAAATTGGGTCAGAATCCAACGGTCAGATTGCTTAAAATCGTCGCGCAAGCAACATGACTCAGATTTCATAAAAGCTTAATAAATATCCAGCTGTTCTCACACTCTTCACTCCAGACTCAAACAAATCGACCCAGAACATCACATGGACTTGATTTTCGAGGTGATGGTCAAGCCCAACATAATGACCGCAACAGCCTAAGATCATCGCTATCGGACTTTCGACGCGCAGTCCAGGTCCGATCCAGAACTTTCAAAAATTCCCCAAAACAACTAGATTTAGCGATGGATCCCAGATTTCAGAGTAACATAGCACTAACTAATCTACAAGTTTTGAGTCATGCAGATCGAATTTAAAGTGATTGATGCGAATTTCACAAACAATCGAGTATAGCGCTAATTACCCCAAAAACAACTACTTAAGGAAAGACAAGCACAAAATTTCCAAGGTCATTACAATAGATAATGTAATTTGATACTTATAATTTTGATAGTAACACTTGTAAGTATGACCTGGTATGTATATGTATTTCAGGGATTCGCACATGTACACATATATTGCTTTAAGTCTTCCACTTGCGTTTCTTCACTTATCCCTGAATTATATTTGTAGTTGGCTTAATCTATTCCATGTTTTATGCACTCATACAGACAACATACATCCATCAATAAATATGTTGCATAAGTGATGTTTTGGAACTCGGGAGCTGAGTTATGCTCGACCCCCAAATTTCAGGGCGTTACATCCCAAGAGCTCATATCTTTAGGAGCTAAAGATCTCGATTCAATGGGAATGATGAAAATCGGCAGGCTTCAAAGCATTTGTCTATGTAACACCCTAAATTTTGAGGGTCGAGCAAAGCTCTACTCCCGAGATTCAGAACATCACTTATGCATTATAGATGATGATATTCAAATTTCTTTCATGTTAATAAGTTAAGCATACATGGGATTATACTAAACAACACATCATACTCTGGATTTAATTAAGTTAAGTAAGTGCAGAATTCTAAACATATCTATATAAGTATACGGATGTTTCACAAGGTTTCTTTCAGAGTATGCGTACATAACCAAGTTCAATATATACATGTATTGTTTCAAAATGAACAGAATATAGATATTTAAAAGTGTCCAACTAAGCCCAGATGAACCAGTGGTCTCTGCGTAGCAGCATGTGGTCTACATCGACCTGCCCGAGAGTTGGAAGTTGGAGAATTCCTCCTCCTCATCCAAGAAGTCCTGCTCCAGAGCATAGACGTCATTTGTACCTACACTAAATAAGCATCTGGTTGGTGTTTTAAAACACCGTTCTAGAGTGGGAGTGAGTGATCAACTCAGTGGTTCTATAAGGTAAAAGTTACATATGTTATTAAGTTAATCAAGCAGTAATGATAAGACAATCATAACAATCATGCCCTAACTACTCTTTTTAATGCAGAGATGGAGTGCAAGTAATGATGCATGCCCTCACCCATCAATGCTCTCTCACACCCGACTCCGACAGCCTATTTCGCATATGACAACACTTCCTTAAACGGTGCAACTCCAATGCCTTTTTGGCACATCCTAACTAATGCAGTGTGATGCATGGTCGTGTTGGCTAAGTAATTAATTAAGCTCATTCATACAATAAGTTTGGGAAGCTAGGGTACCTCCCTTTATATCATTGACCCAAATCGAACATTTGGCATTGGACAACCGCAGTGGTCCTACTCCTTTGTTCTGGATCCATCTAGGTTCGTCACTCTTAGTTAAACACATACGATAGGCAAGTTGTAAGTTCGTCACTCCTAGTCAAACACATATGATAGGAAAGTTGCAAGAAGTTGTGCTCGTGGTCACTATGGGGAAGCTCCTCAACCCAACATAGTCCAACACACGAACACGGTCTCTCATACCACCATGCACGACTCACGAGTCTTAGTTGTTCACTGTTACTACGGGGAGGCTCGTCACCCTAACGTAGGCCGACAGCTCGGACACGGTTTCTCATACCACCATGCTCGACTCATGAGTCTTAGTGGATCATGTTACCATGGTTAAAGTGGATCTTTACATTGGTGAGGGGTACCTTAGATTCAAGCAATCGCCTCTATACATGGTAAACAAACAATAGGTCAATTAGTTCATTAGGCAAGCTCGATCGATACGAGCGCACACTGACTTAATTGACATGGAGAGCGTAAGTGCCCCTCGTGGCCTAGCCACTGTTGACAATCGTCATGCAACTCGGATTCATCGAGTTTACCCAAGGTGGTGAGACTAATTCAGCCACCCGAACAAGGACTTTTACCGATTGCCTGAGCTACGTTTGTAGCCTCAATCTTTCTCAAATGCAGCTAACAACCATGTGTAATAATTATCCCAGCATTCAACAAACAATCCATGTGGATTTCTTATGTTGGAATTTCATCAAACACATAAACCATGCTAATACAACATGCATTTATCAGTTGATTTCATAGAGGAAATTATACATATGTATAAGACAATCAAAATCCTAGCTTAATGCTTGTAGTAAATACAAATCATCAACAATTTTCTCATTTAGACATTTTATCAAACACAGATTACGTTAGTTACAACATATATTTTATCAATTCTTTGTACAGAGAGATTTACATGCATATGACAATGATGAATCCTAGATTAGAAAGCATGGTAAGCACTAATCACTTTCTATTGCTCATTTAAACATTTCAACAAACACATAGGGTGTATCATTTATTTATCACAATTCGTATGTGTATCTGATACAGAAAACAACATATTTAAGACAATACGACAACAATCAAGATAGACATAGATCATTAGCTATCATGAAATCTTTAATAAACTACAACCTAAGCATTTGTAGTATGCACCTTTCATTAGTATGCTCGACTCGGACTCGGTCCAAATTCTACGTTTCCAAAAATGGAACGTCGAGCACCTAAATGATGAAACTGGTTAGCTAAGTTAACGAAAGCTATCCGGGAGTTCTACATCGATATTAGGGTTGGTATTTGTTACCCGAAATAGTAGCCAGAAGAGGTTTGGTAGCATAAGGAGGTGGTGACTTGGCGTGTGAATTTATGGAAGAAGATTTCTACAGCAATCTCCTAATGTTTCTCTTCTCTCTTTCCTCTTTTCTCCTCTCTCTTTTCCCTTCTCTCTCCCCTAAGGTTTGCAAAATTCGTATATGAGAGTGAGAGAGTGAAATGAGGGCTATTTATAGCCCCAGATGTGATGTAAATGGCCCCAGGGCCACCTTCTACATTGTTTATGCCTTGTGGGCAGCCGTTTCTGACAAACAGGGCTCATAGGGAGGCCCACGACTCATCTACGTCATAGGGTATGCTCCTTGATAGTGGATCCATGCCAGGACATGATTTCAGTATGATCGGATAAGTCAATCGACTATGGAGAGCTCATGTCAGATCAACAGGCATACGTGTCCAATCGGGGCCACGGTTATACGAATGTGTGTAGAAAAATTTCCTTTCTCCATGAGTGAAGTCTAGTCACAAACCAACAGTCAGAAATCCTCAACTTTGCGTAAGAGCAAACAACTCAATTCATTTAAGTTTCGGTTCATTTTTTAAGGATATTCACGTTTCCCATGCACTTCACTCATGGCTCAAGTTGGGCATTTTTGGACACTATCTGGGTTTGATTGCCGCAATGGTTGTCAAACCTAGTAGGAAGGACATCTTCCTATAATTTCACTGTCATCAGACCCTCGACGTGCAGTCTAGGTCCGTTACTGAGTTTCAATGTAGTCCCGAGAGCGAAAGGCCCTTGGGATTTCTCCTAGGTCTTAAGATGACATTAAGTCAGTGGTACTCATGGTTTTAGGCCTTCCCATTTGTGAAAATGGTGGCCCACCATAATCCACCGATTATTTAGTACTTAACTAAATCCCGTCTAAATTATACGACAAGATGCGGACCTTGAGTTGTTCTGCCTAAGGTTGTACTCAAGTCTTTGTATGGATTTTTCTGGGACGTTACAGTCTGGAGAATAGGTGTTGGTTAAAATGAATAATATACAAACCAAGTTCGGAAAGCATATAGGAAATAAGAGGAAGAAGACCACGGATGAGGAGTCTAACCTTACTGCTTGGTCGAAGAGATCAATTTTCTTTGCATTGCCGTACTGGGAGCATATGCCCATTCATTATAATTTGGATGTGATGCATGTTGAGAAAAATGTTACTGAGAACCTTATTGCAACAATCATGGACATAAAGGACAAGTCTAAGGATGGTTTACAAGCCCATAAGGATCTTATGGTTATGAAGATAAGACTAAAATATTGGCCAGAGGAAAAGAATGGTAAGTTGTTATTACCTAAAGCTCCTTTCACATTATCCAGATCTGAAAGAGAACTCATTTGTCGAACCTTGAGTGATTTGAAAGTTCTGAGAGGGTGCAGTGCAAACTGGAAACATCATATCGGTATGGATGGCTATCAGCTCAAGGGCCTTAAGTCACATGATTATCACATTCTGATATAGCAGTTACTACTGTATTATTGATGCACTCATTCAAGAAAGAAAATGAAAAGGCCAAGCTATATGTCTTAGAGGGGGGGATGAATAGGACTATGCCAAATTAAATCTTTAAGAGTGGAATTTAAATGAATAAAGGAAAGATAACACTCTAAGAAAATCACAATATGGAAATGTAAAGCAACCTCAAAATTCAAGTCTTAAGAGGTTGATACAAATGTTGTTCTAAGGACAACCTTTCACCATAAAAACCAAGGGTTTGTGGTAGGACAACCTTACGAGAACGGTTTAAGTATCAATTTCTCAAACTAATGAGGAATAAAAAGTAAATAGCAAGAATAGAAGTCTAAATTATTATAACATTCCCCACAATGCTTGAAATGAAAATATTACAACATTCACATCCACACATACATCCCACAACTTTGAATGATAAAAGATATAACAAATAAACAAATATTCAAATCACAAGACATAAAGAATTATAGTGGTTAGCCTATGTGTTCACCAACTATTAAACAACAGCCACACAACTTGCTACTCCACTCCTAATATCCTCACACAAGAGATATTAGTGGTCACTATGAAAATAGGTTTTTCTCAGGTTCACCTAAAACCCTCACAATTGTGTCTTTCAAATGAGCTTACACAATTCAAAAACCCCACACTCTGAGTTTTCTGGCTCTCCTCAGATAACCAACACTTACAGATTTTTCTGGCTTAATCTCAAAGAAACCAGAAACATAAATGATTTACATAAATGTAAAATACCTGGATTTCTCCTTTTGTAGCAGCCTAGAAGAACTAAATCAGAGTAGAAGTTCGAATAGAGAAGTTCAATGTCCAATACTTACTTTGAAATGGTTCTAATTTCTAATTGATTTTAAATTAAATCAAGTTGGGCTAGCTCTATTTGATTTTGATTAAAAGAAGTGGAATATCACAATTCCTCTTTCAAATCAGATTGGAATGCAGAAGCAAATCAAATATAAAAAGCTAACAAAAGAGAATATTAAATATGCATAATGTAGCATAAAAAGAACACAAACTTATCTCTTAGAGTGATGCCTTGATTTTACTTTAATTGGATATAAAACTCTGAAATTCGTACTATATTTATAGTTGCAGAAATTGCATCTTCGACTGGTCCTGTGGACAGTACGACTGGTTGTAGGACCAATAACATTTTGAAATTTTGAGCGCGATCAGATAAAATCGTTCCACGATTGGTCGTAGGCACTTCACGACTGGTCGTGAGTCCTCCATGACTGGTCGTGACTTGCCCATGACTGTTCGTGAGAAACCAAAATTCATTACTGGAGTTTGAGTCGTAGCTGCTGGACTGGTCATGAACTAGTCGACACTATTTACACGACCAGTCGAGCAGACTCTAGGACTGGTCGTAGCTCAACCAAAAAATTCTGAAAAATCTGCAATAACTTAGGACTAGTCTTGAAATTTCTTAGACTGGTTGAGCCAGTTCTAGGACTAGTCCAATAGAGTCCAGGACTAGTCTAAGAACAGACCAAAACACATAAAATAAGCAATTGACTTATGTATCCGAAATGACCTATCCTAAGGTCAATCTAAGGTCAATCTAAGGTCATTCATACCTGAGACATGCACTATGAACATTGAACATTTTTTCTTCAGATGATGGATGATCTTTAAAGATCATGAAGCTTGAGATCTCGACACTTGATAAAGCTTGAAAGCTTAAACTTGTAGTTCTTGAGTTGTACTTCAGAGATCTTTGGAAGCTTGAGCTTGTAGTTCTTGTGTTGTACTTCACCTTGAGTCGTGAACAAGATCTCGTAGCTTAAAAACTCTGAAGCTTTAGAGAAGAGAACAATGTACTTGATCTTGCATTTCTTGAAGTAGATCATTGTACTTGACTTGAAGCATTGTCCTTGAGCATAAGATGCATTGCCTTGAACATATTTATCAACGTGCTGAAACAAGACAGATTGTGGTTTTGGCACAACAAAATTTGACAATCAAAGGAGCAAATAACCATAGCACTTACAATCTCCCCCTTTGTCAAATTTGTGACAAAACACACTCAATAAAAATAAGAGAAGCATCTCAATAAAGAATCATGCACCAGTTATAAAAGGAAACCAGTTACAACCTGGTTAAAGAATCATGCACCGGTTATCATCAACTAGCACACATCATCATGAAGTAGGCAAAACACCTCCTTACTTACTCCCCCCTGAATAGCACACATAAATCTATAAAAATTATGTAAATTATGTTATGCTACTACCCCACATCCATATCCATAAAGAATCAATCTAAAGAAATATTTCTCCCCCTTTTCGTCACAATATGACAAAGGAAGCAAAGAAGAAATGGAAGAGGAAGACTTAATAAGAGAGTAATAAAGGTGTTAATTAGGCAAGATATGAAAGATATATAAGCAAATTCAAAGATCATATATCATTAACTAAAGTCAACCAAAGTCAGTCTCACAAACTGAAAGAAAGCAAAGTTGTATAAGAGTTATTACAGACCAGGGAATAAAAACACTTAAGCAGATCCCGAAGAAGGAGCAGGTATGGTAGGATCAAGTTGATGAAGGCCCTTGTTTATGCGACTAAGATACTTGCGCATATATTTAAATTGTAAATCATGGATAACATTCATGTTCTCTACCTTCTCCTCAAGTGCATGAAGACGAGCATCAAAATCGAATTGCTCATAGTCAGGATCATTTGCAGAGTCAGATTTAATTTCATCAAAAATGCCATCCATATTTATATCATCAGGAGGAAGATCACCACCTTCTTCTACATTCCTTGCTTCAACTCCACCACCACCCACATCCACTTGTCCAGGTGCCAATTCTAATTTCATCTTGTTTATATTTGAATTATTGAAAATAAGATGATGAATAGGAGCCTCTCCAACAGGCATAACAACTAGCATGTGAGTAGCTAATACAGTCATAAGATAGGCAAATGGAATATCACTGTGTCCAGGATGGAGAGGAAATTGAATGATAAAATGACAAATCAAAGATGGAAGACAAACTTGAGTACCAAAGACGATGGAATGCAAAACCTGAACCATAAAGGAAGTCAGTTCTGTTTTGTTACCAGAACGTGGATACAGATTTGAAATAAATATTCGATGAAGAACCCTGTATTTGGGTAACAAGCACTTGGAAGCAAGCGCATTCCCTTTATGAGTCCATTGCACATCCATGTTACATAATGCTCTAGTTAGTACATGTTTTTCTGATTCAAAGGGTTTCTCAACTAAAGTAGGAATAGGAATACCCCCGTCATTAACAAGTATGTCCATTAGAGCTGAAATCAGATGACGGTCTATATCAAATGGACCTTCTCTACTAGCTATTTTAAATATTAAATTCTTAGTCGAAAAATTAAAAATGCAAGCAAACATAGCCTATGCAATAGATTGGTATGCTGGCCCACCCCAATGTAGGATGTTAGCCCAACCTACAGATTGGAGAAGTGGAAGGAGACCAAAAGGAGCAATGTGTTCAAGATCAACAGGTCGCTCAACAATAACATTGCGCATTCTTAAATCTCATACATGTGAGGGATCATCTTTGGGTGACCGAAGTTAACGCCTTGTTAAAGGAGTCAATCTAGATGAGGAAGCACCACAAGAAGTTTTCTTTTTTCCCTCTATCATCCATTTGCAACAAGACAATCAAACAAGCAAGGAGTTGCAAAAGATGTGGAATGGGTTTTCTCAAAAATAGATTTGGGTGAAGAAAACCCCAAAATCTTCAAGGAAACCTGAAATCAAGCACTCCAAGGAAGAAAATGAAGAGATTAGAACTTGAATCTACAAGAATAACTGAAATAATGCACTAACCTTGATGAATCAAACAGTTGGGTATGACTAGTCCTGTTACGGCCTATTGGAGAAGAAAGAGGAAATGGGGAAGAAAGGGTTTTTCCCTAATTAAAAGGTCCAGTGCGTTACACGATGGGTTGTGCGTCGTCCTCGACCGGTCGTGCCACGACTGGTCGAGTACGTCCTTGACTGGTCGTGTAAAGACAAAAACATGTATTTTCACATAATTTTAAAAATTTAAAATTATAGTCTAACAAAAATATATAAATTAAAATACAAAAATGAATGAATAATTAATTTCAATTGCACATACTAAGATCAAATTTTAATTTATTAAACCTACTTTTGTTAAGCGGTTTAGTAAAAATGTCGGCAAGTTGAGTCCGGTTGGAATGTAATCCAAAGAAATTATTTTTTCTTCCACTAATTCATGAACGTAATGATATCTAATGTCAATGTGCTTGGTTCGTGAATGCTGGATTGGATTTTTAGATATGTTTATCGCACTGGAATTATCACAATATAAAACCATTGAATCTTGTACAATTCTGTAATCACTTAACATTCTGTTCATCCATACAAGCTAAGTAATGCATTTCTAGCTGCGATGTATTCAGCCTCAGCAGTTGAGAATGATACGGAACTTTGCTTCTTACTAAACCAAGAAACTAAGCAATTTCTGATATAGAAACAACCATCACTAGTTGATTTCCTATCATCGATATTTCCAGCCCAATCAGCATCAGTGTACCCTGCCAACTAAACACTAGTATAATATGGATACCATAGACCCAAATTAGCTGAACTCACGACATATCACATAATCCGCTTAACAACAGTTAGATGAGATTCTTTAGAGTCAGATTGATATCTAGCGCAAATACCAACACTAAAAGTAATATTAGGTCTACTTGCAGTTAAATAAAGTAAATTATCAATCATACTACGATATAATTTAGGATCCACATTTTTACATGTAGAGTCTTTTGAGAGTCTTAAAGTTGTACTCATAGGAGTATCAAAAGTTTTTCCTTTCTCAAATCCAAACTTTTTAATTAAGTTTAGAGCATATTTAGTTTGAGAAATAAAAATACCATTAGGTTGTTGTTTTACTTGCAACCCTAGGTGTAACGCCCTGAAAATCAGGAGTTGAGTAGGAGCCCAACTCCTGAGTTCCAACACATCACTTATGCAATATAGATAATGATGATTAAATGTTATCTGTATTAGTGCCTTAAACATGAATGAGATTATACTAAAACAGCATATCATACTTCAGAGATAGTTAAATTATGCAAGTAGAAGACTGTGATAGATATATAAAATATATATACTATCGTAAGTCTCCAGAGTGTGAACATGTTACCAGGTTAAATATATACAAGTATACTCTAAAACTGAAAAAAATGAATATACATGGGTGTTTCAAAAGTGTAAAATGACAAGTGTAATAACGTCTAATCGACATCCCTGTAACCATGTCGATTAGTACATGGTCTACATAGACCCACCTGATAGCTGCATATAGGAGAACTTCTCCTCATTATCATAAACATTTGGCTCTGCTTTGTAAGCATCGCTATCATCTGCAACTGCAATAGGGTCAGGTTGGTGTTTAAAGCACTGTCCCAAAATGTGGGAGTGAATGATCAACTCAGTGGAGCTATAAAGCAAAGGTTAACATGTTATCAATTCAGTCAAGCAGTAATGATAAAACAGTACAACACTCATGTCCTAAATAATCTTGTTAACGTAAGGATGATATGTGATAATGATGTATGCCCTCGCCTGCACTCCCTCTATGACATCATCTCACGATCACATCATGCAACACTCCCGCTATGCTCAACTCCAATGCCAAAGTCACATGCAATGCAGTGCATGTGTGTGATTAGTCAAGTTCTTAATTAGGCATATTCATACATCAGGATTGGGAAGCTAAGGTACCTTCCTTTTCGTCACTTACCCAAACAATGATCTATCTAGGGTCGTTAATCCTAGTTAATCACATATGATAGGCAGTTCGCTAGTTTACACCATAGGTCGCTAGGAGAGGCTTGTCACCGTCAGCGTAGGCTTAATTCACACTCGAGGTCACCCCACCAACGTCCTACCAACTGGTAGTCTATTTTTGAAGGCTTGTCACCAATCTAACAGGGGACCACAGCTAGGCTTCGACAGTGTAGACCAACAGCTCGAATATAGTGTCCCATACCACCGTATTTAGCTCACGAGTTTGGGTTGCTTACTAGTCATTACGGGGAGGCTCGTCACCCCAGCATAAGCCGATGGCTCGACCACGATGTCCCATACCATCATGCCCGGCTCATGAGTTTTAGCGGATCGTGGTACCTTAGATTCAAGCAGTAGCATCCATACATGGTAAACACACAATAGGCCATTCAGTTTATTAGACAAGTTCGACTGGTACGAGCGTACACTGAATTAATCGACATGATACCACTGTCGACAATCATCGTATGACTCAGATTCATCAAATGCATTAAATGTAGCGAGGTTAATTCAGACACTAAACAAGAATTGTTACCGATTGCCTGGACTACATAGCCATCCCAATCATACTCAAACACAGCATTCACATATGATAGTCAAAGATGGCATGTGACAACTAATCTAAAGTATAAATCTCAATTAAGCATTTTAACAAACAAATAGTACACATGCTATCATACACAGGCATTTCATCCCTAAATCACATAGTAGTAAGATAGGTTACATAAAGAAAACTATAACTATAGATAAGGGGATTGAGAATCCTATCTCAACACCCTCATTAAATACAGTTCAACAAGCATTTTCTCATTCAGGCATTTTATCAAACACTTAGACTACACGTACCAACATTCATATAATATATTAGTTATAACGTATATTACAGCAAATCCTTTCGTAAGGGAGTTGCCACACGTACAACAATCATGTATTCTCAACCAAACAATCATGGCAAGCACAAATCATAATTCCATATTCATTCAAACATTTCAACAAATACTTCGAATGTATTAAAATCAACTTAGTTACATATATGTGTAATATACAGAAAACATCATATCTAAGTATACGTGATAGTAATCAAGTTAGTCATAAATCATTAATTGAAATTGAAAGCCTTGAAAACTATAACCTAAACATTTATAGTCTGCACCTTTCATCGGTAAACTCGTATCGAACTCAGTTCGAACACTAAGTCTTCGTCTACGGCACAACGGCAACTTGAATCACGAAATAGTTTAGCTATTTCATCGATTCATCTACTTTGATACCTAAAATAGGTTAGGGTTAGGATTTCTTACCCAATAACGGAATCGGAATCGCTAGTGTAGCGACATGGGAGAGGCGATTCAACACATAGAGTGGTGGGATCGAATCCCAGCAACTATCTCTCACTCTTTGTCACTTCTCCTCACCGTTTTCTCCTCTTTTCTCTCTTCTCTCTCCTAGGATTTAGGAATTTCGTATGGAATGAGAGAGGGGTGAGTAAAGGTCCTTATATAGGCCCAAAACTGATGAAAATGGCCTCAGGGCCATGATATACTTAGGTTATAGCTAAAGAGTGGTTATTTCGGACCAACAGAGTTCATCTGGAAGCCCATTTTCTGCTTACAGTCCAAGGAAAGTTCCCTGACATTGGATCTAGGTCAGGTTAAGTTTTCGGTCCGATCAGATTTACGGATCGACCGTGGAGGACCTATTTTCGTTCAACGGTCACCGCCACTCGATCAGGGCCACAAGTACACTGACCTGTGCTGGGAAATTTCCCTGATCCGAGGGTGTAGTTGGGTCAGATTCTGACGGTCTGGAACCTTGAATTTGGCCTGCAAGCGAACGGCCAAAATCACTTAAGTTTTAGTTCATTTTCTAAAGGTATTCGCGTTTCTCACACACTTCGCTCCGGTCTCAAGTTGTGCACTTTTGGATACTATTAGGACTTGATTTCGGAGATAATTGTCAAGCCTAGTAAGGCAGTCATAACCATATAGTCTCGCGGTAATCGGACTTTTGACGCACGGTCCAGGTCCGATAAGGAGTTTCAAAGTGCTCCCGAGAGCAATTGGGTTTAGAGATTGATCCTAGGTTTCTAGGTAATGTAGCGTTAGCGATTCTACTAGTTTTAGGTCTTGTAGTTCATATTGAAAGTAATTCAAGCTAATTCCGTAGATGATTTAGTTTAACACTTAGTAAATTTTCGTCTAATTCCTAAAGGATTTGGTCCTGAGTGATTTCTGCCTGAGGTGGTATTCGAGTCTTTATATGGATTTTTCCAGGATGTTACACTAGGAAATAATTCAATTCCCCAACCATGCTCATTTTGAACTTAGATTTCATTAAATCTACAAACTCAACAGTCATGTTAGTATAGGTAGATCCATAAATAATATCATCAACATAGATCTGCACTATTAAGATATGATCATTATGTTTCTTAACAAAAAGAGTCTTATCAACACTACCCATTTGAAAATTATGACTTAGTAGAAACTTAGTCAATTTTTCATACCATGCCCTAGGAGCTTGTTTCAAATCGTAGAGAGCCTTTTTCAAGCGATAGATATGATCAGTATTCTTAGGGTCTTCAAAACCCGTTGGTTGTTCAACATAAACTTTTTCATGCAGATCGCCATTTAAGAAGGTACTCTTTACATCCATTTGATAAATTTTGAATTTTCTAAAGCAAGCAATGGATATAAATAGTCTGATTAATTCAAGATGAGCTACTGGGGCAAAGGTTTCATCATAATCGATACCTTCAATTTGAGTGTACCCTTGTACAACCAGTCTAGCCTTGTTTCGAATTATATTACTAAGTTCATCAGGCTTATTTTTGAAAATCCACTTAGTTCTGATAATATGTTTATCTTTAGGTATAGGTACTAGGTACCAAACATCATTTCTCACAAATTGATTAAGCTCTTCTTGCATAACAATTATCCAGTTTTCGTCAGTAAGAGCTTCTTTTACGTTAGCCGATTCTATCTGGGATGTAAAACACACGTAATTGCATATATCTTCTAGTTGTCTACGGGTGCGCAAACCAGTGAGAGGGTTTTCAAGAATTTGAGTGGTTGGATGATCTTTAACAGTCCTTAGATTAGAGTTAGTTTGATTTGATGAAGTATCTGGTTTGTCAATTGAAAGAACTTCATCATTATCAAAACTTGAGGCAAGTGTATTTAAGTGATCGTCAATGACCACATTAATGGACTCTTGAATAACACCGGTCCTCTTATTCAGTACTCGATATGCTTGACTTTTTAAAGAATATACTAAAAAGATCCCTTCATCACTTTTAGTGTCAAACTTGCCTAGATTTTCACAGTCACGTAAAATATAGCACTTGCTACCAAAAACTCGAAAGTATTTGACAGTAGGCTTCTTATCGAACCACATTTCATAAGCAGTTTTATTATTTATTTTACTTGTATAAACTCGATTGATTATATAGCATGCAGTATTTACGGCTTCAGCTCAAATATTTTTAGGGAGCTTCATACCATTCAACATTACATTTGCCATTTCTTGAAGCACTCTATTTTTTCTTTCAACAATTCTATTTTGTTGTGGTGTTTTTGGTGTAGAGAATTCATGTGATATTCTTGGATCGCTAAAGAATTTCTCAAAACTGTTATTTCTCGAATTCTGATCCATGATCACTACGGATCTTACAGACTTGAGAACATTTTTCTATTTGGATTCATTTGAGAACTCTTTTTACTTCATCAAGAGTTTCTGATTTATCCCTTAAGAAGGCTACCTAGGTAAATCTAGTATAGTCATCCACGATTACCAGTATATATTTTTTGCCACCTCGACTCTCCGTTCTGGTTGGTCCTATAAGATCTATATGGAGAAGCTCAAGCGGTTTTGATGTGGCATTGGATTTCACCTTTTTATGAGTAGTCCTAGTTTGTTTACCAATCTAGCATTCGCCACATATTTTGTCTACTTTCTATAATTTAGGTAGACCTCTTATCAGTTCTCTTTTGCTTAATCTATATAGATTGTGGTAGTGTACATGTCCAAGACGTTTATGCCATAACTCAGTTTCATCGGTATGGACCATGTAACACAATTGATCAAATGAGCTAAAATCACTTACCATGTAGCATTTTTCAGAAGTTCTACGACCAGTTAATATTACTAAACCATTTTTGTTTAAAATTTCACACCCTAGATTAGAAAATTTTACATTGTGGTTTTTATCGCATATTTGATAAATGCTTAACAAGTTATGTTTTAAACCTTCTACATATAAAACATTCTCAAATAAAGGGAGATTAGAAAGTTGAACCGTACCTTGGCCAATAATCTTGTAGTTGCTACCATCACCAAATGTGACTGAATCATCAGCCATGTCTTCAAGATTAGTGAATAGACCTTTATCACCAGTCTATACCTTGAGCATCCACTGTCTAAGTACCACTTTGAATGACTTGTAGCTTTGATAGCCGTGTGAGTAACCAAGCAAGTAACCTTAGGAACCCATTTCAAAACTATTTTGGGTTTGGGAGTATAGTTGGTCTTCTTATGTTTGTAGTTGTTATAAGAATGACCCACTGAGTTAGATTTTAAGAGCTCCTTAAGTAAATCAAATATTTTTTCAGCTAAAGGGTTTTGGTTCTGATTATTATAGTTGATATGGTTACTTTTAGGTTTAAATGATTGAAATGTTTTGGCATTTTTAGAAAACTTTTGATTAGAACTTTTCTCTTTTGAGTTTGTGGACTCTCCCTTTACAAACTTAGGAGGAGTATTCTTCTGTTTAGGAGGAATATATCTACCGTAGCCCAAACCGGATTAGTCGCTACATTTTCTTGATCCAGATAAAAGTTTTTCTAACTTTAGATCACCTTGGGCATACCTCCATGTGTCCTTTAAACTCAAAAGTGAAGAGACTTCAAGTTTAAGTTTTTCATTTTCAGATTTAAGATTTTCAATAAGAGAAGTTTTGTAATCTAAATTGCATTTGCATTTTTCAAAACAATTTGAAATATGGGATTTTTCTAAAATAAGAGATTTAAAATTTTCTTTAAGCTTTGAAAACTTTTCTTTTTGAAGTTTTAATTTAACAACAATTTTACAACTTTCCTTGTAAAGAGCATTATAAGCATCTTGAAGATCTTCTTCATTTTCATGATCACTGTTCAAATTTTCTTCACTAGTTAGATCATCATTATCTGAAAAAGTGAACTTGGCTAGAGTTATAAGGGCTTTGAGTTCATTGCCCGACTCAGTTTCAGAATCTTCTGATTCAGAAGAAGCTTCAGAATCGGAAGATTCATCCCAAGTAGCCAACATACTCTTCTTTTTAGGTTTGTCCTTTTTAGGACACTTGTTTGCCAAATGCCCATATTCTTGGCAGTTGTAACATTGACTGTCTTTTAATGACTTCCAAGTTTTAGATTTAGATTTTTTCTTATCATTAGCTTTTTGAAAATCAACCCTCTTTTTACTTTTGAAAATTTTATAAAACTTTTTCGCTAAGAGGGCCATATCATCTTTTGAGTTTTCTAAATCAGAATTGCTATTGTTTTCTTGAGAAACATTTTTAGAAGATTAAAGGGCGATAGATTTACCTTTAGGAGCTTTAAAATTTAACTCATAGGTTTGTAAAGAGCCAACTAGTTCTTCTACCCTCATATTGTCTATATCACAAAGTTCCTGGATCGCAGTTACCTTATAATTAACCGTTCAGGAAGTGAACGTAGTATCTTTGCACACACTTTAATTTCTGGGATTTTGTCACAAAGACCCCGCATAAAGTTCACAATGTCATTTAATCTAGTATAAAAGTCCATGAACATTTCATTTTCCATCATATGTATTTTCTCAAATTTGGTTGTGAGGATTTGGACTTTAAATTTCTTCAAAATTGATGTTCCCTCATGTGTCATTTCTAAAATATCCCAGGCTTGCTTTGTAGTATCATAGGATATAATTCTTTTGAATTCATCCAGTGATAGTGTGCAAGTGATTGCATTTAGTGCTTTTGCGTTGGCACTACTCTCACTTTTATGAAGAGCGGCCCAAGAAAAATAAGGTGAGATTTTCATAAATTTGGATCTATCGATAACCGTTACTTCAATGGTAGGAGGGGTCCATTCAGTCACTGTGGCTTGCCACACACTCTCATCCATAAATTTTAAGAAAATTCTCATCCTGGCTTTCCAATAGGCATAATTGGGGCCATCAAATGGAGGAGGCCTAGTGACTGAAAGGCTATCAAAATTTGACATCTTATAAATAGCTTAGATCGATTAGCTCAGGAATTAAATAAAAAAATAACAATTAGAACGAGCTATTAGGCTCTGATACCACTTAAAAAGGCCAAGCTATATGTCCTAGAGGGGGGGTGAATAGGATTATGCCAAATTAAATCTTTAATAGCAGAATTTAAATGAATATAGGAAAGATAACACTTTAAACAAATCATAGTACGAAAATGTAAAGCAACCTCAAAATTCAAGTCTTGAGAGGTTGATACAAATGTTGTTCTAAGGACAACCTTGCACCATAAAAACCAAGGGTTTATGGCAGGACAACCTTACTAGAACGGTTTAAGTATCAATATCTCAAACTGAAGAGGAATAAAAAGTAAATAACAAGAATGGAAGTCTAAACTATTACAACATTCCCCACAATGCTTGAAATGAAAATATTACAACATTCACATCCACACATACATCCCACAACTTTGAATGATAAAAGATATAGCAAATAAACAAACATTCAAATCACAAGACACAAAGAATTATAGTGGTTCGCCTGTGTGTTCACAAACTGTTAAACAACAGCCACACAGTTTGCTACTCCACTCATAATATCCTCGCACAGGGGATATTAGCGTTCACTATGAAAATAGGTTTTTCTCAGGTTCAACTAAAACTCTCAAAATTGTGTCTTTCAAATGGGCTTACACAATTCAAAAACCCCACACTCTAAGTTTTCTGGCTCTCCTCAGATAACCAACACTTTGAGATTTTTCTGGCTTAATCTCAAAGAAACTAAAAATATAGATGATTTACATAAATGTAAAATACCTGGATTTCTCCTTTTGTAGTAGCCCGGGAGAACCAAATTTGAGTAGAAGTTTGAATAGAGAACTTCAATGTCCAATACTCACTTTGACATGGTTCTAAGTTCTAA
The DNA here is from genome assembly GCF_029962835.1 of Magnolia sinica. Lineage (NCBI taxonomy): Eukaryota > Viridiplantae > Streptophyta > Magnoliopsida > Magnoliales > Magnoliaceae > Magnolia > Magnolia sinica. Next base: position 38,930,618 of record NC_080587.1, on the reverse strand, counting down.
TTGATTTTAAATTAAATCAAGTTGGGCTAGCTCTATTTGATTTTGAATAAAAGAAGTGGAATATCATAATTCCTCTTTCAAATCAGATTGGAATGTAGAAACAAAATCAAATATAAAAAGCTAACAAAAGGAGAATATTAAATATGCACAATGTAGCTTAAAAAGAACATAAACTTATCTCTCAGAGTGATGCCTTGATTTTACTTTAACTGGATATAAAACTTTAAAATTTGTGATCTATTTATAGTTGTATAAATTGCATCTTCTACTGGTGATGTGGACACTACGACTGGTCGTAGGACCAACAACATTTTAAAATTTTAAGCACGATCGGATAAAACCATTCCACGACTAGTTGTAGGCACTTCACGACTGGTCGTGAGTCCTCCATAACTGGTCGTGACTGGTTGTGAGAAACCAGAATTCATTGCTGGAGTTTGAGTCGTAGCTGCAGGATTGGTCGTGAACGAGTCGGCACTGTTCACATGACCGATCGAGCAGACTCCAGGACTGGTTATTGCTCAACCAAAAAATTTTGAAAATCTGCAACAACTTAGGACTGGTCTTGGAATTTCTTAGACTGGTCGAGCCAGTTCTAGGGCTAGTCGAACAGAGTCCAAGACTAGTCTAAGAACAGACTAAAACACATATAAAATAAGCAATTGACTTATGTATCCGAAATGACTTACCCTAAGGTCAATTTAAGGTCATTTATACTTGAGACATGAAGTATGAACATTGAACATTCTTTTCTTTAGATGATGGAAGATCTTTGAAGATCATGAAGCTTAAGATCTCAACGCTTGATGAAGCTTGAAATCTTGAACTTGTATTCTTGAGTTGTACTTCAGAGATCTTTGGAAGCTTGAACTTGTAGTTCTTGCGTTGTACTTCACCTTGAGTCTTGAACAAGATCTCATAGCTTAAAAACTTTGAAGCTTTAGAGAAGAGAACAATGTACTTGATCTTACATTTCTTGAAGTAGATCATTGTACTTGACTTGAAGCATTGTCCTTGAGCATGAGATGCATTGCCTTGAACATATATATCAACGTGCTGAGACAAGACATAGTTTGTGGTTTTGGCACAACAAAATTTGACAATCAAAGGAGCAAATAAGCATAGCACTTATAGAAAAGTCATTGCGCGCTGCCATTATACAATTGTCAAGATTCTTTAACGTCATACGTTCCAAAGAAATTCATTGTATGGAGCTTCAAGAAATGAAAAATAAAATAGTGGAAACATTATGTGTTTTCAAAAAGTATTTTCCACCATCATTTTTCATTTCTATGACACACCTTGTTGTGCACTTAGCGGAAGAGGCACAAGTTTGCGGACCTGTCAGATATCGATGGATGTATCCTTTTGAGAGGGCTGTATTGCAGAACGCTACATGATAGAGGAATCTATGATGTACTGCATGGAATACTATCCTAATAATACGATAGGAGGTCATAAGCGAGGAATGAAAATATTCAATGATGATGATGATGATGAAAATGCTGGTGATTGCTAGAACGATAAGAAAGAGAAAGTTTATGATCTTACTACAGTGCAATACTAACAAGCATGCAGATGAGTTTTGCAACATCACAGTGAAAATAATCAATGGGAGGAGTAAGTTAATGAAGTACACTATTCTTTTCTTATATTTTTAAATGGCTTATGGTAATAAACATTGTTATATACAAAAAATTAATTATTATGATTTGGAATTTATAGGAAGTACCAAACATACATCCAGGGCCAAACACATATGGGACAAAATCGGAAGGGTAATCTGTCAGCAGGAAAACCAATGGAATACATTCCTTGGTTAAGACATCAATTAAATAATTAAGAAATGTCTCAATTTAAGAGAATTGTCAATGGTCCTGACTTCAAATGAATATCGTATAATACGTACTGAGTAAATGGATATGTTTTTAACACTACGAATTTTAAAATGAACAGAACAACATAGAACTGTGGAGTCTCAATGAAAGCGCTAACTAGCTTCAGGGCAAGTGCCAGGGATAGGAATCCTATAGAAGAAGAAGTCACTTATTATGGCATCATTAAACAAATTCTTGAATTGAACTATTTCGACTTCAGAGTAGCACTCTTCTACTGTGATTGGGTGCATATTGAAGATAAATTGAATGGATGTTTCATAGATCCCAAAATAAAATTTATATTTGTCAATCTAGGAAGGTTTAAACGGAACTTAAAGGAAGACGATGAGCCGTTTATTCTTGCATCTCAGGCGGCTCAAGTCTTCTATTGTAAGGATCCAACTAGAGATGAGTGGCATGTTGTATTGGATGCTCCTAAGAGATTGACCAAAGATGCATATGCATTTAAAGATCCACTTGAGTTTGAGGTCAGGATGAATGCAGGTTCTTCAACACTTTCATTAATAAATGATTTAAATGAAGAAGATGAAGATGTACAGGAAAAATCATGGGCAGAGAGTGAGCCAAGTACCTCATGTTATAGGAAACAGAAAAGAAACTAATAAGATTCAAATCAATTTGAAAGTGAGTTAAATTCTATTTAGTAATGATTGTTACAATTTTCTAGCTATCAAAATCTTAATAGAATGTCAATTACATAATAATGAGATATTGTTTTGTTTTATAAAATTGCAAGAATTATGTCGCATTTTGGTGGTTCATCAGCTTCAGCCCAAAGAAGCAATACAAAGAAGAGACTTGAATTAAATGAATATAAACAACTAGTTGGAGAAACATTAGTGCCTTTCAACACATTTTTAGGGCAGCTTGGCAGGACACACTGTCCAATTTCATATGCTGATTGGCGCAAAGTGCCTGGTGCAATTAAAGATAATATCTGTTCTATGGTTTTAGTGAGCATATTTATTCCTAATTTTATTTCTAATTCTTAACTAGTAAGTTTTGTTTAATTATTAATTTAATGAAATAGGCCACGTACGACATCGATGATGAGCTGAAAGAATATGTATTTTCGAAAGTAAGCAAAGCTTGGAAGGTATGAAAATACAATCTATGAAAGGAATATGATAAATTTGATAATAATGTAGAAAGAAGAAGAAATTGTCCCATTGGTGTGAAGCAAGAGGATTGGGATATTTTCATTAATCTACAATCCACAGAATTGTTAATCAGTCTTTGCAAGAAGGGAAAAACTTCCGGAGCAAAGATTAAATACCCTCACATGACTAGAAGACGAGGTGTTGCTAGGATGTTAGAGAAAATGGTAATCTGTACTACATTTTTTGACAATTTAATTAAGGAATATAAATTCTTGTCAACTAATTTACTTATATAATTACAGTGAAAAGAAAATCCAAATACTATTATTACCAGGACCGACTTGTCTGTTGCCACCCATAGCAGACCTGATGGGTCTTACCCAACACAAACACATTATGTAACAGCGGCGAGAACAATTTTTCATTTTTTAATCTTTTTTTTTTTGCATTTAAGTACAATAAAGGATTTATTGTAACAATTATCATCCAACAGGAAAGAATATTATCGATAGTTAATAGTGATCTTCCAATAAACATAAGGATTTAGACCACGACCCAATTTCACAGGTTTTCTATCAATTCTACTGACTTTACATATATTTTCGTTGTTTTTTTTTTAAATAATAATACACAGACATCACTAATCTTAAAAATTATTATATATGTTTGTGGTCGTGATAGCAGAGGCTAGGTTAGAGGGATGGGTTTTTATAACGCCCTGAAATTCAGGGGTCGAGCATAGCTCAGCTCCCGAGTTCCAAAACATCACTTATGCAACATATTGAATGATGGATGTATGTTGTCTGTATTAGCGCATAAAACATGGAATAGATTAAGCCAAATAGCAAATATAATTCAGGGATAAGTGAAGAAAGCAAGCGGAAGACTTAAAGAAATATGTGAGTACATGTGCAAATCCCTGAAGTACATATACATACCAGGTCGTATTTTATGTGTTGTTATCAAAATTACAAGTATCAAATTACATCATTAATTTCCCAAAAGAAATCCCAGCTTCCCGCGTATCAGAACAAGGCTCACTAGAACCCGTCTGAAAACTGCATAAAAGAGAAAGCAGCCTCATCATCATCGATCTCCCGCTTTGCCTCAGAAGTCGCCTCAACATCTGCAACATCAGCAACTAAGACAGAGTCTGGTGGGTGTTTAACACTGCCCCAGATCGTGGGAGTGAGTGATCAACTCAGTGGAACAATAAAGCAAAAGTTAACACGTTATTAGTTCAATCAAGCAGTAATGATAAAGCAGAACAATTAAACATGTCCTAAGTACTTTTGTTAATGTAAAGATGTATGCAGAATGATGCGTGCCCTCACGCGTACACCCTCAGCGTCTACATCTTACGTTACGTATGACATTGTCTCAAAGTGCGCCACATCTATAAAGCACATGCAAATGCGGTGCATGAACATGATTACCAAGTTGTTATTAGTCCTTTTCATACAGCAGCATTGGAAAGCTAAGGTACCTTCCTCATATCACCATCCAAACAGTGAACCATTCTAGGGTCGTCAGTCCTAGGCATCTCATACGATCATATGGTTTCAGGTCATTGCAAAGGGCTCGTCACCAATCAATGCACACCTATCATACCTTTATTACTACAATAAGGCTCGTCACCTCAATGCGGTATCCAGGTATGTTCGAGGTCACTACAAAGGGCTCGTCACCAATCAATGTAGGCCGACAGCACGAATATAGTGTCCCATACCACCATAATCGGCTCACGAGTTTAGTTACTCACTGGTCACTACGGGGAGGCTCATCACCCCAGCGTAGGCCGACAGCTCGACCACGGTGTCCCATACCACCATGTCTGGCTCATGAGTCTTAGCGGATTAAGGTACTATGGTTAATAGGATTTCATCGGTAAGTTTGGTACCCTAGATTCAAACAGTAGCGTCCATACATGATGAACATAAATCGGACAATCGGGTTACTTGACGAACTCGACTAGCACGAGCGCAAGTTGGGTTGAACGACATAGAGTGCGCAAACACTCCGCGTGGCCAAACCACTGCCGACAACTCTAATATGACTCGGGTTCGTCTAATCACGTCCTACGTGGTGAAAGCAACTTCAGCCACGAACTTAAGACCGATTACCAATTTCCTGGACTATTCATAGTCCCAAACACATTCCACTATAACAGATATTGATATCAACAATTTAGAATAGTAATGGAACAACAACTCAAATCATACGGTACATGAGCATTTAAAGAATATCAACTTAACATGGATTTAAGCATAAGTAATACTTGAAATTAAACAACAAGGAATGTAACTTGCATGAAGGAAATCATACACACTAGTGGGAGAGTTGAGAATCGCTTCTCAACGCCCATACTAGATCAATATGTCACACTTCAGATCATTCAAACATTTCTACAAACACTTAGAATACACAATACAACATACATGACGTATGTTGAAATACACACATTTGGACAATTCCTTTTACCAAGGAGTTGCTGCACATACAATAAGCATACGTACACGACAATTAATCATGGCAATCACATGTTCATATTTTATACGCATACGGTACTTTATACATACACATAGAATACATAAATCTCAATGTAACACATGTATATCAGGAACGCAAAATAAACATAACATTTGACATGTGAAATCTCATCCATAGCAAGAATAAACCATTCACTAGCATTGAAAGCCTTGAAAACCATAACCTATACGATTAAAGTCCGCACTTTAATCCAGAAAAGAACACCGAACTAATTTCAGACGATATGTCTTCGTCAACGGTGACAGGATAACCTAAGGTAAGAATAGAAATGAGATACAACATCACAAAGACTATTCTAAGCTCTAAAACAGATTAGGGTTAGGTTAACTTACCCAAAGATGAACTCAAAATCACCAGAATAACGATTCTAAAGTGAAGGTTTAAGGATGAAGAAGAACAGGAAAGAATCTAAGATGATTCACCAACTTCTCTCTCACTTTCTCTCTCTTTTCCTCTCTCTTTCTAAGCTAGGGTTAGGAAATTCGTAATGGAAAAGAGAGCTAGGGTTTTAAGGTCTATAAATAGGCCTAACATTAATGAAAATAACCCCAGGGCCAAGGTATACTTAGGGTATAACCAAAACAAGCCTTTCTCAATCCAACGAAACACTTCCGGTGGGCCTAATACCATGAAAGGTCGCATTTAAGCTCACTGACCATGGATCTAGGTCAAGCTGAGTTTTCGTACCGACTGGATCTTTAGATCAGCCGTGGCGGACCACACTCAAATCAACGGTCATCGAATCTCGATCAAGTTCACAAGCACAAGGACATGCCTGGGCCACCTTTCCTGATCAAAGGGTGAAATTGGGTTAGAATCCAACGGTCAGATTGCTTAAAATCATCGCGCAAGCGACACGACTCAGATTTCACAAAATCTTAATTAATTTCCAACCGTTCTCACACTCTTCACTTCGAACTCAATCAAATCGACCCAGGACATCATCTGGACTTGATTTTTGAGGTGATGGTCAAGCCCAACATGATGACCGCAACAGCCTAAGATCATCACTATCGGACTTTCGACGCGCGGTCCAGGTCCGATCCAGAACTTATAAAAATTTTCAAGAACAACTGGCTTTAGCGATGAATCCCAGATTTCAGAATAACCTAGCGCTAACCATTCTAAAGGTTTTGAGTCATGCAGATACAATTTAAAGTGATTGATGCAAATTTCACAAGCAATCGAGTATAGCGCTAATTACCCCAAAAAGCTTCTAAGGAAAATAGAGGTAGTACTCAGGTCTTGGCACAAAATTTTCAGAGTCATTACAATCTACCCCCCTTAAAGAAAATTTTATCATCGAAATTCATACCTTCTCATATTCCTCAAGGATCTGAGGGTAGCTCTTTCTAACCTCAGCTTCAGATTCCCAAGTAGCCTCTTCCTCACTATGATGCGTCCATAGCACCTTCATAAGAGGGATAACCTTGCTACGCAATACCTGCTCCTTCCTGTCGAGAATATGCGTCGGTCGCAGTACATAAGTGGCATCCTCACTCAACTGCACCTGCTCCCAACTGATAATATGCGAAGGATCAGGAACGTACTTCTTCAGCATAGAAACATGAAATACGTTATGCACACCCGCAAGAGGTGTGGGAAAAGCAAGGCGGTATGCTACCGCTCCCACTCGATCCAGAACTTGAAATGGACCAATAAATCTCGGCGTAAGCTTCCCCTTCTTACCGAACCGCAGAACTCCCTTCATAGGAGAGACCTTCAGAAAAACATGGTCTCCAACCTCAAACTCAAGCGGTCGACGCCTCGTATCAGCATAACTCTTCTGCCTACTCTGGGCTGTCAGAAGTCGACGTCGAACGATTTCAACTTTCTCTGAAGTCACCTGCACCAACTTCGGGCCAAGCAAACTACGCTCACCAACTTCTGCCCAGCAGTACGGTGCTCTGCATGGGTGACCATACAACGCCTCATAGGGAGCCATGCCAATACTCACCTGGAAACTGTTATTATACGCGAACTCTGCATACTGGAGACAATCATCCCAACTGTCCTTGAAATCCAAAACACAAGCTCGCAACATGTCTTCCAGGATCTTATTCACACGTTCCGTCTGCCCATCTGTCTGCGGATGAAACGCGGTGCTGAACTTCAGTTTCACACCCATCGCTTCCTAAATACGAGTCCAGAAGATAGATGTGAAACGCGTGTCTCTATCAGACACAATCTCCAAGGGAACTCCATGCAGACGTACAATCTCCTTGATATACAGCCTAGCCAACTCGTCTGCAGAGTTTGTGACTCTGATCAGTAAGAAATGCGCCGACTTCGTCAATCGGTCGACGATCACGTAAATAGAGTTATATCCCTTCCTCGTTCACGGTAACCCAGAAATAAAATCTATAGAGATGAAGTCCCACTTCCATTTTGCTATGGGCATGGGCTGCAGCAACCCAGGAGGTCGACAATGCTCTGCCTTGACCTGCTGGCACGTGAGACAACGAGAGACAAACTCAGCAATATGGACCTTCATATTGTCCCACTAATAAGATCTCCTCATATCCTGATACATCTTCGTGCTACCGGGATGCATCGCAAGCTTAGAACTATGGGCTAACTCGAGAACCTCCCGTCTCAAGTCAGGGATGTCAAGAACACATAACCGGCCACGAAATCGTAGGCCCCCATCAGAATTAACACTCCAGTCGAAATTCTCATCTGTACCAACCCGCTTCCTCATCTTCACCAAAAGCTCATCATCTGCCTGAGCTGCAACGATCTTCTCGTCGATAAGGGGTTGTACACGAATATGTGCGATAACCTCATACGGTTCAACCACCGTAAGCTTCTGCTCAAAGTCTTGCACAAACTCCAACATATCCCACTCTGCTATCATCAGCGGAGCCGCAAACTCAATAGCCTTCTTGCGACTCAACTCGTCTACCACAAGGTTCGCCTTACCTGGATGGTAAGAAACATCGAACTTAAAGTCTTTCAATGTTTCCATCCATCGGCGCTGCCTCATATTCAAATCACGCCGCGTGAAAATATACTTAAGGCTTTTGTGGTCGCAAAAGAGCTCGAACTCCTCACCATAGAGGTAATGTCTCCAGAGCTTTAATGCGAAAATGACAGCTGCCAACTCTAGGTCATGTGTAGGGTAATTCTCTTCGTGTTTCCTCAACTGTCTCGAAGCATAAGCAATCACCCTGTCCTTCTGCATAAGGACACAACCCAGGCTAACGCGAGAGGCGTCAGTATATATAATATACTTAACCCCTTACTCTGGCAATACTAGCATAGGGGCGGACGTCAATTTGTCTTTCAGCTCTTGAAAAGCTAACTCCGCCATCTCATTCCAAGCAAACTTCAAATCTTTCCATGTCAACTGCGACAACGGTCTGACTATCTTCGAGAAGTCTTGAATTAAGCGTCGATAATAGCCTGCAAGACCCAGAAAGCTCCTTACCTCAGTAACTGAACCAGGCTGCTTCCAGTCCTGCACTGCAGCTACCTTGGCAAGATCGACAGCTATCCCTTCCTTGGACACCACATGTCCCAGGAACTTGACTTCCTCTTTCCAGAAATCACACTTCTTGAACTGCGCAAAAAGCTGATTCTTCCTAAGAGTATCCAAAACCGCTCTTAAGTGCTCCTCGTGTTCTTCCCGACTCGCAAAATATATCAAGATGTCATCGATAAAAATAATGACGAATCGGAACAAGAATGGCAGAAACACCCTGTTCATCAGATCCATGAACACGACTGGTGCGTTCGTAAGATCGAACGACATCACAAGGAACTCATAGTGACCGAAGTTAGTCCTGAAAGCGGTCTTCTACACGTCTTCATCCTTGACGCGCAACTGATGATACCCTGACTGCAGATCAACCTTCGAAAAGTACCGTGCCCCCTTCAACTGATTAAACAGATCATCAATCCCAGGCAAAGGGTACTTATTCTTCACAGTTACCAGATTCAACCTGTGATAATCAATACATAATTGCAAGGAACCATCTTTCTTCTTCACAAACAAGACAGGTGCTCCCCAAGGAGACACACTAGGCCGAATAAAACCCAATTCCAGCAAACCATCTATCTGCTTCCTCAACTCCTTCATTTCACTCGGAAGCATACGATAGGTGGGCAAAGAAATGGGCGCCGCACCAGGCATGAGATCGATAGTAAAATTAATCTCGCGCTGAGGAGGTAATTCAGGAATCGACTCAAATACATCTTCAAACTCCCAAACTACGGGCGTGCTATCAAACACTAAATTAGAAGTATAATAATCAGGACGAAGAGGGTAACTGACCTGAACTGGGAAAGTAACTGTCTCGCCCTCAGGTCCATGGATGATCACCGACCTTGCTTCACAATCAATCTCTGCTCGCATCCTCGTGAGCCAATCCATACCCATAATAACATCGTAATGATAAAGAGGTGCGACAAAGAAATCAACCTGGATCGATCCACTTCCTAGATCAACCAAACAATCCATACAACGCTTGTTCATAGCAGAGGAAATCCTCGTAGTGGTAGTAAGCGTCACTCCTTGCATAGAAACAGTGCTCAGACCCAAACGCCTAACTGCCGCATATGATATAAGAGAGGTAGTGGACCCTGTATCCACTAACATAGAAACGAGAATACCTTCAATGTGCGTTGTCACCTCAAAGGATCTCGGCACCAAGTCAGACATAGGTGCTTCAACTAAGAGCGCATGAACTTGAGCCTGCTGCTGACGATTCGGCGGAGGAACCTACAGGTCTGAAGGATGGATGAGCTGGCGCTGAATGAAGAGGTGGAGGAGAAATAACCTGAGGCATCGGACGGCTAATCCTCTGCGGTGGAGTAAAATCACTGGCCCGCATATGTGAAAAGCAAAAACGGTCCAAATGCCCCATCTTCCCACAATACGAACAGCAAAGATCAGCTCGCATCTGCTGAGCGGGCGGCGCTGAATGCCTAGGAGGAGAATCTGCTCGAGGCCTCTTGCCGAGGAAAGGTGCACCCTGAAAGTCAGGTCGCGGCCTAGGAACCATCGGTGTTCGCATACGGGACGACCTGTCTCTGTCCTGCTCAGCTCGCAAGGACATGCTCACCAACTCCACATAAGAAGAAATGCTAGCACAGCAAATCTTCGATTGGATCTCAGGCCTCAATCCCTCAGAAAAGTGCCGCATCCTCATCGGCTGATCGCCCAAAATCAAAGGCACATACCGACCTAGCTCAGTGAACCGGTTCTCATACTCTGTCACCGACAGCCCTCCCTAGCGGAGGCGAAGGAACTCACTCTCCTTCTTATGTCGGTACGTAGCCGGAAAATACTTCTCGTGGAAGCATGCCTCAAACGCCTGCCACGACCACTCAAATTCTTCCTCGACAGTGCGAAGAACACTATCCCACCATAGACTGGTCTCCTTCTCAAACATGAAGGAGGCAAGCTCAACCTGCTCAACCTCTGAACAATGCAGCGGTCTCAGCATCTTAGAGATGCAATCGATCCAATACTCGGCCTCCTCGGGTCTATGAGAACCTACAAATGTAGGAGGTCGTAAGCGCTGGAATCACTCAAAAGTGCCGCTTGCACTGGCGCTCCTAGATGGAGGCATAGGTGAAGTAGGAGGAGTCGCCCCCACTGACTGAGCAAAGATGCCAGCCATGGAAGATAGGAACTGCTGCTGCTGCTACTGTTGCTGCTACTGTTGCTGCTGCTGGTGCTGCTGCTGCTGAATCTACTGCTGCTGTATCAACAACATCATCTGCTCAAACCTATCAGACGGTGGAGCAGACGAAGATGCACGGCTCGGCTCAGGAACCGAAGGCGTGACTGGAGGAGCCATAGGTGTCGGCCCAACACCGGCATGAGATGGGCCCGTCTGTGGATCCGTCTGGCTATCACTCAAGGGAGGAACCCCAGCAAGCAACTCAACTAAGGAGAGACGGGCCGAAGTCTTCGAACCCTTAGGAGGCATACCCTACATTCAAGAGAGGATGCAACCTGTAAGATTCTACATCCACATAATCCATCCACACAACATTCATAGCACAACTCCAAAGATAAACAACATGCATTCCATTAAACAAAATTGTCGCAATACAAGTAGTGCAGCATTACATGAATCACGACCAGGAAAGCATGTGAACTACAACATCTAACACTTCAAACAACAACAACAAACAACTACAAACAACTCCAACTATAAAGCCAACAACGGCTACACACAGAAAGAAACAACAAAACAAAGTAAAGGACGACTACAACGACTACTACTCGTCGGAATCAAGAGATGGAGGCAAGGCACCCTTATCCTGCAAGCAACACAGGATAGACTTCAGAGTTCGAGTCACCTTCTTAAACTTATGCTTCACAAGGCCTCGAAGATCCATAATATCCTGGCGTAGAACAGCCTGCCCTTCTTCAAGCTGAATAATACGGGCATCCCTGGCAGCCTGATCTGCGCTCTGCTCTGGTGCCACAGGAGGAGAGCTCTCACTCGTATCCTGTGCCTCTACCTCTTCCTCGTCCTGCTCTGTTTCTTCTTCAATCTCAGCACCACTTCAGCATAACTCTCATCCTCATCACTCTCTGACTCATCCTCATTCTCTGAGGCCTACTGACGAGGACCAATCTCCATCTGCTTAAGGGTCATCAGATTAATATGACGAACAGGAACCGGCTTCTCAGCTCCAAGCCTATAGCCAAACTCATGAGCAAGCTTACAGATGAGTCAGCCAAAAGGAAGTGATTCGGTCCTCCTAGTTGAACGAGCGATGAGAATAATCTGACGCAAGATGTACGTCGGCACACACAACTTCACTTCTTACCCCACCTGATACAGAAAATCTACCATCAGACACGTACACTCGCTGTGATTGCTCCACCTTGGATATACATTGAACGTACACATGTGGTGAAGCAAGCGGAAGTCGTCCGTCATGTTGGTAGCCAAAAGACTCCTATTAGGCTACCATTCAACTAGACGACCACACAAGGATCGGGTGCGACGATCCCTCTCACGCATACTGTTCAAATTCTTCTCGCTGGCATGCACTTCACCAAGTGGCACATTTAGAAGTCGGGATATCAAAGCGACGTTGACCGTAGCCTCCCGACCGCTACCACAAGGAATCTTGAACTGCAAAGGCTCCAGCGAAGGATCACGAATATTGGCATAAAAAGCTCGAACAGTACTTGCATTCGTGCGATACTCGCCCTCAAACAAGGGACACCAACCAGCCCCTTCCAGACGCTCTAACAACAAAAACTCGTCAAACAGCCGCGGATCAACATGAGCCTCAAAAAGGACCCTACGGCCTTCATAGACTACATGCGACAACTCCGCCAACAAGGTTCTACCAATGGGAGCTCGAGGATCAAGGTCCCGCTTGGTTTGGAATTCACGAGCGGCGGTCGTACTCGCGGCGGCACCTCTCGGCCTCCGTGCACGGGTTGGGCGGCTAGGCCCGGCTTCATCCACGGGCACTCTCTTCTTCCCCATCAAAGAAAGAAGGGAGGAAACGGAAAAGATGGTCGTGATAAACTCAAAGAGGGCTATGAGAAATGAGAGAAAGAGAGAAATAGGAAAAAAAGGGTAAGCTCCCACACACTAAAGATCCCAAAGGAGAATGTGAGAGCTCAAATGAGAAGGAAATGGAGTGAAATCAGCAATGGGGGTGAGGGTTTTGAGATGGGCAGGTAGGGTTTGCACGAAAATGGAAGAAGAAGAAGATTTGGGGAGGATTTGGAGAAGTTTGGAGAAGAACTTGAAGGAAAAGAGAGCTTGGGAGGGAGGATTGTGAAGGAAGTAGGGTATAGAAGAAATTTAAACTAGCAAACCGTGGAAGGGTGGGCCACACTAGGCCATACATTCATTGGCCCGAGCCTTCCCGCCCGGCCTGGCCCGCTGATCGGTGAGCCCTCACCGAACCGGCGATGACATCGCCGGTCTCTAGACCGACCAACGATGGCTTGCCATTTGGACAAGGTCCTCCTAGTCCCTTATGCTCAAAAAGATGTGGGCCCCCCCTGGGCCCCACTGGAAATGCCCCGATCGTTCCCCTTGCTTGGTTCAACGCCTATCGGGCCATTTGGGCAGAAATCTGATACAAACAGAGATTTCTTGAAGATTGAAGGGTTGAAATGGGATGATAAACCATCTAAACGCATTAATAGATAGTCTAGGAAAGGTTTCGGGTCGCTGTGTGTGATCAGGAGAGAGCACAGACTCGATCTCGGTGATCGTTTTCAGTAAACTTTAGCCGATAGAAGCAACGAAACACAAACACACAAGCTACAATAAACTCACACCCAAATACACTAAAGTGGCGACAGCATGTGGTGTGTGACCATAACCCAGGTCCGGTTTAATGTAAATCATGCTCTGATACCAACTTGTAATGCCCTGAAATTCAGGGGTCGAGCATAGCTCAACAACCGAGTTTCAAAACATCACTTATGCAACATATTGAATGATGAATGTATGTTGTCTGTATTAGTGCATAAAACATGGAATTGATTAAGCCAAATAGCAAATATAATTCAGGGATAAGTGAAGAAAGCAAGCGGAAGACTTAAAGAAATATGTGAGTACATGTGCAAATCCCTGAAGTACATATACATACCAGGTCGTATTTCAAGTGTTGTTATCAAAATTACAAGTATCAAATTGCATCATTAAATTCCCAAAAGAAATCCCAGCATCCCGCGCATCAGAACAAGGCTCATTAGAACCCGTCTGAAAACTGCATAAAAGGGAAAGCAGCCTCATCATCATCGATCTCTCGCTCTGCCTCAGAAGTTGCCTCAACATCTGTAACATCAGCAACTAAGACAAAGTCTGGTGGGTGTTTAACACCGCCCCAGAACTTGAGAGTGAGTGATCAACTCAGTGGAACAATAAAGCAAAGGTTAACATGTTATTAGTTCAATCAAGCAGTAATGATAAAGCAGAACAATTAAACATGTCCTAAGTACTCTTGTTAATGCAAAGATGTATGCAGAATGATGCGTGCCCTCACGCGTACACCCTCAGCGTCTTCATCTTACATTACGCATGACATCGCCTCAAAGTGCGCCACATCTACAAAGCACATGCAAATGCGGTGCATGAACATGATTACCAAGTTGTTATTAGTCCTTTTCATACAGCAGCATTGGAAAGCTAAGGTACCTTCCTCATATCACCATCCAAACAGTGATCCATTCTAGGGTCGTCAGTCCTAGGCATCTCATACGATCATATGGTTTCAGGTCATTGCAAAGGGCTCGTCACCAATCAATGCACACCTATCATACTTTTGTTACTACAATAAGGCTCGTCACCTCAATGCGGTATCCAGGTATGCTCGAGGTCACTACAAAGGGCTCGTCACTAATCAATGTAGGCCGACAGCACGAATATAGTATCCCATACCACCATAATCGGCTCACGAGTTTAGTTGCTCACTGGTCACTACGGGAAGGCTCGTCACCCCAGCGTAGGCCGACAGCTCGACCACGGTGTCCCATACCACCATGTCCGGCTCATGAGTCTTAGCGGATCAAGGTACCATGGTTAATAGGATTTCATCGGTAAGTTTGGTACCATAGATTCAAACAGTAGCGTCCATACATGGTGAACATACATCGGACAATCGGGTTACTTGACGAACTCGACTAGCATGAGCGCACGTTGGGTTGAACGACATAGAGTGCGCAAACACTCCGCGTGGCCAAACCACTGTCGACAACTCTAATATGACTCGAGTTCGTCTAATCACGTCCTACGTGGTGAAAGTAACCTCAGCCACGAACTTAAGACCGATTACCGATTTCCTGGACTATTCATAGTCCCAAACACATTCCACTATAACAGATATTGATATCAACAATTTAGAATAGTAATGGAACAACAACTCAAATCATATGGTACATGAGCATTTAAAGAATATCAACTTAACATGGATTTAAGCATAAGTAATACTTGAAATTAAACAACAAGGAATGTAACTTGCATGAAGGAAATCATACACACTAGTGGGAGAGTTGAGAATCGCTTCTCAACGCCCATACTAGATCGATATGTCACACTTTAGATCATTCCAACATTTCTACAAACACTTAGAATACACAATACAACATACATGACGTATGTTGAAATACACACATTTGGACAATTCCTTTTACCAAGGAGTTGCCGCACATACAATAAGCATACGTACACGACAATTAATCATGGCAATCACATGTTCATATTTTATACGATACGGTACTTTATACATACACATAGAATACATAAATCTCAATGTAACACATGCATATCAGGAACGCAAAATAAACATAACATTTAGCATGTGAAATCTCATCCATAGCAAGAATAAACCATTCACTGGCATTGAAAGCCTTGAAAACCATAACCTATACGATTAAAGTCCGCACCTTAATCCAGAAAAGAACACCGAACTGATTTCAAACGATATGTCTTCGTCAACGTCGATAGGATAACCTAAGGCAAGAATAGAAATGAGATACAACATCACAAAGACTATTCTAAGCTATAAAACAGATTAGGGTTAGGTTAACTTACCCAAAGATGAACTCAGAATCGCCGGAATAACGATTCTAAAGTGAAGGTTTAAGGATGAAGAAGAACAGGAAAGAATCTAAGATGATTCACCAACTTCTCTCTCACTTTCTCTCTCTTTTCCTCTCTCTTTCTAAGCTAGGGTTAGGAAATTCGTATGGAAAAGAGAGCTAGGGTTTTAAGGTCTATAAATAGGCCTAACATTAATGAAAATAATCCCAAGGCCAAGGTATACTTAGGGTATAAGCAAAACAAGCCTCTCTCAATCCAACGAAGCACTTCCGGTGGGCCTAATACCATGAAAGGTCAGATTTAAGCTCACTGACCATGGATCTAGGTCAAGCTGAGTTTTCGTACCGACCGGATCTTCAGATCAGCCGTGGTGGACCACACTCAAATCAACGGTCACCGAATCTTGATCAGGTCCACAAGCACAAGGACATGCTTGGGCCACCTTCCCTAATCAAAGGGTGAAATTGGGTTAAAATCTAACAGTTAGATTGCTTAAAATCATCGCACAAGCGACACGACTCAGATTTCACAAAATCTTAATTAATTTCTAACCGTTCTCACACTCTTTACTCCGAACTCAATCAAATCGACCCAGGACATCATCCGGACTTAATTTTTGAGGTGATGGTCAAGCTCAACGTGGTGACCGCAACAACCTAAGATCATCGCTATCGGACTTTCGACGCGCGGTCCAGGTCCGATCCAGAACTTCCAAAAATTCCCAAGAACAACTGGCTTTAGCGATGGATCCTATATTTCAGAGTAACCTAGCGCTAACCATTCTAAAGGTTTTGAGTCATGCAGATACAATTTAAAGTGATTGATGCAAATTTCACAAGCAATCGAGTATAGTGCTAATTACCCCAAAAAGCTTCTAAGGAAAATAGAGGTAGTACTCGGGTCCTGGCATAAAATTTTCAGGGTCATTACAGTTTTGGTATTTCTAAGACTACTATGAAGGTTGCCACCCCCTACATCATAGAAGCTCGATTGGAGAAGAATGCATGTATGTCCATTGAGGCTAAATTTCAAGCATCAATGACTGAAATGCAAGAATTTCGTACGATTGTTGAGCAACAGTTTGCTGAACTTAGGCAATAAATTATTCATCAACGCCAACTAGTTCACCACTCCCCTGATACAGCTGCATCTCAGGTACTGCATTTGTCATGATCAAACGGCATAATTATTATTTTTAAAGATAAAAGTAACATTATTATTTAATAAAAACCATAATTTTATTTGTAGGCCCACTGCCGATCTAGTGAGCCCTCAAGTATTCGAGAAGACTCTACAACAACTCCAGAGATGGAATAAATTTGCTAACTAAGAGATATCCGTGGTTGGATTGTTGCTAGTGGGTGGATGGTGTCAGATAATATAGGCATCCCTCTAGAATGCATAAGAGTTGTAATAGATCATATCAACGTTCGTACATCAGAGTTGTTTAATGATGACATGACATTTAAAGATATTTAATTAGGTGAAATTGTTGTTTGGCCCAAATTCCTGATGAGAATTTGAATATTCAGTTGTTTTGTTTAACTTTTTAAACATCTAGGACATGCTTTGGTAATTTATATGACGAAAACTTGATTATTCTCTAAAATCTTGATTTGATCAAGTTGCCTTTTTTAATTTATTTAATCTTTAGCATCCTTTTTATTAATTATGGCTTGTTGTCATTTATTTTTTATTAACCAAGTTAGTAAAGGATTTCAATTTCAAATGTAACTGAAGTATTAACAGAACATTGTCTCTAGTTGCAGTACGAGATGTAACAAGAATATAATGGATTACATATTTGATTTTTTTTAAATGCACCACCTGTAAACAATTTGAGACGACGTTCAATGATACTTTGTTAAATATGAAATTTGTGACCTTTAGTAATATGTAGGCAGCCGTTCATAATGTACTAAAGTATCGGTGCAGCCACAAATCTTTTTTCTCCTTCTCGAATTGTAACAGATTGTATTGGTGGCATTTTTCTCTATCATATAGGTTGTAGTTATCAAAGATATAATATCACCTCCTTATAGGGAAACATTTAATGATGTGTACATTATTTATAAGCTCATTGACACTGTTCTTCACCAAATTATTCGTTCCAATCAAGCTTTGTCAAAGGAGCATTATCAAGTGATATTTAAGATTTTCATAATAAATAGATTAAGAGCCAATGATAATTATAAGTAGACATACAAAATTTATAAATACAATTGAGTAAGGCTTAGATGATGATGATAAATCTCTATAATCATGACAAAAGTTTCTGATTTTCAGGTTTCTAGGGGGAAATATTGGATTTGATCTTATCTGTGGTGAAAATCTTAACATGCATATTTAGCCTTGTTAAATGCATTTTTATTGACATTAAACAAAGGTGAGTTGACTTGCACTAAGTTGAGAAGCTTGTATATGAATTTTATTCTTGCACTAAATGCAATATTATAAATAGGAGATAATTTTGTGGAAGGCTGTTAAGAAGTTAGCTTTGTTGGAGAACCTTGCTTGTACCAAAGGCATTGTGTGTTGTTCTTAATACATGAGGTTGGGAATAAGACATATTGGCTAGTGATTTAGAGGTCTATAATGGATTATGGAAGTTTCTATGGAGTTGACTTTGACTAAAAGTTGAGTTGGCTAAACACTTACTAGTAAAAAAGTTTGCGAATATCGTGAAAATAAATTTTCATAACTTCATAAATGTTTCATGGTTACAAATTCATGTAAACTATAAAACCCATGAATTTAATGGTGTTTTGTTTTATGCTACTAGATTTTATAATGTCATTATATTAGAAGTTTGTAGACCATGAAAGCCATCTCATTAAATGAATATTGTTGTTTCTATTTTTTTTCAAACCCTCTTTTAAACCATTGATTAGTTTCAATTAGATTGTACATAATCTGTTGCATAGGAAAAGAAAAGGGCTTGACTAGTTTTTGACTTCTTTTAAGCTTCCTTATCATCCATGCATGACAGTGCAAACCTTTACTAAATTTTAACTCTAATCGGAACTTTATGTGCAATCTGATCTAGTGCATTAACATCTAATACTATCTTATTTCTTTGCAGGATAACATTGCCGTATTTATGGGCCCTTGTGCTGCAATTCTTGTTCTCATCATCATTGGACTCTCATGCATGGGAATCAAGGATGTATCCCTTTAGCACATGCCCCTTTTTTACAAAGCTTTAATTTTTGTTGTTTCTATTAACTTGAATTGAAGCACTTTTTTATATTATTTCCTTGTCCACTTTTATTATTTGCTTGCAATTAGTTTTATTTTTAAAAGGTGTGCTCACTTCTTTTTCTTTTTTTTTTCTTTTTTTGGGGGCAAATGAAGTTTCTGTTTAAGCTTAACAATTCTTCCTAATTCTGAATGTTTTTGTTGGATGAATATTTTTTTATTAGATGAAAGAAACACAAAAAGAAAACTGCTACTGATTTTTTTTTAATGCAAGAAATTTTTCGACGGCTTTAGGTCGTCCATATTTCTATTAAATATTGAAATCCGAGACGATCCATAACTGTCCTTTTAACGCCTGTCTCTAATGACGGTCCATGACCATCCTTTTTTTAAGACGTTCCATAACTGTTCTTTTTTAAAGACGTTAAATGCACACTAATGACGACCACAAATCGTCATTGTTTTAGACAGTTTGTAACCATCTAACATTAGAGACTGTCCATAACTATCCTTTTATTGTCCATTTTTAATGACGGTCCATGACCATTCTTCTTTACAGACAGTCCGCAACCGTCCTATTAATGTTCATCGATAATGACGGTTCATAACTATCCTTTAAGTACTATGACGCAACAAAATAGGACAGCCCATGCGACGGTTCAAAACTGTTCTTTATTCAGAATTGAGACAGTTTTCAGTTGTCCTTTTTTCATTGTTTTGGCATAGTGAGATGCCATATTTCTTCATTAAGTTTGCAAATGGCCTATTATAGTAATGTGAGCCTCTATCACTAATGATGGCCTAAGGCATTCCGAACTGAGAAAGGATGTTTTCTTTTAAGAATTTAATGACCGTTTGATGGTTAATATTCTAGCATGGGATCGCTTCGACCCATTCAGTGACATAGTCTACTGCTAGCAAAATATATAAATTCTCAAAGGATTGGGGGAATGGTTCCATGAAATCGATGCCCTAACAATTAAACACTTCAATAATCAGAATGGGGTTCAGAGGCATCATATTTTGATGGGACAATGCACCCAACTCTTGACAACGCCCATAAGCTTTACCAAACTCATGAGTATCTTTGAACATAATGGGCTAATAGAAGCCGCACTACAGAATTTTAGACGTGTCTTTTTAGAAGAAAAGTGACCATTATAGGCCTAAGAGTGACAAAGGGAGATGACACTTTGGTATTCATTATCTGGCACACATCTCCTTAGAACCTGATCTAGGTAATATTTAAATAAATACAGATCATCCTAGAAGAATTTACATACCTCGGCAAAGAAGTTTTTCTTATCTTGCGCAGTCCAATGCGTAGGCATGAAACCCATGGCAAGATAATTAGCAATATCAGCAAACCAAGGTGAGTGGGAGACTTTAAACAATTGTTCGTTAGGGAACATGTCATTTATAGGTTCCGTTTTAAGGGAAGTGGGGAGGTCGAGTCTCGAAAGATAGTCAGCAACTACGTTTTCTACTCCCTTTTTATCTTTTATTTGTAAATCAAATTCCTTGAGTAAGAGGATCCATCTTATTAGGCGGGGCTTAGAATCATTCTTAGAAAGAAGGTACTTGAGCGCCGCATGATCTGTGTAGATGATGATCTTAAATCTAATCAAATAGGATCTAAATTTATCTGAAGCGAATACCACGGCCAAGAGTTCCTTTTCCGTAGAAGAGTAATTCACTTGGGTATGATTTAGAATCCTACTTGCATAATGAACAATGTAGTGCTTCTTTTCTTTTCTCTGGCCTAATACCACCCTAATAGCATAGTCAGACGCATCACACACAAGTTCAAAAGGAATGCTTCAATCGGGTGGCTGCATGATACGTACAGTAGTTAATATGCCCTTGAGATTAGAGAAAGCTTCTTGGCATTGTTCAGTCCACTCATATGGTACATCCTTTTAAAGTAGATTACATAAATGATGAGAGAGGTGACTAAAGTCCCTTATGAATCTTTTATAAAACCCAGCATGTCCTAAGAAGGATCGCACGTCTCATATGCTTTTGGGTGGAGGTAGGGTAGAGATAAGATCAATTTTATCTTTATCTACGTCAATTCCCTTATATGAGATAATATGTCTAAGAACAATTCCCTTACGAACTATGAAATGACACTTCTCCTGATTTAATACCAAATTCTTTTCCTCACATTGCTTCAGCACATATTTAAGATTCTCTAAACAATCGCGAAAGGATGAACCAAAGACAGAGAAGTCATCCATGAAGACCTCTATATATTGCCCCACCATGTTAGAAAAAATACTCATCATGCATCGCTGAAAGTGGTAGGGGCATTACACAGTCCGAATGACATCTTTCGGTAAGCAAAGGTGCCAAAGGGGCATGTGAATGTGGCCTTTTACTGATCTTCATGGGCTATCTCTTTTGGTTGTATCTCGAATACCCATCAAGAAAGAAATAGTATGAGTGACTAGCTAGCCTTTCTAAAATTTAATCAATGAAGGGAAAGTGGTCCTTCCTTGTGATGGTATTCAATTTTCTATAGTTAATGCACATTCTCCAACCAGTCGTAACTCTAGTTGGCACGAGTTTATTGTTGATATTGGCTACGATGGTGATTTCAGACTTCTTAGGAACCACCTGAGTTGGACTCACCCATTGACTATCGGATATAGGGTATAAGATACCTAGATCCAATATTTAAGTACCAAGGCCTTAACGACTTCTTACGTTTAGATTTAATATACATTGTGGTTGCCGGGAGATCTTCACATTAACTTCTAGATAAATGTGGTGAGTACAAATCAAATGGTCAATTCCCTTAAGGTCCGTAATTGACCATCCAAGGGCTACTTTGTGCTCAATGAGAGTAAAGATAAGCATACTCTCCTGTTCCTGCTCAAGGTGGGAAGAAATCACCATCGGGTATATCTCATCTTGACCTAAATAAACATATTTCAAATCAGAGGGTAAAGGTTTGGTGCCATGAGGTCGAACGGTAGAGGCACTACATCAGTTTGGGGTAATTCTTTAAATTGTGGCCTCCACCGGTTAACTTCAAGTGCCGGTATGGTATCCAGCATAGTTCACATCTCCCTAATCATATCATCAACTAAATCATGGGAGTGGTGTTGAGGGTCAAATATTGTATATTGAACCCCATTTATTACTTGCTTTTATGAACATGATACTGCTTAATGTTCTATTTTAATCATGTTTGTGTTGCAACGTGAATTTAAGAGCTTATATTGAAAAGGATGCTAAAAGCATGGATTTAACACTTAAGAATAACCAAGCCAAAGATTGGATTTTAGAAGACCAAGAATGAAAAGTTCACATGTCAAAGATCCAAGAAAACCAAGTCAAGAATGAAGAGAATCGAAGTTTTGAAGTGAATTTCTGTGATCATCGACTAGTTCTAGCTCCGCTTCGACTAGTGGAGGCTCCTGCTCAACTAGTCTTAGCTTCCCTTCGACTAGTGAAGGCTCCTGCTCGACTAGTCCTAGCTTTACTTCGACTAGTTGATGTTCCTGCTCGATTAGTCGAAGAATCCTCGACTCAAACTCCAGCAATAAAAACCTTTAAAATCCAGTCATCCTCAACCAGTCGAAGGAAACCCTTGACTAGTCGAAGGTGACACATGACCAGTCGAAGGCTATCCTCGACCAGTCGAGTGTTACGCAAGTGTTGCGTGGACTGTGTTAATTTGAGGTAGTTTCTAGAATTTTTTAACTAAGTGTGAAAGTTGGAGTTGCAAAACTATAAATAAGCATCCCTAGGATGTTCCTAGGCAACTTTTAGGGTTTGAGGAGTGGAGCAAAAGCATGGAGAAGCTATCGCTAAGAGTTTTTCTTCCTTTTCCTTAGTTTTTTTTATGCTTTTCTTAAGAGATTTTAGTTCACTCATGTCTATGGTTGGCTAAACCTCTTAGCTAGGGCTAAGAGGTGAAGCTTGTAGCGTGATGGGATGTTTTCTATTACCTTGATTCATGTTTAAGTTGAATTATCTTTGATTCTAATTTGATATGTAAGAAATACTTTCTGTTTTTAATAGTTTGTTGTAACTCAAATGATAATAGATCTGTAATAGCTTTGCGTATGTTCTTTTCTTGTATTGAGATTGTGAAATTAGAAAATCCTGTTGTTCACCATCGTCCCATGGGCATGGTTGGGTGATGGAATCCTACCTAACCTTCACAATTCTCTTATAATTGGTTGTGGGATTGGTAAATCCTGCTGTTTGCCTTGTCTCCTGGGCATTGTTTTGTGATGAAATCACTTCCAATTCTCACACCTCTCGTCCATTAAGATTAGGTCAAAGGAAGTTCAGATTTGGTTTTATTAAGATATCTTCCAATGGGATAAGATGGGACTCTGATTCCAGTTGTGTCCTTGAATCATGCATATATCTCCTTGATCTCTATAAGTGGATCCTTGGAAACCCTAGTTCCCACCTTTAAATTCACTAGTTTTAATTACTTTAATCACAATTACTCTCTCTCAAATATTCCAAATTTAGGTTTACATCTTCTAGTTCTAATTCTAGTTACTTTCAGAAGACACACAAGTTCGGTCCCTGTGGACTCAACCTTGGTCTCACCGTACATCGCGACCCTACACTTGGGGTTGTGAACACGTGGGCTAGGTACGTATCTAGAGGGTCATAGGATAAGGTCAGAAGTGTTCTATCTTACAGGAAAGAATCAATCAAGTTAATATCTTGGGCATTATCTTCTTTCTCTGCTTGTTTGCACATATTGAAAAAGATATTGAATCCAATGTCATATTCCCAAAAGACAAATTCACGACTCCATTCCTATAATTAATGATTGCATTTGATGTGGCAAGGAATGGGGCGACTAAGAATGACTGAAATTAGAGTGCTCATGTCCACAATGGGTTAAGTATCCAGGATGATGAAATCTACTGGGTAGTAGAATTTGTCAATCTGGACCAACACATCCTCAATTAAACTTCTCGGTACACGAACTGAGCGATCGGCAAGTTTTAATGTGGTCAGGGTGGGTTTTAATTCACCTAGACCCAGTTGTTTGTAGACTGAGTATGGGATTAGATTTATGCTTGCTCATAAGTCAAGAAGTGCATGCTCAATCTGGTAATTCCCAATTACACAAGCAATGGTTGGGCTACTAGGATCTTTGTACTTTTGTGGCACATCTTGTTATAGGATGGCACTCACTTTTTCTGTTACGAAGATTTTCTTTTGAATATTTTGTTGTCTTTTGGTCGTACATTAGTCTTTCAAAAATTTTGCATATGAAGGTATTTGTTTAACGACATCCAGTAGAGGAATGTTGACCTTCACTTGTTTCAGCACCTTTAGAATGTCCTGAGAGTTAAAGAGAGGTTTTGGTGCAATCAACCATTGGGGAAATAGAGCAATCGGCTTGCCTTGAGGTTTTGGTTATAAATCTTGTGGAGTAGTGTTAGATCTATCATTATTGTCTTCTTCTAGGTCCTTAGGCTTTTCAGCCCTAACTGGAATGGTTTTATCAATGGTCTTCCCACTCTTAAGAGTGGTGATAGATTTATCTTGCTCCATCTAATTTGAAGAGCATAGGTCATTGACCTCGTATTATTGTTTTGGATTGGGAAGAAGTTGAGCTAGAAGGCTTCCTTTCTCTCCAATCACATTTTTTTGTCTCAAACCCTTGTATGGCCTTTGTAAGGTCTTGAAAGGCTTGTAGCATACCCTGATTGAAAAGCTCTTGACTTTGATAATGCTTTATGACCGGGTCCTCTTGAGGTTTCCCTTGATTTAGTATTTGATTAGGAAATGCTTGAGGAGTAGCAGTTTGTCCATTCCTCCAACTGAAATTTGGATGATTTCTCCAACTAGGATTGTAAGTATTAGAGGTGGGTCCTTTAAAAGGCCTCTGGTAATTGTTTATGGCATTTGATTGCTCATTTAGAATTTCTTAAAAAGCAAGTATTATTGGACAATTTTCAATTGTATAAATATTGCAAGCACAAATACCGCAAACAGTTTCCTTAGCCTTAACCTTTTAAAGTTCCACGGCCTCGAGTTTCCTTATGAGATTAGCCACTTTAGCATTTATAACATCTTCCTCCTTCAAAAGATATATTCTGCCCCTCTCCTTTGATTGAGTAGGCTTAGAAATGGTACTAGGTTTTGGGGAGATGTCTCATGATTGTGCGTTTTCAGCAAGTTCGTCAAAATAATCCCACACATCATCAACATTTTTATTTATAAATTCCCCATTGCACATTGTCTCGACCAATTGGCACATGGAAGATGTCAGTCCATCATAGAAGAAGTTTGTGATGTGCCATGTTTCAAAACCATGTTATGGGGATGAACTGACAAGATCCTTGAACCACTCCCAACATTGGAAGAATGTTTCTTCTTCCTTTTGGGCAAAGTTCATGATTAACTTTCTAAGGATATTTGTTTTATGGTATGGAAAGAATTTCTTTATGAACTCCCTTATCATGTCATTCTATCTACCAATAGATTGTGGATGTAGTGAATGTAACCATGTCTTAGCTTTTTCTTTCAATGAAAAGGGAAAGAGTTTCAGCATAACTGTGTCCTCAGTTATATTAGGAAAGTATAAAGTGGCTATGATCTTATCAAACTCTTTTAAGTATAAATATGAATTTTCATATTCAAGTACATGAAATTTAAGGACTTGGATCACACTTGACTTGATATCCATAATTGCTATGTTTTTTAGAAAAACCATACAGGAAGGTGTGCTCACCCCCACCGGTTGTAAATAATCTCATAAAGTTCAAGGCAAGGGTGCTTGATGCACCTCGTTTTCATCCTAGATTTCCTCAACCCTAGGTTAAGGTGGATTTGGAGGTTGATTGGTCGGTTGATTTGCGGCTGTAACTTCAGTTAACTTTGAGGATCTCGACCAGTGACTAATCTAATGATGGATAGGTAACCCTTTGACCAATCCTCCTTCACTTAAGAGACATCAAGTGTTATCACAGACCCACTTAGTCATGAAACACTCTCAGCCCTCAATTTCAGAATCTAACCTAACCCTAAAAGAGAAAGCACCCTAAAGCAATAAGAAATCTAGAAATAGAAAGAGAGATATTTAGAAAGAAGTTACCAAATTAGAAGTTTCTATGTTAAGATCCTACAAAATAGAAAGATAAGTTATTTCTAAAAATAATTTAGGAGAATTGTGAAGATTAGGAAGGTTTCCATCACCCTACCACGCCCAAGGGACAATGGTGAACAACAAGTCTTACTAATTTCACAATCTCAAATCAGGAAAAGAAGATATTCAAAGCAATTGTAGATCTATTGTAATTTGTCATAACAAACCATTATAAACTAAAAATATTCCTTAAATAAGAATTAGAATCCATAAGGTTCAATAAAAAAAATGAATCAAAGCAAAGAAAATATCCCAATCACGCTACGAGCTTCACCTCTTAGCCCTACCTAAGAGGTTTAATAAACCATAGGCATGATTAAACTAAGAACTCTTAATAAAATTTTAAAAAAAAAACTGAGGAAGTAGAAGAAAAACTCTTGGCGGTAGCTCTCCACTCTTTTATTCCACTTCTTAAACCCTAGAAGATGCCTAGGAACATCCTAAGGACTCCTATTTATAGTTGTGCAACTCGAACTTTGGCACCGAGTTGAAAAAAATATGAAAACCACCTCAAATTTACGTAGTCCACGCAACATTTGCGTAACCCTCGACTAGTCGAGGACAACCTTTGATTAGTCGAGGATAGTCTTCGACTGGTCGAGGATCATGTGAATTTAAAAGTCCATGTTGCTGGAGTTCAAGTTGAAGTTTCTTCGACTAGTCCAGGCAGAGCTTAGACTAGTCGAAGCAGCCGAATTTTTAAGGTTCATTTTCTTCCCTTCAAGTCTTTGATTTTCTTCATTCCTCATTTAGTTTTCTTGAATCTTTGGCATGTGAATTCTTCATTTTTAGTCTTATAAGATCCATCCTTTGCTTTGGTGATTCTTGAGCAAAAAATCCATGCTTTTAACATGCTTTTCAATCTAAGCTCTCAGATTCACCTTGCAACACAAACATGTATAAAATATACCATTAAGTAGTATCTTGTGTAAGACCCGTATCCTAGATTGTACCGTTCCTTAAACTCCCACGGTCCTCCCTTTCAAATTTCGGTGACCCACGATCTGTAATAGACATTTGAGCACGACCCTAAGTCGCATACTTTAGATCTAAGTCAGCCTGGCCCGTGACTTATACTCTTGTGACCGCGTTGTCACCGCGGTTCTAATGTCACATATCACGCGTCAATACGATACCCAGACCAGGAGTTATGGGCCCACATTTATTTTGAGAAAAATGCCGCGCATTATGAATTTTGAGAGAATCTCTACAACTCATCAAATCAATCAATCAAGTACACATCCTATCACAAGTACAAGTCAAGTACAACCAACCCATCCCTCTCCCATTCCCAAAGCCAACTCTCTCTCTCCACCCATCCCTTTCTTACACTCACCAATCACCCATCACTCACTCTTACATCACCTCTCTCTATCTCTCATTTTCTCACTCCATTCAAGCAATTCTCAAGGAGCGGAAATGTCCATGAGAGAAGACAAGTGTGGCCCACTCCTTACCCCCCAATCCCTCATCTCAACCCTTCAATCTTCATCTTCCACCATCAAAGGAAAAGCTTAGGAGCTAAGGAGTCCATGGAGCCTAAAAGAAGCAGAATCGATGGGTGTTCATAGCCTTAGATCTTAATATTTGATGTAAGGCCCATTTATGATGGCATCCATTTTCATGTATGTGGTTGTAAGCAAAGAGGGGCCCATAGTGGCGGGGTCCCTCTATCCACCCATTTTCCCACTTGATCTTCGCCGTACAAAGCCGTATGGGCCCACCTGGATGGTTGAAGCTAGTGGGCCACATGTATGTGGACCCCACCTTGATGGACATATTGTAACCACCATCCAGTAGCCGAGGCTACTGGACTGTGTGAAAGGAAAACAAATATCAGCCCTATTCATAGCTGAGGTGGGCCACACGTGTGGACCCACCTCTGATGCACGTGTTTCATCTATGCCATCCGTCTATCTAGATGGTGGGTCCCACGCAACTCTGATGTGCCATTAACGTCTCGAAGTTCTGTGGGTCTGTATCTAGGTATGTGTAATACCTTCGATCCATTGACACGTGTGCCCTCCCCCCCCCCCCACACGTGTTGCACGTGTGGGTGGGACCCACCTTGATGAACGTGCCTTACATCTTAGCCGTCCATCCATTTGAAAATGGTGGACCCTACCGTAATGTATGTATTTTATCATGCTGTCCGTCCATTTTTCTGGGACGTCGGACACACCCCACACGTGCTGCACGTGTGGGGGTGGGGCCACCTTGCTGATGTACTTGTTTATCCAGCCATCGGATGTGTAGACCCCCACCTTGATGTGTGTCTCGTATCCAGGCCGTCTAGGGCCTGGACGCTGGAGCTAATATAAATAATATAATATATATATATATACACTATATATATATATATATCTGGTGGGCCACACGTGTGGACCCACCTTACAATGTGAAGGATCCACATCGTCCAGACCTTGGACAATGGGTCTCATGTAGAGGACAACTGCGATACAGCGTCAGTAAGTTTGTGGGCCTAATCACTAGGTGTGTGTGAAATCCACACCGTCTAGCTGAGGATGGTGGGTCCCACCAATGTGAGTGTTTTATCTACTCAGTCCATCCATGGGGCCTGTCCTGGTGGCACATGGCTCCACAGGTGGGACCCACATAGTGCATGTGTTTCATTCACACCATCTAGTCCCTAGACGTGGACGGTGGTCCCGCTGATGTATGTGTTAGATATCCCAGCCATCCTCCGTTGGTGGGATGTGGGACCCACCTTGAATGTATTATATGCACTGTCCAATTGAGGACAGTGTGATCCACCATGATATATGTGTTTCATCAACGCCGTTAACTAATTTTGCATCCACGTCATCCATATGTTTTGGATGGCACGCGTGGAGGTGGACCCCACTTTTATGTATTTATTTTATACCCATACCGTCCATTAGGACGGTTTGCCATGGGACGCACCATGATGTATGAATCGTACATCTATGCCATCCGTTTGTGCGTCCCACCATGATGCATGAATTGTATATCTATGTCACCCATTTGTGCGGCCCACCGCGATGTATGTATTGTATATCTATGTCATCCATTTGTGCAGCCCGTAGTGATGTTATTGTGGCCCATTGATAAGGCCCAAAGTGATGTATTTATGGCCCATTTAGCAAGGCCCATTGTGGTCTATTCGTGGCCCATTTGATGATGCCCAATATGATGTATATGAGGCCCATGAGTGAGGCCGATATGATGTATATGTGGCTCTTGAGTAAGGCCCATTGTGATGTGTATTAGGCCCTTGTGTGAGGCCATGGGCCCACTATACGCTTGGCTCTATATGGGCCATCTCTTGGGAGTAATGTTGGTTAAAGATTCACATTGTTGGGCAATGATGGTTGAATGTCCACATTGTGACCTTCCCTTGGGCCTTGTTAGGCCCATTCTCATCGGTGCTGATTCTTGAGGTTGATGCTGATTATCGAGGCCGATGTTGTATCAGTGCCGATTATTGAAGCTGATTAATGGTACCAATTATTGATGCTGTTATCGATGCCGATTATTGAGGCCGATTATCGATGCCCATTATCGATGTTGATTATCAGTGTTGATTATGGAAGTCAATGCTGATTATCGATGCCGATGCTGTATCAATGCTAGTTATCAATACCGATTATGAGTGCGTGACAACATAGCATCATGATACATGCTCATACGCATCATCTGCATGTTCGTCATGAGATGTGGTTGACCATTGCATATGTCATAAGGCAGGTTGTTCATGAGACTCCCTGATAGGTGGAGTCATCCCACATGAGCGCATGGTATGTGCAGGATTGATGCATGATTGGATTGTGTGACTCATACATCTTGCATTTTGTGATATGAATACTATACATCATAGCGATATCAGGGGCGTAGCCTCCACAGGCATATCGTGGATGGCTAGATGGGACACAGGAAATATTTCATTCTAACACTATGGGGCACATAGGATGTCCTCAGGTGAGAGTCTCATAATCCTTTGGTACCGGAGGAGACTCCGATGTCTACACCAAGTGGATACAGGAGCGCCTGGGTGCCAAAAATTAGTAGGTGGCATCTCTCTCTGTGTCGTGGTCAATTTGAAGGAGGTGTGACCTTATCCGCCTGAGTGAGGGGGCTGTAAGCTAGGCTGAGTTTGACTAGCTCCCAAATGGGTCCGCTATCGATGAGTCGGGTAGGCATTGACACACAACTGGCTAGGCGGATAGTGATGTCTTTTCCACTCACTGGTTGTATGGTTAGGGAGGTGGCAGTTATTGTGGAGTGTACTAGACCCTGGTGATATCCCAAAGATGAGTTATACTGACATGTGGACTTATTGAGCAGGAGTTACATACTCAGAATTTTACCCATTCATTCATTCATTTACTATCCACTCGGGCTGGTGGTGCGTAACTAATTATTATATGTACATTCACAATGGCCAGGATTTTTGTTGGACCGCACGACTAACCTGAGATCAGGAGTTTACCACATTAAGTCTGACTATCCAAATTTATGTATGAGACTGGTTTGGATAAAAGTCCCTTGTGATGGACCCCGTAGCTTGCGATACTACGTACTATCATCCCGACTTCACACTCCAGCTTGCGATACTATGTACTATCATCCCATTTCATTTGCATTGCATATTGTATTACATCCTCAACACATAGCATTTGGTTACTGTGCTGCTATGTTGTATAATCTGATTAAGTTTGATGGTATTCGTGGACTCAGTATCTGATATTTGGCTTATTATGTCTCCGCATTGCATAGCTGATCTATATTGCCTCCTTAGTATATGATATTGGCTTATTATGTTTCTGCTTTGCATAGCCTGGATAAGGCTGATTGTATTTATGAACTTGTCAGCATGTTTTTGCATTACTCTAATATTGCGTTATGAGCACATTTACCTTACACACACACACTTACACCACCCTCTAAGCTTTCTATAAGCTTATGCCCATTGAGCTTGGAGTGTGCAGTTGTCTTCTGGAGCTACGATTTACGATATATGTATTTTCCTTTCAACACTATATTCAAATGTTTACATTAGTGAATATGTGATGATGATGTTGCCTTTGTGATTTGGGTAAACTTGTGGTTATACTTATTATGAGATAAATGTACGTTTAAAAATCCTCCTTGTAGGATCCCAGGATTGAAATCCAGCGTATGGGTGCTAGAAGCCGACAATGGGGAACTACGGAGGTTATCGGTGCCGGATTCGGCGATCGGGAATTCTGTGAGCCCATTTTCTGAGTTTGGGGCGTGACAGAAGATGGTATCAGAGCATAACTTGGGAATTTGTAATGATAACATCACATATCTGTTGATAGCTACCCCTCACCGCATGATTGTTGAGAACTTAGAATGATTAGATCCTCGAGTTCGAATAACTTAGAAACTTTCTGACATAGCTCCCTACCGTTGAGATTGTGAGGCAGCATAGTATTCTAGTTTCGATTATTTCTAACCAGGATCCAAGGATCAGTGGGGTCATCATAGTGCTGATGAGGCATCTTAGGAGAATAAAGTTGAGATTCGTGGGCGTTATCCCCATCTCTTAGGTGTTTGATTATTTGGTATGGCATGTTCTGATTATATCTATAGTGATAGGTCTTCCCTCCCTTGGTGAGCTCTGTATTAGTTGTGTTGTGGTTTAAATTTCGAGGACAAAATTTTTATTAGGAAGGGAGAGCTGTACGACCCGTATCCTAGACCGTACCATTCCTTAGACTCCCGTGGTCCTCCCTGTCGAATTCCGGTGACCCGCGATTTGTAATCGGCATTTGCGCAGGATCCTGAGTCGCATTCTATCGATCTGAGTTGACCCGACCCGAGACTTGTACTCTTGCGACCGTGCAATTGTCATAACTTATGGAGTCAATGGAGCCTAGAAGAAGTGGAATCAGTTGGTGTTCATAGCCTTAGATCTTGATATTTGATGTAGGGCCCATTTGTGATGGGACCCATTTTCATGTATG
The DNA here is from genome assembly GCF_029962835.1 of Magnolia sinica. NCBI lineage: Eukaryota > Viridiplantae > Streptophyta > Magnoliopsida > Magnoliales > Magnoliaceae > Magnolia > Magnolia sinica. The sequence goes on along the minus strand of NC_080587.1, from coordinate 38,898,221 downwards.
TGGTTGTAAGCAAAGAGGGGCCCATAGTGGCGGGGTCCCTCTATCTCTCTCTCTCTCTCTTGTGATATGTGTGGCCCACTTGATCTCCACCGTACAAAGTCATATGGGCCCACCTGGATGGATGTAGCTGGTGGGCCACATGTATGTGGACCCCACCTTGATGGACGTATTGTAACCACCATCCAGTAGTGGATCGTCCAGCAGCTGAGGCTGCTGGATTGCATGAAAGGAAAACAAATATCATCTCTATTCATACCTGAGGTGGGCCACACATGTGGACCCACCTCTAATGCACGTGTTTCATCTATGCCATCCGTCTATCCAGACAGTGGGTCCCACGTAGTTTTGAGTTGCCATTGACATCACTAAGTTCTGTGGGTTTGTACCTAGGTATGTGTAATACCATCCATCCATTAGCGCGTGTGGGGCCCCCCCACACGTGCTGCACGTGTGGAATGGGACCCACCTTGATGAACGTGCCTTACATCCTAGCCGTCCATCCATTTGAAAACGGTGGACCCTACCGTAATGTATGTATTTTATCACGTTGTCCGTCCATTTTTCTAGGACGTGGGACGCACCCCACACATGCTGCACGTGTGGGGGTGGGGCCCACCTTTCTGATGGACTTGTTTCATCTAGCCATCCATCAGGTGGGACGTGCGGACCCCCACCTTGATGTGTGTCTCGTATCTAGGCCGTCTAGGGCCTAGACATTAGAGCTAATATAAATAATATTATATATATATATACATATATATATACACTATATATATATCTGGTGGGCCACACGTGTGGACCCACCTTGCAATGTGCAAGATCCACACCATCCAGACCATGAACGATGGGTCCCACGCAGCTGGACAGCTGTAGTACAACGTTAATAAGTTCTGTGGGCCTAACCACGAGGTGTGTGTGAAATCCACACCGTCCAGCTGAGGACGGTGGGTCCCACCAATGTGAGTGCTTTATCTCTCGGTCCATCTATGGGGGCCTGTCCTGGTGGCACATGGCTCTACACGTGGGACCCACATAGTGTATGTGTTTCATTCACACCATCCAGTCCATGGACGTGGACGGTGGTCCCGTTGATGTATGTGTTGGATATCCCAGTCGTCCTCCATTAGTGGTGTTTCGAATAAGAAACAAATGCATTCGATTTGGGAGATTATCTTATTCAAATATAATAGAGAAAGAGTCCATTAAGAACAATCATCATATTATTGATACTGAGTTCATTTACATCCTCGAGTATCCCTTGATTCTAAGATAGATTATTTAGAATACAGAAATTGACAAAGTTCAAATGTCAAATTCGCTAGCACTTTGACTCATAATTTAATCATCTCTTTAAGAGGAATATTGTGCAGATTCGATCAACTGATTTCTCTCCTTGAAGCTTGAACATAAGAAGAACTAGAGCTTGATCATTTCACTAGCATTTCGGCCTGATCACCATTATAGGCTGTATGATAATCTGATTGCGCGGACCCGCGCAACCAACATGGTTTGCGCAGGTCCGCACAATCCATTGACTTCTCTTCACTCCTACCTTCAGTCTTCTCTGCTGCTCTGCTCCTCCAAAATCTTCGATCCCCTAAATGAGGGGGGAGGGGGTATTTATAGGCCTGCACATGTGCAAAACCTAGATCTTGGTGCCATTGGACCCCACCTTTCATCAATTTTGACCGTTCATGGACAACATGTCCCTAAATCAATTGTGTGAACCCGCACAACTGGTATTTGGGTTGCGTAGACCCGCGCAATCAATATCGGTTGCATGGATCCATGCTAACAATCCTAAAGACATTTGTTCTTCTTCTTTTTCTATTTTCCTTCTATTTTTACTCTTCAATCTTCAATCATTTCTTCTCATTTTTATGCCTCAACAGATGGCCCCTTGATCCTTTCTTTGTTTGTTCAGAAAATCAAAGAAAAGGATCAAATTTTCACTCTGACAGGCTTTGCGTGGGCCCACGCAACCAAGACCCGCATACCATACTCGGCCACACACCCTATAAATACCTTGAACTTTCACTCATTTTGCACTTGTTTCTGTTGTAACAAACCTCTGTCTCTCTGCCAAATCTCTACGTAACTTACTTTTCTTGCAGAAACCACCGTAACAGGTTTCCTGTTCGCTCAAGACTTTTGACTCTTACATTGTTCCGCACAAAGGACTTTGATTACGCGAGTCTGCGCCACTAACACTTAGAGAAATTTCCAGCTTTAACCTTTTCTTTCTCAAATATCTTCACACCATGGCCCACATTAAGTGAACATATCGTGCTGTAGACCCTCCGACCGAATAACCCTCTCATCAAGACTTACCAGCCCAGCTTCTTTCCGCCCTTCCCCTTCTTTAGATCAACCACCGCCAAAGCGTACAAAAACCACCACCCATCATCTTTCTTATTTTAAGGAGCTTGTGCTCCCAACCTTCAACTTTACCAACCGATTTCTTCATTAGCCTCTCGCATTCATCAAATAATCGCAATGGGAGATATAGAATGACTTCCCAAGCACAATCTTGAATATGACTGGGATAAGTGGCTAAAATTGACCGCTCATATTCATACTGATAGCCAGAGACTTCCTGTTCAAGAAGACACTCCTCCTGCTTCTCGTTCAAAGAATACCTGCCGAAACAAGGCCAAGGAGTTCGAGGAGAAGATCCAGGAGCACAACAAGAAGAAGCACCAAAACTCATGGGAATTAATCAGAGCAATCAAGGGTATTATGAAATTTGATAATCCACACTCGGAGGGTATGATGGTGATTCACCTCAACCTTCATCCCCACTAGTCCATGCTTGATTGCGAGCCGAGGGATCACATAAATGGAGAGAAACTAATGTACACTGCTTCGTGGTCGTTAAGAGAACCGCACATCCTTGAGGGGATATTGTTAGCACCTAAACCGCAACAATGCATTGGCGAAGTCCACCCGATGATTTTTCTCACCCCTTTTCATAATCCCCACAACTTATTCCCCACGTACTTCTATGAAACAGTCAAGCAATGCTTCCGGGATTGTGAGCAACTTTGCGGACCCAAAAAATTCTGAACGAAGGGTCTCCTAACTTCACGACATTATTATTTAGACTAGGCGGAAGCCACCTTACAAAAACACGTAAGTATGCTTGCTAAGATAGGCCTGTATGACGCCATAGAAGTTACGCCCCAATACTTCTATAAAGAGCCGACTGTGATAAAGGGCTTCCTCGATTACTTGTCTCCCACCACCAACTCCTTTCATTTACCAGTAGGTGAGATAAGCATCACACTCTGGGATCTCCATCGGATAGCGGGCCATCCATTGACAGGGAAATGTTACGATGAATTCGTCCCATCTAACAAGGAATTGGCCTTTGTTTCTTCTCCCAACCGCAAGCCTTCCATCTCTGAAACCACTATCGAACTTTTCAGAGAAATTTTAAAATTTCCAAACATTCACAAGCTTTCTCCTCTACAATGGCTTGCACACTTTTCCAGGGCCCTCAGGTATTTTAAAATCTAGGAGTCAACTCTTCATTTTTTTTTATTATACATTTCGTCACACTAATCTTTTACTTTTCCCTATAGATTCCGCGATTGTCATTCTTGAGAGCTAATGGAGCTTCACGACAACATCAAGGAAAGAGCAGAGTACACTTATTTAGGGAGCTCATGGTCTTTTTAGCCTATTGGTTAAGCATTGTGGTACTTCCAAGCTCAAAATGGGTAGATGCTATTCGCCCTACAGTCTTTGTCGTTGCTGTCGCTTTATCAGAAGGCCACAAGTATTCACTTGCACCTCCAATGTTATGCTCTATTTATAGAGCCCTTGCGAAAGTAGCCACTTATGTCAAAAACCTTACCATTGGAGCTTCCTCAGCATACACTCCATGACATTATGTCACTGGCTAGATGGGAGTCTACTTTCCTTGGACTTTTAAAGCGCCGGAGAAGGCATATGTTCATCCTGCACACCTTCCACTCTGGTTTTTTTAACAAAGGGCTATAAAAAAAGATCATACAACTAGGTAGCCAACAAAATCTGGGATACTAATCAAGTGGATTTCTTTCAATTATGCCTCCATCGCTATACTGAAGATACTGACATGGTGGACATGACAACACTCACTGTAGGAGAAAGGGCATTCTTCCTCTCTATACGTTCTTCCAGCCTACCACTGCAGGAAGGAACGAAGTTTTGGAGAGAACCGTACTATCCCAGTCGCTTTGCTTGCCAGTTCGGTTATGATCAGGCTGTTCCAGAAGACTGCAGATTAGTTACCAGAAGAATGCGCTGCTATGACACTGGTCCTTACAATTGGGTCATGGTATGGATACAACTACTAGGTGGTTGTGTTGATTCTTTCTTCATAATCCCCAATTGCAATCGTATAGTTCGTACTTCTTATAGCTAGATGCGGTGGTGGGATCACCAATCATTCTTGGTCAATAATTGTTTGCCAGTAGATGCACCCACCTGGCTTCACCCGCCTAGGTTAAGAGGTAGAAAGCTTGAAGATAGAGTTTTCTACATACCAGAGAAGAGTAGCGCACCTTTTCACGGTGAGATTTGTAAAAAAAAATATCACTAAAAGATCCAAGGCTGGATTGCTCATGGAATCTTGACGGAATTCGAGCAAGTCCCTTGTGACTTGATTGGCCGGGTCACAAATGATGTTGAAGGAACATCTTCTCCCATTTCGGCAGAAATTGCTATAGCTTAGGATGAACCGGCTCCTCCTTCATAGCCTACTCCTCCTAGTTCATCATCTCCCATGACTAGGTCTTGAGTGTGCTTGCAAGCGTCTCAATCTGTTCCCCAAGAAGGCAGCATATAGGCCTCTCCATCCCCTTCAATTCCAATTAACAAAGAACCTCAGCCGGAAGGTAATTAAGCTCATCCTTCTAAAGGGAAACAGGTCATGATTGAAGAAATCGACGAAGAAGACTTAAGGGATGAAAGTTCAGCTTCTTCATTGAAGGGTACTACTTCTACCGAATACGAAGATGATAAAGGTGACGAAAATGGTGAAAATGATGATGATGATTTTGAAGAAGGAGAAGTCGATATAGATGGCGAGGAGGATGTTGTTGCAGAAAGTGCTGACAAAGAGCATCCTCCGCCAAATTCTGAGATTCTTCCTAGTATGAATGTTCCTACAAAATCCCCTGCAATAATAGAGGAGGAGGAAGATGAGCCTTTGGATTATGGAGAGTATGGATATTCACCAGGTAAGGAAACTTTTAAATTCCACATATATATATTTATATGTATATTTTGTGATAGTTATCTCATTATTATTGTCATATCTTTATTTTAGGTGCTCGTGTTGTTAATGCTAGGACAGGTGATAATCCTCTTACTAATCCTCTTACAACTGCACCGGTGATTTCATCGAGGGTTCCTTTGGATCCTTTGGTGGCACCAAAAGTGGAGGCTCGTGAAATTATTTTCCCCATAGAGACCATCGATCTGCCAACTCCAACAACCAGAGATTTAAGTATGGAGGCCAGAGCACCTTTTTTTACCGATATGTTAGGAGCTGGTCCTTCTATGGTTCATGAAATTCACCTCCTGTTAGTCGTACTTCTGCAGCAGGTGTATATATATATATATATATATATTGATTACTTTATCGAGATTTATACATTTTCTAGTTTTATTATCATTATTATGAGTTCTTTCCTTCTTTATACTTTAGGAACCCCTCCCTGCAGTGGAGCAGCAAGCTCTGAGTCTGTAGCCACTACATTCGAACTATTATCCTTTACGAAGATTCCCACACACAAGATGCTTTTGATGAAGAATTCTATGTCAGCAATAGTCCATATTTTCAAGGATCCTGAACAATGGTCATACTTGGATATCACCATCGAAATTTTAGAAAGTACTGCAAGGATGGCAAAGATCAATTATTTTTTCCCTACGTGATTCTCTTTTCAGATTCCGTGATTTAATAATCTTTTTAGCATCAATAAAAAATGTCACAATTGCTCCTGAGATTTTGGAATATGGGAAGCAGCTAACTCTTTCCAAGGAAAAGGCTTCCCTCATCCCTTCTGCTATTTCTGAATTTGATCAGGAACAATTATCCCTTCAAGAACAGCTAAAGGCTTGTGCTAATGAGTGAAGAGATGATTGCATCCTTGGAAAATAAACTGGCTGGCATTCCTGATCAGGCAAAGATCATCCTTGAGGAAAAATCAAAGCATGCTGCAGCTCAAATGCAGATAAAGGAAGATTTGCAAAAGTATATGGGATATTAGGAATTACAGAAGAGCTTTGAACATGTAATTTCATTTGTGCACTTTTTTTAACATGTAATTTCCTTTGACTTTCAGCATGAAGATATTAATGAAGATATGATGACATTTTTGAGATATTTTGTTCTTTTATAAATTCTACATCGTGGATCATTTTAAGCATAATCTTAACATGATATTGAGTGAAGAATTGAGATAAAAACATCAACATATTATGAATGTTAGTATGGGATCCCCTATATGACTTTTGTTTTGATAGGCGGCACTAGATTTCATTTTAGTTTGATGATCACACACAGTTTAAGCTCTTGAGTAGTGGAGCCACGCAGTTTTTTATACTCTTGAGTAGGGGAGTCGGGTCTTACGTGATAGTCTCTATAACTCTCATGAGTTCACTGAACTTCTCACAGCCTAGTGAGTTCACAAACCGTGATCCATCAGAGGGGCCTAGTGAAGCTACCATGGCCATGAACTCTGTTGGATTTATACACAGGGTTGGCCGCAGTAACTCTCTAAAGTTCACAAGGTGCACAAGGTGACCTTTTGGGTACCAAATCTAGGGCCACCAGTCCATTAATGAGTAGGTTTAGGCCCTTCCTCATGAGTTACTACTGAAATCAAGCCAAAGAATTGAGGGGTCTTACACATGGTTGGCCTATCTATGGTTAATGACCAAAGAGCGCAAATCGTAGCCCACGTTCTCTTCATCTGTAAGGTTAAGCCATTCACGGGAGGGCAATTTCATCCGTTCCCCATGACATTGACGGAAAGCTACACAGACGGCAGTGTTATGCGTGATTAGCCGTTGAGGACTTCTTGGTCATTTAGGGCTTTAAGTCACTGGCTTCATCCGTTGCCAGCACGGGTATGCGTACGATGGCCTTCACGGTCTTTTTAAGGCCACTGGTGTAAGGCCCATATCCTAGTCTGTACTGTTCTATAGATTTCTGCGATCCTTCCCGTCAAATTTCGGCAATCTATGACCTATAATCGACGTTTGCGCACGACACTAAGTCGTATCCCTTAGATCTGAGTCGGCTCAATCTAAGACTTATACTATTGTGATCGCACCATCGTCGTGCTTCCAACACTGTGTCTTGCATACCAATCCAATACCCTGGCCAGGAGATGTGGGCCCGCGTTCAGTTCGAGGAAAACACCACACGTTTGCAATCCTAAGAGAATCTCTACATCTTGTCCCATTAATCAATCAATCACTCATGTCAAGTACAAGAGTAACCCCAAAGTCAACTCTCTCACTCTCTCTATCTCTCTCACACCCATGCATGTCAAGTACATGCCCATCACCTATCACTCACTCCCCATCAATCCATCACTCACAACCATCACCTCTCTCTCTTACAACCACCATCCCTCTCTCTCTCTCTTCACAATTTCCAAGCAACAAAAAAGTGGACGTCCAAGCTCTTCCAAGGAGAGAAAAGAGTGTGTGTAGCCCACTTCCTATCTAAGATCCATCATCCTAGCCCTTCAATTCTCATCACCTTCCATCAAAGTGAGACACAAGGAGATTAACATTCCATCAGACCAAGAAGATCGAATGGTGGGTGCTCCATAGGCTTAGATTTTCATGTTTTGATGATGGGCCAAGTGAGGCTTACCAATTGATGGTATGGATCTCACTTTGGACCCTAGATGTGGACATTGGCCCACCTTCATTCTCATGATCATTCCATGATGGGGCCATTCTCCATGGACCCCATCATGATGTTTATTTTCCTTGCATAAATAAGGTCATCTACACCTTACATTTTGGTGGAGAAAGGATCTCCACCATTGATTTTGATCACATGTATTGGACCCACTTGATGTATGTTGTAAGTCATGGAAAGGAGGGCCTATAGTGTCGGGGTCCCTCCATCACTCTCTCTCTCTCTCTCTCTCTCTCTCTCTTTTCCCTTGTTGTTGGCCCCATGATGCATGCATTTTATCCAAGCCGTCCACCTTCGTGGGACCCACTTGATGGACATGTAGGATCTACACCGTCGAAGCCATGTGGGCCCTAGGGGTGATGGGAAATCATGAATATCAGATTGATCCAAATCACGTGGGCCATGTCCATGTGGGACCCACCGTGATGAAATGTATATTCACACCATCCATCCAGCGTCCTTGGATGCTGGACGTGTAGTGAAGTGTGAACAGGCAGTGGGATGCACTCCAACGTCTGGACGTGCTTTGTAATATATATATATATATATATATATATATATATATATATCACCTTGATTCAAAATTTGGGGTGGGCCGTTCATGCAGGCCCCACCTTGATTTATAAATCTAATCCACGCTGTTCATCCCATTCCCCTGCTCCTTTTAGCCGTTGAGCCGAAAAATGAAGCTAATCCAATTTTCTGGCAGGCCATAGCATAGAAAACAGTGATTTCCACCATTCAAATCTATTAGGGCCAACCTTGATGTTTCCACACACTAAAAATGTTGAATGTTAGGCTTGATTGGTTAGTCTTGAGCCATAGAATCCAGTGGATGGGGTGGATTCTCCTGGTGCGGGCCCCACCTGGGAAAAACTGTGAAAAAACTATTTTAAAAAAAAAAAAAACAAGGTGCAGCAGGTGCTGCTGCTAACGTCCAGAGGACACGCAGCAGCGACCTGCTACGCTGTGGCATGAACGGGTAGGGACCGTGGGTCCTAGCCGCTAGCCCCACATGAAGTATGTGTTTTATCTGTGCCTGCCCCCTGCACATGTGCTGCATCCGTGCAGCGTGGACCCACATGATGTATTGGTTTTATCTATATCGTCCACTATTTGGACGGTGGGGCCCATCGTGATGCCTATAGTCCAACCATTTTAAAATATCATTTTATGGTATGCGATAAAGAATAAGTTAGATCTAAAGTCCAAGTGGACCCCACCATTTAAATAGTGGATAGTGACGTCCACCGTTCAAACTTCTAAGGGCCACAGTAGTTTCCAATTAAGCTTATATTTATGAATTGGTTGGACCTCAAATACATTACAGTAGGCCACACCGTGATGTGTCCATCCATTGATCAGGTGGACCACACTACAAAATAGTGGAGGATTAAGCATCTATCATTGAATCCCATTTGGGTCATAGAAGTTCTGGATCAATAGGGAATTTGTTTTTCCCACTTAATCCATGTCTTTAAGACTTATGATTAGATTAGGTGGAAAATAAACTTGATGATGGGCCTTGTGATTTGTTTAATAGTGAGAATTATTTTCTCCACTACTATTTGTGATATGGTCCAAATGATCCATCAATATGACTCGTTTTTGGGAATTTATGAGGCTCATTATTGAGGCCCATCCTGATGTATTTGTGGCCCGTTTGTTGAGGCCCACCTTGACATATATGAGGCCCATATGATGCGGCCCATTTGATGTATCTAAGGTTAAATGTTCGCATTGTAACTTTCCTTAGGGCCCATTGGTAGGCCCCTACTTATTGTGTGTAGACCGTCTAGGCCCATCTTCGTTATGAGGATAGTTCATCACCATATAACATGCTTAGTATAATTCCATGATTCATACCCATTCGCATCATATGTATGCTTGATATGAGGAGTGACTGATCATAGCATATGCCATTGAGCAGATTATTTATGGGACTCACTGATAGGAGCTACCCACATGAGCGCATGGTACACGCAGGATTGTTGCATGACTGGATAGTATGACTCACACATCTACATATGTGTGACATGACCATTGCACGCCTTAGCGACATTAGGGCCGTGGCCCCCATAGGCACATCGTGGATGGCCGTATCGGATACCAAAAATACTTGGTTCTAACACTGTGGGCACTTAGGATGTCCTTGGGTGAAAGTCCCAGAACCTTTTTGGTACTCGGAGATGCTCCAACGTCTAGACCGAGTGGATACATGAGCGCAGGAGTGCCGAATACCAGTAGGTCACGTCTCCTACTGTGTCGTGGTCGGTTGGAAGGGGGTCTAACCTTATCCTCCCTAGTGAGGGGGTTGTAAGATAAGTTGAGTTTGACCAGCTCATAAATGGGTCCGCTGACGATGAGCCGAGTAGGTATTGGCAGACTACAGGTCAGGAGGATAATGTGGTCTCTTCCACTTGCTGGGCTGTGCAGCTAGGGAGGCGGCAGTCAGTGTGGAGTGTACTAGACCCCGATGATATCCCATAGAGGAACTGTACTGATATATGTACATGATGAGGATTGACATACTTGTATTGTATCTGGCATATGACATTTGACTACGTAGGCCTCGCACTGTATGGACATGGTATGGCCGATAGCATTCATGCATTGTATCGCAAAGCCTTAGTACGACTGATAGTATTCATGGACTTACTAGCATATTTTCACATTACTCTGATACTCCATACTTGGCACTTACCTTGCGCACACACTTACACCACCCTCTAAGATTTTGTAATTTTATACACGATCGTTGCATGCAAGTGACGTTGGATCGCAGCAGCGCTGAGGCAGGACCGTGCATCAGATTATTTTGGAGTCTTTTGATCACCTTGTATTTCCCTTTCCGCATTGTACTCAAAGTTTTTGATATAGTAGATATGTGGTGATGTTATTTTCATGACTTGGTTATGCTGATTGTGCTCCATTACAAAAAAATCATATTGAAAATTCTCTTTATAGGATCCCAAGATCAAAATCTGCATATGAGTGCCGGGCTGAGAATGGGGCACTACGAAGGCTGTCGGCACTGGATTTGGTGATCAGGAATTTTGTGAGCCCGTTTTCTAAGTTTGGGGCCTGATAGAAGTTTATATTAAAGCATAACTTGGGAATACCTAAGGATCACATCACATATCTACTATGAACTTAAAATAAATAGGTCTGAGTTTGAATAACTTTGTGATTTTCTAATATAGACCCTTAACGTTTATGCCTTCGAGAATTCTCAAGGCTAATTAGGCCCTTGTTCCTCCCTGTAGGACATGCCGCCTAAGAGATCGACCCGAGGGACTCCCGCTCCCCTGTGTGAGCTTGGCGTAGCCTCATCCGTACCTGTGACCGCAGATCAGCTTCAGTAGATGTTACAGACAATGGCTGCTATCTTTCAGTGGCAGGGCCGGCGACCCATTGTTACGCTAGCCTAGGCAGAGCTAGAGTAAGCGAGCACCCTTCTTAGAGACTTCCGACGGCACGATCCCCCATACTTCCAGGGCATGCTAGACCCTATTACAGCAGAGATATGGTGCGCCGAGTTGGAGAAGATTTTTGACACTGTGAGATGTACGACCTAGCAGCGGGTCCCATTAGCTGTATTTCTTCTCCAGGGTGAGGCTCAGCATTGGTGGGCATCAGTCACCCGAGCGGCAGCGGCCGATTTCAAGTGGACCTGGGAGGGCTTTATAGACCGGTTCGACTGGAAGTTCTTTCCTAAGCACATTCAACAGCAGCGCGCATTAGAGTTCGAGACTTTGGTCAGGGAGACATGTCCATGTCGCAGTATGAGGCGCATTTCATTGAGCTATTGAGGTTCACTACGTATCTTATTGACGATGAGGGGCAGAAGGCCCGCCATTTTGAAAACCGCTTGTGTCCTACCCTCAGGAGCCATGTGGTCAGACACGAGGTGGATTGGGCCAGTTTGCAAAGGGCCCGTGACCAGAGAGGAGATCAGAAGAGGAAGGCACCCTCTAGTAATTCCCAGCAGCAGTAGCATCGTTCACAGCAGTGATGCATGACCCGCCTAGCATTCCAAGCACCAGTGGCACCCCTAGCACCACCTATGGGGCCGTTCCCTGGTACTTCCTTTGGATGCGGTAAGACAGGACATCGTAGGCATGGGTGTCCCCATTCGTAACAGCAGCAACTAAGGGCACTGTATCAGCCTCTGTGTCAGCCCCCACATCAGCAGCAGCGACCATAGCATCAGCCTCTATGTCAACCCCCACATCAGCAGCAGCGACCGTAGCATCAGCTTCCTGGACCTCCCTCGCATCAGCAGAGGCGGCAGATCAGGCAGCCATAGCGGCAGCAGTAGCAGCAACAAAGACCTCAGAGGGGACATACACCTCCCCAGTAGGCCTAGGACATATTTTATGCCGCCCAGCAGGACCCTCAGTCATCAAAAGGGGTCATCGAGGGTACTCTCCCTGTTTCTACATGCATTGCACGTGTATTGTTTGATTCTGGTGCATCGCATTCATTTATGGCTGATGATTTCTATCAATCGACCGGTTTGCTGATGGAGTCTGTTCGTGAGGGTTTGTCGGTATCAACGCCATTGGGGAAGACTGCAATGATAGGCCGATTTTGCTCGTCTTACCCCATTCTGATTGGGGATATCTTTCTGCCTGCTAATCTATTTATTTTACCGATGTCCGAGTTTGATGTCATCATGGGCATAGATTGGCTCGGTGAGTACCACGCCATATTAGACTGCTCTGTGAGGATAATCAAGTTCTGTATACCCGGCGTGCCAGAGTTCCATTTTGTTGCCGAGCCCAGAGGAGTGCAACTTTCCTGCCTGTTATCGTGTGTCGTTGAGGAGTTAGTTGCTTTAAGTATCGACTGGCTACTAGTTGTTTGTGGTTTTACCGATGTGTTTCAGGAGATTCTGGGCTTACCACCTTGCCAGCACCCTGAGTTTTAGATGATCTTATGCCTGGTACCGCACTTATTTTGAAGGCTGCGTATCGTATGACACCATTGGAGTTGCGGGAACTACAGAAGCAGTTAGACGAGTTGTGCAAGTTTGGCTTTATCCATCCGAGTAGTTCATCATGGGGAGCATCGGTATTCTTCATGAAGAAGAAGGATGACTCGTTGAGGCTTTGCATAGATTACCGTGAGTTCAACAAGGTCACGATCAAGAACAAGTACCCACTCTTGAGGATCGATGATTTGTTTGATCAGCTGTAGGAGGCGCAGTTCTTCTCAAAGATAGACTTGCGGTTCAGTTATCATTAGGTTTAGGTCCGAGATGAGGATATCCTTAAGACAGCCTTCAGGATGCACTATGGTCATTTTGAGTTCCAGGTCATGTCCTTCGGACTGACCAATGCACCCGCAGTATTCATGTAATTGATGAACGAGGTCTTCGGTCCATATCTTGACCAGTTTGTTATGGTGTTCATCGACGACATTTTGATATATTCGAGGACCCGTGAGGAGCATGAGCGACATTTGAAAATTACCTTGCAGACCCTCCGTGCACACCAGCTTTACGCGAAGATGGAGAAGTACGAGTTCTGCCAGGAGGAGGTGAAGTTCCTTGGTCATGTGGTGATGATGCAGGGAGTCACAGTGGACCCCTCGAAGATTGATGTCATGCGTCAGTGGGACCAGCCCACGAATGCGTCCGAGTCTGTAATTTCCCTGGTTTGGCGGGCTACTACCGATATTTCATTGAGGGATTCTCTCATATTGTAGCCCCGTTGACCAGGTTGACCCGAAAGGGCACCAAGTTTGTGTGGAGCGATGCTTGTGAGCAGGCATTTGTGGAGCTGAAGGACCACCTCATGTCTGCTCCTATCCTCACTCTTCCCTCTAGGAGTGATGGATTTATTGTATTTACCGATGCCTCGCGAGTTGGCTTGGGTGCTGTCCTGATGCAATAGGAGAAGCCGTTGGCTTATGCGTCTCTCTAGCTTAAGGTCCATGAGCTGAACTACCCTACGCATGATTTGGAGTTGGCAGCAGTTGTCTTCGCATTGAAGGTGTGGAGGCACTATCTCTATGGGATTAGGTTCGATCTCTTCTCCAACCACAAGAGCTTGAAGTATCTGTTCTCTCAGTCCAAGCTGAACATAAGGCAGAGGAGTTGGATAGAGCTCCTGAAAGACTATGATTTTGATCTTCAGTACCACTCGGGCAAGGCGAACATGGTGATGGATGCCCTTAGCCGTTAGCCACGAGACCTAGTGGTGCACATGATGATTCAGGAGTGGAAGATGCTTTAGGATGTTTCTGCATTTGATTTCGAGATTGTCTTGCAATCTTCTATTGTGCAGTTATCGAGCCTGTCAATTCAACCCTCTCTTTTCGCAAGGGTGATCGAAGCTCAGCAGGCAGATGAGTTATTGCAGAGTTATCAGGCAGAGGCAGCATCTGAGAGTTAATCAAATTGGCATAATGGTTTTGAGGGTGGACTTCATTTCAGAGGCCGATTATGTGTCCCAGATATTCCTAAGTCGCATAGAGATTTTATGACTGAGACACATCGATTGTGGTTCTCTATCCACCCTGGTTCAACAAAGATGTATCGTGATATGAGGCGTTAGTATTTTTGGGTGGGGATGAAGAGCCATATAGCCAGTTTTGTGGCCAAGTGTGACACGTGCCAGCGTGTCAAGGCCGATCATCAGAGACCCCTTGGTCCCTTACAGCTGTTGAGCGTTCTGTTGTGGAAATAGGAGCACATATCCACCGATTTTATCTTGGGTTTACCGAGGACTCAGCGTGGTCACGACACCATCTGGGTTGTCATCGATCGTTTGACGAAGTCGATGCATTTTCTTACGATGCATGAGATTTGGTCGATGGACCGGCTTGTGAGGTTATTCATCGAGGAGACTGTGAGACTGCATGACGTTCCAGTCTTGATCATTTCTGAACGAGACCCGAGGTTTATGTTTCAATTTGAGAGGAGCTTTCAGAGAGTGATGGGGACTAATTTATAGCTCAGCACAGCGTACCATCTGCAAACCAATGGGCAAACCGAGAGGGTCAACCAGATCCTTGAGGATATGCTTCGGGCTTACGTGATCGATTTCTCGGGTAGCTGGGATGAGCACTTGTGATTGGCTGAGTTAGTGTACAACAACAGCTATCAGGCAACCATTGGCTGGTTCCTTTTGAGGCATTATATGGCAGACCGTGCAAATCTCTGAGTTATTAGACCGAGATTGGAGAGCGGCTTCTCCTAGGTCCCGAGCTTGTGCAGAAGACATCAGAGGTCATTGACATCATCAAGCAGAGGATGTGCATAGGTCAGAGTTGACAAAAGAATTTTACTGATCGTCAGTGTCATCCCTTAGAGTTTGTCATTGGGGACCATGTGTATCTCAAGGTCTCGCCCATGAAGGGTGTGGTATGTTTTGGAGCAAAGGGCAAGCTTGCTCTGAGATTCATAGAACCTTTCGAGATCACTGGGTGCATTAGCGTCGTGGCCTATCAGCTTGCCTTGCCATCAGTTGTCTGGCCTCCACAACATTTTCCATATCTTTATGTTGAGGAAGTGTGGGTCAGACATCGTTCCCGTTATTGATTGGCAGCTATTGGAGGTTCATGAGGATGCTTATTTCATTGAGCAGCTAGTTCGTATCCTCGATCGGAAGGAGCAAGTCCTCCAGACTAAGGGCATTCCCTTGGTGAAGGTGCAATGGGGCCATCATAGTGTGGATGAGGCATCTTGGGAGCTAGAGGCAGAGATTCAAGAGCACTATCCCCATCTTTTCGATGTTTGATTGTATGTTGTATTGTGTTTTGATCATGTATGATGTTATGTTTTCTATTCCCCTATGAGTTATGATTAGTTGCGATGGTAGTATAAATTTTGAGAAATTTTTATTAGGTGAGGAGAGCTGTAAGGCCCGTATCCTAGTCCGTAATATTCCACAGATTTTCACAATCCTTCCCGTCGAATTCCGACAATCCGCAACCTATAATCGATGTTTAAGTTGTATCCCTTAGATCTGAGTTGGCTCAATCCGAGACTTGTACTATTGCGACTGTACCGTCGTTGCGGTTCCAACGCCGTGCCTTGCATACCGATCCAATACCCTAGCCTAGAGATGTGGGCCCACGTTCAGTTTGAGGAAAACATCATGTGTTTATAATCCCAAGAGAATCTCTACATCATGTCCCATCAATCATTCATTCAATTAATCAATCAATCACCTCATGTCAAGTACAAGAGCAACCCCAAAGTCAACTCTCTCTCTCTCTTACACACCCATACATGTCAAGCACATGTCCATCACCTATCACTCACTCCCCATCAATCCATCACTCACAACCATCACCTCTCTCTTACAACCACCATCCCTCTCTCTCTCTCTTCACAATTTTCAAGTAACAAAAAAAGTGAACATCCAAGCTCTTCCAAGGAGAGAAAAGTGTGTGTGTGTGGCCCACTTCCTATTCCAAGATCCATCATCCTAGCCCTTCAATTCTCATCACCTTCCATCAAAGTGAGACACAAGAAAATTGACGTTCCATCGGACCAAGAAGATCGAACAGTGGGTGGTTCATAGGCATAGATTTTCATATTTCAATGATGGGTCAAGTGAGGCCTACCGATTGATGGTATGGATCTCACTTTGGACCCTAGATGTAGCCATTGGCCCACCTTGATTCTTATGATCATTCCATGATGGGGCCATTCTCCATGGACCCCATCACGATGTTTATTTTCCTTGCATAAATAGGGTCATCTAGACCTTACATTTTGGTGGAGAAAGGAACTCCACCATTGATTTTGATCACATGTATTAGGACCCACTTGATGTATGTTGTAAGTCATGGAAAGGAGGGCCCATAGTGCCAGGGTCCCTCCATCACTCTCTCTCTCTCTCTCTCTCCCTCTCTCTCTCTCCCTCTCTCTCTCTCTCTCCCTCTCCCTCTCTCTCTCTTTTCCCTTGTTGTTGGCCCCATGATGTATGCATTTTATCCAATTGGTCCACCTTCGTGGAACCCACTTGATGGACGTGCAGGATTTACACCGTCCAACCCATGTGGGCCCTATCTTGGGGTGATGGGAAATCACGAATATCAGATTGATCCAAATCACATGGGCCACGTCCATGTGAGACCCACCGTGATTAAATGTATATTGACACCGTCTGTCCAACGTCCCTAGACACTGGATGTGTATTGAAGTGTGAACAAGCAGTGGGATGCACTCCAACGTCTGGACGTGCTTTGTATATATATATATATATATATATATATATATATATATATATATATATATCACCTTGATTCAAATTTTTGGGTGGGCTGTTCATGCAGGCCCCACCTTGATGTATAAATCTGATCCACGTCGTCCATCCCATCCCCAACTCATTTTAGGCGTTAAGCCGAAAAATGAATCTAATCTGATTTTCTAGCGAGCCATAGCATAGAAAATAGTGATTTATACCATTCAAATCTATTAGGGCCCACCTTGATGTTTCCACACACCAAAACATGTTGAATATTGGGCTGGATTGGTTTGTCTTGAGCCATAGAATTCAGTGGATGGGGTGGATTCTCTTGGTGCAGGCCGAAAAACTGCGGAAAAACTATTTTTTAAAAAATAAAACAAGATGCAGCAGGTGTTGTTGCTAACATCCCAAGGATGCGGAACAACGTCCTGCTGCGTTGTGGCATGAACGGGCCGGGACCGTGGGTCCGAGCCACTGGCCCCACATGAAGTATGTGTTTTATCTTTGCCTGCCCCCCTGCACATGTGTTGCATTCATGTAGTGTGGGACCCACATGATGTATTGGTTTTATCTATACCGTCCACTATTTGGACGGTGGGGCCCATCATGATGCATATAGTCCAACCATTTTAAAATATCATTTTATGGTATGCGATAAAGAATGAGTCAGATCTAAAGTCTAAGTGGACCCCACCATTTAAATAGTGGATAGTGACGTCCACCATTCAAACTTCTAAGGGCCACAGTATTTTCCAATTAAGCTTATATTTTTGTTTTCACTTCATCTATCACCATGTTAACTTATGAATTGGTTGGATCTCAAATACATTACGGTGGGCCACACTGTGATGTGTCCATCCAATGATCAGGTGGACCACACTGCAAAATAGTGGAGGATTGAGCGTCTATCATTAAAACCCATTTGGGTCACAGAAGTTCTGGATCAATAGGGAATTTGTTTTCCCTCTTAATCCAGGTCTTTAAGACCTTATGATTAGATTGGGTGGAAAATAAACTTGATGTTGGGCCCTGTGATTTATTTAACAGTGAGAATTTTATCTCCACTACTATTTGTGATATGGTCCAAATGATCCTTCAATATGACTCATTTTTTAGGAATTTAAGAGGCCCATTATTGAGGCCCATCCTGATGTATTTATGGCCCGTCTGTTAAAGCCCACCATGACATATACGAGGCCCATATGATGCGGCCCATTAGATGTATCTAAGGCCCATGTGTTGAGGACTAATGGGATGTACACAAATCCATTGCAATGTGTGATTCTACCATAGTTTATGTAATGAGGTTTATGGCGGGCTATGCCTTTAGAGCAATGATGGTTTAATGCCCACATTATAAGTATAATGTTGGTTAAATCTCTGCAATATAACTCGCCTTAGGGCCCATTGATAAGCCCCTACTTATTATGTGTAGGCCATCTAGGCCCATCTTTGTTATGAGGATAGTTCATCACCATATAACATGCTTAGTATAATTCCATGATTCATACCCATCACATCATATGTATGCTTGATATGAGGAGTGACTGACCATAACATATGCCATTGAGCAGCTTATTTATGGGACTCACTGATAGGAGTTACCCATATGAGTGCATGGTACGCGCAGGATTGCTGCATGACTGGATAGTATGACTCATGCATCTCGCATATGTGTGACATCACCAATGTATGCCCTAGCGACATTAGAGCTATGACCTCCACATGCACATGGTGGATGGCCATATTAGATACCGAAAATAGTTTGTTTTAGCACTGTGGGCACTTATGATGTCCTTGGGTGAAAGTCCCAGAACTTTTTTGGTACCAGGAGATGCTCCAACGTCTAGACCGAGTGGATACACGAGCGTGGGAGTGCTGAATACCAGTAAACCATGTATCCCACTGTGTTGTGGTCAGTTGGAAGGGGGTCTAGCCTTATCCGCCCAAGTGAGGGGGTTGTAAGATAGGCTGAGTTTGACTAACTTACAAATGGGTCCACTATCAACGAGCCAGGTAAGTATTGGCAGACTACTGGTTAGGTGGATAGTGTGGTCTCTTCCACTTGCTGGGTTATACAGTTAGGGAGGCGGTAGTCAGTGTGAAGTGTATTAGACCTGGTGATATCCCAAAGAGGAACTGTACTGATATATGTACTTGATGAGGACTGACATGCTTGTGTTGCATCTCGCATATGACATTTGGCTACGTAGGCCTCACATCGCATGGCCTTGATATGAGCGATAACATTCATGCCGTACATCGCAAAGCCTTGGTATGGCTGATAGTATTCATGGACTTACCAGCATATTTTCACATTACTCTGATACTGTATACTTGGCCCTTGCATTGTACACACACTTACACCACCTTCTAAGCTTTTGTAAGCTTATGCACGACTGTTGCGTGCAGGTGACGTTGGATCGCAGCAGCGTTAAGGCAAGAGCATGCATCAGATTATTTTGGAGTCTTTTGATCACCTTGTATTTCCCTTTTCGCATTGTACTTAAAGTTTTTAATATAGTGGATATGTGGTGATGTTGTTTTTGTGACTTGGTTATGCTCCATTACAAAAAAAATTATACTGAAAATCCTCCTTGTATGATCCCAAGATCAGATTCTGGCATATGAGTGCCGGGAGCCGAGAATGGGGAACTATGGAGGCTGTCAGCGCCGGATTCGGCGATCTGAAATTTTGTGAACCCATTTTTTGAGTTTGGGGCGTGACAACTGGCTTCTCACCACTGCCCAAATGACGATGGAGATAGGCTTTATGTGTAGTTGGTCATATAAGGCTTAATTAGGCTACCTTAAGAAGTAAGCTACTATCACTGTCATTATCTTTATATGTGGTTGGCTATATAGTTCGTTCCTCTGCCAAAATTGCTGAATCAATAATTGATATTTTTCCATTGTTGATGATGTTTTGAGAACATTCATATTATGTTTAAAATAGTGTATCAGCTTGGTGATGATAGCAATTTCGATAAAATAAGCTTATATGAGCGATTGATAATGATAGTGATATTCGCTAATTCTGGTGATAATCATCGATGTTTCATGAGAATTTGACAATAATTGTCGATGTCAGTGGCAATCATCAATGCTTGTAGAAATCATCAATACTTGGGGCAATCATCAACGAAAACGATCATCATTGCTTCTGAAACGTTTGAGCAGCTTTACTTGAAAATTTGTGCTTTTTATTCATTCACATGAGGGAGAGTACATGACTTTGTCTTTCGCAGTCCTTTTGCTCTTCTACTTGTCATGCCCCCTTTTGCTGTGGAAGCATTGCTCTGGGAATCTTCGTAATCAAAATCACGATGTTGCGCCCTTTAACGAATATACTGTCGCTACATCACCTCACATTGTTTGTCCTAGCATTGCCCCCAGTTTTGAGCTAATCAGGCCTATGTACTATTATCACCTCTTTTATTTCATACACTTTTCTTATAACAACTCTACCTTCATCAATCATCATTTGTAACTTTTTCTTCAGGCTGAAAAAAATTCTCCGTTCGATGTCTGAGGAAATGATGATAATAACAATAATCACCTTCATTTATTTTCTTCATTTTCGTTGGATGTTTCGACCACGGCAATTTGATCTTTTTGGCTCCCAGCCATTTGTTCAGCATAGGGAGCATTTTGCCTTTTTCAAATGAATATTTCTTATAAGCCTTAAGCCACACAAATTCTTTCTTCATTTTCTTGGTCGTATGTTCATTCATATTTCTTGTATCTGAACCTCCTTGCTCCTTCTGTTGATTCTTCATTTTTCTTTCTTCTTTATTCATGCCAGTCAAATTTCTTTCGAGGTTCAGAACCAACTGACTTATATAAAAGTCAGCCACCTTTATAATTATCCTTTCTGAACTACAAGCCTCCTTAATCAGGTCTTGAAATGGTTGTAAATTTAAACCCTCAAGACTTAGCACAATACTTGGCTTTATACATTCCAAGCATAACTTAACATGATCCTTTTCTTCTTTCACCAATCGTATGTGTGATGCCCCCAGGATTCTCCATCGATTAATGAATTCTCCGACCGATTCATTGTTTCTTTGTCAAATAGAAGCTAAACCATGAGTGACTTCTTTAGAAGATAATTTGACAAATTCTGAATCACAATGAGAATTTCTGAGTGAATTCACCACTACCGGCCATTCTCTTATTGTAACAGCTTTCCTTTTATCTTTCTTAATCTTCAATAGGTTCCCTACAAATGTGTTATTCACGGTCACTTTCTTATCTCATTTTTCATCCTTTTTCATTACTATTTTTCCTTGTTCTATCATTCTCCGTAGCATATCTTTTAATGTAAAACAATTTTCGATCGGATGCCCAACATAACAATGATAACGACAATATCTCTTATCTTTAGTCATTTAGACTTCTTCTGGGCGTCTGGGCTGAGGTAATTGAATGGTTCTGACAGGTAGCAATTGTTCCATTATTGGTACGATGTCTTCTTTTTCAAAATCATATTCTTTATGATAATCATTTGATCAAGTTCACTTATTGTTCACTTGATTTTTATACCGATCTGAATCTTCTCTTTTTCTGGTCACTTGCTTGTTATAAAAAGTACTTTTCTTTCTTTCTTGAGAAACAGTATTCACTAACAGTCTGTTCGATCCTCTTCAGTCTGCTCTGTTTTGAAATACTAGCATCTTCATAATCATCAATTCCAAAGCATGCACCTTTGTTGCTAATTCTTGAAAATTTTTTATATTAGCGCTTGAGAGTCCAAATGCGATTCCTATTTCTATAGAATTTATGCACATTTTCACTTATTCTTTCTCTTCTAGTAACTGTCTGCAAGAAGCTCCCAATGTCTTCCACCTGTCTATGAATTTCTTATGGTCTCTCCTTCTCTTTGTCGCATCGAAGCTCACTCTGAAATACTGACATCGCGTTCTAAAGAGTAGAAATTTGACATGAAGGCATCCTACATTTGCCCCCAAGTGCGTATCGATCCTAGAGCTAGACTAGAATACCATCGGAACGCTTTGCTTGTCAAAGATGATCCAAACAATCATAGGCAATATTGCGGTATAGTAGAGAAATTCCCCATGCTAGTAATAAGGTGCATTAAATGTTCCTCCAGTGACCCCTCTCCATTAAACTTTTGAAAATTTGGATGCTTGAAGTTGGCTGGGAATGAAATGTCTTCTACTTCCCGTGGATATGGTGTTTGATATTTAAACCGACTGACATTTTCACATTCCCTTTCTACCCCGACAACTTCTTTAACAACTTGCCATACTTCCTCTTGAGTTATAGCCTTTACCGCTGGAGCAGATCCGAGCGATCCTGTCCCTTGTGGTTGAAAACCTTCAAGTCGGTGTTCCTGTCCATTCATTGTACCCATCATCGGAGGAGCCGCTATCTGAGCCACATTGTGCGCAAGAGTTGTCAGGGCCTCTTTGAGATTTCTGCATTCTTCCATCAATGTTCTTTGTGCTTGTGCTTATTTCATTCATGCAGTCTTCCGTAATCGGCGTAGTCCCCTAATCTCTCCCGGCCATGTGTACTATGGCTTCCCCACTTCCTGATGAGGTCGTATTCAGAATGGGATGAGAATATGTTGATGTAACGGGGCTTACAAGGAGGGGGGTTCCATTCGATCTTCTCATACTTCCACTGCAACTGATTGATTAAGATGACACAGAAGTAGATGATCCCACGAGTAACGCTTTTCCCTTTTGTTCTTTTGTCCATCAGGCTCTTGGAGCAATTAGAGCTCGGAAGTCACGTGATGCTAATTGTTGAACCGTTTGCCCAGGATATATGGCAGGAGGGGCCAATTCAGGATTTTTTCTGGCAGCATTTCGTGTTATCGGTCCCCTGGTTCATGGTGAAGGTAGACTTGTTCGAGCCCTACTTCTCCGAGCCAATTATCGCCATCTTTTAGTACTCGAGGTGAGGCAGATACAACTCCAACCATTGTTCGAGCTGAGTCATTTTTGCTTATGGGAGACTGAGTCTCGCACTTCAGTGGCTGGTCCAATGCATTTTCCACATTACTCTGATATTGCATTCTAAGCACGCTTACCTTGCGCACACACTTACACCACCCTCTAAGCAGATACAACTCCAACCATAAGGTTGATAGTATTTATGAACTTGCCAGCATGTTTCTGCATTATTCTGATTTGCATTCTAAGAACGCTTACCTTGTGCACACACTTACACCACCCTTTAAGCTTTATATAAGTTAATGCACGATAGATGCGTGCAGGTGAAGTTCGGTCGCAGTAGCGTTGAGCTTGGAGCATGTAGCTGTCTTCTGGAGCTTTGATTTTCAATATATGTATTTCCCTTTTCAGCATTGTATTCAAATGTTTATATTAGTAGATATGTGATGATGATGTTGCCTTTGTGATTTGGGTAAAATTGTGGTTATGCTTATTATGAGATAAATGTACGTTTAAAAATCCTCATTGTAGGATCCTAAGATCGGAATCTGGCGTATGGGTGCCGGAAGCCGAGAATGGGGCACTATGGAGGCTGTCGGCGCTAGATACGGCGATAAGAAATTCTATGAGCCCTTTTTTTGAGTCTGGGGTGTGACATCATGTGTATAAAACTAAGATATAAATAGGGGAGAATATGCAATATTTGACACTCAACAGTGTCGACCTAGGTCATACCGACCTGGGCTATGCTGACCTGTCTCCTTAGTTGAGCAGCGGGACGGGATGTTTCTAATGAACTCTAGGGATCTTGGAATTGATGGAGGTGGTGCCCTTTCGGGAGTTTGGGCAGATCAGTAGGTGTTCCGATCTAGTGAAGAGATGTCGAGCTCGTTCTTACTTATTGCTTAGGTTTTGAGCATGGGATCGAACCCACTGTCGTGTCTGACCTAGGGTAGTGTGCAATGTTCCAACCCGACCTTTCATCATTGGTCGACATATTTTCCTTATAACAAACCTCATTAACCTATAAATCTTGTTCTCTGCCCCTTTAACTTCATAGTCTTTTGGTTATTTTATGTAGATCTACCCTTCCAATTCCTCGTGCTGGAATGCAGTTTTCACATCCAACTGTTCTAGCTCGAGATCATATTGGGCAACCAGTGCCAACACAAATCTTATAAACACTTGTTTAACCACCGGTATGAATATCTCTGTAAAGTCAATGCATTCTCTCAGAGTGTAACCTTTTGCTACCAACCTCGCTTTGTATCTATCATGTTTCCTTTCGAATAACCACTTGCATCCAATTTCTTTTTGGCCCACTAGAAGCTCCACCAGTTCCCATGTGTTATTCTAGGACAACGAGTCCATCTCATCGTCCATATCCGCCTTCCACTTTTATTCATCAGGTTCATCAAGAGTCTCTTAAATAGTAGACAGATCCCCTTTATTTGTAACGAGGTAATATGTAATATTGGAGTCGTCCTAATATCTTGCCAGTAACCTGCAATCACATGGTGTATTTTCACCTTATGACCATCCATACTTCCTCTGAAATCTTACATTCAATTGTCGAAGAAGGGGACTGGTTCACCAAATAGTAGGCCATGTTAACGGCCTCAGTTCATAGGTCCTTACCCAACACAACATTACTTAACATGCATCGGGCCCTCTCTAAGGGAGTCTGATTCATCCACTCAGCCACACTATTTTACTTGGGTGTGTGGCATACTATTTTATGCCTAATGAACCCTTTAACTTTGAAATATTCATTAAACTCTGTGGAAGTAAATTAATCACCATTATCAGCCCTTAAAATCTTTATATTTTCACCCTGAATGTTTTTTCACAATTGCCTTCCATTGTCTGAATATGGTGAAAACTTCAGATGTACATTTCATGAAGTAAACCCAATTTTTTCAAGAGTAGTCGTCAATGAATGAAACAAACTATGACGACCCTCTAACAGAAACCTCTGGTGATGACCCCATATGTCAGAGTGCACATAATCAAGTACTCCCTTACATACATGTTTTCTATATTTAAAAGATAATTTAAATTATTTGCCATATACAAAATGTTCACATATATCTAAATCAAAATTCTTAAAAGCTGGAATCAAACAACGATCAAAAGTACCTTCATGCCCAACTCACTCATGTGGCCTAGATGAGCATGCCACATATGTGCGAACATGGAATCCACAACAGTCATTGCCACTCCACTTACTGAAGTGCTCCCGATCAACCTATAAAGGTTTACGTGCCTCTCTGCTCTCATAACCACGAGTGCCCCTTTTGAAACTTTAAGGACACCATTAAGACCGATGAACTTACACCCTATCGCTTCGAGTGCAGCGAGAGAAATCAAACTCTTCTTCATATGAAGAATGTGCCTAACATCAGTGAAGGTATGCTCCATCCCATCAAACATCTTGATGTGCACTGTATCAATATCCACAACATTACAGGCATTGTTATTTCCCATAAAGACTTGTCCACCATCACACTCTCTGTAACTGGCGAACCAACTGTGATAAGGATTAATGTGATATGATGCTCCTGTGTCAAGAATCCACTCATCTCTATGATCATCCTACAACTGTCCAATTATAGACACAAATAACACATCACCTATGCTTATCTCTTCATCAAATGTGACAATATTAGCCTCTCTGAAAGAAGCCTCTAAGTTTTCTTTGTTCGAATTAAGATTTGTACAATTATTATTCATGTGTCCAGTCATCCCATAGTTTCAGCACTTTCACTTGCCTTTGCCCTTGCCCTTGGATTTAGATCTCGACCTTAAAGATTTTGTATCTCGCTCAGTATTCCTACCTCTCGTAAGTAATGCATCAGAAGAGACCCTTATAGTACCATTTATCTTTCTCATGGCCTTACCCAAAAGGAATGAGATAACGGTGCCTACACCCAGGGACAAATTTCTTGTGCACAATGAGTCCCTAAATGACTCATACAACGCCAGAAGAGAATTACTGATGTTCATCGTTGACCACTTCCTCCATGTCTAGTAACTTGCAAAATACATGCCTGATCTTCATCTTTGACCACTTCCTCCATGTCTAGTAACTTGCAAATCAACTTATTAAAATTATCAATGTAGGCTTCCACATCTCCACAATATACCATTTTGAAGTTAAACAATTGCAACTTTAAGCATAAGAGATTTTCAAGGGACTTTATAGAATAAACGTCCTCTGACTTCGACCACATATCCACTGCAATTTTCTCCCTCATAACATTGTAGAGAACCTCATTCATTAGACATAATTGCATAGAGGATTTGGCCTTCTTATCAAAAGTCTTCCAATCATCGTCACTTGAAAATGGTCATCGCTCTTCAAGAGCCTCATCTTCCCCTTGCTTAGTTAATAGGCTAAACGGCTTAACCTTTCATAAATTAAAATTATTTTTTCCTGAGTGCTTCTTAATATTATACTTAGTATTTCCCATTGATACAGATCCTTCTGTAAGTGCTAAAATGATTAAAGCACACTTTAGTTGTCAAATTTCGTTTAGTCAAAATAACTTGTCAAGTGATCTTCAAGTTTTGTTCAAGATCAAAGTTCAAGCTTGGTCCAAGATCTAGTAAAAGATCAAGCTCATGATCGACTGATGTTCTAGTAGAAGATCAAGCTCAAAAGACAAGATAAAGTCAAGATCGACTAATGTTCTAGTAGAAGATCAAGCTTGAAAGACAAGATGAAGTCAAGATCTACTAATGTTCTAGTAGAAGATCAAACTCCATAGAAAAGTTGAGTCTCTAATTAAGTTAAAGACAAAGAAGTTCAGTCGTTTTAGGTATTATAAATCGTAGAAAGACCTTAGGTTTAGGTGCTTTCAAAAATTATTTAATTTGGGATTTTATACTCTTGTTTGCTTTGAATTTGACCAACCTAAGGTTTTGTTTGACTAGTTTAAAGTTTTCTCGGCCAGTCCTAGTTCAAATTGAAGCAAAACTGAAATTATGTTACAAATTCGACCAATTGAGTGGTCTGTTCGACTAGTCAAAGCAGGATCTTTGACCAGTCTTAGGATCCTCGGATCGAAGTCCAATAACTAAATCAGTTCAGATTTTAGCATCTTCGGCCAGTTGAAGACCACATTCGACCAGTCGAATTGGGCCTTTAACTAGTTAAAGATTGGTTAAATCTTATCCTACTCAAATCTGAAAATCCTTTAGAACAAAATCCGGTACTAGGGCTAGTCGAAGACTGTCTTAGACTAGTCAAAGATTCAACTTCTTTGCCTATAAATTGAGGTTCTCTCTCAATCCGAAATATCAATTATTATAATTAAAATCCTTCTGCGAGAGAGAGAGAGAGAGAGAGAGAGAGAGAGATAGAGAGAGAGAGAGAAGCTCCAATTATTAGCAAGCTATTGAATGGTATTTATAAATTATTTTTTATAGCTTTTGTTTAATTCCCTTAATAGACTTTATCATTCTGATTTTAAAGGGAGTGAATACAACTCTTCTTTTTGAGATTTAAGAGAATTAACTTAAGTAGTCATTGTTTTAAACTTAATTAAAATCAATAGAACTTGGACCTTTTCTATATGGTTGAACGTTGAACATTCGACATTCAAGAAAAGCGGTTCTTCGTCTATAGTTTCTTCTACGGTGAAGAAAAGTTTACCTTCAATTCTTATTTTGGTTTTTCTGAGATAGCTAGAA
This sequence comes from Magnolia sinica, assembly GCF_029962835.1. Classification (NCBI taxonomy): domain Eukaryota; kingdom Viridiplantae; phylum Streptophyta; class Magnoliopsida; order Magnoliales; family Magnoliaceae; genus Magnolia; species Magnolia sinica. The sequence continues at coordinate 38,870,460 of NC_080587.1, read as the reverse complement.
AATCTCAATGTAGGTTTTGTCTGAGATAGCCTGAAAATCTCAGTAAAGGTTTTATTTGTGATAGCCTAGTAAAATCACAATTGTATCAAGATTTAAGGTGACCCTAAGAAAACCTTATTCATAGTGAAAGCCAAGATTACGTGAAGAGTAATTTTGGGAGTGGAATAGGTGTGGTTATTATAGAACAGTTATTGACACACTGAACCACTATAATTCTCTATGTTTGTGGTGAATGCTTTTATCTTTTATTTATTGAATGGTTGTATATTTATTTTAGTTGAAGTGGTGAATGATTGTAATATTTAATTTTATTTACTCTTGCAAAGTTTGAAATTTTGATTTTAAAAGTATTCATGAAATAAGGTTGTCCTGCCTAAACTTTTTAGGTAAAGGCTGTCCTAAGAATCAATTGAAATCAATGTTTCAATACTTAGGCAATTACGATCTCTGATTTATTTATTATTTGGCACTTTATTCAATTATTTGTGTAAGTGTTATATTATATAAAGTACATCTTTGTTAGTCAAATTTTGCTTCGACAAAATAGCTTATGAAGTAGTCTGTCTAATGTGGATCAAGATGAAAAGTTCAAGACGTTACTTCTAGACAAGATAGTTCACAATCTACTAAGTTCAAAACTATATTGAAGTTCATGTCATGAAGTAGATTAGGATGAAAAGTTCAAGCTTTACTAAATTCAAGTTCTACTACATTTCTAGTAGAAGATCAAGTTCCATCTTCAACTTCGAGCTCTATTGAAGATTCGAGTAGAAGAATAAGTTTCAAAAAATTCAAGCTACTTCAATGTTTAAAATTTTAGGTATAGTAGACCCTAGAAAGACCTTAGGCTTAGGTTTTTTTAACATACAAACTTATATGGGTCTTTATACTTAATATAAGCTAAACTTCGACTAGTCTAAGCTGTGGCTCGACCAGTTTAAAGAAATCTTTGACTAGTCCAAGTTTGAATTCAGGAAATTGGATTTTTCTGTTGCTTCTTCGACCAGTCAAGAAAACTGTTAGACCAGTCAGAGAGGGGCCTTCGACCAATCGAGGGTTGCTTGACTCAAAGTCTAGCAACTAAAATGCGGCACCCTCGACTAGTCGAAGCACATGCTTGACCAGTCAAATAGGGCCCTCGACCAGTCGAAGTTCGGTTTTATCCGATCGTGCTCAAAATTTAAAAATTCGTTAATCCTTAGACGAGTCGAAGAAAACCTTAGAGGACTCGATGTAACAACTTTTCAGCCTATAAATAGAGGCCTTCTCTCAATCTGATATTACCAATTCAAGCTGATAAAAGCCTACATAAAGAGAGAGAGAGAGAGAGAGAGAGAGAGAGAGAGAGAGAGGTCCCCATTGTTGTTAAGCTATTTCATGGTATTTTTAATATTTCTTTAATAGCTTTTTGTTTCAATTTGTAGACCTCTTATTTTATGAATCTTATTCTATAAAGAGAGAAGATACTCTTCTTTGAGATCTTGAGGAATTTAAACAAGTAGCCTTTGGTTTGAATTGATTTAAAATTAATTTAGAACCTAGAACCCTTATTTTTAAAACTGAACATTGAACAATTTACTTCACAGGAAGTGGTTCTATAGGCTACGTCAAGATATGTCTTCAAGGTGAAGATAAGTATATTCTATCTTTTGCATTTTGGTTTTATTGAGATAGTTGGAAAATCTCATGTCTTGGTTTACTAAGATAGCTAGAAAATCTCAGTGAGGGGTTTTTTGTTTGTGATAGCCCGTTAAAATGACAACTGTATCAGGTTTTAAAGTGACCTTCTAAAAACCTTGAGAACAGTTATTGGGAGTGATTATTAGGAGTGGAGTAGGTGTGGTTGTTTGAGAACAATTGTTGTACACACCAAACCACTATAATTCGTGGTGATGTAGTGAATGTTTAATTTCTACATTTTGTGGAGAATTGTTGTAATTTTATTTGTGCAAAAGAGGTGATTGTTTGTAATAAATAACTTTATTTTCTCTTGCTTGGTTTGAGATCTTGATCCTTACAAACGTTCATGAAGTAAGGTTGTCCTACATAAAACTTTGTTTTTAGTGAAGGTTGTCCTACGAACTAAGTTTGAATCAAATTTTCAATACTAGTGCTATTGAGATTTTTGATTTAATTATTATTTAACCTCTTTAGTTTTTTTATTTTGGCATAGTCTTATTAACCCCCCGTCTAGGACTGTTAAGATCGCCCTTTTCAAGTGGTATCAATGCTAAGTTGTTCATTTTTATTAGGATTAATTTCCATAAGTTAAAAGATCTAGAGCTTTCATTATGTCAAATTCCGATAGCTTGTCTATTACTAGGCCACCACCTTTTAATGGCTATAACTATGCATACTGGAAAGCCAGAATGAGGATTTTTCTAAAATCCTTATATGAAAGCGTGTGGCAAGCCACTGTAACCAAATGAAAACCTCCTATGTCTGACATATTAGGCAGTAATGGAACTAAATCTATGAGAGAAACTGCATTCTTTTATGAACTGCAGCTTAGAAAAGCGAAAGCAGTGCTAATGCTAAGGCCTTAAAAACCATAACTTGTGCTCTATCACCTAATAAATTCAAGAGAATTATTTCATGTGATACAACCAAACAAGCCTGAGATACTCTTGAAATGACGCATGAAGGAACGTCTATAATTAAGAAATCAAAACTTCAAATCCTCACTACTTGATTTGAGGAAATTCATATAGAAAAAAAATGAAACTTTTATGGACTTTTATATGAAACTAAATAATATAGTAAATTCCACGTGGCGTCTAGGAGATGGAATCCTTGAATGCAAGGTCTGTGCTAAAATACCGTGATCTCTTCCTGAGAGATTCAATTCTAAAGCAAATGCCATTCAGGAATTGGGAGATACTGATTATATGAAGGTTGAGGAGTTAGTTGGCTCTCTCTAAATATATAAGTTAAATTTTAAAGCTCCTAAAGGTAAATCTATTGCTCTTAAATCTTTTAAATCTGTTTCAAAAGAAAATAGTGCTAATTCTAATTTTGAAGATATAGAAGATGATATAGCTTTACTTGTTAAGAAATTTTATAGAATTTTCAAAAACAAGAAAAGATCAGATTTTTAAAAACTATCTGACAAAAGAAAAGGAAAATCTAAATCTTGGAAATATGTAAAGGACAGTCAATGTTTCAACTATCATGAATATGGGCACTTGGTGAATAAATGTCCTAAAAGGGATGAGTCAAAAAGAAAGGGCATGATAGCTACTTGGGATGAATCATTTAGCTCTAAAAGTTCTTTTGAGTCTGATCAATCTGAACAAGAAAATACAAATGATATAAAAGCCATGATGACGATAGCCAGAGTCACCCCCTCAGATAGTTGTAACTTATTTGATTATGAAAATCTCAAGAGTGACCCTGAAAATGAGAATGACGATGATCTTCAAGACGCCTACAATGCCTTATATAAGGAAAGTTGTAAAATTGTTGTCAAACTAAAAATTCAAAGAGAAAAATATCTTAATTTTTTTTTTAAAAAAGAACTTGAAAACAATGTTTTAGAAAAATCTCATCTTTCCAGTTGTTTTGAAAAAAAAAAAACAAAATTAGACTTAAATTTCAAAACCTCAGAGTTAGAAAAACTCAGAATTGAAAATGAGAATCTAAAACTCGAAGTTTCTTCTCTGTTGAGTTCTAAGGATACTTGGAGATATGCCCACGGAGATCTAAAACTGGAAAAACTATTAACCTCATCTAGAAAATGTAATAACAAATCAGGTCAGAGCTATATCAAAGATAATTCTCTGAAAAATAAGAATTCATCTCTTATATTTGTAAAAGGAGAATCCTCAAACACAAAAGATAAAAATTTGAGAAATTATGATCGAAATGACTTCAAAAATCCAAAACTTTTTCAAGTTTTTAAGATTAATTCTAATGTCATCAGCTATAAAAATCAGAGATATAACAAACCTCCTTTAGCTGAAAAAATAGTGGACTTACTCAAAGAGCTTCTAAAATTCAACTCAGATGGAATCAGAGTTAATAGAAAGGGGAGAAATTCTAACTCCCTAAAATAGAGAAAATCTAATGGAACTCCTAAACACAGAACCATAATGAAATGGGTTCCAAAGGTTACAAGTCTTGTTGTCCACACAGCCTTCAAAGCCACTAGCCATTCAAAATGGTACCTGGATAGTGGATATTCAAGACATATGACAGGTGTCAAAGCAATATTCACCAACTTCAAAGAAGTGAATGATGGTTCACTTACTTTTGGTGATGGAAGCAACTGCAGAACCATAGGCCAAGGTACTGTTCAACTCTCTAATCTTCCTCCTTTTGAGAATGTACTGTATGTTGAAGGTCTGAAACATAACCTCCTAAGTATTTCTCAAATCTGCGATAACAAACTCAATGTAAAATTTACAAATCACGGATGTGAGATTTCAAATGAGAAGGGAAGTGTGATATTAAATGATCATAGGACTTCAGAGAATTACTACATTATTAATGATTCATGCTCTTCTAACTTTTCATGTTACATGGTGCAAATAGACGAAATAGAACTATGGCATAAACACCTCGGACATGTTAACTTTAGATATCTTTATAGATTGAGCAAGAGAAATCATATTCGTGGCTTACCAAAATTAAAAAAGGTAGAAAAGATTTGTGACGCATGTCAAATTGGCAAGCAAATTAGGAGTAGTTACAAGAAAGTGAACTCCTTAGCCATAACCAAACCTCTTGAACTACGCCAAATGGACTTGGTAGGACCAATGAGAATAGAGAGTAGAGGTGGAAAGAAGTATTTTTTTATTATCGTTGATGATTTTACCAGATATATTTGGGTAACCTTCTTAAGAGAAAACTCAAAGACTCTTTGTCATGCCCCAGACTTGGTAACCAGACTCACAAGGAACCCGATAGCCGGTTCTGGTCGCAACAGCCTCCGTAGTATCCCATTCTCGGCTCCTAGACCAGGTTCCAATCCTGGGATCCTACAAGGAGGATTTTTATAGTTCATATATCTATCCAATAAGGGCATACCCAAGATCACATCAAGTATATCTGAGAAATAACAAAGGCACACATCACAAGTCCACTATAAGTTTGAACTTTAGATACATGGCTGAAGGAAATACATATAATAACAGAAGGAAGTGGGAAAGATCAACAACACTGTGGTCCTCAGCTCAACTCCTACCCAAGCTCAGCTGCTATGACGCCGATCTAGGATCTCGTGCACGCATCAATCATGCATAAGATTATAGAAGCTTAGAGGGTGGTGAAGGTGTCTGACAATGGTGCGTAGAAGAATAATAGGAGATACAAAAGGGAAACATGATCGATGCTAATGCCACAAGCCTAACCAAGGCTAAGTCATGAATGTAGGAAGCCATACCAAGGCTATGCAAAGCAACAAGGCCTATACGGCCAATATGAATGCAATGTGAAGTGATGCTAATGCTTATAACTAGTCCATATATCTCATACAGTTCCATCATAGGGAATATCACCGGGGTCTGATCCACTACAGGATGACTGCCGCTATCAAGACCACAAGGGACCACACTACCCACTTGTAGATAGCCTACCACCAGCAAGGCTCGACGGTAGCAGACCCATTCATGAGCTGGTCAGACTTAGCCTAGTCATGCCCTCTCACTTAGGCGGTAAGGCCACATCCCATCTTAACCGACTACACGATAGTGGGAGACGCAGCCTAATGGTGTAAGGCACTCGGGCGCTCATGATTTCCACTCGGTCATGGCGTTAAGGCGTCTTCTAGGTACCTTGAAGGTTTAGGGGCTTTCACCTAGGGATATCCTATACACCCCAAATGCTTAAATATTATATTTTCGGTGTCCATACATACGACCATCCACGAATGTCCCTGTGGAGGCAAGGCCCTGATGAAGCAAGGGTAGTATTATCATGAAATGCGATACCAATGCATGAGTCATGCATACAGATCATGTACTAGCTCCAAGCTCTCGATGTGTACAAGGGGAGAAACTCAATCCCTCTATTATATCAACCTAATGACCATACACAAATGCAATCCATTCATGCAAATGATGTATATGGTTCATAAGGGTGTAAGTGCGCCACTCGACGATGATGACATGGAACACACTCCTTCCCAAGGAGGGACCTAAGGAGCAATCCTCTAGTGGGGGCCCAATACTTTGGGGTAGCCCGCAAGCTAAGATGGCCATAAAAGCCCATGGAAGAAGCGGTCCTAACAAGGGTGCAAGGTGGGCCTTCAACCACCTATAACAACCATATGGACCTACCTTGGGGCCACCAAGGAAGACATCCAACCTCAACTGGGTCCCAAAAGGTAGCTCGCTACTACTCAAGCAAATCGAGGCCCAAGGCCTAAAACAATCCATGGGCTTAAGGGGCAATACACATGGCCCAATTTAGTAGGTAACATAATGGGCTCCTAAGCAAGGGTCAAGCTCAAGCATAAAGATCACAAACCCATACATTGTGGTGAGCCTAGTGGGCAGCACGATATTCCAACCATATGGGTAAATTCTTATATTCGAAACAAGTGAGTTAGGCCCCACATCTTGGCCCAAGTATGGGGTTAATTTAGTGGGCAACCAAGGGACCAACTACTTGAGTATTTTGGCCCATAAACCCGTCACAATAGCATGGTAAATATAGGCCCAAAGGTCCAATGGGCCTATCTAGAAAGTTCCAGCCCAACTGGGCCTATAGAAATTCCAACGAATAGCTATGAACATTGGTCCAATAAAAACCCAACTGGAGTGGGCCTTAAGTGTGCACTAATTAAGCCCAAAGCCTAATTGGGAATATGGCAAGATATGTATAAAAATATCCCCAAATCTGGTGAGCCATGCTGCCCCAAAACATGCATTATGGGCAACCACTTTAGGCATATTGCTGAAATTCCAGCCCATCCACTATCTAGGCTTGCTGGAAATCCAACAATAATTAATTTATATAATTATTTTGATCCCTGGTGACTCACACATGTCACAGAGGGATGAAAGAAGTGGATACAACATACCTATCAAGTGGGCAGCAGAAAGGAGTGGATACAACATACCTATCAAGTGGGCCAGCTGCTGGACTAGACGTCCAGCAGTAGCCCACAGGCTGGGCATCCTTGGTGGATGGTCCATGGACCTGGACGGCTGCCCAAAACCAAGTCTAAGGTGGGCCCCACCATATGGGAGAAAGGATGGATGAAACACTACATTATGGGGGCCTCAAGGAGGTGGGACAGCCAGCCCATGCTGGACATCAACCACCATGGGACGTCTAGCATGGCTGCTGGTCAGCCATGATTCCCCCAAATTCTGATGGTCCACATGGCCCCCAATCATGTATGATGGGTCCCAGCAAGGTGGGCCACATTGGATAAAAATTTTAGGGCCAACAGACATGCCAATTAATTTATACAATTTATGGACATTAAGGTTGCAGAAAAATACAGGTTGTTGCCCCCTTTTTGGATCACCCATTGGGGTGGGCCCATGCTCATCAATTCAAGGGAAAATAGGATAGAAAGGTGTCTCCATTATTGTACAACAAGGTAAGGCCCACATCAGTGGCCCACTATCCCCAAAAAATCATATTACATTGCGGTTTTCCCCCTCCAACAATATGGCTGGACGATCCCAATTGTTGGACCGTCCAAGCCCTTAGGCCCAGCCCTTGGGCATCCTAAAGAAGGGATGTATGGGGTGGTTTTTCAGCATACATCAGGCTGGGGTCCACACACCAATGACCCACCCTCAACTCGTTCAAAACAAGTTAAACATGTGGGCCAAACACTTCCAAAAAAAATCAACAACATGGGCCTGTAAAATTCTGGACAGCAATGTATATTGCTGCCTAGTGCAGCCTACAAATGAAAATCCAGTAAGAATAATCCTCATGTACATCAAGGTGGGGTCACCTAGATGGGCCACACACATCTAGAACATGCTCCCAATCGATCCGGACCTTGCACATGGGAATGGATAGCAAGGTGGATCTACATATGTCCAGAAAATGGGACAAGGGGACGTCCCATCAAGGGTGGACGGCTGGATGCGCCTTGCACATCAAGTGGACCACATGATCAACAAATATTAGGGAGAAAAATAGAGAGAAATGGGGAGAAGAAAAAAAGAGAGAATTCGGCCATGCATAGAGGGATTTCGCCACTAAGATCCCTCATATAAAGATCTAGTCATACATATTCACATCTTGGGTCTATACATGCATCGACCCCACAATAAAATAATTTTCTAGGGTGGGGATACCATCCCCACCATAAAATAAAGATCTAGATGACCTTAGAATGATTGGGATCGTGAGATACATCACGATGGGGTCCATGGAGAATGGCCCAATCATGAAATAATGCTTGCATGTAGGATGGACCAAGGACCACATCCAAGGGAACAAATAGGATCCCCACCATGGATTGGTGGGTCCCACATGTTCCATACATGAAGAAATAAAAGAAACAAGGGAGAGGAGAGAGATCAGCACTTGTATAGGCACCCACCTTAAGATCTCTATCAAAACTCCACTATATGCACAGATAGGAACTCGGGTCGGGTCTTACACTCTCGATGAAGTCAGAAAAATTCTATAAAAAAAATTCAAACAGAAAAAGAAGTACATATGATCAAAATCATAAGTGATCATGGTACTGAGTTTGAAAATAACAATTTGAGAAGTATTATTCTAAGTGCTATGGTTGAAAGCCCCTTTATGTTGTCAAATTTGTGGTGCCAAAAACACTGCTTGTACTTTATGAAATTACGTAAATGCAAATGTTCGAGACACAGTATGGATGAAGCATGTACAGATGAAGCGAGTCTCAGTGTATGGATGTTGACTACATTATTGAAGCAAAATGCTCAACTCAAGATATGCCAAGCCACGACATTGTCTCGCAAGATCGACTTCGAAGGACAAGACATGTTTACAAGTTAAGACTCGAAAATGTTCAACTAAATTTATAAGTTACAAGTCAAGATTTAAGATTATGTAATTGAGGCTTTTAAGGAAAACCTACATCAAGATTTCAAGCTTCACTTTCTTTAAAGGTTACATATCTTAAGGGTTTAATGTCCTTACTTCACTATTAAGGTATGTTTGACCTTAGGTTGACCTTTAGAGTAGGTTATTTCGGATACATAATGTAAATTTTTTATATTTGGGAATCTAGTCTGCTCTAAGACTAGTCCTGGATCTTTCTCAACTAGTCCTAGCACTGCTTCGACCTGTCTAAGATTTTTCTGGACCAGTCGTAAGTTTGTTGCAAAATTTTGAAATTTTTTGTTAAGCTTCGACCAGTCCTGGGGTCTGTTCGACCAGTCGTATGAACAGTGTAGACTGTTCCTTCGACCAGTCATGAACTTATGACTCAAACTACAGTGATGTATTTTGCTTAGCTTCGACTAGCCTTGAGCAACCTAAGACCAGTCGAAGGTGTCCTTCGACCAGTCGTGAAACTGCCTTATCATATCGCGCTCAAATTTTCAAATATCTGTTAGTTCTAAGACCAGTCATAGCGACTTCTGGATCAGTCGAAGATGCGATTTGCTTACCTATAAATAGAACACAAATCTCAGAATATTGATAACGACTCAAGCAATTTTAATCTGGCCTTTTAAGAGTTAAGTCTATGCTCCATTTTAAGCTTGTCTCACATGCCAACAGGTCAAGGCCAAGCATCGCCGACCTCCTGGCTTACTTCAGCCCTTGCCCATAGCTGAATGGAAATGGAATTTCATATCTATGAACTTGATTTCTGGGTTACTAAAGAAAAGGAGGGGGCATGACTCCATTTGGGTGATTGTGGACCGATTGATGAAATCGGCTCATTTTCTCTTCATTAGAGTTTCAAACTTGGCAGATGACCTGGCCAAGCTATACATTAAAGAGATAGTACGATTACATGGAGTTCCCATGGAGATTGTGTCGGACCGAGACACACGATTTGTGTCTATTTTCTAGACTCGGATCCAAGAAGCAATGGGAGTGAAACTGAAATTCAGTACCGCGATCCACCCACAAACAGATGGGCAGACGGAATGGGTAAATCAGGTATTAAAAGATATGTTACGAGCGTGTGTACTTGATTTCAAGGATAGTTGGAATGATTGCTGTAATGACCTGACTTTTCAGGACTCGAGTATATGACTCGTTTCCCAAAAACCCGAGTGTTAACCTTAAAGGATGGTCAAATTTGAGTGTACATTTTTTCTTCATTCAGAGTAAGCAGATGAGCGTAGTATGGACAAATCGACATAAAGGAAAATTTCATTATCATTCAAATATACAAGAAGCTCCCATAATTACTTATACAAACTAATGTCCCCATTCTTACAATTACAAAATGAAATAATATTATATGTGAAATAAAGTAAATTACAATAAATTTGGGATATGAAATCCCATAGCAACCCTTAATAATTACAATCATGCATCTTGACAAATATAGCTTGCTCCTCGTTAATATAAACATGAATTTCACCTGGGTCACCTGTGCTACCTGTATGGTAATATATTTGATAGATGAGTGGCCAACTCAGTGTGAATTCCCCTCAAGATTACACACCGCCGCACTAGGTAAGAAATAGAATAAAACATCTAGACAACCAAAATAGAGTAAATGTAGTCTTGTTAGATGCATGGATACATGAATGCAATTAGCGTCCCGGGTAAAACATCCAGACGGACATTAGGGTCATCACCCACGCAATCATCGACCCAGGTAAAACATCTAGACGATCTGTGCCCCGACTAAAACATCCAGACAGGCATATGACTGGCCATCATCGCAACACTCGGCGTAATCGCATGGGCATGATGATCCAAGTCATTATCATAAATCGAATGACTGGTCATTAGCGCAACACTCAGCGTAATCGCATGGGCATAATGATCCAAGCCATTGTAAATAGCCATGTATGTATGATTAGCCAAGTCATTATTAGTCCATTTACAACTAGCCAATTTAAATAAGCTCAAAGGTCACTACGGGGAGCACATGGCCCAGCGTAGGCCGATGGTTCGCGCATAGTGTCCCATGACCACCATCCCCGACCCATGAGACTACCATCTTAGGATGTTTAATGGAAACCCATCGACTAGTGGCCAATCATATTACAGTATATGGGGCTTACCATCGCATGGTTGAGAAATATATAACATCGAACCCACATAGGAAAAATATGAAAACAAAACCACGTATGACGAGTATTAAAATATGCCACATAGGGTCGATATCAAAACCATACGATAAAGACCATCCTTAAAAACCATTGGACAAAACAACCTTGTATGGTAGGCCCACATCAATGGTCAATTTAAACCACCATTCAATAACCACTGAGCCGAAGGTTCATTACAATCACAACCAGTCGAGTTACATCCTTCGTATGGGTGTACATTTATAATTGGGGGTTTCCCACTGATGTACCAGTTTAAGTTCCATAAGCAATCCACAAATAATTCATGAACAAATATACAGGATGAACATTAAGCAAGCAATATAACAATTTAATTTTTACTAGCTAACACATGTGATTATAAGAGAGATATCAATTATAAATTTAAATAAAAATTATAACTTAAGCTAATGGGAAGATGGAAAGCTCAAGGGGAAGAATCATCACCTTATTTGTCGGCTCACCTTCTAAAGTCATTTGGAAGTATGCATGCCCTTAGACTTGGATCTTACCATAGATTATGAATTTCTATGGTAAAATCAAGGTTCTATAAGACTATCTTTGGTCTAGATTATAACCTAAGTTTTAGGTTACTTATTTTTAGGGTTTTGGTGTAAAACTAGGAATTTCATCCTATGGTTTAGTAAATGCTTAAATGCTAGGATTTAAATCCTAAATTATTCTTTTATTTTTATTATTGTATAGTGGATCCAATAATATTCGAAATGGGAGTATTTATCAATCAATATTGATAATAATGATTCTCAAATTCATATTTAAATATCCCAACATTATCTAATATTTTCTATAATTACTAATAACCTACTAAGTAATACCAGTAATGATACTAAAATTTTCACTAACAATGATAAGGACCAATACTAACAATTATATTAACAAGAATTTACTAATCCTATAAGGAAAATGATAATAAGGTCATAATAATGAATCTAGTAATGGTAATAGGTACTATGGTCCCACCTTTTTATGTTTAAAGTATAGGCATAGGGTTTTAGTTACTTAGGCCTAGGATTTTATCCTGGAGTTTAATGCTAGGCTTATATTTTAGGATTTGTACTCTGATTATAATTATTATTTTTTATTTTTGTACCATGGATGAAGTAATAGTCATAATAGAAGCATTAAATGACCGGCATTAACAAATATATTGACATTGCCTATACTACTCTTATAGTGACAAATAATCTCTTAAATAATACAAGCAATAATAAGAGTTTTACTAACAATAATATAATAATGACTAACACCCAATAATCATAGTAACAAAATTATACTAATCCCATGATAATATTATTTAATGATGATGATCACAACTACCAATAATAATCTTTAAGGGTGAAGACTATAACACTTATGTTTAACCAATGTGATTTGTATGTAATAACTTAGTATAGGTGATTTGATAACGGTTAACCATGCTTAGTATTAGCAACCCTATTGATGATAATGAGGCTACCATTGATAATAGAAATTGAAACAAATTCCAAATCAGGAAGGAGAAGGTGGACTCACCTTGCTAACTCTGTTCGAGTTGGGTTGACTCAACTCATCAAAACTCGCGACCATCCTCTTCTTTCTTTCTCTCCTCTCTTTTGTTCCTCTCCTTTTTCCTACTGGAGGTCCAGCAGTCCCTGGACTCGACCCATCCATGGGTCAACAGGCTAACTCGGCCCCAAATCGAGTTGACTCGGTTTGGCTAGGACCGCCTCCTCTATCTTCTTTCTTCCTCCTTCCATTTTCTTTCTCTCTTCCATCATTTCTCCTACTCAAACCCACATCCCAGCCAGGTCATTGGACTAAACCAGACCTGTTTGACTCACACAGCATGACCCAATGAGTCTCAGCCGAGTTGAGTTGACTCAAGATGGGTCTCACTCTCCTTGGCCTTCTTTCTCTTCTTCCTTCCTCTCTTCTCTTTCTCTTTTCTTCCTTTTCCCTTTCCTTTCTCACTCTCTTCCCTACTCTCTTTCTTCTTGCTAGAACATGGACCAACCAGCAGCTGAGTCACACTCAACTCATCTGGGTTGGGTTGGTGCATCAGCCACCGACCCCACTCCCCTTTTCTCTTACTCTCTCATTTCTCTCTATCTCTAACTCCTTCTGCTACTGCTGAAGGCCTAACAGCACCGTCGGATGAACGGGTCTGACCTGACTCGAGCAGACCCGGTGCAGCGACCAACATCGTGGTGCAGCCACACCACCCATTCTCTCTCTTTCTTCTTCTTTCTTTTCTTCCCTATTGCTGATAAAAACGTCCAGCAAATGGACCTCATTTCTGCACAAACGGAGCCTGAATCGTGACTCAGACGGGTAGTGCAATGGTGAGGAATACGCTCGGCCATTAATGACATTTTTTGAATGGCCATGAGTTTCTTCAAAACAAGGCTGGTGGATGTCTTGAATTGGCTCCTGGAAGCTTGTGGAGGAGGCCTTTAGGCGTTTCATGAGAATTTAGGTGATGGGTTTGAGCTTGGGAGGAGGCAGACAATTTCCTCCCTCATTCTCTTTCCTTCTATAAACAAAACTAGCTCGAAGGGCCAGGATTGCATTCTCACTGATGGCTGAGATGGAGGGATTTCACCTCACTTAGATTGTCAAGCTGGCATACGGAAGAAAAATGAAAACTTTCTGTTTTTGGAAAGTGTTGTGTTTGTAGGGTCGGTTTGCGCCCGCAACCGTGTGTATGCACACGTGTTTCAAGGTCTTAAACTGGGTGGGGTTTGCTCGGACGCGAGCCCTCCATCAGATGATCTGTCTGGATCACACGCGTGACAGTAGGTGGTGGCCCACCGATCAGGGCAGATGGGTTTGGATGGTTTGTCAGGAGTATGGGCAGAAACAAGAGAGAGAAACTTTCTCTTTTTAGAGGAAGCTCAGTGTCAAGAGAGCTTTGACCGAGTATCCCTGTCCAGTGCACATCGAGTGCACACCTCTCCAGTGCACCCACGACTCAAGGTGGGGTCCACCATGATGCTTTCGTGAGATCCCCACAATCCATTCCCTTTAAAGGTCATATTCAGGGTCTCTGGCCCAAAATCAGGCGGATCCAGGGCCCAGGTGGGCCTCATGACTTGATCCAGGTCATATTTCTGGGTTTGCCCTGATCCGATGGTTAGATTACATCCAAACTAATCATCAACGATAAAAGGTCCACGGGACCACTCAACTAGGATTTATTGGCTGGATTATGGGTCACATGGCCTAATACCTACTTATAATATTAAATATTCTTATTTACAATGTTTTTAATATCATTTATTATTATTATTATTACTATATTTATTTCCTTTATATATTTTTTCATATATAATTTATATTATCACAAATTGTTAATATAAATTATATGAATATTGGTAAGCAAAGTTTAATATGTGTGTGTGTGTGTGTGTGTGTGTGTGTGTGTGTGTTAGGTTTTAAATTTTATATAAGTCATTAAATTGTTTGAAATATGTTATTCATTATAAGTTTTTTCCAGTATATTTTATTTTTATGTATTAAAAATTCTATAGCTTGTAATTTATATTAATGATGTTGTAAGTATATGCATATAATATGGATTTTTGTTACATATCATTTTAATATGAAACTTTGAATATTTATAAAATATATAAATTACATTTCATAGTATATATATATATATATATAGGTTGTATTATATTTTTTTGTATTATTATTAAATTAAATTAAATGGTAACACTCAAGTACTGAAAAGTACGGGGTGTTACAATCTACCCCCCTTAAAGAAAATCTCGCCCTCGAGATTTGGTAACAAGTTTTACCCTATTTTGTGTATGCCTAAGTGTGAAAATTCCAATGCTATATCCCAATCTACCACAACCCTTAACTTCAATCCTATCCAATCACTGGTGCATTTAGGTTCCACTAAATGTTAGAATCATTTCAGTATTAACTAGAGCCAAGAAATCTTACTAGTGCTTGTCAATATCAGGGTTTCTCATAGCACTTACTAAGATTTTAAGTTCATCTGGGTGGCGGATACTAATATCCTAGCTTTGCTTTTATTTTCCTTTACCTTTAATGATAATTCCCAACATCTGAAGCACAATACAATTTTCTGGTTTTTCAGTGTTCGAGTTGTCATGGATAGATGGTTGTAGTGGGTTTGAGCCCGTTACTTTGATCACCTGTCTGCAGAACAGAGGATCTACTGGTATCAATTCATAATCCTGTTAAATCTCAATCTTCTACTTGATCAAGGCATTGAGATCATTAAGATTTGATAGGATTTAGAACTCGAGCTAAACCGCGTACACATCACACAATCATAATTTCATCAATCCGTGATCCCGACTATTCTAGACTCATGGGAAATATCATGAAATCTTTTAAATAAGAGCGCCTGAAAGTTTACGTGAATAGACGCGAATGACCATCATGCTTCCAGTGGGCACTCTGAGCACTTAAGGCGCTACTAAGAAAAATTTCACGACCAAAACTTCTACGTGGAAATTGAGCTTGAAATTTTGCCAAATTTACCTAAGATTTCAAATCTAGCCTCCATGTGCTTAGCCTATGGTTGGAAAATTTTCTAAAATCATATAATCTTACTTTTACTAAATTTTACGTGGTAGGATTTGTGGGAACCATTATTTCTAAGTAAGAGGATGTATTAGGAATATAAATTATAATTCCTAGTATTGCTCCTTGAGTTAAAGAGCATTTACGATTGATCTAACATACATTATGGTGAGTAAGGAATTTCCTACAGACCTAATTTCATTTCATGTACTGAATATCGTAACAATATTATTTCTACCTGGTAGAGTCTTATGAGAGTTAGATCTTCAATTTCTAGAAAATTTTCATCTGAAAGTCAATTACAAAGAAGGCCCTTATGTAGTCTTATGTACATCCTAATGAGTGTTTTGTACACCTAGGCTCATAGTGGCGGAGTCCTCTCCCATGGCCGATCTTCCTCTCTCCCTCCCTCTCTCTCTCTCTCTCTCTCTCTCTCTCTCTCTCCTTTCCTCTTCTTTTTCCTCTGATGGGCATGGCCCACCTGGTGCATTCAAGGCGCCCAGACCGTCCAACAAGCTGGGATGGTCTTGCTGTCTATTTATGGACATTGGACGGCCCACCTTGCTGTCCATTTTGACATGCAAGGAGTTATGCTATTAGTAGTCTAGTCTGGGGTTTGTGGGGCCCACTAAGGTAGGCCATACCATGATTTATCTGATGTATATCCCCCTGTCTAGCCATCTTATGGACTGTGATGTGCAGCAACACCTTGTTGTCCATTTTACCAAGCCCACTTGCTAGCCATCTGGAAGGGGTAAATCTATGTGTTTCATCTTGATTCCCCCTGTATGATTGGGTGGTCCATTGGTGTGTGGACCTCACCTTGATGTATGATGAACCATCTATGCCCAGCCCTTGATGGAACACCCATGGAGCAGGCCCAAGGGGCTTGGACTGTCCAGATTTCTGGACCGTCCAACCATTCAGCAGTCTTGCATGTAGGAAAAATACAAATTTCAGCTTGGTTTTGGAAATGGTGGGCCACCCATGTGGACCACACCTTGTTGTGCATTTATGGGTGTATAATATCCACCCATTTCTCCCTAATTAGGCAGGCCTGGGCCCACTCCAGGGGAAGAACAATTTAAAGACATCAACATATTTCCAACAACATTTTTCTTTTCAACATCTTGCTATCTAGTAATTTTGTTATCCTTGTGTATGTGTTTATGGCTCCCCATTTACCTCCATTGTGGCTTACCTTATTGAGAACCACCTTAGACATTTGTGGGGTATCCAGGCTATCCATCTTTGGGACACCTCAGCTAGGCCAATAGCCCACTTGCTGAATGCCCCAACTGGGCCAACGTCCAGCAGGAAGGGCTGACCGTCCCCCTCCTTTGTGGCCCACCTTTATGATGTGTTATATCTCAACCATCCTCCATTTTGTGTGGCCCACCTAGACGTGGCCCAACCCTGGTGGGACGTCCAGAGTTGGGACCCACCTTGTATGCATTCATCCGGGCCATCCACGCCCTTGTGGACTGCCCAGGCTAGTTGAGGCGCTGCTGGAATTGTAGTCTAGCAGCATGCCCACCCTATTTTATGTGTTGTATCCATCTGGTGGGGCCCACTGTAATATTTAAGGGCCAACATGAATAAATTATTTTACCCAGATAACCTTTTACTGGGCCCCAGCAGTCCCAGAGAGTTGGGTGGACTGGATGTCCAGCAAAGGCCCGAATTTTCTGCATGTAGTTAATTGTTTGAAGTTATGAGGACCACCAGATTGGAGGCATTTTGTATACTCTTTATGCCTTTTTTTAGCCTTGTTTATGCCTTGTACGACCCACTGACCATCTGATTATATAAGGAACTTTTTGTCCAGATTTTTGGACGTCCAAGCAGGCCCGGATGGGCTGGACATCCAGCCTTAGTGCTTTTCCACATGCTAGTGCTGCCCATCCATTGTTCTGAGCCTTGTGGGCTGATTGTAAGCCCAATATGATGTATATGATTGAATCCTTGTTGCCCATCGAAATTACCTAGTTTTGGGTTAACTTCTGAGGTCTGCATTGGTGGTTGTTGGATGCACCTTAGCTATTTATTTTAGAGAATATGGGCTGCCCATGAGGCTCACCATAATGTATGTATTGTATGTTTCCTTTGGCTTGATATTTTTGGCCCATGAGCTGCCCCATTTATAGTCCAGGTTGATGTATGTAGGCAATATGAATGTTGCCCATTTATTTTCCAAGTAGTATTCGGGCCATGGGCCCCGTTATAAGTTAGATTTCATGTGGGCCGCATTGTAGAGGACAATGGTGGTTAAATGTCCACGTTGTGAACCTCCCTAGGGCCCATTGTTAGGCCCATTCTCATTGATTTGGGCCCCCATGTGTTACACATGTAGCTTTAGTGGGCTAACCCAAATTGTTAGGCCCCCATTATGGATTATGCTTCTACCATGCTTTATAAATCCCACCTTGTGCTATTAGGCCCTTAAGAAGCCTAGATTTCTACATGATGGAATAGGCAAGGAAGCCCACTCCTTATTCTTAGGCCCATTCTTGATATGAGTAGGCCATCTAGGCCCATCCTTGATATAAGGAGAGTACATCATCACCGTAGATGGAAGGATATATGGTATCAGATTTAGTATATCTACTGTTGAGGACCGATCTTCATGTTATGGATTAGATGTGATGTCCTTCTATGGACCTCGCCTTATATGTAAGCCGATTATCGATTACGACTATGTTAGTATACGCACTAAGTATGTGTTAGCGTAACATCATGATACATGCCCATAAGCATCATATTATGCTTGATATGAGGAGTGACTAATCATAGCATTTGCTATTGGGTAGATTGTTTATGGGACTCCCTGATAGACGGAGTTGCTCCACATGAGTGCACAGTATGCGCAGGATTACTACATGACTAGAAAGTATGACTCATGCATCACAGATTTGTGTGACATAGTTACTGCACGCCCTAACGACATCAAGGTCGTAGCCTCCATAGGCATATCGTGGATGGTAGGATTGGACACCAGAAATGTTTTAGTTCTAGACATGGGGAGATATAAATGTCCATGGGTGAAAGTCCTTAAACCCTTATGGTACCAAAAGGTTACTCCAACATTGAGACTGTGTGGATACATAAGCGCCCATGTGCCGAATACCAGGAGGCTGCGTCTCCTGCTGTGTCGTAGTCAATTGGAATGGGGTATGACCTTACTCGCTTAGAGAGAAGGAGGCATAGCTAGGTTGACTTTGACCAGCTCGAGGAATGGGTCTGCTATCGACGTGCTGGATAGGTATTGGTAGACTATTGGTCATGAGGGTAGTGAGGTCTCTTACACTCACATTGGACTGCGGGCTTGGAGGAGGGGTAGTCAATGTGTAGTGCACTAGACCCTGGTGATTGTCCAAAGAGAAACTGTACTTGTCACACCCCAGACCCAATAATCATATACTACTGCTATATCTACCAGATCTGGCACGCGACAAGCTGAACTCCGAGATTGGTACCCAATGCCCACACACTAAGTCCCAAGCTCTGTGTCCGACAAGGTAATGTAAAGGATAAATCTCACCATTCGTTCTTCCTAAAAAAGGAACATTAGAGGCAAGATAGGTAACATCTGCATACAAGTAAACTGGGTACTACAAAATTCTAAAAGTACATCATCTGTCTGCGCGATACATATATACATCATATACAATTCAAAATTCTAAAAGTCAAATCAGTTCTCTCGACGTGACACCTAACTCATGTTCGCTACTTGTTTTTCTTCTTTAGATCCTTTACATGAGTGGTTAAAAGACAAGTAAGTCTTATAACTTAACAAGTGCAAAGTCCTCATGATAAGTATGTAAGATAAATTAACATAAAAGATATACTCAAAGAACCAGCAAAAGTGATAATCTATGCAAAGCAATGTCTTAAATGATGGAGGGTGATCATGTGTGAGATGCATAAAATAACTGTAACGCCTTGGATTTCGAGGGTCGAGCAAAGCTCAACTCCCGACATCCAGCACATCACTTATGCAACATGGATAATGATGTTTAAATCTTGTCCATATTAATGTATTAAACATGAGTGAGATTATACTAAAACAGTATATCATACTGTAGGGGTAATGTAATTAAGCAAGCGGAAGACTGAAGTATATGTATTGAAATAAGTAAGCGGTTCACAGCCTCTAGAGTATGATGATGTATAAGGGTTTAATTTATAGAAGTTTTGTTTCAAAATATACAAAATGCCAAAATGTAAGTGTCCAACTAATCCATGTATCCTTGTAATCCCGTCGGATCAGAACGGGGTCTATATAGACCCACCTGATAGCTGAACATAGGAGAATTCCTCCTCCTCATCTATGAAGTCCAACTCAGCTGCATAGACTTCGTCCTCACCTGCATCTACAACAGAGTCTGATTAGTGTTTTAAAACACCATCCCAGAGTAGGAGTGAGTGATCAACTCAGTGGTATTATAAGGCAAAGGTTAACATGTTATCAAGTCAATTAAGCAGTAATGATAAAGCAATACAACAATCACTTCCTAGCTACTCTTGTTAATGCAGGAATGGTGTGCAGTAATGATGCATGCCCCGCACAAAGCTCCCTTAAAAGTGACTTCGACAACCAAGTTCGCACATGACAAATTTTATAAAGTGCAACTTCCTCACCAAAGCAAATGCAATGTGATGCATAGTCGTGTTAGCCGAGTACTTAATTAAGCTTATTCATACAGCAGGTTCGGGAAGCTAAGGTATCTCCCTTTATATCATTTACCCAACAGAAGGATCCATATAGGGTCGTCAATCCTAGTAATTCACATACAATAGGCAAGTTGTAGGGCATCACCCCTAAAGAAAAGCAGTGGATAGGTAAATTTAAGAGTTTATACTCGTGGTCACTACGAGGAGGCTCGTCACCTCAGCATAAGCCGACAGCTCAAACACGGTGTCCCATACCACCATGCCCATCTCACAAGTTTGGGTTTCTCATTGGTCACTACGGGGAGGCTTGTCACCCTAGAGTAGGTCGACAGCTCGACCACAGTGTCCCATACCACCATGCCCGGCTCATGAGTCTTAGCGGATCGTGATACCATGGTTGAAACGGGCATTTACATTGGTAAGTGGTACCTTAGATTTAAGCAGTGAAGTCCATACATGGTAAACACACAATAAGCCAATCGGTTTATTTTGTAAGTTTGATTGGTACGAGCATACGTTGAATTAATCGACATGGAGTGCATAAGCACCCCTTGTAGCCTAACCACTGTCAACAATCGCCGTGCAATACGGATTCATCGAGTTACCTAATGTGGCAAGACTAATTCATCCACAAGTACAAGAATTGTTACCGATTGCCTAGGCCACGTTGTAGCCCCAATCTTACTCAGATGTAATAGATAGACACATGTGATAACATATCAGCATTTAACAAACAATCCAAATAAATACCTCACTTGAGCATTTCATCAAACAGATTGGACATGTCATCTAACACATGTATTTCATCCATAAATTACGTAGCAGCAAATATGATTACATGAAAGAGACTATACATATGATTAAGGTAATTAAGAATCTTATCTTAATACACTTAATAAATACAATTCATCAGTAATTTCTCATTCAGACATTTAATCAAACACTTAGACTACACATCACCAAATACATAGACTAGATTAGCTACGACAAATATTATGGCAATTCCTTACACAAAGAGATCATGCATACAAAAAACATGTATCCTAGGTTTGCAGTCATTATAGGTACAAATCAAAATTTCATGTTCATTCAAACATTTCAACAAACGCATGGAATGCATCTTGTATTCAACATAGTTCACACATGCATAATATATCGAAAACGTTGTAACTAAGATCATATGGTAGCAATCAAGTCAGACATAAATCATTAACTAACATTAAAAGCATTGAAAACCATAACCTAAACCTTTATAGTCCATACCTTTCGTCGGAATACTCGATTCGAACGTGGTTCGAATTCTACGTTCCCGAAAATGGAATGTCGGACACCTAAGCAATGAAATAGGTTAGCTATGTCGTCAATTACTCAATTTGAATTTCTAAATCAATATTAGGGTTAGGTTTTCTTACCCAAATCGAAGCCAAAAATGATTGTGTAACAAAGTGGAAGGGTGATTCAGTGCGTGAAGTAGTGGAGAAGAATCACAGCAACGATCTCCCAAACCTTCCCTTCTCTCTTCACTCTTTTCTCTTCTTTTCTTTCTTCTCTCTCCTAGGGTTAGAGAAATTCGTATGGAATGGGAATGAGGTGGTTTAAGGGCTTTATATAGGCCTAGAACTGATGCAAATGGCCCCAGGGCCATGATATACTTAGTTCATAACCAAAGGGTGTCTGTTTTCGACAAACAAGGCTCATCTGGAGGCCCATTATTCACTTACGTCATAGGGAAAGTTCCCTAATAATGGATCTATGCCAGGATTGTGATTTTGGCATGATTGGATAGGTCGATCGGCCATAGAGGACCCGTGTCAGATCAATGGTCGAACTTGCTCGATCGGGGTCGCAAGTATATGGATATAAGTAGGGAAATTTTCTTTTTCCCTCAATGAAGTTTGGTTAGAAACTGATGGTCCAAAATCCTCAATTTCCCATGCAAGAGAACGACCCAATTTACTTAAGTTTCAATACATTTTCTAAAGATATTCACATTTCTTACACATTTTACTCAGGGCTCAAGTTGTGCATTTCTGGATACTATCTGGGCTCGATTCCCACAATGGTTGTCAAGCCCAGTAGGACGGACATAACCCTATAGTTTCGCTGTCGTTAAACTTTCGACGTGTGGTCCAGGTTCGATATGGAGTTTCAATGTATTCCTGAGAGCGATAGGCTCGTGGGATTTCTGCTAGGTTCTCAAGTAGTGTTGAGTTGGCAATTTTAATGGTTTTGGGTCTTACCATTTTTGTAAATGGTGGTCTGAGCTAATTCCACTGATTAATTTAGTTCAGTAATTAATTAATTTTTGCCTAAATTTCTACAGAATACGGTCCTTAGGGATTTCTCCCTGAGGTGGCACTCGGCCTTTGTACGGATTTTTCTGAGACGTTACAATATACCCCCCTCAAAGAAAAATTTTATCCCCGAAATTAGTACCTTCTCATACTCCTCAAGGATCTGAGGGTAGTTCTTAAGGACTTCGGCTTCTGTTTCCCAAGTAGCCTCTTCCATAGTGTGGTGCGTCCATAATACCTTCATAAGTGGGATTACTTTGCTGCGTAGCACTTGTTCCTTCCTATCGAGAACACGTGTTAGTCGTAGTACATAGGTAGCATCTTCACTTAACTGTACTTGCTCCCATTTGATAATATGGGAAGGGTCGGGAACATATTTCTTCAATATATGGTGGTTAAATGTCCACCGTTGTAAACCTCCCTAAGGCCCATTGTTAAGCCCAGTTCCACCCTTATTCCAGTGAACTAACCCAAACCGTTGGGCCCCCATTGATGACGGTGCTTTCCACCATACCTCGTAGGATTATCCAAACCTTGGAGTCCACCTTGTTGAACACCTGTTTAACTCACCCATGAGGCCCGTTCTTGATGAAAGTATGATGCCTAAACCATCCGCTAAGAGTGCATCATCACCCCTTGCTGTAGATGGACAAATATGTGGTACTAGATTTGGTATATCCACTATTGAGGTTGATATCGATTCATGAGTTAGATCCACTATCCTTGCAAGGGACCCCGCCATAGGATATATGATATGCTAGTACCTTGAGTTAGTCAGGATAGTCTAACATAGACCATTCCATATAGACTTCTATATGTCTAGTTGGCCGTATCATTCAGCTCTATTCTTGTATGTGAAATACCGGTTAAGGCTGATCATCACATGCTATATCTGATAATTATGCTAGTGTATTTAGTCTAGTAGGACACATAGAGAACATGCTTAGTATTACATCATGATACATGCCCATACGCATCATTTTTATGCCTGTTATAAGGAATGATTGATCATACCATATACCATTGGGCTGAGACATTCATGGGACTTCTTGTGAGATAGAGTGCCCCACATGATTGCACGGTATGCGCAAGATTGATGCATGACTGAATGGTATGATTCATGCATCTCACATTTGTGTGACATGATTACTATACGCCCTAGCGACATCAAGACCATAGCCTTCACAGGCATATCATGGACAGTAGGATTGGATATCAAAAATCTTTTTCTATACATAGGGCGCGATAGATGTCCCTGAGTGAAATTCCTTAAATACTTATGGTACTAGGAGGTTGCTCCAACGTCTAGACCGAGTGGATGTGTGAGCGTTAAGTGCCAAATACCAGGAGGCCACGCTTCCCATTATGTTGTGGTTAGTTGGAATGGGGTGTGGCCTTACCCACCCGAGAGGAGGGGACAAAGTTAGGCTAAGTTTGACTAGCTTGAGAAATGGGTCCGCTATCGACATGTCGGGTAAATATTGACAGACTATTGGTGAGGCTGGTAGTGAGGTCTCTTCCACTCATGTTGCTTTACGCGATGGGGCGGTAATCTAGTTTGGAGTGTACTAGACCTCGGTGAAAATCTAGAGATGAGCTATATTGTTATGTGGATTCATATGAGGATTGGTGTGCTTGATTTCCATCTTGCATATGACATTGGCTATGTAGGCCTTGAATCACATAGCCTTGGTATGGTCGATAGCATTCATGCATTGCATCGCATAGCCTTGGTACAACTGATACTATTTATGGACTTACCAGCATATTTTTGTATTACTCTGATATTACATACTTGGCACTTGCCTTGCGCACACACTTACACCACCCTCTAAACTTTTCATAAGCTTATGCACGACCATTGCGTGTAAGTACATTAGATCGTATCAGCGTTGAGGCAGGAGCGTATAGCAGATCATCTTGGAGCTTTTGGCTATTTTTCTATTTCCCTTTCCACATTGTACTCAAATGATTTATTGTAGTGGATATGTGGTGATGTTGTTTTGTGACTTGGTTATGCTTGTGGTTATGCTCCATTACAAAAAAAAATCATATTGAAAATCCTCCTTGTAGCGTACCAGGATCGAAATCTGGCATATGGGTGCCGGGAGCTAAGAATGGGGCACTACAGAGGTTGTTCATGCTGGATTTGGCGATTGGAAATTCTGTGAGCCTTCTGAGTTTAATGCATGACAGAGGTTGGTTTCAGAGCATAACTTGGGAATACCTGAGGATTACATCACATATCTGATATGAACTTAGAATGAATAGGTCTCGAGTTTGAATAACTTAGCGATTTTCTAATATAGACCCTTAACTTGTGTGCCTTCGACAGTTCTCAAGGCTGATAGGCCCCTTGTTCCTTCCTGTATGACATGCCGCCTAGGAGAGCGACTCGAGTGACTCCCGCTCCCCCTTTTGAGTCTAGTGTGGCCTCGACAGTGTCCGTGAGTGCAGATCATCTTCAGCAGATGATGCAAGCTATGACCACTATCCTTCAGGGGCAAGGCAGGCGGCCCGTTGTTAAACTAGCATAGGTAGAGTAGGAGTGCATGAGCACCCTTCTTCGAGACTTTCGATAGCTTGATCCCCCGCGATTCCAGGATGAGGCAGACCCAACTGCAGTAGAGAGATGGCGCTCCGAGGTGGAGAAGATATTCGACACCATGAGATGTATGACCCAGCAACAGGTTCTGTTAGCTGTATTCCTTCTTCAGGTGAGGCCGAGCATTGGTGGGCATCGGTCACCCGAGCGGTAAGAGCAGATTTTGAGTGGACTTGGGAGGACTTTGTAGACTGGTTCGACTGGAAATTTTTTCCCGAGCATGTTCGAAGCAGCGTGCGTTAGAGTTTGAGACTCTGGTCTAGGGAGACATGACCATGTCTTAGTATGAGACTTGATTTGTCATGCTATCCAGATTTGCGACATATCTGATTGATGATGAGAGGCGGAAGGCTCGTCGTTTCAAGAACATCTTGCGTTACGGTCTCCAATGTCGTGTTGTTGGGCATGTGCTCCCAACTTTTAAGGAGGTAGTATGGAGGGCCTACATTTATGAGGCAGAGTGGGATGGTTAACAGAGGAATCGTGATCAAAGGAGAGACCGGAAGAGGTAGGCCCCCTCCTTTAGCTCCCAGCTCTAGCAGTGTTGACCATGGCAGATGCGCACAGGCCGCCCAACTTTTCGAGCGCTAGTAGTGCCTCCACCACCACCTCCGAGGTAATTCACCGGTATTTGTTTTGGGTGTGGTGAGATGGGGCACCGTATCTGGGAGTGTTCCCACCCTCAGCAGCAGTAGCAGCATCAGCCGAGGGCATCGCAGTAGCCTCGACATCAGCAGTAGTGATCACAGCACTAGCCTCCGAGACCTCCCTTGCAGTAGCAAAGACAATAGTTTATGCCGCCATAATGGTAGTAGGACCTCAGAGGGGACACACACCTCCCCAACTGGCCCAGGATAGATTCTACGCCACTCAGTAGGACCCTCAACCATCTGAACGGGTCGTTAAGGGTACACTCCTCGTTTCGTCATGCGTAGCTCATATATTGTTTGACTCTGGTGCATCGCATTCTTTTGTGGCCGAGGATTTCTGCCGATCGACCAGTTTATAGTTAGAGTCTGCTCGTGAGGGTTTGTTAGTATCGACGCCCTTAGAGAAGACTGCAGTGCTAGGCTGATTTTGCTCATCTTGCCTCATTCTAGTTGGAGATATCTTTTTGCCTGCTGATTTGTTTGCATTACCGATGTCTGAGTTCAATATCATCCTGGGCATGGATTGGCTCGCTGAGTACCATGCCATATTGGACTGCTTCGCGAGGATAGTCACGTTTTGTATACCCGGCATGCCGCAGTTCTAGTTTGTAGCAGAGCCCAAAGGAGACCAACTTTTCGGCTTATTGTCATGTGCCATTAAGGAGTCAGTTGCTTTGAGTATTAACTAACTGCCGGTCGTTTGTGTTTTCTTGATGTGTTCTAGGAGATTCTGGGATTACCGCCTCACTGGCACACTAAGTTTCAGATTGATCTTGTGCCTGTTACCGTGCCTGTTTTGAAGGATCCTTATCGTATGACACCGTTAGAGTTGTGGGAACTGTAGAAACAGTTGGACGAGTTGCATAAGTTAGGCGTCATCTGTCCAAGCAGTTCACCCTGGGGAGAGCCAGTACTCTTCATGAAGAAGAAGGATGGCTCACTGAGGCTTTGTGTGGATTACCTCAAGCTTAACAAGGTCACATTAAGAACAAGTATCTGTTCTTAAGGATAGATGATTTATTTGATTAGCTGCAGGGTGCACAGTTCTTTTTGAAGATTGACCTGCAGTCCGGCTATCATCAGATTCCGGTTCGAGAGGAGGACATCCCGAAGATAGCCTTCAGGACGTGCTACGGTCATTTTGAGTTGTCCTTTGGACTGACCAATGTGCCCACAATATTCATGCAGTTGATGAACGAGGTCTTCCATCTATATCTCGATTAGTTTGTTGTGGTATTCATTGACGTCATTCTAATATATTTGAGGACCCATGAAGAGCACGAGTAGCATCTGGAGATTACCTTGCAGACCCTCCGCACACATCAGCTCTATACGAAGCTGGAGAAGTGTGAGTTCTGGTAGGAGGAGGTGAAATTCTTCGATCATGTGGTGATGAGGGAGGGCATCGCATGGACCCCTCGAAGATAGATGCCATGCCTTAGTGGGGCCAACCCACAAACGAATCCGAGATCTGCCGTTTTCTTGGTTTGACGAGATATTATCGACGCTTTATTGAGGGATTCTCCCATATCGCAGCACTATTGACCAGGTTGACCTGGAAGGGCACAGAGTTTGTGTGGAGCGATGCATGTGAGTAGGCATTCGTAGAGCTGAAGGACCATCTAATGTCCGCGCCTGTCCTCATTCTTCCCTCTGGGAGTGATAGATTCGTGGTTTTACCGATGCGTCCCATGTTGGTTTGGGTATTGTCCTATTGCAGTACGGGAAATCGGCAACCTTCACATCTCGCCAGCTTAAGGTCCATGAGCAGAACTACCCCACACATGATCTAGAGTTGGCTGTAGTTGTCTTTGTACTGAAGGAGTGGAGGCACTATCTCTATGGGGTCAGGTTCGAGCTCTTCTCTGACCATAAGAGCTTGAAGTACCTCTTCTCTTAGTCTGAGTTGAATCTGAGGTAGAGACGTTAGATGGAGCTCCTGAAGGACTATGATTTCGATCTTCAGTTCCACCATGGTAAGGCGAACGTGGTGGTGGATTCTCTTAGCTTTCAGCCACGAGGCCTGGTGGCGCATATGATGGTGTCATGCTCCAAATCCGAGGACAGACAACTTTCGTGATGTCCCGAATCCGACACTCGACTTCCATACACCAAGTCCCGAGTTCGGCGCACCACAAGGAAGATTTTTGACAAATTTTTTTGTATATTTCTTCCCATCCATCCACACCATTAATCATATCATCACCACTATTAATCATATTTTTATATGTATTCTTATATGCATCCATACCATTAATCACATCATTATCACCATATCATCACCACTATTAATCATCCAAATAATCAAGAAAAAAAGCAAACCATAAGAGTGGAGGGGGTGTACTCACCTTGATGGACTAGATGGATGGTTGAGATAGGTGGAAGGGATGGGTGATGGAGTTGATGGCCCACCAAGATCACTCCTCTCTCTCTCTCTCTCTCTCCCCCCCCCCCCCCTTAGTGTAGGAAATGGTGAAAATGCTAAGGGATGGGGGGGGGGGGTATTTGTAGAGAAATGGATACAAATGTGATTAGGTTAGGTTAATGTGATTAATGTTAGCTTAGGCTAAGATTATGAGAATTTATGCATGATTAGGAATTAATGATGGATTAAAGGGGCATAGGATGGCATAGTGTGATGATGTCATGCATAGGGTATGGTATGGAGAGAAGTTGACTTTGGGGAGCACATGAGAGAGGGATGGCATGGGAGGGTGACATCACACACATGGGTAGAGATTCTCTCACCCATGTGTGGCATGTACATGTGTGTATAGCATGTGTTGTGCACATGTGTGGAATGGAGTATATGGCGCCATGCGCACATGATACTCTAATAATTCTTTGTGACGTATCTTACTTACGGAGCTTCATAGAGACGCACGGGTGGTACCTACACGATCGCGATGATAGGGTGGTCAATATGAAATCAATTTTGAAGCCTTGGAGTTCCAGTCAGTCGGGTGTGCACTATGCACATTTAGTCTAAATTTGGCTAAGGGCATCGATCATCGTACACATAAGCATAGAAAATGGTACGGAATGGACGGGGTCTTATAAATGGTCCAGGAGTGGAGGATGCTCGAGGATATAACATGGTACAACTTCGAGTTTGGTCTGCAGTCTACTATCGTACAGTTATCGAGCCTGTTGATTCAACCCTCTCTTGTCATGAGGACAATTGAGGCTCAACAGATAGATCAATCGTTGCATGATTATCTAGTAGAGGCGGCATCTAAGAGTCAGTCAGATTGGCAAATTGGATCTGATGGTGGACTTCATTTCAGAGGCGGATTGTGTGTCCTGGATGTTCCAAAGTTACGTAGAGATCTGATGACTGAGGCACACTGATCGAGATTTACTATCCACCCGCGCTCCACGAAGATGTACTGTAACATGAGGAGGTAATATTTTCAGGTGGAGATGAAGTGCAAGATTGCCAATTTTGTAGCCGAGTGTGACATGTGTTAGCGTGTAAAGGCCGATCATCAGAGACCCCTAGGTCCATTGCAGCCGTCGAGTGTCCAATTGTGGAAGTGGGAGCACGTATCCACAGATTTTATTATAGGTTTGCCAAGGACTCAGCGTGGTCATGACGCCATCTGAGTTATAGTTGATCGACTGATGAAGTCGGCACATTTTCTTGCAATTCATGCAACCTAGCTTTTGAACCGACTTGCCATGATATTCATCGAGGAGATTGTGAGATTGCACGACGTTCCAGTTTCGATCATTTCTGACTGAGACCCGAGGTTCATGTCTTAGTTTTAGAGGAGCTTTCAGAAGGCGACAGGATCTGTTTTACAGCTCAGCACCGCGTATCATCCGTAGACCAATGGGCAGACCGAGAGGGTCAACCAAATCCTTGAGGATATGCTTCGGGCTTTCGTGATTGACTTCTCGAGTAGCTGGGATGAGCATTTACGATTAGCTGAATTCACATACAACAATAGCTATCAGGCGACCATTGGCATGACTCCTTTTGAGGTACTATATGGCAGACCATGCAAATCTCTGAGTTGTTGGATCGAGGTTGGAGAGCAAAATCTCCTAGGTACCAAGTTTGTGTAGCAGACATCAGAGGCCATCGATATCATCAGGCAGAGGATGCGCACAGCTCAGAGCCGAAAGAAGAGTTTTGCTAATCGTCAGCATCGTTCCTTGAAGTTCGTAGTTGAGGACCATGTATATCTCAAGGTCTCACCCATGAAGGGTGTGGTTCGTTTTAGAGTGAAGGGCAATCTTGCCCTGAGATTCATCGGACCTTTCGAGATCACTAGGCGCATTAGTGTCGTGGCCTAATGGCTTTCCTTGCACCTCAGTTGTCTAGCGTCTACAATGCTTTTCATGTCTCTATGTTGAGGAAGTGAGGGCCAGACATCGTTCCTGTTATTGATTGGCAATGACTGGACGTTCGTGAGGATGCTTCTTACATTAAGCAACCAGTTCACATCCTTGAGTCCTCCAGACCAAGGTCATTCCTTTGGTGAAGGTCCACTAGGGTCACCATTCTGTTGAGGAGGCGTCTTAGGAGCTCAAGGTTGAGATTTGTGAGTGCTATCCCCATCTCTTCGATGTTTGATTGTATGTTGTATTGTCTTTTGATTATATATGATACCATGGTTTCTCTCTTCTTTTATGAGTTATGTTTAGTTGCGATGATAGTGTAAATTTCGTGGATGAAATTTTTATTAGGAGGGGAGAGCTGCAAGGCCCGTATCCTAGTCCATATCATTCCTTAGACTCCCGTGATCCTCCCCATCGAATTCTGATGACCCACGACCTGTAAACGACATTTGCACGTGACCTTAAGTCACATCCCGTAGATTTGAGTTGACTCGACTCGAAACTTGTACCCTAGCGACCGTGCCATCACCGCGGTTCCAACACCGCGTCTTTCGCACCAATGTAATACCCAAGATTGGAGTTGTGGACCCATGTATATTTTGAGAAAACGCTGCGTATTTTGAATCCTGAGAGAATCTCTACCCACCTATCACATCAATCAATCAAGTACACATCCCATCACAACCCATACCTAGCCCATCCCTCTCTTACCAACAAGGCATGACACCCATCCCTCTCTCACCCAAAAGTCAACTAAGCCCACACCCTCCATGTCATTTCTTCTTACAACACCCATTCCTCTCTCCCATCTCTCACCCATTCCATCTTATCTCCCTCCATTTTCCAAGCAACAATGAGAGAAAAATCCTAAGGAGAGAAAAGAAGCTAAGTGTTAGGCCCACTTTCCTACCCCCAAATCTCACCATCCAACCCTTCAATCTTCATCATCCTTCATCAAAGAGAGAGCTTAAGAGGTAAGGATTCTAAGGAGTTAAAGAAGAAGATAATTGGTGGGTGTTTTGTAGGATTAGATTGTGTTTTTTATGATGGGCTAAGTGGCGCCTACCGATTGATGGTATGAGTCTCACTTTGGACCCTAGGTGTGGTCGATGGCCTATCATGATTCATATGTTCATCCCATGATGGGGCCATTCTCCATGGACCCCATTATGATGTTTTTTTCCCATTATGAGAAGATCATCTAGACCTTGCATTTTTGGTGGAAAAGGGATCTCCACCGTCAATATTTTTTATTGGTGGGCCCTCATGTATTAGGACCCACTTGATATATGTTTTATAATGTATGGAAGGGAGGGCTCAAAGTGGCGGAGCCCTTCATCGTACGTCTCTCTCTCTCTCTTAATCTCTCTCTCTTCCTTATTTGCACCCCACCATGATGCAAGTATTTTATTCATGCTGTCCATTTACTGGGCCACACCGTTGTCCAAGCAAGGCCCACCTCGCTGCCATGTCCAGGGCCCACACTTGTTGTCTGTTTGGACTGGCCCGGATCGAAGGGAAAATACAAATATCAATTTGATCCAAAACAGGTGGGCCACACTAACGTGGACCCCACCTTGATGCATGATTCATCCACGCTATCCATCTGTGTGGACCACCATGATATATGTATTTTATCCCATCGTCCATTTGGACGTGGGGGCCACCAGCTATATAGCTGATGTATTGACATCAACAAAGTTCTGTGGGTCTGATCATGAGGTATGTGTTATACCCAAACTATCCATTTATGTGGGTCCCACCTTGATGTATCTATTATACACGTGGACCCCACGTGATGTATATATTTTATATCCACACCGTCCAACTATTTGAACGGTGGAAACCCACTGTGATATATGTGTTAAACCCACACCGTGCATCCATGGGACCCACCCCATACGTGCTGCACGTGTGGAGGTGGGGCCCATCATGAAGTATGTATTTTACATCCATGCCATCCATATGTTTTATATCCACGTCGTCTGTCCACCTAGACATGACCCACCTGATGTATGGATTTCATCCACATCGTCCAGTAGGGACAGTGGGACCCCATGTTGTGCATGCATCATCCAGCATGCAGGACAGTGCTGGACGCACCTTAATGTATGTGTTTCATCTCCACACTGCCCACACGTGGGACGTGGGACCCACGTGATGCATGTATTTCATATTCTCACTGTCCAACTAGGATGGGGGGATCCACCATAATGTGTTAAATCCAATTTCTCTATCCATGTGGCCCAGCGTGATGAGGCCCATCTTGATGTATAGGAGGCACATGCAATGCGGCCCACTTGATGTATATGAGGCCCATGCAATGCAGCCCACTTGATGTATATGAGGCCCATGTGATGCAACCCACTTGATGTATATGAGGCCCATGTGTATAAGGCCCATGTGATGATGCCCATTATGATGTATATAGCCCATGTGATGAGGCCCATTATGATGTATGAGACCCTTGTGTAAGGCCCACGAGGCGAAGCCCACGGCAATTGTATGAGGCCCATTGTAAGGGATGCGGCCCACCATGATGTATGTGTTATATGCATGCACTGTCCATCCATTTCCTAGATATTAGTGTAAGGGCCGAGGGCTCCGTTGTGATTTTGATTTCGATTTCGATCCCAAATGGACCATTGTAAGTGCTATAGTTTATATCCCTGTCTGTTGTCAAATTTGTGGTGCCAAAATCACTGTTATATATAACTTGCATAAGTGAAGCTCTCTCAAGGATCAACATTCATAAACAAGCTAAGCTCACAACAAGCAAAGCTCACAAGTACAAGGATCAATCTTGAATGCAAGAACTGCTCACAAGACAAGACTCAAGCTGCAAGACTTCAAGAAGAGTACAAGGCAGTTTGTAAAGAAATCAAGACTTCAAGGCTCATACTTCAAGGTCACTAGTTCCTAATGTTTCAATGTCCTTACTTCATGGTTGAGGTTTGACTGACCTTAGGTTGACCTTAGAAGTAGGTCACTTTGGATACATAAATCGAATGTTTATTTTACATAAGTTTGGTCTGTTCTTCGACTAGTCCTAGGCCTTCTTCGATTAGTCCTAGAGTTGCTTCGACCAGTCTAAGAAATTCCCCAATCAGTCGTGAGTTTGTTACAAATTTCGGATAAAATCTGTTAGGCTTCGACTAGTTCAGGAATCTTTCGACCAGTCGAAGGAACAGTGTCGACTGCATCTTCGACCAATCGAAAAACTTCGACTCAAAATCCAGCGATGTTTTTCAGGTTCTTCGACCAGTCGAAGGTGACCTACGACCAGTCGAAGGAGACCTTCGACCAGTCGTAGAACGGTCAAAGCTTATTGCACTTGATTTTTCAAATATCTGTTATTGCTTCGACTAGTCGAAGAGCTCCCTAGACCAGTCGA
The DNA here is from genome assembly GCF_029962835.1 of Magnolia sinica. Lineage (NCBI taxonomy): Eukaryota > Viridiplantae > Streptophyta > Magnoliopsida > Magnoliales > Magnoliaceae > Magnolia > Magnolia sinica. The sequence continues at coordinate 38,836,744 of NC_080587.1, read as the reverse complement.
AGACGCGATCTGCTCACCTATAAATAGTGCATGAATCTCAGAAGAAATCATCGAATTAATTAATCCATTCAACCCAATCTTCGTCGAACTTCTGAGAGATAATTCTGTGCTCCATCTAAGCTAAGTGTGCTTATTTAATATTCTCTTTCCTTAGCTTTATTTAATTGATTTTGTTTCTGCTATTCCAATCTAATTTGATAAGAGGAATTGTTATTCCCTTTCTTTGGAATCAAAATCAATTAAGGCAAACCCTATTTGGTTTAATTTAAAATCTATTAGAATTAGAACCATTGTAATTGAGTACTGGACATTGAACTTGAACATTCAATCATCTACTCTGATTTGGTTCTACCGGGCTGCTACAACGAAGGAGATAATCAGGTATTTTACATTTAATTGTAAATTCCTTTCTGTTTTGGTTTCTTTTAAGATTTGCTAGAAAAATCTTGTTGTATTGGTTATCTGAGGAGAGCCAGGAAAACTCAGAAGTGGGGTTTTTTTAATTGTGTAAGCCCACAGACAAAGACACAATTGTAAAGGTTTTGGGTGAACCTAGGAAAACCTATTTTGTTAGTGAACGCTAATATCCCCTATGTGAGGATATTAAGAGTGGAGTAACATTCTGTGTGGCTGTTGTTTAACAGTTGGTGAACACACAGGCGAACCACTATAATCCCTTGTGTTGTGGTTGAATGATTTATACTTCTGATCCTTAATTATTCTTTTATGGGATGTATGTATGGTGGTGAATGTTGTAATCATTTAATTCAAGCATTGTGAGAATTTTGTAATAGTTTAGAATTTATTTTCTGCTATTCCTTTATCAGCTTGATATTCAATTTCCTTTAAAAGTTGTTCCAACAAGGTTGCCCTGCCATTTTTATGGTGTATGGCTGTCCCTAGAATAATACATTTGTGATTACAATTTATTTTAATTCAGTTTGTATTTATTTCCGTATTCCTCTTCGGTTTGAGATTTGATACAAAGATCTTTCTAGAAATAAGGTTGTCCTACCATAAACTCTGGTTTTTGGTGTAAGGTTGTCCTTAGAACAACATTTGTATCAACCTCTCAAGATCTGAATTTTGAGGTTATTTTACTTTCTTGCATTGTGATTTATTTTGGCTATCATATTCTTTTTAATTTCACTGTTATAAGTTTTATTTGGCATTGTCCTATTCACCCCCCCTCCCCCCCCTCTAGGACATATAGCTAGGCCTTTTCAAGTGGTATCAAAGCCTAATAGCTCTTTTTTATTCTTGGATTTAATTCTTGAGCTAATGATTTAAGCTATTTAAGATGTCAAATTTTGATAGCCTTTCAGTCACTAGGCCTCCACCCTTTGATGGCTCCAACTATGCCTATTAGAAAGCCAGAATGAGGATTTTCCTCAAATCAATGGATGAGAGTGTGTGGCAAGCCACAGCAACTGAATGGAAACCCCCTATCATGGAAGTTACTGGGGTTGATGGTTCAAAATCTATGAAAGTCACACTATATTACCAATGGACCACTCTTCAGAAAAGTGAGAGTAGTGCAAATGCTAAAGCACTAAATGCAATTACTTGCGCACTATCACCGGATGAGTTCAAAAGAATCATTTCCTGTGATACTGCAAAGCAAGCTTGGGATATATTAGAAATGACACACGAGGGTACTACAATTGTCAAAAAATCTAAAGTCCAACTCCTCACAACCAGATTTGAAGAAATTCATATGGAAGAAAATGAAATGTTTATGGACTTTTACACTAGATTGAATAACATTGTAAACTCAATGTGGGGTCTTGGCGATAAAATCCCAGAAAGTAAAGTGTGTGTAAAAATATTACGCTCACTTCCTGAACGGTTCAATTCTAAAGTAACCGCGATCCAGGAACTTCGTGATATGGATAATATGAGGGTAGAAGAACTAGTTGGTTCAATACAAACCTACGAGTTAAACTTTAAAGCTCATAAAGGTAAATCTATCGCACTAAAATCTTCTAAATGTAATTCAGAAGAAAATTTTGATTCAGAAGATGATATGGCTTTTTTAGATAAGAAATTTTACAAGATTTTCAAAAGCAAGAAAAGGGTTGATTTTCAAAAATCAAATGATAAAAAGAAGTTTAGACCCAAATCTCGAAAATCTTTGAAAGATAGTCAATGTTACAACTGTCAAGAATATGGGCACTTAGCAAATAGATGTCCTAAAAGAGACAAACCCAAGAAGAAGAGTATGTTGGCTACATGGGATGAATCATCTGATTCTGAAACTGAGTCGGGCAATGAGGTTAAAGCTCTTATGACTCTAGCCAAATTCACATTTTCAGATAATGACTCAACAAGTGAAGAAAATCTGAGTAGTGAATGTGAAAATGAAGATGATCTTCAAGACGCTTACAATGCCCTATATAAGGAAAGTTGTAAAATTGCTGTCAAACTTAAACTTCAAAAAGAAAAGTTTTCTAAACTCAAAAAATGTTTTGAATCACTTGTCTTAGAAAAATCACAAATTTCAGATTGTTTTGAAAAATCAAAATGCAATTTGGAATTCAAAAACTCCCTAATTATTGATTTAAAATCTGAAATTGAGAAACTTAAAACTGAAGTATCTTCTCTTCTGAGTCTAAAGGACACATGGAAATATGCCCAAGGTGATCCAAAGTTAGAAAAATTGTTATCCGGATCAAGAAAATGTGGCGATCGATCCGGGTTGAGCTATGATAAAAATCTACCTCCTAAATAAAAGTATACTCCTCTTATGTTTGTTAAAGGAGCGTCCTCAAACTCAAAAGGGAAAAGTACTTATCAAGATTTTTCTAGAAATTCAAAAACTTTTTAAAAACCTAGAAGCAGCCATGTCAACTTTAATCAGAAACGAAATCCACTAGCTGAAAAGATAGTTGATTTACTCAAGGAGCTCTTAAAATCTAACTTTATAGGTCATTCCTACAAATATACACAAAAGAAGACCAACTATGTTCCTAAACCCAAAACAATTATGAAATGGGTTCCTAAAGTTACCTGCTTGGTTGCTCATACTGCTTTCAAAGCAACAAGTCATTCAAAGTGGTACCTAGACAGTGGATGCTCCAGGCATATGACAGGTGACAAAGCTTTATTCACGGATCTGAAAGATATGACTGATGGTTCAGTCACATTTGGTGATGGTAGCAACTGCAAGATTATAGGCCAAGGTACGGTTCAACTTTTTAATCTTCCTGTGTTTAAAAATATTTTATATGTTGAAGGCTTAAAACATAACTTGCTTAGTATATCTCAAATATGTGATAATAACCATAATGTTCGGTTTTTTAATCAAAGCTGTGAGATACTAAACAATAAGGGTTTTGTAATATTAACTGGACGTAGAACGTCTGAAAATTGCTATATTATTAGCGAATCCAGCTCATCTAATCAAACATGTTACATGGTCCATACAGACGAGATTGATTTATGGCACAAACGTCTTGGACATGTACATTATCAAAATTTATATAGATTGAGCAAACGAGAACTTATAAGAGGTTTACCCAAACTTCAGAAATTAGATAAAATATGTGGTGAGTGCCAGATAGGCAAACAAACAAAGAACTCACACAAAAAGATGAATTCAAATACCACATCAAGACCACTCGAACTTCTCCACATGGATCTGATAGGACCTACCAGAACAGAAAGTCGTGGTGGGAAAAAGTATATCCTGGTAATAGTTGATGACTCTACCAGATTCACTTGGGTAGTCTTCTTAAGGGATAAATCTGAAACCTTTGAAGAAGTAAGAAAAGTTTTCAAAAGGATTCAAACTGAAAAATCTTCTCAAATCAGTAAAATTCGTAGTGATCATGGATCTAAATTTGAGAATAGCAATTTTGAGAAGTTCTGTACCGATTAAGGAATATTACATGAATTCTCTGCTCCCAAAACTTCACAACAAAATGGAATTGTAGAAAGAAAGAATAGGGTGCTTCAAGAAATGGCTAATGTCATGTTGAATAGCATGAAGCTCTCTAAAAATCTTTGGGCTGAAGCAATCAACACAGCTTGTTATATTATTAACCGAGTCTACACTAGCAAAGATAATAATAAAACGGCTTACGAATTGTGGTTCAATAAAAAGCCCACTGTTAAATACTTTCAAGTTTTTGGCAGCAAGTGCTATATTTTACATGATCATGAAAATTTGGGAAAATTCGATACGAAGAGTGATGAAGGTATTTTTCTAGGATATTCCTTAAACAGTCGAGCTTATAGGGTTCTGAACAAAAGGACTGGTGTGATTCAAGAATCCATTAATGTTGTCATTGATGATCACTTAAACATGCCAATTTCTAATTCAGATAATGATGAAGTACTAATCATTGACAAACCCGATACTTCATCGAATCAGACTGATTCTGAGTTGAGGACTATTAAAGATCATCCAACCACACAAATTCTTGAAAACCCTCTCACTGGTGTTCGCACCCGTAAACAACTTGAGGATATATGTAATTATGTATGTTTTACATCCCAAATAGAACCATCTAACATAAAATAAGTTCTTGCTGATGAGAACTGGATTGTTGCGATGCAAGAAGAACTCAACCAATTCGTAAGAAATGATGTTTGGTATCTCGTACCAAGACCTAAAGATAAACACATCATTGGAATAAAATGGATTTTTAAAAATAAGTCTGACGAGTGTGGAAATATAATTAGAAACAAGGCTAGACTAGTGGTACAAGGTTATACTCAAATTGAAGGGATTGATTTCGATGAAACTTTTGCACCAGATAAAAGGTGCCTCACGGGATATTTATTTCAAATCTTTATCCATGTTCTGGTAATAAAACTGAACTCACCTCTCTTTCATGGTTCGGATTCTACATTCCATCTATGTTGAACAGCCAATGGGTTTTGAAGATTTCAAAAATACTGATTATGTATATCGGCTTAAAAAGGCACTTTATAGATTAAAACAAGCACCTAGGGCATGGTATAAGAAACTACGAAATTTCTTTTAAGTCATAATTTTCAAATGGGATCTGTTGATAAAACTCTGTTTGTTAAAAAACATAATGATCATATCTTAATGGTGCATATTTATGTTGATGATATCATTTATGGATCAACTTGTACTGACTTGACTACTGAGTTTGCAGATTTGATGAAATCACAGTTCGAAATGAGCATGGTTGGGGAATTGACTTATTTCCTTGGATTGCAAGTAAAGCAACAACCTGAAGGAATATTCATTTCTCAATCTAAGTATGCTTTGAATCTAATCAAGAGATTTGGATTTGAGAATGGCAAGAATTTCGATACTCCCATGAGTACTACCCTGAAACTCTCAAAAGACTCTAATGGTAAAAATGTTGACTCAAAACTTTATCGGAGTATGATTGGTAGTTTGTTATATTTAACTGCTAGTAGACCTGATATTTCTCTAAGTGTTGGTATTTGCGCAAGATATCAATCTGATCCAAAAGAATCTCACTTGATTGCTGTCAAGCGAATTATTAGATATGTCGTAAGTACTGTAAATCTCGGTCTCTGGTATCCTCATGAGACCAGTGTCCAATTAGCTGGGTACTCGGATGCTGACTGGGATGGTAATCTAGATGATAGAAAATCAAGCAGTGGTGGTTGTTTTTACATTGGAAATTGTCTAGTTTCCTGGTTTACTAAGAAACAAAATTCTATATCACTTTCAATAGCTGAAGCTGAATATATCGCAGCTGGTAATGCATGTACACAACTTGTTTGGATGCAACGAATGCTAAGTGATTATGGAATTAAGCAGGATTCTATGTTATTACATTGTGATAATTCCAGTGCGATAAATATTTCAAAATATCCTATTCAGCATTCTCGTACTAAGCACATTGACATTAGATTTCATTATATAAGGGAATTAGTAGAAGAAAAAGTTATATCTCTAGAATATATTCCTACCGAAGATCAACGAGCTGACATTTTCACAAAACCTCTCGATAAAAGCAGGTTCAAAAAGATGAAATTTGATCTTGGCATGTGCATTTTAAAATGATTATTTATGCCTACTTGTATTATAGTGTATATATTTGCTAGATTGAATTCCAATTTTTGTATAATTTGCAAGAAATATGAATTTTTGGACATTCTTTGACTAGTCGTGAGTATACTCGACCAGTCGACCTTCGACCGGTCGTAGATATCCACGGCCAGTCGTAGAACTCGGGAATCACTTAAAATTTGGAGATTTTTGCTTTCTTCCTCATTCCATTTTTTTTTCTCTCTCTAAGGAGCTGAGCTTCGACTTGTCGAACCCATCTTTCATGTTCTTCAAGGTTAGTGTTCCAAATCACGTTTTTCTTGTAGATTTGTGTCTAGATTGTTTACTTTTCAAGCTTTAAGCTTTGTATTTTGGATTTCATTGAGATTTGGAGTTTGGATTTTGAAAAATCTGTTTTGTGTAAACCCACTTCTTAATCCTTTGCAACTTCTTATTTCCTTGATATCCTTGTTACAAATGGCTTCTAGAGGTAGAAAAACTACTTCCCGTGGTCCTTCTTCTTCCTCTAGATCGACCATTATCTCTAAGCGTCATCTTCTTGTTCCTAATGATGATCCATCTTATGTTAGGGACATTAGATTACGTAATGTTATTGTTGAACATTCTGTTGATGTTAATCATATTGCACCTTTTGACATCCTTCCTTTGCTTGAAGCTGTAGGTTGGGTTAACTTATTACATTGGGGTGGGCCTGCATACCGGTCCATTGCCCAATCCATGTTTACATGTATTAGTGCTTTCTCACAAGATAATTTAACTTTTAAAATATCTACTAGAGAAGGGCCTTTTGACATTGATCGTCATTTAATTTCAGCCCTTATGGACATTCCTGTGAATGATGAGGGTATTCCTATCCATAACTTAACTGATAAACCCTCAATGTCTGAAAAACGCATGCTCACTAGAGATTTGTGCAACATGGATGTTCATTGGACACAAAAAGGGAATGCGCTTCCCGCAAGGTATTTGTTACCCAAGTACAGAATTCTCCACAAAATCTTTGTGTCTAATCTGTATCCTCGTTCGGGTAATAAAACTGACTTGACTTCGTTTATGGTTCGTGTTATCCATGCTATTTCCAATGGTACTCAGATTTGTTTACCATCATTAATCTGTCATTTCATTCTTCAGTTTAGACTCCATCCTGGTCATAATGACATTCCTTTTGCATATTTAATGACTGTATTGGCTACACATATGTTAGTCGATATGCCGGTTGATGAGGCACCTATCCATCATCTGATTTTCAACAATACTAATATCAATAAAATGAAGCTGGATCTACTTCCTGAACAAGGTGGTGGTGGTGGCGGTGGTCATGAAGAAGCTGGTGATGACATTAATATGGATGACATTTTTGAGGAACAGGATTCTGACTCAACAAATGATCCAGATTTTGAACCATCTGATGTTGATGCTCGTCTTAGTGCATTAGAGGATAAAGTTGAGAATATAAATGTAAAGATGGAAAACATGTCTGTTGCTCATGATTTACAATTCAAGTACATGCGCAAATATCTTAGGCGATTGAACAAAGGCATGCACCAACTTGATCCCTCTATTCCTGCTCCGTCATCTGGTTCTGGTTCTGACTAGTATATATGAGACTTCTGGTCTGTAATAACTTTATAACTTAGCACTTGGTTGACTGATTTTGAGTTGGATACTATTTATGTTTTATGCTGGATATTTATTCTATGTGAAGCTATGATGAGTATCTCTATCACTGTTTTGCTATACTCTCATAACTCCTCATGTTTACTCTCATATATCCCTTTATTTAGTTCTCCTTTATTGTTGTTTCCTTTGTCATATTGTGACAAAAAGGGGGAGAATGGTTTGTTCTTAACGATGTGATTGTGAGAGGAGTAGCATTGGTTATGTTACTCAGGGGGAGTATGTTTGAACTAGTTGAATGAAACTGGTTGAATGTTGAATGTTGAATATTGAATATGTTGAATATTGAATATTGATTTGCAGGTAAGCCAATTGATATGACCTGGTTCATAACTCTTTAACCAGTTGTTTTACTTTATGTTTATCTTGGTTATGTGTTTTGTCACCAATTCGACAAAGGGGGAGATTGTAAGTGCTATAGTTTATATCCCTGTCTGTTGTCAAATTTGTGGTGACAAAATCACTGTTATATATAACTTGCATAAGTGAAGCTCTCTCAAGGATCAACATTCATAAACAAGCTAAGCTCACAACAAGCAAAGCTCACAAGTACAAGGATCAATCTTGAATGCAAGAACTGCTCACAAGACAAGACTCAAGCTGCAAGACTTCAAGAAGAGTACAAGGCAGTTTGTAAAGAAATCAAGACTTCAAGGCTCATACTTCAAGGTCACTAGTTCCTAATGTTTCAATGTCCTTACTTCATGGTTGAGGTTTGACTGACCTTAGGTTGACCTTAGAAGTAGGTCACTTTGGATACATAAATCGAATGTTTATTTTACATAAGTTTGGTCTGTTCTTCGACTAGTCCTAGGCCTTCTTCGATTAGTCCTAGAGTTGCTTCGACCAGTCTAAGAAATTCCTCGATCAGTCGTGAGTTTGTTACAAATTTCGGATAAAATCTGTTAGGCTTCGACTAGTTCAGGAATCTTTCGACCAGTCGAAGGAACAGTGTCAACTACATCTTCGACCAGTCGAAAAACTTCGACTCAAAATCCAGCGATGTTTTTCAAGTTCTTCGACCAGTCGAAGGTGACCTACGACCAGTCGAAGGAGACCTTCGACCAGTCGTAGAACGGTCAAAGCTTATCGCACCTGATTTTTCAAATATCTGTTATTGCTTCGACTAGTCGAAGAGCTCCCTAGACCAGTCGAAGACACGATCTGCTCACCTATAAATAGTGCACGAATCTTAGAAGAAATCATCGAATTAATTAATCCATTCAACCCAATCTTCGTCGAACTTCTGAGAGATAATTCTGTGCTCCATCTAAGATAAGTGTGCTTATTTAATTTTCTCTTTCCTTAGCTTTATTTAATTGATTTTGTTTCTGCTATTCCAATCTAATTTGATAAGAGGAATTGTTATTCCCTTTCTTTGGAATCAAAATCAATTAAGGCAAACCCTATTTGGTTTAATTTAAAATCTATTAGAATTAGAACCATTGTAATTGAGTACTGGACATTGAACTTGAACATTCAATCATCTACTCTGATTTGGTTCTACCGGGCTGCTACAACGAAGGAGATAATCAGGTATTTTACATTTAATTGTAAATTCCTTTCTGTTTTAGTTTCTTTCAAGATTTGCCAGAAAAATCTTATTGTATTGTTTATCTGAGGAGAGCCAGGAAAACTCAGAAGTGGGGTTTTTAATTGTGTAAGCCCACTGACAAAGACACAATTGTAAAGGTTTTGGGTGAACCTGGGAAAACCTATTTTGTTAGTGAACGCTAATATCCCCTGTGAGGATATTAGAGTGGAGTAACATTTTGTGTGGCCATTGTTTAACAGTTGGTGAACACACAAACTAACCACTATAATCCCTTGTGTTGTGGTTGAATGATTTATACTTTTGATCCTTAATTATTCTTTTGTTGGATGTATGTATGGTGGTGAATGTTGTAATCATTTAATTCAAGCATTGTGAGAATTTTGTAATAGTTTAGAATTTTATTTCTGCTATTCCTTTATCAGCTTGATATTCAATTTCCTTTAAAAGTTGTTCCACCAAGGTTGCCCTGCCATTTTTATGGTGTATGGCTGTCCCTAGAACAATACATTTGTGATTACAATTTATTTTAATTTAGTTTGTATTTATTTCTGTATTCCTCTTCGGTTTGAGATTTGATACAAAGATCTTTCTAGAAATAAGGTTGTCCTACCATAAACTCTGGTTTTTGGTGTAAGGTTGTCCTTAGAACAACATTTGTATCAACCTCTCAAGATCTGAATTTTGAGGTTATTTTACTTTCTTGCATTGTGATTTATTTTGGCTATCATATTCTTTTTAATTCCGCTGTTATAAGTTTTATTTGGCATTGTCCTATTCTCCCCCCCCCCCCCGCTAGGACATATAGCTAGGCCTTTTCAACCATGCCTGAGGACAATGGTGGTTAAATGTCTACCATTGTAAACCTCCCTAAGGCCCATTGTTAAGCCCAGTTCCACCCTTATTCTAGTGGGCTAACCCAAACCGTTGGGCCCCCATTAATGATGGTGCTTTCCACCATACCTCGTAGGATTATCCAAACCTTGGAGTCCACCTTGTTGAACACCCATTTAACTCACCCATGAGGCTCATTCTTGATGAAAGTATGACGCCTAAGCCATCCATTGAGAGTACATCATCACCCCTTGCCGCAGATAGATGAATATGTGGTACCAGATTTGGTGTATCCACTGTTGAAGCTGATCTCAATTCGTGGGTTAGATCCATCGTCTTTGCAGTGATCCCCACCGTAGGATATATGATATGCTAGTACCTTGAGTTACTCAGGATCGTCTAACATGGACCATTCCATCTAGACTCTCATATGTCTATTTGGGCATATCGTTCAGCTCTATTCTTATAAGTGACATACCGGTTAAGGCCAATCATTGCATGCTATATCTGATAATCATGCTAGTGTACTTAGTCTAGTATGACACACTGAGAACATGCTTAGTATTGCATCATGATACATGCCCATACGCAGCATTTGTATGCCTATTATGAGGAATGATTGATCATATCATTGAAATTGCGGTAATGGCCGCTTTAATAGAAGTGGGAATACGCTAAGGTGTCCTAGAGGGGGGTGAATAGGACTTTATAAAATTTTATGATAATTTAAAATCCTATCATCATAATCTTGATCTTATATAACAATTTATCAAGATTTCTTTAACTTAACTCTAATGATTACCAAGCCAAAGAGAGGATCCAATCAAAAGACTATTTAGTATCTAAGCAATATATAAATTTAGTCTATAATGGATTGAATGAGTGACTATGTGTGAAATGTGATACTTATCAGTTCTAAATAGTCATGTCATCATGCATCATGTGAACATTCAAAGTAAACACAGAAAAGTAAAGTGCAAATAACCAATCCTAAACACAGTCATGTATAGTGGTTCGACTACTTGCCTACTCCACTCCCGATGGACGTACTTAACCCTTACGTGTACCAGATTTCACTAACAGAAGTTTCAAATAAGGTTTACCTAAAACTAGTACAACCTACATAAGGCTGAATCTAGGACCTACACAAGGTACCTAACATGTCTCCACGAGACACAAGTTTATGCCCCACACAGGAGCAAAGGTCAACACACAACACCTACATTTAGGCCACACAGGCCAACGATCCACACATGAAACCTAGAGTTTATGCCTTACATAAGAGCAAAGGTCAACACACAACACCTAGGTTTTAGCCACATAGGCCAAGGACCTACACTAAGGACATAAGTTTATGCTCCCCAGGAGTAAGGGTTAACATACAACACCCACACGTATTCTCCCGTCGGAGGCCTCCTATGAGGAGTTGAAAGGGGTAAGAATCACCTGCACCCAATCCTACACAAAGGAATGATCAGCAGAGTCTTTGGTATCACGCCCCAAATCTGAAAATCGGGCTCACAAAATTCCCGATCGCCGAATCCGGTGCCGACAGCCTCCGTAGTATCCCATTCTCGATTCCCAGCGCTGATACGCCATATGCCAATCCTGGGATCCTACAAGGAGGATTTTCAACACGAATTTATATCATAAGAAGCATAACCATAAGTATACCTAAATCACAAGATGAACATCATCATCACATATCCACTAATATAAACATTTGAATACAGTGCTGAAAGGGAAATACATATGTCAAAATCAAAGCTCCATAAGTCGACTATATGCTCCAAGCTCCACGCTGCTACAACCTAACATCACCTGCACGCATCTATCATGCATAAGCTTATAGAAAGCTTAGAGGGTGGTGTAAGTGTGTGCACAAGGTAAGTGCCAAGTATTCTATACAATGCCATAATCATACAATATCAGAAATACTAGTAAGATCATGAATCATATGATATCAGAGTAAGTGAAAATATTGACAAGTCTATGAATCGATCAATATCAAAATACGCAATATAGATCAACTATGCAAATGAGGAGTCATAAAGAGCCAAATATAAGATGTCGATGCTGCAATGCAATGTACAATTCCTAATGAGTTCACGAATAGCGTCAGTCGTACCTAGACCATATAAAATGCCATATATCGCGGATGTAATGCGATATGCGTTGTGATTGGAATGACCATGCCAGAGTGTGAAGTCGAGATGATAGTACGTAGTATCGCAGGCTATGGGATCCATCACAAGGGACTTCTATCCAAACCAGTCCCATTCCTAATTTGGATAGTCAGACTCAATGTGGCAAACTCCTGATCTCAGGTTAGTCACGTGCCCCAACCAAAATCCTGGCCATTGTGAAGGTACACGTAACAAATAGTTGCGCACCACCAGCTTGAGTGGATAGTGAATGAATGAATGAATGAGTATGCAACTCCTGCTCAGTAAGTCCACATATCAGTATTGCTCATCTCTAGGATCATCACCAAGGTCTATTACACTCTACGCCAGCTTGCCGGCCCTATCCGAGCACACCACTGGGTAAGTGGAAGAGACCTCACTATCCGCCTGCCAATATCGAGCCTGACTCGTTGATAGCGGACCCATTCCTCAAGTTAGTAAAACTCAACCAAGATATTGCCCCCTCACTCAGGCGGGTAAGGTCACACCCCCTCCCAACCGACCACGACATAGTGGGAGATGCGGCCTACTGAATACGGCCCTCATGCGCTCATATATATTCACTCGGTCTCGACGTTGAGGCATCCTCTAATGCCAAGAGGGTTTAGGGATTTTCACCTAGGGCCATCTATGGCAGCTCGATGCTAATAACAGATTTTCGGTGTCTCATCTGGCCATCCACGATATGCCTGTGGAGGCTACGACCCTGATGTCACTAGGGCACACAATGTAAGGTGCACGAGTCATACAATCCATTCATGCATTAATCTTGCGTATACTGTGTGCTCATGTGAGATAATCTCCACTTATTAGGGAGTCTCATAACAACCTACCCAATAACATATGCAATGGTCAACCACATCTCATAACAAACATGCTGATGATGCGTATGGGCATGTATCATGATGCTATGCTGTCACATACTCATAATCGGTATCAATAACTGTTATTGACAGTCGACCTCAACAACGTGGACATTTAACCAGCATTGCCCCCAAGGAATGACCCATATAGAGTCTAACATACAGTGGACCCATAGTGTAACCTATCGAAAAAATTCATACAAAGACTCGAGTACCACCTCTTACAGAAATCACTAAGGACCGAATCCTTTAGAAATTTGACAAAAATTGATTAAGTACTAAACTAAGTAATCAGTGGAATTAGCTCGAACCACTTTTTATACAAACTGCAAGACCCAAAACTATTAGAATCATTAACCCAACATTTCCTAGAAACCTAGGATCAGTCTCAAAACCCAGTTGCTCCTGGGAGCACGTTGAAACTTTGTATCAGACCTGAACCGCACGTCGAAAGTCTAATAACCTCGAAACTATATGGTTGTGACCACCTTACTGGGCTTGACGACCATCGAGGGAATCGAGTGCACAACTTGAGCCGGGAGCGAAGTGTGTGAGAAACGAGAATATCTTTAGAAAATGAACTCAAACTTAAGTGAATTGGGTCGTTCGCTTACAGGCCAAATTTAAGATTTCAGACCGTCAGATTCTGACCCAACTATACCCTTAGATTAGGGAAATTTTCCTACACATGTCAGTATACTTGTGGCCCTGATCGAGTGACGATGACCGTTGAACTGAAACGGGTCCTCCACGATCGATCCATTAATTCGATCGAACTGAAACCTTAACCTGGCATAGATCCATTGTCAGGGAACTTCCTTCAGACCATATGCGAGCAATGGACCTCCAGATGAGCTCTGTTGGCCCGAAACAGACACCTTTTGGCTGTAACCCAAGTATACCATGGCCCTGGTGCCATTGACGTTAGTTCTGGGCTTATATAAGGGCCTTAACCCACCCCTCTCTCATTCCATACGAATTCTCTAACCCTAGGAGAGAGAAGAGAGAAAAGAGGAGAAAAAGAGTGAGGAGAAGAGAGAGAGATAGGGAGATCGTTACTGGGATTCACTCCCACGACTCCACATGCCGAATCGCCACCCCACCATCGCTACACTGTCGATTCTGACTTCGATTTGGGTAAGAAATCCTAACCCTAATATTGATTTAGGAATCCAAATAGAGTAATTGATGAAATAACAAACCTATTTTGTGATCCAGGTAGCAGTTATACTGTAGACAAGGACGTAGTGTTCAAACTAAGTTCGATATGAGTTTACCGACGAAAGGTGCGGACTATAAACGCTTAGGTTGTGGTTTTCAAGTCTTTCAATGTCAGCTAATGATTTATGTCTAACTTGATTGTTGCCATATGATCTTAGTTACGATGTTTTCGATGAATTATACATGTGTAAACTATGTTAAATATATTATGTATTCCACATGTTTGTTGAAATATTTGAATGGATATGAAAGCATATGTGAGCTTGCCATGACTATTAATCTAGGATTCATGCTTATTGGATGTATGATAATCCCCTTGTGATAGGACTTGCCATAATATATGCCGTAACTACCTTAGTCTATGTATAATACAAAATGCATTCCATGTGTTTGTTGAAATGATTGAATGAAATTGAATTTATGATTTGTGCTTGCCATGACTAAATAACCTATAATACATGTTTTTTGTATGCATGACAACTCCTTTATGAAAGAATTTTCCATAATATATGCTATAACTAATTTATGTCATGTATATAGTAATGTGTAGTTTAAGTGTTTGATAAAATGCTCAAATGAGATTTATTTTTGAATTGTTTGTTAAATATTGTTATGCTTAACATATATGACTACCCATTGCAATTGAGTATGATTGGGACTACTATGTAGTCCAGGCAATCGGTAACGGTTCCTGATTGAGTAGTCAAACTAGTTTCGCCACATTGGATACGTTCGATGAATTTGAGCCGTATGGTGATTGTCGACAGTGGTTGGCCTACGTGGAGGGCTTACGCTCTCCATGTCAATTAATTCAATGTGTGCTCGTACCAATTGAACTTTTTAAATAACCTGATTGGCCTATTGTGTGTTTACCATGTATGAACGCTGCTGCTTGAACCTAAGGTACCGCTTACCAATGTAAAACTCGTTTCAACCATGGTACCAAGATCTGCTAAGACTCATAAGTCGGGTATGGTGGTATGGGGCATCGTGGTCGAGTTGTCAGCCTATGCTGGGGTGACGAGCCTCCCCGTAGTGACCAGTGAGCAACCCAAACTCTATTAACTGATGAATTCATAATTGTTTCGTCTTCTTGTTGGTGAGCAACGCCTAACATAGTCAAACTAACTTCTCATCTAAAGGCTTTCCTTAGGGTTTACTATTGTTCATGGTAGTAGATGTTGGAAAATTAGGGTCTTTAGTAATATGTTCATCTGGTGAAGGCTAATTAACATCTGCTGGCAAATTTTCTATTTTCTGCACACTTCAAGTGTACTAATATCAAAGGAGAAAGTAAAAACCACATTGCTGATGCCGTCGAGGAGGATGAACCAGTAGATCGAACCTTTCATTTTTTTGCTAGATGTCACTATCATCCATTCTTCATTATCTTGTTGCACTACTGGTGAAGCAGAAACTATTCCGAACATTTCCTGGTATTGTCTGTCCTTGACCACAACTGATTTGATCTTCTCTGACATTCTAGTGGAAATCCATTGGATGTAAAGTAGATAACCACGTTAGTCGGGAGAAAGGCCGTTACGGTATACCTGTCATTCAGAACCGAGTGTTAGTTATTTTATTTAAATAAAATTGTACTTTATTTTTAGAGATGAAGGGGAGGATGTTCCTACTGAGAGTGACCATTTTGCCGTCTATACAGGTGCTAAAAAGTGATAAATGTTCTCTAAATATTTTCTAAGTTATCATTGAAAAGAAATCCCCAGCCAAGTCGTCATTTTGTTTCGACAAGAAAACAAAATGCATTTGATTTAGAGGAATTATTCAATGATTAATAAAGAATTCGATGAGAGAACAATGATCACAAGATCTCTATTCATTATGAGTTCATTTACATCCTCGTATTTCCTTAATTATGAAAATAGAGTACCATCAATCAACGCGATGTGTAAGTGCTATGGTTATTTTCTCCTTTAATTGTCAAATTTTGTTGTGCCAAAACCACAATCTGTGTCTTGTGTAACACGTTGTTATATATGTTCAAGGCAATGCATCTCATGCTCAAGGACAATGCTTCAAGTCAAGTATAATGATCTACTTCGAGAAATGCAAGATTAAGTACATTATTCTCTTCTCTAAAGCTTCAGAGGTTTTAAGCTATGAGATCTTGTTCAAAGATCTCTGAAGTACAACTCAAGAACTACAAGTTCAAGCTTTCAAGCTTCATCAAGCATCGAGATCTAAAGCTTCATGATCTTCAAAGATCATCCATCATCTGAAGAAAAGAATGTTCAATGTTCATACTTCATGTCTCAAGTATGAATGACCTTAGATTGACCTTAAGGTAGGTCATTTCGGATACATAAGACAATTACTTATTTTATATGTGTTTTGGTCTGTTCTTAGACTAGTCCTGGACTCTGTTCGACTAGTCCTATAACTGCCTCGACCAGTCCAAGAAATTTCAAGACCAGTTCTAAGTTGTTGTAAATTTTTAAAATTTTTTGGTTGAGCTACGACCAGTCCTAGAGTCTGCTCGACTGGTCATGTGAACAGTGCTGACTCATTCACGACTAGTACTATAGATACGACTTAAACTCCAGCAATGAATTCTGGTTTCTCATGACAAGTCATGGGCAGGTCACGACCAGTCGTGGAGGACTCACGACCAGTCGTGAAATGCCTACGACCAGTCGTGGAACAGTTTTATCCGATCGCGCTCAAAATTTCAAAATGTTGTTGGTCCTACGACCAGTCATAGAATCCACAGGACCAGTCGTAGATGCAATTTTTACAACTATAAATAGAGCACAAATTTTAGAGTTTTATATCCAATCAAAGTAAAATTAAGGCATTGCTCTGAGAGATAAGTTTGTGTTCTCTTTAAGCTACATTGTGCATATTTAATATTCTCTTTTGTTAGCTTTTTATATTTGATTTTGTTTCTGCATTCCAATCCAATCTAAAAAGGAATTGTGATATTTTACTTCTTGGAATCAAAATCAAATAGAGCTAGCCCAACTTGATTTAATTTAAAATCAATTAAAACCTAGAACCATTTCAAAGTGAGTATTGGACATTGAACTTCTACATTCGAACTTCTACTCCGACTTAGTTCTTCTAGGCTGCTATAAAAGGAGAAATCCAGGTATTTTACATTTGTGTAAATCTTCTATACTTTTGGTTTCTTTGAGATTAAGCCAGAAAAATCTCTAAGTGTTGGTTATTTGAGGAGAGCCAAAAAACTCAGAGCGTGGGGTTTTAAAATTGTGTAAGCCCATTAGAAAGACACAATTATGAGGGTTTTAGGTGAACCTGAGAAAAACCTATTTTCATAGTGAACGCTAATATCCCTTGTGTGTGGATATTAGGAGTGGAGTAGCAAGTTGTGTGACTGTTGTTTAACAGTTGGTGAACACACAGGCGAACCACTATAATTCTTTGTGTCTTGTGATTTGAATGTTTGTTTATTTGCTATATCTTTTATCATTCAAAGTTGTAGGATGTATGTGTGGATGTGAATGTTGTAACATTTACATTTCAAGCATTGTGGAGAATGTTGTAATAGTTTAGACTTTCATTCTTGCTATATACTTTTTATTCCTCTTCAGTTTGACATATTAATACTTAAACTGTTCTAGTAAGGTTGTCCTGCCATAAACCCTTGGTTTTTATGGTGTAAGGTTATCCTTAGAACAACATTTGTATCAACCTCTCAAGACTTGAATTTTGAGGTTGCTTTACATTTTCATACTGTAATTTATTTAAAGTGTTATCTTTTCTTTATTCATTTAAATTCCGATGTTAAAGATTTAATTTGGCATAGTCCTATTCACCCCCCCCCCCCCTCTAAGACATATTGCTTGGCCTTTTCAAGTGGTATCAGAGCCTAATAGCTGTTTCTAATTGTTATTTTTTTATTTAATTCCTGAGCTAATCGATCTAAGCTATTTATAAGATGTCGAATTTTGATAGCCTTTCAGTCCCTAGGCCTCCTCCATTTGATGGCTCCAATTATGCCTATTGGAAAGCTAGGATGAGAATTTTCTTAAAATCCATGGATGAGAGTGTGTGGCAAGCCATAGTGACTGAATGGACCCCTCCTACCATTGAAGTAACTATTATCGATGAATCCAAATCTATGAAAATCTCACCTTATTTTTCTTGGACCACTCTTCAAAAAAGTGAGAGTAGTACTAATGCAAAAGCACTAAATGCAATCACTTGCGCACTATCACCAGATGAATTCAAAAGAATTATATCTTGTGATACCTCAAAGCAAGCCTGGGATATTTTAGAAATGACACATGAGGGAACATCAATTGTCAAGAAATCTAAAGTCCAAATCCTCACAACCAAATTTGAGGAAATACATATGGAGGAAAATTAAATGTTCATGGACTTTTATACTAGATTAAATGACATTGTGAACTCTATGTGGGGTCTTGGTGACAAAATTCTAAAAGTAAAGTGTGTGCAAAGATACTACGTTCACTTCCTGAACAGTTCAATTCTTAGGTAACTACGATCCAGTAACTTCGTGATACGGACAATATGAGAGTAGAGAACTAGTTGTCTCTTTACAAACCTATGAGTTAAATTTTAAAGCTCCTAAAGGTAAATCTATTGCCCTTAAATCTTCTAAAAATGTTTCTCAAGAAAACAATAACAATTTCGATTTAGAAAACTCAGAAGATGATATAACCCTTCTAGCGAAAAAGGTTTACAAAATTTTCAAAAGTAAAAAGAGGGTTGATTTTCAAAAAGCTAATGATAAGAAAAAATCTAAATATAAAACTTGGAAATCATTAAAAGACAGTCAATGTTACAACTGCAAAGAATATGGGCATTTGTCAAACAAGTGTCCCAAAAAGGACAAACCCAAAAAGAAGAGTATGTTGGCTACTTGGGATGAATCTTCCGGTTCTGAAGCTTCTTCTAAATCAGAAGATTCTGAAATTGAGTCGGGCAATGAAGTCAAAGCCCTTATGACTCTAGCTAAGTTCACTTTTTCAGATAATGATGATCTAACTAGTGAAGAAAATCTGAACAGTGATCATGAAAATGAAGAAGATCTTTAAGATGCTTATAATGCTCTTTAGAAGGAAAGTTGTAAAATTGCTGTTATATTAAAACTTGAAAAAGAAAAGTATGCTTAAAGAAAATTTTGATTCTCTTATTTTAGAAAAATCCCATATTTTAGATTATTTTGAAAAATGTAAATGCAATTTAGATTTTAAAACTTCCCTTATTGAAAATCTTAAATCTGAAAATGAAAAACTTAAACTTGAAGTCTCTTCACTTTTGAGTTTAAAGGGCACATGGAGGTATGCCCAAGGTGATCCAAAGTTAGAAAAACTTTTATCTGGATCAAGAAAATGTGGCAAGCGATCCGATTTGGGCTACGATAGATATATTCCTCCTAAACAGAAGAATACTCCTCCTAAGTTTGTAAAAGGAGAGTCCTCAAACTCAAAAGAGAAAAGTTCTAATCAAAAGTTTTCTAAAAATACCAAAACATTTCAATCATTTAAACCTAAAAGTAATCATATCAACTATAATAATCAGAACCAAAACCCTTTAGCTGAAAAAATAGTTGATTTTCTTAAGGAGCTCTTAAAATCTAATTTAGTGGGTCATTCTTACAACAACTACAAACATAAGAAGACCAACTATACTCCTAAACCCAAAACAGTTTTGAAATGGGTTTCTAAGGTTACTTGCTTGGTTTCTCACACGGCTTTCAAAGCTACAAGTCATTCAAAGTGGTACTTAGACAATGGATGCTTAAGGCATATGACTGGTGATAAAGGTCTATTCACCAATCTTAAAGACATAGCTGATGGTTCAGTCACATTTGGTGATGGTAGCAACTACAGGATTATTGGCCAAGGTACGGTTCAACTTTCTAATCTCCCTTTATTTGAGAATGTTTTATACATAGAAGGTTTAAAACATAACTTGTTAAGCCTTTCTCAAATATGCGATAAAAACCACAGCGTAAAATTTTCTAACCTAGGGTGTGAAATTTTAAATAAAAGGGGTTCAGTAATATTAACTGGTCGTAGAACTTCTGAAAACTGCTACATCGTAAGTGATTCTAGCTCATCTAATTAATTGTGTTACATGGTCCATACTGATGAAACTGAGTTATGGCAAAAATATCTTGGACATGAACACTACCACAATCTATATAGATTAAGCAAAAGAGAACTGATAAAAGGTCTACCTAAATTATAAAAAGTAGATAAAATATGTGGCGAATGCCAGATTGGTAAACAAACTAGGAGTACTCACAAAAAGGTGAACTCCAATGCCACATCAAAATCGCTCGAGCTTCTCCATATGGATCTTATAGGACTAACTAGAATGAAGAGTTGAGGTAGCAAAAAATATATACTGGTAATCGTGGATGACTATACCAGATTTACCTAGGTAGCCTTCTTAAGGGATAAATCAGAAACCCTTGATGAAGTAAAAAGAATTCTCAAACGAATCCAGACAAAAAAAGGTTCTCAAGTCTGTAAGATCCGTAGTGATCATGGATCAGATTCGAGAATATCAGTTTTGAAAAATTTTATTGCGATCAAGGAATATCACATGAATTTCTACACCGAAAACACCATGACAAAATGAAATTGTTGAAAGAAAAAATAGAGTGCTTCAAGAAATGGCATATGTAAAGTTGAATAGTATGAAGCTCCCTAAAAATCTTTGGGCTGAAGCCGTAAATACTGCATGCTATATAATCAACCGAGTTTACACTAGTAAAATAAATAATAAAATTGCCTATAAAATGTGGTTCAATAAGAAGCCTACTGTCAAATACTTTTGAGTTTTTAGCAGCAAGTGCTATATTTTACGTGACCGTGAAAATCTGGGCAAGTTTGACACTAAAAGTGATGTAGGGATCTTTTTAAGGTATTTTTTGAACAGTTAAGCATATCGAGTATTGAATAAGAGGACCAGTGTTATTCAAGAGTCCATAAACGTGGTCATTGACGATCACTAAAATACACCTACCTCAAGTTCTCATAATGATGTTCTTTTAATTGACAAGCCAGATACTTCATCAAATCAAACTAACTCTGAACTAAGGACTGTTAAAGATTATCCAACTGCTCAAATTCTTAGAAACCCTCTCACTGGTGTGCGCACTCGTAGACAACTAGAAGATATATGTAATTATGTGTGCTTTATATCCCAGATAGAACCAGCTAACGTAAAAGAAGTTCTTATTAACGAAAACTGGATAGTAGCGATGCAAGAAGAGCTTAACCAATTTGTGAGAAATGATGTTTGGTATCTTGTTCCTAGACGTAAAGATAAACATATTATCAGAATTAAATGGATTTTTAAAAATATGTCTGATGAACTTGGTAATATAATTCGAAACAAGACTAGACTGGTTGTACAAGGGTACACTCAAATTGAAGGCATCGATTATGATAAAACCTTTGCCCCAGTAGCTCATCTTGAATCATTCAGACTATTTATATCCATTGGTTGCTTTAAAAAATTCAAAATTTATCAAATTGATGTAAAGAGTGCCTTCTTAAATGGCGATCTGGATGAAGAAGTTTATGTTGAATAACCAACGGGTTTTGAAGACCCTAAGAGTATTGATCATGTCTATCACTTGAAAAAGGCTCTTTACGGTTTGAAACAAGCTCCCAGGGCATGGTACGAAAAATTGACTAAGTTTCTACTAAGTCATGATTTTCAAATTGGTAGTGTTAATAAGACTCTTTTTGTTAATAAACATAATGATCATATCTTAATAGTGCAGATCTATTTTGATGATATTATTTATGGATCTACTTGCACTAACAAGACTATTGAGTTTACAGATTTAATGAAATCTAAGTTCGAAATGAGCATGGTTGGGGAATTGATTTATTTCCTAGGGTTGCAAGTAAAACAACAACCTAATGGTTTTTTATTTCTCAAACCAAATATGCTCTGAACTTAATTAAAAAGTTCGGATTTGAGAATGGAAAAAATTTTGATACTCCTATGAGTACAACTTTAAGACTCTCAAAAGACTCTACAGGTAAAAATGTGGATCCTAAATTATATCGTAGTATGATTGGCAGTTTACTTTATTTAACTGCAAGTAGATCTGATGTTGTTTTTAGTGTTGGTATTTGATATCAATCTGACCCTAAAGGATCTCAACTAACTGTTGTTAAATAGATTATGCGATATGTTGCAAGTTCAGCTAATTTGGGTCTCTGGTATCCATATGATACTAGTGTTCAATTGGCAGGGTACACTGATACTGATTAGGCTGGAAATATCGATGATAAGAAATCAGCCAGTAGTGGTTGTTTCTATATTGGAAATTGCTTAGTTTCTTGGTTTAGCAAGAAGAAAAGCTCCGTATCACTCTCAACTGTTGAGGCTAAATACATCGCAGCTGGAAATGCATGTACTCAGCTTGTATGGATGAACAAAATGTTAAGTGATTACAGAATTGTATAGGATTCAATGGTTTTATATTGTGATAATTCTAGTGCGATAAATATATCTAAAAATCCAATCCAGCATTCATGAACCAAGCACATTGACATTAGATATCATTACATTCATGAATTAGTGGAAGAAAAAAAATTTCTTTGGATTTCATTTCAACTGAGACTCAACTTGCTGACATTTTCACTAAACCGCTCGAAAAAAGTAGGTTTAATAAATTGAAATTTGATCTTGGTATGTGTAATTTAAATTAATTATTTATGCATTTCTATATTATAGTTTATATATTTATTAAATTATAATTTTAAACTTTAGAATTATGTGAAAAATGCATGTTTTTGTCTTTGCCCGACCAGTCGAGGACGTACTAGACCAGTCGAGGACGTACTCGACCAGTCATGGCACGACCGGTCGAGCATGACCCATGACCAGTCGTGTAGTGCATTAGACCTTTTTAATTTGGGAAAAACCTTTTCTTCCTCATTTCCTTTTCCTTCTCCAACGGGCTGTAGCATGACTAGTCGTACCCAACTGTTTAATTCATCAAGGTTAGTGCATTATTTCAATTATTCTTGTAGATTTAAGCTCTAATTTCTTCATTTTCTTCCTTGGAGTGCTTGATTTCAAGTTTCCTTGAAGATTTTGGGGTTTTCTTCACCCAAATCTTTTTAGGAGAAAACCCATTCCACATCTTTTGTATCTCCTTACTTCTTTAATTTTCTTATTGCAAATGGATGCTAGAGGGAAAAAGAAAACTTCTTGTGGTGCTTCCTCATCTAGATTGACTCCTTTGACAAGGCGCCATCTTCGGTCACTCGAAGATGATCCCACACATGTGCAAGATTTAAGAATGCGCAATGTTATTGTTGAGCAACTTGCTGATCTTGAACACATTACTCCTTTTGGTCTCCTTCCTCTTCTCCAATTTGTAGGTTGTGCTAACATCCTACATTGGGGTGGGCCAGCATACCAATCTATTGCACAGGCTATGTTTGCTTGCATTTATAATTTTTCAACTGAGAATTTAATGTTTAAAATAGCTACTAGAGAAGGTCCATTTGATATAGACCATTATCTAATTTTGGGTCTAATGGACATACCTGTTAATGACGAGGGTATTCTTATTCATACTTTAGTTGAGAAACCCTCTGAAACAGAAAAACGTTTACTAACTAGCACATTATGTAACATGGATGTGCAATGAACTTATAAAGGGAATGTGCTTGCTACCAAGTACTTGTTACCCAAATATAGGATTCTTCATCGAATATTTATTTCAAATCTATATCCACGTTCTGGTAATAAAATAGAACTGACTTCCTTTATAGTTCCAATTTTGCATTCCATCGTCTTTGGTACTCAAGTTTGTCTTCCATCTTTGATCTGTCATTTTATCATTCAATTTCGTCTCCATCCTGGGCACAGTGATATTCCATTTGCCTATCTTATGACTGTGTTAGCTACTCACATACTAGTTTCTATGCTTGCTAGAGAGGCTCCTATTCATCATCTTATTTTCAACAATTTAAATATAAATAAGATGAAATTGGAATTGGCACCTGGACAAATGGATGTGGGTGGTGGTGGAGCTGAAGCAAAGAATGTAGAAGAAGGTGGCGATCTTCCTCTTGATGATATAAATATGGATGACATTTTTGATGAAATTGAATCAGACTCTGCAAATGATCCTGACTATGAGCCATCCGATTTTGATGCTAGTCTTTGTGCACTTGAGGAGAAGGTAGAGAACATGAATGTTGCCCATGATTTACAATTTAAATATATGCGCAAGTATCTTAGGCGCTTAAACAAGGGCCTTCATCAACTTAATCCTACCATACTTGCTCCTTCTTCAGGATCTGATTAAGTGTTTTTATCCTCTGGTCTGTAATAACTCTTATACAACTTTGGTTTATTTTGGTTACTGATATGTGATCTTTGAATTTGCTTATATATCTTTCATATCTTGCCTAATTAACTCCTTTATTACTCTCTTGTTAAGTCTTCCTCTTCCATTTCTTCTTTGCTTCCTTTGTCATATTGTGACAAAAAGGTGGAGAAATATTTTTGGATTGATTCTTTATGAATATGGATGTGGGGTAGTAGCATAGCATAATTTGCATAATTTTTATAGATTTATGTGTGCTATTAAGGAGGAGTAAGTAAGGAGGTTTTTTGCCTACTTCATGATGATGTGTGCTAGTTGATGATAACTAGTGCATGATTCTTTAACCAAGCTGTAACTGGTTTCCTTTTATAACTAGTGCATGATTCTTTATTGAGATGCTTCTCTCATTTTTATTAAGTGTGTTTGTCACAAATTTGACAAAGGGGGAGATTGTAAGTGCTATGGTTATTTGCTCCTTTGATTGTCAAATTTTGTTGTACCAAAACCACAATCTGTGTCTTGTGTAGCACGTTGTTATATATGTTCAAGGCAATGCATCTCATGCTCAAGGACAATGCTTCAAGTCAAGTACAATGATCTACTTCAAGAAATGCAAGATCAAGTACATTATTCTCTTCTCTAAAGCTTTAGAGTTTTTAAGCTACGAGATCTTGTTCAAAGATCATGAAGTACAACTCAAGAACTACAAGTTCAAGCTTCCAAAGATCTTTGAAGTACAACTCAAGAACTATAAGTTCAAGCTTTCAAGGTTCATCAAGCATCGAGATCTAAAGCTTCGTGATCTTCAAAGATCATCCATTATCTGAAGAAAAGATTGTTTAATGTTCAGACTTCATGTCTCAGGTATGAATGACTTTAGATTGACCTTAGGGTAGGTCATTTCGGATACATAAGTCAATTGCTTATTTTATATTTATTTTGGTCTGTTCTTAGACTAGTCCTAGACTCTGTTCGATTAGTACTAGAACTAACTCGACTAATGCAAGAAATTTCAAGACCAATCATAAGTTGTTGCAAATTTTCAAATTTTTTTGGTTGAGCTACGACTAGTCCTGGAGTCTACTTAACCGGTTGTGTGAACAGTGCCGACTCGTTCACGACCAGTCCTATAGCTACAACTCAAACTCCGGTAATGAATTCTGGTTTCTCATGATCAGTCATGCGTAGGTGACGACCAGTCGTGAAGTGCCTACAACCAGTCATGGAACGGTTTTATCTGATCGCGCTCAAAATTTCAAAATGCTCTTGGTCCTACGACCAGTCGTAATGTCCACAGGACCGGTCATAGATGCAATTTTTGCAACTATAAATAGAGCACGAATTTCAGAGTTTTATATCCAATCAAAGTAAAATTAAGGCATCACTCTGAGAGATAAGTTTGTGTTCTTTTTAAGCTGCATTATGCATATTTAATATTCTCTTTTATTAGCTTTTTATATTTGATTTTGTTTCTGCATTCCAATCCAATTTGAAAGAGGAATTGTGATATTCTACTTCTTAGAATCAAAATCAAATAGAGCTAGCCCAACTTGATTTAATTTAAAATCAATTAGAACCTAAAACCATTTCAAAGTGAGTATTGGACATTGAACTTCTACATTCGGACTTCTGCTCTGACTTGGTTCTTTCGGGCTGCTACAAAAGGAGAAATCGAGGTATTTTACATTTGTGTAAATCTTCTATGCTTTTGGTTTCTTTGAGATTAAGCTAGAAAAATCTCTAAGTCTGGGTTATCTGTGGAGAGCCAGAAAACTCAGAGTGTAGGGTTTTTGAATTGTGAAAGCCCATTAGAAAGACACAATTGTGAGGGTTTTAAGTAAACCTGAGAAAAACCTATTTTCACTGTGAACACTAATATCCCTTGTGTGAGGATATTAGGAGTGGAGTAGTAAGCTATGTGGCTATTGTTTAACACTTGGTGAACACACAGTTTAACAGTTGGTGAACACACAGTGTAACAGTTGGTGAACACATAAGCGAACCACTATAATTCTTTGTCTTGTGATTTGAATGCTTGTTTATTTGTTGTATCTTTTATCATTCAAAGTTGTGGGATGTATGTGTGTATGTGAGTATTGTAATATTTACATTTCAAGCATTGTGGGGAATGTTGTAATAGTTTAGACTTCCATTCCTGCTATTTACTTTTTATTCCTCTTCAGTTTGAGATATTGATACTTACCGTTCTAGTAAGGTTGTCCTGCCATAAACCCTTAGTTTTTATGGTGCAAGGTTGTCCTTAGAACAACATTTGTATCAACCTCTCAAGACTTGAATTTTGAGGTTGCTTTACATTTCCGTACTGTGATTTGTTTAAAGTGCTATCTTTTTTTTATTCATTTAAATTCCACTATTAAAGATTTAATTTGGCAGAGTCCTATTAACCCCCCCCCCCCAAGACATATAGCTTGGCCTTTTCACAATGAATGAAAGATAAGATAGTTAGATGGCGATTTTGGCAGCATTTCAACACTTTTGATGTTCATCGCAAAGGTGAATGGGAGGTGCAGACTTGAAACCCTTCATCTAGTCGTGCGATAGGTTCTAATCATCATTACATTCATCCTTACAATCATGCGGATAGATTCTTATTTCTCTTTCAACTCATTCTCTATGCTTCACATTTTTCTCTCTTCTATGAGTTCCTTGAAGCTCTCTAATATTTATCTTCTCTCACTTCTCCTTTTTTGCTTCTCTCTCTCACTACCCTCTTCAAATGGAGATAGGAGAGAGGTATTTATAAACATTCAATAGGTGTGGAGGTCATCTATCTGAAGATGGAGGTGCACAAGCCTAGACAGGGAATGTGGAGTGCACAAGGCTTACTTCAGGACAAAGTCCATGGAAATAATACAAAAGGCTTGCATTAGGGCAAGTTTCCATGGATAATGGCGTAAAAGGCAGTCTTTAGGACAAAGCTCCTCCCCAAGTGGAGCATGAAGCTTCTATCAAGACAAGAAAGCCTTTCCTTAAGACGAGAGAGAGAGAGAGAGAGAGAGAGAGAAGTGGCGCCTGGAGCTTCCATCAAGATAAGAAAAGCCTTGCATTAAGACAAAAAGGAGAGAGAAGTGTCGCATGGAGATTCCATCAAGACAAGAAAAGCATTGCATTAAGATAGCTTCCACATAAAGTGGCGCAAAGGGCTTCTTTGCAGGAATGGTTGTGCGGGCTCGCGCAAAGAAGTGCAGAAATGGTTGCGCGGACTCAGGCAAGGGGCTTCTTTGTAGAAATGGTAGCGCGGACTTATGCAAAGGGCTTCTTTGCAGAAATGGTTGCACGAAGAGCCTTCTGTCTGGACAACATTCCAAATGAAGTGGCACATGGAGGACTCTTCAGGACAAACCTCCTTTTAATGTGGCACATGGAGGAATTCCTTAGGACAAAGTCTCATTGGAAGTGGCGCATAAGCCTTGTGTCTGGACAAAATTCCAAGAGAAGTGGCGCACCAACCATCCTCCAGGACAAAGCTTCACAAAAGGTGGCGCATCCTCTCTATCTAATTTCCATTGCACGAGGTCGCACAAAAGCCCTCCTTTAAGATAGTGCTCCATAAGAAGTGACGCAAGTGCCTCTCTCTCCAATTTCCATTGCGCAGGGTCGCGCAAACCCTCTCTCTCTCTTGTCTTCCTTCCTTCTTGTCCTCCTTCCTTCTTGTCATCTAACCTTCTTGTCTTTCAACCCCTTCAAATGAGGCATGGGGAGGGGTATTTATAGGCATCCCAGGCCCCTTACTCTTTAAATAGTAGTGATCACCACCACTTCTCTCTTCACACAACGTCCAACCTTCTTCCTTAGATAGTGGTGTTCACCAACCTCTCCCTTAAATAGTGGTGCATAACCACTCCTTCTTTAAGGCAACATCCCTCCTCCATTAAAATGACACCCATGCATTCCTTTTTACCAAAATAACCCCATCCACTCCTTTTTACCAAAAAGTGGAGTGTACAACCTCTTTTAACATGGATCGGTGCTTTAGAAAGCTTCTATTCCACTATATATTTTTTGTGCCTCAACACTGGCAGTCGATATGATATAGGTTTCGAAGTCTTGGGGTTCCGGTCAATTGGGTGTGCACTATACATGGCTAGTCTAGGTTTGGCCAAGGGCGTCGATCATTGTGCACATAAGCATAGAAAATGGTACAGAATATACAGGGTGGTCATCATGGTATTAGTTTCAGTTATTTACAGTTGCATTATGAGGGGTGTGCTATAAGGGGTTCTTTCAAGCATTTGAATTGTACATGCAGGCATTACCGGGTTTTGTTTCGGAAGGTGAGTCTCATCTACTAGCCAATCGATCGTACTTATAGGTTAGATCGGGTATTACAATTCTCCTCTCCTTATAAAAATTTCATCCTCAAAATTTCTATTATATTGGATAAAATGCAGGCTTCATGATTGAAAAAGTGAAATGACTGAAAACCCTTTTTTTTATTGCAAAAAGGATATCATACATCATTGATGTTTTTATAGTGTTTATAAAGTTCATTAAAACAAGTGGGGATATTTCTTTTGAATGTCGTCCTCACATTCCCACGAGGCCTCTGCTTCGTTATGGTGTCCCTACTGAACTTTCACTAATGAAATAATCTTTGATCGAAGGACCTGCTCCTTTCGATCCAAGATACGAATCAGATGTTCTATGTATGACACGTCCTCACGAATTTCAATCGGTTTCCAGTTGATAATGTTCTATCTTCACCTCACACCTCCTCAACTTGGATACATGAAATATATTATGAACACTTGACAACTGGGGAGGCAAGGCTAGTCAATATGTTGCTTGGCCAATTCGCTCTACTATCTCGAAGGGACCTATATATCGCAGGGCGAGCTTCCCTTGCTTGACAAATCGAAATATGCCCTTCATGGGCGAGACCTTGAGGTAGACAAAATCTCTGATAGTAAATTCTAATTCCCTATGTCAGCGATCAGTATAACTCTTCTATCGGCTTTGAGCAGTGCACATACTCGTTGTGATAAGCTCTATCTTTTTCGAGGTTTGCAGAATGATTTCAGGCCTGAGCAAACTCTGCTCTCCTACTTCTGTCCAACAACTGGGTGACTTGTAAGGTCGGCCGTACAAGGCCTTATATGGAGCCATGCCAATGGTTGCTTGATAACTATTATTATATGTAAATTCAGCCAACTGCAAATGATTATCCCATCTACCCTGGAAATCCAGCACACACAGTCTAAGCATATCCTTCAGAATCTGATTGACTCTCTTAGTCTGCCCATCTGTCTGGGGGTGGTAGGCGATGTTGTACTTCAGAGTCATACCTAAGGCTCGCTGAAAGCTCTTTCAGAATTGCTATGTGAACCTCGGGTCACAGTCAGATACTATTGATATCGGCACTCCATGCAGCTTGACGATCTCGCTAACAAATAATTGAGCAAGTTGGTCCATGGAGTAGGTAGCACATATAGGTAGGAAATGTGCTGACTTCGTCAGTCGATCAACGATGATTTAGATGGCATCATGACCTTGAGGAGTCCGCGGCAATCCCATAATGAAATCGATTGTAATGTGCTCCCACTTCCACTAAGGAATCTCTAGTTGTTGATGCTCTGCCTTGACCCTTTTACATGTATTGCATTGGGCGATAAATTCAGTATGTGAAGCTTCATCCCCGGCTACCAATATCGTCTCTTAGCATCGCGGTACATCTTTATACTGCTTAAGTGGATCGTAAATTTGCACTGGTGTGCATCGATCAATATTTCTTACCTCAGCTTTGCATTTCTAGCACATATAGTCGCCCTTTATAGCGAAGTCCACCATCCACACCGACCTGCCACTCGGATGAACCATCATCAGTCATTTCCTTACGGTGATTGATGATCACTAGGTCAGCCTGTTGCACCTCAATGACTCAAGATATAAGTGATGGCTGAATGGATAAGCTAGCAAGATGCATAGTAGCTGACTGTAAGCTCCACTTGAAATCGAAGTCCCTTATTTCTTCCAACATTTGCCGCTGTTGGACCATAAGGTGAGTAATAATTCCTCGTGGTTGACGACTAAGGGCATCAGCTATAACATTGGCCTTACCTGGGTGGTATTGAAGAGAAAAATCATAATCCTTTAACAACTCTAACCACCTTCTCTGCCGCAGATTAAGCTCCTTCTGAGAGAATAAATATTTAAGGCTCTTATGGTCCACAAATCTGACCCCGAATAGATAATGTAGCCATATCTTTATTGTAAACACTATCGTGGCTAACTCTTAGTCATGGGTGAGGTAATTCTTCTCATAGGCCTTCAACTATCGAGAAGCATATTCTATAACTTTGTCATGATACATCAACACAACCCAATCCAACCCGCGAGGCATCCATGTATACTACTAACCCTTCATTTCCAGATGGCAGGGTGAGAACTGGTGCCGTTGTCAATTTATCTTTCAACTCCGTAAATGCCTTTTCAATGGCCATACTCCAAACAAAAGGCGCTCCTTTATGGGTCAGTCATGTCAGTGGTGCCACTATACGAGAGAACCTTCGAATAAACTGTCTGTAGTATCCCGCTAGACCCAGAAGGCTCTGAATTTTCGTGACATTACTAGGTTCTCGCCACTAAGCATAGCCTCGACCTTAGCTGGATCTACGACCACTCCGTCTCTAGTAATGATGTGGCTAAGAAACTTCACTTCTTCCTACTAAAATTCACATTTCTCTAATTTGGCATATAATTGATGATTGTGAAGTGTCTGTAGAGCAGTACGTAGATGACAATCATGCACCTCCTGGGTACGCAAATATATCAGCATATCATATATGAATACTACCACAAATTGGTCGACATAAAGGTGAAATACCTCATTCATCATTTGTATAAATATGGCTGGGGCGTTCTTCAGTGTGAAGGACACGACCAGGAACTCAAAATGGCCATATCTGGTGGAAAACCTATCTTAGGGATATCCTTATCTCGAACTCGAACTTGATGGTATCCAGAACGTAGGTTGATCTTTGAGAAGAACTACACCTCCCTATGCTGATCGAAAAGAACATCAATCCTTGGTAATGAATACTTATTCTTGATGGTCACTTTATTTAGCTCTGTGTAATCCACATAAAGTCTCAACGACCTGTCCTTCTTCTTAATGAATAGGACCGGCACTCTCTAAGGAGAACTACTTGGGTAAATAAAGCCCAAAGCCTGAAGTTCCTCTAACTGCTTCTTCAATTTTCCAACTCCATGGGTGTCATACGATACAGTGCCTTTGAGATGGGTGTGGTACCTGGCATCGGTCAATATAGAATTTCATTGCCCTTCGAGGAGGTAGGCCCAGGATATCCTGAAAGACGTCGAGATACTCGCATATGATTAGGATCTCCTCAATCCTTAGCGTCTTGTCTTTTTCTACTAGGTAAGCCAAGGATGTCCTTCTTTGCTTTGCTAGCAAAATCCTGAACTGGAACTATGGTTGGTTGATTATAGAGAAGGTGATTATCATTTCGAAATGATCTAACGAGGCATGATATACGGCCATCCAATCCGTACCCAAAATAACATCCATCTTCGATATCTTCATAACAAATAAATCAGCAGGTAGGATGTGATCTCCAATCATCACTAGGCAATCCTTACAGATAAGGCTTAGGTTAGAATGCTTACCTAATGGTGTGGCTACTGATAACTCTTCTACTACCCTTTCTCGTTCTAACCCCAACGTGTTTACGAGTGATAATGATATGAATGAATGGGAAGCACCTGAGTAGAATAAGGTGTGTACAAATGATGAGAAGAGAGTAGTTGTACCCTCGAGTATCATTGTTGATGATTGAGGATCAGTCTGTTGAATAGCATATACACGGGTTGGGCAGTTGCTGAAAATCATGCCTGTTATCTCTGGGGTGGTCTCTGGTATTGTTGAGAGCGATCTCAACTTTGCAATGGTTGTTGTTGTTGGCATTGTTGAGGCTATTTTTGAGGCCGTACTGCTGAGTTTGTTGTTGCGAATGGTATTGTTGAGTCTGATGTTGTTGAAGAGGTCTCTGCTAAGGGTGACCATGTGTAACGCCCTGAAATTCAGGGGTCGAGCATAACTCAGCTCCCAAGTTTCAAAACATCACTTATGCAACATATTGAATGATGGATGTATGTTGTCTGTATGAGTGCATAAAACATGGAATAGATTAAGCCAAACTGCAAATATAATTCAGGGATAAGTGAAGAACGCAAGCGGAAGACTTAAAGAAATATATGTGTACATGTGTAAATCCCTGAAATATATATACATACCAGGTCGTATTACAAGTGTTGCTATCAAAATTACAAGTATCAAATTACATCATTTAATCCCAAAAGAAATCCTAGAATCCCACGCATTAGAACAAGGCTCACTAGAACCTGCCTGAAAACTGCATGAAAGAAAATGCAGCCTCATCATCCTCAATCTCCTGCTCTGCCTCAGAGGACTCATCAACATCTGCAACTAAGACAGAGTCTAGTGGGTGTTTAACACCGCCCCAGAATGTGGGAGTGATGATCAACTCAGTGGAACAATAAAGCAAAGGTTAACATGTTATCAATTCAATCAAGCAGTAATGATAAAGCAGAACAATCAAACATGTCCTAAGTACTCTTGTTAATGCAAGGATGTATGTAGAATGATGCGTGTCCTCGCGCATACACCCTCAGCGTCTTCATCTTACGTTACGCATAACATCGCCTCAAAGTGCACCACGTCTTCCAGGCACATGCAAATGTGGTGCATGAACATGATTACCAAGTTGTTATTAGTCCTTTTCATATAGCAGGATTGGGAAGCTAAGGTACCTTCCTCATATCAACGTCCAAACAGTGATCCATTCTAGGGTCGTCAATCCTAGATCATCTCATACGATCATATGGTTTTAGGTCGTTGCAAAGGGCTCGTCACCAATCAATGCACACCTATCATACTTTCGTTACTACAATAAGGCTCGTCACCTCAATGCGGTATCCAAGCATGCTCGAGGTCACTACAAAGTGCTCGTCACCAATCAATGTAGGCCGACAGCACGAATATAGTGTCCCATACCACCATAATCGGCTCACGAGTTTGGTTGCTCACTGGACACTACAGGGAGGCTCGTCACCCCAGCGTAGGTCGACAGCTCGACCATGGTGTCCCATACCACCATGTCCGTCTCATGAGTCTTAGCGGATCAAGGTACAATGGTTAATAGGATTTCATCAGTAAGTTTAGTACCCTAGTTTCAAACAATAGCGTCCATACATGGTGAACATACATCGGACAATCGGGTTACTTGACGAACTCGACTAGCACGAGCGCACGTTGGGTTGAACGACATAGAGCGCGCAAACACTCCGTGTGGCCAAACCACTACCGACAACTCTAATACGACTCGGGTTCGTCAAATCATGTCCTATGTGGTGAAAGCAGCCTCAGCCACAATCTCAAGGCCGATTACCGATTTTCTGACTATTCATAGTCCCAAACACATTCCACTACAATAGATATTCATATTGAATTTAGAACAGTAAAGGAACAACAATTTCAACCATGTAGCATATGAGTATTTGAAGAATATCAACTTAACAGGGATTTACACATAAGTAATACTGGAACTTAAACAACAAGGAATATGACTTGCATGTAGAAAATCATACACATCAATAGGAGTGTTGAGAATCGCTTCTCAACGCCCGCAAATAGGTTAATATATCACACTTTAAATCATACAGACATTTCTACAAACACTTAGAATACATAGTTCAACATACATGATGTATGTTGAAATACACGCATTTGGACAATTCCTTTTGCCAAGGAGTTGACACACATACAATTAGCATCAGTATACGACAATTAATCATGGCAAATCGCAATCAGCGTTCATATTTTATACATATACGGTACTTCCTACATATACATAGAATACACAAATCGCAATATAACACATGCATATCAGGAACGCAAGATAAACTTAGCATTTCACATGTGAAATTTCATCCGTAACAAGAATAAACCATTAGATAACTTTGAAAGCCTTGAAAACCATAACCTATACAATTAAAGTCCGCACCTTAAACCAGAAATAGAACACCGAACTGATTCAGACGATATGTCTTCGTTAACGGTGACTAGAT
The DNA here is from genome assembly GCF_029962835.1 of Magnolia sinica. Lineage (NCBI taxonomy): Eukaryota > Viridiplantae > Streptophyta > Magnoliopsida > Magnoliales > Magnoliaceae > Magnolia > Magnolia sinica. The sequence continues at coordinate 38,801,937 of NC_080587.1, read as the reverse complement.
AACATAAGACAAGAATAGAAATGAGCTACAACAACACTTAAACTATTCTAAGCTCTAAAACAGATTAGGGTTAGGTTAACTTACCCAAAGAAGGAATTTAGAATCATCGGAATAACGATTCTAAAGTGATGGTTTAAGGATGAAGAAGAACAGGAAAGAATCTAAGATGATTCACCAACTTCTCTCTCACTTTCTCTCTCTTTTCCTCTCTCTTTCTTAGCTAGGGCTAGGAAATTTATATGGAAAAGAGAGTTAGGGTTTTAAGGTCTATATATAGGCCTAACATTGATGAAAATAACCCCAGGGCCAAGGTATACTTAGGTTATAACCGAAACAGGCTTCTCTCGATCCAATGGAGCACTTCCGGTGGGCCTTTTTCCACGAGAGGTCAGACTTAAGCTCACTGACCATGGATATAGGTCAAGCTGAGTTTTCGTACCGACCGTATCTTCAGATCAGCCGTGGCGGACCACACTCAATTCAATGGTCACCGAAACTCGATCAGGTCCACAAGCACAAGGACATGCCTGGGCCATCTTTCCTGATCAGAGGGTGAAATTCGGTCAGAATCCAATGGTCAGATTGCTTAAAATCATCGCGCAAGCGATATGACTCAGATTTCATAAAATCTTATTTAATTTCTCACCGTTCTCACACTCTTCACTCTGGACTCAATCAAATCGACCCAGAACATCATCTGGACTTGATTTTTGAGGTGATGGCTAAGTCCAACATGGTGACCAATACAGCTTAAGATCATCGCTATCGGACTTACGACGCGCGGTCCAAGTCCGATCCAGAACTTCTAAAAATTCTCAAAAGCAACTGGATTTAGCGATGAATCCTAGATTTCAGAGTAACTTAGCGCTCACTATTCTACAGGTTTTGAGTCATGCAGATCAAATTTAAAGTGATTGATGCAAATTTCACAAGCAATCGAGTTTAGCGCTAATTACCCCAATTAGCTACTAAGGAAAATAGAGGTAGTACTCGAGTCTTGGCACAAAATTTTTCGGGTCATTACAATCTAAATTTCATCCTTAAAATTCATACCTTCTCATATTCCTCAAGGATCTGAGGGTAGCTCTTTCTGACCTCAGCTTCAGTTTCCCAAGTAGCCTCTTCTTCACTATGATGCGTCCTTAGAACTTTCACAAGAGGGATGACCTTGCTACGCAATACCTGCTCCTTCCTATCCAGAATATGCGTCGGTCGCAGTACATATGTGGCATCTTGCTCAACTGCACTTGCTCCCAACTGATAATATGCGAAGGATCAGGAACGTACTTCTTCTGCATAGAAACATGAAATACGTTATGCACTCCCGCAAGAGGTGTGGGCAAAGAAAGGCGGTATGCTACCGCTCCCACTCGATCCAGAACTTGAAATGGACCAATAAATCTCGGTGTAAGCTTTCCCTTCTTACCTAACCGCAGAACTCCCTTCATAGGGAAAACCTTAAGAAATACATGGTCTCCAACCTCAAACTCAAGCGGTCGCCGCCTCGTATCAGCGTAACTCTTCTACCTACTCTAGGCTGTCAGAAGTCGACGTCGAATAATGTCAACTTTCTCTGAAGTCACCTACACCAACTCTGGGCCAAGCAAACTACGCTCGCCAACTTCTGCCCAGCAGTGCGTGCTCTGCACGGGCGACCATATAACGCCTCATAGGGAGCCATGCCAATACTCGCCTGGAAACTGTTATTATACGCGAACTCTGCATACTGGAGACAATCATCCCAACTGTCCTTGAAATTTAAAACACAAGCTAGCAACATGTCTTCGAGGATCTGATTCACGCGTTCCATCAGCTCATCTGTCTGCGGATGAAACGTGGTGCTGAACTTCAATTTCACACCCATCGCTTCCTGGATACGAGTCCAGAAGATAGATGTGAAACACGTGTCTCTGTCAGACACAATCTCCAAGAGAACTCCATGCAGACGTACAATCTCCTTGATATACAGCCTAGCCAACTCGTCTGCAGAGTTTGTGACTCTGATAGGTAAAGAAGTGAGCCAACTTCGTCAATCGGTCGACGATCACCTAAATAGAGTCATATCGCTTCCTTGTTCTCGGTAACCTAGAAATAAAGTCCATAGAGATGAAGTCTCACTTCCATTCTGCTATGGGCATGGGCTGAAGCAACCCAGGAGGTCGGCGATGCTCTGCCTTGACCTACTGGCACGTGAGACAACGAGATACAAACTCAGCGATGTGGACCTTCATGTTGTCCTACCAATAAGATCGTCTCATATCCTGATACATCTTCGTGCTACATGGATGCATCGCAAGCTTAGAACTATGGGCTAACTGGAGAACCTCCCGTCTCAAGGCAGGAATGTCTGGGACACATAACCGGCCACGAAATCGTAGGCCCCCATCAGAACTAACACTCCAGTCGGAGTTCTCATCTGTACTAACCTTCTTTCTCATCTTCGTCAAAAGATCATCATCTGCTTGAGCTGCAATGATCTTCTCGTCAATGAGGGGCTGTACACGAATGTATGCGATAACCTCATACAGCTCTTCCACCGTAAGCTTCTGCTCGAAGTCTCGCACAAACTCTAACATGTCCCATTCTGCTATCATTAGCGGAGCCGCAAACTCCATAACCTTCTTACGACTCAACGCATCTGCCACAAGGTTCGCGTTGCCCGGATGGTAAGAAACATCAAACTTTAAGTCTTTCAATGTTTCCATTCATCAGCGCTGCCTCATATTCAAGTCACGCTGCGTGAAAATATACTTAAGGCTCTTGTGGTCGCAAAAGAGCTCGAACTCCTCTCCATAGAGGTAATGTTTCCAGAGCTTTAATGCGAAAATGACAGCTGCTAACTCCAGATCGTGCGTAGGGTAATTCTCTTCGTGTTTCCTCAACTGTCTCGAAGCATAAGCAATCACCCTGTCCTTCTGCATAAGGACACAACTCAGACCAACGCGAGAGGCGTCGGTATATGTAATATACTTAACCCCTTGCTCTGGCAATACTAAGACAGGGGCGGACGTCAACTTGTCCTTCAGCTCTTGAAAAGCTTTCTCCGCCCTCTCATTCCAAGCAAACTTCAAATCTTTCCATGTCAACTGAGACAACAGTCTGGCTATCTTCGAGAAGTCTCGAATGAAGCGTCGATAATAGCCTCCTAGACCCAGAAAGCTCCTTACCTCAGTAACTGAACCAGGCTGCTTCCAATCCTGCACTGCAGCTACCTTAGCAAGATCGACAGCTATCCCTTCCTTGGACACCACATGTCCCAGGAACTTGACTTCCTCTTTCCAGAAATCACACTTCTTGAACTGCGCAAAAAGCTGATTCTTCCTGAGAGTATCTAAAACCGCTCTTAAGTGCTCCTCGTGCTCTTCCCGACTCGCAGAATATATCAAGATGTCATCGATAAAGACAATGACGAATCGGAATAAGAATGGCCAAAACACCCTGTTCATCAGATCCATGAACACGGCCGGTGCGTTCGAAAGACCGAACGACATCACAAGGAACTCATAGTGACTGAAGCTAGTCCTGAAAGCGGTCTTCTGCACGTCCTCATTCTTGACGCACAACTGGTGATACCCTGACTGCAGATCAACCTTCGAAAAGTACCGTGCCCCCTTTAATTGATCAAACAGATCATCTATCCTGGGCAAAGGATACTTATTCTTCACAGTGACCTGATTTAACCTGCGATAATCAATACATAATCACAAGGAACCATCTTTCTTCTTCACAAACAAGACAGGAACTCCCCAAGGAGACACACTAGGCCGAATAAAGCCCAATTCCAATAAACCATCTATCTGCTTCCTCAATTCCTCCATTTCACTCGGAGGCATACGATAGGTGGGTAAAGAAATGGGCACCGCACCAGGCATGAGATCGATAATAAAATCAATCTCGCGCTAAGGAGGTAATCCAAGAATCGACTCAAACACATCTTCGAACTCCCGAACCACAGGCGTGCTTTCAAACGCCGATTCAGCCATACTCTCCAACAGAGATGTATAATAATCAAGACGAAAAGGATAACTGACCTTAACTGGGAAAGTAACTGTCTCGCCCTCAGGTCCATAGATTGTCACCGACCTTGCTTCACAATCAATCTCTACTCGCATCCTCGTGAGCCAATCCATACCCTAATAACATCGTAATGAAAGAGAGGTGCGACAAAAAAGTCAACACGAATCGATCCACTTCCTAGATTAACCAAACAATCCATACAACACTTGTTCATAGCAGATGAAATCCCCGTAGCGGTAGTGAGTGTCACTCTCTTCATAGAAATAGTGCTCAAACTCAAATGCCTAACTGCCGCATATGATATAAGAGAGGTAGTGGACTCTGTATCCACCAACATAGAAACGGGACTACCTTCAATGTGCGTTGTAACCTTAAAGGATCTTGGCACCAAGTCAGACATAGGCGCTTCAGCTGAGAGCGTATGAACTCGAGCCTGCTGCTGACGATTCGGCGGAGGAACCATGGGCCACTGAGGTGGCCTGAAGCTAGGTACAGCAGGTCTGAAGGATAGATGAGCTGGCGCTGAACGAAGAGGTAGTGGAGAAATAACCTGAGGCATCGAACGACTGATCCTCTACGGTAGAGTAAAACCACTGGCCCGCATACGCGAAAAGGAAAAGCGATCCAAATGCCCCATCTTCCCACAATACGAACAACAAAGATCAGCTCGCATCTGTTGAGCGGGCAGCGCTGAACGCCTAGGAGGAGAATCTGGCCGTGGCCTCTTGCCGAGAAAAGGTGCAGGTCTGGGAACCATAGGAGCTCGCATACGGGATGACCTATCCCCATCCTGCTCTGCTCGCAAGGACATGCTCACCAACTCCGCATAGGAAGAAATGCTAACACAGCATATCTTCGATCGGATCTCAGGCCTTAATCCCTCAGAAAAGCGCCGCATCCTCATCGGCTGATCGCTCAGAATCAAAGGAACATACCGACCTAGCTCAGTGAACCGGTTCTTATACTCCGTCACCGACAGCCCTCCCTGGCGAAGGCGAAAGAACTCACTCTCCTTCTCATGTCGGTACATAACCGGGAAATATTTCTCGTGGAAGCATGCCTCAAACGCCTGCCATGACCACTCATATCCTTCCTCGACAGTGCGAAGAACACTGTCCCACCATAAACTGGCCTCCTTCTCAAACATGAAGGAGGTAAGCTCGACCTGCTCAACCTCAGAACAATACAGCGGTCGGACTCAGCATCTTAGAGATGCGATCAATCCAATACTCGGCCTCCTCAGGTCTATGAGAACCCACAAATGTGGGAGGTCGTAAGCGCTGGAATCGTTCAAAAGTGCCGCTCGCACTAGCACTCTCAGTTGGGGGCATAGGTGAAGCAGGTGGAGTCGCCCCCATTGACTAAGCAAAGATGTCAGCCATGGAAGGTAGAAACTGCTGCTGCTACTGCTGAATCTATTACTGCTGCATCAACAGCATCATCTGCTCAAACCTATCAGAAGGCGCAGCAGACGAAGATGCACGGCTCGGCTCAGGAACCAAAGGCGTGACTGGAGGAGCCATAGGTGGAATCATAGGTGTCGGCCCAACACCAGCATGAGACGGGCCCGACTGTGGATCCGTCTGGCTATCGCTCAAGGGAGGAACCCTAGCAAGCGACTCAACCAAGGAGAGACGGACCGAAGTCTTCGAACCCTTAGGAGGCATACCCTGCATTCAACATAGGGTGAAACCTGTAAGATTCAACATCCACATAATCCACCCACACAGCAATCACAGCACAACTTCAACAATAAACAACATGTATTCCATTTAACAAAATTGTCACAATACAAGTAGTGCAGCATTACATGAATCACGACAGGGAAAGCATGTGAACTACAACATCTAAAACTTCAAACAACAACAAACAACTTCCAACTACTAAGCCAACAACGGCAACACACAGAAAGGAACAACAACACAAAGTAAAGGATGACTACAACGACAAGTACTCGTCGGAATTAGGAGATGGAGGCGGGGTACCCTTATCCTGCAAGCAACAAAGGATAAACTTCAGAGTTCGAGTCACCTTCTTAAACTTATGCTTCACAAGGCCTCGAAGATCCATGATATCCTGGTGTAGAACAACCTGCCCTTCCTCAAGCTGAGCGATACGGGCATCACTGGCAGCCTGATCTGCACTCTGCTCTGGTGCCACAGGAGGAGAGCTCTCACTCATATCCTGTGCCTCAACCTCTTCCTCGTCCTGCTCTATTTCTTCTTCAATCTCAGCTCCACCTTTAATATAACTCTCATCCTCATCACTCTCTGACTCATCCTCACTCTCTGAGGCCTGTCGACGAGGACTAATCTCTATCTGCTTAAGGGTCGTCAGATTAATGTGACAAACAGGAACCGGCTTCTCTGCCCCAAGCCTATAGCCAAACTCATGTGCAAGCTTATAGATAAGTCGGCCAAATGGGAGCGATTCGGTCCTCCTAGTCGAACGAGCGATAAGGATAATCTGACGCAAGATGTACGTTGGCACACATAACTTCGCTCCTTGCCCCACCTGATACAGAAAATCTACCCTCAGGCGCGTACACTCGCTGCGGTTGCTCCACCTTGGATATACATTGAACGTACACATGTGGTGAAGCAAACGGAAGTCATCCGTCATGTAGGTAGCTAGAAGACTTCGATTTGGCTGCCACTCGACCAGACGACCACACAAGAACCGAGTGCGACGATCCCTCTCATGCATACTGTTCAAATTCTTCTCACTGGCATGCACCTCACCAAGTGGCACATTCAGGAGTCGGGATATCAAAGCGACGTTGACTGTGGCCTCTCGACCGCTACCACAAGGAATCTTGAACTGCAGAGGCTCCAGCGAAGGATCATGAATGTTGGCATAAAAAGCTTGAACAGTACTTGCATTCGCGCGATACTCGCCCTCAAACAAGGGACACCAACCAGCCCCTTCCAGATGCTTCAACAACAGAAACTCGTCAAATAGTCGCGGATCAACATGAGCCTCAAAAAGGACCCTATGACCTTCATAGACTCCATGAGATAGCTCCACCAACAAGGTTCTCCCAATGGGAACTTGAGGATTAAGGTTCCGCTTGGTCTGGAATTCATGATCGGCGGTCGTGCTCGCGGAGGCACCTCTCGACCTCCGTGCATGGGTTGGGCGGCTAGGCTCGGCTTCATCCACGGGCGATCTCTTCTTCCCCATCAAAGAAAGAAGGGTGGAGATGAAAAATATGGCCGTGATGAACTCAAAAAGGGCCATGGAAATGAGAGAAATGGGAGAAATAGGAAGGATGGTGAAGCTTCCACACATTTGAGATCCCAAAGGAGGATTTGACAGCCCAAATGAGAAGAAAAGAAACTGTAAACAGCAATGGGGGTGAGGTTTTGAGATGGGTTGGTTGGGTGTGCACGAAAATGGAAGAAGAAGGAGATTTGGGGAGAGATTTGGTGGAGTTTTGAGAAGAACTTGGAGAAAAGGAGAGCTTGGGAGGGTGGATTGTGAAGGAGATAGGGTTTAGGGAAGGTTTTAATCAGCAAACCATGGAAGGGTGGGCCACACTAGGCCACAACCTCACCGGCCCGAGCCGGCCTACCCGGCCTGGCCCGCTGATCAGCGAGAGCTCGCCGAACAGGCGAGGACATCGCCGGTCTTTGGACCGTCCGGCGATGGCTCACCGTTTGGGCGAGGTCCTCCTGACCCTTAAGCTCTAAATGAGGTGGGTCCCCCCTGGGACCCCTTGAAAATGCCCCGATTGGCCCCTTTGCTTGATTCGACGCCTATCGGGCCATTCGGGTAAAAATCTGATACAAACACAGATTTCTAGACAATTGAAGGGTTGAGATGGGAAGATAAACCATTTAGACTCATTAATAGATGGTCTATAAGAGATTTTGGGTCGCTGTGTGTGATCAGGAGTGCGGTCAGACTCGATCTCGGCGATCGTTTTCAGTAAACTTTCACTAATAAAAGCAACGGAACACAAACACACAATCTACGATAAACTTGCACCCCAATACACTAAAATGGTGACAGCGTCGGTGTGTGACCATAACCCAGGTCCGGTTTAATCCAATTCATGCTCTGATACCAACTTGTAATGCCCTGAAATTCGGGGGTCGAGCATAACTCAGCTCCCGAGTTTCAAAACATCACTTATGCAACATATTGAATGATGGATGTATGTTGTTTGTATGAGTGTATAAAATATGGAATAGATTAAGCCAAACTGCAAATATAATTCAGGGATAAGTGAAGAACGCAAGCGGAAGACTTAAAGAAATATATGTGTACATGTGCAAATCGTTGAAATACATATACATACCAGGTCGTATTACAAGTGTTGCTATCAAAATTACAAGTATCAAATTACATCATTTAATCCCAAAAGAAATCCCAGAATCCCACGCATCAGAACTAGGCTCACTAGAACCCACCTGAAAACTGCATGAAAGAAAATGCAGCCTCATCATCCTCGATCTCCTACTTTGCTTGAGAAGACTCATCAACATCTGCAACTAAGACAGAGTCTGGTGGGTGTTTAACACCGCCCCAAAACATGGGAGTGAGTGATCAACTCGGTGGAACAATAAAGCAAAGGTTAACATGTTATCAATTTAATCAAGCAGTAATGATAAAGCAGAACAATCAAACATGTCCTAAGTACTCTTGTTAATGCAAGGATGTATGTAGAATGATGCGTGCCCTCGCGCGTATACCCTCAGCGTCTTCATCTTACGTTATGCATGACATCGCCTCAAAGTGCGCCACGTCTTCCAGGCACATGCAAATGCGGTGCATGAACATGATTACCAAGTTGTTATTAGTCCTTTTCATACAGCAGGATTGGGAAGCTAAGGTACCTTCCTCATATCAACGTCCAAACAGTGATCCATTCTAGGGTCGTCAATCCTAGATCATCTCATATGATCATATGGTTTTAAGTCGTTGCAAAGGGCTCGTCACTAATCAATGTACGCCTATCATACCTTCGTTACTACAATAAGGCTCGTTACCTCAATGCGGTATCCAGGCATGCTCGAGGTCACTATAAAGGGCTCATCACCAATCAATGTAGGCCGGCATCACGAATATAGTATCCCATACCACCATAATCGGCTCACGAGTTTGGTTTCTCACTGGACACTACGGGGAAGCTCGTCACCCCAGCGTAGGTCGACAGCTCGACCACGGTGTCCCATACCACCATGTCCGGCTCATGAGTCTTAGCGGATCAAGGTACAATGGTTAATAGGATTTCATCGGTAAGTTTGGTACCCTAGATTCAAACAATAGCGTCCATATATGGTGAACATACATCGAACAATCGGGTTACTTGACGAACTCGACTAGCACGAGCCCACGTTGGGTTGAACGACATAGAGTGCGCAAACACTACGTGTGGCCAAACCATTGCCGACAACTCTAATACGACTCGGGTTCATCAAATCACGTCCTATGTGGTGAAAGCAGCCTCAGCCACAATCTCAAGGCCGATTACCGATTTCCTGGACTATTCATAGTCCCAAACACATTCCACTACAATAGATATTCATATTGAATTTAGAACAGTAAAGGAACAACAATTTCAACCATGTAGCATATGAGTATTTGAAGAATATCAACTTAACATGGATTTACACACAAGTAATACTGGAACATAAACAATAAGGAATATGACTTGCATGTAGGAAATCATACACATCAATAGGAGTGTTGAGAATCGCTTCTCAACGCTCACAAATAGGTTAATATATCACACTTTAAATCATATAGACATTTCTACAAACACTTAGAATACATAGTTCAACATACATGACGTATGTTGAAATACACGCATTTGGACAATTCCTTTTGCCAAGGAGTTGACACACATACAATCAGCATCAGTATACGATAATTAATCATGGCAAACACAGGTTCATATTTTATACATATACGGTACTTCCTACATATACATAGAATACACAAATCGCAATATAACACATGCATATCAGGAACGCAAGATAAACATAACATTTATCAACGGTCACCGAAACTCGATCAGGTCCACAAGCACAAGGACATGCCTAGGCCATCTTTCCTGATCAGAGGGTGAAATTGGGTCAGAATCCAATGGTCAGATTGCTTAAAATCGTCGTGCAAGCGACATGACTCAGATTTCATAAAATCTTATTTAATTGCTCACCATTCTCACACTCTTCATCCGGACTCATTCAAATTGACCCAAAACATCATCTGGACTTGATTTTTGAGGTGATGGCCAAGTCCAACATGGTGACCAATACAGCCTAAGATCATCGCTATCGGACTTACAACGCGCGGTCCAGGTCCGATCCAGAACTTTCAAAAATTTCCAAGAGTAATTGGATTTAGCGATGAATTCCAGATTTCAGAGTAACCTAGCGCTTACTATTCTCCAGATTTTGAGTCATGTAGATCAAATTTAAAGTGATTGATGCAAATTTCACAAGCAATCGAGTTTAGCGCTAATTACCCCAATTAACTACTAAGGAAAATAGAGGTAGTACTCGGGTCTTGGCATAAAATTTTCTAGGTCATTACACCATGAGACTGCTGGCTATAAGAAGACCTATCCTTCCGCTCTACAGAGTCATCTGGTGGATTAGGGTAAGACCTGACCTGATCGCCTACTCCACAGCACCTAAAACACGTTCCTCGTAATGCTAATCGATGTGAATCTTGCTGGGATTCCTGAATGATTGATCCTTGCCTAGCAGGCCTTTTCGATGGACGGAACTGCTGGGTTGGGCCTCCCTTCCTCTTGTTCCTATTATCCCGTCTACGAAGTGGTTGATCATGAGTCTTGTTCATCTCTTTAAAATCCGCTTCTATGATCTTAGCTTGGTCTGCCACCTCCTCAAATGTAAGGAGTCATAAAGGTACTACCCTACTCCTCAAGATAGGACACAATCCCTTCTCAAATTTACGAGCTTTCATACTGGAGGTTGAAATCAAATTCGATGTAAAACGGGACAACTCAACGAATTTGGCCTCATACTGGGCCATAAATAAAGCTCCTTACACCAGAGATATAAATTCAGACACCATCTTTTCTCGAATACTATCAGGAAAATACTTTTGGTCGAACTTCTCGCTAAACATTCTCCAACTCCAAACTATACTTGACCTAGCTTCCTTCTTAACTGACTGCCACCACAACTTTACTTCTCCCTCGAGTGTCAAGGTAGCAAGCGACACTCTATAGGAATCAGAACACCCCATCACATCTAAAATCTTGATAACCTGGGTCCTCCATCGATCGACCTGAAGAGGATCGGCTGCCTTTTAAATCGAGGGGATCGCAAGCCTGGAATTCCTGAATCAAAGCCGACTGCTCTGATACGGAAGATGCCTCTGTAGACCTCCTCTCCTGACGTTCCATCAGAGATGCCATGGAATGAAGGATTTCCTGAATTGAAGTGGTGTCCTGAGGATTATCTAATGCCTTGGCCTGGTGATCCTCAGATGGCTTGTGCTCTACTGTTGTTTTGGTTTTAGTGGCCTTCTTAGGCACCATGACCTACAATAGAAAATGGACGCCTAGGTTAGCTTCAACCTAAAATAGTCTCTTAAGGTCAGGAAGCACATCTTCCTAACTTCTTATCTTTGAGACCTAGTCATAACCTTTTTTTCTGAGTTCCTTAAGGGGAAAACTAGTGTTTTTAAGTTGTTAAGTCAGTTTTCAAGTTTTAGAACTCTAGCATTCTCCTAAATGGTTACTTATCCATAGGTAATCCCTTATCTCATGCTCCGATACCAACTTTGTCACACCCCAGACCCAGTAGTCTTATAATACTGTTATATCTACCGGATCTGGCACGTGACAAGCTGAACTATGGGATTGGTACCCAATGCCGACACACTAAGTCCCAAGCTCGTCGTCTGGTAAGGTAATGTAAAGGATAAATCTCACTATTCATTCTTCATAAAAAAAGGAACATCAGAGACAAGATAAGTAACATCTACATACAAGTAAACTGGGTACTACAAAATTTCAAAAGTACATCAATTGTCTGCGCGATACATATATACATCATATATAATTCTAAATTCTAAAAGTCAAATCAGTCCCCTCGACGTGGCACCTAACTCGCGGTCACTACTTGTTTTTCTTCTTTAGATCCTTTACCTGGGTGGTTAAAATACAAGTAAGTCTTATAACTTAACAAGTGCAAAGTTCTCATGATAAGTACATGAAAAGGCCAAGCTATATGTCCTAGAGGGGGGGTGAATAGGACAATGCCAAATAAAACTTATAACAGCGGAATTAAAATGAATATGATAGCCAAAGTAAATCACAATGCAGGAAAGAAAAATAACCTCAAAATTCAGATCTTGAGAGGTTGATACAAACGTTGTTCTAAGGACAACCTTACACCAAAAACCAGAGTTTATGGTAGGACAACCTTATTTCTAGAAAGATCTTTGTATCAAATCTCAAACCGAAGAGGAATATAAAAATAAATACAAACTGAATAAATTGTAATTAAAAAATGTATTGTTCTAGGGACAGCCATACACTATAAAAATGGCAGGGCAACCTTGCTGGAACAACTTTCAAAGGAAATTGAAAATCAAGCTGATAAAGGAATAGCAGAAAATAAATTCTAAACTATTACAAAATTCTCACAAAGCTTGAATTAAATGATTACAACATTCATCACCATACATACATCCCACAAAAGAATAATTAAAGATCAGAAGAATAAATCATTCAACCACGACACAAGGGTTTATAGTGGTTCGCCTGTGTGTTCACCAACTGTTAAACAACAGCCACACAAAATGCTACTCCACTCTTAATATCCTCACACAGGGGATATCAGCGTTCACTAACAAATAGGTTTTCCCAGGTTCACCCAAAACCTTTACAATTGTGTCTTTGTCTGTGGGCTTACACAATTAAAAAAAACCCCACTTCTGAGTTTTCCTGGCTCTCCTCAGAAAACCAATACAACAAGATTTTTCTGGCAAATCTTGAAAGAAACCAAAATAGAAAGGGATTTACAATTAAATGTAAAATACCTGATTATCTCCTTCGTTGTAGCAGCCCGGTAGAACCAAATCAAAGTAGATGATTGAATGTCCAAGTTCAATGTCCAGTACTCGATTACAATGGTTCTAATTCTAATAGATTTTAAATTAAACCAAATAGGGCTTGCCTTAATTGATTTTGATTCCAAAGAAAGGGAATAACAATTCCTCTTATCAAATCAGATTGGAATAGCAGAAACAAAATCAATTAAATAAAGCTAAGGAAAGAGAATATTAAATAAGCACACTTAGCTTAGATGGAGCACAGAATTATCTCTCAGAAGTTCGACGAAGATTGGCTTAAATGGATTAATTAATTCGATGATTTCTTCTGAGATTCGTGCACTATTTATAAGTGAGAAGATTGGGTCTTCGACTGGTCTAGAGTGCTCTTCGACTAGTCGAAGCAATAACAGATATTTGAAAAATCCGGCGGGATATGCTTTGACCGTTCTACGACTGGTCGAAGGTCTCCTACGATTGGTCGTAGGTCACCTACGACTGGTCGTAGATTTCCTTCGACTGGTCGAAGAAACTATAAACCATCACTGGATTTCGAGTTGAAGATGTTCGACTAGTCATAGATGCAGTTGACACTGTTCCTACGACTGGTCGAACAGATTCCTGGACTAGTCGAAGCCTAACAGATTTCATCCGAAATTTGTAACAAACTCACGACTGATCGAGAAATTTCTTAGACAGGTCGAAGCAACTCTAGGACTAGTCGAAAAAGGCCTAGGACTAGTCGAAGAACAGGCCAATCTCATGTAAAATAAACATTCGGTTTATGTATCTGAAATGACCTACTTCTAAGGTCACCCTATGGTCAGTCAAACCTCAACCATGAAGTAAAGGACATTGAAACATTCGGAACTAGTGACCTTGAAGAATGAGCCTTGAAGTCTTGATGTAGATCAATCTTGAAATCTTGATGTAGCTCAATCTTGAAAGGGTCTTGAGTTCTTTACCAACTGCCTTGTACTCTTCTTGAAGTCTTGCAGCTTGAGTCTTGTCTTGTGAGCTTAGCTTGTTCATGAATGTTGATCCTTGAGAGAGCTTCACTTATGCAAGTTATATATAACAGTGATTTTGGCATCACAAATTTGACAACAGACAGGGATATAAACTATAGCACTTACAATCTCCCCCTTTGTCAAATTAGTGACAAAACACATAACCAAGATAAACAAAAGTAAAACAACTGGTTAATATCTGCAAATCAATATTCAATATTCAATATTCAACATTCAACCAGTTTCATTCAACAAGATCAAACATATACTCCCCCTGACTCCCCCTGAGTAACATAACTAATGCTACTCCTCTCACAATCACATTAAGAACAAACCATTCTCCCCCTTTTTGTCACAATATGACAAAGGAGAAGTAAATAAAGGAATATATGAGAGTAAACATGAGGAGGTAAGCATAAAACATGAGTATAGCAAAAGAGTGATAGCATTACATAGAATAAATATCCAGCATAAAACATAAATAGAATCCAACTCTAAATCAGCCAAGTGCTAAGTTATAAAGTTATTACAGACCAGAAGTCTCATAAAAACTACTCAGAACTAGAACTTGATGACGGAGCAGGAATAGAGGGATCAAGTTGGTGCATGCCTTTGTTCAAGCGCCTAAGATATTTGCTCATATACTTGAATTGTAAATCATGAGCAACAGACATGTTTTCCAACTTTACATTTATATTCTCAACTTTACCCTCTAATGCACTCAGATGTGCATCAACATCAGATGGTACAAAATCTGGATCATTTGCTGAGTCAGAATCCAGTTCCTCAAAAATGTCATCCATATTAATGTCATCACCAGCTTCTTCATGACCACCACCACCTCCACCACCTTGTTTAGGAAGCAGATCCAACTTCATCTTATTGATATTAGTATTGTTGAAGATCAGATGATGGATTGGTGCCTCATCAACAGGCATATCGACTAACATATGTGTAGCCAATATAGTCATAAATAGGCAAAAGGAATGTCACTATGACCAGGATGGAGTTGAAACTGAAGAATGAAATGACAGATTAAGGATGGTAAACAAATTTGAGTACCATTGGAAATAGCATGGATAACACGAACCATAAACGAAGTCAAGTCAGATTTATTACTCGAACGAGGATACAGATTAGACACAAAGATTCTGTGGAGAATTCTGTATTTGGGTAACAAATACCTTGCGGGAAACGCATTCCCTTTTTGAGTCCATTGAACATCCATGTTGCACAAATCTCTAATGGGCATGCGTTTTTCAGACATTGAGGGTTTATCAGTTAAATTATGGATAGGAATACCCTCATCATTCACAGGAATTTCCATAAGGGCTGAAATTAAATGACGATCAACGTCAAAAGGCCCTTCTCTAGTAGAAATTTGAAAAGTTAAATTATCCTGTGAGAAAGCACTAATACATGTAAACATGGATTGGGCAATGGACCGGTATGCAGGCCCACCCCAATGCAATAAGTTAACCCAACCTACAGCTTCAAGCATAGGAATGATGTCAAAAGGTGCAATATGATTAACATCAACAGGATGTTCAACAATAACATTACGTGATCTAATGTCCCTAACATATGATGGATCATCATTAGGAACAAGAAGATGACGTTTAGAGATAGCGGTCGATCTGGAGGAAGAAGAAGGACCACGGGAAGTAGTTTTTCTACCTCTAGAAGCCATTTGCAACAAGGATTTCAAGAAAATAGGAAGTTGCAAAGGATTGACAAGTGGGTTTAATCAAAACAGATTTTTCAAAATCCAAACCCCAAATCTCAATGATTTTCAAAATAGAAAGCTTCAAGAGAGAAAAGGAAACAATCTAGACACAAATCTGCAAGAAAATGTGATTTGGAACACTAACCTTGAAGAACTTGAAGGATGGGTTCGACAAGTCGAAGCTCGGCTCCAAGGAGAAGAAAGAAGAAATGAGGAAGAAAGGAAAAAATCCCCAATTTAAGTGAAACCCGTGTTCTACGACTGGTCGTGGGTATCTACGACCGGTCGTGGGACGACTGGTCGTGTATACTCACGACTGGTCGAAGAAACCCTAAAAATTCAAATTTCTTGCAAATTCTACAAAAATTGGAATTCAAACTAGCAAATATATACACTATAATACAAGAAGGCATAAATTATCAATTTAAAATGCACATGCCAAGATCAAATTTCATCTTTTTGAACCTGCTTTTATCGAGAGGTTTTGTGAAAATGTCAGCTCGTTGATCTTCAGTAGGAATATATTCTAGAGATATAACTTTTTCTTCTACTAATTCCCTTATATAATGAAATCTAATGTCAATGTGCTTAGTACGAGAATGCTGAATAGGATTTTTTGAAATATTTATCACACTGGAATTATAACAATGTAATAACATAGAATCCTGTTTAATTCCATAATCACTTAGCATTCGTTGCATCCAAACAAGCTGTATACATGCATTACCGGTTGCGATATACTCAGCTTCAGCTGTTGAAAGTGTTATAGAATTTTGTTTCTTACTAAACCAGGAAACTAGACAATTTTCAATAAAAAAACAACCACCACTGGTTGATTTTCTATCATCTAGATTACCAGCCCAGTCAGCATCCGAGTACCCAGCTAATTGGACATTGGTTTCATGAGGATACCAGAGACCAAGATTTACAGTACTTGCGACATATCTAATAATTCGTTTGACAGCAATCAAGTGAGATTCTTTTGGATCAGGTTGATATCTTGCGCAAATACCAACACTTAGAGAAATATCAGGTCTACTAGCAGTTAAATATAACAAACTACCAATCATACTTCGATAAAGTTTTGAGTCAACATTTTTACCATTAGAGTCTTTTGATAGTTTCAGGGTAGTACTCATAGGAGTATCGAAAATTTTGCCATTCTTAAATCCAAATCTCTTGATTAGATTCAAGGCATACTTAGATTGAGAAATAAATATTCCTTCAGGTTGTTGCTTTACTTGCAATCCAAGTAAATAAGTCAATTCCCCAACCATGCTCATTTCGAACTGTGATTTCATCAAATCTGCAAACTCAGTAGTCAAGTCAGTACAAGTTGATCCATAAATGATATCATCAACATAAATCTGCACCATTAAGATATGATCATTATGTTTCTTAACAAACAGAGTTTTATCAACAGATCCCATTTGAAAATTATGACTTAAAAGAAATTTTGTTAGTTTCTCATACCATGTCCTAGGTGCTTGTTTTAATCCATAAAGTGCCTTTTTAAGCCAATATACATGATCAGTATTTTTTGAATCTTCAAAACCCATTGGCTGTTCAACATAGACTTCTTCATGTAAATCGCCATTTAGAAAAGCACTTTCACATCCATCTGATAGATCTTTATCTTTTTAAAACATGCAATGGATATAAATAGTCTGATAGATTCAAGACGTGCTACTGGTGCAAAAGTTTCATCAAAATCAATCCCTTCAATTTGAGTATAACCTTGTACCACTAGTCTAGCCTTGTTTCTAATTATATTTCCACACTCGTCAGACTTATTTTTGAAAATCCATTTTGTTCCAATGATGTGTTTATTTTTAGGTCTTGGTACGAGATACCAAACATCATTTCTTACGAATTGGTTGAGTTCATCTTGCATCGCAACAATCCAGTTCTCATCAACAAGAGCTTCTTTTACGTTAGATGGTTTAATTTGGGATGTAAAACATACATAATTACATATATCCTTAAGTTGTTTACGGGTGTGAACACCGGTGAGAGGGTTTCCAAGAATTTGTGTGGTTGGATGATCTTTAACAGTCCTCAACTCAGAATCAGTTTGATTCGATGAAGTATCGGTTTTATCAATGATTAGTACTTCATCATTATCTGAATTAGAAATTGGTGTGTTTAAGTGATCATTAATGACAACATTAATGGATTCTTGAATCACACCAGTCCTTTTGTTCAGAACCCTAGAAGCTTGACTGTTTAAAGAATATCCTAGAAAAATACCTTCATCACTCTTCGTATCGAATTTTCCCAAATTTTCACAATCACGTAAAATATAGCACTTCGACTGATCGAGGCGCGATAAGATTTGACCGTTGCTTTTTATTGAACCACAATTCGTAAGCCGTTTTATTATTATCTTTGCTAGTGTATACTCGGTTAATAATATAGCAAGCTGTGTTGACTGCTTCAGCCCAAAGATTTTTAGAGAGCTTCATGCTATTCAACATGACGTTAGCCATTTCTTGAAGCACCCTATTCTTTCTTTCTACAATTCCATTTTGTTGTGGAGTTTTGGGAGCAGGGAATTCATGTAATATTCCTTGGTTGGTACAGAACTTCTCAAATTTGCTATTCTCAAATTCAGATCCATGATCACTACGAATTTTACTGATTTGAGAAGATTTTTCAGTTTGAATCCTTTTGAGAACTTTTCTCACTTCTTCAAGGGTTTCAGATTTATCCCTTAAGAAGACTACCTTAGTGAATCTGGTAAAGTCATCAACTATTACCAGGATATACTTTTTACCACCACGACTTTCCGTTCTGGTATGTCCTATCAAATCCATGTGGAGAAGTTCGAGTAGTCTTGATGTGGTATTTGAATTCACCTTTTTGTGTGAGTTCTTTGTTTGTTTGCCTATCTGGCACTCACCACATATTTTATCTAATTTCTGAAGTTTGGGTAAACCTCTTACAAGTTCTCGTTTGCTTAATCGATATAAATTTCGATAATGTACATGTCCAAGACGTTTGTGCCATAAATCAGTCTCGTCTGTATGGACCATGTAACATGTTTGATTAGATGAGCTGGATTCACTAATAATATAGCAATTTTCAGACGTTCTACGGCCAGTTAATATTACAGAACCCTTATTGTTTAGTATTTCACAGCTTTGATTAGAAAACCGAACATTATGGTTATTATCACATATTTGTGATATACTAAGCAAGTTATGTTTTAAGCCTTCAACGTATAAAACATTTTTAAACACAGGAAGATTAAAAAGTTGAACCGTACCTTGGCCTATAATCTTGCAATTGCTACCATCACCAAATGTGACTGAACCATCAGTCATATCTTTCAGATCCGTGAATAAAGCTTTGTCACCTGTCATATGCCTGGAGTATCCACTGTCTAGGTACCACTTTGAATGACTTGTTGCTTTGAAAGCAGTGTGAGCAACCAAGCAGGTGACTTTAGGAACCCATTTCATAACTGTTTTGGGTTTAGGAACATAATTGGTCTTCTTTTGTGTACATTTGTAGGAATGACCTATAGAGTTAGATTTTAAGAGCTCCTTGAGTAAATCAACTATCTTTTCAGCTAGTGGATTTCGTTTCTGATTAAAGTTGACATGGCTGCTTCTAGGTTTTTGAAAATTTTTTGAATTTTTAGAAAAATCTTGATAAGTACTTTTCCCTTTTGAGTTTGAAGACTCTCCTTTAACAAACATAGGAGGAGTATACTTTTGTTTAGGAGGTAAATTTTTATCATAGCCCAACCCGGATCGATCGCCACATTTTCTTAATCCGGATAAAAGTTTCTCTAACTTTGGATCACCTTGGGCATATTTCCATGTGTCCTTTAAACTCAGAAGAGAAGATACTTCAGTTTTAAGTTTCTCAATTTCAGATTTTAAATCAATAATTAGGGAGTTTTTGAATTCCAAATCGCATTTTGATTTTTCAAAACAATCTGAAATTTGTGATTTTTCTAAGACAAGTGATTCAAAACAATTTTTGAGTTTAGAAAACTTTTCTTTTTGAAGTTTAAGTTTGACAGCAATTTTACAACTTTCCTTATATAGGGCATTGTAAGCGTCTTGAAGATCATCTTCATTTTCACATTCACTATTCAGATTTTCTTCACTTGTAGAGTCATTATCTGAAAATGTGAATTTGGCTAGTGTCATAAGAGCTTTAACCTCATTGCCCGACTCAGTTTCAAAATCTTCTGATTCAGAAGAACCTTCAGAATCAGATGATTCATCCCATGTAGCCAACATACCCTTCTTCTTGGGTTTGTCCCTTTTAGGATATTTATTTGCTAAGTGCCCATAATCTTGACAGTTGTAACATTGACTATCTTTCAAAGATTTTTGAAATTTGGGTCTAAACTTCTTTTTATCATTTGATTTTTGAAAATCAACCCTTTTCTTGCTTTTGAAAATCTTGTAAAATTTCTTAGCTAAAAGAGCCATATCATCTTCTGAATCAGAATTTTCTTCTAAATTACATTTATAAGATTTTAGTGTGATAGATTTACCTTTAGGAGCTTTAAAGTTTAACTCGTAGGTTTGTAGTGAACCAACTAGTTCTTCTACCCTCATATTATCCGTATCATGAAGTTCCTGGATCGCGGTTACTTTATAATTGAACCGTTCAGGAAGTGAGCGCAATATTTTTGCACACACTTTACTTTTTGGGATTTTATCGCCAAGACCCCACATTGAGTTTACAATGTCATTCAATCTAGTGTAAAAGTCCATAAACATTTCATTTTCCTCCATATGAATTTCTTCAAATCTGGTTGTGAGGAGTTGGACTTTAGATTTTTTTACAATTGTAGTACCCTTGTGTGTCATTTCTAATATATCCCAAGCTTGCTTTGCAGTATCATAGGAAATGATTCTTTTGAACTCATCCGGTGATAGTGCGCAAGTAATTGCATTTAGTGCTTTAGCATTTGCACTACTCTCACTTTTCTGAAGAGTGGTCCATTGGTAATATGGTGTGACTTTCATTGATTTTGAACCGTTAATCCCAGTAACTTCCATGATAGGAGGATTCCATTCAGTCACTGTGGCTTGCCACACATTTTCATCCATTGATTTGAGGAAGATCCTCATTCTGGCTTTCCAATAGGCATAGTTGGAGCCATCAAAGGGTGGAGGCCTTATGACTGAAAGGCTATCAAAATTTGACATCTTGAATAGCTTAAATCGTTAGCTTAGGAATTAAATCCAAGAATAAAAAAGAGCTATTAGGCTTTGATACCACTTGAAAAGGCCAAGCTATATGTCCTAGAGGGGGGGTGAATAGGACAATGCCAAATAAAACTTATAACAGTGGAATTAAAATGAATATGATAGCCAAAGTAAATCACAATGTAGGAAAGAAAAATAACCTCAAAATTCAGATCTTGAGAGGTTGATACAAACGTTGTTCTAAGGACAACCTTATACCAAAAACCAGAGTTTATGGTAGGACAACTTTATTTCTAGAAAGATCTTTGTATCAAATCTCAAACCGAAGAGGAATACAAAAATAAAGACAAACTGAATAAATTGTAATTAAAAATGTATTGTTCTAGGGACAGCCATACACCATAAAAATGGCAGGGCAACCTTGCTGGAACAACTTTCAAAGGAAATTGAAAATCAAGCTGATAAAGGAATAGCAGAAAATAAATTCTAAACTATTACAAAATTCTCACAAAGCTTGAATTAAATGATTACAACATTCGCCACCATACATACATCCCACAAAAGAATAATTAAAGATCAGAAGAATAAATCATTCAACCACAACACAAGGGTTTATAGTGGTTTGCCTGTGTGTTCACCAACTGTTAAACAACAGCACACAAAATGCTACTCCACTCTTAATATCCTCACACAGGGGATATTAGCGTTCACTAACAAATAGGTTTTCCCAGGTTCACCCAAAACCTTTACAATTGTGTCTTTGTCTGTGGGCTTACACAATTAAAAAAACCCCACTTCTGAGTTTTCCTGGCTCTCCTCAGAAAACCAATACAACAAGATTTTTCTGGCAAATCTTGAAAGAAACCAAAATAGAAAGGGATTTACAATTAAATGTAAAATACCTGATTATCTCCTTCGTTGTAGCAGCCCGGTAGAACCAAATCAAAGTAGATGATTGAATGTCCAAGTTCAATGTCCAGTACTCGATTACAATGGTTCTAATTCTAATAGATTTTAAATTAAACCAAATAGGGCTTGCCTTAATTGATTTTGATTCCAAAGAAAGGGAATAATAATTCCTCTTATCAAATTAGATTGGAATAGCAGAAACAAAATCAATTAAATAAAGCTAAGGAAAGAGAATATTAAATAAGCACACTTAGCTTAGATGGAGCACAGAATTATCTCTCAGAAGTTCGACGAAGATTGGCTTGAATGGATTAATTAATTCGATGATTTCTTCTGAGATTCGTGCACTATTTATAAGTGAGAAGATCGGGTCTTCGACTGGTCTAGAGTGCTCTTCGACTAGTCGAAGCAATAACAGATATTTGAAAAATCCGGCGGGATATGCTTTGACCGTTCTACGACTGGTCGAAGGTCTCCTACGACTGGTCGTAGGTCACCTACGACTGGTCGTAGGTTTCCTTCGACTGGTCGAAGAAACTATAAACCATCGCTGGATTTCGAGTTGAAGATGTTCGACTGGTCATAGATGCAGTCGACACTGTTCCTATGACTGGTCGAACAGATTCCTGGACTAGTCGAAGCCTAACATATTTCATCCGAAATTTGTAACAAACTCACGACTGATCGAGAAATTTCTTAGACAGGTCGAAGCAACTCTAGGACTAGTCGAAGAAGGCTTAGGACTAGTCGAAGAACAGGCCAATCTCATGTAAAATAAACATTCGGTTTATGTATCCGAAATGACCTACTTCTAAGGTCACCTTATGGTCAGTCAAACCTCAACCATGAAGTAAAGGACATTGAAACATTCGGAACTAGTGACCTTGAAGAATGAGCCTTGAAGTCTTGATGTAGATCAATCTTGAAATCTTGATGTAGCTCAATCTTGAAAGGGTCTTGAGTTCTTTACCAACTGCCTTGTACTCTTCTTGAAGTCTTGCAGCTTGAGTCTTGTCTTGTGAGCTTAGCTTGTTCATGAATGTTGATCCTTGAGAGAGCTTCACTTATGCAAGTTATATATAACAGTGATTTTGGCACCACAAATTTGACAACAGACAGGGATATAAACTATAACACTTACAGTACACAAGATAAATTAACATAAAAGATATAATGAAAGAATTGCCAAAAGTGATAATCTATGCAAAGCAATGTCTTAATGAATGATGGAGGGTGATCATGTGTGAGATGCATAAAATAATTGTATGCTAACTATAGAAACACCTACCAATAGTCCTCTCACCACAGACTTGACCGCACTACTCATGAACATCATCATCTTGATTATGATCAATATACTGTCGGAACATAGGATCCACGGGGTCAATGCCCATGCACCAGACACTAGCAATCGACCTCACTACCCACCAATGGGGTTACAACCTCAATTTTCTATACTAGTAGCGGACCTCGTTTGTGATTCTCCTCACCGGCGGGTCAAACTAGTCCTTGTTTGCCACCTCAGCCCTAATGTGGGTCAGACATATCCCTTCTCAACCTACCTCGTCAATGGAAGTCAAATTCATGGCCCATGTGTCCACCCGACCCAATGGTGAGGCATCCCTAGGTACCATTGGGGTTTAGGGTCTCTCAACCTAAGGGGCACATCATCCCCTACTATTTTCATACTTTCGGTGCTCATGATTCAATATGATCATCCTTATCGTAATACGGTCAACCTGTGATATTTGTAAAGAATTTGGATACTATTTCTCATCATATATCATGTCATGGAATGCATGGTGATGCTAATGACAAGTGACTCAAGGATAACTAAAACTCAAGGTATGCTGATATGCAGGGCACAAGATAATTAAAGAGCCACATACATGGATAACCAATCCCTACGTGATGTTGTCAACTTGTGACCTCGTAGCTTTGAACTTTCGACAACAAAATACTTTTCGCTTCTTGCTTAATTAGGACTAATTGAATTGTAGTCCTTGTAATTTCTAAACTAAGGTACTTGATCGTAATTGTAGTTATTACTCCTATAAATTAACATCTCTTCTTATGTATGAATGCCCTACTAACAATCTAATTGCATAATACACGATTTGATCTTTGTAATGTATAGGGCGATTTACATACCTAGTATGACTATTTAAGATATTCATGAAATTGGGCCACAAATTCCTGTCATATAGGGTGGCCTTAGGTCTAATACACACTTAAGTATTCATGGTGGGCTTATATGGGTTTTGGTTTGAGCTTTGATGAGGAGAACATATAATTATCGAGAGGCCTAAAATTTATTTCCACCAATATATATATATATATATGGTAAAAGGTTCTATGCGGTCCAGCTCATGGGAACTCCCCATGAGGTCAAGTTGTGTGGGCCCACCATGGTGTGTGTTGAACATCTACCCCATCAGTTAGATGCACCATCTCATGGTGGGCCTAGAGCTTAAAATCTAGTCAATCAGTGACTTGTGTGGGCTACACCACATACCAAAGTTGAGAGGGGTCACCCTCTATTAAAACATTCATAATCATTTGTTAGGCCCACCGAGAATAGGTTCTCAAATCCAGCCCATCCATTATGTGTGTCCCACATGGATGAGGGGTCAGTCCAAGTTTCAGATGCAATCCAAATTTCAGGTGGGTCCCAGCAAGTGCTTTTATATATTTTAGCATCTCTTCACATGATTTTAGATGGTATGGGCCACTTGAGTTCCATGTACGGCTAATATTTGGGATAACCCATTGT
This sequence comes from Magnolia sinica, assembly GCF_029962835.1. Lineage (NCBI taxonomy): Eukaryota > Viridiplantae > Streptophyta > Magnoliopsida > Magnoliales > Magnoliaceae > Magnolia > Magnolia sinica. The sequence continues at coordinate 38,777,286 of NC_080587.1, read as the reverse complement.
TAAAAGGGAACCCATCAAATGTACGGTGTTGATGTTCAACATACATCATGGTGGGGCCTGTGGTGGGACCCAGGTCCTGACCTCTCTTCTAATAGGACGCTGCTTGCTATAGTGTCCTCTAGATGCTAGTAGCAACAGCGTCTAGCTGTTGTATTTTTAAAAAATTTTATATGATTTTTCATAGGCAGGGCCCACATCATGACGATCCACTCCTTTGACTGGGTTCCAGGGCTCGTGACAGGTCCAACAAGTCCAATATTCAAAATGTTTCGGTCTATAGAAACATCATAGTGGGCCCTAATAGTTATATCACTAATACCATTGTTTTCTACAATGTGGCCCGCCAGAGATTTGGATTGGCTTCATTTTTCGACTCAATGCCTAAATTGATCAAGAAAATCAGATGGACGGTGTAGATCAGATACATACATCATGGGGGTAGCACTGTGGGCCCACAGCCTCTTCCCCTTCATTTCCAAGTAGCCAAGACGCTGCCTGTTGCAGCGTCCTCTGGATGATGGCAGCAACGTCTCTGCCTCTCTTTTTTTTCTTTTCTTTTTATTATTATATATGTGTGTGTGCACGTGTATACATGAGAGAGAGAGAGAGAGTGCGTGTGTGTGTGTGTGTGTTTGGCTAGCCCAATGGCCATGCTTGGACAGTTTAGATGGCATACAAAAATTATAATGGGCCCATAGTAGAGCCCACCATGTTCTAATCAAGCTGAAATTTGTGTGATCTTCCATCCAGGTCTTTATGACCTTATGAACAGATTAGATGTCTAACATCGTGGTGGGGCCATGATCACTGGTCCCACATAACTTTGAAATTATGATATTATTTATGTTCTTAAGCCATCTACACCTTAATCATATCATTATAATTATTTTCTCCAATAATCATATTATCTTCATCATCAACACTATCTTCACCATACATAAACACAAGGAAGCAAACTAAGAATGAGTGAGGAGGGTGTACTCACCTTGGTGGAATAGATGAATGGTTAAGATGGAAGGAATGAGATTGATGGGATGGATTGGTTGAGATGGATGGAAGAGATGGGATTGATGGAGTTGATAGTGGCCCACCAAGATCACATCTCTCACTCTCTCTCTCTCTCTCTCTCTCTCTCTCTCTCTCTCTCTCTCCCCTTATTATAGGAAAATGGTGAAAATGTTAAGGGATGGAAGAGTATATGTAGAGAAATGGATAAAAATGAGGTTAGGTGTAATGACCTAGAAAATTTTGTGCCAAGACCCGAGTTCTACCTCTATTTTTCCTTAGAAGCTTTTTAGGGTAATTAGCGCTAAACTTGTTTGCTTGTGAAATATGCATCAAGCACTTTAAATTTGATCTGCATGACTCAAAACCTGTAGAATAGTTGGCGCTAGGTTACTCTGAAATCAGGGATTCATCGCTAAAGCCAGTTGCTCTTGGGATTTTTTGGAAGTTCTGGATCGGACCTGGACCGCACGTCGGAAGTCCGATAGCGATGATCTTAGGCTGTTGTGGTCACCATGTTGGACTTGACCACTACCTCAAAAATCAAGTCCAGATGATGTTCTAGGTTGATTTGATTGAGTCCAGAGTGAAGAGTGTAAGAACGGTGAGAAATTAATGAGATTTTATGAAATTTGAGTCGTGTCGCTTGCGCGACGATTTTAAGCAATATGACCGTTGGATTCTGACCCAATTTCACCCTTATCAGGGAAGGTGGCCCAGACATGTCCTTGTGCTTGTGGACCTGATCGAGATTCAGTGACCGTTGTATTGAGTGTGGTCCGCCACGGCTGATCTGAAGATCCGATCGGTACGAAAACTCAGCTTGACCTAGATCCATAGTCAGTGAGCTTAAGTCCGACCTTTCATGGTAATAGGCTCACCGGCAGTGCTCCGTTGGATCGAGAGAGGCCTGTTTTGGCTATACCTTAAGTATACCTTGGCCCTGGGGTTATTTTCATCAATGTTAGGCCTATATATAGACCTTAAAACCCTAACTCGCTTTTCCATACGAATTTCCTAACCTAGCTAAGAAAGAGAGGGGAAAAGAGAGAGAAAGTGAGAGAGAAGTTGGTGAATCATCTTAGATTCTTTCCTGTTCTTCTTCATCCTTAAACTTTCACTTTTGAATCGTTATTCCGGCGATTCTGAGTTCATCCTTGGGTAAGTTAACCTAACCCTAATCTGTGTTAGAGCTTAGAATAGTCTTTGTGTTGTTGTAGCTCATTTCTATTCTTGCTTTAGGTTGTCTTGTCACCGTTAACGAAGACATATCATCTGAATCAGTTCGGTGTTCTTTTCTAGTTTAAGGTGCGGACTTTAATCGTATAGGTTATGGTTTTCAAGGCTTTCAATGCTAGTGAATGGTTTATTCTTGCTATGGATGAGATTTCACATGCCAAATGTTATGTTTATTTTGAGTTCCTGATATGCATGTGTTACATTAAGATTTGTGTATTTTATGTGTATGTATAAAGTATCGTATGCGTATAAAATATGAACATGTGTTTGCCATGATTATTTGTTGTGTACTTATGCTAGATGTATGTGGGGCAACTCCTTGGTAAAGGGAATTGTCCAAATGTGTGTATTTCAACATACGTCATGTATGTTGAGCTATGTATTCTAAGTGTTTGTAGAAATGCCTGAATGATCTAAAGTGTAATTATTATACTATTTGCGGGCGTTGAGAAGCGATTCTCAACACTCCTATTGATGTGTAGGATTTACTTCATGCAAGTTACATTCCTTGTTGTTTAATTTCAAGTATTACTTATGTGAGAATCCATGTTAAGTTGATATTCTTTAAATGCTCATGTACCATATGATTTGAGTTCTTGTTCCATTACTATTCTAAATTGCTGATATCAATATCTATTATAGTGGAATGTGCTTGGGACTATGAATAGTCCAGGAAATCGGTAATCGGCCTTAAGTTCGTGGCTGAGTTTACTTTCGCCACGTAGGACGTGATTAGACGAACCCGAGTCGTATTAGAGTTGTTGGCAGTGGTTTGGCCACGCGGAGTGTTTGCGCACTCTATGTTGTTCAACCCAACGTGCGCTCGTGCTAGTCGAGTTCGTCAAGTAATCCGATTGTCCGATGTATGTTCACCATGTATGGATGCTACTATTTGAATCTAGGGTACCAAACTTACCGATGAAATCCTGTTAACCATGGTACCTTGATCCGCTAAGACTCATGAGCCGGACATGGTGGTATGGGACACCGTGGTCAAGCTGTTGGCCTACGCTAGGGTGACGAGCCTCCCCGTAGTGACCAGTGAGCAACCAAACTCGTGAGCCGATTATGGTGGTATGGGACACTATATTCGTGCTGTCGGCCTACATTGATTAGTGATGAGCCCTTTGTAGTGACCTCGAGCATGCCTGGATACCGCATTGAGGTGACGAGCATTATTGTGGTAATGAAGGTATGATAGGCGTGCATTGATTAGTGACGAGCCCTTTGCAACGACTTAAAATCATATGATCGTATGAGATGATCTAGGACTGACGACCATAGAATGGATCACTGTTTAGATGGTGATATGAGGAAGGTACCTTAGCTTCCCAATCCCAATATATGAAAAGGACTAATAACAACTTTGTAATCATGTTCATGCACCACATTTGCATGTGCTTTGTAGACGTGGCCCACTTTGAGGCGATGTCATGCGTAACGTAAGATGAAGACACTGAGGGTGTACGCGCGAGGGCACGCATCATTCTGCGTACATCCTTGTATTAACAAGAGTACTTAGGGCATGTTTGATTGTTCTGCTTTATCATTACTGCTTGATTGAACTGATAACATGTTAACCTTTGCTTTATTGTTCCACTGAGTTGATCACTCACTCCCACGTTCTGGGGCGGTGTTAAACACCCACCAGACTCTGTCTTAGCTGCAGATGTTGATGAGACTTCTGAGGCAGAGCGGGAGATCGAAGATAATGAGGCTGCTTTCTCTTTTATGCAGCTTTCAGACGGGTTCTAGTGAGCCTTGTTCTGATGCGCGGGATGTTGGGATTTCTTTTGGAAATTAAATGATGTAATTTGATACTTGTAATTTTGATAGTAACACTTGAAATACGACCTGGTATGTATATGTATTTCAGGGATTTGCACATGTACACATATATTTCTTTAAGTCTTCCGCTTGCGTTCTTCACTTATCCCTGAATTATGTCTACAGTTTGGCTTAATCTATTCCATGTATTATGCACTCATACAGACAACATACATCCATCATTCAATATGTTACATAAGTGATGTTTTGAAACTCAGGAGCTGAGTTATGCTCGACCCCCGAATTTCAGGACGTTACAAGTTGGTATCAGAGCATGAATTAGATTAAACCGGACCTGGGTTATGGTCACACATCGCATGTTGTCACCACTTTAGTGTATTTGGGTGCGAGTTTATCGTAGATTGTGTGTTTGTGTTCTGTTACTTCTATCGGCGAAAGTTTACTGAAAACGATCGCCGAGATCGAGTCTGTGCTCTCTCCTGATCACACACAGCGACCCAAAATCTCTCCTAGACCATCTATTAATGAGTTTAGGTGGTTTATCATCCCATTTCAACCCTTCAATCTTCAAGAAATCTCTGTTTGTATCAGATTTCTGCCCGAATGGCCCGATAGGCGTCGAATCATATAAAGGGGCCAATCAGGGCATTTCTCGTGGGGCCCAGGGGGGACCCACATCATTTTGGAGCTAAGGGACTAGGAGGACCTCACCCAAACGGCGAGCCATTGCCGGACGGTCCAGAGACCGGCAATGTCCTCACCGGTTCGGCGAGGCCTTGCCGATCAGCGGGCCAGGCCTGGCGGGCCGGCTCTGGCTGACAAGTTTATGGTCTAGTGTGGCCCACCCTTTCACGGTTTTCTAATTTAAACCTCTTCTAAACCCTACTTCCTTCACAATCCTCCCTCCCAAGCTCTCCTTTCCTTCAAGTTCTTCTCCAAACTCCTCCAAATCTTCTTCTTCCATTTTCATGCACACCCTACCAACCCATCTCAAAACCCTCACCCCCATTACTGTTTACACCTTTTCTTCTCATTTGGGTTCCCAAATCCATCTTTAGGATCTCAAGTGTGTGAAAGCTTCACCATCCTTCCTATTTCTCTCTTTCTCTCATTTCTCATGGCCCTCTTTGAGTTTATCACGACCATCTTTTCCATCTCTACCCTTCTTTCTTTGATGGGGAAGAAGAGAGCACCCGTGGATGAAGCCAGGCCTAGCTGTCCAACCCGTGCACGGAGGCCGAGAGGTGCCGCGGCGAGCACAACCGCCGTCCGTGAGTTTTAGACCAAGCGGGACCTTGATCCTCGAGCTCCCATTGGTAGAACCTTGTTGGCGGAGTTGTCGCATAGAGTCTATGAAGGCCGTAGGGTCCTTTTTGAGGCTCATGTTGATCCGCGGCTGTTTGGTGAGTTTCTGTTGTTGAAGCGCCTGGAAGGGGCTGGTTGGTGTCCCTTGTTTCAGGGCGAGTATCGCGCGAATGCAAGTACTATTCGAGCCTTTTATGCCAACATTCGTGATCCGTCGCTAGAGCCTCTGCAGTTCAAGATTCCTTGTGGTAGCAGTCGGGAGGCCACGGTCAACATCGCTTTGATATCCCGACTCCTGAATGTGCCACTTGGTGAGGTGCATGCCAGTGAGAAGAATTTGAACAGTATGCACGAGAGGGATCGTCGCACCCAATTCTTGTGTGGTTGTCTAGTCGAATGGCAGCCGAATAGAAGTCTTCTGGCTACCAACATGACGGACGACTTCCGCTTGCTTCACCACATGTGTACGTTCAATGTATATCCAAGGTGGAGTAATCGCACGTGTACGCGCCTGATGGTAGATTTTTTGCATCAGGTGGGGCAAGGAGTGAAGTTATGTGTGCCAACGTACATCTTGCATCAGATTATTCTCATCGCTTGTTCGACTAGGAGGACCGAATCACTTCCATTTGGCCGCCTCATTTGTAAGCTTGCACATGAGTTTGGCTATAAGCTTGGAGTAGAGAAGCCAGTTCCTGTTCGTCATATTAATCTGATGACCCTTAAGCAGATGGAGATTGGTCCTCGTCGATAGGCCTCAGAGAGTGAGGATGAGTCAGAGAGTGATGAGGATGAGAGTTATGCTGAAGGTGGTGCTGAGATTGAAGAAGAAACAGAGCAGGACGAGGAAGAGGGTGAGGCACAGGATACGAGTGAGAGCTCTCCTCCTATAGCACCAGAGCAAAGCTCAGATCAGGCTGCCAGAGATGCCCGTATTGCTCGGCTTGAGGAAGAGCAGGCTGTTCTACACCCGGATATCATGGATCTTCGAGGCCTTGTGAAGCATAAGTTTAAGAAGGTGACTTGAACTCTGAAGTCTATCCTGTGTTGCTTGCAGGATAAGGGTGCCCCGCCTCCATCTCCTGATTCTGACGAGTAATTGTCGTTGTAGTCGTCATTTACTTTGCTTGTTGTTTCTTTCTGTGTGTAGCCGTTGTTGGCTTTTGTAGTTGGAAGTTGTTTGTTGTTGTTTGAAGTTTTAGATGTTGTAGTTCACATGCTTTCCCTGTCATGATTCATGTAATGCTGCACTACTTGTATTGTGATAAATTTTGTTAAATGGAATGCATGTTGTTTATCTTTGAAGTTGTGCTGTGAATGCTGTGTAGATGGATTATGTGGACGTAGAATCTTACAGGTTGCATGCTCTATTGAATGTAGGGTATGCCTCCTAAGGGTTCGAAGACTTCGACCCATCTCTCCTTGGTTGAGTCGCTTGCTGGGGTTCCTCCCCTGAGCAATAGCCAGACGGATCCACAGTCGGGCCCGTCTCATGTCGGTGTTGGGCCGACACCTATGGCTCCTCCAGTCACGCCTTCGGTTCCTGAGCCGAGCCGTGCATCTTCGTCTGCTCCACCATCTGATAGGTTTGAGCAGATGATGTTGTTGATGCAGCAGCAGCAGATTCAGCAGCAGCAGCAGTAGCAGTAGCAGCATCAGTTTCTCTCTTCCATGGCTGGCATCTTTGCTCAATCAGTGGGGGCGACTCCACCTGCTTTACCTATGCCCCCATCTGGGAGCGCTAGTGCGAGCGACACTTTTGACGGATTCCAGTGCTTACGACCTCCCACATTTGCGGGTTCTCATAGACCCGAGGAGGCCGAGTATTGGATCGATCGCATCTCTAAGATGCTGAGACCGCTGCACTGTTCTGAGGTTGAGCAGGTCGAGCTTACCTCCTTCATGTTTGAGAAGGAGGCCAGTTTATGGTGGGATAGTGTTCTTCGCACTGTCGAGGAAGGATTTGAGTGGTCGTGGCAGGCGTTTGAGGTACGCTTCCACGAGAAGTATTTTTCGGTTACGTACCGACATAAGAAGGAGAGTAAGTTCCTTCGCCTCTGCTAGGGAGGGCTGTCGGTGACGGAGTATGAGAACCGGTTCACTGAACTAGGTCGGTATGTTCCTTTGATTCTGGGCGATCAGCCGATGAGGATGCGGCGCTTTTCTGAGGAATTGAGGCCTGAGATCCGATCGAAAATATGCTGTGCTAGCATTTCTTCCTATGCGGAGTTGGTAAACATGTCCTTGCGAGCAGAGCAGGATGGGGATAGGTCGTCCCGTATGCGAGCACCTATGGTTCCTAGGCCGCGACCTGATTTTCAGGGTGCACCTTTTCTCGGCAAGAGGTCGCGGGCAGATTCTCCTCCTAGGCGTTCAGCGCCGGCCGCTCAGCAGATGCGAGCTGATCTTTGCTATTCGTATTGTGGGAAGATGGGGCATTTGGATCATTTTTACTTTTCGTGTATGCGGGCCAGTGGTTTTACTCCATCGCAGAGGATTAACCATCCGATGCCTCAGGTTATTTCACCTCCACCTCTTCGTTCAGCGCCAGCTCATCCATCCTTCAGACCTACAGTACCTAGCTTCAGGCCACCTCAGCGGCCCATGGTTCCTCCGTCGAATCGTCAGCAGCAGGCTCGAGTTCATGTGCTCTCAGCTGAAGCGCCTATGTCTGACTTGGTGTCGAGATCCTTCAAGGTTACAGCGCATATTGAAGGTATTCCCATTTCTATGTTGGTGGATACAGGGTCCACTACCTCTCTTATATCATATGCGGCAGTTAGGCGTTTGGGTTTGAGCATTGTTTCTATGCAAGGAGTGACGCTTACTACCGCTACGGGGATTTCCTCTGCTATGAACAAGCATTGTATGGATTGTTTGGTCGATCTAGGAAGTGGATCGATTCGTGTTGATTTCTTTGTCGCACCTCTTTATCATTACGATGTTATTATGGGTATGGATTGGCTCACGAGGATGGGAGCTGAGATTGATTGTGAAGCAAGGTCGGTGACAATCCATGGACCTGAGGGCGAGACAGTTACTTTCCCAGTTCAGGTCAGTTACCCTTTTCGTCTTGATTATTATACTTCTCAGTTGAAGAGTATGGCTGAATCGGCGTTTGATAGCCGTCGGTAATTCGGGAGTTTGAAGATGTGTTTGAGTCGATTCCTGGATTACCTCCTCAGCGTGAGATTGATTTTACTATCGATCTCATGCCTGGTGCGGCGCCCATTTCTTTGCCCACCTATCATATGCCTACGAGTGAAATGGAGGAGTTGAGGAAGCAGATAGATGGTTTGTTGAAATTAGGCTTTATTCAGCCTAGTGTGTCTCCTTGGGGAGCACCTATCTTGTTTGTGAAGAAGAAAGAGGTTCCTTGTGATTATGTATTGATTATCGTAGGTTAAATCAGGTCACTATGAAGAATAAGTACCCTTTGCCTAGGATTGATGATCTGTTTGATCAGTTGAAGGGGGCACAGTACTTTTCGAAGGTTGATCTGTAATCAGGGTATCACCAGTTGCGCGTCAAGAATGAGGATGTGCAGAAGACCGCTTTCAGGACTAGCTTCGGTCACTATGAGTTCCTTGTGATGTCGTTTGGTCTTACGAACGCACCGGCCGTGTTCATGGATCTAATGAACAGGGTGTTTCGGCCATTCTTGTTTCGATTCGTCATTGTCTTTATCGATGACATCTTGATATATTCGGCGAGTCGGGAAGAGCACGAGGAGCACTTAAGAGTGGTTTTGGATACTCTCAGGAAGAATCATCTCTTTGTGCAGTTCAAGAAGTGTGATTTCTGGAAAGAGGAAGTCAAGTTCCTTGGACATGTGGTTCCAAGGAAGGGATAGCTCTCGATCTTGCCAAGGTAGCTGCAGTGCAGGACTGGAAGCAGCCTGGTTCAGTTACTGAGGTAAGGAGTTTTCTGGGTCTAGTAGGCTATTATTGACGCTTCATACAAGACTTCTCGAAGATAGCCAGACCGTTGTCGCAGTTGACACGGAAAGATTTGAAGTTTGCTTGGAATGAGAGGGCGGAGTTAGCTTTTCAAGAGCTGAAGGACAAGTTGATGTCCGCCCCTGTGCTAGTATTGCCAGAGCAAGGGGTTAAGTATATTATATATACTGACGCCTCTCGCGTTAGTCTGAGTTGTGTCCTTATGCAGAAGGACAGGGTGATTGCTTATGCTTCGTGTCAGTTGAGGAAACACGAAGAGAATTACCCTACGCACGACCTGGAGTTAGCAGCTGTCATTTTCACATTAAAGCTCTGGAGACATTACCTCTATGGAGAGGAGTTCGAGCTCTTTTGCGACCACAAGAGCCTTAAGTATATTTTCACGGAGCGTGACTTGAATATGAGGCAACGCCGATGGATGAAAACATTGAAAGACTTTAAGTTCGATGTTTCATACCATCCGGGCAAGGCGAACCTTGTGGCAGATGCGTTGAGTCGCAAGAAGGCTATTGAGTTTGCGGCTCCGCTGATGATAGTAAAGTGGGATATGTTGGAGTTTGTGCGAGACTTTGAGCAGAAGCTTACGGTGGAAGAGCCGTATGAGGTTATCGCACACATTCGTGTACAGCCCCTTATCGACGAGAAGATCGTTGTAGCTCAGGCAGATGATGAGCTTTTGGCGAAGATGAGGAAGCGGGTTGGTACAGATGAGAACTCTGACTGGAGTGTTAGTTCTGATGCGGGCCTACGATTTCGTGGCCGGTTATGTGGTCCTGACATCCCTGACTTGAGACGGGAGGTTCTCGAGTTAGCCCATAGTTCTAAGCTTGCGATGCATCTAGGTAGCACGAAGATGTATCAGGATATGAGGAGATCTTATTGGTGGGACAACATGAAGGTCCATATTGCTGAATTTGTCTCTCGTTGTCTCACGTGCCAGCAGGTCAAGGCAGAGCATCGCCGACCTCCTGGGTTGCTGCAGCCCATGCCCATAGCAGAATGGAAGTGGGACTTCATCTCTATGGACTTTATTTCTGGGTTGCTGAGAACGAGGAAGGGATATCACTCTATTTGGGTGATCATCGACCGATTGATGAAGTCGGCTCATTTCTTACCTATTAGAGTCACAAACTCTGCAGACGAGTTGGCTAGGCTGTATATCAAGGAGATTGTTCGTCTGCATGGAGTTCCCTTGGAGATTGTATCTGATAGAGACACTCATTTTACATCTATCTTCTGGACTCGTATCCAGGAAGCGATGGGTGTGAAATTGAAGTTCGGCACCGCGTTTCATCCGCAGACAGATGGGCAGACGGAACGCGTGAATCAGATCCTGGAAGACATGTTGCGAGCTTGTGTTTTGGATTTCAAGGACAGTTGGGATGATTGTCTCCAGTATGCAGAGTTCGCGTATAATAACAGTTTCCAGGCGAGTATTGGCATGGCTCCCTATGAGGCGTTGTATGGTCGCTCGTGCAGAGCACCGCATTGCTGGGTTGAAGTTGGCGAGCGTAGTTTGATTGGCCCATAGTTGGTACAGGCGACTTCAGAGAAAGTTGACATTATTCGACGTCGACTTCTGACAGCCCAGAGTAGGCAGAAGAGTTATGCTGATACGAGGCGGCGACCGCTTGAGTTTGAGGTTGGAGACCATGTGTTTCTGAAGGTCTCTCGTATGAAGGGAGTTCTGCGGTTCGGTAAGAAGGGAAAGCTTACGTCTAGATTTATTGGTCCATTTCAAGTTCTGGATCGAGTGGGAGCGGTGGCATACCGCCTTGCTTTGCCCACACCTCTTGCGGGTGTGCATAACGTATTTTATGTTTCTATGCTGAAGAAGTACATTCCTGATCCTTTGCATATTATCAGTTGAGAGCAGGTGCAGTTGAGCGAGGATGCCACATATGTACTGCGACCGACGCGTATTCTGGACAGGAAGGAGCAGGTATTGCATAGCAAGGTTATCCCTCTTGTGAAGGTGCTATGGACGCATCATAGTGAGGAAGAGGCAACTTGGGAATCTGAAGCTGAGATTAGAAAGAGCTATCCTCAGATCCTTGAGCAATATGAGAAGGTATGAATTTCGAGGAAGAAATTTTCTTTAAGGGGAGTAGATTGTAATGACCCGAAAAATTTTGTACTAAGACCCGAGTACTACCTCTATTTTTCCTTAGAAGCTTTTTGGGGTAATTAGCGCTAAACTTGTTTGCTTGTGAAATATGCATCAAGAACTTTAAATTTGATCTGCATGGCTCAAAACCTGTAGGATAGTTGGCGCTAGGTTACTCTGAAATCTGGGATTCATCGCTAAAGCCAGTTGCTCTTGGGATTTTTTGAAAGTTCTGGATCGGACCTGGACCGCACGTCGGAAGTCCGATAGTGATGATCTTAGGCTGTTGCGGTCACCATGTTGGACTTGACCATCACCTCAAAAATCAAGTCCAGATGATGTTCTAGGTCGATTTGATTGAATCCGGAGTGAAGAGTGTGAGAACGGTGAGAAATTAATGAGATTTTATGAAATCTGAGTCGTGTTGCTTGCGCGACGATTTTAAGCAATCTGACCATTGGATTCTGACCCAATTTTACCCTCTGATCAGGGAAGGTGGCCTAGGCATGTCCTTGTGCTTGTGGACCTGATCGAGATTCGGTGACCGTTGTATTGAGTGTGGTCTGGCACGGCTGATCTGAAGATCCGATCGGTACGAAAACTCAGCTTGACCTAGATCCATGGTCAGTGAGCTTAAGTCTAACCTTTCGTGGTAATAGGCCCACCGGCAGTGCTTCGATGGATCGAGAGAGGCCTGTTTTGGTTATACCCTAAGTATACCTTGGCCTTGGGGTTATTTTCATCAATGTTAGGCCTATATATAGACCTTAAAACCCTAGTTCTCTTTTCCATACGAATTTCCTAACCCTAGCTAAGAAAGAGAGGGGAAAAGAGAGCAAGTGAGAGAGAAGTTGGTGAATCATCTTAGATTCTTTCCTGTTCTTCTTCATCCTTAAACCTTCACTTTTGAATCGTTATTCCGGCGATTCTGAGTTCATCCTTGGGTAAGTTAACCTAACCCTAATCTGTGTTAGAGCTTAGAATAGTCTTTGTGTTGTTGTAGCTCATTTCTATTCTTGCTTTAGGTTGTCTTGTCGCCGTTGACGAAGACATATCGTCTGAATCAGTTCAGTGTTCTTTTCTGGTTTAAGGTGTGGACTTTAATCGTATAGGTTATGGTTTTCAAGGTTTTCAATGCTAGTGAATGGTTTATTCTTGCTATGGATGAGATTTCACATGCCAAATGTTATGTTTATTTTGAGTTCCTGATATGCATGTGTTACATTGAGATTTGTGTATTCTATGTGTATGTATAAAGTATCGTATGCGTATAAAATATGAACATGTGTTTGCCATGATTATTTGTCGTGTACTTATGCTAGATGTATGTGGGGCAACTCCTTGGTAAAGGGAATTGTCCAAATGTGTGTATTTCAACATACGTCATGTATGTTGAACTATGTATTCTAAGTGTTTGTAGAAATGCCTGAATGATCTAAAGTGTAATATATTATACTATTTGCGGGCGTTGAGAAGCGATTCTCAACACTCCTATTGATGTGTAGGATTTACTTCATGCAAGTTACATTCCTTGTTGTTTAATTTCAAGTATTACTTATGTGAGAATCCATGTTAAGTTGATATTCTTTAAATGCTCATGTACCATATGATTTGAGTTGTTGTTCCATTACTATTCTAAATTGCTGATATCAATATCTGTTATAGTGGAATGTGCTTGGGACTATGAATAGTCCAGGAAATCGGTAATCGGCCTTAAGTTCGTGGCTGAGGTTGCTTTCGCCACGTAGGACGTGACTAGACGAACCCGAGTCGTATTAGAGTTGTCGGCAGTGGTTTGGCTACGCGGAGTGTTTGCACACTCTATGTTGTTCAACTCAACGTGCGCTCATGCTAGTCGAGTTCGTCAAGTAACCCAATTGTCCGATGTATGTTCAACACGTATGGACGCTACTGTTTGAATCTAGGGTACCAAACTTACCGATGAAATCCTGTTAACCATGGTACCTTGATCCGCTAAGACTCATGAGCCGGACATGGTGGTATGGGACACCGTTGTCGAGCTGTCGGCCTACGCTGGGGTGACAAGCCTCCCCGTAGTGACCAGTGAGCAACCAAACTCGTGAACCGATTATGGTGGTATGGGACACTATATTCGTGCTGTCGGCCTACATTGATTGGTGATGAGCCCTTTGTAGTGACCTCGAGCATGCCTGGATACCGCATTGAGGTGACGAGCATTATTGTGGTAATGAAGGTATGATAGGCGTGCATTGATTGGTGACGAGCCCTTTGCAACGACCTAAAACCATATGATCGTATGAGATGATCTAGGACTGACGATCCTAGAATGGATCACTGTTTGGATGGTGATATGAGGAAGGTACCTTAGCTTCCCAATCCCACTGTATGAAAAGGACTAATAACAACTTGGTAATCATGTTCATGCACCGCATTTGCATGTGCTTTGTAGACGTGGCGCACTTTGAGGCGATGTCATGCGTAACGTAAGATGAAGACGCTGAGGGTGTACACGCGAGGGCACGCATCATTCTGCGTACATCCTTGTATTAACAAGAGTACTTAGGACATGTTTGATTGTTCTGCTTTATCATTACTGCTTGATTGAACTGATAACATGTTAACCTTTGCTTTATTGTTCCACTGAGTTGATCACTCACTCCCACGTTCTGGGAAGATGTTAAACACCCACCAGACTCTGTCTTAGCTGCAGATGTTGATGAGACTTCTGAGGCAGAGCGGGAGATCGAGGATAATGAGGCTGCTTTCTCTTTTATGCAGTTTTCAGACGGGTTCTAGTGAGCCTTGTTCTGATGCGCGGGATGTTGGGATTTCTTTTGGGAATTAAATGATGTAATTTGATACTTGTAATTTTGATAGTAACACTTGAAATACGACCTGGTATGTATATGTATTTCAGGGATTTGCACATGTACACATATATTTCTTTAAGTCTTCCGCTTGCGTTCTTCACTTATCCCTAAATTATGTCTGCAGTTTGGCTTAATCTATTCCATGTTTTATGCACTCATACAGACAACATACATCCATCATTCAATATGTTACATAAGTGATGTTTTGAAACTCGGGAGCTGAGTTATGCTCGACCCCCGAATTTTAGGGCGTTACATTACGTTAGGTTAATGCGATTATGGTTAGCTTAGTCTAGGATTATGGGAATTTGTGCATTATTAAGAATTAATGGTGGATGAAAGGGTCATGGGATGGCATGGTGTGATGATGTCATGCATATAATATGGTATGGAGAAGAGTTGACTTTGGGGTGTACATGAGAGAGGGAGGGGTATGGGTGTGTGACATCACACACATGGGTAGACATTCTCTCACCCATGTGTGGATGGTGCATGTGTGGGAGCGTGTTGTGCATATGTGTGGAATGGGATATATGGTATCATGCGCACATGATACAATAATAATTCTTCACGGCGTATCTCACTAACGAAGCGTCATATAGATGCACAGGTGATACCTCCGCGATCGCGGTGATGGAGCGGTCGATATGAAATAGGTTTCAAAGTCTTGGGGTTCTGGTCAGTTGGGTGTACACTATGCATGGGTAGTCTAGGTCTGGCTAAGGGCATCGATCATCATGCATATAGGCATAGAAAATGGTACGGAATGGACGGGGTGGTCATTATGGTATTGGTTTCGATTATTTACGGTCGCATTATGATGGGTGTACTATAAAGGGTTCTTTCGAGCATTTGAATTATACATGCAGGCATTACTTGGTTTTATTTCGGAAGGTGAGTCTCATTTACTAGCCAATCGGTCATACTTATAGGTTGGATCAGGTATTACAGTATTGATAGATGATGTTCCATAGGTGAACTATACAGATGTTCCAGAGGTGAATTGTACTAATATATGGATCCAGCTGAGAACTAGTGTGCTTGCGTTGTATCCTGCATATGACATTTGGCCACGTAGGCATTACATCGCATAAGCCTTGGTACAGTGGATAGTATTCATGGACTTGCCAGCATTTTCCTCATTACTCTAATATTCCATACTTGACACGTATATTGCACACACTCACACACCACCCTCTGAGCTTTCTGTAAGCTTATGCACGATAGATGTGTGCAGGTGATGCTTGGGCGCAGTCGAGCTGAGGCTGGAGCATGTGGCTGAGCTTCTGGAGTTTCTAATATCTACCTTGTATTTTCCTTTATGCATTATACCCAAAGTTTTTTATTATAGTGGATATGTGATGATGTTGTTGGTTGTTGTTTGTGGGTTATGCTTATGGTTATGCTTTTTATGAAACAAATTTATATTAAAAATCCTCCTTGTAGGATCCCAGGATCGGAACCTGGTATATGGGTGCTAGGAGCCGAGAATAGGATACTACGGAGGCTATCAACGCCGAATTCGACGATCGAAAATTTTGTGAGCCCGGTTTGCGAGTCTAGCGTATAACACAGTGGTTGTTCAAGACATATGATGGGTGACAAAGATATATTCCCCAACTACAAAGAATTGAATGATGGCTCAGTTACTTTTGGTGATGGAAGCAACTGTAAGATTCTTGGCCAATGTATTGCACAAATTTCTAACCTTCCTCTTTTTGAAAACGTCTAATATGTTAAAGGTCTTAAGCATAATATTTTAAGTATATCTCAAATATACGATAACAAACATAGTGTTAAATTTACTAATCAAGGATCTGAGATTTCAAATGAGAAAGGTTTATGATATTAAATGCTTATAGAACTTCTGAAAATTGTTATATCATTAATGAGTCTTACTCGTCAACATTCTCATGTTACATGGTCCAAACAGATGAAACTGAATTATGTCATAAATGCCTTGGACATGTTAACTACTGAAATCTCTATCAACTAAGCAAAATCAATCTTATTAGAGATCTACCCACACTAAAGAAAGTTAATAAAATATGTGGCGCATGCCAGATTGACAAACAAACTAAGAGTAGTCACAAGAAAGTGAAATCCTCTACCACATCCAAACCACTTGAACTTCTCCATATGGATCTAGTTGGACCAACTAGAATGGAGAGTAGAGGTGGTAAGAAGTATTTTCTGATTATTCTTGATGACTTTACCAGATTTACTTGGGTAGCATTCATGGGAGAAAAATCTAAGACTCTCGATTAAGTCAAAAAGATACTAAAATGAATTCAGACTGAAAAAGAAATGAATGTTATCAAGATCAAAAGTGATCATGAGACTAAATTCGAAAATAGTAATTTTGAGAAATTCTGTACTGATCATGGCATATCGTATGAGTTTTCTACTCCTAAAACACCTCAACAAAATGAGGTTGTTGAAAGAAAAAACAGTGCTACAAGAGATAGACAATGTTATTGAAAAGGCCAAGCTTAAAGTCCCAAAGGGGGGGGGGGGGGTGAATAGGACTATGCCAAAATAAAAAATAAATGTGGAATTACAAAGATAAACAAAGATAAATAACACAATTCTAAGTAACCTCGAATGCACAAGTATTGAGAGGTTGATACAAATTGAGTTCTAAGGACAACCTTACACTAAAAACCAAGGTTTATGGTAGGACAACCTAATTTCTAGAACGTTTATAAGTATTAAGAACTCAAACTTAGAAGGAGGCAAAGGAAATAATTTAAATTATTACAACATTTACCATAGGTGCATAAAAGGAAATTACAACATTCAGCACCACACATACATCACCATAAACATCCACCAAACACCGAGAATTATAATGGTTCATGTGTGTACACTAACTGCTTGAAAAACAATCACACAACTACTCCACTCCTAATATCCTCTCCCACGGGATATTGGCTTTCACAATCAAATAAGGTTTTCCCAAGTTCACCTTAAAACCTTAACAATTGTGTTTTGAGATTGGCTTACACAATTACAAAAACCCCACACTCTGAGATTTTCTGGCTTATCTCAGACAAAACCAAAAATGAGATTTTCCTGACTGAATCTCACAAACCACAAAAGATACAAAAAATTAAATTGTACTTATGTGAAGATTCTCCTTCTGATGAAGCCCAGTAGAACCAATCTAATGTACACGAAGATGTCCAATGTCCAGTCTCACAAATGAAAGGGTTCTAAGTGTAAATGATTTTTAGATTAAATCAACCTGGGCTAGCTTGATTTGATTTTGATCTTAAAGAGGGTAAAATCACAATTCCCTTCTTTAATGAAATAGAGTTAAATGGAGATCACAAACTCAAATACAAAAAGCTATTTAAGATAATCTAAAATGAACACAATATAGCTTAAGAAATGCAGGAACTTATCTCTTAGAGTGATGGCTTATACTAAGAATGAATGAAAAACTCTGAGATTCATCCTTTATTTATCGGTGAAAATATTGTTCACTCGACTGGTCTAAGGGTCGGCTCGACTGGTCGAAGGACCAACCACATTTCAAAATTTCTTGCGTGATAAGATAAGATCATTACTCGACTAGTCGAGTGGCTTGCTTGACTAGTCGAGTGGCTTGCTCGACTAGTCGAGTGGGACTAAAAAACTTTGCTGGACTTTTAGTCAAGCACTACACGACTGGTCAAGTACTATTCACTCGACTGGTCGAGAAGTCTCCACGACTAGTCAAGGGTCTAACAAAAAATTCTGAAAATTCACAACAAATTTTGGACTGGTCGAGAAACTTTTGGACTGGTTGAACCAAAGCTTGGACTAGTCAAACAAAGACTAGGACTAGTCGAGAAAATGACCTATAAACTTATGTAATGACCCAAATAAATTATGTAAAGAATATAACCTAGTCTATGGTCAATCTAGGGTCATTCATATCTTATTTGTGAGTTTGAACCATCGAAACATCGATCGCTTTAGTAACTCATTCATTTGAAATATATGAAGCTTGTGTTCCAAATCTTGAACTTGAGCTTGAGATAGGGCTTGAGTTCTTAATTCTTTAAAGTAGTAACAATGAGCTTTCAACTTGAACTTGAGCCCTTGAACTTTTATTCATGCACTTGAAGTTGTAATCCCTGAACTTCGACAACATTCTTTAACTTGAATATGTGGAAAAGTTTGGTGATGATGAAGATGACTCACAATGCATGAAGTTGATCTATCCATCACATCAAAACAAGATACAGATTCTAAGTAGTTTGGCACAATAAAATTTGACAACTCCAGGTGCTAGATTTACAAGATAGCATTTACAATCTCCCCCTTTATCAAATTTATGATAAAACTGACTAAAGAATCATGCACCATTTCAATAAAGAATCATGCACCAATCATGCTACAACAACTCCCCCTCAATCCAGGTGAGGTGATTTGTAGAACCTATATTAATCAAATACATATCCCCAAAAAAATACACGTCTATATATTTATACTACCATATATTCTACAATCACACATCTCCCCAACAATCATCATATAACATTAAATATATCCATACCACATTCTCCCACTTTTGTCACAATATGACAAAGGAAAGAAAAATAAATAGATGATTTAAGTAAGAAGATATAAGAAGAATATGAGATAAGAGAGTGAATAGTAGAAACATATTTATAAATTAGCATCCAAATATCATCATTAAGCATACTAACATATTCATAAAGTAGCAAAATAAAAACACACATGTTCAAGAACTATCCAAGCACAAGAAAACATTAGAGTTATTACAAACCCAACATTGATAATAAAATCTAGTCAGAACCAGAAGATGGAGTAGGAATAGATGGATCAATTTGATATAGTCCCTTGTTAATGCACAGAAGGTATTTGCGCATATATTTGAATTGAGTCTCTTGAGACACATGCAAACCTTCCACCTTTTCTTCTAAGGTTCTCAACTGCTCATCAAAATCAGATGGCAAATAATTAGAATCAGCCCAAGAGCCAGATTCTAATTCATCAAAAATATTATCCATAGTCACATCATCAGGAGGTAAAGCATCTTCCTCTCTAGCTCCTACAGCATCCCTATCAACTTGGCTAGGAGCCAACTTCAGATTCATCTTGTTAATGTTTGAATTATTGAAGGGAAGATGGGATATAGGAGCTTCTCCAATGGGCATGACCACAAGACTATGAGTAGCTAAGACAGTCATTAAATAAGCAAAAAGAATATCACTATGGCCAGGATGGAGATGAAACTGAATGATAATGCAGCAAATAAAAGACGGAAGACACACTGGAGTACCGGAAACAACTGAGTGAAGAATGCGCACCATGAAAGAAGTTAACTCAATCTTGTTACCAGATCTTGGATTTACATTTAAAATAAAGATTCGATGAAGAATTCTGTATCTGCGTAACATATTTTTGGAACTGAGCGCAATACCGGAATGCCATTCTGCATTCATGTTGGATAATTCTCTAGTTAACATACATCTGATTCGGATAATCTTGCAACCAATGTGGATATTGGAATTCCTTTATCATTAACTGGTATATCCATCAAGCTAGAAATTAAATGACGATCTACTGAAAATAAACCTTCTCTAAACATCATAGTGAAGGTTAAATTTTCAATACAAAAAATCATTGCTACATGCATACATGGCTTGACCAATGGACCGATGCAGGTCCATCCCAATTCAATATGTTAGCCCATCCAACAGCCACAAGGAGGGGAACAATATTGAAAAGACTCAAATGGTTAGAATTTACAGTCCGCTCAACAATGACATTATGAGATGAATATCCCGCACATATTCTGTGTCCTCTTCGGGTGGTCGAAGAGTACAAACCGAAATAGGTGTGGAACAGGAAGAAGTGGTTCTCTTCTTATATTTACCTTCCATTTCAAGTTGCACAAAAAGAATAGAAGAAAGGAATGGAGGCTTTCACACAAATCAGATTTTTTTTGCAAGATAACCAAAGAAACCACTAGAAACCTTAAAATAAACTTCAAAATCAAGGAAATAGAAGTGCAAAGATCCTAAATCCGAAAGAAAAATAGAAAAGATGCAAAAAATGCTTTTTCCATTTTTTAAAACCTTAAACCCGAGCTACTCGACTGGTCGAGTACATAATTGGTCATCCCACGACTGGTCGAGTATGTACTCGACTGGTAGTGCAACCTTAAAATTTTCCAATTTTCAGAAACTTTTAATTTTTGATTTTTTTTAAATCTGTAAAAATAAAATAAAAATAAGAACATGCAATATAGTACAAGAAAACACAATTAAATCAGATCACATTACACATACCAATATCCAATTTCAATTAAGCGAACCTGTTTCTGTCAAGTGGTTTTTTGAAAATGTCGGCAAGCTGATTTTCAATTTGAATATAATCCATTGAAATAATCTTATCTTCCACTAATTCACGAATATAATGATATCTAATGTCAATATGCTTAGTTCGTGATTGTTGGATTGAATTTTTAGAGATGTTAATTGTATTAGAGTTATCGCAAGACAACCATAGAATCTTGCACAAATCCGTAATCACTTAACATCCTCTTCATCCACACAAGCTAAGTACATGCATTACTAGCTACAATATATTCAGCCTCAGTTGTGGATAGCGATACAGAACTTTGTTTCTTACTATGCCATGAAACTAAGCAGTTCTCGACATTAAAACATCCACCGCTAGTAGACTTGCGATCATCAATATTACCAACCTAATCAGCATCCATATAACCGGCTAATTGAACATTAGTATCATGTAGATACCAAAGGCCAAGATTGGCCGAACTTACGACATATCTCAAAATACGCTTGACAGCAATCAGATGAGATTATTTAGGATTAGATTGATACCTAGCATAGATACCTACGCTAAATGCTATATTAGGTCAACTCGTAGTTAAATATAATAAACTACCTATCATACTGCAATATAACTTAGGATCTACACTTTTACCTGTTGAATCCTTAGAGAACTTAAGTGTCATACTCATAGGAGTATTGAAGTTTTTACCACTCTCAAATTCAAACTTTTTCACTAAGTTTAGAGCATACTTGGTTTGAGAAATAAAAATCCCATCAGCAAGCTATTTCACTCGCAGACTTAAAAAGTAGTTCAATTCTCCTACCATGGTCATTTCAAACTTGGACTTCATCAATTCTACAAACTCAACAGACATGTTAGAACTATTAGATCCATAGATAATATCATCAACATATGTCTGTACTATTAGAATGTGATCATTGTGTTTCTTTATAAACAGTGTCTTATCAACACTCCCCATTACAAAATTATGACTCAGTAGGAACTTAGTCAACTCTTTGTACCATGCCTTAGGAGCTTGTTTTAATCTGTAGAGTGCCTTTTTAGGTGATAAACATGATCAGTATGTTTAGGATCTTCAAAACCCTTAGACTATTCTACATATACTTCCTCATGCAGATCATCGTTCAAGAAAGCACTCTTAACATACATTTGATAAATTTTAAAATTTTTATAACAAGCAATGGATATGAACAGTCTGATAGATTCAAGATGAGCAACTGGGGCAAAGGTTTCATCATAATCGATGCCTTCTATCTGAGTGTACCCTTAAACAACCAGTCTAGCCTTGTTTCTTATAATGTTACCGAATTCATTAGACGTATTTTTAAAGATCCACTTAGTTCTAATTATATGTTTATCATCAAATCTAGAAACCAAATGTCATACATCATTTCTTATAAATTGATTAAGTTCATCTTACATAGCTACAATCTAGTTTTCATCAATACGTGCTTCTTTTACATTGGTCGGCTCAATATAGGAAAGGAAGCACACATAGTTACATATGTTTTCTAGTTGTCTATGAGTGTGCATGCTAGTGAGGGGGTTCCCAAGTATTTGATCAGTTGGATGGTCTTTAACTTACCGCAATTTAGTATCATTTTGACTAGATGAAGAGTCCGGTTTATCAAATAAAGAGACTTCATCATCTTCTGAACTAGAGACATCTATTCAGCTGATCATCTATAACTACATTAATGGATTCCTGAATTACACCAGTCCTATTATTAAGAACATGATATGCTCGACTATTTAGTGCATATCCTAGGAAAATACTCTTGTCACGTTTAGTGTGAATTTTCCCAAATTTTCCCAGTCACGTAGAATATAGCATTTGCTGCCAAAAACTTGAAAGTATTTGGCTGTTGGCTTCTTATTGAAGCATAGTTCATATGCAGTCTTATTATTTAATTTTCTAGTATATACATGGTTAATAATATAACAAGCAGTGTTCACAGCTTCAGCCGAAAGATTTTTAGGAAGTTTCATGCTATTTAACATTACATTAGCCATCTCTTGAAGCACACAATTTTTTCTTTCAACAACCCCATTCTATTGAGGTGTCTTACGAGCAAAAAATTCATACGATGTCCTGTGATTGCTACAGAACTCCTCAAAACTGCTATTATCAAATTCAGATCCATGATCATTTCATATTTTAGTAACATGTGATTCCTTCTCAGTTTGGAACGCTTGAGTATTCTTTTTACTTCATCGAGAGTTTCAGATTTCTCTCTTATGAAAACTACCCATGTAAACCTGGTAAAATCATCCACTATTACCAGAATATATTTCTTACCACATCGACTCTCCATTCTATTAGGTCCAACGAGATCCATGTGGAGGAGTTCAAGGGGTTTGGATGTGGCACTAGAGTTCACTTTCTTGTGAGCACTCCTAGTTTATTTTTCAATCTGACATTCACCATAAATTTTATCCATTTTCTTTAACTTCGGTAGACCTCTAATTACTTTACCTTTGCTCAGTCTAAAAAGATTACGGTAGTGTACATGTCCTAAACATTTATGCCAAAGATCGGTCTCATTGGTTTGGACCATGTAACACGATAACTTAGACGAGCTTGAATTACTGACTATATAGCAGTTCTCAGATGTTCTGCGACCAGTCAATATCCCAGAACCATTCTCATTAGAAATCTCACACCCTTGATTGGTGAATTTGACGCTCTGTTTATTATCACAAATTTGAGAAATGCATAAGAGATTATGCTTAAGGCCCTTTGTAAATAAAGCATTCACAAATGGAGTAAGATTAAAGAGTTGAACCGTACCTTGATCAACAATTCTACAATTGCTACCATCACCGAAAGTGACTGAACCATCAGTCATATTGAGATTGGTGAACAAATCTTTGTCACTTGTCATGTGTCTAGAGCAACCACTGTTTAGGTACCACTTTGATTGACTCGAAGCCTTGAAAGCGGTGTGGGCAAGCATACAAGCAACCTTAGGGACCCATTTCATTACTGTTTTGGGTTTTGGAGCATTGTTGGTTTTTCTACGCTTGTAGTTGTTATATATTCTACCATTTGAGTTAGATTTTATAAGCTCCTTGAGTAAATCAATAATTTTCTCAGCTAAGGGGTTATGATTCTGATTTCTATAATTGATATGGTTGATTTTAGGTTTCATAGCCTGAAAGTTTTAGAATTTTTAAAACTATTTTGATTCAGACTTTTCCCTTTTGAGTTAGAGGACTCCCCTTAACAAACTTAGGAGGAGTAGTCTTACATTTAAGATGCGTATTCTTATTGTAGGCCAGACCAGATCTATCACCACATTTCCTTGATCCAGTTAGCAATTTTTCTAGTCTAGGATCACCTTAGGCATACCTCCAAGTATCCTTCGAACTCAAGAGAGAAGAGACTTCTAGTTTTAGTTTTTCATTTTCAGATTTTTGATTTTCAATTTGGGATGTTTTGAAATCTAAATCACACTTAGCTTTTTCAAAACAATAAAAAAGATGCGATTTTTCTAAAACTAGATTATCAAAATCTTCTTTTAGTTTTTAAAACTTTTCTTTTTGAAGTTTTAGTTTTACAGCTATCTTACAACTCTCCCTGTATAGGGCATTATAGGCATCTTGTAAATCATCATCGTTTTCAGGGTCACTTCTCATATTTTCATCATAAGTTGAATTACAACTATTTGAGGAAGTGACTCTGGCTAGAGTCATTTAGGCCTTGACCTCATTAGTAGACTTAGGTTCAGAATCATCTAACTCAAAAGAAGTTTCAGAGCAAGACGATTCATCCCATGTAACCAACATACCTTTCTTTTTTAGGTTTGTCCCTCTTTGGACATTTGTTTACGAGATGCCCGTATTCATGGCAGTTGAAGCATTGGTTGTCTTTAATAGATTTTTAATTTTTAGATTTACTCTTTTTCTTTTTAGAAGGTCTTTGAAAATCCACTCTCTTTTTGCTTTTGAAAATTTTGTAAAACTTCTTAGCTAATAGTGCTATATCATCTTTAGAATTTTCACAATCAGAATTTCCAGCATTATCTTGAGAAATATTTTTAGAAGACTTAAGGGCTATGGACTTACCTTTAGGAGCCTTAAAATTTAACTCATAGGTTTGTAAAGAACTAATAAGTTCTTCAACCTGCATGTTATCCGTATCATGAAGTTCTTGAATGACAGTCACCTTGGAATTGAACCTATCAGGCAATGAGCGTCGTATCTTTGCACCGACTTTACTTTCTGGGATGTTATCACCAAGTCCCCAAATAGAGTTGACGATGTCATTTAACTTAGTATAGAAGTCCATGAAAGTTTCACTTTCTTCCATACGTACTTCCTTAAACCTAGTAGTGAGGATTTGAAGTTTAGATTTCTTGAATATAGTCATACCCTCATGTGTCATTTCTAAAATATCTCAGGCTTGCTTTGTAGTATCACAAGATATAATTCTTTTGAATTCATCTGGTGATAGTGTGCAAGTGATTGCATTTAAAGCCTTTACATTGGCACTACTCTCATTTTTTGAAGAGTGGGCCATGAATAATAAGGTGTAACTACAACATACTTAGTTCCATTAGTGCCTAGAACTTCAAATGTGGGTGGGTTCCATTTTGTCACTGTGGCTTGCCACACGCTCTCATCTATGGACCTCAAAAAGATGCTCATTCTAGCTTTCCAATAGGCATAATTGGAGACATCAAAAGGTGGAGGCCTAGTAATCAAGAGGCTATCAAAATTTGACATCTTATAAGCTCAGATCGGTTAGATCAGGAAATGAATCCATATAATAAAAAGGAGCTATTAGGCTTTGATACCACTTGAAAAGGCTGAGCTTAAAGTCCTAGAGAGGGGGGAAGGGGGTGGTGAATAGGACTATGTCAAAATAAAAAATAAATGCAGAATTACAAAGATAAACAAAGATAGATAGCACAATTATAAGTAACCTCAAATGCACAAGTATTGAGAGGTTTATACAAATTGAGTTCTAAGGACAAACTTACACCAAAAACCAAGGTTTATAGTAGGACAATCTGGTTTCTAGAACGTTTGTGAATATTTAAAACTCAAACTTAGAAGGAGGTAAATGAAATAATCTAAATTATTACAACATTCACCACAAGTGCATAAAAGGAAATTACAACATTCAGCACCACACATACATCACCATAAGCATCCACCAAACACCGAGAATTATAGTGGTTCGTGTGTGTACACCAACTGTTTAAAAAACAGCCACACAACTACTCCACTCCCAATATCCTCTCCCATAGAATATTGGCTTTCACTATCAAATATGGTTTTCTAAGGTTCACCTTAAAACCTTCACAATTGTTTTTTTAAATGGGCTTATACAATTACAAAAACCCTACACTCTGAGATTTTCTGGCTTATCTCAGACAAAACCAAAATGAGATTTTCCTAACTGAATCTTACAAACCACAAAAGATACATAATTAAATTGTACTTATTTGAATATTCTCCTTCTAATGAAGCTCGGTGAACCAATCCGATATAGACGAAGATGTTCAATGTTCAATCTCACAAATGAAAGGGTTCTAGGTCTAAATGATTTTTAGATTAAATCAACCTGGGCTAGCTTGATTTGATTTTGATCTCAAAGAGGGTAAAATCACAATTCCCTTCTTTAATGAAATAGAGTTGAATGAAGATCACAAAATCAAATACAAAAGGCTATTTAAGATAATCTAAAATGAACACAATATAGCTTAAGAAATGCAAGAACTTATCTCTCAAAGTGATGGATTGATTATACTTGGAATAAATGAAAAACTCTAAGATTCGTCCTCTATTTATCGGTGAAAGTACTGTTCACTCGACTAGTTTAAGGGTCGATTCGACTGGTTAAAGGACTAACCACATTTCAAAATTTCTGGCACGATAAGATAAGATCATTACTCGAGTAGTCGAGTGGGACCAAAAAACCTTACTGGACTTTGAGTCGAGAACTATATGACTGGTCAAGCACTGTTCACTCGACTGGTCAAGCAGTCTCCATGACTGGTCGATGGTCCAACAGAAAATTTCAAAAATTCACAACAAACCTTGGACTGGTCGAGACAGAGCTTGGACTAGTCGAACAAAGACTAGGACTAGTCAAGGAAATGACCTATAAACTCATGTAATGATCCAAATAAAATATACATTGAATATGACCTAACCTATGGTCAATTTAGGGTCATCCATACCTTGCTTGTGAGTTTGAACCATCGAAACATCGATCTCTTCGGTAACTCATTCACTTGAAATATATGAAGCTTATGTTCCAAATCTTGAACTTGAGCTTAAGCTAGGGCTTGAGTTCTTGATTCTTTAAAGTAGTAACAATGAGCTTTCAACTTGAACTTGAGCCTTGAACTTTTGTTCTTGTGCTTAAAGTTGTAATCCCTAAACTTCAACAATGTTCTTCAACTTGAATATGTAGAAAAGTTTGTTGATGACGAAGATGACTCACAGTGCATGAAGTTGATCTATCCATCACATCAAAACAAGATACAAATTCTAAGTAGTTTGGCATAACAAAATTTGACAACTCTGGGTGCTAGATTTACAAGATAGCATTTACAGTTATGATAAATAACATGAAGTTACCCAAAAACTTGTGCGCTTAAGCTGTAAATACTGCATGTTATATTATAAATCGTGTGTACATAAGAAAATCTAAAGATAAAATAGCTAATGAGTTGTGATTTAATAAGAAACCAACTATTATATACTTTCAAATTTTTGGAAGTGTTTCAACTTACGTAATTGTGAAAATTTAGGGAAGTGTGAAGCAAAAAGTGATGAAGGGATATTCTTGGGTTATGCTCTGAATAGTCGAGCATATCATGTTCTTAGCAAGAGAACAAATGTAATTCAGGAATCTATTAATGTTGTAATTGATGATCACCTGAACACACCCATATCTAGTTCAGAAGATGATGAAGTTAATTTAATTGAGAAACCTGACTCCTCGTTTAGTCCAATCAATACTAAACTAAGATCAATCAAAGATCATCGTACTAATCTAATATTAAGCAATTCTCTCACTGGTGTGTGTACTAGAAAACAATTAGAGAACATTTGCAATTACGTTTGCTTTACTTCTCAAGTTGAACCAGCCAACGTAAAAGAAGCACTTACTGATGAAAATTGGATTGTTGCCATGCAAGAAGAATTAAATCAATTTGTTATGAATGATGTTTGGTATTTGGTTCCAAGACCATCTGATAAACACATAATTGGAACTAAATGGATTTTCAAAAATAAATCCGATGAATTGGAAAATATAATCAGAAATAAGGCTAGACTGGTTGTACAAGGATACACTTAAATAGAAGGAGTTGATTATGATGAAACCTTTGCTCCAGTAGCTCGTCTTGAATCTATCAAATTATTTATATCCATTGCCTGCTTCAAAAAGTTCAAGATGTATTAAATGAATTTTAAAAGTGCTTTCTTAAATGGTGATCTACATGAAGAGGTCTATGTGGAACAACCCAAGGGCTTTGAGGACCCTAAACACTCTAATCATGTATATCGCATTAAAAAGTCTCTTTACGGTCTGAAACAAGCTCCCAAGGCATGGTATGAGAAGCTGACTAAGTTGTTACTCAGTCACAATTTTGTCATGAGAAGTGTTGATAAAACCTTATTTGTTAAAAAATATAACGAACACATACTAATTGTACAGATATATGTTGATAATATTATCTATGGTTCTACATGTACTAACCTGTCCATTGAGTTTACGGAGCTTATGAAATCCAAGTTTGAGATGAGTATGGTTGGAGAATTGAACTACTTTCTAGGCTTACAGGTTAAACAGCTAGAAGATGGTATCTTCATTTCCCAAACCAATACTTTAAATTTGGTTAAGAAATTTGGATTTAAGAATTGTATGAAATTCGATACTCCTATGAGTATGACTTTCAAGCTTTTAAAGGATGAAACAGGTAAAAGTATACACTCTCAGTTATATCATAGCATGATTGGTAGTCTCTTATACTTAACTGCAAGTAGACCAGATATTGCATTCAGTGTAGGTATCTGTGCTAGATATCAATCAGATCTAAAAGAATCACATCTTATTGTTGTCAAACACATTTTAGATATGTCGCAAGTATTGCTGATTTAGGCCTCTGGTATCTGCATGATACAAAGTTCAATTAGCTGGATATACAGATGCTGACTGGGCAAGGAACATTGATGATAGAAAGTCTACCAGTGGTGGATGTTTCTATGTTGGGAATTATTTAGTTTCTTTGCACATTAGGAAACGAAGTTCGGTATTGTTTTCCAAAACTGAAGCTAAATACATTGCAGCTGGTAATGCTTTTACCTAGCTTGTTTGGATGAAAAGAATGCGAAACGATTATAAAATTGCGCAAGATATAATGATCTTGTATTGCGATAACTCTAGCGCAATTAATATCTCAAAAAATCCCATCCAGCATTCTCATACGAAGCATATTGACATTTGTTATCACTATATCCAGGAATTAGTTGAAAATAAAAGCATTTCTTTAGAATATATCCAGATGAAAAATCAGCTTGCTGACATTTTGACAAAACTGTTTGACAAGAATAGATTTTTTAAATTAAAACTTGATATTGGTATGTGTAATTCAAATTAATTGAATTATGTTATTTTTACATGCTTTAATTTTTATATTTTTTATGCAAAAAATTTTGAAAATTTTTAAATAAAATTTATTTTTCAATGTATCATGACCGGTCGAGCACGTACTCGACTGGTTGTGGAGCATGGGTGGGTGTCTCTTAAAAAAGGGGAAAATCACTTTGTTTCTTCAATTTCTTCATCTTCCTCATCAAGCCCTCTCTCGACTCGTCAAACCCATTATCATAGGAGCATTGTAAGTGCTTTATTTTCAATTTTCTTTTAGATTTGGGTTATTATATGCTTCTTTTACAACATTTTGTTGTCGATTTGGGTTTTCTATTCCATTTTTTGAGGGTTTTAGCTATAAAATCTGATCTCTTTGAAACACATCCTCTATTTTTTATTCTCTCTATTGCAATCATACTATGGATAATTAAACTAAGAAGAAAGCAACTCCTCTTAGGGTTAGAACCCTAAGGCCACCCGAGGAAGACCCGGAGTATGTGCAAGATCTTCGCAATAGAGAAATCATTGTCAAAAGAACTGTAAATGTTGATCATTTGGCTCGATTTCATCTTCTTCTCATCCTTACCGCTGTTGGTTGGGAAAATGTTTTAAATTAGGGTGGGCCGGCATACCGCTTAATTGCGTAAGAGATGTATGCATTTAACAGTGAAGCATCTCTAGGTAATCTAACTTTCTCTATCAATTTTAGAGAAGGGACGTTCCATGTCGATAAACATCTCATTTCAGGCTTATTGGACATTACTGTTAATGATGAAGGTATTCCTATACCTACACTAGCTGAGAGAATGTTTGAAACTGAAAGGCATAAAATTACTCATAAATTATGTTGATTTGATGTCGAATGAAGTTCAGATAATTCCCTCCATGCTAATAAGATGTTGCCCAAATACAGGATTCTTCCCCGCATCTTTATTGCCGATGTGTATCCTAGGTTTGGGAACAAGGCCGAACTTACCTCCTTCATGTGTCACATTCTTCATTATGTCGTGTCTAGCATACCCATATGCCTTCCTTCTCTTATCTGTTATATCATTATTCAATTTCGTCTCCATCCTGACCATGGTTATATTATGTTTACCTATCTTATGACTACATTAGCACTTCATTGTAATGTGGTCTTTCCGCCTGCCAAGGCACTGATAGTTGTTCTTCCATTCAATAACTCCGACATCAACAAGATGAACTTGGACTATTTGCCTGGCCAACGTGATGAGGAGGACGTAGAAGTTAAAGAATAAAATACTCCTCCTGCAAACACTACAATGGATGATATTTTTGATGAGTTAGAAACTGATGATGAGGCGGATCCTGAATTTCAGCCGTCTCACTTTGATGAGCATCTTCGCTCTTTAGAGGAGAAAGTGGGTGAATTAAAAATGTCACAAGACAATCTGACTGAAAGGCACAAATCTTCAATAAAATATATGTGAAAATATTTTCATCGCATTACTAGGGGACTTCATCAGATTGACCTATCCATTCCACCTCCTTCTTCCTTAGGTTCTGACTAGTATTTGATTCTATTTGTGTTGGGAATGTATAGCTTTAACTTTCACTTTCTCTTGGATTGTATGACTTTATCTTAGATAACACTCTCTTTATGATACTCTCTTGATGTTACTATACATCATATTTTCCTCTTATCATATTTATACTTCATTTATGATTCTATCTTCCTTTGTCAAGTTATGACAAAAAGGGGGAGAGACTTGTTATTTTATGGTTATGAGTATGATTAAATCATTTGCTTGTTATGGTAATGATTAAATGATAATGATTAAATGTGAGTGGATTGTGTGTATTGTATATTGTGGATATATGTGTCTTTGTTAATACAGGTACTCCACACAAATCAATGCTCAAACTGAGGGGGAGTAGTTTGAGGGGGAGTAGATGTCATGAAAGAGTGAAAGTGTGTTGTGAATGAATGTGAAGCTGTGAAGTTTGTGTATTGTATTTTATAAGTTTGTTTTGTCACAAATTTGACAAAGGGGGAGATTGTAAGTGTTGTGATGTATAAAGCACCCTTTTGTTGTCAAATTTTGATTAGACAAAACAATTTAGAGTGTGACTTATTCACAAGATGGAAAGTTTACCTTCAAGAGGAACAAGATGGAAAATTCACCTTCAAGATCATCATATGAAGTTTGAAAGCGCAAGACATGAAGATAGTACTACAAGTTTGAGATCTACTTCTACTTCAAGTTCAAGATCAAGCTACCAATTCAAGTACACTTCAAGTAGAAGATCTACTGAAGCTACTGAAGATTCAAGTAATAACTTCAATGACCAATAAATTTAGGTATAACTGACCCTAGAAAGACCCTAGACTTAGGCCTTTTTATATGTTAATCATACACGGGTTTTTATACTTTGGTTAGGCTTAAATTCGACTAGTCCAAGCCTAAGTTCGACTAGTCCAGGCTTTGGTTTGACCAATCCAAGAAATGCTTCGACTAGTGTAAGTGCTATGGTTTCCTGCTCCTTTAGTTGTCAAATTTTGTGGTGCCAAAAACACAATCTGTGTCTTGTGTAGCATGTTGATTTATATGTTCAAGACACTGCATGCATCACAATGCTTCAAGTTAAGAACGGTGATCTACTTCAAGAAATGCAAGGTCAAGTACTTTGTCCACTTATGTAAGCTTTAATGTTCATAGTTTTTAAAACTACATCGAAAAGACGAGTGCTTGTTCAAGACTCAAGATAATGTTCGACTCAAGATCAGGTACAACTCAAGAACGACAAATCCAAGCTTTAAAAGATCTCAAGTTCAAGCCACATCATGTAGAGATCTAAAAGCTTCATAATCTTCAAAGATTAACCATCATCTGAAGAAATGAAGATTCAATGTCCATACTTCACATTTAAGGTATGAATGACCTTAGATTGAACTTAGGGTAGGTCATTTTGTGTACA
Source organism: Magnolia sinica (assembly GCF_029962835.1). Classification (NCBI taxonomy): domain Eukaryota; kingdom Viridiplantae; phylum Streptophyta; class Magnoliopsida; order Magnoliales; family Magnoliaceae; genus Magnolia; species Magnolia sinica. Next base: position 38,745,138 of record NC_080587.1, on the reverse strand, counting down.
TAAGTCAGTTGAATCATTTTATAAGTGTTTGGTCAGTTTTAAGACTAGTCCTGGACCTTGTTCAACTAGTCCTAGAACTGCCTCGACCAGTCCTAAGTTTGTTGTAAATTTTTAAAAAATTTTGGTTGAGCTACAACCAGTATTGGACTCTGTTCGACCAGTCGTGTAAACAGTGCACGACGCGTCCTACGACCAGACCAGGATCTATGACTCAAACTACAGCGAACAAACCTGGGGCCTCACGACCAGTCGTAGGATGGTCACGACCAGTCATGGAGGTGTCACGACCGCTAGTGAACAAACTACGACCAGTCGTAGGATGGTCACGACCAATCATGGAGGTGTCACGACCGGTAGTGAACAAACTATGACCAGTCGTGGAACGGTTTTATCTGATCACACTCAAAATTTTAAAATGCAGTTCGTCCTACGACCAGTCGTAATGTCCACAGGACAAGTCATAGATACGATTTTTACAACTATAAATAGAACATGAATTTTAGAGTTTGATAATTCAATTCAAGTAAAATCAAAGCATCACTCTAAGAGATAAGTTTGTGTTCTTTTTAAGCTACATTGTGCATATTTAATATTCTCTTTTTTTAGCTTTTCTTATTTAATATTATTTCTGCATTCCAATCTAATTTGAAAGAGGAATTAGGATATTCCACTTCTTGGAATCAAAATCAAATAGAGCTAGCCCAACTTGATTTAATTTAAAATCGATTAGAACTTAGAACCATTTCAAAGTGAGTATTGGACAATTAAACTTCTATATTGGAACTTCTACTCCTATTGGTTCTTCCGGACTGCTACAAAAGGAGAAATCCAGGTATTTTATATTATTATAAATTTCCTTCTTTTGGTTTTATTTGAGATTAAGCCAGAAAATCTCAATTTGTTGGTTATCTGAGGAGAGCCAGAAAACTCAGAAGTGGGGTTTTTGAATTGTACAAGCCCATTTGAAAGACACAATTGTGAAGGTTTTAGGTGAACCTGAGAAACCTATTTTCATAGTGAAGCTAATATTCCCTGTGTGAGGATATTAGGAATGGAGTAGCAATCTGTGTAGCTATTGTTTAACAGTTGGTGTACACACAGGCGAACCACTATAATTCTTTGTGTCTTGCGATTTGAATGTTTGTGTAATTTCTATATTTTTTATCATTCAAGTTTGTGGGATGTATGTGTGGATGTGAATGTTGTAATATTTACATTTTAAGCATTATGGGGAATGTTGTAATAGTTTAGAATTTATTTCTTGCTATTTCCTTTATTTTTTTTCAGTTTGAGTTTTTGATATTCAAATTATTCTAATAAGGTTGTCCTGCCATAAACCCTTGGTTTTTATGGTGCAAGGTTGTCCTTAGAACAACATTGGTATTAACCTCTCTGTTCTAGTATTTAAAGATTGCTTTATATTTCTGTATTGTGATTTGTTTAAAGTGTTATCTTTACTTTATTCATTTATATTCCGCTGTTAAAGTTTTAATTTGGCATAGTCCTATTCACCCCTCCCCTCCCCCCCTCTAGGACATATAGCTAGGCCTTTTCAAGTGGTATCAAAGCCTAATAGCTCATTTTAATTGTTATATTTTTAGATTTATTTCCTGAGCTAATCGATCTAAGCTATTTATAAGATGTAAAATTTTGATAGCCTTTCAGCCACTAGGCTTCCACCATTTAATGGCTCCAATTATGCCTATTGGAAAGCTAGGATGAGGATTTTCCTTAAATTCATGAATGAAAGCATGTGGCAAGCCACAGTGACTGAATGGACCCCTCCTACCTTTGAAGTAACTAGTATCGATGGATCAAAATCAAAGAAAGTCCCACCTTATTTTTCCTGGACCACACTTCAAAAAAGTGAGAGTAGTGCCAATGCAAAAGCATTAAATGCAATCATTTGCGCACTATCATCGGATGAATTTAAAAGAATTATATCCTATGACACTGCAAAGCAAGCTTGGGATATTTTAGAAATGACACACGAGGGAACATCAATTGTCAAAAAATCTAAAGTCCAACTCCTCACAACCAAATTTGAGAAAATATATGTGAAGGAAAATGAAATGTTCATGGACTTTTATATAAGATATAATGATATTGTGAACTCTATGTAGGGTCTTGGCGATAAAATCTTAGAAAGTAAAGTGTGTGCAAAGATACTATGCTCACTACCTGAACGGTTCAACTCAAAGGTGACTGTGATCCAGGAACTTCATGATACGGACAATATGAGGGTTGAAGAATTAGTTGGTTCTTTACAAACCTATGAGTTAAATTTTAAAGCTCCTAAAGGTAAATCTATTGCCCTTAAATTTTCTAAATATATTTCTTAAGAAAATTGTAATTTTGAAAATTCTGAAGATGATATGGCCCTTTTAGCGAAAAAGTTTTATAAGATTTTCAAAAGTAAAAAGAGGGTTGACTTTCAAAAATCAAATGATAAGAAAAGATCTAAATCTAAATCTAAAACTTAGAAATCTTTAAAAGATAATCAATGTTATAACTACCAAGAATATGGGCATATAACAAACAAGTGTCCTAAAAAGGACAAACCTAAAAAGAAAGGAATGTTGGCTACTTGGGATGAATCTTCTGGCACTAAAGTCTCTTCTGAATCAGAAGATTCTGAAACCGAGTCGAGCAATGAAGTCAAAGCTCTTATGACTCTAGCCAAGTTCACATTTTCAAATCACGATAATTCTACTAGTGAAGAAAATTTGAATAGTGATCATGAAAATGAAGAAGATCTTCAAGATGTTTACAATGCCCTATACAAGGAAAGTTGTAAAATTACTGTAAAACTTAAACTTAAAAAAGAAAAATTTTCAAAACTTAAAGAAAATTTTGATTCACTTTTTTTAGAAAAATCCCACATTTCAGATTGTTTTGAAAAATCAAAATGCGATTTAGGTTTCAAAACTTTCCTGATTGAAAATCTAAAATCTGAAAATGAAAAAGTTAAACTTGAAGTCTCTTCTCTTTTGAGTTTAAAGGATACATGGAGGAATGCCCAAGGTGATCCAAAATTAGAAAAACTTTTGTCTGAATCAAGAAAATGTGGCGACCGATCCAGTTTGGGCTACATAAAAGTGTTCCTCCTAAATAGAAGAATACTTCTCCTAAGTTTGTAAAAGGAGAGTCCTCAAACTCAAAAGAGAAAAGTTCAAATCAAAAGTTTTCTAAAAATACTAAAACTTTTCAATCTTTCAAACCTAAAAGTAATCATATCAACTATAAAAATCAGAATCAAAACCCTTTGGCTGAAAAAATAGTTGATTTACTTAAGGAGCTCTTAAAATCTAACTCAGTGGGTCATTCTTACAACAACTACAAACATATGAAGACCAACTATACTCCTAAACCCAAAATAGTTATGAAATGGGTTCCTAAGGTTACTTGCTTGGTTGCCCACATGGCTTTCAAAGCTTCAAGCCATTCAAAGTGGTACCTATATAGTGGATGCCCAAGGCACATGACTGGTGACAAAGGTCTGTTCACTACTCTTAAAGACATGACTGATGGTTCAATCACATTTGGTGATGGTAGGAACTGCAGGATTATTGGCCAAGGTATGGTTCAACTCTCTAACCTCCCTTTATTTGAGAATGTTTTATACGTTGAAGGGTTAAAACACAATCTGTTAAGCATATCGCAAATATGCGATAAAAATCATAGTGTTAAATTTTCTAACCTAGGGTGTGAAATTTTAAACAAAAATGGTTCAGTAATATTAACTGGTCGTAGAACTTCTACAAACTACTACATCGTAAGTGATTCTAGCTCATCTATTCAATCGTGTTACATGGTCCATACCGATGAGACTGAATTATGGCATAAAAGCCTTGGACATGTAAACTACCGCAATCTATATAGATTGAGCAAAAGAGAACTAATAAGAGGTCTACCTAAACTACAAAAAGTAGACAAAATATGTGGCGAATGCCAGATTGGCAAGCAAACTAGGAGCACTCACAAAAAGGTGAACTCCAATGTCACATCAAAACTACTCGAGCTTCTCCATATGGATCTTATAGGACCAACCAGGACAGAGAGTCGAGGTGGCAAAAAATACATACTGGTAATCATGGATGATTTTACCAGATTCACTTGGGTAGCCTTCTTAAGGGATAAATCAAAAACCCTTGATGAAGTAAAAAGGATTCTCAAATGGATCCAAACTGAAAAAGGTTCTCAAGTTAGTAAAATCCGTAGTGATCATGGATCAGAATTCGAAAATAGCAGTTTTGAGAAATTCTGTTGCAATCAGGGAATATCGCATGAATTCTCTGCACCTAAAACACCACAATAAAATGGAATTATTAAAAGAAAAAATAGAGTGATTCAAGAAATGGCAAATGTAATGTTGAATAGAATGAAGCTCCCTAAAAATCTTTGGGCTGAAGCTGTAAATATTGCATGCTATACAATCAACCAGGTTTATACAAGTAAAACTTATAATAAAAATGCTTATGAACTATGGTTTGATAAGAAGCCTACTGTCAAATACTTTTGAGTTTTTGGCAACAAGTGTTATATTTTACGTGACCGGGAAAATCTGGGTAAGTTTGACACTAAAAGTGATGAAGGGATCTATTTAGGGTATTCTTTGAACAGTTGTGCATATCGAGTACTGATAAGAGGACCGGTGTTATTCATGAGTCCATTAATGTGGTCATTGACGATCACTTAATTACACCTACCTCAAGTTCAGATAATGATGTTATTTTAATTGACAAACTGAATACTTCATTAAATCAAGTTAACTCTGAACTGAGGACTGTCAAAGATCATCCAACCACTCAAATTCTTGGAAACCCTCTCACTAATGTGCGCACTCATAGACAACTAGAAGACATATGTAATTACATGTGCTTTACATCCCAGATAGAACCGACTAATGTAAAAGAAGCTCTTACTGATGAAAACTGGATAGTAGTAATGCAAGAAGTGCTTAACCAATTTGTGAGAAATGATGTTTGGTATCTTTTTCCTAGACCTAAAGATAAACACATTATAGGAACTAAGTAGATTTTTAAAAATAAATCTGATGAACTTGGTAATATAATTCGAAACAAGGCTAGAATGGTTGTAAAAGGGTACACTCAAATTGAAGGCATCGACTATGATGAAACCTTTGCCCCAGTAGCTCGTCTTAAATCAATCAAACTATTCATATCCATTGCTTGCTTTAGAAAATTCAAAATTTATCAAATGGATGTAAAGAATGCCTTCTTAAATGGTGATCTACATGAAGAAGTTTATGTTGAACAACCAATGGGTTTTGAAGACCTTAAGAATGCTGATCATGTCTATCGCCTAAAAAAAGGCTCTCTATGGTTTGAAACAAGCTCCTAGGGCATGGTACGAAAAATTGACTAAGTTTTTACTGAGTCATAATTTTCAAATGGGTAGTGTTGATAAGACTCTTTTTGTTAAAAAAACATAACAATGTTATCTTAATGGCTCAGATCTATGTTGATGATATTGTTTATGGATCTACCTGTACTAACATGACTGTTGAGTTTACAGATTTAATGAAATCTAAATTTGAAATGAGCATGGTTGGAGAATTAAATTATTTCCTAGGGTTGCAAGTAAAATAATAACCTGATGGTATTTTTATTTCTCAAACCAAATATGCTTTGAACTTAATTAAAAAGTTTGGATTTGATAATGAGAAAAATTTTGATACTCCCATGAGTACAACTTTAAGACTCAAAAGACTTTACAGATAAATGTGTGGATCCTAAATTATATCATAGTATGATTGGCAGTTTACTTTAATCTAAATGCAAGTGGACCTGATATTGTTTTAAGTGTTGGTATTTGCGCTAGATATCAATCTGACCCTAAAGAGTCACTTCTAACTATTGTTAAGCAAATTATTCGATATGTCGTAAGTACTGTTAATTTGGGTCTCTGGTATCCACATGATACTAGTATTCAATTAGCTAGGTACATTGATGCTGATTAGGCTGCTAATATCGATGATAGGAAATCAACCAGTGGTGGTTGTTTCTTCATTAAAAATTGTTTAGTTTCTTGGTTTAGGAAGAAGAAAAGTTCTGTATCGCTCTCAACTACTGAGGCTGAATACATCGGAGCTAGAAATGCATGTAGTCAGCTTGTTTGGATGAATGGAATGTTAAGCGATTACGGAATTACACAGGAGTCAATGGTTTTATATTGTGATAATTCCAGTGAAATAAATATTTTTAAAAATCCAATTCAACATTCACGTACTAAGCACATTGACATTAGGTATCATTACATTCGTGAATTAGTGGAAGAAAAAATAATATCTTTGGAATATATCCCGACCGAGACTTAACTTGCCAACATTTTTACAAGCCGCTCGACAAAAGCAGGTTTAATAAATTAAAATTTGATCTTGGTATGTGTAATCTAAATTGAATATTCATGCATGCTTGTATCATAATGTATATATGTTTGATAATTTATTAGTTTAAATTTTAAATTTTCATGAAATTTGCATATTTTAGTCAGTACACGACCAGTCGTGGACATGCTCGACCAGTCGTGGCACGACCGGTCGAGGACGACCCACGACCAGTCATGTAGCGCACTGGACCTATTAAAATTTAGAAAAAACTCATCTTCCTCATTTCCTATTTCCTCTCCAACGAGCCGACGCCCGACCGGTCGTACCCACCTTCCTAGATCTTCAAGGTTAGTGTGTCATTTGCATTTTTCTTGTAGATTCTAGTAAATATTACTTCATTTTCACTCTTGGAGTAATTTATTTTGTGATTCATTACAATTTTAGGATTTTCTTTTGAAAAATCTGTTCTAGCCAAACCCCACTCTACATCCTTTATAATCTCTTAATTCTTTATACTCTTACTTGTAAATATATGCTAGAGGTAAAAAGAAAACCTCCTATGGTCTATCATCTTCTAGATCAACTCCTATCTCTTGGCGCCATCTTCGGTCACTCGAAGATGATCCTTCATATATACGAGATTTGCGAATGCGCAATGTCATTGTTGAACGACCTGTTGATCTTAACCACATTGCTCCTTTTGGTATCATTCCTCTTCTCCAAGCTGTAGGATGGGCTAACATCTTACATTGGGGTGGGCTTGCATACCAATCTATTGCTTAATCCATGTTTGCATGCATTTCTAACTTTTCGACTGAGAATTTAACTTTTAAAATTGAGGCTAGAGAAGGTCCATTTGAAATTGACCACCATCTGATTTCATGTCTAATGGACACACCTGTTAATGACGAGGGTATACCTATTCATACTCTAGTTAAGAAACCCTCAGAATCAGAAAAATGCATGCTCACTAGAGCATTATGCAATATGGATGTGCAATGGACTCCTAAAGGGAATGCGCTCCCCTCAAAGTACTTGTTACCTAAATACAGGGTTCTTTACAGAATCTTTATTTCAAATCTATATTCATGTTCTGGTAATAAAATAGAACTAACTTCCTTCATGGTTCGGGTTTTGCATTCTGTCATCACTGGTGCAAATGTCTGTCTGCCTTCTTTAATATGTCATTTCATCATTCAGTTTCGTCTCTATGCAGGACAGTGATATTCCATTTACCTATCTTATGATTGTTTTAGCTACTCACATGCTAGTTGTTATGCCTGTTGGAGAGGCTCCTATACATCATCTTATTTTCAACAACTCTAATATAAACAAGATGAAATTGGAATTAGCTCCTGGCCAAGTTGATGTTGGTGGTGGTGGAGTGAAGCAGGGAATGCAGATGAGGCTGGTGATCTTCCTCATGATGATATTAATATAGATGATATCTTTGATGAAATTAAATCAAACTCTACTAATAATCCTAACTATGAGCCATCTGATTTTGATGCTCGTCTTCGTGCACTTAAGGAGAAGGTAGAGAACATGAATGTTGCCCATAATTTACAATTTAAATATATGCGCAAGTATCTTAGGCACTTAAACAAGGGCCTTCATCAACTTGATCCTACCATACCTGCTCCTTCTTCAGGATCTGATTATGTGTTTTTATCCTATGGTCTGTAATAACTCCTATACTACTTTGGTTTCTTTCAGTGTGCTAGACTACTTTGGATTATACTAGTATATGATATGTGCACTTTGAATTTGTTTTTATATCGTTTACCTATTTAACTCCTTTAATATTCTCTTATTGGTCTTCCTCTTCCATTTATTCTTTACTTCCTTTATCATATTATGACAAAAAGGGGCAGTATATTAAGTTAGATTGAATACTTATGGATATGGATTGAGGGGGAGTAGAGTAGCATAATTATGTGTGCTACTCAGGGGGAGTAAGTAAGGAGGAGTTTGAATTTGTGCTAGTTAATAATAACTAGTGCATGATTCTTTAACCAGGCCGTAACTAGTTCTCTTATATATGACTAATGCATGATTCTTTATTGAGTATGTTGTGCTACTCTTATTTTGATTGGAGTGTATTTTGTCACAAATTTGATAAAGGGGGAGATTGTAAGTGTTATGGTTTCCTGGTCCTTCAGTTGTCAAATTTTATGGTGCCAAAAACACAATCTATGTCTTGTGTAGCATGTTGATTTATATGTTCAAGACACTGCATGCATCACAATGCTTCAAGTTAAGAACAGTGATCTACTTCAAGAAATGCAAGGTCAAGTACTTTGTCCACTTCTGTAAGCTTCAATGTTCAGAGTTTTTAAAGCTACATCAAAAAGACGAGTGCTCGTTCAAAACTTAAGATAATGTTCAACTCAAGATCAAGTACAACTCAAGAATGACAAATCCAAGCTTTAGAAGATCTCAAGTTCAAGGTACATCATTTAGAGATCTTAAAGCTTCATAATCTTCAAAGGTCAACCATCATCTGAAGAAATGAAGATTCAATGTCCATACTTCACATTTAAGGTATGAATGACCTTAGATTGACCTTAGGGTAGGTCATTTTGTATACATAAGTCAATTGAATCATTTTATAAGTGTTTGGTCTGTTCTAAGACTAGTCCTTGACCTTTTTCGACTAGTCCTATAACTGTCTCGACCAGTCCAAGAAATTCCAAGACCAGTCCTAAGCTTGTTGCAAATTTTTGAAATTTTTTGGTCGAGCTACGACCAGTCCTGGACTCTGTTCGACTGGTCATGTGAACAGTGCACGATGCATCCTACGACCAGTCTAAGATCTACGGTTCAAACTACAACGAACAAACCTGGTGCCTCATGACCAGTCGTGGAGGTGTCACGACCGGTGGTGAACAGACTACGACCAGTCGTGGAACGATTTTATCCAATCGCACTCAAAATTTCAAAATGCAGTTCGTCCTAAGACCAGTCGTAGTGTCCAAAGATCAGTCGTAGATACGATTTCTGCAACTATAAATAGAACACGAATTTCAGAGTTTGAAAATTCAATTCAAGTAAAATCAAAGCATCACTTTAAGAGATAAGTATATGTTCTTTTTAAGCTACATTGTGCATATTTAATATTCTTTTTTGTTAGCTTTTCTTATCTGATTTTGTTTCTGCATTCCAATCTAATTTGAAAGAGGAATTGGGATATTCCACTTCTTGGAATCAAAATCAAATAGAGCTAGCCCAACTTGATTTAATTTCAAATCAAATAGAACTTAAAACCATTTCAAAGTGAGTATTGGACAATTAAACTTCTATATTCGAACTTCTACTCCTATTGGTTCTTTCGGGATACTACAAAAGGAGAAATTCAGGTATTTTACGTTATTGTAAATTTCCTTCTTTTAGTTTTATTTGAGATTAAGCCAGAAAAATCTCAATTTGTTGGTTATCTGAGGAGAGCCAGAAAACTCAGAAGTGGGGTTTTTGAATTGTGTAAGCCCATTTGAAAGACACAATTGTGAAGGTTTTAGGTGAACCTGAGAAACCTATTTTCATAGTGAACGGTAATATTCCTCGTGTGAAGATATTGAGAGTGGAGTAACAATCTGTGTGGCTGTTGTTTAATACTTGGTGTACACACAGGCGAACCACTATAATTCTTTGTGTCTTGTGATTTGGATGTTTGTGTAATTTCTATATCTTTTATCATTCAAGTTTGTGGGATGTATGTGTGGATGTGAATGTTGTAATATTTACATTTCAAGCACTGTGGGGAATGTTGTAATAGTTTAGAATTTATTTTTTGTTATTTCTTTTATTTCCTTTTAGTTTGAGTTTTTGATATTCAAATTATTCTAGTAAGGTTGTCCTGCCATAAACCCTTGGTTTTTATAGTGCAAGGTTGTCCTTAGAACAACATTGGTATCAACCTCTCTGTTCTAGTATTTTAAGGTTGCTTTACATTTCCGTATTGTGATTTGTTTAAAGTGTTATCTTTACTTTATTCATTTATATTCCACTGTTAAAGTTTTAATTTGGCATAGTCCTATTCACCCCACCCCCCCCTTATAGGACATATAACTAGGCCTTTTCAACCAGTCCAAGATTTAAATTAAATTCAGAGTTTTTCCGGTAGTTCCTCGACTAGTCGAGCACCTTGCTTGACCAGTCATGGAGACTCATTCGATGAGCTGAGGAGCTCGACTCGAACTCCAGTAACCTTTTTTAGGCTCCCTCAGCTAGTCGAAGGTTGATTTTATCCGACAGTGCCGCAATTTTTGAAATTTGGTTGATTCTTTGACTAATGGAAGGAGACCTTAGACTAGTCCAAGGAACCATTTTTCAGCCTATAAATAGAGGTCTTTTCTCATTCCAAATCATTTAAAAAAAGCTACAGAAAGCCTCTACTTTGAGAGAAAAGTCTCCGTCATTATCAAGCTATAGTCCTGTAATTTTATATCCTTTAATAACTTATTTGTTTTTGTAATTCCTTTATCTCTATTTTATGAATATGATTTTTTAAAGGGAGTTTTTTAATCTAACTTGTGAGATCTAAGGAATTCAAACAAGTAGCCTAAGGTTTGAGATAATTTAAAATCTGTTTAGAACCTAGAACCCTTGATTATGTTTATTGGACATTGAAAATCTACATATTAAACGAAGCAGTTCTATGGGTTACATCAAACAATGTCTTCAAGAAGAAGATAGGTATTCTTTGTTTATTTATTTTTGGTTTTGAGATAAGCCAGAAAATCTCTGTATTGGTTTTGACTAAGATAAGCCAGAAAATCTTGGCGCGGGGTTTTAATTGTCATAGCCCACTTGAAAACACAACTGTATAGGTTTTAAGGTGAACCTTGGAATACCTTATTTTATGGTGAACGTCAATATCATGTGGGTTGTGATTATTGGGAGTGGAGTAGGTGTGGCTATTTGAGAACAGTTGGTGTACACACCAAACCACTATAACTTCTAGTATTTTGTGGTTGATGATGTATGTGTTAGATGTGTGCTGAATGTTTGTAATATTTTCATGTACATGTGGTGAATGCTTGTAATAAATAGCTTCCTTCATTTGCCTCATGTTTTAGTTTGCGATCTTGATCCTTACTACATTCAAGAAATCAGGTTGTCCTACCATAAACGTTTGTTTTTTGTGTAAGTTTATCCTTTGAATAAGGTTTGAATCAATTTCTCAATACTATTACAATTGAGATCTCTAATTTATTTTGTTTTATTTGATATTTCAGTTTATTATTTTTTAATTTGGCATAGTCCCATTCATCACCCCCCCCCCCCCCCCCCTCCTTTAAGATTTAGAGCTCTCCCTTTTCATAGTTGGTCCCTCTTACTACTATTTCCTTGACGGGTATTCTTGCTACAATCAGATAAAGATAGCCCTTGAAGATTAAGAGAAGACAATATTCACATTCCCTTTGGCACATTTGCTTACTGAAGGATGTCATTCAGACTATGTAATACCCCCGCCACTTTTCAGTGATGCATGTTGAGTGTATTTTCTGACATGGTGGGACAATATTCAGAGGTCTTCATGAATGACATATCTGTCCTTGGTCCATCCTTCAGTGGGAGTTTGGAAAAACTTAAATGTGTGTTGAAGCAATGTGAGGAAAAGAATTTGGTTTTGAATTAAGAAAAATGTCATTTTATGGTTCCTAAGGGAATTGTTCTTTGACATATAATTTCTTCCAAGGGAATTAAAGTAGACAAATCTAAAATTGATCTTATCCCTAACCTACATTTACCCAAAAGCATACGTGACGTGCGATCTTTCTTAGTACACGTTGGATTCTACAGACAATTCATAAAGGACTTTAGTCACCTCTCCCATCCTTTATATAATCTACTTCAAAAGAATGTGTCATACGAGTAGACTAACAATGCCAAGAAGCTTTCACTAAGCTCAAGGGCATGTTGACTACCACACTTATCATATAGCCACCTGATTGGAGCATCCCTTTTGAGATTATGTGCAATGCATCTGACTGTGCTATAGGGGTGGTGTTAGGCCTGAGAAAAGAAAAGAAGCCCTACATTAGTTGTAAGGCTCATATCTAAGTCCGTACCATTCTGTAGGCTTCCACGGCCCTCCCTATCGAATTTCGACAACCCTTGATCTGAAATCGATATTTGTGCGTAATCCTAAGTCACATCCAGTGATTCTGAGTTGGCTCAACTCGAAACTTATACCCCACCGACTGCGCTGTCGTCGCGGTTCCAACGCCGCGACTCACGCACCGATCGGATACGTGGGTCAGAAGATATGGGCCCGCGTTCATTTCGAGGAAAATGCCGCGCGTGCGAATTCTGAGAGAATCTCTATAACCTATCCCATTAATCAATCAATCAAGTACACACTATATCATAAGTCAAGCAACCCATCCCTTTTCCATTCCCAAAGTCAACTGTCTCTCTCTCTCTCTCTCTCTCTCTCTCTCTCCACCCATCCCTCTTTCACCCAAATTTCAACCAAGCCCATACCCTAACCATCCCTTCCTTATAACATCCATTCCACCCATCCCTTATCATCCCATCACTTCTCTCTCTCTCCCCCTCATTTCTCAAACAATCTCCCAAGCAACAAGAAAATTCAACATCCAAACAACCCAAGTGTGGCCCACTTCTCTTCCACCCAATCTCTCATCCCCACCATCAAGACTTCATCATCCACCGTAAAAAGTTGAGCATAAGAGCTAAGGAAGCTGAAGGACCAAGAAGAAGGCCGATATGTGGGTGATCTACTGTTGATTTCCATTTGAGGGCTCACTTGTATGTCAGACCCATTTTGATGTATGTGTTGTAATCTTGAGGGGCCCATAGTGGCGGGGTCCCTCCACTACGCCGATCTCCCTCTCTCTCTCTCTCTCTCTCTCTCTCTCTCTCTCTCTCTCTCTTTCCTGATTGTATGGCCCACCTTGAAGTATGTATCATATCTATGTCGTTCATCCATTTGGCCCACCTCGATGGACTGTCCAGCGGACGGGATTGCTGCCCGTCCGTCTGGACAGGCCTGGGTGAAGGAATATACAAATATCAACTTATATAAAGCTGAGGTGGGCCACATGTGTGGACCCACTATGATATATGCATGAGATCCACACCGTCCAGGGGCTAGGATGGTGGGGCCTACCTTGTGTGGTGTGGCTTAAATCCACACCGTCTAGAGTGTCTAGAGGGTCTGGACGCTGGACCTTTAAAAAAGTAAAGTACATATATTATAATATATTATAATATATATATATAGAGAGAGAGAGAGAGATAAAGGGAGTGGGGTGGCCCACGTACGTGGCACCCACCTTGGAATATGTATTATATATCCACTCCGTCCAACGAATTGCATCCCACCGTCCAAGGGCAGGGACGGTGGGCAGCTGTGACGTACATGCTGCATAGCAGCTGTGGAACCCATGCACGTGTGGACTCCACATGATGCATGTGCTTATCAAAGCCGTCCATCTATTTGCATCCACCGTCCAGATGACTGGACGATGGTGCATAGCATGATGTATGTGTTTTATTCCAACCATCCAGATGGCTGGACGGTGGACTGTTTCAAAAAATATATATATATAATAAATAAAAATAAAAATGAAGCAAATTCAAATCCTTAGTGGGCCAAATACGTGGACCCCACCCCTAATGTATGTGTTACATCCAAACTGTCCATCCATTTGGTGAGCTCGTCCTAGGGCTTGAGAAGAAAAATAAGACAAATCTAGCTATCAAGTGGACCACATTGCCATAAACAGTGGAGATTGAACGTCCAGCATTGAATTCTTTTGGGTCTCATACATTTTAGACCAATATGAACTTTGTTTTTCCTCTTAGTTCAGGTCTTCATGACCTTATGAACAAACTGGACAGGAAATAAACTCTATGGTGGCCCACTAGAGTTTTAACAGTGGAAGTCATTATCACCACTCTTATTTGTGGTTTGGTCCAGATGATCTTTTGATATGATTCATTTTTTTAGATAATACTCTAAAATGACCTCTAAAAACAGATGAATGGTGTAATCGGTGCAACCCATGTGGTGTGGCCCACTCGATGTATTTGAGGCCCACATAATGTAGCCCATTTGATGTATTTGAGGCCCATTGATATGGCCCACTTGATTTATATGGGCCCATTGGTGTGGCCCATATGATGTGGCACATTTGATGCATGTTGGCCTATTAGTGCGGCCCGCATGATGCGGCCCATTTGATGTATATGGGCCCATTGGTGCGGCCCATATGATGTGGACAATTTGATGTATATGGGCCCATTACTGTGGCTCATTTAATGCATGTTGGCCCATTGGAGTGGCCCACATGATGCGGCTCACATGATGTATATGAGGCCCATTAAGACATATTTGAGGCCTATGGGTTGAGGCCCGATGTAATGTATATAAGGACCATGAGCGAGGCCCAATGAGACGTATGTGAGGCCTTTGTGTGGGCCGAATGTGATGTATATGAGGCCCACTGCGATGTGAGATTCCACCATGATGTTTGTAATGATGTTTATGGCGGCCATGCCTTGGGAGCAATGATGGTTTGATGTCCATATTGTAAGAGCAATGATGGTTAAATGTCTGCATTGTAACTCTCCCTAGGGCCTATTGCTAGGCCTATACTTGTAGTGTATAGGCCGTCTAGGCCCATCTTCGTTATGAATAAAGTCCATAACCATATAACATGCTTAGTATAGCTCTATGATTCATATTCATACGCATCATATGCATGCTTGATATGAGGAGTGACTGATCATAGCATATGCCTTCGGGTAGATTATTTATGGGCTCCCTGATAGACGGAGTTACCCCACATGAGCGCACGGTACGCGCAGGATTGCTGCATGACTGATAGTGTGATTCATGTACTTCGCATTCGTATGACATGATTACTATACGCCGTAGCAATATCAGGGTTGTGGCCTTCATAGGTGCATCATGGATGGTAGGATCGGACACCAAAAATACTATTACTAGCATTGGGGCGCCATAGATGTCCCTGGGTGAAAATTCCTAAACCTGATGGTACCAGAGGATGATTCCAACGTCGAGACCAAGTGGATACATAAGCGCACGACGACCGAATACCAGGAGGCTGCGTCTCCCACTGTGTCATGGTCTATTGGAAAGGGGTGTGGCCTTACCTGCCTGAGGGTAGGGGGCATTGCTCGGCTGAGTATGACCAGCTCATGAATGGGTCCGCTATCGACGTGTTGGATAGGTATTGGCAGACTATTGGCTAGGCAGATAGTGAGGTTTCTTACGCTCACTTGGACTACACGCCTAAGAAAGGAGCAGTGTTATTTGAAGTATACTAAACTCTGGTGATTATCCAGAGTGAGAACTGTACTCATATTTGATGCTCTAGTGATGAACTGCATTGATATGTGGATTTGGATGAGAATTGGCATGCTTGAGTTGCATCACGCATCGCATGGTCTTGATATGGCCGATAACATTTATGTCTTGTACCGTATAGCCTTCGTATGGATGATTGCATTCATACACTCATCAGCATGATTTCGCATTACTCTGATATTGTATTCTAAGCACGTTCATATCACGTACACACCTATACCACCCTCTAAGCTTTCTATAAGCTTATGCATGATTGATGCGTGCAAGTGACGCCAGGACACAACTATAGCTTCACCGCAGTAGGAGTGTGAAGTTGAGCTTCAAGAGTTCTGTTATTGTTATCTTGTATTTCCTTTTATACGCATTGTATCTTAAAGTTTTTTTTATCATAATGAATTTTGTGATGGTGTTCTTGTGATTATTGTTCATGGGCTATGAAATGGCTAGCTATACGTCCTAGAGGGGGGGGTGAATAGGACAATGCCAAAATAAAACTTTAACAGCGGAATAAAAGAATATGATAGTCAAATAAAATAAATCAATTCACAATGTTGAAATAAAAGCAACCTCAATAAATAAGAATTGAGAGGTTAATACGAATTCAGTTTGAAGGACAACCTTACACCATAAAAACCAAGGGTTTATGGTAAGATTACCTTATTTCTAGAACTTCCTTTGTATCAAAAACTCAAACCAGAGAGGAATAAATAAATAGCAAGGAATTGAAATAAATTATAGGAATTTAAATCTAAATTATTACAACATTCCCACTGTGCTTTGAAATGTAAATTTTATAACATTCACATCCATACATACATTCCACAAATCTGAATGATAAAAGATATAAAACTTAAGCAAGCATTCAAACCACAAGACAAAGAATTATAGTGGTTCGCCTGTGTGTACACTAACTATTCAACAACAGCCACACAGAATGCTACTCCACTCCTAATATCCTCACACAGGGGATATTAGCATTCACTAACAAAATAGGTTTCACAGGTTCACCTAAAACCTTCTCAATTATGTCTTTTTAACTAGGTCTTACACAATCCAAAAACCCACACTATCTGAGTTTTCTGGCTCTCAGATAACCACACAATGAAAATTTTCTAGTGAATCTCAAACAAAAACCAAAAGAACAGAAATTTTACATAAATGTAAAATACCTGGATTTCTCCTTTCGTAGCAATCCGGAAGAACCAATTGGAGTAGAAGTTCGAATCAACGTTCAATGTCCAATACTCACTTAAAATGGTTCTAAGTTCTAATTGATTTTAAATTAAATCAAATGGGCGTAGCTATATTTGATTTTGATTCCAAGAAGAAGGAATACAACAATTCCTCTTTTCAAATAAGATTGGAATATAGGAATAAAATCAAATAAACAAGCTAACAAAAAGAGAATATTAATTATGCATAACGTAGCTTAAAATGAACACTAACTTATCTCAGAATGGAGCTTTGATTTTCTTGAAGTAAGTTGTAAAACTCTAAGATTCGTGTTCAATTTATAGTTGCAGAAATCACGTCTATGACTGGTCTTGAGAAAGCTT
This sequence comes from Magnolia sinica, assembly GCF_029962835.1. Taxonomy (NCBI): domain Eukaryota; kingdom Viridiplantae; phylum Streptophyta; class Magnoliopsida; order Magnoliales; family Magnoliaceae; genus Magnolia; species Magnolia sinica. Next base: position 38,727,866 of record NC_080587.1, on the reverse strand, counting down.
CGACTGGTCGTAGCAACAACGACATTTTGAAATTTTAAGCGCGATCTTATAAAAACCGTTCTACGACTAGTCACATGAATTCTACAACTAGTCGTGGACCACCTACGACCGGTCGTAGCTAACCCAGGACTGGTCGTAGGAAACATGATTTGCACGCTGTAGTTCAAGTCGTAGATATATGACCGGTTGAAGGTCGAGTCGTGACCCTCCTACGACCGGTCGACTAGCTCTCAAGACTGGTCGAAGCTTAACAAAAAAATTCTAGAAATCTTCAACAACTTAGGACTGGATGAGGAATTTCTTAGACTGGACAAACTAGTGCTAGGACTAGTCGAACAAGGTCCAAGACAAGTCTTAGAACAGAGCAAAATCATCTATAAAGATTCATCTTGAATTATGTAACCAAAATGACCTACCCTAAGGTCAATCTAAGGTCTATCATACTTGGATCATTAAGTATGAACATTGAACTTCATTCTTTTTAGAAAATGGTTGACCTTTGAACCTTATGATGCTTGAGATCTCTACTTGATGTAGCTTGATCTTGAGATCTTCTAAAGCTTGAAATTAAACTTCATCTTGAGTTGCACTTGAGTCTTGAAATGTACTTGAGTCTTGAAGTGTTTATCGATGTAGCTCTGAACATTGATGTTTACAGAAGTTGATAAAGTATATGGCTTGACTTGGCTTGAAGTAGTTCGTCGTTCTTGACAGAAGCAATGTCTTTATAGAGTCAATGCGATGTCTTGAACATATGTATATCATCATACAAACACAAGACATAGATAGAGTTTTGGCACAACAAAATTTGACAACCAAAGGAGCATGAGACCATAACACTTACAATCTCCCCCTTTGTCAAATTTGTGACAAAACACACTCCAAAAAAATAAAAAAAGTACAACATGTTCAACAAAGGATCATGCACCAGTTTTTGGCAAAGAATCATGCACCAGTTTTAGTAGATAAAGTAGCACACACATACATCTATACTTACTCCCCTTGAGTAGCAACACTCACAGATATCACAAAGAAAATGCTACTCAAAAGGCTACTCATAGCAATAGCAATCCATTAACAATCCATAAGCAATAGCATAAGCCCTCTCCCCCTTTTTGCCACAAAATGACAAAGGAAGAACAAATGAATAAGAATAATAAACAGGAGAGTAAAGTATCCAAGATATGAAATAAGGTGCATAAATCCATAGATCATGGGCTAGTCAAGTTTAAAGATAAATAAAAATAGTCTTACAAACTTAGCAAGTACAGAATAGTATTAAAGTTATTACAGACCAATAGATAGAAACTTTTAGTCAGATCCAAAAGATGGAGCAGGATTAGATGGATCTATTTTATATAAACCGTTAGCAAGGCGCCGCATATACTTGTGCATATAAGCAAATTGAGTTGCTTGGGTTACACGAATTTGAGCCACCTCTTCCTTTAGAGAACACAACTCTCATAAAAACCAGAAGGCTGATAATTTGGATCATTACCAAAGTCAGATTCTAGTTCATCAAAAATATCATTCATATCAACATCATCAGGAAGATTGTCAGCATCTTCCGCTTCATTCCCAGCTTCAGTACCACTACCACCAACATCCACTTGGCCAGGAGTCAATCCCAATTTCATCTTGTTAATCTTTGTATTGTTAAAAATAAGATGATGAATAGGGGCCTCTCCAATAGGCATAGGCACGAGCATGTGAGTAGCTAAAACAGTCATAATGTAGGCAAATGGAAGATCACTAGGACCAGGATGGATTCGAAACTGAATGATGGAATGACAAATTAAAGAAGGTAGACAGATCTTTACACCAGTAATGACACAATGCAAAACACGAACCATAAAGGCAGTTAGTTTTGTTTTGTCGCCAGACCGCGGATACAGATTTGAGATAAAGATTCTATGAGGAACCTTGTATCCGGGTAACAAATACCTTAAGGGGAGTGCATTTCCTTTATGGGTCCATTGCACTTCCATATTGCATAAATCTCTAGTAAGCATCTATTTTTCTGATTTAGAGGGTTTTTCAGATAATGTATGAATGGGAATACCCTCATCATTAACAGGGATTTCCAAAAGACCAGCTATTAAATGTTGATCTACTTCAAATAGACCTTCTCCAGTATCAATTTTAAATGTTAAATTCTCATATAAAAAATTAGAGATGTATGCTAACATGGATTGAGCAATAGACTGGTATGCAGGCCCACCCCAATGTAAGATGTTATCCCAACCTACAGATTGGAGTAGAGGTAGGATACCAAATTGAGTAATGTGGTTAAGATTAACTGGACGTTCAACAATGACATTGCGCATACGCAAATCCCATACATCGGATGGATCATTTTCGGGAGACCGAAGATGGCATTGTGTAATAGGAGTTGATCTAGAAGAAGATGGACCATGGGAAGATTTCTTTTTTCCTTTGGGATCCATTTGCAACACCAGATACAAGAAAACAACTAGATTCAAAAAATATGAAATGGGTTTAGATAGATCAAATTTTTGAAAAGAAAAACTCCAATCTTGCACTGAAAGACCAAATAAAGTGCACAAGAGTGAAAAATGAGAAATAATAAGCAAGATTTTACAAGAAAAATGCAAAAGAACCACTAACCTTGAAGGGAAATGATGGTGGGTTCGACCGGTCGGGCTTAGGCACGTTGGAGAGTGAAATGGAAATGAAGAAGAAGAAGCTTTTCCCCAATTTAAAGTGATTTCATGAGTTCCACGACTGGTCGTGGATATACACGACCGGTCGTACCAAGACTGGTCGTGTATACTCACGACTGGTCGAGTACCGGCCAAAAATTACATTTTACAACTAATTTTAAAATTCAACCAAAAAGATAAATAAACATATATATATATAATATGATACAATAATGCAAGAATATTCAATTTAAATTGCACATACCAAGATCAAACTTTAATTTATTAAACCTACTTTTGTCAAGCAGTTTAGTGAAAATATCCGCAAGTTGCGTCTCAGTAGGAATATATTCCAAAGATATTATTTTTTTTCTTTCACTAATTCACGAATGTAATGATACCTAATGTCAATGTGCTTGGTACATGAATGTTAGATTGAGTTTTAAGAAATATTTATTGCACTGGAATTATCGCAATATAAAACAATTGCGTCCTGTGTAATTCCATAATCGCTTAACATACGTTTCATCCAAATAAGCTAAGTACATGCATTTCCAGCAGTAATGTATTCAGCCTCAGCAGTTGAGAGCGATATAGAACTTTGCTTCTTGCTAAACCAAGAAACCAAACAATTTCCAATATAAAAACAACCACCACTGGTTGATTTTCTATCATCAATATTACCAGCCTAATCAACATCTGAGTACCCAGCCAACTGGACACTAGTATCATATGGAGACCAAAGACCAAATGCACAGAACTTGCAACATATCTAATAATCCTCTTAACAACAGTTAAATGAGATTCTTTAGGATTAGATTGATATCTAGCACAAATACCAACACTGAAAGCTATATCAGGTCTACTAGCAGTTAAATAAAGCAAACTGCCAATCATACTACTATACAATTTAGGATCTACATCTTTACCTGTAGAGTCTTTTGAGAGTCTTAAAGATGTACTCATGGGAGTATCAAAATTCTTACCATTCTCAAATCCGAACCTTTTAATAAAGTTCAAAGCATACTTGGTTTGAGAAATAAAAATTCTATCAGGTTGTTGTTTTACTTGCAACCCTAGGAAATAATATATTCCCCAACCATGCTCATCTCAAACTTAGATTTCATTAGATCTGCAAACTCAATAGTCATGTTAGTACAAGTTAATCCATAAATAATATCATCAACATAGATCTGAACCATTAAAACACCATTGTTGTGTTTCTTAACAAAAAGCGCCTTATCGACACTGCCCATTTGAAAATTATGACTGAGTAAAAACTTCGTCAATTTCTCATACTACGCTTTGGGAGCTTGTTTTAGACCATAAAGAGCCTTTTTAAGATGGTATACATGATCAGTAAACTTAGGGTCTTCAAACCCTGTAGGTTTTTCAACATATACCTCTTCATGTAAATTGCCATTCAAAAAAGCACTCTTTACATCCATTTGATAAATCTTAAATTTTCTATAGCATGCAATGGATATAAAAAGTCTGATTGATTCAAGGCAAGTAATTGGGGTAAAGGTTTCATTGTAATCGATGCCTTCAATTTGCGTGTACCCTTGTACAACCAGTCTTGCCTTGTTTCGAATTATATTTCCAAGTTCATCAGACTTATTTTTGAAAATCCACTTTGTTCCTATAATGTGTTTATCTTTAGGTCTAGGAATGAGATACCAGACATCATTATGAACAAATTGATTAAGTTCTTCCTGCATGGCAACTATCCAGTTTTTGTCAGAAAGAGCTTCTTTTACGTTAGTCGGTTCAATTTAGGATGTAAAACACATGTACTTACATATGTCTTCTAATTGTCTACGAGTGCGCACACCAGTGAGAGGGTTTTCAAGAATCTGAGTAGGTTGATGATCTTAAACAGTCCTTAATTCAGAATTAACTTGATTTAATGAAGTATCAGGTTTGTTAATTAAAAGAACTTCATCATAATCTAGACTAGGGGTAGGTGTATTCAATTGATCATTAATGACCACATTAATGGACTCTTGAATCACACTGGTCCTGTTGTTCAGTACACGATATGCACAACTGTTTAAAGAGTATCCTAAAAAGATCCCTTCATCACTCTTAGTGTCAAACTTTCCCAAATTTTTACGGTCACGTAAAATATAACACTTGCTGCTAAAAACTTAAAAGTATTTGACAGTAGGCTTCTTATCAAACCAAAGTTTGTAAGCCATTTTATTATTAGATTTACAAGTATAAACCCGGTTAATAATATAGCAGGCGGTATTCACTGCTTCAGCCCAAAGATTTCTAGGGAGCTTCATACTATTTAACATTACGTTTTCCATTTCTTGAAGCACTCTATTTTTCCTCTCCACAATTCCATTTTCTTGTGGTGTTTTGGGCGCAGAGCATTCATGCGATATTCCCTGATCACTACAGAACTTTTCAAAACTGCTATTTTTGAACTCAGATCATGATCACTACGAATCTTACTAACATGAGAACCTTTTTCAATTTGGATTCGTTTGATGATCTTTTTCACTTCATCAAGGGTTTCTGATTTGTCCCTTAAAAACGTAACCCAAGTGAATCTGGTATAATCATCTACGATAACCAAGATGTATTTTTTGCCACCTCGACTCTCCGTTCTGGTTGGTCCTACAAGATCCATGTGGAGCAGCTCGAGTGGTCTTGATGTGGCATTGGAGTTCACCTTTTTGTGAAAGCTCCAAGTTTGTTTACCATACTGGCATTCACCACATATTTTGTCTACTCTTTGTAACTTTGGTAGACCTCTAATTAGTTCTCCTTTACTCAATCTGTACAAATTATGGTAGTTTACATGTCCAAGGCGTTTATGCCATAATTTTATCATCGGTATAGACCATGTAGCACTGTTGATTAGATGAGCTACCATCACTTACAATATAGCATTTTTCTGAAGTTCTGCGATCAGTTAATATTATAGAACCCTTTTTGTTTATAATTTCACAACCTTGATTGGAAAATTTCACACTATGGTTGTTATCACATATTTGGGATATGCTTAACAGGTTGTGTTTTAGCCCCTCAACATATAAAACATTCTTAAATAAGGGAAGATTATAAAGTTGAACCGTACCTTGGCCAATTATCTTACAATTGCTTCCATCACCAAAAGTAACTGAACCATCAGTCATATCTTTAAGATCGGTGAATAAAGCCTTGTCTCCTGTCATATGCTTGGACATCCACTATTTAGGTACCACTTTGAATGGCTTATAGCTTTGAAAGTAAAAAAGCAGTGTGGGCAACCAAGTAGGCAACCTTAGGAACCCATTTCAGAACTATTTTGGGTTTGGGAATATAGTTGGTCTTCTTCTGTCTGTTGTTGTAAGAATGACCTACTAAGTTAGATTTTAAGAGCTCCTTGAGTAAATCAACTATCTTTTCAGCTAGTGGGTTTCTGTTCTGATTTTTGAAGTTGACATAGTTGCTTTTAGGTTTTTGAAAAGTTTTTGTATTTTTAAAAAAACCTTGACTAGTATTTTTCCCTTTTGAGTTAGAAGACTGTCCTTTCACAAACTTAGGAGGAGTATACTTTTGTTTAGGAGGAACATTTTTATCGTAGCCCAACCCGGATCTGTCGCCACATTTTCTAGATCCGGATAAAAGTTTTTCTAACTTTGGATCTCCTTGGGCATACCTCCATGTATCCTTTAAACTCAAAAGAGAAGATACTTCATTTTTAAGTTTCTCATTTTCAGATTTCAGATTTTCAATCAGAGAGGTTTTGAATTCTAAATCACATTTTGATTTTTCAAAACAATCTGAAATTTGGGATTTTTCTAAAATAAGAGATTCAAAACATTCTTTGAGTTTAAAAAAATTTTCTTTTTGAAGTTTAAGTTTGACAACAATTTTACAACTTTCCTTGTATAGGGCATTGTAGTTATCTTGAAAATCATCTTCATTTTCATAATTACTATTTAGAGTTTCTTCGCTAGTTGAATCATCATGATCTGAAAAAGTGAATTTGGCTAGAGTCATAAGGGCTTTAACATCACTGCCCGACTCGGTTTCAAAATCTTCTAATTCAGAAGAAGCTTCAGAATCAAACGATTCATCCCAAGTAGCCAAAATACCCTTCTTTTTGGGTTTGTCCTTTTTAAGACATCTGTTTGCTAAATGCCCATATTCTTGGTAGTTGTAACATTGACTATCTTTCAAAGACTTCTAAGTTTTAGATTTAGGTTTTTATCTTTTCTTATCATTTGATTTTTTAAAATCAACCCTCTTTTAACTCTTGAAAATCTTGTAAAACTTTTTCGCTAAAAGAGCCATATCATCTTCAAAATCAGAGTTTTCTTGAGAAATACATGTAGAAGATTTAAGAACGATAGATTTACTTTTAGGAGCTTTAAAGTTTAACTCATAGGTTTGTAAGGAACCAACTAGTTCTTCTACCCTCATATTGTCCGTATCATGAAGTTCCTGGATCGCGGTTACCTTAGAGTTGAACCGTTCAGGAAGTGAGCGTAGTATCTTTGCACACACTTTACTTTTTGAGATTTTATCGCTAAGACCCCATATTGAGTTTACAATGTCATTTAATATTGTGTAAAAGTCCATAAACATTTCATTTTCCTCCATATGAATTTTCTCAAATTTGGTTGTAAGGAGTTGGACCTTAGATTTCTTGACAATTGATGTACCCTCGTGTGTCATTTCTAAAATATCCCAAGCTTGCTTTGTAGTATCACAGGATATAATTCTTTTGAACTCATCCGGTGATAATGCACAAGTGATTGCATTTAGTGCTTTTACATTGTCACTACTCTCATTTTTCTGAAGAGTGGTCCATGAGAAATACGGTGTTACTCTCATTAATTTTGAACCATCGATACCAGTCACTTCAGTGGTAGGTGGGTTCCATTCAGTAACTGTGGCTTGCCACACACTGTCATCCATTGATTTGAGGAAGATCCTCATCCTGGCTTTCCAATAGGCATAGTTGGAGCCATCAAAGGGTGGAGGCCTAGTGACTGATAGGCTATCAAAATTTGACATCTTTTAAATAGCTTAGATCGTTAACTCAGGAGATAAACCCAAATAAAAAGCAATAAGAGTGAGCTATTAGGCTCTGATACCACTTGAAACAGCTAGCTATATGTCCTAGAGGGGGAGGGGGGAGAATAGGACGATGCCAAAATAAAACTTTAACAGCGGATAAAAGAATATGATAGCCAAATAAAATAAATCAATTCACAATGCTGAAATAAAAGCAACCTCAATAAACAATAATTGAGAGGTTGATATGAATTTAGTTCTAAAGACAACCTTACACCATACAAACCAAGGGTTTATGGCAGGACAACCTTATTTCTAGAACGTCCTTTGTATCAAAAACTCAAATGGGAGAGGAATAAAAAAAAAGCAAGGAATTGAAATAAATCATAGGAATTTAAATATAAATTATTACAACATTCCCACTGTGCTTTGAAATGTAAATTTTACAACATTCACATCTACACATACATTCCACAAATCTAAATGATAAAAGATATAAAACTTAAGCAAGCATTCAAACCACAAGACAAAGAATTATAGTGGTCCGCTTGTGTGTACACCAACTGTTCAACAACAGCCACACAGAATGCTACTCCACTCTTAAGATCCTCACACAGGGGATATTAGCATTCACTAACAAAATAGGTTTCACAGGTTCACTAAAACCTTCATAATTGTGTCTTTTTAGCTGGGGCTTTCACAATCCAAAAACCCACACTATCTTAGTTTTCTGGCTCTCCTCAGATAACCACACAATGAGATTTTTCTGGCGAATCTCAAACAATAACCAAAAGAACAGAAATTTTACATAAATGTAAAATACCTGGATTTCTCCTTTCGTAGCAATCCAGAAGAACCAATCGAAGTAGAAGTTTGAATCGACGTTTAATGTCCAATACTCACTTAAAATGGTTTTAAGTTCTAATTGATATTAAATTAAATCAAATGGGCATAGCTATATTTGATTTTGATTCCAAGAAGAAGGAATACAACAATTCCTCTTTTCAAATAAGATTGGAATATAGGAATAAAATTAAATAAACAAGCTAACAAAAAGAGAATATTAATTATGCACAACGTAGCTTAAAATGAACACTAACTTATCTCAGAATGGAGCTTTGATTTTCTTGAAGTAAGTTGTAAAACTCTGAGATTCGTGTTCAATTTATAATTGCAGAAATCACTTCTACGACTCGTCTTGAGAAAGCTTCGACTGGTCGTAGCAACAACGGCATTTTGAAATTTTAAGCGCGATCTTAAAAAAAAAAAAAAAAAACCGTTCTACGACTAGTCATAGGGATTCTACGACTGGTCGTAGCTGACCCAGGACTGGTCATAGGAAACATGATTTGCACGTTATAGTTTAAGTCGTAGATACATGATCGGTCGAAGGTCGAGTCGTGACTCTCCTAGGACCAGTCGACCAGTTCTCAGGACTGGTCGAAGCTTAACCAAAAATTCTAAAAATCTTCAACAACTTAGGACTGGATGAGGAATTTCTTGGACTATACGAACCAGTGCTAGAACTAGTTGAACAAGGTCCACGACAAGTCTTAAAATAGACCAAAATCATTTATAAAGATTCATCTTGAATTATGTAACCAAAATGACCTACCTTAAGGTCAATCTAAGGTCTATCATACCTGGATCATTAAGTATGAACATTGAACTTCATTCTTTTCAGATAATGGTTGACCTTTGAACCTTATGACGCTTGAGATCTCTACTTGATGTAGCTCGATCTTAAGATCTTCTAAAGCTTGAAATTAAACTTCATCTTGAGTTGCACTTGAGTTTTGAAATGTACTTGAGTCTTGAGGTGTTTATTGATGTAGCTCTGAACATTGATGTTTATAGAAGTTGATAAAGTACATGGCTTGACTTGGCTTGAAGTAGTTCGCCGTTCTTGATGGAAGCAATGTCTTTATAGATTCGATATGATGTCTTGAATAATGTCTTAAACATATGTATATCATCATACAAACACAAGACACAGATAGAGTTTTGGCACAACAAAATTTGACAACCAAAGGAGCATGAGACTATAGCACTTACAGGTTATGCTTATTACAAATCAAAATCATGTTTAAAATCTTCCTTGTAGAATTCCAGGATCGGAACCTGGTGTATGGGTGCCGGGAGCTGAGAATAAGGTACTACGAAAGCTGTCGATACCGAATTCAGTAATCAAAAATTTTATGAGCTCGATTTTCGAGTTTACGGCATGACAGAAGTTGGTATCAGAACATAACTTGGGAATAATCGAGAACAACATCACATATTTACTATGAGTTTTGGACAATTAGGTCCCGAGTGCGTAACATCTCGATTTAGTCCCCTAGCGTGCGTGTATTCGAGAGATTCTCAACCTTCATTTGCATCCTTGTTCTTTCCTACATAACCTGCCACCCAGGAGACCGACCCAAGCGACTCCCACTCCACCACCTGAGGCTCTCGCTTTACCACCTACGACTCCCACTCCACCAACAGAGATCCCTACTCCGCAGACTGAGGATGCCGTCCCTCCACCTGAGACTATTGCCGATCCGACCGTACCAGTGAGTGCCTCCCAGTTACAGCAGATGTTGTAGGCTGTGACTGTTGTGCTTTAGGGACATGTCAAGCACCTTGTTGTTTCGCTAGCCCAGGTAGAGTAGGAGCGTGCAAGTGCCCTTCTTCGAGAGTTCCAACAGCTCGATCCGATTGCAGCTGAGAGATGACGCACCGATATGGAGAAGATTTTTGATACTATGGCGTGTACGACCCAGCAATGGGTTCGGTTGGCAGTATTTCTTCTCCAGGGTGAGGCCGAGCATTAGTGGACCTCTGTTACCCGTGTTGTATGACCTGATTTCATCTGGACATATAAGGATTTTGTAAACTGATTTGAGCAGCAATACTTCCCCGACCACATTCGTCGGCAGCGAGTGTTAGAGTTCAAAACCTTGGTGCAGGGAGACATATCTGTGGCACAATACGCGGATCGTTTCTTAGCGTTATCGAGGATCGCGCCATATTTGGTTGATGACGAGGGGCGGAAGGCTCGCCGTTTTGAGAACGACTTACGTTACGGTCTTCAAGGCCGTGTTATTGGACATGAGCTCCTGACTTTTCAGGTGGTAGTACGGATGGCTCAGATTTATGAGACTGAGTGGGCCAACACACAAAACGATCGAGATCAGAGGAGAAATTGGAAGAGGCAGGCCCCCTCCAGTAGCTCCCAGCAGCATCGACGACCACAGAGGCATATGAGCCACCCATCTGCTAGAGCACTAACGGTACCTCCAGCGCCACCCCAGTAGCAGTTTACAAAAACTTGTTATAGATGTGGTGGGACAGGGCACCACGTGTATCAGTACCCCTGCCCTCAGCAGCAGCAGCCAAGAGGTCTACATCAGCATACACCACAATAGTGATTGCAGCAGCAGCGATCCCATCAGTAGTGACGGCAGCCACCTCAGCCGTCGAGGCCCCAGCAACAACAGAGACAGCAGTATAGGCTACCCCATTGGTAGCAGCATTAGTAGCAGCAACAGCACCCTCAAAGGGGACATGTGCCTCCCCAGTCAGCTCAAGCTAGGTTCTACGTAGCTCAGCAAGACCCGCAATCATTTGGAGGAGTCGTTGAGAGTATACTTCCAGTCTTTGCATGCATCACCTGAGTATTATTTAATTTCGGTGCTTCGCACTCATTCGTGTCTGAGGATTTTTGCCTATCATCTGAATTACCGATAGAATCTACTAGTGAAGGATTGACCGTATCGATGCCTTGGGGAAGACTACATTGTTGGGCCGTTTTTGTTCGTCTTGCCCTATTCTAGTCGATGATATCTTTTTGCCCGCTGACTTATTTATACAGCCGATGTCAGATTTTGACGTCATCTTGGGCATAGATTGGCTTACCGAGTTGTAAGTGCTATAGTTTCTATCCCTATGTGTTGTCAAATTTGTAGTGCCAAAATCACTATTATACTCTGTTATATATAACTTGCATAAGTGAAGCTCTCTCAAGGATCAACATACATGAACAAGCTAAGCTCACATCAAGCAAAGCTCTCAAGTACAAAACTCAAGATCTTGAATGCAAGAGCTGCTCACAAAACAAGACTCAAGCCGAAAAGAAAGTACAAGGCAAGACTCAAGTTGAGACTCAAGCTGAACTCAAGACTCAAGTTGAAAGTCAAGCTGAAATCAAGACTCAAGCTGAAACTCAAGCCACTTTCAAGATTGAGCTACTTCAAGGTTTAATCTTCATCAAGACTTCAAGGCTCATTCTTCATGGTCTCTTGTTTCAATGTCCATACTTCATGATTGAGGTTTGTTTGACCATAGGATGACCTTAGAAGTAGGTCATTTCGGATACATAAACCGAATGTTATTTTACATGTGATTGGTCTGTTCTTCGACTAGTCCTAGGGCTTCTTCGACTAGTCCTAGACTTGCTTCGACCAGTCTAAGAAAATCCTCGACCAGTCGTAAGTTTGTTACATATTCCAGATAAAATCTGTTAGCCTTCGACTAGTCCAGGAATCTGTTCGACCAGTCGTAGGAACAGTGTCGACTGATCTTCGACCAGTCGTAGAATCTACGACTCGAAGTCCAGCGAACTTTTGCAGGACCTACGACCAGTCGAAGGAAACCTACGACCAGTCGTAGGAGGGCTACGACCAGTCGTAGAACGGTCTGCGCTTATCCCGCCTAATCTTTCAAATATCTGTTATGGCTTCGACTAGTCGAAGAGCACTCTAGACCAGTCGAAGACCTGATCTTCTCACCTATAAATAGAGCACATAAACATCTCATTTTCCTCCATATGAATTTCTTCAAATCTGGTTGTGAGGAGTTGGACTTTAGATTTTTTGACAATTGTAGTACCCTCGTGTGTCATTTCTAATATATCCCAAGCTTGCTTTGCAGTATCACAAGAGATGATTCTTTTGAACTCATCCGGTGATAGTGCGCAAGTAATTGCATTTAGTGCTTTAGCATTTGCACTACTCTCACTTTTCTGAAGGGTGGTCCATTGGTAATATGGTGTGGTTTTCATAGACTTTGAACCATCAACCCCAGTAACTTCCATGATAGGAGGATTCCATTCAGTCACTGTGGCTTGCCACACATTTTCATCCATTGATTTGAGGAAGATCCTCATTCTGGCTTTCCAATAAGCATAGTTGGAGCCATCAAAGGGTGGAGGCCTAGTGACTGAAAGGCTATCAAAATTTGACATCTTAAATAGCTTAAATCGTTAGCTCAGGAATTAAATCCAAAAAAAAACGAGCTATTAGGCTCTGATACCACTTGAAAAGGCCAAGCTATATGTCCTAGAGGGGGGGTGAATAGGACAATGCCAAATAAAAACTTATAACAGCGGAATAATAAAGAAAATGATAGCCAAATTAAATAACAATGCAGGAAAGTAAAACAACCTCAAAATTCAGATCTTGAGAGGTTGATACAAACGTTATTCTAAGGACAACCTTACACCAAAAACAGAGTTTATGGTAGGACAACCTTATTTCTAGAAAGGTCTTTGTATCAAGTCTCAAATCGAAGAGGAATACAAAAACAAATATGAACTGAATTGAAATAACTTGTAATTAAAGATGTATTGTTCTAGGGACAGCCATACACCATAAAAATGGCAGGGCAACCTTACTGGAACAACTTTCAAATGAAATTGAAAAACAAGCTTATAAAGGAATAGCAGAAAGTAAATTCTAAGCTATTACAACATTCTCACAAAGCTTGAAATAATTACAACATTCACCACCATACATACATCCCACAAAAAGAATAAAAAAAAATTAAAAGAATAAAATAAACAACCACAACACAAAGGATTTATAGTGGTTCGCCTGTGTGTTCACCAACTGTTATCCAAATGCCACACAAAAAGCTACTCCACTCCTAATATCCTTACACAGGGGATATTAGCGTTCACTAAAGATAGGTTTTCCCAGGTTCACCCAAAACCCTTACAATTGTGTCTTTGTATGTGGGCTTACACAATTAAAAAACCCCAAGTTCGACGACGATTGGCTTGAATACTATAATTAAATCGATGATTTCTTTTGAGATTCGTGCTCTATTTATAGGTGAGAAGATCAGGTCTTCGACTGGTCTAGAGTGCTCCTATGACTCTAGCCAAATTCACATTTTCAGATAATGACTCTACAAGTGAAGAAAATCTGAATAGTGAATGTGAAAATGAAGATGATCTTCAAGATGCTTACAATGCCCTATATAAGGAAAGTTGTAAAATTGCTGTCAAACTTAAACTTCAAAAAGAAAAGTTTTCTAAACTCAAAAATTGTTTTGAATCGCTTGTCTTAGAAAAATCACAAATTTCAGATAATTTTGAAAAATCAAAATACGATTTGGAATTTAAAAACTCTCAAATTGTTGATTTAAAATCTGAAATTGAGAAACTTAAAACTGAAGTTTCCTCTCTTCTGAGTTTAAAGGACACATGGAAATATGCCCAAGGTGATCCAAAGTTAGAAAAATTGTTATCCGGATCAAGAAAATGTGGCGATCGATCCGGGTTGGGCTATGATAAAAATCAACCTCCTAAACAAAAGTATACTCCTCCTATGTTTGTTAAAGGAGAGTCCTCAAACTCAAAAGGGAAAAGTACTTATCAAGATTTTTCTAAAAATTCAAAAACTTTTCAAAAACTTAGAAACAGCCATGTCAACTTTAATCAGAATCGAAATCCACTAGCTGAAAAGATAGTTGATTTACTCAAGGAGCTATTAAAATCTAACTCTATAGGTCATTCCTACAAGTATACACAAAAGAAGACCAACTATGTTCCTAAACCCAAAACAGTTATGAAATGGGTTCCTAAAGTCACCTGCTTGGTTGCTCACACTGCTTTCAAAGCAATAAGTCATTCAAAGTGGTACCTAGACAGTGGATGCTCCAGGCATATGACAGGTGACAAAGCCTTATTCACCGATCTGAAAGATATGACTGATGGTTCAGTCACATTTGGTGATGGAAGCAACTGCAAGATTTTAGGCCAAGGTACGGTTCAACTTTTTAATCTTCCCGGGTTTAAAAATGTTTTATATGTTGAAGGCCTAAAGCACAACTTGCTTAGTATATCACAAATATGTGATAATAACCATAATGTTCGGTTTTCTAATCAAAGCTATGAAATACTAAATAATAAGGGTTCTGTAATATTAACTGGACGTAGAACGTCTGAAAATTGCTATATTATTAGCGAATCCAGCTCATCTAATCAAACATGTTACATGGTCCATACAGACGAGACTGATTTATGGCACAAACGTCTTGGACATGTACATTATCAAAATCTATATCGATTGAGCAAACGAGAACTTGTAAGAGGTTTACCCAAACTTCAGAAATTAGATAAAATATGTAGTGAGTGCCAGATAGGCAAACAAACAAAGAACTCACACAAAAAGGTGAATTCAAATACCACATCAAGACCACTCGAACTTCTCCACATGGATCTGATAGGACTTACCAGAACAGAAAGTCGAGGTGGGAAAAAGTACATCTTGGTAATAGTTGATGACTTTACCAGATTCACTTGGGTAGTCTTCTTAAGGGATAAATCTGAAACCCTTGAAGAAGTAAGAAAAGTTCTCAAAAGGATTCAAATTGAAAAATCCTCTCAAATCAGTAAAATTCGTAGTGATCATGCATCTGAATTTGAGAATAGCAATTTTGAGAAGTTCTGTACCGACCAAGGAATATTACATGAATTCTCTGCTCCCAAAACTCCACAACAAAATGGAATTGTAGAAAGGAAGAATAGGGTGCTTCAAGAAATGGCTAATGTCATGTTGAATAGCATGAAGCTCTCTAAAAATCTTTGGGTCAAAGCCATAACACAACTTGCTATATTATTAACCGAGTCTACACAAAAAGATAATAATAAGACGGCTTACGAATTGTGGTTCAATAAAAGCCTCTTGTTAAATACTTTCGAGTTTCAGTCGAAGTGCTATATTTTACGTGATCGTGAAAATTTGGAAAAGTTCGATACGAAGAGTGATGAAAGTATTTTTTTAGGATACTCTTTAAACAGTCGAGCTTATAGGGTCCTGAACAAAAGGATCGGTGTGATTCAAGAATCCATTAATGTTGTCATTGATGATCATTTAAACACACCAACTTCTAATTCAGATAATGATGAAGTACTAATCATTGATAAACCCGATACTTCATCAAATCAAACTGATTCTGAGTTAGGACTGTTAAAGATCATCCAACCACACAAATTCTTGGAAACTCTCTCACCGGTGTTCGCACCCGTAGACAACTTGAGGATATATGTAATTATATATGTTTTACATCCCAAATTGAACCATCTAACGTAAAAGAAGCGCTTTGATGAGATCTGGATTGTTGCGATGCAAGATGAACTCAACCAATTCATAAGAAATGATGTTTGGTATCTCGTACCAAGACCTAAAGATAAACACATCATTGGAACAAAATGGATTTTCAAAAATAAGTCTGACGAATGTGGAAATATAATTAGAAACAAGGCTAGACTGGTGGTACAAGGTTATACTCAAATTAAAGGGATTGATTTCGATGAAACCTTTGCACCAGTAGCACGTCTTGAATCTATCAGACTATTTATATCCATTGTATGTTTTAGAAAGATAAAGATCTATCAAATGGATGTAAAAAGTGCTTTTCTAAATGGCGATTTACATGAAGAAGTCTATGTTGAACAGCTAATGGGTTTTGAAGATTCCAAAAATACTGATCATGTATATCGGCTTAAAAAGGCACTTTATGGATTAAAACAAGCACCTAGGGCTTGGTATGAGAAACTAACGAAATTTCTTTTAACTCATAATTTTCAAATGGGATCTGTTGATAAAACTCTGTTTGTTAAGAAACATAATGATCATATCTTAATGGTGCAGATTTATGTTGATGATATCATTTATGGATCAACTTGTACTAACTTGACTACTGAGTTTGCAGATTTGATGAAATCACGGTTTGAAATGAGCATGGTTGGGGAATTGACTTATTTCCTTGGATTGCAAGTAAAGCAACAATCGAAGGAATATTCATTTCTCAATCTAAGTATGCCTTGAATCTAATTAAGAGATTTGGATTTGAGAATGGCAAGAATTTCGATACTCTTATGAGTACTACCCGAAACTATCAAAAGACTCGAATGGTAAAAATGTTGACTCAAAACTTTATCGGAGTATGATTGGTAGTTTGTTATATCTAACTGCTAGTAGACCTGATATTTCTCTAAGTGTTGGTATTTGCGCAAGATATCAATCGGATCCAAAAGAATCTCAATTGATTGCTGTCCAGCGAATTATTAGATATGTCGCAAGTACTGTAAATCTCGGTCTCTGGTATCCTCATGAAACCAATGTTCAATTAGTTGGGTACTCGAATGTTGACTGGGCTGGCAATCTAGATGATAGAAAATCAACCGGTGGTGGTTGTTTTTTTATTGGAAATTGTCTAGTTTCCTGGTTTAGTAAGAAACAAAATTCTATATCACTTTCAACATCTGAAGCTGAGTATATCGTGGTAATGCATGTACACAGCTTGTTTGGATGCAACGAATGCTAAGTGATTATGGAATTAAACAGAATTCTATGTTATTACACTGTGATAATTCCAGTGCGATAAATATTTCAAAAAATCCTATTCAGCATTCTCGTACTAAGCATATTGACATTAGATTTCATTATATAAGGGAATTAGTAGAAGAAAATGTTATATCTCTAGAATATATTCCTACTGAAGATCAACGTGCTGATATTTTCACAAAACCTCTTGATAAAAGCAGGTTCAAAAAGATGAAATTTGATCTTGGCATGTGCATTTTAAATTGATAATTTATGCCTTCTTGTATATTATTGTATATATTTGCTAGATTAAATTTCAATTTTTGTGTAAATTGCAAGATATTGAATTTTTGGGGTTTGTACGACCAGTCGTGAGTATACACGACCAGTCGTACTACGACCGGTCGTAGATACCCACGACCAATCGTGGAGCACGGATTTCACTTCATATTGGGGATTTTTCACTTTCTTCCTCATTTCTTCTTTCTTCTCCTTGGAGCCGAACTTCGACTCGTCGAACCCATCCTTCAAGTTCTTCAAGGTTAGTGTTCCAAATCCATTTTTCTTGCATATTTGTGTCAAGATTGCTTCCTTTTCTCTCTTGAAGCTTTCTATCTTGAAAATCATTGAGATTTGGGGTTGAGATTTTGAAAAATCTGTTTTGAGCAAACCCTCTTCTCAATCCTTTGCAACTTCTTTATTCCTTTAATTCCTTGTTGCAAATGGCTTTTAGAGGAAGAAAAACTACTTCACGTGGTCCTTCTTCTTCCTCCAGATCAACCGCTATCTCTAAGCGTCATCTTCTTATTCCTAATGATGATCCATCATATGTTAGGGACATTAGATCTCGTAATCTTATCGTTGAACATCCTGTTGATGTCAATCACATTGCTCCATTTGACATCCTTCCTATGCTTGAAGCTGTAGGTTGGACTAACTTATTGCATTGGGGTGGGCCTGTATACCGGTCCATTGCCCAATCAATGTTTTCATGTATTAGTGCATTTTCACAGGATAATTTAACTTTTCAAATTTCTACTAGAGAAGGGCCATTTGACGTTGATCGTCATTTAATTTCAGCCCTTATGGAAATTCCTGTGAATGATGAGGGTATTCCAATTCATAATTTAACTGATAAACCCTCAATGGCTGAAAAACGCATGCTCACTAGAGACTTGTGCAATATGGATGTTCAATGGACTCAAAAAGGGAATGCGCTCCCCGCAAGGTATTTGTTACCCAAATACAGAATTCTCCACAGAATCTTTGTGTCTAATCTGTATCCTCGTTCGGGTAATAAATCTGATTTGACTTCATTTATGGTTCGTGTTATCCATGCTATTTTCAATGGTACTCAGATTTGTTTGCCATCCTTAATCTGTCATTTCATTCTTCAGTTTCGACTCCATCCTGGTCATAGTGACATTCCATTTGCATACTTTATGACTGTATTGGCTACTCATATGTTAGTCGATATGCCTGTTGATGAAGCACCTATCCATCATCTGATCTTCAACAATACAAATATTAATAAGATGAAGTTGGATCTGCTTCCTGAACAAGGTGGTGGTGGTGGTGGTCCTGAAGAAGCTGGTGTTGATATTAATATGGATGATATTTTTGAGGAACTGGATTCTGACTTAGCTAATGATCCAGATTTTGTACCATCTGATGTTGATGCACGTTTGAGTGCATTAGAAGGTAGAGTTGAGAATATTAATGTTAAGTTGGAGAACATGTCTGTTGCTCATGATTTGCAATTCAAGTATATGCGCAAATATCTTAGGCGCTTGAACAAAGGCATGCACCAACTTGATCCTTCTATTCCTGCTCCATCTTCAAGTTCTAATTCTGACTAGTTTCTATGAGACTTTTGGTATGTAATAACTTTATTACTTTGCTCTTGTTTGATTGAGTTTGAGTTGGATTCTATGCTGGATATTTGTTCTTAATGTAATATTTATGCTGGATATCTGTGATGCTATCTTGAGTATCTCTATGTCTCTTTTGCTGTACTCTATTTCCTCCTCATGTTTACTCTTTTGCTGTACTCATTCCTTTATTTAGTTCTCCTTTGTCATATTGTGACAAAAAGGGGGAGAATGGTTTGTTGTTAATGTGATTGTGAGAGGAGTAGCATTGGTTATGTTACTCAGGGGGAGTGGGGTGTCAAGGAGAATATATGTTTGATCTTGTTGAATGATAATGACTGGTTGAATGTTGAATATTGAATATTGATTTGCAGGTATTAACCAGTTGTTATCCTTTTGTTTATTATGGTTATGTGTTTTGTCACTAATTTGACAAAGGGGGAGATTGTAAGTGCTATAGTTTCTATCCCTATGTGTTGTCAAATTTGTAGTGCCAAAATCACTATTATACTCTGTTATATATAACTTGCATAAGTGAAGCTCTCTCAAGGATCAACATACATGAACAAGCTAAGCTCACATCAAGCAAAGCTCTCAAGTACAAAACTCAAGATCTTGAATGCAAGAGCTGCTCACAAAACAAGACTCAAGCCGAAAAGAAAGTACAAGGCAAGACTCAAGTTGAGACTCAAGCTGAACTCAAGACTCAAGTTGAAAGTCAAGCTGAAATCAAGACTCAAGCTGAAACTCAAGCCACTTTCAAGATTGAGCTACTTCAAGGTTTAATCTTCATCAAGACTTCAAGGCTCATTCTTCATGGTCTCTTGTTTCAATGTCCATACTTCATGATTGAGGTTTGTTTGACCATAGGATGACCTTAGAAGTAGGTCATTTCGGATACATAAACCGAATGTTATTTTACATGTAATTGGTCTGTTCTTCGACTAGTCCTAGGGCTTCTTCGACTAGTCCTAGACTTGCTTCGACCAGTCTAAGAAAATCCTCGACCAGTCGTAAGTTTGTTACATATTAGGATAAAATCTATTAGCCTTCGACTAGTCCAGGAATCTATTCGACGATCGTAGAGCAGTGTCGGCGATCTTCGACCGTCGTAGAATCTACGACTTCGAAGTCCGCGAACTTTTGCGAGGACCTACGACCTGGTCGAAGGAAACCTACGACCGGTCGTAGGAGGGCTAGACCAGTCGTAGAACGGTCTGCGCTTATCCCGCCTAATCTTTCAAATATTTAGATGGCTTGACTAGTCGAAGAGCACTCTAGACCAGTCGAAGACCTGATCTTCTCACCTATAAATAGAGCACGAATCTCAAAAGAAATCATCGATTTAATTATAGTATTCAAGCCAATCGTCGTCGAACTTCTGAGAGATAATTCTGTGCTCCATCTAAGCTAAGTGTGCTTATTTAATATCTTCTTTCCTTAGCTTTATTTTAATTGATTTTGTTTCTGTTATTCCAATCTGATTTGAAAAGAGGAATTGTTATTCCCTTTCTTTGGAATCAAAATCAATTAAGGCAAGCCCTTTTGGTTTAATTTAAAATCTATTAGAACTAGAACCATTGTAATCAAGTACTGGACATTGAACTTGGACATTCAATCATCTACTTTGATTTGGTTCTACCGGGGTGCTACAACGAAGAAGATATTCAGGTATTTTACATATTGTAAATTCCTTTCTATTATTTTGGTTTCTTTCAAGATTTGCAGAAAAATCTTGTTATTTTGGTTATCTGAGGAGAGCCAGGAAAACTCAGAAGTGGGGGTTTTTAATTGTGTAAGCCCACATACAAAGACACAATTGTAAGGGTTTTGGGTGAACTGGGAAAAACCTATTTGTTAGTAAACGCTAATATCCCCTGTGTGAGGATATTAGGAGTGGAGTAGCTTTTTGTGTGGCTGTTGGATAACAGTTGGTGAACACACAGGCGAACCACTATAAATCCTTTGTGTTGTGGTTGTTTATTTTATTCTTTTAATTTTTTTATTCTTTTTGTGGGATGTATGTATGGTGGTGAATGTTGTAATTATTTCAAGCTTTGTGAGAATGTTGTAATAGCTTAGAATTTACTTTCTGCTATTCCTTTATAAGCTTGTTTTTCAATTTCATTTGAAAGTTGTTCCAGCAAGGTTGCCCTGCCATTTTTATGGTGTATGGCTGTCCCTAGAACAATACATCTTTAATTACAAGTTATTTCAATTCAGTTCATATTTGTTTTTGTATTCCTCTTCGATTTGAGACTTGATACAAAGACCTTTCTAGAAATAAGGTTGTCCTACCATAAACTCTGTTTTTGGTGTAAGGTTGTCCTTAGAATAACGTTTGTATCAACCTCTCAAGATCTGAATTTTGAGGTTATTTTACTTTCCTGCATTGTTATTTAATTTGGCTATCATTTTCTTTATTATTCCGCTGTTATAAGTTTTTATTTGGCATTATCCTATTCACCCCCCCTCTAGGACATATAGCTTGGCCTTTTCACGAGTATCATGTCGTGTTGGACGGCTCCATAAGAACAGTCACGTTCTATATACTAGGCTTTCCGCAGTTCCAGTTCGTTGCCGAGCCTAGAGGAGAACTGTTGTCTTGTTTGATGTCCTGCACTGTTGAGGAGCCTATTGCCTTGTGTATCGATCAGTTATCAGTGGTCTGCGATTTTCCTGATGTGTTTCAGGAGATTCTAGGATTACCGCCACGCTAACATATTGAGTTCCAGATTGATCTTGTGCCCGGTACTATGCCTATTTCGAAAGTCCCGTATCGTATAACACCGATGGAGTTGAGAAAGCTGCAGTGACAGATGGACGAATTGTATGAGTTGGGATTCATTCATCCGAGTAGTTCACCTTGGGGAGCGCCAATACTCTTTGTCAAGAAGAAGGATGGCTCGTTGAAGCTTTACATGGATTACCGCAAGCTCAACCGGGTCACGATCAAGAACAAATATATGCTTCCAAGGATCGACGACTTATTTGATCAGCTGCAGGGTGCATAGTTCTTTTCCAAGATTGACCTGCGTTCCGATTATCATCAGATTCAGGTCCGAGAGGTGGCATCCGAAAGACAGCTTTCAGGACGCGTTATAGTTATTTTGAGTTTCAGGTCATGTCCTTCAGACTGACGAATGTTCCCGCAGTATTCATGTAATTGATGAACGAGGTCTTCTGTCTGTATCTCGATTAGTTTGTTGTGGTATTCATCAACGACATTCTAATATATTTAAGGACCCGTGAGGAGCATGCCCAGCATCTAGAGATTGCATTGCAGACCCTCCGTGCCCACCAGCTATATGCGAAGCTGGAGAAGTGTAAGTTTTGGTAGGAGGAGGTGAGGTTCCTCGGTCACGTGGTGACGAGGGAGGGTGTCGCAGTGGACCACTTGAAGGTTGAGCTAGTATGTCACTGGGACCAGCCCACGAGCAAATCCAAGATCCATAGTTTTCTTGGTTTAGCAGGTTATTACCAGCGTTTCATTGAGGGTTTCTCCCGTATCGCAGCCTCGTTGAACAGGTTGACTTGGAAGGGTGCAAAGTTTGTTTGGAGCGGTGCATGTGAGTGAGCATTTATGGAGCTGAAGGACCACCTCACATCCGCTCCTATCCTCACTCTTCCCTCTAGGAATGATGGATTTATTGTATTTACCGATGCTTCGTGTATTGGCTTGGGTGTTGTCCTGATGCAGCACGGGAGACCAGTAGCTTATGCGTCTCACCAGCTCAAGGTCCATGAGATGAACTACCCTATGCATGATTTAGAGCTATCTGCAGTCATTTTCGCACTAATGGTGTGGAGGCACTATCTCTATAGGGTTAGGTTCGAGCTCTTCTCCAACCACAAGAGCTTGAAATACCTATTCTCTCCGTTCGAGCTGAACATGAGGCAAAGACGTTGCATAGAGCTCCTGAAGAACTATGATTTTGATCTACAGTGCCACCCAGGTAAGGAAAACGTGGTGGTGGATGTCCTCAGTCGTTAACCACCAGGCCTGGTGGCACACTTGATGATTCAGGAGTGGAGGATGCTTAAGGATGTGACAGCATATGATTTTGAGTTCAGTCTGCAGTCTTCTATCGTGCAGTTATCGAGCCTGTCGATTCAATCCTCTCTTATCGCAAGGGTGATCGAGGCTCAGTAGGCTAATGAGTCGTTACAGAGTTATAGGGCTGAGGCGGCATCTGAGAGTCAGTCAGATTGGCAGATTGGTTATGATGGTGGACTTCTCTTTAGAGGTCTATTATGTATCCTGGATATTCCTGAGTTGCACAGAGATCTTATGGCCAAGGCATATTGATCACAGTTTTCTATCCACCCTCGCTCGATGAAGATGTACTGTGATATGAGGTGATAATATTTTTTGGAGGGAATAAAGCACCAGATTGACAGTTTTGTGGCCGAGTGTGACACATGCCAGTGTGTCAAGGCCAATCATCAGAGACTGCCTGGTCCATTCAAGCCGTTGAGCATCCCGACATGGAATTGTGAACACGTGTCGACAGATTTCATTATGGGCTTACCGAGGACTCAGAACGGTCATAACATCATATGGGTTGTTGTGGATTGTCTGACGAAGTCGGCATATTTTCTTGCGATTTATACGATTTGGTCTATGGATCGACTTGTGAAGTTATTCATCGAGGAGATTGTGAGGTTGCATGGCATCCCAGTCTCGATCGTTTCTGATTGAGACCTGAGGTTCATGTCTCAGTTTTGGGGGAGCTTTCAGAGAGCGATGGGGTCTGTTTTGCAGCTCAGCACTGCGTATCATCCGCAAACCGATGGCTAGACCAAGAGGGTCAACTAGATCCTTGAGGATATGCTTTGGGCCTGCGTGATTGACTTCGAGGGTAGCTGGGATGAGCATTTACGGATGGCTGAGTTCGCATACAACAAAAGCTATCAGGCAACCATTAGCATGGCTCTTTTTGAGGCATTATATGACAGACCATGCAGATCTCCGAGTTGTTGGACCGAGGTGGGAGAGTGGCATCTCTTAGGTCCCAAGCTTGTGTAGCAGACATCAAAGGCTATCGATATCATCAGACAGAGGATGCGCACAGCTCAAAGCCGGCAGAAGAGTTTTACTAATCACCAGCGTCGTCCCTTAGAGTTCGCTATTAGGGATAAAGTGTATCTCAAGGTCTCACCCATGAAGGGTGTAATTCAATTTGGAGAGAAGGGCAAGCTTACCCCGAGATTCATTAGACCTTTCGAGATCACTAGGCGCGTTAGCATTGTGTCCTATCGGCTTGCCTTGCCATCTTAGTTGTCTGGCATCCACAATATTTTTTATGTCTCTATGCTGAGGAAGTGTGGGTCAAACATCATTCTTGTTATTGATTGGTAGCCGATGGAGGTTCATGAAGATGCTTCTTACATTGAGCAACCAGTTTGTATCCTTGATCAGAAGGAACAGATCCTTCAGACCAAGGTCATCCCCTTGGTGAAGGTTCAGTGGGGTCATCATTCTGTTGATGAGGCGTCTTGGGAGCGCGAGACTGAGCTTCAAGAGCGCTATCTCAGAGCGCTATCTCCATCTCTTTGACGATTGATTATATGTTATATCTTGTATGTTGTCTCCAATTTTATATGATGATACTTTGTTTCCTCTTCTATTATGAGTTTTATTTACTTGCAATGATAGTATAAATTTCGAGGATGAAATTTTTTATTTAGAGGAGAGAGTTGTAAGGCTCGTATCCTAGTCCGTACAGTTCCTTAGGCTTCCGCAGTCCTCCCGACCGAATTCTAATAACTCTTAACCTGAAATCGGTCTTTGCGCGCAATCTTAAGTCGCATTCAGTGATTTTAAGTTAGCTCGACTCGAAACTTGTACCCTAGCGACTGTGCCGTGGCCACAGTTCTAACGCCATGACTCGTGCACGGATCCAATGCTCGGGTCAGAAGATGTAGGCCCACATTCATTTCGAGAAAAACGCCGCGCGTGTGAATTTCAAGAGAATCTCTACAACCTATCTCATCAATCAATCAATCAAGTACACCCCATATCACAAGTATAAGCAACCCACCCCTTTCCCATTCTCAAAGTCAACTCTCTCTCTCTCTCTCTCTCTCTCTCTCTCCACACATCACTCTCTCACCCAAATTTCAACCAAACCCATACCCTAACCATCCCTTCCTTACAACATCCATTCCACCTATCCCTTATCATCTCATCACTTTTCTCTCTCCCTCATTTCTCAAACAATCTCCCAAGCAACAAGAAAATCTAACATCCAAGCAACCCAAGGGTGGCCCACTTCTCTACCACCCAATCTCTCATCCCCACCATCAAAACTTCATCATCCACTGTTAAAAGTTAAGCATAGGAGCTAAGGAAGCTAAAGGACCAAGAAGAAGGCCGATAGGTGGGTGATCTCCTGTTGATTTCCATATGAGGGCTCACTTGTATGTGGAACCCATTTTGATGTATGTGTTGTAATCTTGAGGGGCCTATAGTGGCAGGGTCCCTCCACTACGCCGTTCTCCCTCTCTTTCTCTCTCTCTCTCTCTCTCTCTCTCTTTGTTGATTGTATGGCCTACCTTGAAGTATGTATCATATCTATGTCGTCCATGCATTTGGCCCACCTCGATGGACTGTCTAGCAAACGGGATTGCTGCCCGTCCGTCTGGATAGGCACGGGTGAAGGAATATACAAATACTAGCTTATACAAAGCTGAGGTGGGCCACACATGTGGACCCACCATGATATATGCATTGGATCCACACCGTCTAGGGGCCCGGAAGGTGGGGCTTACCTCATGTTGTGTGGCTTAAATCCACACCGTCCAGAGCGTTTAGAGGGTCTAGACGCTGGACCTTTAAAAAAAAGTAAAGTACATATTATAATATATAGATCACACACACACACACATATATATAAAGAGAGAGAGAGAGAGAGATAAAAGGGAGTGGGGTGGCCCACGTACGTGGGACCCACCTAGGAATATGTATTGTATATCCACTCTGTCCAACGGATTGCATCCCACCGTCCAAGGGCAAGGACGGTGGGCGGCTATGATGTACATGCTGCATAGCCACTGTGGGACCCATGCACGTGTGGACTCCACATGATGCATGTGCTTATCAAAGCCGTCCACCTGTTTTGCATCCACCGTCCAAATGACTGGACGATGGTACATACGATGATGTTTGTGTTTTATTCCAACCGTCCAAATGGCTGGACGGTGGACAATTTAAAAAAATGAATATAATCAATAAAAATAAAAATGAAGCACACTCAAATCCCTGGTGGGCCAAATACGTGGACCCTACCCCTGATGTATGTGTTACATCCAAACCGTCCTAAGGCTTGAGAAGAAAAATAAGATAGATCTACCTATCAAGTGGACCACACTGCCATAAACAATGGGGATTGAACATCCAACATTGAATTCTTTTGGGTCTTATATGTTTTGGACCAATATGAAATTTGTTTTTCCTCTTGGTTCAGGTCTTCATGACCTTATGAACAAACTGGACGAGAAATAAACGCTATGGTGGCCCACTAGAGTTTTAACAGTGGAAGTCATTATCACCACTGTTATTTGTGGTTTGGTCCAGATGATCTTTTGATATGATTCATTTTTTTAGATAATACTCTAAAATGATCTCTAAAAACAGATGAATGGTGTAATCGGTGCGGCCCATGTGATGCGGCCCACTTGATGTATTTGAGGCCCACATAATGTGGCCCATTTGATGTATTTGAGGCCCATTGATACAACCCACTTGATGTATATGGGCCCATTGGTGCGGCCCATATGATGTGGCCCATTTGATGCATGTTGGCCCATTAGTGTGGCCCACATGATGCGGCCCATATGATGTATATGGGCCCATTGGTGCGGCCCATTTGATGTATATGGGCCCATTAATGCAGCCCCTTTGATGCATGCTGGCCCATTGGAGCGACCCACATGATGCGGCCCACTTGATGTATATAAGGCCCATTGAGAAGTATTTGAGGCCAATGGGTTAAGGCCCGATGTAATGTATATAAGGATCATGAGTGAGGTCTAATGAGACGTATGTGAGGCCTTTGTTGGGCCGAAAGTGATGTATATGAGGTCCATTGCGATGTGAGATTCCACCATGATGTATGTAATGATGGTTATGGCAGTCATGCCTTGGGAGCAATGATGATTTAACGTCCACAATGTAAGAGCAATGATGGTTAAATGTCTGCATTGTAACTCTCCCTAGGGCCCATTGTTAGGCCTATACTTGTAGTGTGTAGGCCATCTAGGCCCATCTTCATTATGAATAAAGTCCATCACCATATAACATACTTCGTATAGCTCCATAATTCATACTCATAGGCATCATATGTGTGCGTGATATGAGGAGTGACTGATCACAACATATGCCTTCGAGCAGATTATTTATGGGCTCCCTGATAGGCGGAGTTACCCCACATGAGAGTACGGTATGTGCCGGATTGTTGCATGACTGATAGTGTGATTCATGCACTTCGCATTTGTATGACATGATTACTATACGCCTTAGCAACATCAGGGTTGTGTCCTCCACATGCAAATCGTGGTACAAGAGGATCGGACACCGGAAATATTGTTACTAGCATTGGGGTGTCATAGATGTCACTAGGTGAAAATCTCTAAACCCGATGGTACCAAAGGATGACTCCAACGTCGAGACCGAGTGGATACATGAGCGCACGAGGGCTGAATACCAAGAAGTCCCGTCTCCCATTGTGTCATGGTCGGTTGGAAAAGGGTGTGGCCTTACCAGCGTGAGGGTTGGGGGCATTACTAGGCTAAGTATGACCAGCTCATGAATGGGCCTGCTATCGACATGCCGGATAGATATTGGTAGACTATTGGGTAAGTGGATAGTGAGGTTTCTTACACTCACTTGAACTGCGCGCCTGAGAAAGGGGCAGTTTCATTTGGAGTGTACTAAACCCTGATGATTATACAGAGTAAGAACTGTACTTATATTTGATACTCTAGTGAGGAGTTGCATTGATATGTGGATTTTGATAAGGATTGGCATGCTTGAGTTGCATCACGCATCGCATGGTCTTGATATGGCCGATAGCATTCATATCTTGCACCGTATAGCTTTGGTACAGCTAATTGCAATCATGCACTCATCAGCATGATTCCGCATTACTCTGATATTATATTCTAAGCACATTCATATCATGCACACACCTACACCACCCTCTAAGCTTTCTATAATCTTATGCGAGATTAATGCGTGTAGGTGACATCAGGATGCAACCATAGCTTCGCCGCAGTAGGAGCATGCATTCGAGCTTCAGGAATTCCGTTATTATTATCTTGTATTTCCCTTTATACACATTGTATCTTAAAGTTTTTATCATAGTAAATTTTGTGATGGTGTTCTTATGGTTATTGTTCGTGGGTTATGCTTATGTTATGCTTATTACAAATCAAAATCATGTTTGAAATCCTCCTTGTAGAATCCCAGGATCGAAACTTAGTGTATAGGTGCCGGGAGTTGAGAATGGGTTACTATAGAGGCTGTCGGCACCAGATTCGACGATCGGGAATTTTGTGAATCCGGTTTCCGAGTTTGGGGTGTGACATTATTCACTATGCAAGTAGAACTCTAAATTATGCCCAAGTGAACTATTCTACTATGGAGAAGGAACTCTTAGCCATAGTATTTGGTTTGGGCAAATGTAAGTTCTACTTGATCCGATCTAAGATCATCATCTACACTGATCATGTGGCACTAAAGTACCTTCTTTCCAAGAATGATGTTAAACCCCGCTTGATAAGATGGATTCTTCTACTCCAAGAGTTCGACATAGAAATACGAGACAAAAAAGGAGTAGAGAACGTAGTGGCTGACCATCTCTCTAAGCTTGATCTTCCTGATTCCCTTGAGCCGACAATAATAAACGACATGTTCCTTGATGAACAATTGTTTAAACTCTCTCAATTACCTTGGTTTGCTGACATTGCCAATTATCTTGCCACAGGTTTCACGCTAATATATTGGACTGCGTAAGATAAAAAGAAATTCTTCGCCGAGGTATATAAGTTTTTCTGGGATGATCCTTATTTATTTAAATATCGCCCAAACCAAATTCTAAGGAGATGTGTGCCAGACAATGAACATCAGAGTGTCATCTCCTTTTGTCACTTGCAGGCCTGTGGTGGTCGCTTTTTTACTAAAAAAACCACGACCAAAATTCTGCAATGTGGTTTTTACTGGTTCACTATGTTCAAAGATATTCATGAGTTTTGTAAAGCTTATGAGCGTTGTCAGAAATTGGGAGGATTATCTCGTCAAAATATGATGCCATTAAACTCGATTCTTCTCATTGAAGCATTTGGTTATTGGAGCATCGATTTCATGGGGCCATTCCCCCAATCCTTTGGAAATATTTACATCCTATTGGTAGTAGACTATGTGACTAAATGGGTTGAAGTGATTCCGTGCCAGAACAATGATCATAAAATAGTCATTAAATTCTTAAAAGAGAATATACTTTCCTAGTTCGGAATATCTCAGGTCATCATTAGTGATAGAGAGTTGCATGTTTGTAATAAGCCATTTGAAAATTTAATGAAGAAATATAGCATCACACACAAAGTGAGCACTCCATACCACCACTAGACAAGTGGGCAAGCTGAGATTTCCGACAGGAAAATTAAGCAAATTCTTAAAAAAAAATGGTTAACCCTTACAGTAAGGATTAGTTAATCCGCTTGACCGATGCTTTATGGGCTTATCGTACAGCTTTTTAGAACCCCTATTGGAATGTCTCCCTTTAGGCTCGACGATGGGAAAGCTTGCAACTTACTTATGAAGTTGGAACATAAAGCCTACTGGGCTATCAAAATTCTAAATTTTAACTTGGACAATGCTGGCTCACTACATAAACTTTAAATGAACGAACTATAAGAAATCTGGAACGACGCATACGAGAACTCGAGAATTTATAAGGATAGAATGAATGTGTTTCATGACCGAAACATCCTTCGAAAATCATTCATAACTGGTCAAAAATTCATTCTGTACAATTCTCGGTTATATTTTTTTTCCAGGTAAGCTTCGATCTTGTTGGACCGACCCTTTCACTATTACGAACATTTATCCTCATGGGGCCGTCAAGATAAAGAATATGATGAATGACAATGTTTTCAAAGTGAATGGACATCGTCTCATGCCATTTGTTGAGAAGTTTGATTCAGAGGATATGTTTATGCCTCTGACTTATCATGTGTACCAGGATTGAGCTCTTAGTCTAATGGAGGTGTTGTTAGATTTATTGCTTTCATAAGATTTAGAATTAGGATGGTTTATTTTTCAATAAGCTTAATCCTCATGGTAACCCATCTAAAAGTTGAGAACTTTGGAAAAGCTTCAATTTTCCTTCTTCAGGCACTACCTTTCCATCACTTTTTCTTTCTTTTCTTTGCTCTATGTGCATTATATGCTTATATCTTTTACATTGAGGACAATATAGATTTTATGTTGGGGGTGTGGATTAGGTAAACTGATCAGTGTTTTCTTAGTCTTCGAGCAAATTTTTTAAAAAAATTTGAATTTCTCAAGTAAAAGAACTATTTGGGAAACAAAAGTTTGAGTAATTAAGAATGCTTTGAGTATAATAATAACATAGAAATTGAATTTTGAATTGTTGGAGTTTAATCAACTGAGTAGACTATCACCTAAGTTATTTCATTTAATTGATTAAGAGGAAGTTTGAATATTATGTTGATCTAAATCACGAGACACGTTCAATTTACCTTCTATGCGTAATGCTAGAATTTTTTATTGTTAGTATGTGAATCGTTAATAGATGTTGAGAATTGAGTCTGAAGAATTTTATCTACCTTAAAAGATAAAAGAACTAGCTAAAAAACAGAGAAATTGACAAAATGGTCATATATGATGAAAAGATTGGAAAAGATTGAAAAGTCTGAAAAGAATGAAGATAAAAAGACTGAAAATAATGAATGAATAAAAGTGACCGTCGATATAAAATAAAAAACTAGAAAAAGAAGGAAAAAGGGATAGGTTCGGAATCAGTACTTGATTATTTAATTAATCTTGATATAACGAGCATGGCTAACATTATGAAACAATAGCTTTTTATGGAAAGTAAGTTGAAATTCACTGAGCACATTAGGAAAACTTGATATATGAACTTATGCTCTTAAAAGATGAATGAAGAACTGATTTGATTAATTGATCCTTTGATTCGGCTCTAGGTTTTCAAAATTTCACTCTCGCTTCGTTGGAGTATACTCATTCATACTTGTTTAAACAAAAGATTGTTTCTGAAAGAGGTTTAAACATTGAGAATTGAAGATTATATCACCCATGTTTTGCTCAAGACTATCAAAATGCTGGTTAGGGGGTGATGTGTTGAGTGTCAAATATTGCATATTTCTACCAATTTATATCTTGGTTTAATAAACATGATAATGCTTAAAGGTATATTTTGTACATGTTTATATTGCGAGGTGAGTTTAAGAGTTTGGATTGAAAAGAATGTTAAATGCATGGATTTGATTCTCAAGAATCACCAAGGCAAGGGATGGTCATAGGACACCAAGATTGAAGATTTCAAGATCCCAATATTCAAGGAAACGAAGTGGAGAAGGAAGGAAGTCAAAAGTATAAAGTGCAGAAATTCACAGAATCAGAACTACATTGTCTATATCATCGACCACCATTCGATGACATCGAAGCTAATGTTTGATGACATCGAACATAGGTAGATGACATCAAAGAATTACACGAAAATCGAGTTTGGTCGCTAAACAAGTTAGATGCAACTTTCTATGACATCGAAGACATGTTCGATTGCTCGAAGATTAGTTCGATGACATTAAAGCAGTTAGGTGATATCGATATTTTTGTGTATTTTTTAAGCAACTCGGTAGAACACTATGGACACATTCTCGACTACTTGAAGGCAATTCAATGACATATCAAAGGCAGTTCGATGACATCGAAGGTATGTTCGATGACACGAGAAGTTACGTGGTGTAAAAAGACGCAACTTCCGGATTCAAGTTACATTCGATGACTTCAAAAGTTATTCGATGACATCGAAACCATTACGCAGAGTTACACGAACTGCGTAAATTTGAGGAGGTTTTTCAATTTTAGACGGACAAGGTTATAAATATGGGTTTTCTAATGACTTCTAAATATGAATTAGGTTCTGAGAAGCAGAGCCAAAGGGTAGAACAGCCTCCCAAGAGTTTTTCTTCCATTCTTTCCTATTTTTAATGTTTTATTTTAGTGTTTTAGATCCAATCATGTCTATGGTTGGATAAACCTCTTAGCTAGGGCTAAGAGGTGAAACTTATGGTGTGTTGAGATGATTTTCTTACTTTGATTCTTATTCTTGATGAACTTCATTGATTTCTAGTTCGATGTTAAAGGAATAATTTTGAGTTTTCTATGATTTATTGTAACTCAAATTACAATAGATGCTGTGATAGCTTTGGATATCTTCTTTTCCTGTTTTGAGATTATAAGATTGGTAAATCCTGTTGTTCATCATCGTCTCCTGGGCATGATAGGGTGATGGAATCCCTTCTAATCATTATAATAATCCTACATTGAGAATTAGATCAATGAACGTTTAGATTTGATTTATTTGCTTTATCTTCCAATTGGATAGGATACGACTTCAATTCCAATTATATTTCTTAAATCAAATATAGTAACATCCTAATAGCTACAAGTGGATCCTTGGCACCCTAGTTCCGACCTTTCAATTGATAGTTTTAATCAACGGCATTCACAATTACTCTCTTATATTCCAGATTTATATTTAGATCGTCTTATAATTATAATTTTAGTTATTTTCAGAATACGTATAAGATTAGTCCCTGTGGATTCGACCTCAGTGTCATCGAGATTATTACTATTTCATGATCCTACAGTTGAGTTCTAAACACACACCGTTTCATTTAATTTTCAAGATCATTTTAGTGCATGAGCTAAAAAATATATCCAAAGGCCAGATGGGACACTTTACAAATAGCAGCAAGGATAATGATTTTCACAATTAAAATATTTGTAGGCCCACTGCAACATTTATTTTCCAACAAAATCTGTTCATAAGGTCACAAAGACCGAGATGAAGAGCTAAAACAAATATCATATTGATCCAAAACATCTGTAACCTCAGAAGAGTTTCAATGGCAGACGTTCAACCTCCACTGCATTTTGCAGTGTGGTCCAATTAATCTTCAGATCCGTCTTATTTTTCTTATCAAGCCTTAAGACGAGCTCGTAAAATAGATGGACGGCTTGGATAAAACATACCTAGTGATGGCAGCCCCGGAACTTACTGACGTCAATACATGAGTTATACCGCCGGTGTGTGATACATCAGCTAATCCGCTTCCAGGTTGCATGCCGCAAATGGATGGGTTCTATTGTTAACGTCAGTGATGACGAAATCGGCGGTATGATCCAGAGGTGGCCCACCCCCCCCACAGCGACGAGAGAAAAAGGTAGGCGCACTCGTGAAGTGTGACTGATGTCGATACAATGTACTACCATCAGGGACAGAAGCACGCGTCCAACCTTTTTCTCGATGTTTCGAATTCACGTTGCAGTATGGGGACCGGACAGCCCACGCGTCCTATCAATCCAACTCTTTTGTGTTATTCCAAAATCCCATGTACGCGAGCGCTGATTGCCTGTTAACACGGCCAGAAACGGCCTACTGAACGGTTCTCTGTAAGCCCACTAAAATATGTGTTTTATCTATACCCTCCATTCATTTTCTAATATTATTTTAGGGCACAAGATTGAGGCAGATCAAAATCTCAGGAGGACCACACCACAAGAAAGTGGTGATTGAACACCGTCAATAAAACTTCTTGGGCCACAGGTTTTGAATCCAGCTGATATCTATGTTCTCTTTATCCAGCCTTTCAGACCTAAGTTTTTAATAGTGGGCATTAAATCACCACTGCTTTCCTGGAGTATGACCCATCTGAAATTTGGATATGCATCATTTTCCCATAATTACTTATAATAATGATTAAAAATGGATGAACTGGGTAGGTGAAACACAAACGTCATTGTGATCATACATCACCATCCTGTAGCCACGTGGCTACTGGAATCGCATCTTGATATACCGTACACTAGGCACTAGGGACGGTGAATCTGGATCAGTAAACTCGTCTGGCCTAGCATGGATCCTCAGTGGTCTATCATCTACAATGTTTTGGACGATAATGTGACCCTTCCAACGTGATTAATTATTTATAATATGTGAAAAGTGTTATCCTCTGTTTTTCACAGTTTTTTTAAAACCCAATAAAAACAAAGAGTGTTGTATCAAGGGGAAGACATAGGATGCTAAATATCATATGTGGATTGATTGGTATATCGCACGCCTCTGACTTGGTTTACCGAAAGGGAACTGTAACCGACCACAAGAAAAATGTCTCGGAGCTAAACTAACTAAAAATGTCAAAACGAGTTTTCTTAACTAATATGGCACAGAGTTTAGAAGATATAGTTAATGATTCTTTTGATAGAGAGATGGGCCCCGAGCGACCTCGAGCCGAGTTGCCTAAGGAAGAGCTCGGTAGCAAGAGCCATTTCCCAAGCAACTAACCTACTTAAGGGCAAAAGAGACATCTCTTGAGCTGAGCAGATTGACCACAGTCAGGGGCGGGGTAAAGATCTCGTAGAAAATCTCACTTTGAACCAAGAGAAAAAATCCGATATAATTCTACCTGAAGATCATGCTTGAAAGGACGAGCTATAGATGTCCTTTGGGGGGGTGAATAGGACTATATAAAATAATTCGATATAATACGAAATAATAAAATAAATATTCTCAATCGCTTAGAATATTGAAATATTGATTCCAAATAGTTCATAGGATAACCTTCACCTAAAATATTTAGGTAGGACAACCTTATTTCATGATGTCTTTAAGATCAAAATATCAAACTTAGCAAGACACAATTAATCACAAGGAAATGAATAAATAAATAAATAAACATTTACTACCACTATTCAAGGAGTTATAGTGATTCAGTGATTAACCCCACACCTACTCCACTCTCAAAATTACTACCCTCGTAATTTTGACTTTCATTATTTCAAGGTTTTCACAAGTTCACCTTAAAAATCTAATACAGTTCTTGTGATTTTCATTAGCTATCACAACAAAACTCACTTTGTGATTTTCATGGGATTACCACAAAACATCTCGCTGAGTTTCTTGGCTATCTCAGAAAAATCCAAAAGATAATAAAATAAAACAAAATATTTATCTTCTGATGTTGAGTTGAAGATGTAACTGTACCTCTGATTACAACGATCTTCTTTCTTGGGATATTGATGAAAACGTATATGTGTTTCAACCCAAAAAGAGTATAGGGATCTAATTTATTTTCAATAAACAAAAACCCTAATACTGCAAATTCAATTCTCTGATTCTCAAGTAGAGTATGGATTACTCTATTAGAATGATTAAAACTAACTTAAGAAAAGAGAATAGAATAAGAAAAATTAAAATAATATTTACCGCATAAATAGCTTAAGATGGCCCTAGATTTTTCTCCTTGCTAGATTATATTGCTCACAAATTTTCGTTGTTGAAAAGAATGAGGGAAGGCTTCTATTTATAGCCAAAGGTCTTGAAAATTTGATTAACTAGATTTTCGATTCGGCTGGCCGAATTCCAACGATATCGTTCCAACGATATCGTTCCAACGACACTTGGATTTCACAGGATAAGATTTTTTAAAAATTCGATTGGCCCAATCCTTTATTTGGCTAGCCGAATACAGGGTTCAGCTAGCCGAATCTCCCTAAGATTTGAAGTTTTAAGATTGCTGGAAACTTGATTGAACATTTCGGGTTGGCCGAACTCAAGGTTGGGTTGGCCGAACTTAACGCGGAAAATCTTTATCTTGCTGTATACTTGCCTAAAATATATTGGGTTAGCTGAAGGTAGTTAGGCTGGCCGAAGTAGAAATCGGGCTGACCTAACCTCAGTGTATTTTACTTAGAATTATGTTCATTATAATACCATGTGAAATACACCTAACCTATGGTTATTCTAAGGTTATACCACCAGATGGTTAACACATTCATATGCTTCAAACTATGAACCAAGACAATTTAAAACTTGTAATGATGAGTCTTCCTTAAGATGTTGATCCAGTCTTTACTTAGTCTTCATGAATCTTCAAAGAACATCTTCATGAGTGCTTGTATCCATTCGGGATTACAAAATTTGACAATTATAATTGTGTTTTAAGTATAAGCACTTATAATTTCTCCCTTTGTCAATTTCATGACAATATGCAATCATACACTACTCATCATACAACATTATAACATCTCACAAACTCATCATACTAAAATATGCTCTGGTTTAAAAGATCATCTGTACACCATGTGTAGTATCATATCTTGAAGTTCTTACAATCAGTAGCTCCCCCTGAGTACTTAATCAAGGAGAAATATATATATCCAAAATTTCACCATATGTAATCCAATGCAGAAATATAATCCCACATCATATCAGAGAAAAAAAAAATCATTTCCATATCTCATATCATGTACTAGAGAAAAAAAATTCTCCATATATATCATTCATCTCCATATATATTTGATATCATGCATTAAATACCATCATGCATCAAAGATTAAAAGATTAAAATATATTCTCCCCCCTTTTGTCAGAAATTGACAAAGGAAGAAAGAAATAAAAAAATGCATAATAGAAGGCCTAAATATCAAAGATAATGTAATAATGATAAGATCATTCAAATGTATAAAGACAATTATCTAAGTAATCTTGAGAGAAATCTAAGTACGAGTGTAGCAAATCCAAAGAGTAATAAATAGTTATTACAAACCATAAGTGTTTAATCATTCTGATTTAGAGGAGGACGATGCAGGCATCTCAGGATCATTAATCCACAAACTCCTATTAAAGCGATGAAAGTACTTTTTGACGTACTTCATGTGTTTTTTTTGAGTTTGATAGAGTAAGTCCTGGGATACTTGTAAAGCGTCTTCCTTCTTCTCTAAACTCTCCAAACTATCAGCGAATTGAGAAGGCCAGAAATCAAAATCATTCATGTCCCCTGACTCTTCCAAATCAACAAAAATGTCGTCAATGTTGTTGTCACCCTCACGAGCTTCTTCCTGATCACCTAGTTACTCAGTACACGGGTTTAACCACATCATATTTAGGTTTGCATTTCCAAATGAGAGTTTGAATTCCAGTGCTTCGATCGTGGGAATTTGAACATTAAAGCGCAAAGCGAGGGAAGTTATGAGGAATACAAAAGGAATGGAGTCATGATGTGGATGAAGGCAATATTGAATAATTAGGAAGAAAATCAAAGATGGAAAACAAATACAAATACCGAATGCAACAACATGCATAACATGCATCATGAAGGGAATAAGGTCGATTTTATTCTCTGCCCTGGGATAGACATTGGATGTGAGGATGCGGTGAAGAACACAATATTTTGGAAGTAAATTATGAGTGGGGAGGGAGTTACCGGACCGCCATTCGACATCAAAATCACATAACACCTGGGTAAGAGAATTTTTTTTCCAAATTATTCATATCTTTAAAAAGAGTAGGAATTGGTACCTCATCATTTGTCATCTCAATGTCCATAACAGACAATATGATAGAGGGTGTTACAGTGATAGTTTCTTCTAGAAATTGAATATTAAACGTTAAATTATCTAAAGAAACTTCATTAATGGATGTGTAAATCCTTTGTGCAATGGACCGGTAAGTCGCCTTGCCCCATTTAAAAAATTTCTCACATCTTACCTCGGAGAGGAGTTCAACTAGACCATATTGAGAGATATGATCAACATTAATCGATCACTCAATAATAATGATCCAAGAGAAAAATTCTCATACATTCTCCATATCATCCTCTAGCGCGTGAATGGTCCGCATAACCTAAGGAGCAGAGTGGGAAGACGAACTAGAATGGGGTCTACATATGCTGCGCTTATATCTCAGTTCCATGGAAGAAAAAAATACTAGAAATAGAAAAATGGGGGATGGGTTTGAGAAGATCAGATTTTAGAGCAAACCCACCAAAAAAGAAAGACCTAAATTCAAGATAAATGCAAAATATTTTAATAAAATGCAACAAAGAACTTAAATCTAGAAGGAAAATGCAAATAAACCACTTACAGTGAAGCTGGGGTGATGGATTGACCGAACGAAGCATCGGCTAGCCGAGGAAGAAGAAGTGAAAATGAAGTGATTTGGGGGTTTTCCCCCTTTTAACCCATTCCATGCGGAATTTGGCTAGCCCGAGCACGTGCTCGGCTGGCCAAATTGGTTGGTCAGCTATGATTGGCCAAACAACCCAAAAAATTTACAATATTCCAAATTTTCTTTTATGCAAATTTTAATAAAAATAAAAATGCAATAAAGAAAGATTATTTAAAGAAAACATAATTAATTAATGCAACATAATCCAATGTCACATTTTAAATTAGTGAATCTAACACTATTTAGGGATTTTGTTAGAATATCTGCAAGCTATTTCTTAGTGTGAATGTATTCAAGCATAACATTCTTGTCTTCAACTAATTCTCAAATATAATGATATCGTATGTCGATGTGTTTTGTACGATAATGTTGAATAAGTTTTTTAGAAATTTTTATTGCATTGGTATTATCACAATATAGATTCATAGTATCCTGATCAATACCATAGTCTGCTAACATGCGATTCATCCATATAAGTTGCGTGCAAGCATTCCCTGCCCAATATATTCATCTTCTGTGGTGGATAATAACACCAAATTTTACTTCTTTCTCATCCAAGAAACAAGGCAATTTCCAATATAAAAGCATCCACCACTTGTGGATTTTCTATCATCAATATTACCTGCCCAGTCAGCATCAGTGTATCCAGTTATTTGTAGAGATGTATCATGTGAATACCATAAACCTAAGTTAATATTTGCTACATATCCGATAATTCTTTTAATAGCAGATAAATGAGATTCTTTAGGGTTAGATTGATATCTAGCACATATCCCAACACTGAAGGAAATATCAGGTCTGTTGGCTATTAAGTACAACAGACTACCAATCATGCTACGGTAAAGATGAGAATCATCACTTTTACCTGATTCGTTTTTGGACAGTTTGAGTGTTGTAGCCATGGGTGTTTGAAAATTTTTACCATTCTCAAAACCAAATTTCTTTACTAGATTCATAACATATTTGGTTCGAGAGATAAATATCTCATCTTTGAGTTGTTTCACTTGAAGATCAAGTAGTTTAGCTCACCGACCATACTCATTTCATATTCTGATTTCATCGAATTTGCAAACTTAGAGGAGAGGTTAGTACAAGTTGATCTATAAATAATATCATGTACATATATCAAGACAATCAACATATCTTCATTATATTTTTTGACAAATAAGGTTTTATTAACACTCTCCATTTTAAAATTTTGACTAAAGAAATTTTGTCAGTTTTTCATTCCATGCTCTTAGGGCTTGTTTTAAACCATATAGAGCCTTTTTAAGATGGTATACATTATTAAGAAGTTTGAGATCTTCAAATCCCTTAGGTGAAAGTGCCCTTATTTGTCAATTATGTGAGTGTTGAATCAATCTGTCAAGTGAACCCCATATTGAAGAATTACAAGATCAAAGACTCATCAACTAAAGAAGGTCGAGTGCTCCACATAGGTAAAAAAAAGCCTCACTTTCCTAACCGAACCCTTGAGGTATATGACCCCATCCATAAGAACCTAATCTTACCCACGACTGTTTCTGAAAATCCCTTGGTAAGCGTAGTTTTAAACATTTTGAGTACTAGAGGAAATATGAACTATATAGGTAAATTCAATGTCCTAATGATTGCATCGATATGTAATCGAGGACAATTTCGATGGAATCAAACATAGTTCGATTGCATCAAAATCAAGCTCAAATAGTCTAGCAACAAACTGAACATATGCTGGGTATTGTCGATTACATTGAACCCACTTCAATTGAATTGACTTTGGACTTATTCCCTCCACCATTTCTGAAATACTCTAAGTGT
This sequence comes from Magnolia sinica, assembly GCF_029962835.1. Taxonomy (NCBI): domain Eukaryota; kingdom Viridiplantae; phylum Streptophyta; class Magnoliopsida; order Magnoliales; family Magnoliaceae; genus Magnolia; species Magnolia sinica. The sequence goes on along the minus strand of NC_080587.1, from coordinate 38,687,634 downwards.
TCGTCAATGTAATCGAACCTCCCTTGATAGCATCAATAGTAAGTTATCGATGGCATCGAAGCTCATTTAATTGCATCGATATAAGGACCAGTTTGTCCAGCAAGCTTTCAAGAAAAATATTTTATCTTCAATTACATTGAACCTACTTCAATTGAATCGACCTCGGACTTATTCCCTCCACCATTTCTGAAATACTCTAAGTGTTCCTATAACATCAAGAGTAAGTTATTGATGGCTTTGAAGCTCATTCAATTGCATCGATATAAGGACCAGTTTGTCTAGCAAGCTTACAAGGAAAATCTTTTATCTTTGATTATATCAATGATCATTCGATACAATCGAAATTCAATTTCCTATAGCATTGAAGGTCTAATCGATGACATCAAAATAGGGGACAAACTGAACAAAGAGTTTTTATTGGAAAATCATATTTCTTTTGATGACATTGAAACATGATCAATGACATCTTCGACGGAATCGAAACAGTGATCGATGACATCGAAAAAGGCCTCAAATAGTTCAACAACCAAAGTGTATTTTTCAAGGGAATCATGATGGCATCGAACCATCCCCCGATGGCATCAAAGGTTGCTTGATAAGATCAAACAAAATCTATCCGACACCCAACTTAATAGCTTGGTGCAGAAAGTTGATGCAATCAGAGAAGGTTCAATGGCATCGAAATTCAAAATTCAATGGCATCAAACACCCTTTGATGGAATCAACAATGTCATATTTCTACCTATTTTTTTATCTTTGGATTTGTCTTTGTATACCGCTTGTGTTGCTTCTTGAAATTTTAATCTTAGATTGAAGAGAGTTTTGAGAGAGTAAATACCATAGTTAATACCCTCATCCTCAAGCTCTCTTTCCCATAGGAGTTCACCATTCAATCCATTTCTTAAGCATTTATTGATATATTCAATAGCTTGGATTGAAATATGAACAACATTCATTGATCTTCACCAGTACTCTTTATTATCAAATCATTGTGCAGGGATCATTGAATGCAAGACTCATTGGAATTTTTTCTAGGTATTTATTTCATATCATTCAGTAGAGAAGATTTGATCAAACCATAAACCTCACAACCTAGCATCATCGAATGAAGCATCTACAAGTAGTTGTAGTTCAAGGGAGCTAAAGACTCTTCACCAACAAAGAAGATAATCTTTAGATTATGCTAATGTTCACAACCCCAAGTGTAGGGTCGCGATGCAGTAATAATCTCGGTGAGACCGAGGTCGAATCCACGGGGAGTAAACTTGTGTGTTTTCTGAAAGTAACTAGAAATAGAGCTAGAAGAAGATGAAAACCTAAATCTAAAATATTTGAGAAAGTGGTTTTGAACAAGGTAATTAAAACTTATAAATTTAAAGGTGGTAACTAGGGTGCCAAAGATCCACTTGTAGCAATTGGGAAGCTACCTTGCATGATTCAAGGACACAACTAGAATTAGAGTCCTTTCCTATCCAATTGGTAAGAAGAGAATTGTCAGATCTCTGAACTTTTCATTGATCTAATCATCAATGGATGAGAGTTGTAGGGATTAGGAAGTGATTCCATCACCCAACCATGCCCAGGAGACGAGACAAACAACAGGATTTACCAATCCCACAACTAATCATAAGAGAATTGTGAAGGTTAGGAAGGATTCCATCATCCTACCATGCCCAAGAGACGATGGTGAACAACAAGAATTCCTAATTTCACAATCCCAATTTAGGAAAAGAAGATATCTCAAGCTATTGTAGATATATTATAATTTGTCACATCAAACCATTAAAAATAAAAAATATTCCTTCATAATCAAACTAGAATCCAAGAGAGTTCAATAAAACATGAATCAGAGCAAAGCAAACATCCCAATCACGCTATAAGCTTCACCTCTTAGCCCTAGCTAAGAGGTTTAGCCAACCATAGACATGATTGAACTAAGAACTCTTAAACAAAAAAAAAAGATCAACTAAGGAAGAAGAAGAAAAACTCTCGAACGGTGACTCCACCCTTTTGCTCCAATCCTCAAACCCTAGAAGATTCCTAGGAACATCCTAAGGACCCCTATTTATAGTTTTGCAACTCCAACTTTCGCACCGAGTTGGTAAAATCTGGAAACCACCTCAAATTTATGCAATTCGTGTGCTGTTTGCGTAACCTTAGACTGGTCGAGGGTCTGCTTCGACTGGTCAAGGATGACGGGAATTTAAAGGATTTTGTCATTAGAGTTCATGTCGAGGAATCTTCGACTAGTCAAGCAGGAGCCTTCGATTGGTCGAAGGAGGGCTTAGACTAGTCGAAGGAGGCAGATTTTTAGGGTTCTTTTTCTTCACTTCAAGTCTTCAATGCTCTTCATTCCTTACTTGATTTTCTTGGATCTTTGGCATTTGAATTCTTCATTCTTGGTCTCATAAGATCCATCATTGGCTTTGGTGATTCTTGAGCGTTAAATCCATGCTTTTAGCATCCTTTTCAATTCAAGCTCTTAAATTCACCTTGTAACATAAACATGATTAAAATAGAAAATTAAGAATTATCATGTTCATAAAACCAAGTAATAAATGGGAGATAATCTGCAATATTTGACCCTCAGCACAATCCCCAACTAGCATTTTGTTAGTCCTGAGCAAAGTATGCTAAAAATTATTTCGAGAACCATAAGACAATTTCTATAAGCTTAAGTGTTTTTTTTTTAAAAAAAATAAATAAAACAATCTAGATAGTAGAATTTTAAGATATATTAATGTTGAGCATCACCTTCTCCTTAGCTCCAGCACTCAGTAAATTTCACAATCTAGTTCAAAGTATTAATCCACAAATTAGAACAATTCTAAACATTGATTTCATAGTGAAATCTAGACTTATCACAATCAAAGGTTCAATTCTTAATTTTCATGATATCATTGATAATAAAAGAGCATTCAAGACAACGAAAACCTAAACCAAAACTTGCCTTACAGTTCATCTTTTCATTCTTCTAGCTTTTGATTTTTCTATTGATGGCTTTCACGCTACGTCAACCTATTTAAAGATCTTCAATAGGTAGCCATTTTCGACAACAACTATTTTTTTAGCTGGGTATTTATTTATTTTTCTTTCATTTTAATTCTTCTTATTGAATATGATGGACAAATTCCCCAGGTTGGTTCCTTCCATGCTTAATAATTACCAAGTTAACAATTTAATGTTGACTTAAGCTTTAATGTGGAAGCTAGATGTTATATGTGAAATCATGACTCAAACAATGTTTAAAACTTCTAATCATGGATTAATAATTCGAACTTAACTATGAAATCTAACAAGTAACTGAATCCACGAGTAATAAATCACCAACATTAGGTATCTTATACTTCTAAATCATGGATGAACTTCAAAATCACTCGAATTTACAAAATTTTCAGAAAAAATTTTACAATTTTTTTCTCAAAGATTAAGAAAACACCCCCTAGCCTAAAATCTACATTTCCTCAATGTAAAAGATATAAGCATGCAGTACATGAGACAACGAAAGTAAAGGAGAAGTGATGGAAAGGTATTACTGAAGATGGAATTTTGAGGTTTTTCCAATGATCTCAGTGCAAAAAAATGTGTTAGCACAAAAAACTCAAACTGATGATAAGCAAACTGTCCTAAAACAATTGAAAACAAACTATCTTAAATTCCATGAAAGCAATAAACTAATCCTAAACTAGGAAAGTAAGGGAAAAGCTACTTAATCATGCCACAAGGTTCATCCTCCGACTAATATCTTGATAAATTTCTTAGTAGGTTTCTCAATAAGATCATCCAAAAGCCCTTTTTGTAATAGGCTTGGATGCCCTGTAGTATGAATTTTCAGAGAAATTTATGGACCTCATCATAAGGTTTCCTTTTAATCTCCTGAGATGTCTAAAGTATATACGATTCCCCCGTGACAGAGAAAGTTTCAGAGTTAGTACCCCATAGTGAATCAGAGATTACAAGTAGATAAAATTCAAAAAAATTCTTAGCAGATGATGTAGCCTCAACACATTCTGAAGTTTCAGACTTCGGTTCAATTGTCAGCTCTCCCTCTTATGATAGTAAACATTTAGGATCTGTGGAGGGAAGGGTTTCAGAATAAGGGTTCTCTCGGTCAGTAACAATTACTAAGATGTTGTCTTGTAAGGTATTCATTACATCTTGTATCATGGGATCATTTGAATCTGCACAGTGTGCTAAGCAGTCTTTCAAAGAGTTGAGAAATTCAGTTGAGAGTGACTCATTTTTCACATTGAAGTTTGTGATGAACTGTCCAAGGATTCCATCATCTTCGAAAGTGGATGGACACATGCTCTCTTGCTCTTGCCCTTCACAGACAGATTGAGGATCAATAGGTGAAGCATTGATGTGAAGACTCTGTTAATTGAAGCTTCTCAGTACAGGCATTGAATCATCAAAAGTGTACAGCTCAGATGGTGGCCTCAACTAGATGGTTTCAAATTTCAGAGCCATATCGAGCAAGTCGTCCATCTCTCGAATCATATCATCATTCAATTTAGGGGAGTGGTCTAAACATACCTCACAAAGGTTGGAAGGGTTAGTTGAAAGTGGTTCATCCTCCACATTTAAATTGGTCATGTCAGATGGGTAGAGTAGATCACTGTGGTCGACAACTTCATGAACCTCTTGATCATTGATATGGGCCAAACTTGAGATTGAATCCAGGGGGATTTGAGTTATACATTCATGATTGTCATCCCAATACTCATTATCTTTCAATTCAGTGCAGTAAACACATGGAATGAGATCGTTTTCCTCACATTCTGTTCCTAGATTAGGTTGAGGTTCGAATAAACTAACCTCATCCTCATCATTGAAACCAAGTGTGTCATGTGAGTGAAGTGTGTCAATATTATTATATTTGAAAGACACCCACGTCTCTTGATCATTCCTTTAGATAATCATCGATATCCAATCTTTGGGAAATTGAACCGTACGCTCATTAACAAAATCCAACTATATATATTCATAATTTTAGTACTTTTCATATGTGAGTTAGGATCACTTTCTTCGAATTGTGTCTCTGGATTGGGTTGAGGCTGGGATAACCTAGCCTCTTCCTCCTCCATGAGGTGCGACTGAATTCTTTGAATTGAGGATTTGAGTGATTCACATGATTGTATAACGAATTGATTGAATTGCTCTTATACATTCATGAGTTTCTGAAGCGAATCCTCTTGGATCGTTTCTGGTTGGATTTCAAAGGTATCAAGGTAGGGGATCCAAGAGAATAATCACTATAATCTCTTGTAGGTTCATCTCTCCCATGTTGATGTTTCCACCATATTCATACGGGTCATAGGTGGGGAAGTTGGATGTTTATTGGTACGTATTATCACCTATAATATAATCATGCATTGTTTTCTTCTTGTCTAATGGGTGATAATAGTTCCTGCCCTAATAATCACGTACTTTTCTCTTAATTGGTGGGATGTAATCATTTTCCCGCATATGATCGGGTATAGACTTCTTAACCGGTGGAGCATTATATTCTAATCAATTCTTGATGATGGTCTAAGAAAAATTTTAAGATATAGGTTGATTCCTATCATAATCATCATACATCCCTTCTCAATATCTTTTATCCATCTCAGCATACTAACGTACCTACTCTTGCATGGTGAAACCCTAACTCTGAATCTACTCCTAAAAAAAATAAAAGAAAAATCCTACAATAATATGGAAAGTAAGTAGAGGAGAAGTTAGAAGGAAGTTACCAGATTGGAGGAGATCTATGTTAGGATCCTGCAAAAGAAAAAAAAAGAAAGTGAATTAATTTCTAAATAAAAAATAAAAAAATAAGAAAGCAACCTAGTTTCTAAAAAAAAGAAAAAGAAAAAGAAAAAGAAAGTTCCTAAAAACAGAAAACAGAAAGTTTCTAAAAGGAGAAAAAGTGAGTTTCTAAAAACAGAAAAGGAAAATTTCTAAACCTAGAATTAGAGACCAAGGTTAGTTTCTAAAATAAAACAGAAAAACCTAACCTAAAAATAGAAAGTAGAAAAACCCTAATCTTAACATAATTTCAAAACTAGTTAATCTCAGAAAAATGCAATCGTTAGTCCCTGGCAACGACGCCAAAAACTTATTCACAACCCCAAGTCTAGAGTCGTGATGCGGTAATAATCTCGGAGAGACCAAGGTCGAATCCACAGGGAGTAAACTTGTGTGTTTTCTGAAAGTAACTAGAAATAGAGCTAGAAGATGATGAAAACTTAAATCTGAAATATTTGAGAAAGTGATTTTGAATAAGGTAATTAAAACTTATAAATTTAAAGGTGGTAACTAGGGTGCCAAGGATCCACTTGTAGCAATTGGGAAGCTACTTTACATGATTCAAGGGCACAACTGGAATCAGAGTCCTTTCTTATCTAATTCATAAGAAGAGATTTATCAGATATCTGAACTTCTCATGGATTTAATCATCAATAGATGAGAGTTGTGGGTATTTGGAAGTGATTTCATTACCCAACTATGCCTAAGAGACGATGGTGAACAACAGGAATTCCCAATTTCACAATCCCAATTCAGGAAAAGAAGATATTTCAAGCTATCGCAGATCTATTGTAATTTGTCACAACAAACCATTAAAAACTAAAAATATTCCTTCATAATCAAACTAGAATCCAAGAGAATTCAACAAAACATGAATTAAAACAAAGCAAACATCCCAATCACTCTACAAGCTTCACCTCTTAGCCCTGGCTAAGAGTTTTAGCCAACCATAAACATGATTGAACTAAGAACTCTTAAACAGAATAGAAAGATCAACTAAGGAAGAAGAAGAAAAAATCTCGAATAGTGGCTCCACCCTTTTGCTCGACTCCTCAAACCTTGGAAGATGCCTAGGAACATCCTAAGGACCCCTATTTATAGTTTTGCAACTCCATCTTTCATACCGAGCTGGAAAAATCTGGAAACCGCCTCAAATTTACGCAGTTTGTGTGTTGTCTACGTAACCTTAGACTAGTCGAGGACAACCTTTGACTGGTCGAGGATGACAGAAATTTAAAAGATTTTGTCTCTAGAGGCGAGGAATCTTCGACTAATCGAGCAGGAGCCTTTGACTGGTCGAAGGAGGGCTTAAACTAGTTGAAGGAGGCGGATTTTTAGGGTTCTTTTTCTTCACTTCAAGTCTTCAATGCTCTTCATTCCTCACTTAGTTTTCTTGGATCTTTGGCAATTGAATTCTTCATTCTTGGTCTCATAAGATCCATCCTTGGCTTTGGTGATTCTTGAGCGTTAAATCCATGCTTTTAGCATCCTTTTCAATCTAAGCTCTTAAATTCACCTTGTAACACAAGCATGATTAAAATAGAACATTAAGCATTATCATGTTCATAAAACCAAGTAATAAATGAGGGATAATATGCAATATTTAACCCTTAACAATTAAAAAGGGGATCATTCACTTATTTGTAAGTATAAAGAGTCTATTGAGTTTGAACCCCATTCCTTGTATAGGATAAGGGTTTCAGAGTTTGAGTTGATAAACTCACAGGTCCTTTTGCAGACCTTTGATGGGAGAATATATTATGTGTCCTTATGTAGGAATTAAAGTTTTTTGTGCATGACCTTAGCTTGTGTGGCCTAAATCGTTAAGATGTCATGTGTAGGCTCCTAAGTAGTGTCATTGTGTAGGACTTATTGTCTTGTGTAGGCACCTAAGGATGTCTTGTGTATGCTCCTTAGTTTACCTTGTGTAGGTTGTGAAAGTTAATGGTTAACTTGATTTAAAACCATTGGATAGTGAAATCCAGTACACTCTAAGAGAGAGTGCGTCCGCTGTGAGTGAAGTAGGCAAGTAGCGGATCCACTTACATGACTGTGTTTAGGATTGTGATTTGCACATCTGTTTAATTATGCTTGTATGTTGAATGCTTAATCATATGCTTACATGGTTAGATGTATGCTAAAACTAATAGGTAGTACATCCCACATACACATGTACACCATCTTATAGACTAGTTGCTTTACTTGCATATCATTTGTAGTCTATATGTGTGATTAAGACCCTCTATTGGCTTGAAAGCCTTAGAGTTACTTTACCTTAACTTAATTGCTAAATTAGTTTAAGGAAGGCATTGTCTGTTTTAACAGGTAAATAATTTTTGACAGTCTTATTCACTCCCTTCTAGGACATTTGGACATAATTCCATACTTCAATTATAACGGTTTAACGCAATTTCATTAGATTGTTCAACATAAACTTTCTCCTTTAAGTCACCATTTAAGAAGGTACTTTTAACATCTATTTGGTATATTTTAAATTTTTTATAGCATGCAATGGAAATAAATAATCTGATGGATTCAAAATGAGTAACTAGTGCGAAGTTCTCATCATAGTTAATCCCTTCAATTTGAGTGTAACCTTGCACAACCAACATGCCTTATTTCTTACATTAGTACCTAATTCATCCAATTTATTTTTTAAAATCCATTTAGTTCCAATCACATGTTTGTCAGAAGGTCTAGGAACCAGATACCAAACATTGTTTCTAATAAACTGATTTAATTCATCTTTCATAGCCAAAATCCAACTTTCATTAGCTAGGGCTTTGTTTACATTAGTTGGTTCTATCTGGGAAGTGAAGGAAAGATGATTATATAAGTTTTGTATCTTTCTTATGGTTTGAACACCAATGTGAGGGTTACCAAGTATTTAATTAGTCGGATGATCGTTGACTAATCTTATCTAGGTTAAATCTGATTTTGATGATGGTCTAGATTGAATGATGAAACTGCCTAGCTATACGTCCTAGAGGGGGGGGGGGGGGGTGAATAGGATGATGCCAAATTATAATTATAACAGTGAAATAAAATAAAGAGATAGCCAAATAAAATAAATCAATTCACAATGCTGAAATAAAATCAACCTCAATAAACAAGTATTGAGAGGTTGATACGAATTTAGTTATAAGGACAACCTTACACCATAAAAACCAAGGGTTTATGGCAGGACAACATTATTTCTAGAACGTCCTTTGTATCAAAAACTCAATCTGAAGAGAAATAAATAAATAGCATGGAATTGAAATAAATAGCAGGAATTTAAATATAAATTATTACAACATTTCACACACTTGCTTGAGATGTAAATTTTACAACATCCACATCCACACATACATCCCACAAACTTGAATGATAAAAGATATAAAACTTAAGCAAGCATTCAAACCATAAGACAAAGAATTATAGTGGTTTGCCTGTGTGTACACAAACTGTTTCACAATAGTCACACAGAATGCTACTCCACTCCTAATATTCTCGCACAGGGGATATTAGTGTTCACTAACAAAATAGGTCTCACAGGTTCACCTAAAACCTTCACAATTGTGTCTTTTTAACTTGGACTTACACAATCCAAAAATCCACACTTTCTGAGTTTTCTGGCTCTCCTCAGATAACCACACAATGAGATTTTTCTGGCGAATCTCAAACAAAAACAAAAAGAATAGAGATTTTACATAAACGTAAAATACCTGGATTTCTCCTTTCGTAGCAGATCGGAAGAATCAATCGGAGTAGAAGTTTGAATCAACGTTCAATGTCCAATACTCACTTAAAATGGTTCTAATTAATTTTAAATTAAATCAAATGGGCTAGCTCTATTTGATTTTGATTCCAAGAAGAAGCAATTACAGAATTTTCCCTTTTCAAATCAGATTGGAATGTTGATCAAAATAAAATAAAAATAAGCTAACAAAAGGAAATATTAATTATGCACAAAGTATCTTAAAATGAACACTAACTTATCTCGGAGTGGAGCCTTGAATTTCTTTGAATTGAGTTATGAAATTCTGAGATTCGTGCTCAATTTATAGAAGCAGAAATCACGTTTACGACTGGTCTTAGGAAAATTTTGACTGGTTGTAGCTTCAACGGCATTTTGAATTTTTAAGCGCGATCTTTGAAAACAGTTCTATGACTAATCAAGGGGTGTCTACAACTGGTCGTGGACCACCTACGACGGGTCGTAGATGACCCAAGACTGGTCGTAAACCACATGAGTTGGTCGTTGTAGTTTGAGTCGAGGACCTATGACTGGTTGAAGTTCGAGTCATGAACACACCTACGACCGGTCGAAGGACCTCTAAGACTAGTCGTGGGCTAACCAAAAAATTCTGAAAATCTTCAACAACTTAGGACTGGTCGCAAAAATTCTTGGACTAGTCAAACCAGTGCTAGGACTAGTCGAACAAGGTCCAGGACTAGTCTTAGAATAGACCAAATTCATATATAAACATACAGTATAAATTATATATCCGAAATGACCTACCCTAAGGTCAATCTAAGGTCAATCATACCTGGGACATGAAGTATGACATTGAAACTCCATTCTATCAAATGATTGTTGACCTTTGAATTTTACAAAGCTTGAGATTTCTACTTGAAGAAGCTTGATCTTGAGATCTTCAAAAGCTTGACATCAAACTTTAACTTGAGTTGCTCTTGAGTCTTGAAATGTACTTGAGTCTTGTACTCTTTATTGCTGTAGCTCTGAACATTGATGTTTACAGTACATGACTTGACTTGGCTTGAAGTTGATCATTGTACTTAACTTAAAGCACTTGTGAACTAGTGTCTGGAATATATATAACAACATACAAACACAAGACACAAATAGAGTTTTGGCACAACAAAATTTAACAACCAAAGGAGCATGACTCCATAGCACTTACAATATCCCCCTTTGTCAAATTTGTGACAAAAGACTCTCAAAAAGAATAAGAGAAGCACAACATGTTCAATAAAGAATCATGCACTAGTTATCATAAACTAGCACACACATTCATTTAGAGGCAAATCTCCTCTATACTCCTTTATACTTAGAACTCCCCACTCCCACTGAATAGCACACATAGATATTTAAAAAAATGCTACTTAATCCATAACCAATTAGCTTCAAAAAGTCTTCTCTCCGTTTTTGTCACAAAAGAACAAAGGAAGATCACAAGGATAATAATGATAAGTAGGAGAGCAAAGTAAGCAAGAAATGAAATAAAGTCCATATATCCAAATACCGAAAACCAGTCAGGTCCAAAGACAAATAAAAACAGTTATACAAACTGAGATAAAGTAAAATAGTATATGAGTTATTACAGACCAACAAAAAACATTCAGTTAGATCCTGAAGAAGGAGCAGGAATAGAAGGATCAATTTTGTGCAAACCCTTAGTAATGCGCTGCATATACTTGTGCATATAAGCAAATTGAGAAGTTTAGGTTACACAAATTTCAGCCACCTGTTCCTCAAGAGAACGCAATCTCTCATCAAAGCCATACGACACAAAGTTAGGATCATTTTCAGAATCAGATTCTATTTCATCAAATATATCATCCATATTAACATCGTCTGGAGGAAGATTATCACCCTCTTCTTCATTCACACATGTTGCTCCACCTTCTCCAACATCTGCTTGGCCCTCAGCCAATTGCAACTTCATTTTGTTTAAGTTGGAGTTGTTGGATAGGAGCCTCTCCAACAGGCATAGCGACTAGCATGTGAGTAGCTAACACAATCATTAAGTAAGTAAAGGGAAGATCACTATGACCTGGATGGATACGGAACTGAATGATGGAATAACATATCAAAGAGGGCAGACAAACATTTACACCAATGATGATAAAATACAAGATACGAACCATGAATATAGTCAGTTTTGTTTTGTTACCAGAATGAGGATACAGATTAGAAGTAAAGATACGATGTAAAACTCTGTATCTGGGTAACAAATATTTAGTTGCGAGGGCATTCCCGTTCTGAGTCCATTGAGCATCCATGTTACAAACTGCTCTAGTATAAATACGTTTTTCATATTTAGAAACTTTCTCAGCTAGAGTACTAGGTGGAATACCATCATCATTAACAGGTACATCCATAAGGCCTAAAATTAAATGACGATCAACAGGAAAAGGCCCTTCTCTAGTAGCAATAGAGAAAGTTAATTGATTAGTAGAAAATTCAGATATGCATGCAAACATGCTTTGTGCAATGAATTGGTATGCTACCCCGCCCCAACGTAGGATGTTATCCCAACCTACGGATTGGAGAAGAGGAAGGAAACCGAAACGAGCGATGTGATTTAAATCAACGGCTTTTTCCACAATGACATTACACAGACGCAAATCACGTACATAAGGTGGATCATCTTCGAGAGACAGAAGATGGCGTCTTGTAATAGGAGTTGATCTAGATGACGAGGGACCTCTTGTATTTTTTCCCTCTAGAGTCCATGTTCTTGAGTAAAAATAAGAAATCTCAAAGAAGTAGAGATAGGTTTTTCTAGATCAACAAATGCAGAAGAAAACCCTAAAAAGCTCAAGGTAAACTTGAAATCAACTACTCCAATTAAGAAATTGAAGAAAATAAACCATGAATTTACAAGAAAGACAAGTAAAGTGCTCTGACCTAGTTGAATCGAACACCCGCGTTCGACCGGTCGTACCATGACTGGTCGTGTATGACCACGACTGGTCGAGTACCGGCCAAAAATTGCATTTTTCAGCTAATTTAAAATTTTAACCACAAAAATAATAAACATATATACAATATGTTACAATTGTGCAAGAATATTCAATATAAATTGCACATACCAAGGTCAAACTTTAATTTATTGAACCTGCTTTTGTCTAGTGGTTTAGTGAAAATGTCAGCAAGTTGAGAGTCTCAGTTGGAATGTATTCCACAGATATTGTTTTTTCTTCCACTAATTCATGAATGTAATGATACCTAATGTCAATGTGCTTGGTACGTGAATGCTGAATTGAATTTTTAGAAATATTTATTACACTGGAATTATCGCAATATAAAACCATTAAGTCCTGTGCAATTTCATAATCGCTTAACATACGTTTCATCCAAACAAGCTGAGTACCTGCATTTCCTGCTGCGATGTATTCAGCCTCAGTAGTGGAAAGCGATATAGAACTTTGCTTCTTACTAAACCAAGAAACTAAGCAATTTCCAATATAAAAACAACCGCCACTGGTTGATTTTCTATCATCTATATTACCAGCCCAATCAGCATCTGAGTACCCAGCCAACTAAACATTAGTATCATATGGATACCAAAGACCCAAATTAGTAGAACTTACGACGTATCACATAATTCGCTTAACAGCAGTTAAATGAGATTCTTTAGGATTAGACTAATATCTAGCACAAATACCAACACTAAAAGCAATATCAGGTCTACTAGTAGTTAAATAAAGTAAACTGCCAATCATGCTACGATACAATTTAGGATCTACATCTTTACCTGTAGAGTCTTTTGAGAGTCTTAAAGTTGTATTCACGGGAGTATCAAAATTCTTACCATTCTCAAATCCGAACCTTGTAATCAAGTTCAAAGCACACTTGGTTTAAGAAATAAAAATTCCACAGGTTGTTGTTTTACTTGCAACCCTAGAAAATAATGTAATTCCCCAACCATGCTCATCTTGAACTTAGATTTCATTAAATCTGCAAAATCAATAGTCATGTTAGTACAAATTGATCCATAAATAATATCATCAACATAGATCTGAACCATTAAAACATCATTGTTGTATTTCTTAACAAAAAGCATCTTATCGACACTACCCATTTGAAAATTATGACTAAGTAAAAACTTAGTCAATTTCTCATACTATGCCCTGGGAGCTTGTTTTAGACCATAAAGAGTCTTTTAAGATGGTATACATGATCAGTTAACTTAGGGTCTTCAAACCCTGTACGTTGTTCAACATATACCTCTTCATGTAAATTGCCATTCAAAAAGGCACTCTTTACATCGATTTGATAAATCTTAAATTTTCTATAGCATGTAATGGATATAAAAAGTCTGATTGATTCAAGGCGAGCAACTGGGGCAAAGGTTTCATTGTAATCGATGCCTTCAATTTGAGTGTACCCTTGTATAACCAGTCTTGCCTTGTTTCGAATTATATTTCCAAGTTTATCAGACTTATTTATAAAAATCCACTTTGTTCCGATAATGTGTTTATCTTTAGGTCTAGGAACGAGATACTAACATCATTATGAACAAATTGATTAAGTTCTTCCTACATGGCAACTATCCAGTTTTTGTCAGAAAGAGCTTCTTTTACATTAGCCAGTTCAATTTGGGATGTAAAGCATATATAATTACATATATCTTCTAATTGTCTACGAATGCACACACCAGTGAGAGGGTTTCCAAGAATTTGAGTAGATGGATGATCTTTAACAGTCCTTAATTCAGAATTAACTTCATTTGATGAATTATCTGGTTTGTTAATTAAAAGAAGTTCATCATAATATGGACTAGGGGTAGGTGTATTCAATTGATCATCAATGACCACATTAATGAATCCTTGAATCACACCGGTCATGTTGTTCAGTACACGATATGCACGACTATTTAAAGAGTATCCTAAAAAGATCCCTTCATCACTCTTAGTGTTAAACTTTCCCAAATTTTCATGGTCACGTAAAATATAGCACTTGTTGCCAAAAACTCAAAAGTATTTGACAGTAGGCTTCTTATCAAACCAAAGTTCGTAAGCCATTTTATTATTAGATTTACAAGTATAAACCCGGTTAATAATATAACAGGCGGTATTCACTGCTTCAGCCCAAAGATTTCTAGGGAGCTTCATACTATTTAATATTAAGTTTCCCATTTCTTGAAGCACTCTATTTTTTCTTTCCACAATTTCATTTTGTTGAGGTGTTTTGGGCACAGAGAATTCATGTGATATTCCCTAATCGCTACAGAATTTCTCAAAACTACTATTCTCGAATTCAGATCCATGATCACTATAGATCTTACTGACATGAGAACCTTTTTCAATTTGAATTCGTTTGATGATTTTTTTCACTTCATCAAGGGTTTCTGATTTGTCCCTTAAAAATGAAACACAAGTGAATCTGGTATAATCATCTATGATAGCCAAGATGTATTTTTTGCCACCTCGACTCTCCGTTCTGGTTGGTCCTACAATATCCATGTGGAGCAGCTCGAGTGGTCTTGATGTGGCATTGGAGTTCACCTTTTTGTGAGAGCTCCTAGTTTGTTTACCATACTAGCATTCACCACATATTTTGTCTACTTTTTGTAACTTTGGTAGACCTTTAATTAGTTCTCCTTTGCTCAATCTGTATAAATTCTGGTAGTGTACATGTCCAAGGCATTTATGTCATAAATCTGTCTCCTCAGTATGGACCATGTAGTACGATTGATTAGATGAGCTACCATCGCTTACAATATAGCAGTTTTCAGAAGTTCTGTGACCATTTAATATAACAGAACATTTTTTGTTTATTATTTCACAACCTTGATTGGAAAATTTCACACTGTGGTTGTTATCGCATATTTGAGATATGCTTAACAGGTTATGTTTTAGCCCCTCAACATATAAAACATCTTTAAATAAAGGGATGTTATAGAGTTAGACCGTACCTTTGCCAATAATCTTGCAATTGCTACCATCACCAAATGTGACTGACCCATCAGTCATATCTTTTAGATCGGTGAATAAAGCCTTGTCGCTTGTCATATGCCTGGAGCATCCACTATCTAGGTACCACTTTGAATGGCTTGTTGCTTTGAAAGCAGTGTGGGCAACCAAACAGGCAACTTTAGGAACACATTTCAAAACTTTTTTGGGTTTAGGAGTATAGTTGGTCTTCTTTTGTCTGTTGTTGTAAGAATGACTTACTGAGTTAGATTTTAAGAGCTCCTTGAGTAAATCAACTATCTTTTTAGCTAGTGGGTTTCGGTTCTGATTTTTAAAGTTGACATAGCTACTTTTAGGTTTTTGAAAAGTTTTTGTATTTTTAGAAAAACCTTAATATGTACTTTTCCCTTTTGAGTTTGAGGTCTCTCCTTTCACAAACTTAGGAGGATTATTCTTTTGTTTAGGAGGTATATTCTTATCATAGCCCAACCTGGATCGATCGCCACATTTTCTTGATCTGGATAATAGTTTTTCTAACTTTGGATCACCTTGGGCATATCTCCATGTGTCCTTTAAACTCAGAAGAGAAGATACTACATTTTTAAGTTTCTCATTTTTAGATTTCAAATTTTCAATCAGGGAAGTTTTGAATTCTAAATCGCATTTTGATTTTTCAAAACAATCTGAAATTTGGAATTTTTCTAAAACAAGTGATTCAAAACATTCTTTGAGTTTAAAAAACTTTTCTTTTTGAAGTTTAAGTTTGACAGCAATTTTACAACTTTTTTTGTATGGGGCATTATAAGCATCTTGAAGATCCTCTTCATTTTCACATTCACTGTTCAGATTTTCCTCACTAGTTGAATCATCATGATCTAAAAAAGTGAACTTGGATAGAGTCATAAGGGCTTTAACTTCATTGCCCGACTCAGTTTCAGAATCTTCTAATTTAGAAGAAGGTTCAGGATCAGATGATTCATCCCAAGTAGCCAACATACCCTTCCTTTTTATTTTATCTTTTTTAGGACATTTGTTTGCGAAGTGCCTATACTCTTGGCAGTTGTAACATTGACTATCTTTCAAAGACTTCTAATTTTTAGATTTAGATTTAGATCTTTTCTTATCATTTGATTTTTGAAAATCTATCGTTTTCTTGCTTTTGAAAATCTTGTAAAACTTTTTTGCTAAAAGAGCCATATCGTCTTCAGAATTTTCTAAATCTGAGTTTTCTTAAGAAATACTTTTAGAAGATTTAAGAGTGATGGATTTACTTTTAGGAGCTTTAAAGTTTAACTCATAGGTTTGTAAAGAACTAACTAATTCTTCTACCCTCATATTGTTCGTATCACGAAGTTCCTAGATCGCGGTTACTTTAGAGTTGAACCGTTCAGGAAGAGAGCGTAGTATCTTTGCACACACTTTACTTTCTAGGATTTTATCACTAAGACCCCATATTGAGTTTACAATGTCATTTAATCTTGTATAAAAGTCCATAAACATTTCATTTTCCTCCATATGAATTTCTTCAAATTTAGTTATGAGGAGTTGGACTTTAGATTTTTCGACAATTGTAGTACCCTCGTGTGTCATTTCTAATATATCCCAGGCTTGCTTTGCAGTATCACAGAATATGATTCTTTTGAACTCATCTAGTGATAGTGCGTAAGTGATTGCATTTAGTGCTTTTGCATTAGCACTACTCTCATTTTTCTGAAGGGTGGTCCAAGAGAAATAAGGAGTTACTCTCATTGATTTTTAACCATCAATTCCAGTCACTTCAGTGGTAGGAGAATTCCATTCAGTCACTGTGGCTTGCCACACACTCTCATCCATTGATTTGAGGAAGATCCTCATCCTGGTTTTCCAATAGGCATAGTTGGAGCCATCAAAGGGTGGAGGCCTAGTGACTGATAGGCTATCAAAATTTGACATCTTTTATATAGCTTAGATTGTTAGCTCAGGAAATAAATCCAAATAAAAAGCAATAAGAGCGAGCTATTAGGCTTTGATACCACTTGAAACTACCTAGCTATATGTCCGAGAGGGGGGGGGGGGGTGAATAGGATGATGCCAAATTATAATTATAACAGTGGAATAAAATAAAGAGATAGCCAAATAAAATAAATCAATTCACAATGCTAAAAAAAATCAACCTCAATAAATAAGTATTGAGAGGTTGATACGAATTTAGTTCTAAGGACAACCTTACACCATAAAAACCAAGGGTTTATGGCAGGACAACCTTATTTCTAGAACGTCCTTTGTATCAAAAACTCAATCTGAAGAGAAATAAAAAAATAGCATGGAATTGAAATAAATTCCAAGAATTTAAATCTAAATTATTACAACATTCCACACACTTGCTTGAGATGTAAATTTTACAACATTCACATCCAAACATACATCCCACAAACTTGAATGATAAAAGATATAAAACTTAAGCAAGCATTCAAATCACAAGACAAAGAATTATAGTGGTTCACCTGTGTGTACACCAACTGTTTCACAACAGTCACACAGAATGCTACTCCACTCCTAATATCCTCACATAGGGGATATTAGCGTTCACTAACAAAATAGGTTTCACAGGTTCACCTAAAACCTTCACAATTATGTCTATTTAACTTGGGCTTACACAATCCAAAAACTCACACTTTCTGAGTTTTCTGGCTCTCCTCAGATAACCACACAATGAGCTTTTTCTGACGAATCTCAAACAAAAACCAAAAGAATAGAGATTTTACATAAATGTAAAATACCTGGATTTATCCTTTCATAGCAGCCCGGAAGTTTATAGCAGCCCAGAAGAACAATCGGAGTAGAAGTTTGAATCAACGTTCAATGTCCAATACTCACTTAAAATGGTTCTAAGTTCTAATTGATTTTAAATTAAATCAAATGGGCTAGCTCTATTTGATTTTGATTCTAAGAAGAAGGAATTACAAAATTTCCCCTTTTCAAATCAGATTGGAATGTAGATCAAAATCAAATAAAAATAAGCTAACAAAAGGAAATATTAATTATGCATAAAGTAGCTTAAAATGAACACTAACTTATCTCAGAGTGGAGCCTTGAATTTCTTTGAATTGAGTTATGAAATTCAGAGATTCGTGCTCAATTTATACAAGCAGAAATCATGTCTATGACTAGTCTTAGGGAAACTTCGACTAGTCGTAGCTTCAACGGCATTTTGAATTTTTAAGCACGATCTTTGAAAATTGTTCTACGATTGATCGTGGGGTGTCTACGACCGGTCGTGTACCACCTACGACCGGTTGTAGATGACCCAGGACTGGTCGTAGACCATAGGAGTTGGTCACTGTAGTTTGAGTTGAGGACCCACGACTGGTCGAAGTTCGAGTCGTGAACACACCTACGACCGGTCGAAGGACATCCAGGACTGGTCGTGGGCTAACCAAAAAATTCTGAAAATCTTCAACAACTTAGGACTAGTTGCGAAATTTCTTAGACTGGTCGAACCAGTGCTAGGACTAGTCTTAGAACAAACCAAATTCATATATAAACATACAGTATGAATTATGTATCCGAAATAACCTACCCTAAGGTCAATCTAAGGTCAATCATACCCGGGACATGAATTATGGACATTAAAACTCCATTCTATCAAATGATTGTTTCACTTTGAATTTTACAAAGCTTGATATTTCTACTTGAAGAAGCTTGATCTTGAGATCTTCAAAAGCTTGACATCAAACTTCAACTTGAGTTGCTCTTGAGTCTTGAAATGTACTTGAGTCTTGTACTCTTTATTGATGTAGCTCTGAACATTGATGTTTACAGTATATGGCTTGACTTGGCTTGAAGTCGATCATTGTACTTAACTTGAAGCACTTGTGAACCAGTGTCTGGAACATATATAACAACATACAAACACAAGACACAAATAGAGTTTTGGCACAACAAAATTTGACAACCAAAGGAGCATGAGACCATAGCACTTACAAATGACAACGGTAATTTCATCATCTTGATCAAGTTTGGGTGTGACAGTTTGATCATCAATAACAACATTTATAGATTCTTGTATCACCTCACTTCTTTTATTTAGGACACGATAAGCTCTACTGTTTAGAGCGTATCTTAAAAATACACCCTCATCACTTTTAACTTCAAACTTTCCCAAATGTTTCCGATCTTATAAAATAAAGCACTTGCTTCCAAAGGTACGAAAATATTTCACAGAAGGCTTTTTATTAAACAAAGTTCACAAGTTGTTTTATTTTTACCTTCTCTTATATAAACGCAATTAATAATATAACAAATGGTATTAATAGATTCAGCCCATATATTTTTAGCCAATTTCAGACTGTTAAGCATAACGCTCACCATTTCTTGTAGAACTCTATTTTTCCTCTTAGTAACTCCATTTTGCTAAGGAGTTTTAGGACTAAAAAATTCATGTAATATTCCATGGTCATTACAGTATTTCTCAAAAATGCTATTTTCAAATTCAGTGCCATTGTCACTTCTTATTCTGACCACAGAAAGTTCTTTTTCAGTCTAAATGCATTTAATTAACTTTTTGACTTCATCAAAAGCATCTGACTTTTCTCTTAAGAAGGCTTCCCATGAATATTTAATGTAGTTATCTACTACAAATAGAAAGTATTTTTTTCCACCTGTACTCTCTGTTCAAGTTAGTCTAACTAAGTCCATATGGAGTAGTTCAAGAGGTCTTATAGTGGCTAAGGAATTCACTTTTTTGTGACTACTCCTAATTTGTCTGTCTATTTGACAGGCACCACATATTTTAGTTTTTACCTTTTCAGTTTGGGTAGACCACGAGGATTATATCTTTTGCTCCATTTATATGAGTCTCCGTAGTTTATATGTCCAAGACGTTAATGCCAAAGTTCAATTTCGTCTGTTTGGACCATGTAACATGAATGATTTGTTGAGCAAAAGTCATCAATAATATAACAATTTTTAGAGGTCCCACGACCATTTGATATTATATGACCTTGATTGTTAATTATCTCACATCCATGATCTGAAAATTTTACAGTATGATTATTATCACAAATTTGAGATATGCTTAACAAATTATGTTTTAATCCTTTAACATATAATATATTTTCAAAGATAGGTAAATTGAGAAGTTTTACATTACCTCTTCTAATGATTTTGCAGTTGCTACCATCTCCAAAAGTAACTGAGCTGCCATTGATTTAATTGATGTCTAATAAATCGCCTTGTCACTTGTCATATATCTAGAACATCCACTATCCAGGTACCATCTTAAATGGTTACTTTCTTTAAAAGTTGTATGGATCATAAGACACTTAACTTTCGGAACCCACTTCATTTTGGTTCTAGGTTTAGAAGGATCTCTTTCTATTCATTGTGTTTGGGAGTAAGAGTTTTTCCTGTTTCTATTTACTCCAGTATTACTAGAGTTGGATTTTAAAAGCTCTTTAAGCAAGTTCACTATCTTATCTGCTAGAGGAGGATAATTTCTCCTTTAGTATTTGTGGCAGTTGCTTTAGTTTTTACATTAGAAGTTTTTTGAAATATTTTTACATTCTTGTTTACTTCTTTTGGAGCTTCCCCTTCAGACTTTGAATATTCTCCTTTTAAAAATTCAGGAGCGGAGTTTTTAGATTTTTTTTGTTCAACTTTTGATATAACCTAAGCCAGATTTGTCACCACTTCGGTATGATGTAGTTGATAAATTTTCAAGTTTCTGGTTTCCTTGGGTATATATCCAAGTATCTTTTGAAGTCTTAAGGGAGGAAACTTCTATTTTTAGATTCTCATTTTCAGATTTCAGATTTTGAATTTCAGGAATCTTTAAGTTTAAATCTAATTTAGTTTTCTCAAAGTAATAAAAAAATTGAATTATTCAAAAAATGCTTTTACAAGTTCTAGTTGAAGCTTGACACATTTTCCTTTTTGAAATTTTAGTATAGCCGCAATCTTACAACTTTCTTTATATAGGGCATCACATGTTACTTGAAGATCATATTCATTTTTAGAATCACTTTTAGGAGTTTCATAATCAGATGTTTCACATTCATGTAATGAAGTGATTCTGGCAATAGTCATAAAAGCTTTTTGATCTTTCACAGTTTCTTGGTCCGATTCGTCAATTTCTAAATTAGATTCTGATTCTGATGATTCATCCCAAGTGGCAATCATGCCTCTTCTTCTAGTTTATCTTTCTTTAGATTCAGATTTCCAAAATATTGGATTTCTTTAGATTCATCTGACAGTTTGAAGCTAGGTGCCCAAATTCAAAACAGTTGAAGCATTGGGTGTCTTTAGATTCAGATTTCCAAAATATTGGATTTCCTTTTCTTTAGTCAAAAGGTTTTTAAAAAACTGATCTATTTTTAATTTTGAAAATTCTATAAAACTTTTTAGCCAACATTTCCATATTATCCTCATTCTCCTCATTATCAAAATTTATATTTATGTCTTTGAATTTAGATTTAGAGGATTTAAGAGTTATAGACTTGTTTTTGGGAGCTTTGAAATTCAGCTCATAGGTTTGTGGAGATCCAACTAATTCCTTAACCCTCATAACATCGGTATCTCTCAATTCCTGTATAGCAATGACTTTTGAATTGAACCTATCAGGAAGTGATCGCAGTATGTTTTTACAAACCTTGCTTTCAGGGACATTTCTCCAAGACCCCATAGAATTAACAATGTCATTTAGTTTCGTATAGAAGTCTATGATTGATTCATTTTCTTCCATACGAATTTACTCAAACTTAGTTGTAAGGATTTGAATCTTAGACTTTTTGACAATGTTAGTCCCTTCATGTGTCATTTCGAGAATATCCCATACTTGTTTTGCTATATCACAAGAAATGATTCTCTTGAATTCATCTAATGATAGAGCACAAGTAATTACATTTAAGGCTTTTGCATTAGCGCTGCTTTCACTTTTTTGAATGGTAGTCTAAAAAGTATAAGCAGTTTCTTTCATGGACGTGGTTTCATCCTCAGCCAATACTTCCATCATTGGAGGGGTCCATTTAGTTAAAGTGGCTTGCCACACACTTTCATTAATAGATTTTAGAAAAATCCTCATTCTAGCTTTTTAATATGAATAATTTGAGCCATCAAAGGGAGGGGGCCTGGTAATGGATAGACTATTGAAATTTAACATTCTAATAGCTCTGGATCTTGCTCTAGGAGGTTAATCCCAAAAGAGCAACCTCGCTTTGATACCACTTGAAAGGATGAGCTTTTGACGTCCTTGAAAGGGGGGGGGGGGGTTGAATAGGGCTATACAAAATAATTTGATATAATGCGGAATGTTAGTGCACCTATTTGCACTCATGTTTGTCAATTACGTGACTAGTTGTGTCTTATAATCGGATGAGTTGTTGACAAGTGAAGACCGGCGACGCAACTGGATCAAAAGCATCAAAGCCACATTGAACACAAAGAACTGCTTCGCGATCTAGAATCTTGCATGTGATGTACCTATCAAGGTGATTAAAGTTTCGAGAATTGGTTGAATCTCTTATCTAGGATAGTGAGTGGATTTCCTAAGGGATTCAACCTATGAATTCTCCAGAGTATCAAAAAGACAAAGGATTTTGCTATTGGTTTAGTCTTTATACTTTAGAGAGGGCATGAGTTCATATTCTTCATTAATAGGAGCTTTTGAATGCTCAGGCAAGTGATGAATCACAATGAAGAGATCATGAACTCGTATGGATAGAGTCTAAGGAGGATATGATAAGCTTGGGATACACTATAGACTCTAGGATGCCTTAATCCACTTATTTTACAAGTTCCTACAAGCCGCTTTTATAGATAAAAGCTTCCAACGGATAGAAAATGGCTAGTTTACAGTGCTATCGAAGTGACCTTCAATATCACCAAACTTGCCTTTGGTATCACCAAATTTTCTATCAGTATTACCGAATTAAATTCCCAAGTTGTTGATTGAAAATAGTCCCTTTCAATGGCACCGAACTTTATTCATCGGTGGCAGTCGATGTCACCAAAATATTCAGTCGGTGACACTGAATTATCGTAGTAAGCTTGCTCGACTGTTTTGAGCCCCTTCGGTAACACCGAAGGTAACTTTAGTGGTACCAAGGGTGCTTTTCGGTGGTACCTTTGTCCTACTGACAATGGACAAATTTTCCTGTTTTTGTCCAATAAATCATTCAACAACTTGGAATATACAAAAGCCAAGACTAAGGGATAGTCAATGAACTCGGAATTGACTTAAATAGATGACCTGAGTGGGTATTCCTATTTGCACTGGGATCATTTATTTGCAAGGTCAAGATCGTATAAGCAGTTCTTTGTCTTCAATGTGGCTTTGATGCTTCTGATCCAGTTGTATCACTGATCTTCATTTGTTAAGAACTCATTTGACTACAAGATATAACTAGTCACATAATTGACAAACATGAGTGCAAATAGTGCACTAACAATCTCCCCCGTTTGTCAAATACATGACAAAAACAACCTAATTTATGACTGTGTCATGGTCCAAAAACCAAAACAAAAAGAATTACATATCAAACATATAGATTTAAAACTTAAGACTTAACATGTAATGTAATAACATGCTGCTCCCCCTTAATGTCTTCCAATAATAATCCTGTAACAAGAAAAGAAGCAATTTGCTGTAGAAAACAAAAATTCTTTTGGTGGGTACGTTTCTTCTCCCCCCTTTTGTTAGTTATTGGCAAAAGATTTACCAAGAAATATTCCAATAACATAGAGCTGATAATCTAGAGGGTGAAGAGATAAATCTTATGATGAAATAAGCATTAAGAGCATCATTTAAAAAATGAAATATATCATCATAAGCAATTTAAACATAGGTTAGATAAAAAGATCTAACATGAGCATAATAGGTATCATCATTTAATCCATAAAAAATACTACCCCAAGCTTGGGTAGATTCACCAACATTATCCAAAAATTTAAAAATTTAGGCCCTTAAGGGCATATCAAATCCAATATATATATATATATATATATATATATATATATATATATATATATATATATATATATATATATCAGATTAGTATACAGTTCTTAAAAAAGATCATCGAGAATATCCACCCTCATACGAAGGAAGATGAGTATGACGAGGCAAAAGTAGCTCAGTAATGTGCTCCTCGATATGTTGAAGAGTCTCAAGATGTAATTCAATCCCGAAGAGCTAATATTCACACTACTGAAGGCAAGC
This sequence comes from Magnolia sinica, assembly GCF_029962835.1. Taxonomy (NCBI): domain Eukaryota; kingdom Viridiplantae; phylum Streptophyta; class Magnoliopsida; order Magnoliales; family Magnoliaceae; genus Magnolia; species Magnolia sinica. The sequence goes on along the minus strand of NC_080587.1, from coordinate 38,663,000 downwards.
TTCTAAATTGGATTGTCCATCAGGAAGAAGACAGATCGGATCATTCTGACGAAGGAGGCGGCTAGTGATGATAGAAATTAAACTTGGTGCTGGCACAGGTGTGCGGCAAGAGTCCCAGCCAGTGGCCATTGGAGTGTTTTGAGCTTCTTCACTGCTCTTGCATTCCTGATGATTTTCCTTAAGTGTAGGTGCAGTTACATTTAGTTGAATTAGATTTTCCTTGGTAAAGCACACGACAAGATATATTGTATCATGAGTAGGTGGCAAACCAAGGATTTTTGAGAGATTGCAAATAACACTTGGAAAGGGCAAGCTAGTATAATGAACTCCCTTGGCTACTAGGATCAACTGTTTCAAAATAAGAGTGGGTAGGCATACCTCAATCCCTTGAAAAATGTCATACAGGATATTCAGAACAAATGGGGAGATAAAATCTCCCGATGTAAGACCCGTACCCTACACCATACCATTCCATAGGCTTCCGCAGTCCTCCTAGTCGAATTTCGGTGACTCGGGACCTGTAATCAGCGTTTACATGCAACCCTAGGTCACTTCCCAAAGATCTGAGTCAGCTTGACTCGAAACTTGTATCCTAGCGACTGTGCCGTCGCCGCGGTTCCAATGTCGTGTCTCACGCACCGATGCGATACTCAGGCTAGGAGTTTTGAACCCGCATTTATTTCGAGAAAAATGCCACGCATTGCGAATTTTGAGAGAATCTCTATAACCTATCACATCAATCAAACAATCACAAGTCAAGTACACAACTCATCCCTCTCTTACCATCAAAGCATGGCTCCCATCTCTCTCCCATTCCCAACGTTAACTCTCTCTCTCTGCCCATCCCTTTCTTACAGCATCCATTCCTCTCATCCCATCTCTCTTACAACACCCTCTCCTCTCTCATTTTGTCCACCATTTCCTAAGCCTCCATGAGAGAAAATCTCTAAGGAGAGAAAAGATCAAGGCCCACTTCCTACCCCCCTCATCTCAACATCCAACCATCCAAATTTCATCATCCTCCATCAAAGAAGGAGCTTAGGAGATTAACATTCCATGGAGCTATAGAAGAACGTAAACTGGTGGGTGTTCATAGGACTAGACCTTGATTTCCATTTTTAAGGGCCTACATGAGTTGGGACCCATCTTGATGAACGTATTGTATTTCCATGAACTCCCTAGGAGGGCTCATAGTGGCAGAGTCCTCTATCATCTCGGTTCTCTCTCTCTCTCTCTCTCTCTCTCTCTCTCTCTCTCCCTCCCTCTCTCTCTCTTCCCTATTTTTGGCCCACCATAATGCATGAATTGTATTCACACCATCCAAATGTGCTGTACATGGGAGCCCACCATGATGCCTATGTTTCATCCATGCTGTCCACCATCCAGACCCCTTGACGGTAGGACCAGCCCTGAGGTATGTGTTTTATCCCAATCGACCGTGGCCCACCATGATGTTCATGTGAAATTCACATCGTCCACGTGGGACGTGGACCCCAAATTTGATGTATATGTTCATCCAGAGGACATCCAACACACTTGGACGACGGAGATCACACAACTATCTGCTTAATGCAATGTGGGGCCCACCTTGGTGACGTGTGCACGTAGCACGTGGGGCCATCCTTGATATATGTGTTTTATCTACAATGTCCACCTGATAGTGTGGCCCACCAAGACGTATGTGCTTCATATCCAGGCTGAGCGCCCAGGTGGCCTGGATGCTAGGCTTTTATAATATTATATATATATATAATAATATACTAATAATATAATATATTTATATATCATAAAATAATATTGTATGGTGGGCCCTACGTGGGACCCACCTATCTGGGATGCGGATTGGTTGGAGTACCGACAGTAGCTAAATAGTTGATGTAATGACGTTAGTAAGTTTCGTGGGACCCACCTTGATGTAATTATCTTACATCTGCACTGTCCGTCTAGACAGTGCTGTGTAACGCCCACCACGATGTATATTTTATATCTGCATCATCTGTCTGGATGGTGCTGTGCAGCATACACCATGATGAATGTGCTACGTGGGCCCTCCCCGATGTATGTGTTATGTATGCACACCGTTGATTTGGACAAAGCTGCATGGGCCACCCCGCGATGTATTTTTGGCCCATCGATGAGGCCCACCTTGATGTATTTGCATCCCATCCATGAGGCCCACCTTAATGTATTTGTGGCCCATCTATGAGGCCCACCTTGATGTATTTGTGGCCCATTCGTGAGGCCCAATGTGATGTACTTATGGCCCATTCGTTGAGGCCCAATGTGACATGTTTGTGGCCCATCCATTAAGGTCCACCTTGATGTGATGCATATTGGACCCGTATGAGAGGCCCATTGTGATGTGTTTGGGGCCCATGGGTTGTGGCCCATTATGATGTATTCGGGGCCCATGGGACGTGGCCCATTTGATGTATATGAGGCCATATATTGTGACACATTTGATGTATATAAGGCCCATGTATTGTGGTCCATTTGATGTATATGAGGCCCATGTATTGCGGTCTATTTGATGTGTATAAGGCCCACATATTGCAGCCCATTTGATGTATGTGAGGCCCATATGATGAGGCCCTATGTATATGAGGCCCCATGAGTGAGGCCCAATGTGATGCATATGTGGCCCATGAGTGAGGCCCATCATGATGTGTATTAGGCCCATGAGTGAGGCCTATAGTGATGTATATTTGGCCCTTGTGTGAGGCCATGGGCCCACTATGCGTGTGGCTCTATGTGGACCACTCCTTGGGAGCAATGTTGGTTAAATGTCTACATTGAATGGCAATGATGGTTAAATGTCCACATTTTGACCTTCCTTTAGGCCTTCATAGGTCCATTCTCATCATTCTCTTCGTAGGTTAACCCAAATTACTGGGCCTCATTGATGTTGCACGGTTCATCCTCATCGTAAACTTCGTGCTACCGGAATTGATATATCTACGGCTAAGGACCGATCTACTGTTCATTTATGGACCCTGCCTTGCATGTAGGCTAATTATCGAGGCTGATTGTCGATGTCGATTATTGACACCAATTACAAGTATGCTTAGCATATCATCATGATATATGCCCATACGCATCATCTGTATGCTTGATATGAGATGTGGTTGACCATTGCATATGTCATTGGGTAGGTTGTTATGGGACTCCTTGATAGGCGGAGATTGTCTCACATGAGTGCACAGTATGCGCATGATTAATGCATGACTGGATTGTATGACTCATGCATCTTGCATTATGTTGTGATTACTATACGCTCTAGTGACATCAGGGCTGTATCCTCCACATGCATATCGTGAATGATAGGATTAGAAACTAGAAATACTGTTATTAGCATCGGGGCATCATAGATGTCCCTGGGTGAAAATTCTCAAACCTAATGGCATCGGAAGATGCTTCAACGGCGAGACCGAGTGGATACATGAGCCCATGAGGGCCAAATACTAGGAGGCCGCATCTGTAAGACTCATATCTTAGTCCATACTGTTCTGTCGACTCCTACAATCCTTCCCATCGAAGTCCGACAATCCTCGACCTATAATCGAAGTTTGTACGTGACCCTAAGTCGTATCTTGTAAACTTGAGTCAATTTAATCCGAGACTTGTATCATTGCGAGTGCACCATCACCGCGGCTCCAACGCCGCGTCTTGTGCACCGATCCGATACCCTAGCCAGAAGATGTGGGCCGACGTTTATTTCGAAGAAACACAATACATTTGCAATCCCAAGAGAATCTCTACAATATGTCCCATCAATCAATCAATCAATCACCTCATGTCAAGTACAAGAGCACCCATGCTTTCTTTCTCCCCAAGTCGAGCAACCACCAAGTCAATTGTCTCTTACCCTCTCTCTTACACACCCATACATGTCAAGTACACCATCACCTCACCCATCACTCACATCCATCACCCATCTCTCACTCTCTCTCCTTACAACCCTCTCTCTCTCATTTCTCAACACACTTTCCAAGCAAGGGAAGAGAGTACACGTCCAAGTTTTTCTAAGGAGAGGAAAAGAGAAAGAGTGTTGTGTGGCCCACTTCCCACCCCAAAATCCTTCATCCTAGCCATTCACCTTTCTTCACCTTCCATCAAAGTGAATCACAAGGAGATTAAGTTTCCAATGGACCAAGAAGATCGAACGGTGGGTGCTTATTAGGCTAGATTTTTCATATTTTGATGATGGGCCAAGTGAGGCCTACCGATTGATGGTATGGATCTCACTTTGGACCCTAGGTGTGGCCGATGGCCCACCTTGATCCTCATGATCATTCCACGATGGGGCCATTCTCCATGGACCCCATCATGATGTTTATTCTCCTTTCATGAATAGGGTCATCTAGACCTTACGTCTTGGTGGAGAAAGGATCTCCACTGTTGATTTTCGATTTGATGGGCCCACGTGTAATGGGACCTACTTGATGTATGATTGATTGCAAAGGAGGGCCCATAGTGTCGGGGTCCCTCCATCACACGTGCCCCTCTTTCTTTCTCTCTCTCTCTCTCTCCCTCTCTTTTTCATTGGTTTTGTGTATGATGATGTGGTTGTGTGGCCCACCTGGATGGACCCCACCATGAAGCATGTATTTAATCCAAGCCATTTGTAGGTGGGGCCCTCTTTATAAGTGTTGTATATACACCATTCATCATTTGGTGGCCCACCTGAGCAGCCCACCTTCTAAGCTTGAAATGGCCAAATCGTCCAGCATCTCTGGACATTAATGGAAAACACAAATATTTACCTTGGGTTCAAGGCTGTTTGGGTAGACCACTTGGGTAGGCCCCACCTTGATGTTTTAACCTAATCCACACCATCCATTCCTTTCCCCAGACCATTTTAGGCGTTGAGCCGAAAAATGGGGCCAATCTGACTTTCGGGCGGGCCATAGCATAGCAAACAGCATGCTTACCGTTAAAATACCCCCTGTCGTTTCTATACACCAAAATATATCGAATATTGGGCTTGTTTAGCTTATCTTGAGCTATGAGAACCAGTGGGCGAGGTGGATTCTTCCGATGCAGGCCCCACGCATGAAAAACTGTGAAAATATGCGATTTCAAAAAAAAATAACAATATATGTAGCAGATGCTGCTGCTGCCAGAGGCCCGCAGGCAGCACCTGCGGCATTAGGCGGATGGACAATAGGACCCATGGTCTAGCCGTGGGCCCCACCATGATGTGTGTTCAACATCCACTCTGTGCATTAGGTGGGCCCCCTCTAAAAATTAGCTGTAGGTGGGACTCCGATGGCCCACACGGTAGGAAACAATGTGATTGAATGGCTACCATTGAAACCATTTGTGGTGGTTACAGAAGTTTTAGGTCAATATGAATTTTTTTTCCTATTCATCCAGGTTTGTGCGACCTTATCAACAGATTGGATGGAAAACAAACGTTATGGTGGGCCCCACGTGGGACCCACAAGGATGTATGTGTTTTATTCACACCATCCAGGCGGACGGTGGAACTGACCACATTGTATGTGTTGTATACATGCCCTCCACCCATTCTCTATAGGGATGGTGGGTCCCACAGTTGTTAACTTCAACAAGGTTTGTGGGATCTACATATGATGTATATCACATCGTCCATATCACTGGATGGTGGGACCCACCATGATGCATGTGTTGCATCCAAGCCATCCAATCACTTGAAAGCTCATTTTAAAGCTTGAGTTAAAAAATGTGACAGATCTAGGATTAGGTGGACCACATTATAGAAAACAGTGGGTTTGAACCTCCAAAATTAAAACCCCTTTCAGGTCAGTGTGACGTCATGATAAGATTGGATGGGAAATAAATGTTATCATGGGCCTTGGGAATTTTAATGGTGGAAATCATCATCACCACCTATATTTGGGTGTAGCCCATTTGATATGCATATGGCCCACGTGATTAGGCCCATTTTGATGTATTATAAGGCCCATGGGTTATGGCCCATTGCAATGTACATAAGGCCCATTGGTGCGGCCCATTGATGTGGCCCACTTGATGAATATAAGGCCCATGTGATATGGCCCATTTGATGTATTTAAGGCCCAATGGGATGTATGTAATGACCCAAAAAATTTTCGTGCTAAGACCCGAGTACTACCTCTATTTTTCTTAGAAGTTATTTGTGGGTTAATTAGCGCTAAACTCGATTGCCTGTGAAATTAGCATCAATCACTTTAAATTTGATCTGCAGGACTCAAAACCTGTAGAATCATTAGCGCTATGTTACTCTGAAATATGGGATTCAACGCTAAATCCAGTTGCTCTTAGGAATTTTTAGAAGCTTTGGATCGGACCTGGACGGTGCGCCGAAAGTCCGATAGCGATGATCTTAGACGGTTATGGTCACCATGTTGGACTTGACCATCACCTCAAAAATCAAGTCCAGATGATGTCCTGGGTCGATTTGATTGAGTCCGGAGTGAAGAGTGTAAGAACGGTGAGAAATTAAATATGATTTTATAAAATCTGAGTCGTGTCGCTTGCGCGACGATTTTAAGCAATCTGACCGTTGGATTCTGACCCAATTTCACCCTCGGATCAGGGAAGATGGCCTAAGCATGTCATAATGCTTGTGGACCTTATCGAGTTTCGGTGACCGTTGAATTGAGGGTGGTCCGCCATGGTTGATCTGTAAATCCAATCGGTACGGAAACTCAACCTAACCTAGATCCATGGTCAGTGAGCTTAAGTCCGACCGCAGGTGGAGAAAGGGCCACCGAAAGTGCTCCGTTGGATCGAGAGAGGCCTGATTTGGTTATAACCTAAGTATACCTTGGCCCTAGGGCTATTTTCATCAATGTTAGGCCTATATAAAGACCTTAAAACCCTTATTCTCTTTTCCATACGAATTTCCTAACCCTAGCTAAGAAAGAGAGGAAAAGAGAGAGTAAGTGAGAGAGAAGTTGGTGAATCATTTGGGATTCTTCCTTGTTACTCTACATCCTTAAACCATCACTTTTGAATCATTATTCCGGCGATTCTAAGTTCATCCTTGAGTAAGTTAATCTAACCCTAATCTGTTTAGAGCTTCGAATAGTCTGTGTTGATGTAGCTCATTTCTATTCTTGGCTTAGGTTATCTAGTCGCCGTTGACGAAGACATCGTCTGAATCAGTTCGGTGTGCTTTTTCTGGTTTAAGGTGCGGACTATATTCATATAGGTTATAGTTTTCAAGGCTTTCAATGTCAGTTAAGGGTTTATTCTTGTTGTGGGTGCAATTTCACATGCCAAATGCTATGTTTATTTTACGTCCCTGATATGTATGTGTTATATTGAGATTTGTGTATTCTATGTATATGTAGGAAGTATCGTATATGAATAAAGTATGAACATGTGTTTGCCATGATTATTTGTCGTGTATTTGTGCTAATTGTATGTGTGTCAACTCCTTGGCAAAAGGAATTGTCCAAATGCGTGTATTCCAACATACGTCATGTATGTTGAACTATGTCCTCTAAGTGTTTGTAGAAATGTCTAAATGGTTTAAAGTGTATCATATTTGTAACGCCCTGAAATTCGGGGGTCGAGCATAACTCAGCTCCCGAGTTCCAAAACATCACTTATGCAACATAATTAATGAATGATGTATGTTGACTGTATTAGCACATAAACATGGGATAGATTAAGCCAAAACGCAGATATGATTCAGGGATAAGTGAATAAAGCAAGCGGAAGACTTATAGTAAAATATGTGTACAAGTGTAAGTCCCTGAATTACATATACAACCAGATCATGTAAAAGTGTTATTTATCAAAAATATAAGTACAAGTTACATCATTTCAGTTCCCAAAATAGTAATCCCATAGATCCCGCGCAACAGACCGAGGCTCGCTAGAACCCGTCTGAAAACTGCATATAGGAGAAGGCAGCCTCGTCGTCATCCGGCTCAGCTCGCCTCGGCGTCGCATCCACATCTCGCAACATCGGGGCCTAAGGCAGTCCGGTGGGTGTGAAACACCGCCCGAAACGTGGGAGTGAGTGATCAACTCGGTGGAACAATAAGGCACTAAGGTTAACATGTTATCGATTCAATCAAACAGGTAATGATAAAGCAGGATAAGGAAATAAATCCTAAGTACTCTTGTTAATGCAGGTATGAATGCAATATGATGCGTGCCCTCACGCGTACACCCTCAGCGTCTTCATCTTACGTTACGCATGACATCGCCTCAAAGTGCGCCACATCTACAAAGCACATGCAAATGCGGTGCATGGTTATGATTACCAAGTTGTTATTAGTCCATTTCACACAACAGATTGGGAAGCTAAGATACCTTCCTCATATCACCATCCAAACAGTGATCCATACTAGGGTCGTCAATCCTAGATATCGCATACGATCATATAGTTGAGGTCGTAGCAAAGGGCTCGTCACCAATCAATGCACGCCTTTCATGCCTTTACTACCACAGATCGGCTCGTCACCTCCTTGCGGTATCCAGGTATGCTCGAGGTCACTACAAAGGGCTCGTCACCAATCAATGTAGGCCGACGATGCGAATATAGTGTCCCATACCACCATAATCGGCTCACAAGATTAAGTTGCTCACTTTGGTCACTACGGGAGGCTCGTCACCCAGCGTAGGCCGACAGCTCGACCACGGTGTCCCATACCACCATGTCCGGCTCATGAGTCTTAGCGGATCAGGTACCATGGTTATTAGGATTTCACTGGTAAGTTCGGTACCCTAGATTCAAGCAGTAGCGTCCATACATGGTTAACATACACTGGACAATCGGGTTATTTGACGAACTCGACTAGCACGAGCGCACGTTGAATTGAACGACATGGAGTGCGCAAACACTCCGCGTGGTCGAACCACTGCCGACAACTCTAATACGACTCGGGTTCGTCTAATGCGTCTCACGTGGCGAAAGCAATCTCAACCACGACCATAGGGTCAATTACCGATTTCCTGGACTAAGGCATAGTCCCAAACATCCTACACTACGACAGATATTCATATGGAATGTAAAACAGTAATGGATCAACAACTCAAATCATGTTACATACACATCTGAAGAATAATCAACTTAATATAAATGTAAGCATAGGAATGCTTGAATTTAAATAACTTGAAATGTAAATTGCATAAAGGAAATCATGCGCATCGATAGGAGTATTGAGAATCACTTCTCAACGCCCACAATTAGTGTAATCAGTTACACTTAGATCATTCATGCATTTCTACAAACACTTAGCATACATGGAACAACATACATGACGCATGTTGAAATACGTGCACTTAGACAATTCCTTTTCCCAAGGAGTTGTCATACATGCATCTAGCATACATACATGACCAAAAATCATGGCAAACACAAGTGCGTATTTTATACGTATACGGTACTTTATAAATACACTTAGAATACACAAATCTCAATATAGCATATGCATATCAGGAAAGCAATGTAAACACAACATTTGACATGTGAAATCTCATCCATAACAAGAATAAATCACTAACTGGGATTGAAAGCCTTGAAAACCATAACCTATACACTTAAAGTCCGCACCTTAAGCGAAGAAAGAACCGCCGAACTGATTTAGACGAGTTGTCTTCGTCAACGGCGCAAGAATACCCTAAAATAAGGATAGAAATGAGATACAACAACACCAAGTCTAGTCTAAGCTCTAACACAGGTTAGGGTTAGGTTAACTTACCCCAAAAGAACTCAAAATCGCCAAAGGAACGATTCAAAGTGAAGGTTCAAAGGTGAAGAAGAACAAGGAAGAATCAAGGTGATTCACCAACCAATCTCTCTCACTAACTCTCTCTTTTCCACTCTCTCTCCAAGCTAGGGTTAGAGAAAATTCGTATGGAAATGAGAGCTAGGGTTTAAGGACTATATATAGGCCTTAAAATGATGGAAATAACCCCAGGGTCAAGGTATACTTAGGTTATAACCAAAGTACGCCTTTCTCGATCCAACGAAGCACTTCTGGTGGGCCTATAACCACGAAAGGTCGGACTTAAGCTCATTGACCATGGATCTAGGTCAGGCTGAGTTTTCGTACCGACCGGCTCTTCAGATCAGCCGTGGCGGACCACACTCAATTCAACGGTCACGGAAACTCGATCAGGTCCACAAGCACTAGGATATGCCTGGGCCAACCATCCTGATCAGAGGGTGAAATTGGGTCAGAATGCTTAAAATCGTCGCGCAAGCGACACGACTCAGATTTCATAAAAAGCTTAATAAAGTCCAACCGTTCTCACACTCTTCACTCCGAGCTCAACCAAATCGACCCAGAACATCAGATCGACTTGATTTTTGACATGGTGACCGCAACAGCCTAAGATCATCGCTATCGGACTTTCGACGCGCGGTCTAGGTCCGATCCAGATCTTCCAAAAATTCCCCAGAACAACTGGATTTAGCGATGGATCCCAGATTTCAAAGTAACGTAGCGCTCACTAATCTACACGTTTAGAGCCATGCAGATACAATTTAAAGTGATTGATGCGAATTTCACAAGCAATCGAGTAAAGCGCTAATTACCCCAAAACAACTACTTAAGGAAAGATTAGCACAAAAATTCCAAGGTCGTTACAATATTATCCTATTTGCGGGCGTTAAGAAGCGATTCTCAACTCTCCTATTGGTGTATATGATTTCCTTCATGCAAGTCACATTCTTTGTTGTTTAACTTCAAGTATTACTTATGTTTAAATTCATGTTAAGTTGATATTCTTCAAATGCTCACATACTACAAGATTTGAATTGTTGTTCCATTACTATTCTAAATTGTATATGCATATCTGTTATAATGGAATGTGTTTGGGACGATGAAGTAGTCCAGGAAATTGGTAATCGGTCTTGAGTTCGTGGCTGAGGTTGCTTTCGCCATGAAGGACGTGATTTGACGAACCCGAGTTGTAGTAGAGTTGTCGGCAGTGGTTTGGCCACACGGAGTGTTTGCACACTCTATATTGTTCAACCCAACGTGCACTCATGCTAGTCGAGTTCGTCAAGTAATCCGAATATCTGATGTACGTTCACCATGTATGGACGCTATTGCTTGAATCTAAGGTACCAAACTTACCGATGAAATCTTGTTAACCGTTGTACCATGATCCGTTAAGACTCATGAGCCAGACACGGTGGTATGGGACACCGTGGTGAGCTGTCGGCCTACGCTGGGGTGACGAGCCTCCCCGTAGTGACCAGTGAGCACACCAGACTCGTGAGCCGATTATGGTGGTATGGGACACTATATTCATGCTGTCGGCCTACATTGATTGGTGACAAGCCCTTTGTAGTGACCTCGAGCATACCTGGATATTGCATTAAGGCGACGAGCCTTAAAGTAGTAATGAAGGTATAATAGGCGTGCATTGATTGGTGACGAGCCCTTTGCAACGACCTAGAACCATATGATTGTATGAGATGGCCTAGGATTGATGACCCTAGAATGGATCACTGTGTGGAAATTGATATGAGGAAGGTACCTTAGCTTCCCAATCCTACTGTATGAAAAGGACTAATAACAACTTGGTAATCATGTTCATGCACCACATTGCATGTGTGTGGAAGTCGTTGGCACTGCGGGAGGATGTCATGCGTAACATAAGATGAAGACGCCGAGGGAGTAAGGCGAGTGTATGCATCATTTATACATACATCCTTGCACTAATAAGAGTAATTAGGACATGTTTGATCGTTCTGCTTTATCATTACTGCTTGATTGAATTGATAACATGTTAACCTTTACGGTATTGTTCCATTGAGTTGATCACTCACTCCCACATTGTGGGGCGATGTTTCAACACCAACCAGACTCTGTCTTAGATGCAGGTGTTGATGTGACCCCTGAGGTAGAGTAGGAGTTCAAGGATGAAGAGGCTGCATTTTCTTTTATGCAGTTCTCAGGCGGGTTCTTGTGAGCCATGTCCTGATATGTGGGGATTCTGGGTTTTCTTTTGGAATAGATAATTTTATTTTGATACTTGTAATTTGAATATAAACACTTGTAAGTATGACCTGCCATGTATACGTATTTCAGGGACTTACACATGTACACATATGTTTCTTTAAGTCTTCCGCTTGTGTCTATCACTTATCCCTGAATTATGTTTGCAGTTTGGCTTAATCTATTCCATATTTTATGCACTCTTACAAACAACATACATCCATCATTAAATATGTTACATAAGTAATGTTTTGAAACTCGGGAGCTGAGTTATGCTCGACCCCCGAATTTCAGGGCGTTACAATGTCCTAAGGTCCATTGCAATGTGTGATTCCATCATGATTTATGTAATGATATTTATGGCGGGTCGTGCCTGGGGAACAATGATGGTTTAATGTTTACATTATAAGTATAATGTTAGTTAAATTCTGCATTATGACTCTCCTTAGGGCCTATTGATAGGCCCATACTTGTTTACGTGTAGGCCGTCTAGGCCCATCTCTGTTGCGAGGATAGTTCATCACTTTATAAAATGCTTAGTATAATTTCATACCTCATGCCATACGCAACATATGTATGCTTGATATGAGGAATGTTTGATCATAGCATAAGTCGTTGGGCTGAGACATTTACGGCACTCCTTATGAGATGGAGTGCCCCACATGAGCGCATGATACGTGCGAGATTGCTGCATGATTGTACGGTGTGACTCATGTATCTCGCATATGTGTGACTTCATCATTGTACGCCCTAGCGACATGAGGGTCGTGGCTCCACATGTACATCGTGGGTGCTCGTATCGAATACCGAAAATACTTGGTTCTAGCACTGTGGGCACTTAGGATGTCCTTGGGTGAAAATCTCAGAACCTTTTTAGTACCAGGAGATGCTTCAATGTCTAGACCGAGTGGATACACGAGCGCCCGAGTGCCGAATACCGTAGGCCGCGTCTCCCACTGTGTCATAGTCTGTTAAAAGGGGGTGTGGCCTTATCCGCTTGAGTGAGGGAGCTATAAGCTTGGCTGAGTTTGACCAGCTCACAAATAAGATCACTATCGATAAGCCGGGTAGGTATTGACAGACTACTGGTCAGGCAGATAGTGTAGTCTGTTTCACTTGCTTGGCTGTGCAGCTAGGGAGGAGGCAGTTAGTGTGAAGTGTATTAGACCCCGGTGATATCTAGAGAGGAATTGTAATGATATGTGTACTTGATGAGGACTGTCATGCTTGTTTTGCATCTTGCATATGACATTTGGCTACATAGGCCTCATATCGCATGGCCTTGGTATGGCTGATAGCATTCATGTCTTGCATCATATAGCTTTGGTACAGCTGATAGCATTCATGGACTTACCATATATTTTCACATTACTCTGATATTGTAAACTTGGCGATTGTCTTATGCACACACTTACACACCCTCTAAGCTTTTATAAGCTTATGCATGACCGTTGCGTGCAGGTGGCATTGGATCGCAACAGCGCTGAGGCAGGAGCACACATCAGATTAGTTTAGAGTTTTTGATCACTCTGTATTTCCCTTTCCGCATTGTACTTAAAGTTTTTGATATAGTGGATATGTGGTGATGTTGTTTTGTGACTTGGTTATGCTTGTAGTTATGCTCTATTACAAAAAAAATTATACTGAAAACCCTCCTTGTAGGATCCTAGGATCGGAATCAGGCACGTGAGTGCCGGGATCCGAGAATGGGGTACTACGGAGGCTGTCGAAAATTTTGTGAGCCCGTTTTCTGAGTTTATAGTGTGACAGAAGTTGGTATCAGAGCATAACTTGGGAATACCTGAGGATCACATCACATATCTACTATGAATTTAAGATGAATAGGTTTCAAGTCCAAATGACTTAGTGATTTTCTGACATAGACCCTTAACGTTTATACCTTCGAGAATTCTCAAGGCTGATAGGCCCTTGTTCCTTTCTATAAGATGTGATACCTAGAAGAGCGACCCAAGCGAATCCTGCTCCACTACCTGCGACTCCCGCTCCACCACCTGCGACTCTCGCTCCACAAACAGATATTCCTACTTTCCAGCCTGAGGATGCCACTCCCCTACCTGAGACCAGTGCGGATCCGACCGTGCCTGTGAGGCGATGACCATTATTCTTCAGGGGCAGAGCAGGCGTCCCACTGTTACGCCAGCTGAGGCCGAGCAGGATCGTGCGAGCGCCCTTTTCAAGGACTTTCGACAGCACAATCCCCTGCATTTCTGAGGCGAGTCAGACCCTACTGCAGTAGAGATATGGTGCTCCGAGGTGGAGAAGATATTCGACACCATGAGATGTATGACCCAGTAGCGAGTTCCATTAGCTGTATTCCTTCTCCATGGTGAGGCTCAACATTGGTTGGCATCTGTCGCCCATTCAGTAGCGGCCGATTTCGAATGGACCTGGGAGGACTTTGTAGACCGGTTTAACCGGAAGTTCTTTCCCGAGCATGTGCGACAGTAGCGCGTATTAGAGTTTGAGACTCTGGTCTAGGGAGACATGCCTGTGTCCGAGTATGAGGCACGTTTCGTCGCACTATCGAGATTCACGACGTATCTTGTGGATAATGAGGGGCGGAAGGCCCGCCGTTTTAAGAACGGTTTGCGTCCTGCCCTCAGGAGCCATGTGATCAAACACATGCTTTCGACGTTTGAGCAGATTGTAGAGAGGGCTCAAATCTATGAGCAGATTGGGCCAGTTTGTAGAGAGCCCATGACCTGAAGGGAGATCAGAAAAGGAAGGAGCCCTCCAGTAGCTCCCACCCACAACAGCATCGTCCATAGCAGTGACGCATGACCCGCCCAGCATTCCGAGCACCAGTGACACCCCAAGCACCACTTAGGGACCATTCACAGGTACCTACTTTAGATGTGGTAGGATAGGATATCGTGTGCATGAGTGTCCCCATCTGCAGCAGCAGCAGCCGAGGACACCATATTAGCCTTCGCGACAGCCCCCACAGCAGCAGCAGCCACCGTAGCACTGGCCTCCGGGACCTCCCCCGTAGCAGTAAAGACCTCAGAGGGGACCTACACCTCCCCAGCTGGCCTAGGATAGATTTTATGTCACCCAACAGGACCCTCAGTCATCAGGAGCAATCGTCGATGATTCATGTGACTTGGCCCCTACACCGTCTTGCTAGATTGCTCATGAATGATGCATCTTGGGAGTTAGAGCTTGAGATTCGTGGGCGTTATCCCCATCTATTAGGTGTTTGATGATATGTTGTGTTTTGATTATATATGATATTATGTTCCATATTCCTTTATGAGTTATGCTTAGTGTGATGGTAGTATAAATTTCGAGGATAAAATTTTAATTAGGTGGGGAGAGCTGTAAGACCCAGATCCTAGTCCATACTGTTCCGTCGACTCTCGCAATCCTTCCTGTCGAAGTCCGGCAATCCGTGACCTATAATCAATGTTTACGCATGACCCTAAGTCGTATCTTGTAAATTTGAGTCTGTTGAATCTGAGACTTATATCATTGCGACTGCACTGTCACCGCGGTTCAAACGCGGTGTCTTGCACACCAATCCGATACCCTGGCTAGAAGATGTGGGCCGGCGTTTATTTTGAAGAAACACCACGCATTTATAATCCCAAGAGAATCTCTACAACATGTCCCATCAATCAATCACTCAATCAATCAATCACCTCATGTCAAGTACAAGAGCACCTATACTTTCTTTCTCCCCAAGTCAAGCAACCACCAAGTCAACTCTCTCTCACCCTCTCTCTTACACACCCATACATGTCAAGTACACCATCACCTCACCCATCTCTCACTCTCTCTCTCCTTACAACCCTCTCTCTCTCTCATTTCTCAACACACTTTCTAAGCATGGGAAGAGAGTGCACGTCCAAGTTTTTCTAAGGAGAGAAAGAGAAAGAGTGTTGTGTAGCCCACTTCCCACCCCAAAATCATTCATCCTAGCCATTCACCTTTCATCACCTTCCATCGAAGTGAAGCACAAGGAGATTGGGTTTCCAATGGACCAAGAAGATTGAATGGTGGGTGCTTATTAGGCTAGG